>NC_045429.1:455775251-457091918 GCF_902635505.1 Sarcophilus harrisii
ATTTACAGCAGGAATTCTGGTGTGTGTGTGTGTGTGTGTGTGTGTGTGTGTGTGTGCTCACATGTCCTGGAATCCTCTGGAAGTCTGGGAGGTCTAGCAACCCCTTCTCAAACTCATGTTTTTAAATGCGTAAAATACACCAGATGACAGTGGAAATCATTTGTATTGGAACACAGTTATTAAAGGATATTAAAAAAAAAATTCATGGATCCCAGATTTACAGTGAATGGATTCTCAGCTTGGTCACTAAGGCGAGGGAGGCCCCCAGAGTCCTCTGGTCTGAGGTACCAGAGCCCCGAGGATGTCTGACCCAGCAGCCTCCGGAAACTGTCCTACCTCCCTTTTCTCTCTTCACTGGAACCATTTCCCTTTGTCCTCAGTGTTTTGCTCCTGAGAGCCTCACGTTCCCTGGCTGACTTTGAAGCTGGGATTTGTCAGTGTCCTCTCTTTCTCTGCTGTTGGCAGGTCTCGGGAGGAGGCTGGAGCATTCGCAGGATGCGCAAGGTCCGACTGGGGGCAGGGGGAGTGCGGTAGAAGGGGCTGCCTCTGTGAGCTGAGAGGGTCGGGCTGTGACCTCCGAGGTCCTTCTCAAGCCATAATTGTAGTGTTCCATCACACTAGGGGTCCCACGGGCCTTGGGGTGGGGTTATTTCAAGGGGAAAAGAAAGTGTGTTCTGAAAAGCCAATTTACCATCCCATTGTCCATCTAGAACATCCTCCTCGAAGAACTGGCTGCAAATTATCTGGCTCATCTGCTCCTTCGTGGTATCAATGACCTCCATCTTGACCCCATCCCATCCAACAAGCATTTATTAAACACCTACTGCATACAAAGGTAATGCACTCAGTTTGGGGGATACAAAGACAACATTTACACCATCCTCATGCTCATTCAGCGACCATTAGGCCACAGGCTTTGAATAGAATTCTTGTAATGTTAGCATTCCATCTCCTACCTCAAAAGAATAATTACTTTGTAGGGTTTTTTTTATATCTTTATTTGTTTATCTGGGTGTACGTATCTCCCCATAGCCCCATATGAGCTACTTGAGGACGGGGACCATTCCATTTATGGATCCCTAGTATTCCAAGTATTGAGTACAAAGCCTGACACATAGTAGGATGCTTAATAAATACTTGTCAAATTAAATTGAAATGAAGTGAGTCACTTTTGAGCCAGGAAGGGAGGAAGGAGTGAGCAAGAAATCATGGAAATAAATATTAAGATTGTGCTTGTATGGATGGAGCCAAGCGTCTACCTCTCCTCAATCAGGCTGCCTGAGATTCTTTTCAATCATGTTAAGTGAAGGGTTTTCTGCATGTCATTTAAGCCAGGAAGCTAGACAGTGCCACGCTTTTAGAAATCATAGGAGAGTAAATGTAGCTTCTTAGCGACGTAAACCGAGGCTTTGGTTACGCTGGGGAAAATGACAGAAAAGGTCAAGTGGGCAGAGATTTAATCTTTGGAGCTTTTAGGGGATTATAGTGAAGATTGGTACTTGACAGAATCAGTTCTCCTGGAAGCAATTTTCTTGTCTTTTTCTTTAAATATATGGAGAAGAAAATTTAAAATTAATATTTAATAACGTATGTCTATTTACATATACATGCATATGTATTATACATACACCTATATGTATGTATGTATGTATATGGCCTCCCTCTAGTAAAGGTAACTGATTTAACTCTGAGGTCAAGGGTTTTGTTATTAAAGGAGATGAGAGGAGCCAAAGGTGAACTGGACAGCTCCAAGCCCATTTGGAATAGGCCAGGGATATATTGGGGAGAATCCTTAATTGGTCCCCATTTCTCTTGCTATTTGCCAGAGTCTTTTGGCCCCCAATGTCTCTATTCTTTGTTGATTCACCCAGAATCATTCTTTCTCTCCTTAAATAAAATTCAAAAAGAAGGTAGAAAACAAAAAATATCACTATTCACTAAATTATATCACTAAATAGCACTAAAAATTCAAAAATATATTCTACCTGAACAAAATGTTTGAGAGTTGTCTCAGAAGCCCCCCCCCTTCCTCCTCTTACATTTATTTCTATATTTTGATGAGGCAATTGGGGTGAAGTGACTTGCCCAGGGTCACACAGTTAAGTGTTAAGGATTGTTAAGTGGATTTGAACTCAGGCCCTCCTGACTCCAGGGCTAGTGCTCTACTCACTAACTGCCTCCTTTCTTCTTCTTAGGGAAGAATTAGTCATCATGCAGCTTTAATGGAACCCAGCCAGGGTGGCATTAATAAAAAATGACTGTCTTTGTGCCTTCAAACAGTTTATATTCTAACCGTTGAGGGCCTGACTCATGTAGGGGAGAGGTGCCCGAGAAAGGGAGCTTTGTGAAGGGGAGGTGAAGGGAGAAAGGAGCAATCTTTAGGAAGGGCAGATGGTGAGATGGAGGATAAGATATGAAGATGGTACCCAATCTGGGACCTAGAGCCCACAAAGGAATAGAGGGATCGGGGATTGAGAGATGCTTAAGTGGCTTGCCCAAAGTCCCCTACGTCATAGAAAGTAGAACAAGCCTTAAGCTTCGATCCCTTGATCTAAGAAGGGATTTGAATCCAGATCTCCCTGGCCCCCATTTTAAAAATCTACCCACTATGCAAATTAGAAATTAAAATTCTTACAATAGAAACAAGAAATACTGGAATTAAATTCTGTGTTCCAAATCTTTTAATCAAAATGAAAACTAAAATTTTAGCCATGGAGCAGAGGGTGCAATTATAGTGGAGGGCACTAGGTGGCGCTGCAGTGGATAGAGCCCTGAGATTCATCTTCAAGAGTTCAAATCCAGCCTCAACTGTGTGATCCTAGGCAAGTCACTTTACTTTGCCTCAGTTTCCTCATCTGCAAAAAATGAGCTGAAGAAGGAAGTGGTAAACCACTCTAATATCTTTGCTAAGAAAACCCCAAAAGGGATCACAAAGAGTCCGACATGGCTAAAATGATTGAATAATGACAATTAGAGAAGAAACAAGAGAGACATTGAGACAAGAGTGGGTTGGGGCAGGATAAATGGGTGTGGATTCTTAATGGGAAGAGGAAGAACCCATTGTTTTTACCTGGTTTCCAGGTCCAGACTGAACACAACAAGGAGTCATTGCATGCAGGTACTCCAAGAGCTTCTGGGTGTAGGCTGGGCGGAAGTGCCTGAGTTTGTCACTGGGACAAGTTGCTTCAGGGAGTACTTACTTGAATGGCAGGACTTTAGGTGTTAGAGGAGTAGAAAAGAGGGACAAGTGCTCTGGAGTCAGCCTACCGGAGGCTAAGAGAACAAATACTGACAGATTGCACCAAAGGAGGCTGGGAAGTTGCCTACGTTTGCATCTGTCTTCTGAGACAAGGCCAAGGAAGGCCTCAGAAAACATGTAGTTCCCAGGAAAATAATGGAGATGTTGCTAATGGCCTCGGGCTGCTAGATGTGGTTCAGCAAGCCAACTGCTGAGCAGGGAAACCCCTGCTCCAGTTTCAGGGTCCCTAAGCTTCCTAGCCTCTCCCTCTCAATTGTCCTACCTGGAGGATCTAGGAGAGGAGGATGGAAGGAGGAGCTGTCCCACCTGCATCACCTGGTTGACCTTTTCCAGTTACACTTGCCTTCTTGCTTGTCCTTTTGGAGTAGATTCCACTTTCCACCTCCAATCTTTGCCATCTGTCTTCCATGCTCAAATCCACCTGTTCCTCACCTCCATTTCTTCATTGGCTTCCTTCAGTGCTCAGCTCAAGACTCACCTCCTACTTGATGTCTGTCCTGACCACCTCACCTGCTAGTATCCATCCCCGTTCACTTTCTTAAATAACCCTGAATTTAATTTCATTTTTTGGTTTGGGGGTTTGGGGGAGGCAATCAGGACTAAGTGACTTCCTCAAGGTCACAAAGCTAAGTAAGTGTCTGAGGCCAGATTTGAACTCAGATCTTTTTGACTCCAGGAAAATACCCCCCCAAAATGAATGAACACTTTTGATAGTGGTGAGATGAGATGTGAGTTCAACTAAGAAAGAGGTTTTATTCTCACCCAAGATCAAAGTCTAGAGGGAGGTAAATTGAAAACAGCTTCTCTGTGGATGCAGATACTACAACCTGTTTTCTCTCTATGTGTCTAAATTGGTCTGAAGCCCTCTCTAAGAAGACATGAAGAATATCTCTCTTCTCACCCTCACCCAGCAGAAAGCCTAGTATTTTCTCCACCAACCTGGCCAATGCAAAAATGGAAATTTAAGCTACATATGAATAAAAAAGCATTATTAAGGGCTTTTGTTGTTCAGCAGTGTCTAATTCTTTGTGATCTGTGTGGGGTGTTCTTGACAAAGAGATTTGTCATTTCCTTCTTCCATTTATTTTACCTGTGAGGAAACTGAGGCAAACAGGATTTAAGTGACTTCTCTAGGGTTACACAGTTTATAAGTGTGTAAGACCAGATTTGAACTCTTCTCGACTTCAGGCAGCACTTATCCACTGACTGTAGCTGCCTCACTATGAAGGGCCTACTAGGTGTCAAGCACTATACTAAGCTTTGAGGCTAAAGCAGGACAATCCTTGCCCTCAAGGAGCTCACATCCGAATAGAGAAGGTCATACTTCTAGAAATGTGGTGAGCTACCCTGCAAGCTTTGGCCTGGGAAGTCATAGCGATGATGGCTGGAATAGTAGGCCTGTCCCACACGCACTTTGCACAGGGGGTGTAGTGTTTGTTGATTCTCAGAACAAGATGGAGTTGTATGGGAGCCAAGCTCCCAAGCTATAAGCAAGCCAGGGAAGGAAGCAGAGGAGAACGTGTGTCTTCAGAAAGCTGAGAGCCCAGGGCTTAGCTTTCCCAAATATGGTGGCTGGGCTCTGGTCTCGAAAGAGGGGAAAAATACATAGAAGGCTTGAAATAGCAAAGAGGCAGAAAGGGGGCGGTGATACCATCCAGTGGGAGCTGTCAAAAGACGAATGGGCTGCATCAAGAGTTAGGGGTTCCTCCTCTCTAGAAGTCTTAAATAAACGAATGAAGTGTTTGTGTGCCAGACACTGCTAAGTGCTGGGGAAACAAAAACCAGCAAACAAGACAGTCACTGCCATTCTAAGAGAGAAAACAACAACCCAATAAAGCAAAAACCAGACAAGCATTTTATGAAGGATATTTGAGGGGATCCTCTTTCAGGGAGACATCATATTAGATGGCCTCCATGCTCTATTCTGTCTCTAATATTCTGGGATATGTTTTGTCCCTTCAAGCTAACCTCTAACTCTTTGAAGATATAAGGTCAGTATCTGTCTTCAATCTCCATCCCTAATGATCTAGGAGAGTCCTGTGCGCAGTGGCCACTTGGTCTCGGACAGTGGAAAGGCCACAGAATGGTTCTGGTCTCTAAGCCTCTATTTCTTTTGAGCCAACCTCTGGCCATTCCCAAGCACCTCTATTTGTGGCCAGGTCATTCCCATGCCCCTGTTGGTTCCCTTTCTCCAGCCTTATTTCTATGACTCACTCCTGAAGTCAACTCATCCTTCAAGTAGAAAGTCTCCCCCAATTGAATCTCTTCTTTCTCCTGATGGTCAATTCTTTGTGTCAGAAACACACACTTTTATCATTTTCTTTTATTTGGCCTTCTTCGCTCCCCAATCTGTGAACTTCTTAGAATAGGGAAGGCTCCCAATGATACCACTATTAATCTATGGCCTCAAAGACATTCGAGAAAGAGGAAAAGGGCCCGTAGGGACAAAAACATTCATGGCAGTGGGTTTTGGAGGTGTCGAATAAGGAGGAACAGAGTATGGCCGTCATTTAGGGAGCAAATTAGGGCATGTAAATGGAATGGAATACTTCCTACCATAAGAAATGACAGATCCAGAGAAATCAGGAAGCTTTCAATGAACTGATGTGAAATGGAGTGAGCAGAACCAGGAGGACTATTTCCCCAAGGACAGCCTTGTGGGAAAGAAAGACTTCAGAACTTGGATCAATGGATTAAGTTCAGCTCCCGAGGACCAATGAGTGACAGAGGACAGAGATAGATGAGACACATAGTTTCTCACACAACCAATATGGATGTTTGTTGGAGTTGAGTGATTTGAGGGAGGATGAGAGGAGAGAGGGAATGATGACAGTGATAACCAAAAAAAAAAAAAAAAAAAAATCAGTGAAGCTTTCTTTAAAACCCACACAAAAAGAACAGAAAGAGGGGGAAATAGACCAGCAGATAGAATCAAAAAAGCATTCATTAAGCACTTACTATATACCAGGGACTGTGCTAAGCACTGGAAAGCTTTATAAGTCATATAGTGAATTTAGTATGCACTTAAAAAAAATAAGCTGTCCAAAGCTGAGATCCCCAGCTTCACACACAGGCCTTTTGGGATATGGAAATGTTCTCACTTGGTGGCTTAGGTCAAGTTTAGGATAAGACTAATTTTAAAAGATCCTTATGCTTCCCCCTCCCGCTTTGTATTTCTCAGGTTCCCCCTGAAGTCCTGCAGATTCGCAGAAGCCTGGCAAGATCCTTGGTTTGTTTAAGGGACCGTGGGGAGGGAAGGGCTCAGGGCTGAACGGCTCAGATGGAGCCACACAATCCTGGACCCTCGGTGGTCATTTGAAGCACCGTTTATCTGAAGCAGCGTCCATCCCCCTCTTAAATTCCACCTCCTGCGTGAGGGGAGCTGAGGATACCGGAGGACACTGACATAGAGTCCCTCCCAGAGAGGCGGTTACATTCTCTCGAAAGGAGAAACAGTGTAAATAATGAGAAACAAAACAGACACAAAGTAATTTGGGAGGTTTAGACGGAAGGCTGCTGGCAAGTGGGAGGCTGAAGGAGGCCAGGGAAAGTGAACGTCCGGCTGGCGCACGAAGACCCACAGTATGGAGGTGGGAGGGAAGCCATCTCGGGCTCTCTCCTCTCCTTGGTCCTTTGTCTCCCCCTCTTTCTATTTGCACTGCTTTGTTTCCCACCTTATCCACAGAACCTGGCCCGCTGGCTCGCACGGAACAGGCGCTCAGGCAGGACAGCTCAATCCCGTTCAGTTCTCTGGGGCCGTGGGAAAGGGTCTTCTTCAGGGGGAGTTCGGCGGGACTCGGAGGCTCCGGGCTTCCTCTTGGCCCGCAGCGGGTCACACTCGTTTTCCTGCTGGAAGCTGGAGACGCGTCCGGGCCCTTGGCAATCAGCGGGGGTTTCAGGCACGTAGTCGGGAAGAGAGGAGCGGAGGAGACCCCCTCCCTCGGGCAAGCTGGTGCTTTCCCAGAAACTCCGTCTGGGAAAAAGGTGCCTCAGACGGGAAGCTCCGACGGGGTTAGGAGAGCTGTCCTAAGGCCACATGCGCAGGACTCGAATCCCGGGCTTCCCGCCTGCCAGCGCAGCGTCCTCTCCCGGGCTCCTCGGGGAAGAGAGGGGGTGGCTCGATCTCGATGCTCTTGTTCTATCGCACAGTAATTATTAGCTGGGATGTCTGGTCTGGGGCTCAGCACCTTCAGGAGGCGGGAGTTCGAATCCTGCCTCACGGGCAGGTGCCTGGGGGGGGGGGGGGGTAAGGCGGAGATGTGCGGGTAACAGTGTGGGGGGGCGTTACGTAAGCCCCGGGAACGCCCCTTGCACGGGGGCCTCGCGGGCCTCCCTCTGCCGCGCTCGCTTCCCTCCCGCACCGGGCCTGGGCCGTACACCCGCGTGTGCGCACGTTATACCCGGATACGCCCCGGTCAGGGTCAGGACAGCGCTACAAGGCCGCCCCCGCCCGCCCCGGAGGCCCCCGCTCCCGGTGCAGCTCCGCGCTCCCCGCTCCGCGCAGGCGGCTCGTCCTCCCCCCGCCTCCCGAAGGCGGCTCAGCCCACGCCGAGTCGCGGCTCCAACCGCAGCCTCCGTCACGCTGACGTCAATGGAGCCGGGCGCGTCCCCGGTGGGTGGATGCGGGGGCCAGTCTTCGGGTCTTCCCCCTCCCTTCGCCTGCCTTCCTCTCTCCCCCCCGCTCCCAAATGGACCGACCCACTCCGCTCCCCTCTTCCTCGGGAACGCCGAAGGCTCTTGAATGAAGCAAGCCGGGGAGCGGAAGTGGAAGGAACCATCTGGTAGGCCCCGGGGGAGCCCCGCGTGTTCATTGAAGGGCTCAGTGCCGGAGTGAACATGGTGTTCCATGTGCGTCTTATGTAAAACGAGCGACAGGCAGCTCAGCCAATAGGCGCGCGGAACTGGGCGGGGTCCCCGCCCCACTATGCAGATGAGCCGGGGCTGCCTCCAATGTCGGGGCGCGGGGGGCGGGTCCGGCGCGTGCGGTCACGTTTTCCACTATGTGACAGCCGCCCGGCCTCGTAGCGCTGGCGAGCGGCGGCCGCGTCGCGTCGTGTCCGTGTCCACCTCAGCCTCCGCCTCCGCCTCGAAGACAGCCGCTCGGGCCCCGGCCCCGCTCTTGCGCCGCCGAATTTCCGCGCGTCGTCCCAGTGCCGCCGCCGCCGCCCGGAGAGCCTCGGTGAGTGGGGGCGGGGGGGGGGCGGTCCAGACGGCGGGGAAGGGTCCTGGGGGGAGGGGCGCGCCGCGGGGAAGGTGGAGGGTCTGGCCCGGTGACGTCACCGCTCCGCGAACTCCGGCCTGCAGAGCGCTTTGGGGGGCGACGCGGCTAAGGGGACGATGCGGCTAAAGGGGCCCGGCGGAGCTGCGGGGGGTGGGGGAGCCGGGGAGGAGGGGTAGGGGAAGGTGTCGGAGGCAGCACACAGCCGGCGCCTAATCCGGACTTGTTGCGGAATCCCTAGAAGCGAACTTGTTGCTTCCTCCTTCCCGGAGAGCGCAAGCCCCTGGAGGCGGCTCGGAAACTCTTCCCGCCCGGCAAACCTTGACCCTGAACCCTTCAGCCTCAGTTTTCTCCTCCATGAAATGGGGGCAGTCCTATCTGTGCGCAGAGCGCTGTGCAAATCATGACGCTCTTGCTAAATGCATGTAGCGGGAGCAGAATGCGCGGCGCCCGGAGCCAGGGGGCCTGGGCGCTCGCTCCCGTGACCCGGAGCCTCAGGTTCCTCCGCACAAAGCGGGGGCGTCGGCTGGGCTCCCACGCAGCGCCAGCCCCGGGCTCGCTGCCACCGGCTGCGGTTTGGGCCGGCGGCGGGAGCCCGGGCTTGGGGTCCGGGGGATCCTCAGGGACCTGCGCACCCCGGAAGAGTCAGCACCTTTCCTAGAAATCTCGATGCTGCTCCTGGGGGGATGCCCGGCCCTGAGAGGCTGAAACCCGGCGATGTTTGGGTAAAGGGGCTTCTCAGAACGAGCGAGCCACCCTTCTAAAAGGGTCTGGCCCCTAGAACAGTGCCTCTCCGTGGCCAGAGAATCGCATGCATTTGTATGTGCAAGGAAGCTTATTTTCCATGAAATCAACGTTGCAGGGACCATCTTTTACCATCCGGAATCATCCACCAGTCCCACCCAATTCATATTACTGTCCTTTTTCAACCTCATTTTCAAGAGGAAGGAACCAAGGAGATCCCCCCAGATCCCGATCCGTGATCAAGGATCATTTGTAACTCACAGAAGACAGCTAGGGGACAGAGAGGCTGTGACTTGCTCAGAGCCACAGACTTGGTTTAAAAAGGGGGGGAGGGCGGAGGAGACTCCAGAAGTCTCTGCTTGAAGGGCCAGTGTCAGAAATGAAAATTCAGGGTTTGTGGTTTCTATAACAGAAGCAGGTGTTTCTTGGAGACACAGGCAAGAACCAGCTTGCGGCTGATTCATCCTGGGCCAGTTTCCTTTAGGTTCTTCCTACTGTTGCCTTATCTGTAAGATGAACTGGAAAAGGGAACGGCAAAGGGCTCCAGGATCTCAGTCCAAAAGGGGTCAGAAAGAAGAGTCGGATATGGTTGAAAACAATGACTGAACAGCAAGAAGCTGGTTTGGGGGACTGGAGGTGCGTGGGTTTTATCCCTACCCCTTGTGCTGACTGAGCCGCCTCAGAGAGATGAATGGGAGAGCTTCTGTCCTGAGGGAGGGAGTGCAGGACCTGTAGGCTTGTGCTTGGGCCCAGGGCTGTGTTTGTGGCTGGAGTTTGGAGGGTGCATCCGGAAGCCCCAAATTTTAGGGGTGAGAGTGGATTCTGAGTTTAGTGAAGATCCCGAGTCACAGAATCCTTTTAAACACCATTTATGCGCCTAGAAAGATGTGCAGAATAGAGAGAACCGCAGTTCTGTGGTTCTTTAATTCTTACTTTCTGGAGCTCTCCCCAAGAACCAGCTCTGGCTGCTTCCTTTTATCTGGGTCTTCAGCCTCAGTCTCCAGCACCTGGAACAGCACCTCTTGGTGGTCTGCAAACCCATGGCCAGGGCAGCTTTCCTGGACTACATTTGTGGGGCTGTCTGTTTTAAAATCATTGAATAGCCTAAACTTATTAAGTTTAATTAAGCTGATGGCTAGACTGAGTTTACAAAATGACTTCTTAAGAGTTATTTCTTGTTGAAGATGGTCTTCCTCCTGGGCCTGTCAGCACACTGCTAAGAGTAGTCATGTTCCCCTTACAGACCTGAAACTTGTCCATCGAGAAACTTCCTTTCCTTAGAATGAAGTCAAGGCCCAGGAGGTGATTGGAGGAGCTTCCTCAGGAGCAAAGTGGACTTTGCCAAGGGCAGTCACTCGCTAGAGGCCTGGACTCCCAGCCTGTTTATTCTTCACTTACACCCTGTTTTAGCAAGCATCAGGCTGCCTCATGCCTCTCTTTCTGTATTTATTTCATAGGCTCTTTTCCAGCTAAATCTTCCCTCTCCCTGTTTTCTGATGCCTCCCCCAAATTCTCACACATGTGTGCATAGACACACATACATTTACACATGCAGACATTTCCTCCTCAGGTTAGTTTGCATGAGTATGTGTGTGTATGTGTAGGTACACATGAACACAGGCACACTATTCCCTCCCCAAATTTACACACATGCATATATAGACACACACACATGCAGACAACATTTCCTCCTCAGGTTAATTTGCACAGATATGTGTGTGTGTACACATGAACACATACACCATTCCCTCCCCATATTTATACACATGCATACATAGATACACGCATACATACACACATGCAGACATTTCTTCCTTAGATTAGTTTGCATGGGTATTGTGTGTATATACATGAACACACACGCCAT
Organism: Sarcophilus harrisii; assembly: GCF_902635505.1. NCBI lineage: Eukaryota > Metazoa > Chordata > Mammalia > Dasyuromorphia > Dasyuridae > Sarcophilus > Sarcophilus harrisii. Next base: position 455,786,340 of record NC_045429.1, read on the forward strand.
TCCCTCCCCAAAGTTTCACACATGTGTACATAGACATGTATTTACACATGCAGACGTTTCCTCCTTGGGTTAGTTTGCACAGGTATATGTGTGTGTACACATGAGCACATGCACACTATTCCCTCCCCAAATTTACATGCATGTGTACATAGACACCCATGCACACACCATTTCCTCCTCAGATTACCTTGTGTTTGTCGCACTTTTTCCTCCTCGGGGTATGGGGAGGGACACCATGCACAGGAGCACGCCATTTCCTCCTTGAATGTTCGTGCATGTGTGTGTGTTCATGTGCACAATACCCACAAGCACATGGGCCATTTCCATGATAAATTTCTCCCACAGCAGAGTGTCAGCTTCTAGAGCAGGAATATTTTTCCCCTTTTTTCTTTTCGCTTGGGATATTTTCCCCTTTTTTCTTTTCGCTTGGGTGACTGGCAGCGTGGAGGGAGTCCAGACGGTCCTGGCAGGGCTGTAGTGCCAGTCGCCCCCTGTCTGCCCTCCATGCCAGACTTGCCCATAGAGCAGATCATCAGCTGGCCCTTGGCCATGGCGCTGGTACCCATTTGTGCCCATGTGAGCTTTGGCCATTAGGTGGCAGCACAGTCAAGCCTCCTGCCCGGTGGGCCGGTCACCCGGTGGTGGCCAGTGAGCATGTGTGGCTTGCTTCCCTCAGGGCCGGCCGTTCTCTTGGCTGCATTCTGACAACAGCCGCCCCAGGCCGCTCCCCCTCCCAGCATGCTGAGCCCCTCTTTTCCCCCTTGCACCGGCCCTCTCTTGGCCCCCTCTTACCGTCCGTCTCTCCCCAGCTCCCATTCGGGCGGTCCTCAGAGCCCTCCCTCCGGCATTCGGAGAGCTTGCTTCTGGGCCTACAGCAGATTAGACATGGGCAGTCTGCCAGGGGTTGCCAGAGGTTGGCCCATGGGCAGCCACTTGAATAGCCTGAAAGAAAGGTGAGAAGACATTCTCTTAAGAGCCCACTCACTGCTGGCCGGGACCTCCCGGCAGGTATATGTAGCCTGCCTGTCTTGGTACTTAATCATCTCTTATGTACACACATTGATTAGACACCTGCTGTGTGCACTGAGCTGGACAGAGCCAGATCTTCTTGTTATGCTCAGGGACTCTTTATTCTAATTGGGGAGGGAATCCAAGTGAGCTGTAGGCCTGGGGAATGGGAGGATGGGGGGCAAGGGAGCCGCTCAGCCCAACCCTGTCCTGTAGCTCGGGCCCCCAAGGCTCAGCTGGAGCAGGAGCTCCCTGCACTAAGAGGGTACTTGGGGAGTCTGGCAGGGGGCTCCCCAACAGCGTGGGTGCTGAGGACCCCATGTTGTTTGCAGGGGCTGCCCTGGTGTGGGGGAGCCTGCACAGCCCCCTGGCTGCTGGGTTCAGGGGTGTTGAGAGTTTCCTTTGTTACCCCACTGTTGCCATGGGAGGTTCTGTTTGTTTATTTCACATGGTCCAGCAGGCCTCCTGCTTCAGGGCAGCCTCGGGGAAGGGTTTGCCTCTGGGGGGGGGGGAGTTGCTGGGGGGGGGGCAGTGACCAGCCGCTCCCTCTCTGGAGGCACACTGGGCTTCTCCCCGAGGCGCTCGGCTGTGTAGGTGCTCTTGTTCTGATCACCACTTTGTTGGGCCCGCAGTCCAGGCGCCCGGAGGCCCTGGGGGGCCGCCTTCCTCTTCCTCTGACTAACCCCCCTCCTGTAGGAGGAAGCTAAGGAGAAGAGATGGGAAGAGATGGAGGTGCAGGGAGAGCTGGCAGGGCTGGGGATCTCTGAGGCTGAAGCAGCTCCTGAATCTTACTCTGGGTTATTTGCTCCTCAGAAAGCGGAAGTACCTGACTGATGGTTCGGGTCATTCCAACCTCGCTTTTCTGTGGAGTAGGAGGCTTCCTCTTACCCCGCCCCACTGCCCCCATGACTAAAACCAACACGCAGACGTTGGGTGCAGCGACCCGGTCCGTGGTTGGCACCCCCTTCTCTGGGAGGCCCAGATGTCCTGCTTGGGCGGGGAAGTCACTTTGAAAACTATCAAGGGCCACCTCGACGGGAGATGCTGCTGCCATTGTGGCTCAAGAGCCCGCAGTCTGGCTCCCGGGGGCTACTCCGGCCTGGGGCTTCCCGACCAGAAGCAGAGGGTCCAGAACAAGGCGGGGTGGGTGACAAGGGTTCCGGGATGCCCGGGGCAGCCGTAGCCAGAGCACAGGCGTAGGTACGTCCGGGCACCCCGGACCAAGATGCTGAGCAATCAGGAGACTTGCCGTGCAGTGATTGAGCGGCTCGTGGCTTGGGCTCAGCAACACCCAAGTTCCAATCCAGCGTCAGACACCTCTTAGCTGTGGAACCCCGGGCACCCCATTTAACGTCCCTCAGCCTGAGTTTCCACATCTCTAGAATGGGGACAAAGCACCAAACGGCCAAGGCTGTTGTTGGCATCCAATGAGATATTTGTAAAGCACTTAGCACATAGGAGGTACTTAATAAATGCTTATTCCCTTCTCTCCTGCCCCCTTCCTCTATCATTCTCATTGCTTAACCTGGAGAAGATAATGCTAAAAGCAGACAGTGACTTCTTCAAATATCTGACAGGCTCTTGTATAGGAGTTGGGGCTAAGGACCAACAGTCAGCATTGCAAATGACTTCCTTCCTCTCTCCTGGGATTGTCGTGAGAATCAATGAGGGGCTGTGTGTAGAGCATGTGACAAGCCTTAAAGGCTGGGATGAATGCTTGCTAATGTCATCATCACCATCACCATCACCATTACCATCACTATCACCATCACCATCATCATCATCTTCATCATCATCATTTGGGCATTAGAGGGGAAGTCGGACTTACTGTAAGACTGTCTAATTCTATATTTACCTTAGTAATTTAGCAACATAAAATATTCTGTATGCTTTGATTTGAACATAAAATGATCACATGAGATATATAAAATGTAAAGTGCTATTTATTTGTACATGGATTGCAAACTTACCAATTGGATTTACTTTAGTCATTTTAAAATGTGAGTCAAAAGGAAAAATGTCTAGTTCTGTTCCAACATTTTGATCTTTGGGACCTTTTCTGTTCTCTGCTGGACCCTCTAAAATCCAGGAAGGGCCATTGACCCACAGGAGTTGGCAGGTAGGGTTTCAAGAGAAGGGAGTATTTGGATCGGCTTGAAGGAGAAAGGAGGGATAGATGGCAAAGTCCTTCTGAGAACTTTGGGAGGAGAGAGGAACAAGGCAGCTCTTTTTCCTTGGGTCAGAAATGGGGAGAAAGCAGCACTGCTTCCCAGGGTGCCCCAGAGCTTTGGCTGCATTCTCCTTGTCAGCTTTGGGTGGATTGTCAGAGGCTCAGGAGACCTGAGGGCTGGACCCTGTTTCTCTGCCCTCATTCTGGGCGATGATAGTGACAGAGAAGGATGCAGATGGGAGAGGTTATTCTATGGCAATGGGCCTCACAGGGGCTGTCTTTCACTTCCCCCTTTGTACTTCATCTGTGTACAGTGGCCTCCCAGGGCTATCTGAGGGAGAGCTTAAGAGGCTGCTGCTCTTTTTGTTGTTCTGTGTGGAACTTTTAGGGGGGTATGTGGGGAGGGGGGAGTCTGGGACCATAGGAAATTGGTTTAGTCATCTTTGGCCGTGTTCAGCTGCTTTCTCCCTAGAGCAGGGCTAACAGGATTCTTAACCTGGTTTAAGTCTAGGAATTCTACTCAGAATCAGGTTTTTAAATTCATAAAATAAATTACATAGAATTGCTTGCCAAGGCAACCAGTTCTAATGAAAAGCCCATTGCCCCGAGTTAAAGGTGCCATGAACACCTAAATGGCCTGCTCACCCAGAGGCCTCTGCTCTCCAGGTGATGGGTGGCCTCTGTCAGTCCTTCCATCTGTTCTTCCTCGACCTGACAATCTGCAGTTTGGACCCAGGATTTTAGGATCAGTTGTGGGGGAAGCATCGCCAACAGATCTTGGAAGAGCAAGGAATGTGGCTTGTCTTCCAGTCAGATGTTAATTGTACTAAATGTTTACCCATAAAATGGGTTACTCCTGGAAGAATTAAGTTGTCTTCTCCCGGAGGAATACTCTGTGTGGTCAGAGAAAATAGAATGATTTCAGGCAGAAGCTGGTGAATCGCCATCCAAAAGACCAAGAGAGTCTCCAAGCCGGGGCGAGCCATTCACAAACCAAGATGTGATTTCAGGAGAACGACTTCATTCTAACTGCTCCAAGTTCATCGTGGCCCTTTTTTGGGAGAGAAGCAGCAGAGGGGGGTGCCAGGAGATCTCCTGCTTCTTTGACCCAGTTCGAATCTTTGCTTTCACATCTAGGAATTCTGTGACTTGACAGTCGCCTAGCCCTTGTGAAATGATCCTGGCCCAGCACTAGCTCAACCTACTTTACAGGGAGCCCCCCACTCTACTCCTCTCTGCAAGTGGTTTCCCCCTGCCTTGTACTGAAGGGAAGGGGCTTCCTCCAGCGGCCGCCTGCCCCCTGGAAGGGCCAAGAAGTGTTTTCTTGTTATCAGGCAATGGCTCTCATTTCCCCCCTTTTTTGGTTTTGAGTTGTACCCTGAGATCAAGCAGGCCAAGCCCAATTCATTCCTCCTTCACAAGGCTGGGTCTCCTGGTTCTTTCTTTTTCTGGGAGCTAGCCCGGCGCCCTGTTTAGGTAGGAAGTTAATCAGCAATTGTTGAATAAATTCATCCAGAGAAAAACAAAGATGAAGGAATGCTCAGCAGCCTCTTGAGGGGCCAGGCCTCTGACATCTCTCCTGGGTCTCTCTCTGCCTCCTGGCACCCCCAGTCACCCTCCATTCATAAAAACAGGGCTGACTGTCTCTTCCTCTCGGTTCTGCTTGGTATTTAAAGCCCTTCACAAGCCAGCCCGAACCCCCTTTTCCAGCTTTAATACTCCTTGTACCTCTCCACCCTCTGGATGGTCCAGTCACACTGCCCAGCTCTTGTTCCTGCTGGCTGCTCCATCTTGTTTCCCTTACCCTGGCTTACTCACCTTTTCTAGAATGGATGAGATGAGGCTGATACAGAAGGTCTGAATAAGAAAAGGGACAGAGGCGCATCTGTTCCCACCCCTTCCCTCTCCCTTCCTCTTCCTCTTCCCTTTCTTTGTCCTTCCTCTCCTCGTCTTCCCTCTTTCCCCTCTCCCTCCCTCTTCCCCCTTCTCTTCTCTCCCTCCTCTCTCACCCCTCTCTCCTTCCTTCTCTTTTCTCTCCCTTCCTTTCTCTCCTGTTTCTCCCCCTCTTCTCTCCTCCCTCCCTTTTCTTTTCTTCTCCCCCCTTCCTTCCCTCCTCCTCTTTCCTAAGTTTTAGGTCACTTCTGCCTCCACAATGTCTCTCATATCTGTCCCCTTCACTCCAGCCTCTGTCTGGCTCATTTCTTGGTGGCCTCCTCCCAGGATTCCCTGCCTCAAGGCTCTCCTCCCCAATCCATCCTCCCTTGAGCTGCCCGAGTAGATCTCTGAGGTCCCTCTCTTCCTCAGTAAATCCCAGTGTCCCCCATGACTTCCTCAGGAACCTCTGTTACCAAGCTTCCTTTCCTTTATGGACAGTTACTGAGCTGGTGGGTGAGGGGAATGAATTCAGTGGCTTCCCTAGATTGGATGACATGTCTCTTAACTTTTCTCACGAACATGATGGAGAAATGTTGTTTCTCTCCTGGTTCCCACAAATAATTACATTCACCATGAACTACTTTGTGTTGCTTTGTAAGTAGACAGAGCAAAACAGAATATGTTAAATGATGTCAGAAGGATCTTTGGAAATCAGACAGCCCAACCTATTGGTTTGACAGATAGGGAAACTGAGGTCCCCAGAGACTAAAGGTCAGATAGACTAAAGGCCATGTCAGAGCGTCTATGGGTCTGAGCTACCAGGCCAGGGCTCTTGTCTGCCTAGCACTCAGCCTGTCTGGTCACTTCTGAAGTCTTTCCAGGGCCATGGGGGGCCCATAATGCCAAGGAAAGTGTTAACACCCAGGTATCTATGAGGGCTTCAAAAAGGGAAATAATGCTCACTGAAGTTTCACATTTTTCTTCCAGGTGAATCTGGAACAGTTTTAGCCTTTGGAACTTCAAATACACAGTTGTACTGGTGACTTATTAAGACATTCCTTGTCCATTTTCTCCAAAGTGGTAAGTTTATTCTTCCATTGTTCATTAGTGATAAGGTTGTTTTTGAAACTTTCCATTATACAAACTTTAAGGGACATATCCCTATTGTCTTGACATGGATATCGGCCTTCCGCTTTTCATATATTTCCTTACTCAGCTTCCTGTAGGGGCTTCCGTATTGATTTGGGTTTAGCGGGATGCCAGGGATGTTGTCTCTCATCATTAGAGTAATAGTAAAAGTAGTTACGTTCATCATCATCATCATCCTAACTCATATTTGTAGTCTTTTGCAAAGTTTTTCGTTCACAACAATCCTAACATAGGAAGCACAAGTATTTCTGCTTTACAAATGAGGAATCTGGGCCTGTGAAAGACAATTGCCTTGCCTGCGGTCATCAGAGGAGCAAAGATCCTGTCAGGCAGCGTTTCCCACCCCCCCACCCCCGACTCCTTCATGTCCACAGTGCCTCCTCCTTTGGGCTTTCTCTGCCTTTCCCAGAATATTTACTGTCTTGGAGGGAGATTTCAGGGTACGGTGGGGTAGCACCGTCTGCTGGGGCTCTCCGGGTCTCCCACACTGTTAATGCAAGGAGCAGGGAGTGTGGAGAAGAGCCAAGAGCCATTACAGGCAGCCCAGCAGGGAACGTGTCCTGGGAAGGGGCTTCCTTCCCATTCTCTTGTGTGAGCTCAGGTCTGGAGGTCAGCAGGGAAGTGTTACCACAGATAAGAACACAGGGGCTCTTACAGTGACAGAAGTGACATGTGTCTTGCCCAGGTCCACACAGCTAGTAAACAGCAGGGAAGGCACCCAGATCCAGAGCTTCTGACTCAGACTGAGCCCTCTTTCCTCCACTCTTCCTCCCAGCCTTCCTTCTTTGTCAAGAAGCTGCCATCGGGCATGTAGTCTGTGACCTTAAGTCCAGGGCCCCGACTCTTGAGGGGCAATGAGAGTAATTTGATTGAAGGAGAAAGGAAAGAGGCTCCTTGGAGAAAGCATTCCCACAGCTGGGGCTTGGAAGGGGGCTGAGGGGCTGCTCAGCCACATCCTGGGTAGCCACTGCAGGACTGTCGAAGCTGAAGTACTTGCTTGGGCAGAGCACGGTCCTGGCACACTTAACCCAGACAAGGTCCCCTCATGGAACTTACGGGGAGTTGTGGCAGATAGAACCCGCTTTGTGCTCACCTCGATATAGATGGCAGCAGAAAAGCCTCAGGGTGAGGCACAAGGGACTCAACAGGCTGAAGGCAGAAGGCAGGGGCTCTTGGTGTGTGCCCTGCAATTTGGGGAAAGGCTTCCTACATGGTAGTCTCCGTGTCCCTGGCCACTCGGTGCCACTGTACGATGAGGAAGGATACCAGACTGGCCCACATTTAATAGAGCTAGCGGGCAGAGAGCTGGAATTCCCACTTGGGGCGCTTCTGATTCTAAAGCTGCATCACAACTTCTGGAGTTACCAAAGTCAGTGTTTGTGCTAAACTTTTCCCTGGTTGTGTCCATTCCCTTGGATGTTTAGGCCGCTCGTGCACACGCTGATCCACGGAAAAGTTGCCCATCGCATCATTGGGTCATATCTTATTTTCCAGTTGTGTTGTACTGTCCAAATGAGCAGCCACTTAAGTGTCGATTGTAGCATTTTTATGAGGAAACAATTCTAATTTAATCATGGTCTGCCTACATGGCACATCATACTGTAAAGATCCAGACGCAAGGGGCCATGTCAGGAAAGTCCTGGCAAGTTAAAATGGCAAGTTACAGAGCTTGAGCCCTACACAGTTGGAAGGTGAGAATATAAACAGGCTTTAATTTATTAAGACTTATTTGTGAGTTTTGAAATTTGCTTTTAGGAATGGTAATTATTTAAAATATTATTAGTGGCCTTTTTCTCAGACTGTTAGGGATGACGAGCTCTGTATTTAAAGACTGGCCCTTGGAACACAAGCAGCCTGGTGCCAGGACTAGACACAAATTTCTAAATGGAGAAAAATAACTTCCAAAAATTTCGTAGGAAAAAGCTCCAGAAGGCAGTTTGCATGAATTACGGTGACACCTCACTCCCTCTGTTGCACAAACACATATAAAGCATGTTCTGTGTTCAAGGAGCCAGAACACCAAGACCCGCTCTACCCAGGAGCCCCCTCACCATGGCATGGGCACCGGGAGGTGCTGCCAGGGCACGCCAAGGTCAGCTCTTCTCCATCTGCCTCTGAAGCCAGTGGTCAGCATTATCAAGGAGGCTGGCAAAGTGGCTCTCAGCCTCCACTGATAGACCGACCAGGAGTAGAAGCTGGGCAGTGGGGGACCAAGAACCATCCCACATTTAGACAGTCCCTTACCTTCCACCTAGTCCTTGGCAAGCCAAATGGTCCAGCCTTGTCTATCGACCTGCGGTCCAGGATGTGCTTGAGGAAAAGCTGAATTGGGGCAGCCATGGCCTCCTTGGCCTAAAAAGTTTGGACCATATGACCGAAGGAAACCGAAGTAAATGCCTCGGGCTTTTCCCAGAGACAGAAGATTTCATGGTCCATCCAGAGGCCACAAGAAACACAATTTTTGTGGGATGGTCTTCATCTCATGGAAATCTTTGCAGAAAGAGCCCTTTGACAATAACCCCAGCATCTATTACAACTTCTGGTATAGAGGTGGAAGAGAGAGAATTCTGATGAGGAACTTGTTAAGACCCTGAAAATTAAATCAGCGTGAAAGTGGATGGAAGCGAGGTCAGGGGAAAGTAGGCTGGAAAATCCAATGCAAGAGTTTATCTGAGAGTCCCCAGATATGTAGACCGGCCAGAAGTTTCGAGTCTGTCCACCAAGAAGGCTGCATCTGGTCCAAGAACCAGGAGGTGGTCCTTGGTGTGGGTGAGATCATCAAAAAGTGAAGTTGTAGCATAACCCACAACAAAAGTCTTCTGGGGTCCAAAAGATCCCACACTTTTTAGAGTAAAGATCAAAATGTTTGCAGAGCTCCAAGAAAGAATAAGGCTGAGAAAGAGTGAAGGGATACCATGAAAACAAGTCCAACTTAACCTTTTTGAAGAAATTGTTGATGCCAAAAAGTGGGAAGTGAAGGAAGGAAAGGGTCATGACACCACTTTTAACTTCACAGACTTGGGATGCTTTCCCCCTGACCTTTGCCTCCCAAGCTCGGTTTTTGCTCCCTGGAGTCTTTCTTGGGCCCCTCCTCTCCTCCTTGTCCTCACAGGAGTCTGCATCCCCCAAAACTATTTTATTACTTGATATCTATTTTCCATAAACTTGTACACGAATATGTTACCAAAGGTCTGGTCACTTCTCATTTATGGAAAGAAAGCATTTCCTTTTTGTCTTTGCATTCATGCCGCCCAGTCCAGTGCCTGGCGACTAGGAGGATTTCAGTTAATGCTGTTTGATTGGGGAGGAGGGATTTCCCACTGGGCTGGGGCCATCTGGGTCCCACAATCTGGCCAGACCTCATTGAGAGCCAGCAAAGACTTTGGCCCAGCTATACGGGGAAGATTAGAAAGCTGAAGAACGATTGTTGTGTGGATCGTGGCAGCCTGTAGCAGGCACGTGTCTGCATGAATGTTTTAGACAGATGCTTTTACTTTAGCAGTTAATGTTTAAGTGAATAGCCTTACAGATAGTATTGATCACATTACTTTTTTCAAGAATACAGAATTAAATGCCTGTCAATATTAAAGTTCAATAAAATCTAAAGAAGTGAACGTTATATGTGTATGATTCAATTTTTAAAGAGATCACCAAAAGCATTTTGCTATCTTGTATATAAGTTAATAAAGAGCCACAATTGTTTCTTACCGTGTTCTTCTCAAGAGCTCTTTCTGAGTACTGCGTTCATTTGATGTCTCCCTCTTCTATCTGAGCGAGTCCTAGACCGTCCCTGAGTTTGGATTTGGCTGACACAGTGTCGCTGGCCAGATCCCTGCTGCTGTGGCCCCTACTCTCAGCCCCTTGCAGACTGCCCCTTGTAGCCCTCCTGAGCCAGATGCCAACATTCTTAGGGATGTTTCTCAGTCTTGTCAGTCCTGGCTGTTTGGAAGGCAGAGTGCCTGTTTTCAGAGGGCATACATAGCACCAGCTCTGATAGTGGCAGCACAACTCTTATTGTCTGAGATTACTAAGTTGGCTCCCAAGGCCTCTTCCAATCCTGGAATTGTGGTATTTCCCCAAATTCAGGTGTTTTTTTTTCCTGGCACTTTGATAGCCCAAGGGAGTTTTTTTAAACCGGCATCCTGCCATTGGGCTTCAGCCCCACCGAGCTGAAGACCAAGTGGCAGAGGACATGGCAGGTTTCATCTCCATTCACTGGGACTTCAGTCTAGGCTCTCTGAATGAATCACCAGTCCATACTTTGGGCCACAGGCCTTGCTGACTAGCCCTGAGTGTTTCAGATTCCTCTCTACCCTGAGGGCCAGCAGGCTGCTGTTCACCCATGGGCACCATTTTTGACTCTCCACTCAACTGAAATTTGAACTGACCATTGTCTAGTAGCCAGAACAAGACGGTGGCAGTTCCTAGGCCCTCAAACCCAGATGGTCCTTCCATGGAGCCACTAAAATAAATCGCCAGGTCTTGTGCACGAGGGTCCCATTTGATTCCATTCCTGTAGCACCGTATCACTAAGAGAGCAGTGAATGGTTGGCCCAGATTGGAGAGTTCCGGAAGCCTCATCCAATCTGCTGCTGCAGTGCATCATAGTGGGTTCATCCCTGCTGTTTTCTCAGTACTAGGGCTTCAGAGGAAGTGTAATAATCCCTCTGTAACTTTTTAAATTGTTCTCTCTAAAAATGATGAATTGGCCAAGAATGGGGCAGGAGAGAAAGGCAGATTGGACTGCTTTTGAAGAATCACACTGTGCTTTGTGACTTCAGACTTCTCCCTAAAACAAAGGCCTGTCCATATATTACCAGTATTCTTTGAGGTATGGAAGTTATGGAACTCCAACTGAAATTGAGGTTTACTGGAGGGCTAAAGTGTGGCAGGTATGTGGCAGGCACATGGCAGATATGTGGAGGCGTGAAGGGGCTGTGCCACACTTTTTCCCCCCTATGGAATGAGATTTTTTTAATTAATTATTTTAAAGCTTTTTATTTTCAAAACATATACATGGATAATTTTCCAACACTGCCCCTTGTAAAATCTTGTGTTCCAAATTTTCCTTCCTTCCCCCCAGATCACAAATAGCCCAGTATGTATCAAATATGTTTAAAATATATATGTTGAAGCCAATATATGCATACATATTTATGTCCTCCAGGCAAAAGTGATTGAGTTTCCCAGTGGCAGCCCATGCAGAAGACCCCACTGTACTTTGGTTCATTATGCCCTTGGGTGGTGGCTTGGCAGGAGACTCCAGGCAGGAATGACCATGACCAGGTTATGTAGGTGTGGAAGGCTTCAGGCCACATTGTTGGAGGGAGTGCTCTGGGATTAAAATGGGAGAGATATGGCTCCACTGGTGTATTTGAGATGACATAAATGTCCTTTGAGACCGTCACATATTATTTTAGCCAATTCCATAGCATTCCATTTCGGTTTGGGGTACAGTTCTGCAGTGTATTAGTGGGATAATCTGAGATAGAGATTCTCTTTCTCTGGGCCTAATTCCTACATTTATAAAATGAGATTGTAATTAAAGCTTTTTATTTTCAAAACATATGCATAGATAATTTTCAATATTCATCCTTGCAAACCTTGTGTTCCAAATTTTTTTCTCTCTTCCTTTCCCCCACCCCCTCCCTAGACAGCAAGTAATCCAATATTTGTTAAACATGTGCAATTCTTCTATACATATTTATATTATCGTGCTGCACAAGAAAAATCAGATCAAAAAGAAAAAAATGAGAAAGAAAACAAAATGCAAGCAAACAACAACAAAAAGGTGAAAATACTATGTTGTGATCCCCACTCAGTTCCCATAATCCTCTCTGGGGGCAGATGGCTCTTCTCATCACAAGACAATTGGAACTGGCCTGAATCATCTAAATGAGATTATTTCTATAGGACCTTTCATCTTTGATGGTTTTCTAGAATGCCTTTTGGTAATCCCTGAAAGAACCAATGGATCAGGCAGCTAGCAGGGCTCTGACAACAGGAACACAAGATGATCTGAGGGATGTGGGTCCCTTAGAAGGTCCTCCCTCCCAGAAGACCTCCTCTGATTCTCTGCACATTATTATAATGAGTACAGTTCATTTACATAGAACAGCCCAGTGTGCAGTAGATAATAAGGTTGTTATGGTCTCCTTTTTGCAGAAGATGAACCTGAAGCTCTGTGAAGTCTGTAGCAGAGCTGGGGGGACAGACTTGTGCCCCTGATAACTGGGTGATTGGGTTTTCCATTATACCGTCAACTTCAGAACCAGTTATTCAATTAAGGCCAAGGTTTTTCCCTTTTTCTAGAACTTCGCTCATTTAAAAATGAGCCCCTGTAGGTTTTTCAGGTAGTCTTTGAAGTGTAGAACTGATAGAAAACAGATCTGGTCATATATTCCTTTAGATGAATCAGTGAATCTAGCCCATCGTGTTTTGGTCAGACAGGTCTGGCTGGAAGTGGGTTTCTCCCCTTTTGTCTGGATTGCCCCAGGTGGGGTGGTATGGGCCAATAAGTAAATCTCTTGTTAACCAATCAGAGTTGATTTCCACCCTCAGAAACACCCACTCTTCCAAGGGCATTGAGAAGGTTCCATGAGGGTCTTTGACTAAGAAGAAACAGCCAAATGACAATCTTTTTACTAATTATTCACTAGCACAGTTAATAAAATGATTACCCAGAAACTACACCTTTTGAACTTTTCATAAGATACAGACACGAGCTAAAAGTGACCTCCCTGCCCAGAGGAAGCGGATGGTGGCAGTCTAAGTAGGTAGAGGGGAATCCAGTCAGAGAAATGTAATGCTCACATCGATAGCACAGATAGCCAGATTTGGACTGTTGGGCAGTGGGAGCAGCAGTGGTGGACGCCACACTTTTTATGTGTCTCTCCTGGAGGATATTTGCTCACGTCTCTGCTGTCTGGAAGGCCCAGTTCTTCTTACAGAGAGGGGACAGGACCTGCCCTTAGCCAGTTGACCAACTGTCCAAAGCATGTCCAAGACTGTGAAGGACCCTCTTCTCCTCTCTTTAGTTTTCCTAAGTGTTCTATCATCATTTCTATACTGTGCTTCCTGAAGTGTCCATCCCTAATCTCCCTTGTGAGCTACAATCCCAAATGAACGCCTCACTGCCTCTTGGACAGCTCTCTCTGAGTAGCATAGGCACTTCAACCCAGCCTGCCCCAAATTCATTGCATTTCCCGCAAACTTATCTGCCCTCTGGCTTCCCAGCTTCTCTTGGTGGTACCATGGCCTGCCCAGGTTCACACTTTAGAGTCTCTCATCCCTGACGCTGTTAACTGTGCTTTCCCAGCATCTGTCTCACCATCTGATCTCTCCTCTTCCCTTCTCTGGCCTGATTCAGACTCTGCCCACCTCTAGTGCCATCTCCCCTGTCTGCCATGTGATGGTCGATGTGACACTGACCACATCAGTCCGTTATTAAAGCATTCGGGGGTCCCATGTTGCCTTTAGAATGAAATGTAAAATCCTCGGGTTGCTGTTTAAAATGCTCCATAGTATGGCTCCCGCCTACCTTCGTAGGCCTGTTTCCCATTTCTGCCCACATGGTTTCACTAAGATTCACCTCCTCAGTGTCCCCTGTACACCTTAGAACCTTGTCCAGAAAAACCTCCTCCACACCTTCACCGCAGAGCCACCGTCCCCTACAGAAAGCCTTCCTCATGGCACCTCCCAGGTTATTACATTCTTTCAGCTCCCAGGCGGTTAAGTTGGTGTCTCCTTCTCTCTCTTGTGCCCAAAATGTGCCTCGGTTGGTCAAAGGGCCTAGCAAAGGCTTCCTTAGTTGCATTGCATCGCTTTTCCAGGAATGTGGTAGTACCAGTCCACCCTCATACCCACGGAGGTTCCTTTCCTCACTATAGCAGGGAGTGCTGTAGGTGGCTGGGACTCGCCTTAGCCTCGGTGGCACCCTCTTCCACCTGGACACGGCCCCAGCAGAGCCATAGCACAAACTGACTTATATGTCCAGCTGAAAACCCTGGTGGGCCTGAGTTTGGGGTGCCTGGTAGGAAATATTCTGTGCCAGCATGGGCCAGACCTTCCTCACTGGGCAGCAAGAGGCAGAAAGGGCACCCACTGGGTCCTTGGCGAAGGCTTGTTGAATCAGACTGGAATTCTTCATCAGTGATTAATAAAGGAGGTAATCTTATAGTCAACATCTCCAATACGTTTAATACTATTAAGGGCACTAACGAGGTGCCAGAATAGCAGTTAGTGTTGATGGATTACTATCGGTGTCTATTGGTTTGGGGGCTTTCAGTTGTTTTGGGTCGTTCCAGGGGCAGCGTCCGACTGGCTTGGTCACAGGAGGCCCTGAAGGTCCCGCAAATCTGGAGAGTCACTCACTCCCTTGTTGACGCTCACAAATACCTGTGGTAGCGCGACTAAAGAAGGGAGACCCTAGGATGGGGGTCTTAGCTTGGGCTTCCCCATCTCCCCCTTTCTACCTTTGGCCAGTTACAGTTCAGCCTCCCCAAACTCACCCCACTGAGCAGTTAATTAAATGAAACAAACAGATGATGGGGTTGGCTCTGCTCTGCTGCAGATAACTGGCAGTTTTATTAAATTTAAGTCACCATTGTTTTTATGAATAAAAATGATGAACCTGCACCTGGGCAGAGCTTTTAGAGGTGTCCGTGATGTGCTAATTATTAGCAAGATTGTGAAGAAATAGAATTCATCTTCTTTAGTAAAAGTAGATCTCGTACAAATAAGAGAATGTTTCTAGCCTTGTGACTGAGCTATGGTTGCTTTCTTTTAAGGAAATGTATTAATATATATATGCATATGTATACATGTAAAATTTATATGCCATTTATATGTTTGTAGTTAACAAATATGTGTTATATATTGGTTATATTCATATATAAATCAAATAAGTATTTTAAGCAGGCTCCATCGTGTCACTCAGCGTAGTTAGACATTTGCTAATTATTCCTTCACACCTTGAAAAACTACGTTTTTCTTTTCAGCAGTCTTACTTCAAGAGGACACAATGAACGAGTGTTGTTCCAAACTGGCTTCTGACCATCATAACGGAACCGAAGGTCAGAACATGGCCGCCCTCCAGGAAGATATCGAGATGAGCAGCGGATCGAGTGGGAACGAAACAAATGAGAATGACTTCAGTGGGTGCGAGTCTCCCGGCAACGACTCTGACAAAAACGGGAAGGATTCCGCCATGCTGGTGGAGTCCCCCGAGAACCACAAGAGGTCTGGTTCCTCAGGCCCCCGGCTGCCCTGCTTCTTCCCTCCTCTTGAACCATCGTGACCCTTTAGAGTCCAGTCTGGCCCTCCTCTCTCCCCACCTTGGCCCCATTCCCTCTGCTCTTCCCCTTAGACCCATGGCCCCTCTCTATGCTCATTGGTCAGAGAGTGTGTGTGCTGCCACAGGCCACCTGGGCCGCCACTGTGTGCTGACCCTCCGCAGACTCTAAGCACCCCCTAAAGAGAAATGCTCCCTCATGTCTTATTTCCCCAAATAGGAGTTTTCTGTCAAGCTTTTCAGCTCGTAGCCCAGTGCTTCACACACAGTGAGCACCCAATAAATACTTTTCCCTTCCACTGAAGATAGTAAAGTTTATCCACCTCATTTTAAAAGTTATTTGGCTCACCCAAAATCCACCCCAACATCCTCTTAATTATTGACTTTTGAGTGTATTCCCTGGTCTGAATTGTTTGTGGTGGGGCAAGTATGGGAAAAAGCAGGACTTGTTCTAAATTCTGCATTCCTGGTTTTTGTCCCAACAGTTCAAATGCTTTTAGGCTGATGATTGTAAAATCTGCCCACAATCCATCCACCAGTGGGTGCAGGTATGTCTAACTATTTGAATGTTCTGAACTTGAACCTTTAAAATATCCCGAAGGAGGAGAACAGCCCTGGGAGCTTTTTGGAGAAGCGTGTATTCCCAGGCCGTGGTCCCCCTAGAAGGACCAAATATTGCCGTGCGGGCTGGCAGGATGGTGGGGTCATAGACCGGTGTCCCGAGGTGTCGCAAAAGAATTAGCAAAGGACAATGTTTTATTTTAATTGTAACGCGCCATTACAAGTGGGCTAAATTCCCAAAGAAATTAACAAGGAAGCAGAAGCTAAGAGACCCCTTTATCCAGCTTCCTCTCATTGATGTGCTATGGCCCAGAGGAGTGGCCTCCAGAATTTGGTCACCACTGACCAACAGATTATCTGTCTGACAGTCGTCAGTGCTCTGAGGAGTGGTCTATTCACTATTGTCTCAGGTTTGATCTGTGAGACTCTCCTGGGGCCAGAAGCTACCTGACTGAGGAGTGGTCTCTTCAGAATCAGACAGATTGGGTGCGGGAGTTCCCTGAGGCAGACTCCAAAGCCAGAAGACTTAGGCTCACTGACTTATTGTTAGAACAGAAGCCCTCCTAAAATCAGGGGCCCACAAAATCATCGCTAGATTATATCAGCTTCTCTTGGAGGGCTTCCTAGGGAGCAGCCACCAAATAGAGCCACCAGAGGGGAACATCTCCCCTTCCTCTCGGCCTCTGTTCCTCCTGTCTGTGCCTGAGTTCTAGCCACTTTGTAGAATTGACTGGGTCCTTTTCTTCAGGATATTGCCATTTCACACCCTTGATTCTTCAGCTTGGTTACCCAGTGTTCTTTGGCTGCTGCCTCCTCCTCCTCCGCCACCTCCTCCTCCTCTTCCCTTCTTCCCATGCCACCTTTTTTGAGGGGCTCTTCTCAGCTGATCCACTTGAATTGAACATCATTCTGACAGCCTCTGGCTTCCCCGGTCACCATAGCAGGAAGTCAGAGGGGCTATTTCCCAGACAATCTTGGAAGTTGGGGCCACAGTGCCTGAAAATTCTTCCAGGAAAACTTCCTGAACCCAGTGGGAGAGTTCCCATTGTCCCCTGGGCTCAAGGACTCTCAGTCCTCCTCCTTAGAAAAGAAAATGTAAAGAAAGGAGTTTCTTATCACCTCTTTAATTTCCATAGCAGTGAACAGTCAGCCAAAGCCAAGACTCAGAAAGAGCTGATCAAGACGCTGAAGGAACTGAAAGGTCATCTGCCTCCTGACAGGAAGACCAAGGGCAAGTCCAGCACCTTGGCGACCTTGAAGTATGCCCTCAGGAGCATCAAACAAATCAAAGGTATCTGCATTCTTGGCAAGGGTGGGGGTGCGGGTGGCTGGGGGAGAGGGAGGGGGAGGGGAGATATGTGAGTGGATGGGTGGGTGCTGGGGTATGGGTTGTGAGGCTGGCTGCCCACATATATCTCCAGGCTGAAATATTCTGATCCAGACTCCTATTTCTAAAACAAAAATGAATCAGCTAGGCCCACTATACACTGCTGCCTCATTCATTTTGCTAAGTCCCACTTTCATGTCCCCCACCTCCCTGCCTCCCCCTTGTAGAGCTGACCTCCCAGCATGCCTCAGCTCGGTTCCCTTCCCCAAGGCTGGGGCTCAGCCTTGTACACAGTCATTTCCCATTGCAGTTTACCTGGCACACAGAGGTGGCCACATCATTGTTCTGCCTGGGGCCCTTCTGGGGCTCCCTGATGCCTCTGGGTCAGATGCCCTCTGCCCAGGCAGCATCTCAGGCTTTCCCTTTCCAGCCTTCTCTACCTCACCAGGGCATTCTGCCAGAGCCAGCTGCCAACTGGACCCAGGATTCTTTCCCTGGCCCTCATGTGTTCTTGCATCTGGTCCCTGGGCTGGGCATTTCTCCCTCAGTTTCCATCTCCCACAAACCTTGTCTTCCTTCTGGTGTCCCAGGGACCAACTTGACCTCGAAGCCTGTCCTTGTCCTGCCCCCTCTCTCCTGGGGGTCACGCTCTCCCTCCTTTGTTTTGTGTAACTGAGGGCAGGGGTCATTTCTGTGGCAGCGAATGCTGGGCCTGGCACTAGGTGGGCTGAGCCTCTTCCAGACTGTCCGATGCCTCTTGGCCTCAGGTCTCCAGTAGGGTCATAGTCTCCTAGAACCCAAAGAGGCCTTCGTCTAATGCACCCTTCTCATTTTATGTATGAGGAACCTGAAGTGGCAGTGGGTGAGATGGCCTGCCCAAGACCACCCAGGGGCAGTGCCCATGCTGGGATTTGAGCCTGGATTTCTCAATTTCCAAACCAGGAGTTTGGGGCCTTAGGGTGGTCCCCAAACTGTAATCTCAGAGAAGGGCCTGGGACCTCCCACAGTGGCTGCCTGAGTCTTTGATGGGGTGATTGCTCTGCCCCTGAACGATGGGTGGGGAGCGTGGCTACACCACCTCATTGTCCCACTGCACCCCAGAGAGGATTTTCATTTTTCATCGTTTTGGGACAATGGCTTGCAACACTTAGTTCTTCTTAAGTTTCTGGCAGGAAGCTTTAATGCTTTAATATTGCCCCAAAATTTGGGGGGGGAAAGAATAGAAAAGTAAAAATAAATAGTCATTTATTTTAAGGCACATTTTAAGCTTAAAAAGTAACAAATAGGTTACATAAGAACTTATTTCACTCATGTAGTTAGCATGTTTGCTATATTCACTTTAAAGATGGGGTTTATCAGACAGTAATCATCATTTCCTAATTTTGTTTTTTTCATTTTTGTTATCAATAGAACCAAAAGCTCCTGAACTTTAATAGGTCTAAGCTCCCTGTTTTTGCCTACCAGAAAAAACCCTAATGATGATATCTGATATTTCTATCATCTGTGAAGCATCTTACATACATTCTCTCACGTGGTCCCACTGCCAGCCTTCACAGTCATTGCTACAGATGTTGTTATCCCAGTGAACAGAGAGGGAAACCGAGCCGGTGCCACGGTGATGTGGCAGGTGGGGGATTGAGGAGACAGGAGGGTAAGTGTAGAGGGAGGCGCGGTCAGGAAGTGGGAAGGCTGTGGAGTCTGCCTCCCAGAGAGCACGGGCCACAGCCCCCAAGAGCTATGTTTCTGAGGGGTGGCCGTCAGAAGCATACCAAAGCAGCTGCCACACTGTTGGCCTCCCCATATTGGCCTGAATCTTGGGCCCAAGAATCTCACAACAATGTGAGTTAAAGCAGTCCTTCCCATTTCTCAATAAAGCTTCGTTTTCTTCCATATTGAGCCTCAGAAGTGTCTGGGTCCCTTAGGGACTTAGGCCCCCCGAGGTGCCACGTGGAGATTGAAAGCACTGATGGCTTTGGACGAGCATCTGCTCCCCGCAGGCTTGGCTTGCAGATGTCAGAACTGGGGACCGACTCTGGAGGGCACAGCAGGAGATGGGCAGTCGGGGTGTTCAAAATCATCATGGTTCACCCCTTTTTTTTGCAGGAGAGGCTTTTTAGAAAAACAGCAAAATGGAAAATGTCCCTTACCAAATCCTTCTGCCAGCCTTTCTAGCCCAGGTGTTCTTGGTCTGCGGTGGGCAGCGAGGGCGGGGGCTCATCTCTTCGCCACTTTTCATCTCCAACACATTTGTCATTGAGAATCTTGGCTTTTAAAAAACCAAAGACAAAACTTTTTCTCTTCCTTGCAGCTAACGAAGAGTATTATCAGCTCTTAATGACCAGTGAGAACCATTCAGCCGATCTGGATGTGCCTTCTTACACAGTCAAGGAAATCGAGACTCTGACGTCAGAATACATTATGAAGAACGTGGTGAGTGTTACCGAAGCGTCAGATGCTCGGCTTATGTCGGCGTCCTTGCAGTCTGGACACATTATTTGATGGTCTCCTGAGCCCTTTGTGATAGAACAGGGATAAATTTGGGGAAGTGAAGCTTTTGTCCTGGGAGCCCTCAGCACACCTGGACTCCCGGGGTGGGCCGGCTCCCCGGCTTACCCAGGGTCACACGGGCAGCTTGGGGGGACCCTTCTTGGGGTCCCCCAGATCTTCTCTTCTCCTGCTGGCCGCAGTGGCCGCTCTGGCCTTTCCCTGGCTTTGGTAACTTGACTCCAGTTAATGAAGTAGCTTGTGTTTGGTGGTGTCCCTGATTCTTAGGGTTACGTCACTGAGCAGAGAGGGATCGAAAGACACAGCTCACATGGAGCGAAGCTCTGGGTTCTCTGGCCCAGGACCCCCCAGGGGTTTTCACACATTACACTCCCACTGCTGCTCCAAAAGGCTGGTGGGGAGAGGCACTAGCTCAGGGGCCGGTGAGAGGGCAAGGCCCCTGCCCCACAGATCATGTTGGAGGTCCCCAACCTACCCTGTGCCAGCGGCTCCCATGCCCTGGGCACAGCTCTTGAGAGGCTGGTGTCTCAGATAGCACTGAGCTCCTCTCACTTCTTTTTCAGGATATGTTTGCTATGGCCATCTCCTTGGTTACCGGAAAGATCGCGTATGTCTCTGACCAGGCTGCATCCATTCTTCCCTGTAAGAAGGATGTGTTTCGTGATGCCAAGTTTGTGGAGTTCCTGGCGCCCCATGACGTGAGCGTGTTCCACAGCTCCACCGCTCCATCCCGACTCCCAGCCTGGAGTGTCTGCCGCAGAGCTGGTGAGAGGCCCGAACTGCCCCACCCTCGGCGGGGCCTGCCTCAAGTGGGGGGCTCTGCTTGAATGTTTGGAAGTCATGAGGCTGGCCACAAGTGCAGGGGCTCCTGCCCAGCCACCTCGGGGTTCCAGGGGAGGCTGACCTCTGGGGGTTGTGGAAGGGTTGGCATTCTGAGGATGAAAAAGCCAGTCCTGCACAATGGGCAGGCAGGTGTGGGGAGTGGCTCAGAGTAGAATGGGATGAGAACAGAGTGCTCCCCCAAAAGGTGGGGGGCCGGGAGGGAGGACCCAGAAAGGCTTCCTGGAGGCCGCCAGCTGAGGTTTCCTTGCTGAGGGTCTGGCCTCCTGACATGGCGGGGACGATGTGAGGCAGAAAGATCAGCTCTAGGCCCACTGACTTTAGTAGAAGAAGGAACAGATCCCTTTTGGGAAGCACTTACCAGCATGGCATTCAAGAGCTGGCAGTAGTGCCGACAGGAAGCTGCCGTTCTGATGAGGGAAGACCCCACCTGAGGGCATCCTCCTTCCCTATTAGTCTTGCCTTTAATTATCTGTGTCCCTGGCGCATCATCCCTGCCTATGGAAAGTGTCACCATCTGAAGGCCGTGCCGCCCTCAGCGCCAGTGTGGGAGCTGGCCCTGCCCAGAACAAAGCACCCCCAAACCCAGAGTCCAGGGGCCCCCTGCACAGAAGGCCAGAGGTGGTAGGGATCATTTCCCCTCATATTCCTGAGGGAGTATCGCTGCCTTGGTGCCCAAAACCGACCAGAAACGTCCCCATGTAGATGTGCACGGGTTTTGTTTCACCAAGTAATTGCCAGCTAAGATTATAGTTGTTACTAAACTCATGGCTGGGTATAAGGTGAAGAGCAACTGAAAGCAACCTTGGTTCTAGGCCTATCTCTGAGGAGGGCTAGGAGGGCTCCAGGAGGAGCCCGTGCCCTTCTCTGTGGCCCCAACCAACCTGGCCTGGCAGCAGTGGCGCAGCTTGGCTGTTAGACTTCAGCTTAGAGCTGCATGTGGACTTTGTGGCAAAGGGGGCACAAATGGGAGGGAGAAGCGCATAACCTGGCTTCGAATATGGGAGCCAGAAAGGAACTTTGGGGGATCTGGACTGCTTTCCTCATTTAACAGTGGAGGTAAGTGGTTTGGGCTAAGGCCCTCCAGGAAGCTAGAGGGGAGGCCTGAATCTGAACTCGAGACTTGGCCGTGCCCCCTAGAAGGCTCTGCCATGGGAGCTCAGGGCCTTATACCCTGTACATGCCGTTATTAGGCAGTGGTCCTTGTTCCACGCAAGTATCTTGGGAGAATCCAAAGGCTGGGATGGTGGCTCTGGTGAGAATGGCACCAAGAGCTGCGGCACCCAGGGGCTTCGCTCCCGGCAGGCCTGCGAGGCAGGTACGGTGGGCGTCATTGCCCCCTGACCACCCCATGGGCCAGGGCTGGGTCTTGAGTTACTGAGCTTCAGGGCCATTAGCAGAAAATGGAATTGGGAATGTCTAAAAACGTGGGGGGCCCCAGAGTCTCTGTGCGCCTCAGCCGGAATGCCAGCCTCCCTCAGAGGCTCTGCCAGCTGAGGAGCCCCACGTGGCAGGAGAAGGCCATGTCCCATTGAGAGGCCACGGTTAGCATTTCTGTCTTGTGCTTCAGCAAAAGCTATTTTTCAGACCCAGATTCTTGAGGTGTTTTTCACTGTGTGTGTGACTTACAATTTTTTGTGTGTTTATAGATTCTTCCAGCCAGGATTACATGGAGGAGAAGTCTTTCTTCTGCCGCATCAGGTAAGACTAAAGGCGCTTTTCTCAGCCAGAAATGACAAGAACAACTGCCTAATGTGAGCCAGGGCGGCTCTGAGCTCTCAGAACTCCTAGCTCTCTGCCCCTTTTTCCCCCTTGCTTAGAGCTCTTTCCCCCCGCCCCTGCTGGGAGGTCATCCATATCCATCTCTGTGCCCGCCTCTGCTGGGGGGTCATCCGCATCCATCTCCATACTCGCCCCTGCTGAGAGATCCATCCACACCCATTTCCATGCCTGCCCCTGCCCCCTTTTTCCCCTTGCCTGCTGCAAGTCTCCCCTCTCTCTCACTCCGACCTCCCACCACTGTCTCTGCTCTGGCTTCTCCCCATTACAAGAGGTCCTTAGCCCTTCGCTTCCACCTGGGGGTGACACTGCCAGGGAGCCCCAAATAAAGCAGCTTTCCTAGCACTGTAAACTGCTGGGAAAATGTTTTAAAACCCACAGAACTCTGCCGGTGTCAGTATGCAGTGACTGGTTCTCATCAGCCATGATGTCGTGTCACTCTGAAATTCTAAAACCATCCTCCTGAAAGTAGACATGGCTCAGCCAAATGATCTTTTTTCATTAAAAAAAAGTTTGCTTTTTCACTGTATATTGAGCCAAAGATTAGGACTATCTCAGACCCCCCAATCTCTGAGCCTAATGTCAAATTAAAAAGCAAAAATCAGATTTGTTTTTAAAAGGGTAGATTTAAATTTTTAAATTAACGTGACATATGGCTGGTGAAAAGCTTTAGTACATCATGATGCTAGAAAATTTTTTGTCTTTTTAGCAGTTTCAGATTCTACAAAAGCTGCTATTTTTGCAGTCCTTGCCAATCCTTGTCACTGCCTCCCTGACACCCCAGTAGGTATCTGACAAATCAGGGTCTCTGAGCCCAAAGTGAAGAGGTTTCTCAAGCTGGCGTGATGGACTTATTTTTACCTAACCCCCCCCCCCAACCTTCCACCCTTTGGAGATGGGCAGTTTGCAGAATTTTTCGTGGCTTCACATTGCCCTTTCCTTTAGGGAAGGAAAACTGATGAATGGAAAAGTTGGGCAGGGACTGTCCAGTTTCCTGTCAGCATTTCGAATGGGTGAGACCCCCTGAGCAGGGTCTTCAGGGACTAAGTGCCAGCCACAAAGAGACCTGAGAAAGAGCCATGCGGGGCTTTCTCCTGTTTCTCGTTGGAGCTTGATCTCCTGTGGCTGTGCTTGTGGTGACTGCTTTCCAACCACATCTCAGTCGTACCAGGTCTGGAGCCCGCTCCTAGTGGGAGGGTTCCAGCAGGCTGGAGGATAGAGAGCCAAGGACTGGTGTCTTTGGAACTCCTTGGGTAATTAAAGGCATATGAAGGTTACATCATCAGTGTTAAGGAATTATGGGATACCTTCATTCACTAAGTAAGCAGAGAGTTCCTTTTTTTCAGTTGTGTGGGGTGGTACTTCAGAGTTGCCTTAACTTGCATTTCAGAGGAGCCAGGAGGGGCCAGAGTCACCTCTCCTATATTACCCCTTCAAGTTTCTGTTTACATGCAAGTGTTTTCAGGAGGCATAATTCCCTAAGCTCCCTTTCAGTAATAAAATCTTGGGATTCTATAATCAGTGCCTTCATGAAAACCCCACTGTAATTCTTCATGATGTCACAGAGATGACCCCTGTGTTCTTCAAGGTCTGAGAGAGTCTGGAAGAGTCTCTGAAGCCAAAGAGGCTTTGAGTTGGGCCCAATGCTTTGCTGATGACCTCTCTCAGAACCATAAAGGTAGAGCGTGACGTGCTGGGTTTGGAATCGCTCAAACTTCCAAACTGTCACCTCGACAGTGGTCCAATTGCCTGCCATTAATATCAGTGGAAATTTCATGCTATTGATGAAATCCTTGAAGTATCAGAGAAGATGTAGACCTTGATGGAATCGAGAGGCTTGAGAAAAAGAGAGTGACAAGTTGGAGTGATACAGGGCCTGGTGCCAGCTGGTGAACCCAAGGCTTGAACCCGGGATGCTTACCTGGTTGGGGACCAGAGGTCCCCTGGTCTGTCACATACCAGGGATTGAAGTGATCAGCTCTTCAGAAGAGAGGTGATGTCTTTTCTTTTCCCCAAGAGGCCAGACAGATTAGGAGGGCTGCCATTTTAAAATGTCATTGTTATAATCTATTCCAGACCCATGAAGTCTGTTACTTCATAATTCCTTTATTATTTTGGATTTATAGCGGTGGCAAAGATCACGAAAATGGAATCCGCTATCATCCATTCAGAATGACACCTTACCTTATCAGAATACAAGAGAAACATAACATAGAAACTCAGCCGTGCTGTATTTTGCTTGCAGAGAAGGTGCACTCTGGCTACGAAGGTAATTGGCCTTGTGATACCAGGAATTGTCTTATATGATGCTAAGTCAATACAAACACTGCTTGTCACCAGTTTGCTACTGGATTTCTAGTTTTAACTGTATTTATTCATTTGTATTTTTTTTCCTTAGCTGTACCCTAAAATGAAAGAAAGTGTTTTACATTTTTACAGCCCATGGTCTTTATGTCTCTTGTCTTTGGGGCAAAAATGGCGTGCGTTTCCACCAACAAAAAGTATGATCTTCTAATAGTCAATAAAGATGTAGAATTTAACTTTAACAACTTGTCTCTCAACTTCCCAAATCATCAAATGGCCATTTTATAGAGATAAGCTACTCTAAGCTAGGTTGTTTGGGGGACCTTGGGGACCGTCCTCGAGCGACAAGAATTCTGCTTTACAATCTGATTTCTCGTTAACAATTTTCCCTGTCATAGCAGCCATAAGGTCAACCCATCTCACAAGATTTCCCAAGGTATCTGGCTTCTTCCAGAGCCATAACTCCCTAATTTTTCCAAGTAATTTGCTGGAAGCAGTTTTGTTCTGACCTTCAAGATCATTAAACTTCAAGAATAGTTTTGTTGAAGCAATGTTTGGCTATCGTTGGAGCATTTTTCTTTAAACATTGACATTTTAGCATTACTAAAGTCAAGCACAATTTATTGCCAAATTAATAAGAGCAACAGAAGAGAAATTGACCAGACGTGTTAATGTGAGTTTCTTCTTTGTTAGGGAAGAAATTTGGTGTAGTAGACAGAAATTATTTTTTTTTTAATACCTTGGAGAGAGAAAGACTGAGATCGGGTCCTATCTCTGATATGCACTGATTGTATGGGCCTGGGCAGCTTGCTTAGCCACCCATTACCCCAAGCAGCTCTATAAGTCTGGAAGCTGCCAAGAAGGGGTTGGTCTGTTTGGTCAGGAAGAGGGAGCTCCTTGCTGCCAGTTCTCCAGGGAAATCAAAGGTCCAGAAACAAGGCTCTTGCCTAAACCATCCAGTACTGGTTTTTTCTTTAGCAACTTATTCATCCCACTAGATTGAAATGAAATTTCCCAGTAGTTGTAATTTGTGTGTACTAAATTCACGTGTCACTTGTATAAAGTTTTCCTCTAAAATGTTCTTTCAGCACCCAGGATCCCGCCAGATAAGAGAATATTTACGACAACACACACCCCAAATTGTTTGTTTCAAGATGTAGATGAAAGGTGAGCTTTTACAATAACTCCTCTCTGTCTTGCCTCTAACCTTGTTGTTCATGCCCATCTCAACAAAAATCTGAGTCTTTTCCTACTTAATAAAATTGATGCTGGGCCAGAGTATCCTTAGGCTATGTCTGACTGAGTTCAGATGAAGCACTCCAGTCACAGAATTGTAGAAAGGTGAGATCGCTAAATGTAAGCCCTTCCTCTGCCAGACAAAGAAACTGAGAGGCAAGAGTCTCACGTGTACTGAGAAGGAAGCTTTTGTACATAGACACATGTATACAGATAAATCTCCCTTGGCACATATACACACATATCTATGTTCCTTTATACATCTGTGTACAATATATGTTTATACAGAGGCATCAATGGCTAGAGCATCGATCCAGGAGTCAGGATGACCTGAGTTCAAATGTGACCTGAGGTACTACTAAGCTGTGTGATCCTGGACAAGTCACATCACCCTGTTTGCCCCAGTTTCCTCATCTGTCAGATGAGCTGGAGAGCTCATTTGGAGAAAAAAATAGCCAACCACTGCAGTGCCTGTCAAGAAAACCCCAAATGGAGTCACAAAGAGTTGGATGTGATTGAAAAAACTAAACAGCCCCTTTCTCCCAGGGTCTGTGAGGGTTGAATGAGATACTGTTTGTAAAGGGTTTAGCAGAGTCCCTGGCACATAGTGAGCATTACATGTATTTTAATGTTTTATTATCTAAATTTATAATTTAACTTAATTCCTATAGAAATGCTTTGGGGAATGTTGTGTTTGCATTTAATGAAACGGCTCCCTTGCCATTCTTGTTTTAAAACTGCATTAAATGTATTGGGTTGATTTGGACAAGATGAACACAACCTAAAGTGGAATTTTTTGAGCCAGACTTTATTTTTTTTTCTATTATCACCATTTTATTCAAAATCACTAGAAATGTTGCCTTTCATAATAAATAAGAAAAAGAAATAAAAGGAGTTAGAATAGACAACATGGAGATAAAACCATCAAGATTGGCAGGTGACATGGTGACACAATCAGAGAATCCTAGAAAATCATCCAAAACCTACTTGAAACAATTAATAGCTTTAGCAAAATTGTATGATATAAAATCATTTCCATGTATCTCTGACAAAGTCCTTCAGCAAAATAAAGAAATAGAAATTTCATTTAAAAATATAGACAAAACAAAATATCTGGTTATCTACTTGCAAAGAAAAACCCAGGAACTATATGAACACCAATTACAAAACACTCCATACAAACGAAGTCAGATCCACGACCAGCTATGAAAAACTTGATTCTTCTAAGCAGTTCGGTGACCAAAGGCAATCCCAATAAACTATTTTATTTTTTTTAATGCATACATATTTTACAATTATTGTGTTCAGCCAGATTTTAGAAAACACGTGCCCATTCAATGTGAGCCAAAGAACTTCTTCCCAATCTCCTTTGTTTGACTTTCAGAGCGGTTCCTCTCTTGGGCTATCTACCTCAGGACCTGATTGGCACTCCCATTCTGGTGCATGTCCACCCACAGGACAGACCTCTCATGCTGGCGATTCACAAAAAAAGTAAGTCATCCTCTTTAAGGTAATGGAAGAGACTTTAAGGCGTTGGGGAGTTGGATTTCATAGAAGTGCTCCTTTTGAGAAAACTAGCCCCAGGAGAGTTCTTAAATTCACGAAAGGAACATAAGAGAAAAGTGAACAGACTTGAGTATCTGGGAAGGAAGAGCACCCTGGGCTTAGGCCCTGCAAGGAAGAGAAAGTCTGGAGTCCCTCTTGGCTTTAAGTGGACTTTAGCTGGCCAGAAAAGAAACTTTCTAGAACAGGGGGAAGAGGCAAGAAGAAGTTAGTGCTTCTCGGCAAAATCTAGTGACTTTTTTTTAAAGGAAAGAAATTTTTTAACAGAATTTAGTGGAGGAGAAGCAAATTTACTAGTCAGAACTGTGAGAGTATGCTATAGAATGGCTGAAAAAGCAAAACCTACCAACTTGCCATATACAAGAAACACACTGAGAAGGGAAAGATCCACCTGGTGTTAGAAAAAGGGAACTGCAGCACAGCTTATTGTGCCATAATTGACTTCAGAAAGCCAGTTAGAGCCACCACATCTCCTGACAAGGTGATAAAAAGACAGTAATTTGGAGAGATGAGCAAAAAAAGATGTGACCGAAAGAGATGAGACCTAATGAAGCCATCAAAATTAAATGTGCCTGCACCCAAGGGCGGAGCATAGCAGTTCTTAAAGGAAAAGGTAATGAAATGATAGGAACATCTAGAGAGTAGAATGCTTAAAAAATATACTTAAGAGAAAAGAAAGCCATCTGTAAGTAAAATTTGGAGTTTTTTAGAACAGCTTTTGAAAATGGCAGTTAGATTTTCTCAAATCGGTATTAAAATGCTAACAATTTTTTGTTACATGCACATGTTACATGTAGAATCTAAAATAACTGGGAATAAATCTATAAGGGCAGCTAAGGAGCGCAGTGGCTAGAGCACCGGCCCTGGAGTCAGGAGGACCTGAGTTCAAATCCAGCCTCAGACACTTAATACTTCCTGGCCAGGCAAGTCATTTAACCTTGATAGTAGCCTCACCAAAACAATAATAACAAACAAACAAACAAACAAACAAAACTAAAATAAATCTTTAAATTTCCTTTGCTGATTTGGGTGAACTTTTTTGTTTTGTTGCTATTAACCTCAATCAATCCAAATGTAGAATTGACAGATGGTTTTCGATCTTACAGTCCTACAGTATGGCGGACAGCCTTTTGACTATTCGCCGATCAGATTCTGCACTCGAAATGGAGAGTATATAACGATGGACACCAGCTGGTCCAGTTTTATCAATCCTTGGAACAGAAAAGTTTCCTTTATAATTGGAAGACATAAAGTGAGGACGTAAGTGAACGGGGTCCATATCTCCTCCCTCGTCCCTTGTCTGGGCCCCTGTGGTTCCCACACCCCGACTTGGCCCTGGAGCAAGAATAAGAGATGGGCACTGAGGGCAGACATGAGACTAGCAAGAGGCTTTCCAGGCCCTGCTCCCTGCAGCCCTGCATGGGCACGTGAGAGCACAAGACTTGTGAAGTGGAAGAGGGAGGGAGGGAAGAGTGGGGACGACCCACAGACTTGTATTTGGATGCTTGGGCTTTGTGACCGTGTAAGTGAGAATGTAGGTGCCATTTCCTAATTTTAGTGTTTTCAAGGTCAAGGTTTGGAATTGGAGATGGAGCCACATTTGGCTGTTATCTGCTCTTAACTCAGTGGAACAGGCCTTTATTATAGTGTCCTTGCTCCTTGGGGTCGGTCCCCTGATGTTGGGGCTTCCAGGTATACCCCCATTATGCGGGGCTGGGACAGAGGCCAAGTGCCCCACACCAGCCTTTCTGAGGTAGCAGATGCAGCCGAGTTGAAAATGAGGCTTGTCTGAGAGAAGCCTGTGGACATTAGATGAAGTCCCACTCTCAAAAGAGTGCTGAGCAAGGCAATAGGGATGGCAGCTATTGGAGGACGTGATCCATGTTCACACTTGATATCCGTAATACACTTTTGCCCAAAAATAATGGCCTTGTTTGGCCTTTGATCTAGTCCACAACAGTTTTTCATTGATGATATAGCTAAAATATAAAGTGCAAACCCTCAGTAAACTGGAGGCTCCTTAAAAAAAAAAAAAGTCTTCGTCACCACATCTGTCTTTGTATCTCCAGTCCTGAGCACAGTGTCTTGTACACAGTAGGCACTTACTTAATGCCCATTGCACTGAAAATACTATTAATTGCAACCTTGAGCTGCCCAAGTAGAAGAAGCCAGAGAGGGCTGGGCAGTGTTGGGTGAGGTGAAAGAAGCCAGGAAGGAAGGAGGGGGAAGCTCCAGCGCTGACAGGCAGGCCAGACCTTCTCTGGATCATGGGCCTTGAGCTGCACCAGCCACTCTCTCTGTTGCTCAGCCTATTTGTGAGCCCGGGGTTTATGAACCACAGGATAGCAGTCTCCTCACAATGGGTCTCGCTGATTTTGTTCAGGGGGCCTTTAAACGAAGATGTCTTTGCTGCTCAAACATGCACGGAAGAGAAAACTCCTCATCCCAGTATTCAGGAGATCACTGAACAGATATACAGATTGTTATTGCAGGTAGGTTTCTTGGTGTTATGTACATTTGTCACAGTGGATAGTGAGGTCTGCAGGTCACAAACTTGGAGCAACAGAGTGAGCTTTTGTTATGAATAATAAATGGTCTAAGACACATATGTGAAAATGTCCTCATAAACCAAGTTTTGTCAGTGCCTACAGACATTGGCAGGTTAATGAGTAACCAAGTTGATGGAGTAGCGGGAGACACTTGGAAGTAGTCCCAGCTTTGAATGGAAGAGCCCTAAATTCTGGGAACTTGGATGGGAGATGTGAGCTCTTGAGGAAGTCCCCGGAAGGTCGTTCACAAGTCTCTGGTCATTGTACCAATGCAAAGGGGAGATCGTGGCATCTCTTCAGCCTGCCAGCAAGCACTTACCGAGTACTTAACCATGGGCAAGGAACTGTGTCAAGTGCCAGGCTGGTCTTTGGAGGCTCTGTCCTTTTTATCCTTTCTCCTGAGTAAGTTCATATATGAGCAACATGACTTGGAGTTTTTAAATAAACTTTCTGTTTATAAAACCAAAGTATAAGTTTGTTGCTATAATCTGACATCCTGCACTTAAGCAAAACAAGACTTTTCAAAATTCAATTTTCTTTTTTGTTACTAAAAATGTTTTCTTTCCCGTCCTCCTCCCTCCATTGAGGGGAAAAAAAAAAGAAAAAGAAAACCCAAGTGACAAATACACATAATTAAGCAAAACAAGTTTACGTATTAGTCACGTCTGAAGCATACATACATGCTAGCCGGCATCTTCTTTAGCTTATTCATCTCTCTCTAGCTTTGCTTCCTTTTTTCCTAATCTATAAGTTCCAAAAAATATGAATTTTATGTTTTCAATCCACAAAAATCTTTCTGTCTCTCACCCTCCACCACTCCCTCCTGAAAAGGAAGAAAAACAAACCTTATTATAAACCTCTACACTCAAGCCAAACAGATTTCTGCATTGGCTGTGCCCGGAAACAATGTCTCGGTGCCCAGCAGGGCTCACTGGCAGGTCCTGAGGGGCCACTGGGAGGCTGGGAGTTCAGGAGCTTTCCACGTGGTTTGTTTGCCATTTTATTGTTGCTGTGCGAGTTGTTTGCTCCACCTCATTGACCTGTGTCCTGCCACGTTTCTCTCACACCGTCCCTTTCTTGACTATAGCAGAGAATAATCCCTTACCTTGTAGAGCAGAATTGATGAGCACCTCCTCACTTACCACAAAAAAAGCGCTGAAGACTCTGAATGTTTTTGTATGGATGAATCCGTCTCATCCTTTGGTCTTGGGGGATGCAGGCCTGCTGGTGTTATCACTGGGTCATTTGGAAAACAGTCATTTCAGAATGCTTCCCAAGAATGTTGGGGTCGATTCACGGCTCTCCCAGCCCGCATCATGGTGGCCCTTTTTTCCTGCAGCCCCTTCAACCTTCTCATCCTCTTAGTCAGCTCTGCCAAGTTGGAGGTGTTACATGGAGTCAGCGTTGTTTTAATTAGCACCTTTCTGAGTATCAGTGATTTAGACCATTTCTTCATGTTCCTATTGATAATGTGATCTCTTCCTGAGAAAACTGCCTGTTCCTATTCTTGGACCATTATCTACTGGGAAATGGCTCTTATCCTTATAAGTTCAAGTCATTTCTCTATGTGTCTCTTGGAAATGAGGCTCTGTCAGAGAAACTGATTGGTTTCCCAGTTACCTGTTTTCCTTCTCATTCTAGCTATAATGATTTGTTTGCAGAAAAACTTTTTATGTATCAAAATTCTTTATTTCATTTTAAATTATCTTTGCTATCCCTGCTTTGGTCATGAATTCTTTCCTGAAAGGTCATTCTTCTTTCCTTGTCCCTCGAGTTTGTTCATGATATCACCCTTTTTGTCTAGGTCTTAAGTTTAATTGGATTTGGGTTTTGGTTTGGGTTTTGGTTTTTGGTTTTTTTGGTACGGGATGTGAGATATTGGTCTATGTCTGGTTTACAAAAGAAGTCTTAAGATGTACTTTCCATTGGCAATACTCATTTGAGAGATTTTTGTGATGACTCAGTGGCTTTCACTTTCTCACAACTCAGGCTTTATCCAGCTGGTTAAACCATCAGTCTTTCAATGATCCATTATTTTGTCCCTAAACCAAGACTTTGGTCTTAGTTTATAGAGTAGGTAAGGGTCGGTTCTTTGGCCAGGGTATAAAACTGTTTGTCTCAGGGCTAAGACTGACAGGGCTGTTCTGGAAAACAATCTGTCATTAGGCACAAAGGACCCAAAATAATTTATGCCCTTAGAGGCTCTGCCGCTGAAGCCTAGTGTCTCAGGAGGCTGTTGACAGCAAGACAAAAAGAGTCCCACGTGTACCCAATGATGGGACAATGACCCAAGAGCCCCAACAGAATTAGCCCCACGTACACCCATTGACTGGGCAATGGCTCAAGAGCTTCAGCAGAATTAGCCCTTCATTTACCCATTGATTGGGGCATTTACCCATTGACTGGGTAATGGCTCAAGGCGCTGCTCTGTGAGGGTGTTAGAACAGGCTCTGGGCTAAGTCCTAACTGTGGGGAAGTGGAGACTCAGCTCTGAGAGCTGTGGTGCATTGACTACTGTAGTGCCAAGACAGTCAACCTGGTGAGATGCCAGCCTCTGCCCAGCCTCAGCGGCCAGAATGAGCACACTCCAAAGCTCTCCGTCTCTTCCCCAAGAGTCCCTGAAGACACGGGGATGGCAAGTGTCAGGAAGGTGGATTCCAAAATGTAGAAGAGCTCCCTCCAAGAGTGAAGAGCTCTCCTCAGCTTGATGGGTACCAGGGGCACACAAAGGGCACCGGGCTTGCAGTCAGAAGACCTAGAGCCTTTCCCAGTCCCACCTCAGCTCTTCCCCTGTCCAGTCTGGGGACCAAACTGCTTGAGCTCTGAGGCCTTTCCCATCTCCGAATCCTACAGCCTGTTTTACTTCCCCATCCCATGCTCGAGGAGGGACCCTGGTCAGCTGGGCAGCCCCTTAGGCGGGCGGCCAGACCGGGAGGGTCCGAAGCCTATCTAGGAGGATCGGTGGGGGCAGTGGGGAAGAGGAGACTCGGCGGGGACACGAGAGCCGTCTTCAGCTATTTGAAGGCTGCCGTGTTCTGTTTGGCCCCTGAAGTCGGAATAAGAAGTGGGTGACGTGGGAAGGAGTGGAATGTGGGGGAGACGCTGTGGCCGCCTCACTGAGGAGGAGTGCGGGAGCCTCCCGGGCGAGGGGCTGGCCCCTGCTCCAGGGTGGGGGGTGTCCTCCTGACGGGAGCCCAGGGCCCGCTCCTGCCTCCCCCCTCAACCTCAGAGTCCGTTTCCGAAAGCCCAAGGGTCTAAGGTCAGTGAGCAGCTATGGGGGCATGTGTTGTGGTAACCTCGAGTGAGCTCGCACTTCTCTTTTCAGCCCGTCCACCACAGCGGCTCCAGCGGCTATGGCAGCCTGGGCAGCAACGGCTCCCATGAGCACTTGATGAGCCAGACATCCTCCAGCGACAGCAACGGCCGTCAGCCTGAGGACTCGCGGAAGAGGAGGCCTGTATGTTGGGGTTTCACTTGCTTCCTTTTGGTCCCAGAAGAAGGCCCAAGGACTTTCCTTCGCGGTCCCTCCTTGGTTTGGCCACTCTCTAAGCGCTTCAGTTGGGACTTCTTTAAAATTGATTCAGAATTAAAGCAACTAAAAACTAACGTTATGTAAAGGTCTCCATACAAATTCATTTAAAATGGCCAAATCCAGCGCCAGGCCCGAGAGGAAGAAGCAGCATGGGACGGGGCCCGCAAACTGCCGGCGTCAGGCGGCCGTCTTCTTGCACTGGCTCCGCCAACAGCCCCTTTTGGGGGATGTGGAGCGAGTCTCTTGTCTTTTCTCATCGACAGAATCGGGAGGGGGGGCCTGGTGATCCTGTCCAGGGTCCCCTCAGTCATGGCATTCAGAAATTTAAAAGTTCACCCAGGGCTTCTCAGGACGGGGGCTTCTGGAACGCTGGGGCCAGTTTTGTGCCGCAAGAGTGCTTTGACCAAAATGTTTTCCTGTCTCTGTGATCTGATTGCATTTAGTTTAGGTGGCTCGGAGGGGGGCAGTGTCTAATGAATGCTACTTTTGTTGTTTTCTTCAAGAATACCCGGAAAGGGAATTGTAAAGATGCCCAGAAGGTCACAAGCAAAAGCGCCATTCTGTGCAAGAATGAAGAAATGAGGAAGCCAGCCACAGGTAGAGAGCCTCCCGCCATGGTGAGGGACTGGCCAGAGGGACAACAGCCATTAGCACTGTCCATCTGAGACGGTCACATGTTGCAGATAAAAACTGTTCTGAAATTCCAGCCACACTTTCATACCATCTTAGGGGGGTGGGGATTGTAACCCCAATTTAACTTTTCCTTGATGGTGGTTGTTTAAACTGACCATCTAAAACATCCGTGCTTTACTGCTGCGGCTGCTCCAGTGTGCTGCTGCCTGTCGAGGGTGCTGGGGTTCGAAAGATCTCCCATCCCCGTTCTTGCTGTCGGGCTCTGGAGGCCGATTCAGCCGCTGCTAGCGTCTCTCCTTCTGGTCGTCGCTTCCCAGCCTCATGTCTGGTGGGCCCAGGCTTCGGAGCACTGTCTGAAATGGGGGAAATGGGGAGCAAACTTGAGAGGGCATCGGGAGCTCTGCCTTCATGGGATATCCCCTGGAGAGCTCCTCGAGGTAGCTGGAAATGCAGTCTGGAACTCGGAGCTCAGAAGAAGGGTTAGCGCAGCAGTCAGACTCTGGAAGGCTCAGCCTGAAGCTCGTACTCAGAACCGCGGAAGGGGACGAGATTTCCTGGGGCCAACCGAGGCCATAGTTCATGGAGAACCTGGTTACGTGGAGGGGTTTGGGGGGTGGGGCTGCAGCCAAAGTCTTCAAAGGCAGGACAGAATGACTTTGGGCAACCTGCAGTGGGGGGAGAAAAGTCTCCCGAGCATCATCTTTATGCAGAATTAAAATGCTGGTGTCATATTAACTTAGCAAGTGTTATTCTTTTGGGGGAAAAGTGACAAATGGACAAATCATTTTGTTATTCTTACAGAGAGTCAAAATAATTCAAATGCCCAAACAAAAGATATCTTGGCTACTGAGAAGAACAATTTGGGCCCTGGCTTGCCAAGGAATATAATTACAGAGGAGCTGGCCTGTAAGACTCAGTCTGTGTATTCCTACCAGCAGATAAGCTGCTTAGACAGTGTGATTAGGTACGCAACCACTTTTATGTCCTTTCCATCAATTCCTTCGTGACGACGCCGGCTTTTCCTTCAGTGGAAACGTTTTCCCCTTTCCCCACCACAGGTACTTGGAGAGCTGCAGTGTGGCCGGGCCACTGAAGCGCAAGTGCGAGACCTTGCCCTGTGTCCCAGCTTCGCCCATGGAGGATGAGCAGAACCCCACCGTGGAGCCAGGGCAACCACCAGCAGCAGGTAAGCCCGAGCTCACTGGGGCTTTTTTGTGTGCCTGGCCAAGTCTCTTCTTACTCTGCGATTCTTGGCAAGAGACCCAAAGGCCACTTTGCATCCTAAAAACCTGCTGCTTTCCTTTTGTCAGAGAGAGGTACTAGTCAACCCTTAACGGGCCCCAGGGGAGGTAAAAAATCTGAAGGATGCTTGAAATTAGTTCTCAAGCCCCGAGCTGAATGGCACCTCAGAGGCCTCCGGTTTTGGAGACCCAGAGGGAAGTTGTCATCAGCTCAAGTGCAGACCGATGGAACTCGAAGCTGGCTCTTGCACGCTTCTTCCCTCGCTTTAGGCTTCTAGAGTGGCCCATGGCCCCAGATCCATCTCCGCCTCCTCAAATCCCACTCAAGTGCCCCCTTCTCAAGGCTTTTCTACCACCTCCCCCACCCCCATTGCCTTTGTATGTAGTTAGATAGGAAGGTGCTCTCTCCCCCAGGGAGGCAGGAATGCTTCTTGTCGGGGTTTCTCTCCTTGGTGCTGGCACACAGTAGGTGCTTACTAAAGCTTATTTGTTGAGATTCACATTTTGAAGTGTTACAGAAGTCTTACAGATCTCCCACTTCCATGACATTGGAGGACTTAGTTATGATTATTTAAGCTTCACATGAATTAGATTAAAGGGGTTGCAGTGCACTTGCTGCACTTTAAGACAGTTGCTAAAATTGGGACGTGATCTATTGTGGCACTTTTGTTGCAGCAGGAATCTGCAATTGCTCTTTTCTGTATGGAGGAGGAAAGAATAAACTCCTTTTTCAGGATTGAGCAGGTTCTTCCAGCCCTGTAGAAATGATTTAGTAATTGTAGCGTGTCCTTAGAGTACCTGTGTGCCCCATGAGAACGGTCCGGTGTTGGAAGCTGAGTCCTTCCTTTCCTCCCCTGTGTCTAGAGGGCCGAGTTCTGCAGGGGCAGCTAAAGTGGGGATTGGCCATTTGGACCCCTGGACGCTGGGCTAAGTGTTAGAACATCCTGAATACTCTTGTATTTGCTTTTCACCCACTTTCCACTTTTGTACCTTCTCCTTGTCCCTTCTAAAGAGGAGACGTCAATGGTGAAAATTTCCTTAAATCCCGATGTCACCGTCCTGAAAACGGCCAGCACAGATCACCACCCGGTTGTTGGCGCTCCCTTGGCCTCCTTGGCTCTCCCTGGCAAAGCTGAAAGTGTGGTCTCCTTCACCAGTCAGTGTAGCTACAGCAGCACCCTGGTCCACGTTGGGGACAAGAAGCTCCAACCGGAGTCAGGTAGGTTCACCTCTGCCTGGTCCCCTTCTCTAAGGTATCCTCTTAGCGAGAGATTCTCTAAGGTATGTTTGCAAGGCCGGGCGTGATGACCCCGTGCAAGTCCCTCAACTCCAAAAATACCGCATGACTTCAGTTAACATGAGTGGTCTGTTTATTCTGTTTAAAAATAAGTAACACAGAAACAGGCCAGTAGGAGGGCTTTGGTTTCCCCCAGAAGAGTCCCTGGGACAATTCTGGGCTGAGTCCCCTTCCACTCACTGACCATAGCTATAGATCTTACAACTGCTGTCTCTGGGGTCATGAGGGACCCACAAAAGATTAAATAGTGCTCAATGTGGTGAATTTAATAAAGTCGAGGCATTTGCAGATTTTGTTAGCACAAAGCTTGAAACTTTCCAAAGTCTTTTAACTAATGGAGGGTTTCCTCTGATTTGGCCATTTACTGAGTCGTAAGGATATTTTATTTTTCCAAATACATGAAGGATAGTTTTCAGCATTTGTTTTTGGGAACTTTTGAGTTCCAAATTCTTTTCTCCCCACCCCCAAGGCAGTAAGCTGGCCGACAGAGGTTATATGTGTGCAAATCAGACCAAAGGGGCAAAAAAAAATCACCATGAGAAGAAAAAGCAAATAAACCTCCCAAAAGTACAAATCCTCTGATTCACATTCAGTCTCCATGGTTCTCTCCCTGGATGCGGATGGCACTTTCCATCCTGAGTCTGTTGGGGTCGCCTTGAATCACTGCATTGCTGAGTGAGAAGGGCCATGTCTGTCCCAGGTGGTCGTCATATAATCTTGTCACTGTGCACACTGTTCTCCTGTCTGAGTCCTTTAGAAAGTCAGAGGGGTGAGCATGGACACCCCTTCTCTGCCAGGCCCCATGGGGCGTCCCATCCGAGACAAACATGGACAGTGGCTTCATAGGCCCATTTCTCTCCCTGTTCTCCCAGAGATGATAGAGGACCCTTTGAGTGGGATGGAGTCACTCGACAATGCCGCTGGCCCAGCCTCGACTTCTCACTGCAATTCCAGCCCGGACAAGGGGCTCCCCAAGAAGGTGGGCCTGACCAAGGAGGTGCTGGCGGCCCACACACAGAAGGAAGAGCAGAGCTTCTTGCACAGGTTTAAGGAGACAACCAGACTCAGCACATTCCAGTCTCGCTGCCATTATTATCTGCAGGAGAGATCCAAGGGACGCCCCGTAGACCGTGGTGAGTGACTGACTCCTGGGCCTTGCCACAGCCTCCTCTTTTGAAGGAAAACCTCCCACTGTTTGCCATCCTGTGCCCTCTGCCAGAGATCAATGCCCCCTGAAAACCAGGCTGACGGGCAGGCCTCCCACACCCCCGGTGCCCACCTCAGAAAAGAACAAAGGGAAGTGACTGGTGCTTCAAATTCCAGTGCTCACCCTCAGTGCACATCCTCTGTCATGGCTGCTGTTTCTGCTGTGGTCCCTGTGTATGTCCTTGTGTGTGCATCTGCATTGTGTGTGTGTGTGTATGCACTGTGTCTATGCATGTGAGTGCTTGTATGTGCATCTGCACCGTGCGTGTGCGTGCTGTGAATTTCCTGGTCCTGCTGTCCCTCCCCCTTCCCCCCCGTATTCCTCACTTCGAGAGCGTCCTCCATCAGCATCCCCTTCCCTTCACGTACCGTGACTCGTGTGGCCAGTGCCCAGCTGAAGGACACCCCGTGTTTCACAGCTTTGCTTCCACAGGCAGCGCCCCACCTTCTGCCGTGTCTGGGGCCCTCCTCCTGGGAGCTGTGGGAGCCTCTGCTCTTCTAGGGCCGCGTCTGTCAGCAGACGTACGTGGCGCCGATGGCTTTTTAACTTGGGAACGCCGGCACACCCCCAGCTCCCGCTAGTTTGTTTGTGAATCACGGAGCGGAATGTTTTCCCACAGAAACAAGGAGCTCGTACCATGGTTTTTTCCACTGAAGAGCAAAAGCCGGATTTGGTTCATAGCTTAATAACCACAACTTGACTGTGGGTTCACTCAGTTAACCCCAAATGTAACCAAGATAGAGGCTCAGAGTGATGACATTTCACGCTGGGAAGGGATCTCAGCAGCCTTTTAGTAGAATCCATGATACTTCCTGGGAGAGGAGTCCCTGTCTCCCCAAGTCCCCCAGGCCTCCTTGTGGATGGTTCAGATGATTAGGAATTACTCTTCCTTTTATCAAACTTAGTGTGGACAAGTGCTAGGAGGCTCCCCCATGCCAGCTTCTGCCCGGTCCCATCTTGGAGAAGGACTAAAAAGGTGTTGGGGAACAGCCACCCCTCATCCCTAGGTGCCGCACCTTGGACTAAGCTTTGAATCCGCCCTTCAGTGAGCTCTAAAACCTGTAGCGGTTTGTCCTCAAGCCCACTCTCCCTCGTCTTTCCCATTAAAATAAAATGAGAGGAGGTGTCGGGAACTGAGATCATCATGCACTGTCCATGCAGCAGCGGGGGCGTCCCCCACTGTCCCTGCTTGCCCATCAGCACAGGCCAGCACGGCCCTCTTCTCATTGACCTTCCCATGTTTGGAAATCAGGGCTTTCCTTCTCCAGCCTCACGGGAGTCCCTCTCTTCGCCTTCCAAATATCACATCTGTCAGGAGTCTCAGATGCATCCAAAACAGCTAGAGGCTGGGGCCTGGGGCTCTAGGGCAGGTGAA
Source organism: Sarcophilus harrisii (assembly GCF_902635505.1). Classification (NCBI taxonomy): domain Eukaryota; kingdom Metazoa; phylum Chordata; class Mammalia; order Dasyuromorphia; family Dasyuridae; genus Sarcophilus; species Sarcophilus harrisii. The sequence continues at coordinate 455,825,783 of NC_045429.1, forward strand.
GGTGGGATCCCGACTTCCCACCATAGTGCCTCCCAGTAGGTCGCTCACAGGAAGCAAGAAGGGAGCGTGAGGACTCAAGACTGTGCCCTCAGCAGGGAAGCGGCCCATCTTCGAGCACGCCAGTGTCCGTGTCTCTGGTCTTTCTCCCTGGACGAGTCTGCCCTTTTACTGGGCAGGTTCTGCAGGGTGCTGGCAAGCTTCGTCTTGGTCTAAGCGTTAGTCCAGAGGATGCAGGTGATCCCCGTGGCTCAGTGTGTGAGGTGGGTCACTTAAAAAAAATCTAATTCAGCTCATTTTTGTATTATTTCAGTTGTTCCAGGATTAAGAAATAGTATTTCTGTAATGGATTCATCTTGGAAAAAAAGTGGAAAGAACAGAAAACAGAAGTCCAAGCGAATTAAGCCCCACGAGTCATCCGACAGCACGACTTCGGGCACACACATCCCTCCTCGGTCACCACTGATCGGCCTGAATTCGACGGCATGGTCACCGTCAGACACTTCCCAGGCCAGTTGTCCGCCAGCCTCGTTCCCTGCCATGGTGCCCGCGTATCCTCTGCCTGTTTTTCCATCGCCAGGAATTGTCCCAACAGCCGGAAGCGTGTCATCAGCTCCTCAGGCCTGCCAGGCTCATTTGAATGGTTCCGGGACCTCCCAGCATTACATTTCCTTGCAGCCCCCAGCATTCACCACCCCCCTGACTCCAGTCATGGCAGTTGTGTTACCCAACTACACGTTCCCTTCAATGAACCCCAATGTGCACGCTCCGTTCTACCCCGGCCCGAGCAGCTGCCCCCAGCATCCCGAATGCTCTTCCCAGATGATGTTGGCAGCCCAGCCCGAGTTCCCCATTCAGGCATCTTTCTCCTCCCAGACACTATGCCCCACACAGTCATTTAGTTACCATCCAGCTGAAAGGGAAAGGCCTCCTGCCCCCGGGGCCCCCGAAGGGCCATCTCGATCTGCAACACCCCAGTCCTTGGGGAGACACGATCAAGTATCACCACCCTTGTTCCAGTCCCGGTGCAGCTCCCCCTTACAGCTAAATCTGCTTCAATTAGAAGAAATACCCAAGGCTGCCGAAAGCTCGGTGGCGGCCATTTCTGGATCGTTGGGAGGACATGGTCTATTGAGTGAGGGAACAAATAATAAAACGGCCGAGTTCGATGACGGCAAAGGACCAGCGCCTCATCGAGTAAGTATTTTGTCTGCCTCCTAAAGTTTGGGGATCAGATGGAATGAGGTTCTCAGCCAGACCCAAAATACCCCCGAGTGCTATGAATCGGTGCCTTGGGCAGACTGCTTTTCAATGGGCCTTTCCAACCACTCGGGAAGGCTAGAGAAAAAGGCTGGAAATAAACTCTGCTTTTGGATGTCATTCCAGCAAATTAGAACATTCCAAACATTTGATTTTTGTTTTTCCAAAAAAACCTAGAATTCAATGTCACTCAGGGAGGCTAAAAGAGCTTGAGAGTAAAAACTTGGATTTCCCTTGTTCATTTGAAAGATGACCCTTCAAAGCCATGGGGAAAATGGTGGCTTTCAGTAAGGAACTTGTGAAGGTTGGCTCTGGCCTGAGGAAGTGTAGGTTGGACTGTGGTGGGCAGCGTCCTCAGGGCGACAAGCACAGGGAGGGGACTGTCACCCAGCCTGGGGTGGAGGTGAAGAGTAGAGAAGGGGAGGCAGAAGGCGGCCTTGATAGGGGCAGACCATTAATGAGATGGGAGTGAGCCCTGGATCTGGGCTCACAGGCCTGGGGGCCAATTAGTCTGCCACAAAACTCCCCCATGACCTGAATGAGTCACTTAAGGCCTCAGTCTCCTCCACATTGTCACATAAAGGGCTGGACTGGATGCCCTTGGAGCTCCAGATTGAAAAACTAGGAAAGTGCGTAGCCCCAGAATCTCCCTACTGCACTTGGCTCGCTCCCTTCTCTTGGGAAATGGTCCATTAATTACAGCTCTGCTAAGAAATATCTTGGAGCAGCATCTCTTAAAGCTTTAAAACCAAATTATCTCAGCATCCGGCATTCCTCAATCGGTCAGCGAACTGTGGAGTCCTGTGGGCTAGGCACCATGCTGGCCACCGGGGGCACAAAGGCAGGATGGCAGCTTCCCTTGAGGAGCTTATGGTCTCCAGAGGAGAGCCAAGGTCCGGTCTGGAGCAACGTGACTTAGCCTGGACCTCCGGCTTGACACTTTGATCACTTCTGAGGAAGGAGGCTAAGGAAGTGGCTTTTTCCCTCCACATAAACCATCTTATTCTGCCTTTCTCAAGGTGGACTCGCCAATGGATGCACACAACAGCGACGCCCTCTCTCTATCCAGTGACTTACTTGAGATTTTGCTGGCAGAAGATGGCTGCTCTGCCACCGGGTCGGCTTCCTCTGGGAGCGGTGTGTCGGCCGCCTCCGAGTCTCTGGGCTCTGGATCCCTTGGCTGCGGCACCTCTAGAACGGGGACAGGTGAGTGCCACCGACCTGGGGATCCTACCCTTTGGTGCAAGCACGGGAACTGTCGCAATCGGCCTCTGTCCTCGCTGGCCCTGCTGATGGATCTCTGGTTCTGACACAATTCCTTCCCGGTTCACAACCCCCCCACCCCCCAAAAAAACTAATGCTAAAAAGCAGGGGAACAAAGCCAGTACACGGGGATTGAGCTGAGCAACGCTTCAGACTTTCTTCCCGTGAGGTTTTCCATTTCTTAATGGAAAGAAAAAAAAAGTATGGGTTTAATATCAGATTTAATCATCGATTCCATGAAAATTCCCAAGATCAAATAGAAGCCACTTTGGCTTTTAAAGCCTTTAGCCACTTGGCTCAGCATCTGTCCCCTTGGCTCTCCTTCATGGAACTCCCTCCTCACCTCTGTCCCATAGAGCTCTTCTGCTCCTTTAAAACACAGTTTAAGAAACACCCTCTGTCTGGGCCTGCTGTCACACACCTGACAGATGGAGGCTGAGGCTGGCAGGTCTCTACTGGCCTCCAGAAGCATAATGCCACAATCCCATATCCTCACTAAGTCCACACCTATATGCTGATCCCTTGGGGACTAGCCTGTGTTGGAAGCAGACCAAGTCAAAACTTCAGGCCTGATCAGCAGCAGGACTGGGCTAGCAGTGGCTATTGGATGAGCTGGGTGGCTTGGGCTTAAAACAAATAAGAGGAAAAAGAGCAGGATGAGAGGAAGAAGAATGGGAGGAGAAGGAAGAGCAGGAGGAGGAAGATGACTGACTTGTGCACGCAGCCTTTTCTGCCCCCTCCTCTTCTCTACCTTGGACTGAGCTGTCTTCTGGTTTCTGACTTTCAAAGGGGCAGCTCCTGGAGAGCTGGGACTGATTCCTGGTTGTCTGTATCTCCCATACCCGGCACCTGAGAGGTTCCTCATAAATGCTTATGGAGCCTCCCCAGAGGTCCCAGTCTCCCTTCTTCCATGTTCTCACTAGTGCTGATACCTGGCAGTACAGACAGTTCAGGGCAATTGAAGAGTCCTTGGAGAAGTGGCAGGGAAACCCTCATGGGACTGATGGTGGGCTTGAATTTGCTAAGAAGTAAGTCAGGAAGAGGGAGCTGGGTGGGAGGCCTTGTTTGTGGCAGCCATTCTGAATCAGCTTTGGGCATCTTCAAAAACAGGAGCAAAATGCCAGGGAAAAGGGGGAGCTAAATGGCCATATTGTAGCAATCTTGGGTTCTCCATGTAATCGTATCCCTTACCCCGGGTGTCCTCCTAGTGGTTGATATTTCCCTTCCTCTTTTATTTCTGTGTCCTAAGAGACATGGAGTGAGGCTGCCCATCCACCAGGCCTGGTGACATGCCGTTCTCTTGGTTCCACAGGCAGCAGTGAGACAAGCCACACGAGCAAATACTTTGGAAGCATCGACTCCTCGGAGAACAGCCATCGGGCCAAACTCAACCCCAAACTCCCAGACAGTGAGCACTTCCTTAAGTGCATCTTCCAGGACCCCATCTGGATGCTGACGGCAAATACCGAGGATGACATCATGATGACCTACCAGCTTCCTTCCCGGTGAGTGTCTGTCGAGGGCTTTAGTTGTGGCTGGCGTAGCAGCCTCAGAGTTCCGCCTCTGATGTCCGCCAGGTTTTGGCCCTGACCTTACTTAGCTCCCTTGACACCTGCGGCTGAGCTCTTGCAGGAGCCTCATTGTGGGCCTCCCTGCCTCAGGTCTCCCCCCTTACTGGCCTCCACTCAGCTACCAGAGGGATTTTCATAAAGAACAGGTAGCTCATCTGCTCAGTATGTGCCCAAACACCTCTCTGGCACTGGATCCCTTCCAGCCTGGCTGCAGCCTCCCTTCCCGGCTTCCTTCTCTCCCCTGGTCCTCTCCCCGTTCCTCCACAGCCTCCTCATTGCCCACCTCCGGCCGCCTCAGCTCTGTTTTTTAAAATCCCTGAGTCCCTCAAAGTTCATTGCCTTCGTTGACTGTCAGACTCTTCCTGTCCCTTCTCCCTGTCTTCTCTCTCATACCCTTGATCAGATGGTGGCTGTGTCATTCAAACAATAGGACAGCCCCGTTTGTGGCCCATGTTTGCTTTGGTCTGTGCCATTGAGAGCTGGGCATCAGTGGGATCTTCCCACGCAGTGACTCTGGGAGGCAGTTTCCCAGGGTAGCTAGTAAGTGGGGGCCTCGAGTCCATCTTTGCATTGCTCCTTGTCCCAGACCGTGTGACCTGATGGAGACATCGTGAGCGATCCAGGAAATTGGGTCTTGCCCTTATCACGTCTCCTGCCTCCTTGTCCCTAAGGGAACGAGTTCCATCTTGCTGAGAGGCAAAGGAGGGAGGGGGAGGGGGAGGAGGAGCAGGAGTTTGATGCTACGCTGCCAGTCGGTCGGTTGGTCTGTCTGTCCGTCCGTCCATCTGAGAGTTTGGGTCAGGGTGATTGGGACTGAGACTTCAAGGGAAAGAGCTGAGCTTCCCGGGCTGGCTTGCGGAGGAGAGGGGGCTCCTGCTCAGACCCTTCGTAAATGCTCACGCGACGAGATCTGCTCCTACAAGGGGAACCGATTCTGTTGAAATAAATAAAAGAGCTCCTGCCACAGAAAAATCCTCCATGGACTTTGCTCCTGTTCAAAATCCAGATTATGGCATTTATCTGCCCTAAAAGGAGCAGCTTTACAGACCGCCTCCCCCCTCCCCCCCCCAGTTTATTGGAAGATGGAAACGAAAGTCAGGGCCCTCAGACGAGTCCCGGGCCAAAAGGGGGCCTGGGGGGGGGCAGAGAGAAGGGCAGGGGAGCCACGGTGGGCGAGCCGAAGGTGACTGAGACCTTCTTAAATCCCTTGTTAAGAAATCTAGAAACTGTTTTGAAGGAAGATCGAGAAAAGTTGAAGGTGATGCAGAAATTCCAGCCCAAGTTTGCCGACGAGCAGAAGCGAGAGCTGCACGAAGTCCACACGTGGATGCCCAGGGGAGGGCTGCCCAGAGCGCTGGACTTGGCTGTAAGTGGGCGGGGGTGGGGGGGCACCAGGGGGCGCTGTGGGGCAGAGCCTGGGCCTGGCTGGGAGTGCACAGGCTGTGGTGTGACAGGGACCACCAGGGGGCGCTGTGGGGCAGAACCTGGGCCTGGTTGGGAGTGCACAGGCTGTGGTGTGACAGGGACCACCAGGGGGCGCTGTGGGGCAGAGCCTGGGTCGGATTCGGATCCCGCTGAGGGCGCTGGGTGAGATCACTGGGTGAGATCACTGGGTCTCTGTGTCCGTTTCATCTGTACGTGGGAGCACGGCAGTGAGGATCACGCGAGGCGAGGCCTGTAAGCCCTCCGTGCTCCGCAGTGCTCCGGCCCTGGCGGGGTGCTCACTTTCCTTCTCCGGCCCGTTTCATAAACGCGAGGCGGGCGGGGAGAGGGGCTTGGGGCCCAGGGCCAGCGTCTGCCCGGGGGGAGCCGGGCGCGAGATGTCCCTGGCCCGGGAGGGTGTGGGGGCAATGACGGGGCGGGAGCTCCCCAGGGCGCCCGGGGCCTGCGTCCTCACTCAGGAGCAGCCCCCGACTCCCCAGGAGGCCGGGCAGAGGGCATGCGAGGGCATTCCTCTGGGGGCCTCCCACTGGCCTCCTGATCTCAACCCTTGAGGGTGGGCTCTGCCCTGAGCCCCCTCCCCTGGGATCTTCAGCAGGTGCCGGGAAAGGGAGGGAGAGGGGGCGCAGGGCAATGAGCGCCAGCCTCGGGCTGGAGGCTCTCACTCCCAAGCCTCCTCCCCGGGGCCCCAGGAACGAGTCTCCCAGTGTTTCGCTTCGGTGGGGTTCCCCAGAGCTGTCTGTAGCAGCTCAAGGCCCCCCAGGCCCACCCTTAGACTGAGCGTGTGAGGTCATATTCCCACAGAAGGCCCGGGTGGGGGCCGTGACCCCCCCAGGACAAAGCCGAGGCCGGCATCCGGAGGGGAGGCTGAGGAGCCCGGCGGGGAGAGTCCGCAGAGCTGGCCTGCAGGCAGCGCCCAGGCCGAGCCCGGCTCTTTCGCCCGCCCCGTGCTCACCTCACGACTTTCCCTTTCAGGCGTGCCCCTACTGCGAGGACAGCCAGAGAGAGCGTGTGGATGAGCCGTATGACGAGGATATTCCAGCGATGGAGCTCAGCGAAACCCTGGAAGCCCCGGACGAGAAGAGCGCCGCGCCCACACCCCACGGCCCCCAAGAGGAGACCTAGCCCGGCACCCCCTCCCAGGCACCTGCCGCCCCGTGCGCTGCAGAGGCTGGGGCTCGAGAGAGCGTTAAGACAGCTTGAAACTTGGTTCTAGTGAAATAACTTATTCGTGTCAACTTTTTTGTTTTAGAAAAAAGGTCACTTGTCTGAAGGAATCCATGTAAAACTGATGTCTCCGGGGCCCGGGTAGGGGCTCCAGGTTTTCCACCTGTAATTCAGCAGATTTTGTACAATAACTCTGCAGAGTGGATAGCGTCGCTTCCGTGGGCTCGTTTCTCACCCTGTCTCTTGCGGGTTGAATATGTCACCCTGTGTGTGGGAAGAGCTTCCAGGGACTCCCCTCTCTCCCCACTTTGATGATTCGGCATCTCCGAGGACATGCCGAAGACTCGGCGGGAGGTCATTTAAAGCTTGTTGTGTAAGAATTTGTAAGTTTGTATTAATATCTGAGAAAATCGTTCGGGGCTGTCGGAGTATCCAGCCCCCATCTCTGTTCTCTCTATTTATTGAGCTGCTTTCTTATCTAAATTATAATTTAGTCAGTTAAAAAAAAAGTTTCTAAAAATAAGGAAACCAGAGAGAGCAAATCAGGCCTCTTCTCCCCTTCCTGACAAGTGCCCAAGCTTTACAGCTTGATAGAGGTCAGGAGGTGGCCAAGGGGGAGGTGGCAGCTCGGGGGGGTCCTCTCCTGCTGCAGACAAGCACAAAGTGGTGAAATCTGTGACGAGTCTGGTGAGGGGCTTCACACTCTTAGTGAAAGCGACAGCCTCCGATACGTTACATGAGATAGTCACGAGTGGCCCTCATCCCACCATGGACACGTGCGGAATTGTTCTGGATCCAGCTCCAGAAGGGTCGGCACTTAGTGTGGGATACGGGAAGCGAGCCAGGGCGGCCCCATGGCTTGGGGCTGCTTTGTGCCGATTGGTCTCCCCCATGCCCATCCCCGATCTCGGTTGTTGCTGTTGCTGTTGTTGTTATTCTATCGCTTTGCTCCAAGAGCACGATCATCACTCTTCAGCCTCCATTGTCATCAGTCAGTCATTCTCTCCACGTACTTGACTCTGCAGACCTGCTTCTGTTTTGGAATCAAAATTCCCCTTTGTGCTGTGCCAGTGCCAGGAAGGAGTGTGCAAAGCACTATTCAGACTATGGCCTGGCCAGCCCTGCCTGGTCCCCTCCCCTCATGCCTTTTGAGGCCTGTAAATTATTCTGACTTTGAGGAGGACTAGGAAGATCCAGCTCTGCAAAACATGGGAAGGATCTGGCCACTTTGGGAGTTTGGAAATCCAGTAATGTTCCCTTGTTCTTGCTGGGAAATTATCATTTATAAAACAGTTCATTAATACATCAACTTTAAATTGGACTCTGTTGGGGAGATATAGATGAAGGAGTTTGGGGTTTTTTCCTTCCTTGATGGCCTTTAATTAAGATAAAAAAAACTTCATGATTGTGAAGATCATCAAGGTCATTTTTTTAAAAATCTCTTATTGAAGGTTCTCTTTATTTAAAGTCACTTTAATCTTAATAAAACCAAGCCCATCAGCTGCCAGATTAAACAGGGAAAACCGCAGTTCTAAATGAACCCAAGAAATATTCCCATCTTAATGCTAGAGGCAGGGCTGGCCTCCCAAGTCGGATGTCAGCTGGACTGTGTTCTAACACTGCACCATACACACACACTCATACACACACACACACACACACACACACACACACATATATACATGTTCATACACACACACACGCACATGTGCACATGCGCTTTCCAGAGGGTTTCCCCAATCTCGGCGTTAAGGGTTCCTTTCTCCTCTGTATTTTGGTATCATTTTCTCCAGGCAGTGAATGTTTTAGCCTGTCTGCTTTAAGGGAGTGTCAGATACTGGATCTCCTCAGGTCATTCTGTGGCTGTCTTTATACAGTGTCAAGCCTGGCCTCTTTATCTGTGAAGCGGACAGACAGACGGAAGTACGCCCGTACCCGGCTGTTGGGAAATGTCCGCCGCTGTTTGAAAGCTGAGCCTTTGTTCGAGGTTTCTAAAAGTGTGTGTCGGTTGTTATTTAAACTCCATGTGTTGCCTTGTTTCGGAGCCTTTGTGGACAAGCGGCTTGTTCACACACAAGGATTCTGAGTTCACTGTTTGTGGCTACTTTTTATGACTTTTTTGCCTTTTAGAAAATTGGCTAAATAAAGTAAATATATTTTTGTTTGTCTCGTTTTCTGTGACACCGTGTCCACCATAAAGCAGCACAGAAAAGAACAAAATAAACGCACATTTATTTTGCACATTAATTGGGAGCTAGAATTCAGATTTCAAACAAACAAAATATTGGCCTGCAAATCCGATCAGGAATATTCTGAAAAGCAACTTTAGTTTAAAAGAGATTTACCTGACACTGGACCAGTGAGAAAGCTTGGGAAAGTGGCCCTTCCCAACCGCTCTTTAATCTAGGCATTTGGACAAGTCCTAGAGAGGTTGGACAGTGTCCCTCATCATTCTGCAGGAGAAGATGCAAGCAGGCCTCGATGGCACCATAATTACTTGGATTTGAAATCCGGTCGATGATTGCTTTCAAAGCAGGAGTCACCATTGACGGCCACGAGCGGTCCTGTGCTAACCGAGCATTGCCTCGGTCTCTGGCCTGGACGGCCTCTCCTCCGGCCCATGGAGGACCCCAGGCTGGGTCACAGAGCTAACACACTACACCAGTGGTTCTCAAAGTATGGTCTAGAGAATCCTGGGGATCTCCAAAACCCTTTTAGAGCGTCTACAAATTCAAAAATAGTTTTTATTTCCAATATAGTAAATGTCTATAAATGTAACCCAGATAAACAAAAATGCTTTGGAGAGATCCTCAATAACTTTTAATAGGATAAAGGTACGGCTGTGACAGGGCCAAGCCGGAGTTCTGGAGACGAGGACCTTTGGGGTCACGGGAGCGAGCCGGGGAGCTTGGGGTGCTAGTGGCCCGCAAGCTCAGTGTGATGTAAGCCCGCAACATGAAGGCAAGGTTTGGGGCTGCACTAATTCCAGGAATAGAGGGAGATGGCCCCTCCAGAGTCTGTCTCGAGCACCACCTCCCGGAGCACTGCTGATCCATGTTGAAGGGATGTCAGTGAGCTAAAGAGGAAGGCGATGATGATGAGATGGTGAAGGGCCTTGAGCCCAGGCCACAGGAGAAGCAGCTGGGGGTGCTTGGACCAGGGGCCACCACAGATGCCTCCTGGAAGGTTTTCCTGGAGAATAGATCTTTGGTTAGAACCCTGACATGATGCAAACCCGCAGAGAGACCAATTTAGTTGGATCTGGGGACAAACTTCCTAAGGAGAGGTTCTGGGGCCATGGCCAAGGAGGTGGGGGCTCCCTGCCCGGGAGGGGCCACTATAGGCATCTGATCCCAGACAGCTGAGCACTTTTTAAGGGGAGGACCATAGACTTCTTTTTTTTTTAATATTTTGAAAGTTATTTCAATCTAATTGTGTTGTAATCCTATGCATTTGACGGTTTGCGTTTAAGCCTGGGGCTCAGAGAAGGGGTCCTTGTGACCACAGAGGTCACAACATGCAGACAAGGCCGTTTGGGGCCATTTTCGCTCAGGGCCGGGCCGGGTGGCCACAGAGTTTGCGCCTGTGATTCTGGGAATGGGCTGGGAGCCAGAGGCCTCTCCCAAACCCCAGGGGTCCTTGACAGAATGTGCACGGCTTTGCCTCGGTGGGTTCTCCCTCCCGTTCAGCCTCCTCTGCGTCGGCCTCTAGCGCTTCCTCCCAGGAATATCTAGGGCACAAGCAGTCCTGCTAAGCTGGGCTCGCTTCCCTGATAGGCGCGGTGATGGCCTGGGTGCCTGAGGGTCAGCCCAGCCCTGGGAGGGGAGTGTGAGGCAAAGGAGGCTGAGGTCTGCTCTTAGAGAAGGGGATGGCAGGAGCGTCCATCCAGGCAGGGTCCAAAGGCATGCTTAAGACCCTAAGACCTGGCAGGGATGATAAAGCCCCTGGTGCCACCCACTAACTCTGAATGAGGTGCGGGGAGCAGAGTATCTCGGGCCTAAGGCAGGAAGGGGTGCCTGGAGCCCCCGATTCCAAATCCAGCTGCTTCCCCCCCTTCCCTGAAATCTTGATAAAGTTCATCCCTAGGCCCCAAACGCAAACCAACAGCTTCCCGGGGGGTCAGGCCGCGGGATAGAGGCTGTCGGAAGTCCTGTCACCTCCCTGGCCAGATGGAGGGGCCGGCCTGTGAGGTCCCAGAGCGAGGCGTTTCCCATGGAAGGCTCCTCGGAAGCCGTCCTGGCAAGATCAAAGCTCAGGAGGCTGCGGAGCCATCCTTTCGCCCCAGTGCCCTTTGAAGAGGGCTGCTGGACTCCAGGGACAAATGGCAGAAAGTCCCCAGAGGCCGAGGCGAGGGAGGGGAGGGGAGGCACAGGGCCACAATGTTTGGATCAATCCTAGAGCATCAGGGCCGGAAGAGTCATGGCTGTTAAGTCTTGCCTCTTCCATCTGGAGCTGCAGAGGGCTTCAGCACAGCCTCCCCTGCTTACATCTGAGCAAACCAAGGCACAGAACGGTTAGGGGGGTTTGCCTGCGACCACCCAGCTCGCAAACTGAGGCAGTATCCGGAGCCTTTCTGATTCCCTGTCTAATGCCCTTCCCATGGCACCCCCCTCACCCTCCCGCCCCGTGGAGATGGATCATCTTAACCTTCCATGTGTCCCGGGACCCCGTGGACAGCCGAAGTCTGTGCTCCCCTTCTCAGGAGCGTGTACTTAACTGCCCAAACTGCATCACAGACTCCCCTGGAGTCCATGGCCCTGACCTAGGAGGAGGCTCTTGCCGTGACGGAACATGAATGGACTCGTGACTGATCTTGTCCCCAAAGACAGGATGAAGAAACGTCTCCCTTCCTGGAAAGGGGGGGGGCCAGCAAGCGGAGGAGGGGAGGCAGTCACCGCCTCCCCAAGCAAAGGGCGCCTACTTGCAGAGCACGACACTCGGGCGGCACGACTATGGCGGTCGGAACCCGGGACGTCTCTTCCACGGAAGCCAGAAGTCGCAGGCGGGACTCAGTGCCAGCCCTGAGACTCGGGGTCTGAGCCCTTGATGTTGTTGGGAGAGCTGACCCTGGTGAGCCCCCGCAGGGGCCCCTGGGGGGAATGGGGGCTGGGAGGGGTGCTTGTCGATCTCAAGCTCAGAGAGGGCTCAGGGTGGGGGCCGAGGGGTCAGCCAGGCCTCCAAACACATGATCACTGAGTGTTGGCTTAGGAGGGGAAACAAAAGCTTCCAGTAAAGGTCATCACTAAAGCAGCATCATTAAAAAAAAAAAAAAAAAAAAAAACCCCAAAACCCTGCCATTCTCAAACCAGCCTTAGGGCCCCGCGGGCTGAGCTTCCTCACTCCTACCTTGTGCCCGAACACATCTCGGGCATGATCTGGTGCTTAAAGACAGGATGGGGAAAAATAAGTATTTTCCCTTCCTCAATTTTATTTTATTTATTTGTTTTCCCCTGAGGCAATTGAGGTTAAGTGACTTGCCCAGAGTCACACAGCCAGGACGTGTTAAGTGTCTGAGGCCAGATTTGAACTCAGGTCCTCCTGACTCCGGGGCTGGTGCTCTACCCACTGCACCCCCCGGCTGCCCCTTCAATTTTATTTTGGAGGAAATTGAAGTTCACACAGGCAAAGTCATTTGTCCAGGGTTCCACAAGTAACTGGTCTCTTGACTCTGGGGCTAGCGCATCCTCCGCACCTTGGGCAGCTTCCCCTGGAAGGATTCCAGTTCCCAGCATCTTGTGCCTTATGGGTGAAAGGCAGCTTGGGGAGCACAGTGGGGAGCACAGTGCGGAGCACAGTGCGGAGCACAGTGGGGAGCACTGGGCTGGCAGACAAGAAGACTCTTCCTGAGTCCAAATCCAGCCCAGACACTCACTAGCTGGGCAATCCCGGGCAGGTCTCCTCACTCTCTTTGCCTCAACTACCTCCAGTCCAAGACGTGCTAGGGCAGGAGAGGGAAAGCCGCCGCTCCCGGCCCTTTGCCGAGGAAATGAGATCATGAAGGGGCAGAGACGACTGAAAAACGACTGAACGGCCAAAGAGACAAAGAAGGAAATTGAGGCTCAGAAAAGAGAAGCCAGATGCCCAAGTCAACAAGCAAATAATAAGCATTCGCCAGACCCCAGGCTTTGGGCTCCACACTAGGGATGCAAATAAAGGCAAAAAATAATCCCGGCCCTTGCCTCCTGACGGCCGAGACAACAAACACACTTCCAACTGTCTCCAAACCGTGTGTGGTCAAGACCAAATCCCCCGCAGAAGGCCCTGTCCCTGTCTCAAGAGACGAGAAGCCCCACGATCACCGTCTCCCTCCCCAGGACAATCACTAGTGCCTGAGACAAGTGGCGCCCGGTCCCCTCTGCAGCTCAGGGGGGGAATCAGAGAGAGGGGACAGTGAAGGAGTCTCCATCGTCTCCCAGAAGGGGGGCTTAGGGACAGAAGGCTGAATCTCCTCCAGGCCACACTACTCGGCTTTGCTCACAAATGGTTCTTTGTTACAAGGGACCATTGAACTCCTGGAGAACTGCAGCCGCCGAGGAAGAAGGGGACTATTCCTGGAAATGACCCGGACGTGAAAATAAAGCCCCATTGGAGCGGTGGGAGGGAATTCCTCTAGTGCTTGAAGGCTTAACGTGGCTTCCAGGAGTTGGAAAGGACTTAACTGGAAGGAATTTGGGTCCCCTACCTTTCCTCCTCCACCATAAAAGCCTTACCAACTGAACTATCAACAAGTGGTTATTAAGCACCTACTGTATGTGCCCCCTCTAAATTTCTCACTCTGAGGCAAAGCCTCCATTGCCCCACCTTTATTACAGCTCTGGCAGCTGGGCCAGGTTACAAGCGATGACGATCCTGAGGAGCTCTGGGACTTTGGAGAGAGGGTTAGACTCAGAATCAGAGAACCTTGGTTCAAGCCCGACTCCTCACTTACAGATGTGACTTCATCTGCTGGGTCTCAGTTTCTATCTCTGTCAAATGAAAGGGTTGAACTTCATGGTCTCCAAAGCCTCTGCCTTTGAAGCTCTATGACCTTATGATCTTTTAATATGTCATTATGGATGAAAGCCTGGAATCCCGCTCCTGACAACACCTTTGTCTCCAGCAAGACCTCAGCCCCGGACTAGCGTTATTGGGTCATTGTTACTCATAAAATAGATTTCACTCCCTCCAAGCGAAACACAGACACCGACAGACCTCCCTGCTCAGCACGACTGAAAAATTGTCGGATTAATGTCTAAGAGCCGACGCTGGTCCCTGTTTTGAACTGAGTGTGGAAGTATGTCTTAGGGAGATACTCCAAGAGATCTGTGCAATCCTTTACAAATACTCCCCCAAAATGGTGCCTTTGGGGAAAATCACTTTGTTTACCCAGAAGGTAAAAATCATATTATCTAGACTATTCTATAAGCAGCCTGGAAGCATTGGTTGGAAGTTAAGTTTGGTGAACCAGCATTGGTTCCAATATTGAAAAGATAAATATTCTAATAACAAAATAATAAAAAATAAAAATAATAAAAAATTCTAATAATAAAATAAATATTCTAATAATAAAATACTCTCATTATATTTTCTTTGATCTTAATCTTTTTATTATTATTTTATTATCTATTATATAATTGAATATCGGGTTGTTTGGAAGATATTAATTAAGAAATGCTGAATGTTTGTTCATTTATCTTTTCATCGTTACATAATGTCCTCCCAGGTCCAATTCTAGCCCCTCGTGCCACAATTGCGGCTCTGGGCCAGTTACCAGACCCACCAGCTTATTGTGATGAAGCTGCGTTCGTCTCAATGGAGTTGATGGGATTTGGGGACAGGACGGAAAATTGTCCTGTGAACCTCCTCCTCCATCACCTTCAAGAAATTGTCAATCTAAAAGGAGGGGGAGGGGACTGTCAGAGGATATTGGCCAAGGAAATTCACTCATTGCTCAGCACGTCATTGTGTGTTCTCCAATAATCCGTCTGAACTACTGATAGGAAAATGTCCCCAGGTTTGTCTTACCATGGGTCCATCCAGACAAATGTGAGGACTTATAAGACTTACTTACTAATGTATCTTGGTAATTTCTCTGCCCTCCCCTACTCTATTATTTCTACCACAAGTGTCAGCCTTTGCTAGGAACTGTGGAGTCGGACCAAGGAGGCCCCTTGCCCCTCTATTTGAGGTGGTAATACCCATGTCAAAGTTTAGAAAGCAATGGGCCAATGTCATGAAAGCGCTGCATTAGTCACGTGCAGAAACTTCCTTCTAAGGGCCGAGTGATCAGCTTCTAGGCCAGCGCTTTCTCCTGTCTTGGCTTCTGCCAACTCCCCAAAGCCCCTGAGCTAAGGGAGCACTGATTCTCCCACTGCTACTACTGCAAAGGACACTGACCTGTTGTGTTGCAACTCCCACCTCAGTTACAAAGATAAGACTTATAAAATGTTATCTCTAGACTTCTTTCCCACCCCCACAGTAGCTAAAAGACTATGAGATATATTAGATTTCCATTTCCAATGGAGCAGTAATGAACTGAACCAGCTACACCCAGAAAAAGAACTCTGGGAGATGACTAAAAACCATTACATTGAATTCCCAATCCCTATATTTATGCCCACCTGCATTTTTGATTTCCTTCACAAGCTAATTGTACAATATTTCAGAATCTGATTCTTTTTCTACAGCAAAATAACGGTTTGGTCATGTATACTTATTGTGTATCTAATTTATATTTTAATATATTTAACATCTACTGGTCATCCTGCCATCTAGGGGAGGGGGTGGGGGGGTAAGAGGTGAAAAATTGGAACAAGAGGTTTGGCAATTGTGAATGCTGTAAAGTTACCCATGCATATATCCTGTAAATAAAGGCTATTAAATTAAAAAAAGAGAGAGCTATATTAGATTTCACATCTAATTCTACCACCTTTAACATATACTGGACTACTTGCCGTCTAGGGGAGGAGGTAGGAGGGGGGGATATTGGAACGCAAGGTTTTGCAAGGGTTAATGTTGAAGAATTACCATGCATCTGTTCTGAAAATAAAATGCTTTAATTAAAAGAAAAAAGTCTATGAGAGTTAAGGGACTAGGGGTGTTCCATATGCTGGAAAGGGCTATTATAGAATATTATTAATGTCTGCTAGCAAATAGTGATCATTATTCCTGTTATTATGATTTTTAATATATATATTATGACTTATATATGACATATATTATGACTGAATAGCTCACAAGGTTATCATGAGATGATAATGGCATAATAAATGAGATGATAATATGAGATAATAAATGGCAAACACTCTGTAAACCTCACAGCACCATATCTGTCTCTCTGTTTCTCTCTCCTCTTGTTATCTGTGTCCATCTGTCTGTCTATCTCTATGTATCCTTCCTTGCCCATTTCTTCTGCTATCAATGTGTCTATATCTATCCCTCTATTCATCCTTCTATCTTCCATCTCTGTAGATCTCTATCCATTTGTCGGTCCCCGTATCTATCCATCTATTCTTCTATCTCTATCTATCTCTTTCTCTACATATCCTCCTGTCTATCCATCTCTGTATTTCTAGCCATTCATCTGACCATCTTTCTGAGCATCTACCCATATCCATCTATCCTTCTACCCAGCCAGCCATGTATCCGTCATCTCTGCTTCTTGGTTTGTGGGCCCACCTTTCGGGGCACGATTCCACTTATTCCAGAGAGTTATGATTTTCCCTCTTTGCACTTTGTAATCCAATAACACAACTTCTTTCTTGTGCAGCCCTGGGCTCCTTCCTGGGCTCTCGGCCCAGAGAGTGTTGCTATGGAGATGAGCGATCCAAGCAGACACCATCTACCATCCTAGAGTTCACCGGTTGATGGCGTCATTTGGACTTGACTTTCTGGGACTGTGTCTGTGTTGGGGGCAGAATTCTGAGAGAGAGAAGCCAGAAGAAGAGAGCTCTTTCTCCATCGGGTGCCATTTGGGTCGGCTAGGGTGGGAAGTGGGCCCGCCTCCTCCTGCTGAGGTCAGGGTAGGCTGCTGTTGCTGTCCAGCGTGGTTGGAATTGTGAGGTGCCTTAAAGACAGTTACTAAACAAGATGTCCTGGGACATCTCCCTATTCCTGAGTCTCTTTGAGACTGAGGAGCAATTCCCCCCCTACCCAACTCCTCCCAGGTCTGTCTTTCCCCCTTTCCTCCTAAAGGGAGATAAAGTCAAGAGAAGTTAATTCAGTTTTTGCAGCACAAGTCTTGGGCTCCGTTGTCAAAGTATTGACCTGAATTCAAATCTACCCTCAAATACTTATTATGTGACCCTGGATAAGTCACTTAATTTCTGTCTGCCTCATTTTCCTTGTCTGTAAATAATAGCACTTACCTGCCAGAGTTTCTGTGAGGAGCAAATAAGACAATCTTTAGAGAGTGGTTGATGGGGTAAAGGGTTCCAGGCAGGATGGGAATCGTGCCCTAGACTCACTTGTACTTTCAGGTGGCAAAGGGGGCTGTGAGCTCACGTGGGAGGAAGCTTTGCCTTCACTGGCCCAGCAAGTGTCCAAATCCAGCTCCAAACAGAAGCACAAATGAAAGGGCTAAAGGGGACAAAAGGAGCACATCCCCATCCTCTTCAACAGCATTTTCAGAGAGCTGGCAATGGGTAGCCCAGGAAGTGGCCGAAAGAGGGAGAGCCAAGAAGATATGAATTTGAATCCCATTGTAGATATATGAATGAATAAGTGAATGAATGAATAAGCATTTATTAAGTGCTTACTGTATGCCAGAAGTGCCTCAGAAGGCTCACATTCTAGAAAGACAACAGCCATTCCAAGTCCTCCCTACCAGTCAGATGGAAAAGTCCTCTAGTCCCCCGGGTACAGTGGGAAGGCAGACACTTTCTTTTGTGTCATTTCTTTTGGCAAAAGTCTCTCTGTTTCTGAGGCTGAATGAGTTGACAAACCAAGGATTTTAGCAGCAAAAACATAAGACTTAAGAGAAATTGGATGGATCAATTTACTACTATCAGCCACAGTTTCCTCAGCTGTAAAATGGGAATGATAACCTCAAGAAGCAGTGCCGCTTAGTGGTTAGAGAGCCAGCAAGCTGTAAGATCATGTCCTGCTTCCGACGCATCCTGGCTGTGTGACACTGAACCAGTCACTTATTCTCTGGGCTTTATGATCACAGAATCATAGATTTGGAGCTGAAAGGGGTCATCTGGTTCACCTCTCATTGCATAGACTTATAATGACTGTGTGACTCTGGGCAAGTCCCATAAGCTCTTAAACCTCCAGGCAAATCTTTAGGTTCCTTGCCTACATCAGCAGGAGGAATCTCCATCAGAGAAGATCCCTGGGCTGATGAAAATGGAAGCCTGGACTCCAGATGGCATCAGCCTTACTCACCCCCACCCCTACCCCAGCTTTCCTGACCAAAGCAACCCTGTTGAATAAATAATGCATTTATTATCCTCCAGGTGGGGAAACTAAGGCTCATGGAGTTGGTGGAACTGTCCAGAGTTCTGGAGTTACATTGGGCCTGGGGGACATGGTCGTCCTCTGGAGTATAGGGAGTAGAGGAAGAGATGGAGAAGTTCAGAGCCCTTCACAGGGGGTTGGTGGGTTCATGAAGGCCTTTAACTGTCCCCTGAAATGGTTCTTAACAGAAAGAAAGAGGTCCATGGACCAGAGAATGAACCTGAATGGAAGAAAAATGACATTTTTCTTTTCACTCACCTGAAAAGCTGGGAATTTAGGCCACAAGCCACAAGGTGAGCAACATTCGGGCTGTTGTCCCCAATAGAAATCACAAATACTTTCATATTCTATTACAGTTGCTGCAGATGACTCAAAATATCATCCTAAACTTATGAGGAAGGAAGGAAGGAAGGAAGGAAGGAAGGAAGGAAGGAAGGAAGGAAGGGGAATAAGCATTTATTAATCACCTACTGTGTGCCAGACACTATGCTAAGCGCTTTGAAAAAAAAAACTCTTTAATTAAAGCTTTTTATTTTCAAAATATATGCATGGATAATTTTCAACATTCACCCTTGTAAAATCTTGTATTCCAAATTTCCCTCCTTCCCCCCATCCCCTCCCCTAGACAGCAAGGGATCCAATATATGTTAAGCATGTGGAATTCTTCTATCCATACTTCCACAATCATCTTGCTGCCCAAGAAAAATCAGATCAAAAAGGAATAAAATGAGAAAGAAAAAAAAGCAAGCAAAGAACAACAAAAAGAGTGGGAATGCTAGCTTATGCTCCCCACTCAGTTCCCACAGTCCTCTCTCTGGGGCAGATGGCTCTCTTCATCATAAGACCGTTGGAACTGGCCTGAATCATCTCATTGTTGAAGAGAGCCACAGGGCTTAGATATTGATCATTGTATAATCTTGCTGTTGCCGGGGTACGATGATCGCCTGGTGCTGCTCATTTCACTTTATGCTAAGTGCGTTACAAATCATATTTCATTGGATTCCCAACAACAACTCCGGGGACTTAGATGTTGTCATTATCCCTATTTTACAGATGAGGAAACTGAGGCACAACAACTTTTCCAGTCACACAGTGAGGTCTTCCCAACTCCGGGTCCCCACAGCTCCAGCAAGCTGAGGGCTCACTCTAGACAGAGTCTTTATCTTTAAAATTTAAGTGTCGGATAATTTGATTCAAAATTCTCTTCCACTGAGGAATCTGAGTCGGGGGCTCTGCCTGCCCCTGGAGGGTAAGTGCTCCCAGGGAGGAGGGAAAAGGCCGCCTGAAGGCCAGGTCCTCTGTGGGGTCGGAAACAATGAATCCACCTGGCTCTCCCTCCCCCCTTTGGGGAGCAGATGGGCGGCCTGGTCACCAACCCACAGAAGGGCTGGGCTGGGCTGGGCTGGGCTGCGCTGGGCTTACTGGGCTGGCTCCCCCTCCCTGCTCCCCCTCTCCATCCAACCCCTACCGCCTGGGGACAACAAAAGCGCTCGGGCGCCCCTCCCTACACAAAGGCCCCAGGCCCAGACAAAGGGGCTAAGGCAGGAACACCTGTCGCTAGCTCTGGCTCACTCTGCTCTCCCTGGGCTGCCCCCCTCGCTTCTCCCCCCACACACTGTTGGGGCGCCTGCAGCTGCCAACTGTCAGCTGCATCAAATTACCAGCCCCAGGCTCCCCTGGGGCAGGAGAGTGCCCAGCACGGGGAGAGGGAGAGGGGGAGGCTGGACACGACCCGTGCTGCTTTAGGCTGGGACCTCCCCCTGCCTGTTCGAGGCAGCCTCTCAGCCTTGAGCATCCTCTCAAGCCGACACAATGCCCCGTCTCAATACCATGCACCCCCTCGGCCCGGAACAGCCTCTCTCTGTCCAGAGCCTCCTCCTCCAGTCAATCCGAAGCAAACCATCCCCTCCCAGGCTGTGGCTGGCAGACACGGGGCACGGGGCAGCCCCAAAAAGCCAGGGGGGCCAGGCTTCCAGGCCCTCCCAGAGCGGGCGCTCCCTCCCCCTCTCCCCCCATGGCTAGAATCCCTAATAAGTGCAGGGACATGTAATGAGTCTGAACCGGAGACATGATGTAGCAGAAAGCACTGACCTTGGAGTCCAAGGATACAAACTCAGCTTGGCCCCGCTACTTAGTAGCTCTCTGGCTTTGGATGAGACACTCCCCTTCTGGGGAAGTTGCTCTCCTTATTTGAGAAAGAAAAAGGCAGATAAGTGTAGACTAAGCTTTTTTGTTGCTGTCCCCAGACTCCAGAGGCTGGAGGAGAAGAGGGCTTTATTCCCCAAGAATAACTGAGAAGAGGGAGTGCAGTGTGACAGAAAGGGGGGTTAGCTAAGCAGGTTAAACCACACACTTCAATAACTTCCAAATGGATAAATAACCAAAGAACAAGAAACTAGACCATTAAAAAACAAAAGGAGAACCGAAGGTTCTCTATTTACTGAGGAGAGAGGATGAATTGGTAACCAGCCATAGGGCAGAGAATTATCTATCCCAAAAGACAAAATGGCACCTGCAAAAATGCTCCAAATTTCTGGTCGCTAACCAGTGGGTTAGTGTCGTGATGATCAGAAAAATGCAAATTAAAACCATATCATCTTACACTTAATAAATGAGAAGATGTGGGGAAAGAACCTCCAAAAAATTCAATAAGAAAACAGGCAGGTTAATTCATTGCTGGTGGAGCTTTGTAGCCTCAGAGGTAAAAAAATAAATAAATAAACAAACAAACAAACAAACAAAAAACTAGAAGTAAAAGGCAGACGTTGCCATGGGGCACATTTAGGCTTGATACCAGAAGGAACTTTCTAACAATTAGATCCATTTAAATGTGGAACAGAAAAGGCCAGGGGTGCTCCCTCCTTGGAGGTCTTCGAGCAGAGATTGGATGACCCGTTGTTGGAGGGGGGACAATGTGGAGAGGACTCCATTTCAGGAAGAGATTAGATTATATAATTTCTAAAATCCCATCCAAATGTATACATATCTTGTGTTTAACATATACTTTAACATATCTAACAGGTATTGGTCTACCTGCCATCTGGGAGAGGGGGTAGGGGAAGGAGGGGGAAAAGTTGGAACAGAAGGTTTTGCAACTGTCGATGCTGAAAAATTACCCATGCATATATCTTGTAAATAAAAAGGTATAATAAAAAAGCAAAAAACAAAAATAAAAATAAAAAAATCCCATTACAGATAATCTCAAAGGTAATCTCAAAGGGTCCTTCCAATTCTGACTTGTTATGATTTTGCAGGGTGGGTTTGATCAAATATGAACTTAGTGATTGAGTCTGTGCTATCAAGTGAAGAAAGGATCTCATGTGATGCTGGAGTTGCTTGATTTTCCTGTATGGGGCATCATGGTGACTTCATCGATGGCAGGGAAGTAGGAGAAATGCTGCTAGCTCCATCTTACCTCTAAGTAACTCGCACTCCTGGGATGATTTACTTGGACCACAATTGGCATCTTGGAGAATGAAAATAATTGAAAGGGATTTTAAAGAGTAGATTGAATTCAAGGGGCCAATGTAAGAAACAAACAGTTCAAAAGGTGCCTAGGTGTACCTGGCTGACTGATAGGGTCTGAATCACAAAGGAGCTGAGAGAGTTGCTCTGGCTGTGGCCTAAAAGAGTTGATGTGACCCTCTGTAACGGAAGCTGATATGGACTAACCGAGTGCCATTTCCTTCCCACACATGGAAGACATTGCATAGTAACTAGTATCCAGCAGAATCCCAGGATGCGGCAGAGTAATACAGCTGAACTATTAATAGATAACAATGTAATGCGGCAGAATAGCCCAGTCTTGAATATTCTTGTCACCCACAGTTTAGACAAAGGATTATAGATTTATCTCTGAAAGGGACTTTTGAGGTCAAACAATCCAAACTCTTTATTTTACAGAAGTTAAACCTTCTCCAAAGTTATTCAGTTGATAAAATAGTTAAGGGTAAGATTTGAATCCAAATCCTGTGACACTAGATCCAGAGTTGTTGGACTGTTTGTTTTTTTCTTGTTTCTCACTAAAACATCCCATTTCTTATCACTATGGCAGTCGGAAGGAAGGAAGGAAGGAAGGAAGGAAGGAAGGAAGGAAGGAAGGAAGGAAGGAAGAAAGAAAGGAAAAAAGGAAGGAAGGGAAATAAAGAAGGAAAGATTGATTGGGGTCCTGTAAGCTGTGATTTTGAATGAAGGCTGACCCAAAGAATTCCTTAAACCTAGGGTAGCTTGGCGAGGAGGGGGACACAGATTAACTGGACAAAATAGTGCTAACTATTGGAGGAAATGGAAACCTGCCCACAACTCAAACGATGGGCAAAGGAGCTTTAAAACCCAGTTTATAGGCTGCCATCAGCCCCTCAGCTCATCTGGAGCTTAGCATTCAGGAGGGGACCCAACATCTTGGCCCGGAAACCCCAGACCCAGGAGGAACGTTGGGCCCTCACCTGCCTGGAGGAGATAATGGCGGCATTTGCAGTTCTAGGGAGACTCAAGAACCTCTGAGGTCTCAGCAATCCCTGGGCTGGCTGGTGGGCACAGAGATAAAGAACTCTCTTTCTTTGTGCTTGGGGACTTTGATTCTGGCTCTGGAGTTGGGACTTCCACCCCAGTGATCTGGGAGAAATCATTTCAGCTGGACTCGGAAACTGAGGAACTGGAACTGGTAGCTTCTGGGGTCCCTCCCAGTGCTAGAGGCGCTAGATGGTTCTAGCCGGCAGGAGGAATGAATGGGGAAGGAGGAGGAGGGCACTTGGGGACAGAGCGAGCAGGGTCACGGCCGGGGCAAGCAGGGAGCCCAGAGGTCCGGGAGCACTTTATAAAGAAATGAGGGACGCATCGCTTCTCCTTTAAATGAGAAATGACTTATTCAGAGCCTCCCCGACGGTTAGTCACGCAGCCAGAGCCTCCCCACTTGTCCCCCAAACTGTCTCAGATCGAGCGCCCAAAGTAGGGCGAGGATCAGCTCCGGTTCCCCGCCCAGCCGGGCTAACAAAGAAAGGCTCGGGCGCCCATAGGTCCTCTAGGCCGTCCAGGTTCCCGCAGCCCAGGGGGCTGCAAATAGGAGTTTAGAAACTGGGCGCGGGGGGAGGGGAGACGGGACCCGGGCGTTGTCTGGGGGGAGGGGGAGTCCCAGGAGTCTGGGAGGTTCATTCGAGCCCTCTCTCTTCCCAAGTCACAGATGCCCGCTCCGCCCCCTGCCCTTCTCCTCCCCTCTCCGCCCGGCCCCTCCCTCTTTCCCCTCCCCTCCTCCTCCCTCCCTCCCTCCCTCCCCCCTTCCCTCCTCCCTTCCCTCCCTTCCTCCTCCCCCCTTCCTCCTTCCCCCCCCTTCCCCCCCCCCTCCTCCCCCCCCTCCCCCCCCCCCCCCTCCCCTGGCCCCCCTGGTTGGGTTCCCCGTCAGGTTCCCGGCCCCCCAGGCCCCCTCCCCCCCGCCCCGGGACCCACCCCGGCTCCCCAAAGCCCCCCGGGCGGGGAGGTTCAAGGGGCAGGTCCCCTCCCCCGCCCCGACCGCCCTGCCCCAGGCCCGTCCCGCCCAGCCCGGCCGCCCCGGCCGGGAGGATGGCCGGGAACCGGGTGGGCCCCCTCCGCCCGGGGGGGGGAAGGGCGCTTGGGGAACCCCTGCCCCCCCTCCCACGGTCAGGCCCCCCGGGGAAAAGAAGCGGCGAACCCCAGCCCTCCGGCCCCACGTCCGCCCGGGTGGGGCGGAGCCCCGGGAGGGCGGCCTCACCGCTCCCCCTGCCCCCCCCCCTAGGCCAGGCCGCGGGGGCCTCCCGGGGGGAAGGGGGGGAACCGGGGCCCCCGCCCCCGGCCCCTCCCCCGGGGAAGGGGACACCCCCGGGGGGGGCCCCCTTGGCCCAAAACCCCCGGCTTTGGGAAAGGAGACTGTCCGGGCCCAGGGAAGCGTGGAGGAGGGCGCCCGGCTCCGGGAAGAGGGACTGCCTCGCCGGCTTCGGGAGGGGGGACTGCCCCGGCCCAGCCCCAGCGTTTCCGCCCTTCTGCTTACCTGCTTCCCTCCTTTTCCTCTTGGCCGGTTAGTTTCAGATGAAGATGGAGAACGCGGAGGTGCTGGAGCTCACGGTAAAGCGGGTGCAGGGCGTCCTGCAGAGCCGGTCCCTGGGTGAGTGAGCCCCCAATCTAACCCGAGCCTCCAGCCCTTCTCCCCTACTTCCCCGGCCTCTGGCTCTTTAACCATACTGGGGGCTCCCCGTACTCCGGGCTCCACGTCACCCCTTCTCAAAGTGTGGGGGCCTTAGAGCCCAGGTAACGGTACCCGGGCAGCCGGGAGCCTTGGCCACACTCCTCGCCCTCATCCACCTGTTCTACAGTCAGTCGATGAGCCCGAGTGCCAGGCTCAGATCCAGGTGTCAGATCCCAGCTCTCCCTTCTGCCCCCTGTGCTCTGCCTTCTATTCAAACGTCCACTTTCAGCTAGAACTTTAAGGGCAGGGCCAGATTTTGCTTTTTCTTTGCATCCCCAAATCTGAGCCCTCCAAGTGCTTGCCCATCGATCAATCTGTGGACCGATCCATTGATTGGCGGCTTACTTAGCTCAGCCCTTCTTGGGACCAGAGATTTAGGAGTGTCCCGATCCCTGGTTCCGTGGCCCCCACGGGGGTCTCAGAAGCCTTAGAGCCCCCATCTCTAATTCATGTTTTTCAGGGCATGAAAAATGCATGTAGCCACCATGATATTGGAAGACAGTGATCAGATTTAAAAAAGCAAAACACAACTTGACAGACCCCAAGTAGAAAGCCCTGACCTAGCCCATCCTCCCCCTCATTTTGCGGATGAGAAAATGGGCCCAGGAAGGCTAAACTACTTCTTTGAGGTTCTAGAACCTCAGCTCTTGATCTGGAAGGGAGCTCAGAGGCCACTTGCTCCAAGCTTCTCACCTCCATCTTACACATGGAGAAACTGAGGTCCGGGCAGAAGCAACTTATCCAAAATTGCAGATATCGAGGGGCAGAATCCTTTCCCCGGCCTCCCGCTATGGGGCCAGGCTGGACACATTGGTCGTCTGACTCCAACTTCTCTTCCACTGCAATAGAGACGGCCCTTCTTGGCTCTTTCCTCCTCCCTTCCACTGGCCCCTCTTCCTTTCCCCCTGATTCTATGCCCAGGATTTTAGGGAGTAGTGAAGTCTCCAAACAAAGGCTGGGGGGGGGGGTGCACGTGTTAGTGAGCAGGCGAGCTTTGGGGGCCCCGGCTTGTAGCTCAGCCTTCCTCTCTCAGCCCTGGGATCTCCAAGCTCCCTAAAGGCCCAGCTCAGGGACCATCTGTTGCTCGTCTCCCACTCCCTTCCCCCACTTCGCACAGTTCTTTTGTGAGTGTTTTGGTTTTTTGTGTTGTAGTTTGTATTTTTATGTTCGTGGCGTGTCCCTGATAGACTGTACACTCCCTGGGGAGTCTGTCTTGAATGCCCGGGGTCGGGTCTGGGTGGGTACTTTTCACCAGCTCCTTGGCAGGGACTACTAGAGAAAACCCCCGAGACTTTGTTCCTTGAGTACAAGGGCCTGTTTTACTTGCCTTGGCACCTATGGGCTGGCACAGTGCCACGCCTGTGGCCCAGGTAGGTGCTGAGTGCTAGCGGAGTGAGTCCGGGAGCTTCTGCCCCTGGGCCCACGACTGTTCAGGGGGACCTAGGTCCTGGCGGGGAAGGATCTGGGCTGGCCCTGCCTCCTTTCCTTGCCCTCGGAGGGAGGCTGTGCGTGTGCTTTCCCCCTTTCTGGCTTTCTGAACCCGTCTTCCTCTCGTGCCCGGCTGCAGAATCGGACAAACTCCATCGGGAGGCGAGCGAACGCTTCGCAGCCGGCTACATCCAATGCATGCATGAGGTCCACACCTTCGTCTCCACTTGCCCGGGCATCGACGCCGCCATCGCCGCCGAGCTCCTCAACCATCTGCTGGAGTCCATGCCCCTCAACGAAGGCGCCGGCTTCCAAGCCCTGCTGGGAGACGTCCTGGGGGAGGCCGCGGCCGCCGGTCCCGGGGGCGGCCTCTGGCCCGGGGGAGACGGTTTGGGCTCCCCCGGGGGCCCCTTGTCCCCACTGCCCAGTCCTCTGTCGCTGTCACCCGGTGAGGACATTTGCTCTGACCTAGAAGAGGCCTCAGAGGTAGAACTGAGCCAGGTGGCCCAGGACGGGCCGGAGCCTGCCCTCTGCATCCCCAGCGGCTTGCCATCCTCGGCCGTGTCCAAGTGCATGTGGAGACCTTGGTGATGAGCAGACGGCTGCCTCGGCGTGGGGGGCAAGGGGAATGGGCCACACCTGGTTGGCCCCCCTTCCCTCTTGTCTCCCTCCTCCTCCTCCTTCCTTCCCCCGGCCTCCCGCTGCGGGGCCAGGCCGGACACATTGGCTGGGTCCTAGATCTGGGGCTCTCTCTGATGTCTGAAGTTGCAGGCGTGCAGGGGAACTAGCCAGGGGACTGACAGGCCTGTGCAGTGGAACTTCCCTAAGCCCTTTGTGGGTTGGGGGGGTTTCATTTTGTATATTTTTCTTTAGCTTTTCTTGGTTCCACCTTTTCCTCTGGGGGAACCGGGAACCAGTAGCAGTCCAGGAAAGGGCCCAGTTTAAAGTTAGTTCCCACCACCACACCAAAGCCAAGGGCCGGGAGTTTGCCACCCTTTTCTGCTTGTGACAGGGCATCGGGCCAAGGGCTATGGGCTGGGGTGGCTGGGGAAACTTAGGAACCTGTGAACCGACTTAATTCTACACATCACCCAAGTGTCCTAGAGAAGGAAGCACAAAAAAGCCCAGCCAGGGCTTGGTATTTACTTACTAGTCATTCAACAAACAGTACTTTGAGTGGAGGGAAGTAGAGGGCAATGGCAAAGGCCCTGGCGTTGAGGCACTTACAGTCTAATGACGAAGAGGGTCCCATGTCCCTTTTTCCTGCCATTAGTGAGAGGGAAAGCTGGCAAAGCCGAGAGGGAAAGGGGGACGCCGGGCACCAGGCAGGAGATCCGGTGAGAAAAGAACCTTCCGAGTGGTTTGTGTTGGGCAGACTTTGTATATTTTAGGGTATGACCAACTTGAAAATATTTTTCTTTTAATAAAAATAAATTGGAGCTCATGGGTTCTGGGAGTCTGGTTGTTCTCTTGAAGAAGTTCCTGGATTCATGAATAGATAAGTATTTTTTGTTGAGGAAACACAGACTCAGCACTTATTTCTCATATTCGGAAGGTGAATATGTTGGACCCCAATGTTTTCTTTTGGAAATTTTAATGCTCAGAGTCAGATCAGAGAGAACAAAGTCTCACTGGAGGCAGACCCTTGGGGGAGGCGTTCGCAGGGCCTCAGATTGTCCCAGAACCCCACCCCCAACCTTCCTAAATAGCAGGATCTGCTCTTCCAACTTTGTTTTGGGCACTCAGGAAGTCCCAGGCTCTGCCTTGAAACTTTCTGCATTCTGTGCCTATCTCTCCCACTCTTCCCAAATCTCTCCCGCTCTTCCCAAATCTCTCCCGCTCTTCCCAAAATATCGGAGAGGCTCAGAGTGACTGTGTGAGTGTCTCTGTGCAGAAGTTCCTGAAGTTTGCACATTGGGGCATGGGGTTGGGGAGCAGGGACGGACTAACTCTAAGGAGAAGAGATTTCCAGGACCCAGTGACGTCTTCCATCGTGGACCTCTCCAAACGAGAGCTTGAAGGACTGGAGACATCTGGGCACAGCCGTGGGGAGCTTGGTTTGTCGTTACTCAACATCCCCAGCTCTGCTACAGCTGTCTTCTGGGCCGTGACTTGGTCTTGTCAAAGAGCCTTTGGGATAATAAAATGAATATGGAATTGATTCGACCTTTTGGGTGTGACATCTTCTTTAAATAAAGGTTGTTCCCTCTCCCCCTACCATGGGGTTGCCCAGATGACTGTCCACTTGTGCTGAATTCTCTTAAGTGGAAGGGCTGGAGGATGGGCAGGGTCCCTGCTCCCTTTGAGAGGGAGATCTGCCTGGAGAAATTGACTTTAGAGGGGATGCTGGGGTTTGATGTGCAAATTACGGGGGACTTGGAAAGTCTCCTGCTGGGACCCTTAGATACCTGACCCCCTTCTACCTTTTGATCTTTAGGGCCCCTCCTGCCCCACCCTTCACTTTACACATTAAGAAAGTGCTCTCAGCGGGGAGATGACCTGTTGCCCGGCCATGGGAGGGCGGCGATGGCTTGAATGCTGGCTTCAATGGCCCTGTGATCTCATTGGTCTCTTCCTCTGTAAAATGGGAACCAGGCAGTTGCTCTCAGTGGTCCCTAAGATGCTTCTAATTCTAAATCGGAGGATCTTAACCTGGGATCCTTGGAACCCTTAAGGGGATCTGTAAACTGGGAGGGGAAAAAATGATTTTCACTGATGTTTAAATGAAATCAGGCATTTCCTTCAATTATTCAAAAGCATGATTCCGAGAAGGGCAATTTTGGTTTCCCCAGACATCTGGTCAATGAACATTTATTAAGTGCCTACTATGTGCCAGACACGGTGCTAGACAGTAGGGATTTAAGGAAAGGCAAAATTGGGAGACAACATGCCAATCACCACGTAAACAAGACTAGATCAATTGGGAGCAGTGCCAGGAAAAGCTCTAGGGAGGGCTGGGAAATGGAAATTACTTTCCCTTCTCTCACCCTCAATTTTTTAATCTGTAAAATGGGAAAGCTGGATACTCCAATCTCTCTGGTTTCTTCTAGTTCTGTCTGATCCTTGGATCTCTGTGCCTTTCGACAATGGGATCCAAGGACTCCAATACAGAGCAGGCTTAAGAATCCCTGTGCTCCATTGATGGTATCTAATTCTAAGTGAGTCCTGCTCATGTTTAAAGAGTTTCTATTGCTCAAAAACAAGATGGGGGATATAATCATCCTTTCCTCAGTGACTTGACTGTGGCCAGTACGTGCTGTCTCAGGTGACCTTGACCAATCACTAGGATTCTGAGCCTCAGTGGTGACATCTGCAAAATCAAAGAATTGGCTTAAATGACCATAACTGCCC
The DNA here is from genome assembly GCF_902635505.1 of Sarcophilus harrisii. Taxonomy (NCBI): domain Eukaryota; kingdom Metazoa; phylum Chordata; class Mammalia; order Dasyuromorphia; family Dasyuridae; genus Sarcophilus; species Sarcophilus harrisii. Next base: position 455,854,895 of record NC_045429.1, read on the forward strand.
CAGCCAGTTCCCAATCTGTGAGCCTGTGACCTCTGAGGGATGGTGGTGAGTTTTTACAGTGAAGCAGAAGAACCTAATTTGTGTTTGTTCCAAAGTTCGGTTTCTCTAGGGGGAGGGAGCAGAGCAAATGATACAGACTCAGAAAGGATCCCCAAAATCTTGTAAAAATCACAGGAGGGATCCAGCAGTGTTACTACTGGGCTTATAACCCAAAGAGATCTTAAAGAAGGGAAAGGGACCTGTATGTGCCAGAATGTTTGTGGCAGCCCTCTTTGTAGTGGCCAGAAACTGGAAACTGAGAGGATGCCCATCAGTTGGAGAATGGCTGAATAAATTGTGGTCTATGAATGTTACGGAATATTATTGTTTGGTAAGAAATGACCAGCAGGAGGATTTCAAATAGGCCTGGAGAGACAGGAACTGATGCTGAGGGAAGTGAGCAGGACCAGGAGATCATTATAACCTTCAACAACAATGCTATATGATGATCAATTGTGATGGACCTGGCCATCCTCAGTAATGAGATCAACCAAATCATTTCCAATGGAGCAGGAATGAACTGAACCAGCTACGCCCAGAGAAAGAACCCTGGGAGATGACTATGAAGCACTACATAGAATTCCCAATCCCTATATTTAGCCTGCCAGCACATTTTTTAAAAATTTCCTTCACAGGCTAATTGTACAATATTTCAGAGTCCAATTCTTTTTGACCACCAAAGTAATGGTTTGGACATGTAAACTTATACTTATTTTGTATTTAATGTATACTTTAATATATTTAACCCATACTGGTCATCCTACCATCTAGCAGAGGGGGTGGGGGGAAGGAGGGGAAAAATTGGAACAAAAGGTTTGGCAATTGTCAATGCTGTAAAATTACCCATGCATATAACTTGTAATAAAAAAAAAAAAAGAAAAAGAAAAAAAATGAAAAGAAAAAGAAACCACAGGAGGAAACAAAACAAAAAAATTCAGGAGGGCAATTGTCTTATTCTTGCATGACACTTTCTAAAAACTCAAGAGAAAATGAAGTTTCACATCCAGTTTCCTTTTTGGCTCATTGTACACTGAAACGTTTATGTTCGAGTGGTTAAGTTCATAATCCCTTTTTAAAGGTGGTTAAATGATGGCCCATTGACCTTTTCCCAGTTTTACTGGGCAGGCAGTTTTCAGGACAGGGGGAAAAGGAGAGAGGGGGTTGAAGGAGCGATGTGGTTTGGGGGTGGGGGTGGGAGTGCTTTTCTGGGGCTGATCTAAAGGACTGGGGCATCCGTCTCCTAGAACTAGACCCCCCCCCCATGCCCTTTCTCTGACTCGGCGGCCCCTTCACTATCTCCAGCCCTGTAACATGTTGAGTCATGTCCAAGCTCCCAATCCCCTTTAATTCTGGCCCCAACTCAGGGTTCCGGCCCCCCAGCTGTGATGGCCACTGCTTGCCCAACCGTTTCTAGATGAAAGAGTGAAGCAATTTGAATTTGAGGATGGGACTGGGTGTGTATTTACGCCCATGGAACCACAAATCCTTAGTGATACTAATAATTAAAGCTAATAGTTATATTGTGCTTATTATATGCTAGGAATTATGCAAGTGTTCCCTCAGATGAGTTTCACAATAACCCTAAGAGTTGGAGGCTATTATTATCTCCATTTTATAGATGAGTAAATTGAGGCACACAAAGGTAAGTGATTTGCCCAGAACCCCACAGCTAGTAAATATCTGAGACTGGACTTGAATTCAAGTCTTTTTGACACCCAGCTAGAGCTCTGTCCACTCTGAAACCCGCGTGCTGGTCCAAATCAGATTTCTACCTCTTCCTCCCACTGTGACTTCAAGGCAAATTACTTTCCCTTCTCTCACCCTCAGTTTTTTAATCTGTAAAATGGGAAAGTTGGATACCCCAGTCTCTGTGGTTGCTTCTGGTTCTGTCTGATTCTTGGATCTCTGTGCCTTTGGAACCCACTCTCCCCTATTGTGAAAACAAAAGAGTTGGGTTCTGGGAAAATGCAGAAGACTTCCCAGGGAAAGCAGCTCTGAAGCTGCTGGGCTTTAGAGAGTAGAGAGGGCAGGAATAGGATTTTAGGAGAGTGAATGGGGAACTTCTCACTACCCAGTCTTTTTCTCCTCCACTAACACAGAAAAGCTTATTTGAGTCCCCCAGAATGTGCAGGGAACATTGCATCCGGACTCTCAGGTCCTGTGCTCAAATTCCAGAATTGCCATTTATTAGTATTATCTCAGGAAAGTTATCTAACCTCCTGGTATGTACACAGTAGGTGCTCAGTAACTGCATGAAAAGATCCTCTCACCATACCAGCTGGACACTCCTTTGTAATGTAGACTCAAGGGCAAAATGGATGTTGGACCACTGTAATATTCTTCTCTAAATTATAATGTTCCCTGGGAGCATAGATAACTGACTTAGCATCTTGTAAGAACCCTAACAGACCACCAAAAGAGGCCCCTTTTAGAAGGTTGAGGAGGAGGCGGGGCCTGCTAGGTCTTCAATATGTGGGGGGAGGGAGGAGGGAGGAGGGAGACAGAAGCTGGCTCCTAGAACTTTGATTTCCCTCTTCTTCCTGGATGCCCCAGTGACCACAGATCTGGAGCCTCCCAACCCTTTAGAGTGGGGGGTAGAGGTGTGGGAGATCCTGATGACCTCTGGCCTCTGAGGTGGGAGAGGGAAATGAATGAGGATCCCCATGGAAAGGAGGGGCTGTGGAGATATGGCCATCGCCTAAAACACTGAACATGGAATCCTGAGTTTTTTTTTTTTTTCCCATGTCTTTGATGCAGGAAGAATGGAATATGGAGTAAGGGAAAGAGGGATAGTTTTTTAACTCAAAGAACATAAGTTTACATCCTATCTTTACTTACTATGTGACCTTGAGTTCATCCTTTCCCTTTCTCAAAACTGAGAGCTTTAGTCTAGAGCAGTAGTTCCTAAAATGTGATCCATGAGCCCCCGAGGGTCTCTGAGACCCAAGGAGCTCTTGATATCAAAACTATTTTCATCAACAATATGAAAGAAAGCATTTGCACAAGAGACTCCCCTCTTTTCCAGTTATCCATCTATGTAAGGCTATCGGTTCTCATAGACCTCAAGCAAAACAACAAATCAGAACAGGCTGAATGCCGAAGCAGAGAGGAGAATCCAACTGTCTCCTATTAAGCCGCACATTAAAGGGATCTCTAATATCATCTCTTTAATGTGTGGCTTAATGGGAGACAGTTGGATTTTCCTATTGTTTTATATAAAGCACTGCCGCTCTTCTCATGAGATCTTTTGTTTTGGAAAAGAGTTATTCATCATAAAATGTTATTGATGTTAACGTGTTCTTTACTGTTAATTTTAAATAAATATTTTTTAAAAACGTAGGTGTTTGAATTTCGATAACTATCAATAGGTATAAGCCATATAAATAGAAACTCCTGGAGTTCTTGATAATTTTCTAGAAAGTAAAAGGGGACCTGAGAGCAAAAAAATTGAGAACTAGAGATATCTGTGGTCCCTTCTCACCCTCATGTAGATTTTGCTTTGCAGATTTTGAGCTGAAAAGGGAAACTGTGGTTTAGAGTAGAAGGAGCTTATCTAAGGTCATTCAGGTAATAAGGGAGAATTTGAATCCAGTGCCTTCTAAGTCCTCATCCAGACCTCCTTCTACTGAACCACACTGCCTCCTTTGAGAGTGTATTTGATTTTTAAAAGCCATTTGGAGCTAAATCTGATTGTCAAAATGGAGATGAAACTTATAATGTGTTTTAGTGGAGAGAACAAAAGAATTGAGTTTGGATGGAGCCTCATGTACTTCTTGCTTAGATCATCTTGGGAGGTCACTTGCTTCCTTGAACTCAGTTTCCATGTGGAAGAGGGCTAATACAATTCCAGTAGACTTCTGATGGAGAAAGCCATCTGCATCCAGAAAGAGGACTATAGATACTGAATGTGGAATACAACATAATAACTCTTTCTTTCTTTCTTTCTTTCTCTTTCTTTCTTTCTTTCTTTCTTTCTTTCTTTCTTTCTTTCTTTCTCTCTCTTTTTTTTCTCTCTCTTTCTTTCGCTGAAGCAGTTGACTTGCTCAAGATCACACAACTAGGAAATTTGAACTCAGGTCCTCCTGACCAGGGCTGGTGCTCTATCCACTACACCAATTAGCTACGCCACAACATAGTATTTTCCTCTTTTTTGTTGTTGTTTGTTTGCTTTTTTGTTTTCATTCTCATTTTTTTCTTTTTGATTTGATTTTTTTGGGGGGGCAGCATGATACTTGTGGAAATATATATAGAAAACTATGTGTAAAAAATAGTAACGTATATTGGATTCCCTGCCATTTACGGGAGGATGTAGGGAAAAGGGAGAGAGAGAGAAAATTTGAAACGTAAGGTTCTGCAAAGGTGAATGTTTTTTTTTTTGTTTGTTTGTTTGTTTTTAGAGAACAATTTAATAGTTTATTAAATTGAGAGATTTACTGGGACCAAATGATCCATGTTTGGTCCCAGGGCTGAACAAGACTATCGTCTCAAAGAATCCAGCCAAGGGTGAATGTTGAAAACTAAAGCTAGTATTAAAAAAAAGAGGGCTAACAAGAACAGCTACTTCTCAAGATGATTGGAAGGAGCAAATGAACTACTATGAATTTTAAAAGTCCTATATTAATATCACTTGTTATCATTGTTGTTATTAATATGCCCCACATTTTAAAATATTGAATTATATTCAATTATATATTGAAATATATAATAGAAATGCAACATAGATTATAATAAATGACATAAACAATGACTAAACCAACAAGTAAAAATAAAATCACTACATCGAAGACAAAGTTGAAACAGACAATGACCTAGATGTCCTTTAGAAGAGGGAGAGTTTCTGGGGAAAGAATGGAAAAGCCGCACTGCCAGGTCTCCCTGTGGTCGCTGGCACTTAACAGTTTTTTCCTTTTAGATGACACAGAAAGGCATCGCAACCCAGATCCCTGCGGGTCGAGTGGCGAAGCTGTGAGGTGGGGGCCCATTGCTGGGAAATGCCCTATACCTCCTCAGAGAGCCCCTAGGGGTCGGTCAGTTTCACTCAAGGAGCTACTTTGTTAGAAGTCGGTTTTATGGCCCCTGAGGAAGGAAGGGGGATGGTTCTGGGAAGTGGCAACAATGTATCAAAAAGGGCATCAATGTAACACTTTTCTTTGTTACAAGTGTGGGGGTGGGGGCGGGGTGGCTGTGGCTGTCCGGCCCACAAAGAGATTCGATCCTCGGAGTTTGTAAGGGGACAAATCTGGGAAAACCTGGGTTTTGAAACAAGCTTTAGCCCAAGTCCTCTCCCCCCCCCTTTCTCCAAGGAGGGGAGGGGGGAGGAAGGGGATTCCTCATACAGTCTCTGAGACCAGCCCGGAGAAGAGTTCTCTCTCCAAAACCACGTTAAGGGCTTAAGTGTTTAGTCTGAGCCCCCAGTGACCCTGGACCTGTGTCTGGCTGCTCCTGGGCCTCCGTTTACTCCTCTGTAAAAATGAAGGTCCTGGACACAGAGCTCGCCCGGCTCGTGAGCCGTGAAGGGGACACTGCAGTCCCTGCACTTACAGAAAAAGTCAGAAACAAGAGCTCTCCTCCCTCTCTGGGCACCCATCCCACGGCCTCCCCACTCTGCAGTCTGTCCAGGTGTGTGCATGTGTGGCCTTGTTGTTCCTTCTCCAAACAAGAGCCTCCTTTGATGGAGCATCCGAGCCCGGGTCATTGAGCCGGGGCCTGGAGGTGTCACTTCTGACAAGGGGCTGCTAAAGGCAGGAAGCCCCCCAGCCCGGCCCGGCCAGCTGCCCTCCGGCCAGCAGTGCCCTTTGATGTGGCTCAGAGTCAGGCCCTGGGGATTGTGGGAGATCCCACCCTGCCCAGGAAGGGCGCACAGGGGCCTTCCGGCCTAATCTCACCTGGCAGAGGAGGAAACTGAGGCTCGATGAGCAGTGAAATAACAGGCTAGAAGTCAAAGGGATGGATAGTGTCAGAGACAAGTTTTCTAACCCTTGATTTATGTGTCTTTCAGACCCTTCTTAGTTAGCTCAAAAAACTTTAAAAGCCAGGGTAGAAAACTTATAGTCTCCAGTCGGTCTTACTAGACACCTATTACACTTAGACATTTTCTATGTGTCCCTGGACAAGTCAGTTGACCGCTGTCTGCCTCAGTTTCCCCTCCTGTAAAATGAGATAATAATAGCACCGACCTCTCAGGGCTGTGGGGATGAGTCAGATACTATTGGCTAAGCACTTGATAAGCGTTTTCTTCCCTCCTTCCCTTGGGAGCTGTGAGTTAAGTGGCTGGAGAGCCTGAGGACCTACGTCCAAATGTCACTCCTGACTGGCTCTACCAGCGGGATCTGGTCTGGGAGTATCGGGGCTGCCCTGAATGAGCCCCCTACAACTTACACCAGCCAGGAGCAGTGGGGAAAGCTGCAGGGAAGCCGGCTGGGGCTGGATTGCACCCCCAAACTCAAACCAGAACCAGTCTTGCTGCTTCATTAGAGCTGCCTGACAGAGCTTCCCCCTGGGCCAGCCGAACCAGATGGCCGAGGCCCGGCCCAGCATCCTTTGAGAATCTCGGCCTGAGCCCCTGGAGGAACTAAGGCTGAAGTGAAGTTTTCTTCTCCCCGGAAAGTCTGAGGCCCCCTTGGGTGGGGAGGGGGGAGGGTGCTGGCCATGTGGATGCTACAGTCCTGTCTGTATCGCTCCATTTCTCCAATGGGAAGCTTTGATTAAGCAGCTGGGAGTTTTTCGTGGCGCAGAGAGGATGGGCGGGGAAGCCGTTTCGGAAGGGCCGGGCATGGACAGGGATTTGCTTCCGAACATTTAGGGGCAGGAGCTGCCCAGGAGAGTAGCTGTGAGGATGGAGCTTTTCTCCTGCCGGAATTGCCCTGATCTGGAGACTTCTGGCTCCAGGGACACCCTGGCTTCCAGTGAGGGGAGGAAGGCCGACCTCTCAGATACAGAGAGAGCTAGTACTTCCAGGTCAGCCAGTGGGCTGCCATTTCCCAGGACCCACCTGGGGGGGAGCTGGGCTAGACGAGGCCAGGTTCTCCAGAGATGGGTCAAGGGTCCTAGGGGAGGTTAAGTCTCCCCCCATTGGTGTGGAGAAGCATCTTGCCCAAAATGAGGCTCCAGGAGAGGTGGGGGTCTCTCCTGCTGGATCTCCCTAAGGACTGCTGAAGATCATTAAGGAAACAGGATCCTGCCTTCTTTCCCACCCATTCCCAAAGGAGCAGCAGGCTGTGCATTTAGCCCAGGCTGTTGTCCACCTAGCCTTCGGACCCCCCAGCCCCTCAGAGTCTAGGGAACCAGGGGACAAAAAAGGGGAGAATTAATACAAAGACTCAGGTGGTCTCCAGACTCAAGAGCTCCTGTCCAGGCTACGAGCCTGGCTCTGCCATAGATGGGTTAAGTGATGCTGGACCTTTTGGGGAACCTCAGTTTCCTCATCTGATAAATGGGGCTAATGATACCTTCACTATCAACCTACCTAAAGAAGCATGTAGGGAGACCCAACAAGAAAGCAATCTAGAACTGGAGCTCTGAGGAACCCAGAGCCCTGTACTTCGAACTGATGGTTCTGGTGTGCAAAAGTGGGGCTTGGTGGGGCTTGGAACCCGGCCTAGAGGTGGGACTGGGCAAATCATTTCCCTGGACCTCAGTTTCCTCATCTGTGAAATGAGGAACTTATATCTGGCCCCCAAGGTTCCTTCCAGCTTTAAACTGAGTTGTTGGGAATATAACTGGGTACGGTCCCTAGCACACAGTAGGTGCTTGTAGAAAACGGGATGGCCTGGGAAAACTGGAGCAGCAAAGGAGTTAGTCTGTACTGGCTCTCTACCTCCACCTAGTGCTCAGAGGCTGAATGAGATAATCATCCAAGGAGCATAGAGAAGGGAGGGGGGAAAGGGAGCAGCCCATTTGACAAATAAGTAAACTGAGGCCCAGAGAAAGGAATGACTTACGATCCTAAGCACTGGAAAGAAGCTTTAAGGCCAATATGTCTGTTCTGTTCATATTTATAAAAGGGAAGTTATTTATCCAAGGTCATACTGAGAATCAATGGCCAAGCTAAAGTCTTTCTGATAGAAGTTGGCACTCTGGCTGCTCCTGATGCAGGGGAATCACAAGAAAAAAGCGAAGTGATCAGACCAAGGTCTCGAAAGTGGGCGTCTTTCCAATCCCAGACGCTCCCATCAGAGGAACACCCTCCCCCCTCACCATGGAGGCTCTATCCCCTTTTGGGAGGACTTCAAAGTTGTCTCACAGCCCTTGCCAAGAAATGGTCGGTCTCCACTGCTCTGGGGGAAACTGAGGAAAGTGTTCCTCCAGAGCTCAGAGGATATGCTCAAGCAGAAGGGTGGCCGAGGGTGGGGCATCTACCCAACCAATCGATCAGCATTTATTTATTGAGCACTTACTATGTGCCAGACACGGTGCCCACTTTGTGCCAGGCAAAAGGCCTCTTCTTTCACTTGGTCAGACACCTATTAATCCCTTGCCCAGCCTTGCTCGACAGCTGCAGAAACTGTCTTTAAAAAAAATTTCTTGTTTTATTATGAATTTAACAAATTGAAAAGTTTCCATAATCCAAGAGAGAAAGGAGGTTTTTGTGAAACTGTAAAATTGGGCCACAAACAGTTTGAAACAATGTCATTACCCAGGGTTCCCAGGTACCTGCCGGGGGAGTTTGGTGGGGGTGAGAGGTCACACTCCCAGTCCCATTTTCTTTATATTTGCAGCACCTGAAAGGAAGAGGAGGAGGAAGAGGAACAGGAGGAAGCGGGGGAAAAAAAGAGGAAGAGAAGGAAAAAAGAGGAAGAATAAAAGGAAGCTGGCTGCCTCTCGGAGGCAGGTGGTGTGCTCAGTTGTACCTGACTCCTTATGACCCTATTTAGGGCTGGAAAGAGAAAAGGTCACAAGAAGCTTCCTGGAAGGCCTTTCTGGGTCGCAGCTGGAAGCTCCGCAACAGATGAAGAAACTGAGGAGATCACTCTCCCCAGAGGCCTGTGCATTTAGATCCAGTGAGAATCTGCAATAAGATAAGTTAAAGTAATGGAAGGAGAAAATTAGATGGATTACAATTATAGCTTAATTCTTGTCAGGAAAATAGAAACACCTTTAAAAAGGAGAGCCAAGAGACTTGTTATTCAAATTCAGTATAGTGTAGAACCATTATATTCTCTGTGTCTTTCTGTCTCTCTCTGTCTCTCTCTCTCTGTCTCTTTCTCTCAGCATCTGTCTCTGTCTCTCTCTGTCTCTGCATCTGCCTCTGTTCTGTCTCTCTGTTTCTTGTCTCTTATCTCTCTCTGTCACTGTCTCCCCTTTTCTCTTTCTCTCTCTGTCTCTTTCTGTCTCTGTTTTTGTCTCAAATCTGTCTCTTTCTCTATCTTTTTCTTTTCTTTCTTTCTTTCTTTCTTTCTTCCCTTCTTTCTTCCTTTCTTCCCTTCTTTCTCTTTCTTCCCTTCTTTCTCTCTTTTCTTTCTTTCTTTCTTTCCTTCTTCCCTTCTTTCTTTCTTTCTTCCCTTCTTTCCTTCCTTCCTTCCTTCCTTAATTCTTTCCTTTCTTTTTTTCTTTCCCCTCTCTTTCTCTTCATTTTTACTAATAAATGCCCAGGACTTTTTTCATGACAACCGAAGAAACATTTTTGACCCAAATTGAGACATTTACAAGGATATTCCAACATACTTTCTTTCAGTCCTATCTGCTCCTCCGCACAGTCCTGGAGAATGGGATTCAAAATCTGGCAGGGATTCTTGGGTGATAAAGTACAAATAATTCCAGTTCACAACCCACCCAACACTGTGAAATGTAACCAGCAGAGATAAGAGCAAACCACAACATGACAAGATTCATTGTAGAATGATCTTGACTACAGCCCAGATCACAGAGCAAAGTCCTGTTTGGAAACATTTCATCAAATACACCTGGAGTTTGAGTCCCTTAATGTGACTTAGCGTTGCCATTAAAACTTGGCTATTTTCCCCGTTGCAAAGTTCAAGTTTCTTTCTCTGTGGGTAAAAATAAGTACTTCAGCATATTAAAACATCATACTCAGCATGAGGTCAATTAGTCAAGAAATCGATTCAGAATAATGTCATCTAATATACAGATGGAAGAGAGATTGCTTCCCACCAATGGTTTTCTAGAGAGGCTCTTGTTTGTGGACCAGTCAAGAACCAGAACATCAAGGGAATCCTCAATGAGATCCACCAATGAACAAAGGAGACCAGCCCACTGAAATTTAGGAAAAGGGAAATGGATAGAAAGCACCTACTTCAGATTTTAATGTGAGCTTGGAAGGCTAGTCTATACCTGAGACAGGCACAATGGACAGAGAGGGGTCCCCATATTCAGGAGGCTAAATTGAGAAATTGGGGGATAATTTTTGCAGTCTCCAAGCTGCTCTTTAGCACAAAATCTCTTAAAAAAATTTTTTTTTTATTTACAAGATATATCATGGGTAATTTTTCAGCATTGACAATTGCCAAACCTTTTGTTCCAACTTTTTCCCTCCTCCCTCTCACCCCCTTCCCCCAGATAGCAGGTTGACCAATACATGTTAAATATGTTAAAGTATAAGTTAAACACAATATACGTATACATGTCCATATAGTTATTTTGTTGCGCAAGAAGAATCGGACTATGAAATAGTATACAATAAGCCTGGGAAGGAAATCCAAAATGCAGGCAGACAAAAATAGAGGGATTGGAAATTCTATGTAGTGGTTCATAGTCATCTCCCAGAGTTCTTTCCCTGGGTGTACCTGGTTCTCTTCATTATTGAACAGATGGAACTGATTTGGTTCATCTCATTGTTGAAGAGGGCCACGTCCATCAGAATTGATCATCATATAGCATGTTGTTGAAGTATATAAGGATCTCCTGGTCCTGCTCATTTCACTCAGCATCAGTTCCTGTCAGTCTTTCCAGGCCTCTCTGTATTCATCCTGTTGGTCATTTCTTACAGAACAATAATATTCCATAATATTCATATACCACAATTTATTCAGCCATTCTCCAATTGATGGGCATCCACTCAGACAAAATGTCTTTTAACATCTGTGTTCTTCCAGTGATTTGTGTTGCCATAAACTTCAGACTCAAAATATTATAAAAACTTTTATTGGCTAACATTTTGAAGCTCGCTACTTAATACCCGAATCCAAGAACTAATTGTTTACTGTCAGATCAGGGTAGCGGCATCTTAACCTAATGGAACATTGTGGCTCGGTCCTTTCAGACATGGCCAACTCTTTATGAGCCAATTTGGGGTTTTCTTGGAATGAAATCTTACAGTTCCATAAGATAAATGAAGCATGAAGAAAGGTGAGGTTAACTTTTGTTTCCTAGTAGCAAGGGATTAGTTACTAAAATAAACATTTTAAAAGAGTGTTGGAATCTTTATAAACTGTTAAGTCATTAGAGTTCATAGAGACAATAATTATCTAATTTAGCCTGGTTCAGTGTGATTAATCTGATCCTATGAGGAGATGTTATGGGCCAGAACTTGAAACAAGGTACTAAGTACAACTGATAGACAATAATGCTTGTGTTCATACCTTTAGAGAGCCCTTATAAGCAAGAACTATTTAAGTACTCATTGGAGTTCACATGTTTGGGAGATTTCAGGGTTTAGTATGAGGTATCTGAATTCACACCTCCTTTGAAGCTCTTAGGGTCAGAGAGCATGCTGGGAGATATCCCACAATCCCACTCTCAGAGAAGCAGCATAAATACAGCTCCAGTGAGCCATTCGAGAGTTTTTACTTGGGAACATTCCCAGGAGTCGGAGATTCAGCACGCTGGGAGATTGAGAGTCAGAAGCCCTCTCTCGGAGACAAGAGAGATTCATTAAAACTTTGACCTTGGTGCTGGCTGGAGGCTGAGGAAAGCAGAGGCAAAGGACAAAGTTGCAAGAGCTCTTAGAATCAAGCAGAGGGATAGGCCTCTGAGCTAACCGGGCTATATTGAAGGACACAATAAAAGATCTGAACTTTTATCAGCTGGCTGCGATTTTGGGTGATTATTTACTTGTAACTGAAACTAAAGCTGCCTCCAGAAAACTTCCCCAAGAAACCCTCTCTCCCAGAGAGAACTCATCTTATATTTTAAAGAAGAAAAAACACCAACAAAATGAACAAAATTGTATTTTGCTGTATATCTAATTCTGTAAGAAGAAAGACATTCATGTCATTTGTCTTTTTTTGGAGGTAGATTTTGTTTTTATTTTAATAAGTTTTTCTGTTTGAGTCAGAATATTTTTTGTATATCAAATGTGAAAATAGCTAGATCTAAAATATCAGGGGAAAAGTCATGTGATTTTATAGACTTTTTAACCTCAAATGAAATACGCATCAGATCCGCTAGGTGGCGTAACCTATAGAATACGAGGTCTGGAGGCAGCAAGACTGACTCAGACTATTTTCTAGCCCTGTGATCCTGGGCAAGTCACTTCACCCTGTTGACCTCAGTTTACTCTTCTGTCAAATGAGCTCAGGAGGAAATGGCCAACTGCTTCAATATCTTTGCCAAGAAATGCCCAAAAATGGGGTCGCAGAGAGATACAGCTGAAAATGACCAAACAACAAATGTCAATCAGATCAAGAATCAGTGTCAGAAATCTGAAAAGTTGGGGAAATATTTCCAGTTATCTGAAGATGCACTTTGAGAGTCCTATTAGGACCATTAGAAATCTCCTGTCTACCAGCTGTTCCAGAGCAAACATTTTCAGGATCGTCTTATTTTGTAATAGAAGAAAATGGCTCTCGTTTGTTAAATTCAGTCAAACCCGTTGCAGTGACTACACTGTCCAGCAGTAAATTTCATGTGCCACTTTTATTATTATAGAAAACATTTTCTTTTTAGTCATTAAATGATCATGGTCTCGGTAACGAACTTAAAAACCATTTGCTCGAATGCAATCAAGCCAAATTTTCACTTAAATTTAAAATGACAGTCCGCATGAGTGGCGCTGTATTTCTTTTCTTTTGGTATCTGATGCTTGTTGGGGAATAACTGAGTTTTTGGAAACTCTGGGAAAGAAGTAATAATTTGGGAAGCTTTTCAGCTTTTCAGAATGATCAAATTTATCAATAGAAAGAAAATATCGGTCTGCTTTAAAAATATAGAAATATTCCTGAAATGCATCGTACAGATCATACTGTACTGAGAACGTGCTGAAGGAATAATAGCGACGAAATGGGTGACTTATATGAGAAACCAGATGAGCATTTCGCTTTTCTAAGGTTTCGTATCTTTTTCTATGGAAATAGGCAATAATTAAAATATCGTGCTGCTGTTGATCAGCCTGTCTGATTCTGTGACACCAGTGATACTGGAGTGGATAAGGTCACGTAGCTAATAAGTGTCTGAGGCCAGATTTGAACTCAGGAAGATGAGCCTTGCCTCCAGGTACTCTATCCGTTCACTACCTAGCAGTGCACGTAAATTTTGTGTTGCAACTAACTCATCAGTAAAAGGGAAGAAGGCACTGGATTTGAAAGCAGAGGTCTGGGTTCAAATCCTGCCTTTGTCACTTGCTACCTCTATGATCTTTGGCAAGTCGGTTCCCTCCTGGGCCTTAGTTTCTCATCTGGAGGCTGGATTCATTGAGCTCTGAAATCTTCCCAACTCTTGATCTACAATCTTGTGATTGATAGAGATAGAAAGGCTTCGGATTTTTTGAATGAGGAAAAGTCTAAGTTAACACTAGCAGTAAACTTCTAAGTTAGGATTTGATCCAGTCTATAGAGCTGGAAGAGACTTCCGAGGTCATTTGCAGAAAGTCAAAACTTGCCTTCCTCCTGCCTCCATGTTCCCGGCCTCCCCAAGCACTCTCTGCAGTCCAGCCAAGCTTGCTCTCCTGGCCGTCCATTTCCTGCCTCCTTGGCCTGCCTGTCCCTGAGGCCTGGAACCTCCTCACTATGCAGTTTGGCTCTCAGAATGCTTAGCTTCCTCTCTGGCCACCTTTCTCGGGAAGCCTTTCCTGGCCCTCCAGCTGCGGGGGTCCCCCACCTTCAAGCTACCTGGTGTCAACACTGCCTATTTATGGATCTGCTGTCTCTCCCCTTTTAGAATGTAAGCTCCGTGACGATAGGAAGCAGATTTCCCCTTTTTTCTTGTGTCCCTGGTACCTGACAAAGAGGGAGCTAAATAAGGGTCAGGAGACTGATGGTTTGGTTCGTGTCCCAGATCACTGAGGCAGGGACATTCAGGGGTGGGATTACTTGACTCCAGAGCCAGTGCATTGACGGCACAAGGCAAATCCTGTCAGGGTGTCCTTCTGGGGACCAGGCCAGCCCTCAATCCATCAATCAGGCTATTAAGGACCTCCTAGAAGTCACCCCCAAGGGGGTTTTTGATTCCACTTCCCGGATTTTGGCTTTCTCTGAAACAGCAGCAACTTTCTCAAGGCAGCTGGGGAGAAGAGCCCAAGGCTGCAGGGCAGACCTCAGTCCTGTCCTCCTCTCTTACAAAAGAAGGGCAGGGAGCTGGGGGGAGCCAGCTCTAGAGAGCTGCTTGTTAAATTATCAGGGTCACACATCTCTGAAACTGGCAGATGTACAGATGGGAGTTTGGTTTATTGTTTCGGGGATTGTCTAGATCTGAGAAGGTGAAGGAGGAAACAGTAATGTTGTAAATTGAACGTAAAGGGGGTGTTGTACCCTGAGCTGGGTTTTAGCCATTGACCAGTGGGCGCCTGGCCCTGCCTCTTCCGGCAGCATTGACTCCGGGCCCCCGGAGCGCCGGGGAGCACGGGCTAAGTCTTTATACCTCTCCAAAGGGGTTCCCACCCCTTGCTTCCCGGGAACGCGGCTAACCTTTGGGCCGGGGAAAGGACGTTAGAGCCCTGAAGGTCAGCGCCGGCAGGGCCTTCCAAGCCACACTGGCAGGAGGGGCCTCGGAAGAAAGGAAGCCCCGGGAGGGCACTTTAAGTCTGGCGGCCTCCGTCGGGCCTTCCTCTGAGGTCGGCGCAGGGGCGGACTCCCAGACCCCCCCTCCCTCCCCGGGCCGAGGGCCCGCAGCCAGGGATAGGCCCGGCTACACACCGGGGCCCAATCCTGAGTGGCCCCGGGAGCTGCTCCGCCTTTCCTGGTCCGGCTCCCCCGCCCCCCCCTCCAGCCCACCGCTCCGCGTGCTCGGCCCAGCCTGTTCCCTCTGGCCCCTGGTTGGTCGGTCCCGTCCTGCACTAGGCGGGACGGGGGAATGGATGGATGGGGGGGGGCAGGGGGGAGGGGCAGTGAGCGCCCCGCCGGCTCGGGCAATGTCGGCCTAACCGCCCCCCCCTCCTGCCCCGCCCCCGGCCCATTCAGCGCCTGAAATCAGCAAGTGAACAAAGGCGGGCGGCCGGCCCCTTTCCCAGGCGGCCCTCGGGCGCAAACAGCGACAGATGTCCCGCCGGCGGAGGCCGCGCGGCGACGGGGGCCTTTTGTGTGGCCACAAAGGAGGAGGCCGGCGTGGGGCGCTCCCGCAGCCCCTGCCCCCTGGCGCAGCTGCCCGCCGGCCCCCAGCCCGGGATGGGCCTGGCAGCCAGCCGCCCCCTCCCCTGCTGTCCCCGCCGTCCCCTCCTCTTCCTCTCCCTTTCTCCTTTTCTCTGGCCCTCCCTCTCCTGATCCCCCCCCCTTCCTCCTCCGGAATCCCCCTCCCTCGCCCCCTTTCCACCGCGCTCAGTCCCCGCCGCCCCCGCCTAGGAAATCCCGGTTTCCCACCACATGGGGCGGGGGAGGGGCGGGAATGTATTCTTGCGTGCCTGGGTCTGGCGGAGAGAAGGTGCGGAGGGCCCCGAAGGGAACGTCTTTTTCCAGAGCCACAATTTTCCCGGCATCCTGCATGGGCAGTGGGCCGGAATAGCTCTATTTTGGCAACTAGGGAAACAGAGGCAATAGATTGCGAGCTGGGAGTTTCCCTAGAGGTGATCTAGTCCAATCCTCTCGTTTACTGAGAGTGCAGCGAGGGCAATCAATAAGGTCAACCGGTCAGGCGGGTGGAAAATAGCAGAAATAGGATCAATGTAGGCCAGAAGTCACGCGGCAAGATTAAGGTCCCTGAGGTCTCCTGTCTCGCCAGGCCCCTGATTTATCCTGGGACTTTTTATGCCACTTGGGAAAAGTTGGGGCAAATCTCTTCCTGAGCCAGCAGGTGGCGGCAGTGAGACAGTCTGCCTAAGCCCTGCCTGCAAATCTCTCCCTGGGCCAGCAGGGGGCAGTGAAACAGCCTGCCAATATCGGGATAGGGGAGGCAGCCTCGCCTGGGGGGGAGGGGGGAGGGGACCTTCCCCAAACCCACAGGAAAAGGCCCTGGGCCTCTCCGAACACATTCACACATTCCCTCTTAGAAGTACAACACAAATAAAATATCCTGACCAACCATCCCGACCTGGAGTCAGGAAGCTCTGAGTTCAAAACCTACCTCAGACAATTTTTAAAAACCTGCCCGGGAGGGGGGGGGGGAGTTAATTAGTGCAGTGGATGGAGCACCAGCCCTGAAGTCAGGAGGACCTGAGTTCAAATTTGACTTCAGTCACTTAACACTTCCTAGCTGTGTGACCCTGGGCAAGTCATTTAACTCCAATTGCCTCAGCAAAAACAAATAACCACAAAAAACCCTCCCCAATTCTGCTGAATTCTTTTATGTTTTAAAATGGAACTGAACTTTTTTTTTGCCTCCTTTTCAGAAAAGCCAGGAATCAGCTTCCTTCCCCCAGTTCCCTAGGAGGGCTGAGGGCTATCCCAACTGGCTGGGACTGGACTGCCGTGTGCTACTAGATGGGTAGATGTAGACAGAGGAGAGAAAGAAGGCACTGGAGGCTCCCAGCATCCCAAATGACTCCATAGGCAATCTAGCCCAACACATCTCCATGGATGGCGCCTCCCCACCTACAGGTGTAAAGGGAACACAGAAATGACCTTGGAGTCCTGAATTTGAGACCTACCTCAGACACATCCTGGTGTGACCTTGGCCAAGGTCCCTTAGCCTCCGGAGGTCCCAGACGCTAAACTGCAGAACAGGTCCAAAGGTCGTTTATTTTCCCAATTACATCTAAACAGAGCTCTCAGCATTCATTTGTGTAAGATTTTGGGCATCCAGATTTGTCTCCCCTTTCCCAAGACAGCGATCTGGGACCTGCTCTGCCAGGCACATCCCATCTAACTCTTCAATCTTCCCTTTGAGTTCTGCCATGGAAACTCCAAGACTCTATTTCCCCCTCTAAAAGATCTGCTTATGATGAAGATCTTCGCTAAGTTCTCTTCAGGACTAAGCCTGTAAGTAACTACAGTTTGTCTCTGTCTGTCTCTTTCTGTCTGTCTCTGTCTCTCCCACCCACCAGTCTCATCGTGCCTTCCCTCTAATGGTGTCTTTCTCTTAATTCTGGTTATTCTAAGTATAGCTCTCCCTATTTCATATGTACCGTTCCTGGTGTCTGTTGTTCCCTTCTTTTTGTCTGTAATGTCTTCCCCTAAGTAAACCTGCCAAGGAGAATGGCCGCTGTGAATTTGCCACACGTTTCTTTCGAGCTAGGAATCGCTAACCCGACACGTCACACGCGACCTTAACAAGGGTGTTCATTTCCCTGGATCATTTTCTGCATATGTAAAAACCAAAAGTGGCAAATGAAGTGGATTAGAGAATCCTAGACTTTGAGCCGAGAGGACTTCTTGTTGTTTGGTTGTTTCAGGCCTATCTGGCTCTTTGTGACCTGTCGGAGATTTTTTTTTTTTTGGCAAAGACTGGTGTGATTTGCCATTTCATTCTCCAGCTTGTTTGACAGATGAGGAAGTTGAAACAAACAGGGTTAAGTGACTTGTCCAGGGTCAACCAATTACTGAGTGTCTGAAGCCAGATTTGAACTCAGGAAACTCTCTGACTCCAGTCCCTGTACTGTTAGCATAATGGAGCCCCACCCCAATGGCCCATGTAAGGACCTTAGCTGTATACACTATAGAGCCCCCTAGTGGCCCATATAAGGACCTTAGCTGTATGCATTAGAGCTCCCAAATGGCCCATGTAAGGACCTTAGCTGTATACACTATGGAGCCCCCTAGTGGCCCATATAAGGACCTTCGCTGTATACACTATGGAGCCCCCTAGTGGCCCATATAAGGACCTTCGCTGTATACACTATGGAGCCCCCTAGTGACCTTGTAACTTATACTCTATGGAATCTCCTAGTGGCCCATGTCTGTAAAGGCTTGAGCTGTACACACTCTGGAGCCCCCTGGTGCCCCATGAAAAGACTTTAGCTGTATATATCATGGAGCCCCCTAGTAGCCCATGTAAGGGCCTTATCTGTATGCATAATAGAGTCTCCTAGTGGCCCATGTCTGTAAGTGCTTTAATTGTATTCACTATGGAGCCCCCTAGTGGCCCATGAAAAGACTTTAGCTGTATATATCATGGAGCCCCCTAGTAGCCCATGTAAAGACTTTAAGGTGACCTAGTCCAACTCCCTCATGGTTCAGAGGACCATTTTATAGATGAGCCAAATGAGGCTCTAAAGAATTGAGTGACTTGCCCACAGTCATCCAGAGAGTAATTAACAAAACTGGCATTTAAACTCAGGTCCTCTCGCTTGAACCCTAGTCTGCATCCAGCCTCTCTACACTCGGTGCAGGGCCTGGTATACAATAGGCACTGTGTAAATGCACAATGGCCTTGCCTCCAAGCTCCCTTCCCACTCTACGGCTGGAATGCTTGGGACTCCATATCTGTCCTTTCCCCACCTCTCCCCGCCACAATCTTAGCCCCCAGATTACTTCAATAACTTTCCAACTGGATTCCCCGCTTCCCACTTTCCCTCCTTCCCATGATTCCTCCACCCAGCCGCAAAGTAAGCTTCCTAAAGCACAAGGCCGATCTAACGTTCCCTGCTCAAGAAACTTCGGTGGCTTTCTATTACTTACTGTATCGTGAAAATACTTCTCGGTGGCGCAGTGGGTAGAATGCTAGGCAAGAAGGCAAGAAGATCTGAGTTCTAATCCAGTCTTACATACTTACTACTGTGTGATGCTACACAAGTCACTTGACCCTATCGACTCAATTTCCTTATCTTTGAAATGAGCTGCAGAAGGAAGTGATCAACACTCCAGTACTTAGCCAAGAAAACCCCAAAAGGTCATGAAGAGTCGGAGATGACTGAGAAAATGACTAAATAACAAACTGCAAAAGGACAAAAATGAAAAATCTCCAACTTAGCATAAAAGTCATTATCCTAAATTCCAGGCTTCTTTCATCTTAACTGTACTCTGGTCTTCCTCTGGTTTCCCCAGAGGTATCTCCTGTTCCTGGGCTGGCTTTCTCTCCACTGGCACCTCTCACAAGCTCAGGATTCCTTCAAGGCTCAGCTCCTGTGCCATCTCCAAGCTGGAGCCCTTGGTTGGTTTCAAATGATCACATACAGAGTCCCCTTTCCCCTTGTTGTTCTCCCGATGCATCCCCAACTCCCACCCCAGAGAGCGTGGCCTCCCTGAGGGCACGAACTTAAGGTTGTTTGGTTTTATTTTGTTTTTGTGTCTCTTATCACCTCAATCGCTGCCTGGAATTCTTTTTGGTCTTAGATCAAGATTTAGCGTTTCATCTGTTTGGGGAAAGCTTGGTATGGAAATTTCCTTCCACAACGCAGATCAACAACTTGGTTTTAACACCAACTTTGGGAGTGCCTTGGTTCCCTAAGTGGTGAAATGATTTATCCAGAGTCACACAGGTAGTGAGTGTCAGAGCAGAGGGGCCCGGGCCTCTGTGATCCATGCACTGCCAGCTCCCTGTCTCCTGCCTTGTATATAGACAGTACTGAAAGAAAGCTTGGAGGATTGGATTGGTCTCTTTCCTTCCTTCCTTCCTTCCTTCCTTTCTTCCTGTCTTTTTTCTTTCCTTTGTTGTTCCTATCTTCTTTCCTTCTTTTGTTCCTACCTTCCTTCCTTCTTACCTATCTTCTTTCCTTTCTTCCTTCTCTCCTTCCCACCTTTCTTTTCCTTTTTTCTTATGTTTCACATTTATCTGTATATATGTATATATACACTTATATACACACACACATATATATATATATATATATATATATATATATATATATATATATATATATATCTTTGTTTCCTTTTTCTTTCTTCCTTCCTCTCTCCTGCCTCTTCTTTTCTTTCTGTATTTTTCTCTGTATAGTTTTCATTTCTTTTATTTTCTTTTTTTTTTATTATCTTTCTGTGTTTTTTTCACTTATCTCCCCCCTTCTTTTCTCTCTCTTTTTTGCTTCTTTCTTTTCTTCCTTTCTCTCTTCCTCTGCCCCCTCCTTATTTGTCCATATTTAGCACCCTTAGGAGGAAAATAACTTTTAGCATCTGCTCCTACCTTTTTTTAAAGCCAGAAATAAAGAGTCCTTGAAAGGGAGGGCGAGTGTGGCAGCTGTTGGCCGACTGCCTCGGGGGCAGATGGCCCTCTCAGACAAAGTCCCTTTCGGCCTCCCCCAGCCTCCGGCCCTCGCTGGCTGAGGCCACACAACTGCAAACCGAGTGCCCGCGGTGGGAAAGCTCCCCGGGACAAAAGAGCTTAGTCAAACAAACCTAATAGCCATGAACAATCTCCTTACCGGGAGAAACAGACTGGGAGCTTGGGAGGGCTGCCCGTGGGGGGTAGGCGTGGGGGGGGGCTGGGGAATTGGGGGAGTAGAGGATAGGGAGGGCAGCTGAAAGAGACACATAGAGAAAGAGACAGAGATAGACCCAGAAAAAGAGAGACAAGAGAACGAAATAGAGAGACGGACACAGAGAAAGAGGAGAAACAGAGAATGAAATAGAGCAAGAGAGAGAGACAAACATAGAGAGACAGAGATACAGAAAAAGAGACAGATCTAGAGACAGAGATGAAATAATCAGAGAGACAGAAAGAGAGAGACAGAGACAGACAGAGACACAGAAAAAGAGAGAGACAGATCTAGAGACAGAGATGAAATAATCAGAGAAACAGAAAGAGAGAGACAGAGACACAGAAAAAGAGAGAGACAGAGCTAGAGACAGAGATGAAATAATCAGACACAGAGACAGAGACAGACACAGAGAGACAGAGACACAGAAAAAGAGAGGAGAGACACAGACACAGAGACACAGACACACACACACACACACACACACACACAGAAGTTTCTAGTTCCTTTCTCTTGTTACGTGGGCAATGTTGTTTCTGAAAGGCCTTGTGCAGATAGACATCCTGCTTAAAGTCACTCCCTCCCTGCCCTCCATATCCTAGCCTTTTCCTCCCCCTGCTTACCTCACTTGCCGATTTTAGCACCCATCCACCCCGAAGGAGGGCAGCTTGTTTTCCTTCTCCTGGTCCAAAAAGGAGACGCCAGTTCCCGTTCTGAGACAGCGGCCATGGGGCCACAGGGACACCCAGAGAATAAGGATGAAGAGGTCAGGATGTGGACTTGACCTTGGACTTTGGGTAACGGTATTAAAGAAATCTTTCTTTGTTTTTGTCCTCCCCCCTGCCCCCCCCCTCCCCGTGCCTAGCACTGTGCCCAGCCCCTCGAATGCTCATAATAAATGCTTGGTAAAAGTAGGAACTGATGGAGATTTGTGACTTCAGGTATGTCCCTCTTTTGTTGATCTTTGAATATAAATGTGAATATTTGCTAGTGCTGGACAAGTTCAGAATAACAACAAATAAAATACTTTTAGGAAGTTGACTTCCCAGAAGCACTGAGGAATTCTCAGAGCTCTGGGAGTCCCTCACCTATGCCCCCTGTTCCCACTGCCACGTGAACAAGAATCGTTTCCATCACCCCCATAACGTGTCCGACAATGGCCCTTCGGTCTCTTTTGGAAGCCTGGCAGAGGAGTCTGGGGGAGGGATGGGGGGCCCACCATCCCCGGCTTGTTTCCGAGCTATATTCCAAGGACCTGGTGCAAATCTGCAAAAACAAAAACCAATCCTTAATGGATAAATGGGCAAACAATGTGAAGAAGCAGTTCCCAAAGGAAGTATCAATAACCCTATCAAAATGCTCCAAGGGACAAATTATTAGAGAAAAAAAAATGAAAGTAACGGGTTTCATGCCCATCAGATGGAGAAAGATGACTTGGAGAAGCTATGGGAAGGCACAGAAATTAGCACAATTAGTGGAGCTGGGCTTTAGTTTAGCAGAAAATCATTTGGAATTGCACATCAGCTTTGACCTATAACCCTTGTTTTTGTTGGTGGTGGTGGGGTTTTTTTGCTGAGGCAATTGCCGTTAAGTGACTTGCCCAGGGTCCCACAGCTAGCAAGTATTAAGTGTCTGAGATCAGATTTGAACTCAGGTCCCCCTGATTTCAGGGCTGGGGCTCTAACCACTGCGCCACCTTGCTGCCCCACACTTCTTGAGCTATACTCCAAGGGAATCAAAGAACTCAGAAAAGGACCAATATGTAGCAAAAAGTCTAAAGCTGTTCCTTTTGTTGGAGCCAAGAACCAAAATCTGAGATGCCCATTCACTGGAGAATGGCTGAGCAAACTCATGCATGTAATGAAATATGATTGGTCCATAAGAAAGGATGAAAGAGACATTTTCAGATAAGTCTGGAAGGTGTGAAAAAATGGCCGCAGAATACAGCGAGTGGGAGAGCAACTGATACAAGAAAACACTAACTGTAAGGAAAGATCTTCCTGAAAGACTTGGGAACTCTGATCAGTGCCCTCAGTGCTAGCGCCCAGCTCCATACAGGGAGAAGCTGTATCCCTGGAGACAGAGATGGGATGGACCCCAAGTGCTGAAGGAGACACATTCTAGACACGTACTCTCCTTTTACTTAGCCGCGCTTCTTTGTAGAAATGATTTTCCTTTTTTTTTTTCTTTTTGGCGAGGCAATCAGGGAGAAGTGACTGACTTAGGGTCCTAGTGTCATGAATTTAATCCAGGCCTCAGGGCTCCCCAAAGCTCTGGAGCCATAACATAACCAGATCAAATTTCAAGGGATGAACTTCCCAAGAGTCATTTTTTGCTTTTGACCGATTCTGTCCCTACTCCAGAGTTTGTCTAGGAAAATATTCAAATACCGATTAGATGTCATTTATATCTAAGTTTCTAGAAACCTGACTGAGCTGTAGCCTTAGACTGTGTCCTACATTTGTGGGTATTTCTCAGTCTGTCTGTCTTTAAACAGCCATTGGTCCCGGCGGCAAAAACCTGGATTTTAATCCAGCCTTAGTGTGCCTCTGGACAAATGACTTGAGTGCTATCTGCCTCAGTTTCCACAACAAAAAATGAATATAATAAGAGCATCTACTTCCCAGGACTGTTGACATAATATTTGTAGAATGCTTATTACAGCGTTACATGAGTGCTCGTTCCCTTCCCCTTCCCTCTGTCTTGTTACTCTCTAGAATTCTCATAATATTGTAATGCTGGAGAAACTGAGGCAAGTTTGAGAGTAATAATTTATTTCAAAGGGAGAGATTTACTGGACCAAATGGATCCAGTTTTGGTCCCAGGGCTGAATGAGACTATGGTCTCCAAGAATCCAACAGACAATGAGAGTTCTCAATGACATATATACACGGGACTCAGACACAAGGGGTAGACTAAGGCAGGGGCAGAGTCAGGGTGCTGAGAGCTGGAATGGGACTCTGACAGGGTGGGGCGAACCACTGGATGGGGATGACATAATGGAGGGAGGTACCCGGGGATGGGGAGAGGCATGTTGATATTGTAAAACATAAGATCTTTTATCCTTATCAACTATTCTGATTAAGAGGGAGGGGTGGTTTTGCAAGATTGAGCAGACAATTATAAGCAGAACAATTAGGGAAACTGAGTCAGGATGGGTCAGGATAATTAGGGAAACTGAGTCAGGATGGGTCAGGATAATTAGGGAAACTGAGTCAGGATGGATCAAGATAATTAGGGAAACTGAGGCAGGACAATAAAAGAGAACTGTGGCATAACAGTATATTGTTTATTATTATATAGTCATAACCAATGTGTTTGCTGATTGAATTCTATTTTCTTTATTTTGCAGCACGTAAGGAGTAAAAAGATAGAAAAGGCAAGGGATTCACAACAAATGGTTATTATACTTATTGAGTCCATGGGGACACAGATAATCAATTTTTGTTTTTTGTTATTGTGTGTGTGTGTGTGTATTTGGAGTTTAAGGTTTTATTTTTCTTCCATGTATTTGCTTATTTTCAGGCTGTTCAGTTTATGCTAAAACATCTGTCACTTCATTTTTCAAAGAAAATATCTTGTTTTATGATTTCATTTTCAAAATAAATTATATTTTATTAAGGTCCATAATTTAAATATTTTTGAATTTTAAACTTTTAATTTAAAAACAAATTAAACCTCTAAAATTTGACTTTGAAGTTGTCGGGACGGTTTTATGTATTTCAATGATTTCTTAAAATTCTTTTGAAAAATGAGACGGATGGCAGAGGCAAATGAGATTTTTGAGCTCAGGGACCTTTTTTTATGTTTGGCACAGTACCTGGCACCATGGGCAGAGAAACTCTGAATAAATTGCTTTAACTGACTTATTAAGGGATTAAAAAGTTTGGTTTTGCTCCTTCCGCTGTCAGGGAGGCTGCCACTGCTGTGTCTACACTGCCCTCTGGTGGTTGAATTTGAAATGGCTTTGAACTTTTCCTCCATTTCTCACCTGTAGACTCAGCTGGGGGTAGTTGGAAATTAAGCTTCTAGGAGAGAAGCCTGAAAGAACCAGGCCTCTAAGTAACTTCTCAGTTCCATTTCCCTTTAGATTTTTAAAATGCAAATATTCAGACTAACCCGTTAAACTAGTTTTCAGCCTCTGCCACCTCAGATGGGAATAAATTTGTCAAATATTCTACTTTGGTGTTGAAAGTAGTGATCACACAGCTCACTGGAGAGTTCACACACAGCTCACTGGAGAGTTCACACACAGCTCACTGGAGAGTTCACACACCGCTCACTGGAGAGTTCACACACAGCTCACTCAAGAGTTCACACACAGCTCACTGGAGAGTTCACACACAGATCACTGGAGAGTTCACACACAGCTCACTGGAGAGTTCACACACAGCTCACTCGAGAGTTCACACACAGATCACTGGAGAGTTCACACACAGATCACTGGAGAGTTCACACACAGCTCACTCGAGAGTTCACACACCGCTCACTCGAGAGTTCACACACAGCTCACTCGAGAGTTCACACACAGCTCACTGGAGAGTTCACACACAGATCACTGGAGAGTTCACACACAGCTCACTGGAGAGTTCACACACAGCTCACTGGAGAGTTCACACACAGCTCACTGGAGAGTTCACACACAGCTCACTCGAGAGTTCACACACAGATCACTGGAGAGTTCACACACAGATCACTCGAGAGTTCACACACAGCTCACTCGAGAGTTCACACACAGCTCACTCGAGAGTTCACACACAGATCACTGGAGAGTTCACACACAGCTCACTCGAGAGTTCACACACTGCTCACTGGAGAGTTCACACACAGCTCACTCGAGAGTTCACACACAGATCACTGGAGAGTTCACACACAGATCACTGGAGAGTTCACACACAGCTCACTCGAGAGTTCACACACAGATCACTGGAGAGTTCACACACAGATCACTGGAGAGTTCACACACAGCTCACTCGAGAGTTCACACACAACTCGAATGTGACTCATCTGTCTTGTTTTCTATTTAACTTGGCATTTGAATGACACCGTTCCTCTGGATATCCTTATCTACTACTTCCATGGTTTCTGGAAGACATCCTCCAATCATGTGAGTGTTAAGCTCTGGGGTCTCAATTTCCTTGTCTGTAAAGTATCCTACTCTTTGTAGAAGATCTGGAAAGTTATAGAAGCCTAAATCTGGAGCTAGAAGGAGCCTTGGAGACCGTTTAGTCCAACCCAATTATTTTGTAATTCTCTGTCAAAGTTGCCCAGATAGTAAGTATGCAATGTGGCATTGTACTCAGGAAGGATTTGAACCCAGGTCCTTTGATGCCAGAAGCAGGGCTCTTTTCCTTGCCCCCTACCCTGCTTTCTCAAAATATCTGAAGTGGGGAGGAGACAAAGAATTCTGATGATGTGCTAAGCCAAGAAGCAAGAGGGCTGATAGGAACACGGGATCTTCTTTGCAGAAGTGAAGGACTCTGGGTGTGGCATTTGTTATCTATTGTCCAATATGGTTGATGTGTCGGTTGATTTTATTGAACTTTTTATTCTCTTTCTTTTTTTGCTTGTTATAGCAAGAGCAGGCTCATGGAATAGAGGGGTGGGCTGGGCAAGTTGGAAAAGGAAGGTGATGGAAAAACAAAGGACATTAATACATGGGGACAAAAGCTGGGCTTGTGGTTTCACTGGTATCGGGAATCCCTGGAGAAGGACACTGTCTCTGAGACAGTGCCTGGGACACTCAGAGTTGAAATGACTGGCCAAGGGACATTCTGCCAGAAGTCATCAGGGCCGTGACTGGCCCCCAAGGCTCTGGGCTCTGAGGCCGACCTTCTGACTACAGTGCTGGGCCGTCTTCATAAATCACCGATTTCACCGCAATAGGAAAGTCAGTCCTTGGAGCCTGGGCAGTTCTTTCCTCTGGTTTCAGTCCAAGGCGCTGTGTGACTATGTGTGATGGAGAGCTTGATACTCTGTAATGCTGAAAGGACTTCTGATTGGCTGTACAGGGAGAAGCCCCAAGGGCTCAGAAAGCTGAGAGTGTGCATGCCCTTCTCCCTGCCTCCCCCCTCCTGGCAATGTCCTCTCCCTTTTGTGGATAGAAAGATCTGACTCAGGTACTAGCGATGTGACCCTGGGCAAGTTACTAAAACTATGCCTGCCTCAGTTTCCCAGCTGTAAAATGGGGATCATATTAATACCCACCTTCCAGAGTTGTTGAGAAAATCAAAGGAGATAGGCTTGTAAAATGCTTATTTTACAGTGCCTGGCCCATAGTAAATGTTCGGTAAATGGTGATTTCCTTTCTGTGAACTGATCCTGAGAGTTGGGATCAGTAGAGGAAGCTTTGTTAGCAGTAGCCCTCTCCCACAAGGGTTTTTTTTGGTTGTTGTTGTTGTTTTTTTTTTTTTTTTTTGCTGTGGCAATTGGGGTTAAGTGACTTGCCCATGGTCACACAGCCAGGAAGTGTTAAGTGTCTGAGGTCCGATTTGAACTCAGGTCCTCCTGTCTTCAGGGCTGGTGCTGTATCTACTACACCAAATTTCAAGTTTATATATATTTTCTTGAACTCCACCATGACCTTAGGAGGCAAATGCTCTTGTTATCCCCATTTTAAACACATGGTCAAAACTGTCAATGCTGAAAAATTATCCATGCATATATCTTGTCAATTAAAAGCTCTATAATAAAAAAATAAAGATATTGTTTAATGGAAAAAAAATAAATACACATGGTCAAGTGACTTGCCCAGGCTCACAGCTGCAAGATTGGAACTTAGCAAAATGAGTCTTCCTAACTCTAGAGATGGAGCTCTGTGCCCTATGGTACCCCCAGGGGTTCCAGTCGGGGAGAGAGTAGGGAGGAGGCCCCCAACAGGGAGACTGAGCTAGCAGCTGGGGGAGAATGAAGAGCTGGCTGGACTTCTAAGCCCCTTTTCAGCACAGACTTGGGGAAGGGCTGTTTGCTCAGCCCTTGCCCTCCGGCCCTCAGTTACTCCTGGAGAAGCCAGCACCACCCTGAGAATCCAGTAGTCTCATCCAGTTTATAGATGAGGAAGCTGAGGCTCAAACTGGGCTACTTACTTCCAGGTGAGTGGCCCAGAGCAGGTGTTTCTCTCTGTCTCTCTCTGTCTCTCTGTCTCTCTCTCAGACACACACACGATCCCTGTCACTAGAGGTCTTCATACAAACTTAGAAAGCCTCTCGTTGGGGAGGGTGTAGAAAGAGTTCCGGACTCTGCTGGTCCCCAAGTTCTGGGGTTCTGTGACGTTAACATGAACCCTCCTGCTTTCTGCTAGCCTTCCCTCTGGTCTCAGGCCTCTCCCTACTTTTCCCGTCCCTGAAAAATAGAGGCGGCCCCCATGGAGGCGGCTGTGATCAGAAGCTGCCCTGCTTGGAGCAGCAGAGGCCTCTGGGAACTCCAGGCTGTGGCGAACCTCTTAATCGGTCCCAGAGAGAGAAGTGGGCAGCAGGGCACCCTCTGCCCACCCTGCCAGCCTTTGGCTCATTGCATCCCTGTGGCATCTGCCAAGAGACCCGCTCCTCCACCCTGCTCCTCCTTCCCTGGGCGCCCGGGGGGCTTGGCGGAAGCTGGCTGCATGCTCATCAGCACCGAGTTCCCACCCAAGCTGGCGGGCACCTACTGCTGCACAGTGACTCACTCCCTGCTGGCTGATCTCACCCTCTGGGGGAAGGAGTGGAAAAGGGCCCTGATTGCTCAACGTCATCCCAGTGAATCACCCACCAGGTGACCAGCGCCAGCTGAAGTGCCATGGCCAAGGTGAGGCCCTGGAAGGGCTCCTCCCCTCCCTCCTCCCCCCCATCAGAACACCGGAAATGCGGGAGGGGAAAACAGGCAACCCTGGCATATGCAGGGAGGACACACGGACCCCTGAAATTGGAAAGAAAGCCCCGGGGGGGGGGCAGCCAGTGTGGAAGGGACAGGAGGAGGGGAGAGGGTGGGGCAGGCTGCCCTCCATGTCCAGACAGTCCAAGGCTAGGCCTCCCTGAGGCTTCTAGCCCTCTGACAGGGTATCTGGGAGCCAGAAGCCCTGGGTTCAAATCCCAGCTCTGATACTCAACCCATGTAACCCTGAGTAAACCTTCTCTCTTGGGGGCTCAGTTTCTCATCTTGAAAATGAACTGGACTCAAAGGCCTTTAAGGTCTCTTTCAATCTGTGTTCAGATCCCAGATCTGTCACTCACTACTGGCAGCACCTTGTGCCACACATTTTGGACCTCAATTTCTTTAGTCGTAAAATGGACTAGCTGAGAAAAGCCCTTTGGGTTGTTTAGTCATGTCTGACTCTCTGTGCCCCAATTTGGGGTTTCCTTGGCAGAGGTGCTGGAGAGGTCAGTCATTTCCTTCTCCAACTCACTTTATAAATGAGGAAACTGAGGCAAACAGGGTGAAGTGACTGGTCCAGGATCACCCGGCCAGGAAGTGTCTGAGGCTAGATTTGCACTTGGCTCTTCCTGACTCCAGGGTGGGCACTTTGTGCCCTCTGGCACCCCCGAGCAACCCAGATAACCCCTAAGGTTCTTCCAAAATGGGTTAAAATCCTACTACTCATCACCTGTATGGTCGAAGGCGGGCACTCTACTCTGTGCCTCAGTTTTTTCTTCTGTGAAATGAGAAGGTAGATGGCCTCTAAGTCCCTTCCAGCTCTCAGCCTGCGACCCTCCTGCCTAGCCTGCCATCCTCCTGCCTAGCCCGGCCCTTTCTGGGTCCCTTGTGTCTGTAGTGAGGACACGCACACCTTGAGCCTCCACACCTCAGGGAGAGCCAGTCACCTGCTCCTCAGCAAACAGCTTTCCCCGGGTCTAAAGAGCCTTTCTCCTCCACCCACAGGTTATCAGCTCACCAATGTTTAACCAGCTCCACCCACCTTTCCCCAAGTGGCACATGCCTGTCTTTGCAAAACACGCAGGGGTTCAGAGTCAAGGTCAAATGCACTGGAATGGCAGGAAGGAGAGACAGAGACACACAGAGTCACACAGAGAGACAGACACAGAGACACACAAAGTCAGAGACAGAGAGACAGACAGACAAAAACAGACACAGAGAAACAGAGATAGAGACGGAGACAGAGGCACACATATTCAAAGAGAGTCAGAGAGACAGAGACAGAGACACACTGAGACAGACACAGAGTCAGAGACAGACAGAGACAGAGACAAAAACAAAGAGACACAGAGAAACAGAGATAGAGACAGAGACAGAGATGCATAGATCAGATAGACAGAGAGACATAGAGATTCAAAGAGAGAATCAGAGAGACAGACTAACAGAGACAAAGACAAAGAGAGAGAATCCTTTCTCCAAAAGCATAGAGATAGAGGAAGACTCAAAATACAAGGACAGTCACTTTCTCCATCACTAGATTTCTGTTAGGACCTGGGAATGGGATGATTTGTATGGTTGAGCACAAGAGCCTGAAGGTTCAGCATCTCAAGAAGAAGAGAAAATTGACAATCGGTGGAGATTTCTACCATTCTGTACTCCTGAGAATAACACCTCTTAACCATGTGAAAAAAAAAAAAGAGGTTAATGCAATGAACAATTTCTAGAAAATAGTCATTATAATAGAGGCTAATCTTTGGGGTTTTTAAAAAAAGAATTTATTTTTAGCATTATTTTTTTAATTGAATTCTAAATTCTCTTCTTCCTTCTCATCTCTGCCCCACCCATTGAAAAGGCAAGAAATGTGATATCAATTATACATGTGAAGTCATGCAAAACACTTTCCATATTAGCCGTGTTACCCAAAAAAAAGCAGGAAAAGTAAAATAAAAAACTTGTGTTTCACTCAGTAACTCAGACTCCATTAGTTTTCTCGGAGTCCTTTGGAATTGTCTCGCATCGTTGTATTAAAGAACACTGATAATCTTCCATAGCTGATCATCTCTGCACAACGCTCTCCCGGTTCTGCTCACTTCACTTGGCACTAGTTCAAGTTTTTCCAGGTTTTTCTGAAACCATTCCCTGATCTTTTTTGGGGGAACAGCACAACAGTTTTCCACCACGGTTTTATACTACCCCCATTCTC
Organism: Sarcophilus harrisii; assembly: GCF_902635505.1. Lineage (NCBI taxonomy): Eukaryota > Metazoa > Chordata > Mammalia > Dasyuromorphia > Dasyuridae > Sarcophilus > Sarcophilus harrisii. Next base: position 455,885,596 of record NC_045429.1, read on the forward strand.
TTCTTGTTGGGCATCCCTTCAATTTCCAATTCTCTGCCACCACAAAAAGAGCCGTTATCAATATTTTGGTCCATGTGGGTTCCTGCCTCCTTTTCCTTGGATCTCTTTGGAATACAGATCTTGAAGTACTATTGCTGGGTCAAAGGAAATGCAGAGTTTGATTTTTTGTAATAAGCATCCGTATTTATAGTGCACGTCAAGAGAAGATTCTAACCATCGAGTAAGTCAAATTTCAGTCTAGTCAAATACTATGAAGCATTGAGTTTCAAAGGGCTACTTTTAAAGTGCAACTTTCTAAACTTGTAGCTAAATGAGATTTTCCTGTTCTCTTTGCTATCAAAACTCTCTCCGTTTTATTGATGCTATTATTTTTACACCATCTTTATTTCTGAATGTTTTTCTCTTTACTCCCTGTCCCAGACTCATAATAAAATAGGGAGAGAAAAAAGGCAGCTCAGCAAAAAAAAAAAAAAAAGCCCATGTATCAGTGGTGTTTGATCACTTACGTAGCATTCCATACTCATAGACCCCCATCTCTGTGAAGAGAGTGAGAGACATCTTTTTCAAATTTTCTTCAGGGCCATAGAAACATTATAGGAAGACTTATATGAAGCAATGTATGAATCACTAGGTGGCGCTGCAGCAGATAGAGTACCAGCTCTGGAATTAGGAAGAACCAAATTCAAATTCAGCCTCAAACACTGGATACTAATAGTTGTGTGATCCTGGGCAAGTCATTTAACTCCAATTTCCTTATCAAAAAAAAATTGAGAAAAAAATTTAAAAATAAACCAATGAAAAAACAAACAAAACAAAAAATGAACCAAATCAAAGTGAAGTAGGAAGAGCTAGGAAGGCAATATACACGAGAACTAAAACTACCTAGGGGTAGGGATTATAAAGATCATAATTATGTAGCAATACTTGGGCTCAAGTGTTGCTTCTGACACATACTGGCTGTGTGATACTGGGTGTGTTACTTAACCTCTCAATCCCCACTGCTCTAACACCTAAAGTTGGAGAGAAGGTACTGAGCTACAGTGGCAGAAGGGATTTCTTCACTGGGGTCAATAGAGTTGCAGAGAATCAGACATGATTGAAAGTGACTGATAGAAGAAGAAGAAGAAGAAGAAGAAGAAGAAGAAGAAAGAGGAAGGAGGAAGAAGAAGAAAAGAAGAAAGAAGAGGAGGAAGGAAGAAGAAGGAGAAGAAGGAGGAGGAGGAAGAAGAAGGAAGAAGAAGAGGAAGAAGAAGAAGAAAAGAAGAAAGAAGAAGGAGGAAGAAGAAGAAAAGAAGAAGAAAGAAGAGGAGGAAGGAAGAAGAAGGAGAAGAAGGAAGAAGAAGAAAAGAAGAAGAATTTCCTAACTCCAGGCCTGATATTCTATCCACTGTGTCACCTAGCTATTCCCCTACTCCCAAACAAGTAGGCTCATGAGAATGGTTAATGTGGTTCCTTGTAGACCATTGCTTCCCTCTTCCTGGCTCTCATCATTTCTTTTGTCTGTCATATCATACTGTAGACTTATCTTGAGCTTACAGGCTACTGAAACGCCCAGTCATGCCTCTTGCATTGTATACATGTGATGTTAAATTTGTGAACTAAGTGTGGAATTAGAGAGTTACATCAGTTACCTTTAAGCTCATTTATTTTGCCCCACGTGTATTTTTGGATCTTGGTGCTCACATTCAGAGAATTCAATATCTTTCCCTGAACTGAGACTATCATTGTGTGATATGTGCACATTTCTAAATGGCCCTCAGAGTAGACAGACAATTCTGAACATAACCATGTCTAGTCCCCTCTAGCCCCCGTCCCCATCTTGGCTGTGGGCTAGCAGGAAATGCTTGGCTCAGGTATACTGGGTTTGTCGCATACCCTTGCTGGACTAGTCCAGGGAGCTTGTCAGAAAGGAAGTACTGGCCTGGCCAGCTTTCCATGAAGTCATGCTGGTGCCTTATGATAAAGACTTCTCCTTCTAAATCCTCTCCTAAGCAGCGAAGTCATCTGGGTGCAGCTGTGGGAGCAGAACAAAAGTTACCAGCCACACCCTTCCCCTTTGGGGTTGCTAAGTGAAGTTTTGGGTGATTTTCATGATAGTTGCTGGGGGTATGATGGAAGTTCAGATGAATATCCCCACCTTAATCTAACCATCAGCTGCCCGAGGGAGGTTCTCACTGAAGGAGAGGAAGGCTTAGTAAAGGAGGAACGCTGACCCTGAGAACGTTGCTGGCTGGGCGCTGCTCTGAGACAACTCACAAAAGAGCTGTCAACACCCCATTAGAGAAGAAGCCATTTAACAATGGCGACACAGCAGAGAAGTAGCATGTACTAATGATAGTTCAACAGCAAGTCTGAGGAGAAAGGTGCAGCTGAAAACCCAGCTTCAGAGGAAGAGCGTGTTTAAACAGAACTGCACCTTTGGGAGCAGAGGTTATCTCAGCAAGCTTCCCCCTTTGCCTTGGGCAATCCATGAGGCAGTGTGCATGTGGTGGGGGATTGGGGGGAGGGAGCTTCCCTGAATACCTTGTATTCAGTTTTAAGTAACCACCTGTTGCTTTACTCTGTCACATTTCTTTTCCTTTGTTTAGGGAGATTCAATGGAAATGGAAAGTTAAGATTTACAGATTATCAGAAGGAAGCTGAGTCCCAGACTCACAAACCATCCTTTTAAAACAGAATTTTTCCAGGAATTGAAATCCTCCTGGTCAAAAGCCAATTCTATCCTGCTTCCTTTTTGAGAAAAGAGGGATAACATTTGCCCTTCTGCAACCCTTCAGCACCGCACCCATTTTCTGCCACTTTTCCAAGATTGAGAATGGGGCTCGATATCTACCTCTACTCGTTCATTCAATATTCTGGGTTGTTTCATCTGGGCTTGTTGACCCTTGGCTTCAGAAGGGCATCGGTAGACAAACGCACAAGGCAGGGCTGATGAGCAAGGAGCCCGAGATTCTAATCCAAGGAGACACTTGGACTTCAGTGGCATCACATGCACAGTGTGAGTGAATCATCTCTTAGGGACAATTCCTTGGAGCATTTGCAGATATTTCCTACTTGGCTCCAGTTCACCCTGTGGAATTTGGGGCCTGCTTTGAGCCATGTGCATCTGAAGGGTTTGTACTATGAGATAATGAAGAGGCTCTTAAATGACTGTTCAACTGAAAGAGCTGATGACTCAGGGGTTTGCAATGAGAGATAATGAAAGTTCCCTAAGTGGCAACTGAGCCAGAATTCAGTTAGTGTGCAAAAGGGCGGCCTGCCACTCTGTGCCTCTCTTTCCTTCCTGGTTGCAATTGGGTTGAGCAGTCTCCTGAAAGTTGGCAGTTATCTTCATTTGTTTTTTTCCTTTTTATAATTTACTTATTTTTAGTACACATTGCTTTACGAATCATGTTGGGAGAGAAAAATCAGAGCAAAAGGGAACAACAATGGGAGAGAGGAAAAAAACCCAGAAAAAAGAAGTGAACACAGGATGTGTTAATTTATATTCAGTGTCCATAGTTCCTTTTCTGGCTGCAAATGCATTTTCTGTCCAAAGTCTATTGGGATTGCCTCGGATCTCTGAAACCCTGATAAGAATCAAGCCTTCATAGTTGATCATCACACAATCTGGCTGTTACTGTGTGCAATATATTCCTGGTTCTGCTTATTTCCCTCAGCATCAGTTTGGGAACATCTTTCCAGGACTTTCTATAATCAGCTTGTTTGTCATTTTTTTATAGAACAATAATATTCCATTACCTTCATATTCCACAACATATTCAGCCATTCCCCATTGATGGGCATCTACTCATTTTCCAATTCTTTGCCACCACAACAAGAGCTGCTACAAACATTTTTGCACATGTGGGTCCTTTTCCCTCCTTTATGATCCCCTTGGGATACAGACTCAGTAGTGATACTGCTGGGACAAAGGGTATGCACAGTTTTATAACTCTCTAGAATGGTCGAATCATTTCACAGCTCCACCAACAATGCATCAGTGTCCCAGTTGTCCCACAATCCCCTCCAAACATTTATCATTATCTTTTCCTTTCATCTTAGCCAATCTGAGAGGTTTGAGGTAGAACCTCTTGTGTCTAAGAAGAGCGCCATAGACATCGCCCTTCAGGGGGACTACAGGAGGATTCTCTGAAGGGGAAAAGTATTTCCACATTAGCCACCTGTGTACTTTACTTCACTCCCATTCCCTCAGCCTGAGCCCATTCTTCTCAAAGCTGCTGGATGGACTTGTGAGAGAATGAGCCTCAGGCCTCTGCAGAGAAAATTTTGTTCCAAATGTTCTTTCCCTTTAGTAAATGCCTTTGCTAAAAACGATTGGATCTACTGACTGATTACGAATAGGAAGCATACCAGAGGGGGCTCAGGCATTAGAGTGGTAGAAGGAGCCACTGACAGGGTTGTCCCTAGAATCTGAGGTAGCAGCCAGCTTCTACTGCACAAGTTCAAGTTTATAGTATAATATAATGCTTCACAAGCCTATCCTCCTGTCCCAGAGCCAGAGCATAAAGACCCAGTGTTTTTGGCCTGGATATAGGCCCTGAAGCAGATTTCCCTGTCCGTCCAGGCCGGTGCAGAGAGAGGGAGACAGAATCCAGATCCCTGCCCGTCCTTTGTGCCAGCTGCTGGCCCCCCTGCCCGTCCTCTGTGCCAGCTGCTGGCTCCTCTGCCCGTCCTCTGTGCCCTGTGACCCAGGGCTGCTGCTCCCTGGCTCCAGATTCCATCCCTGGGCATCTCCTCCCTCAAGAGTCAGAACTGACTGTAAAGCATTCGAGCAGAGCCCATCTCCTGCAGACCCCGGCTTTGGTTGAAGTCCTTCTGAACCCACTTCACTCCTTGCTGGGTCCGAGGGCAGAGCAGAATTTGGAGAGTAGCTCTTGCTCCTTAGATGGGACGTCTCCATGGGAACTCTAGGGCATGTCCCGGCGGTCCAGGATGTTTCTACTCTGAGCCCTGTCTGCTGCAGCTTCCCTGGGTCTCAGAAATGGCCTCTGCTCCATCAGATCAGAAGCCCAGGGATACCAGGGCTGGTCCCCCCCGCCCCCACCTTGTTATATATAGGGACTCCAATGTCAGGAACTTGCCCAGTCTTCCCTGGGAAGGCAATGGCACACTTGGGGGACTAAGGAAGGCGCTGTGCGATCAGGAACTCTTCCCCAGCTTCTGATTTCTGACTTCTTCCCCCTTTGCCCACCTAATGAGATCCCTCCCTGTTCCTGAGCTTGGCTGCTGCCAGCCCCACTTCCCAGGCTGGTCTCCTCCTCAGCAGGTGGAGGCTGAGGCAGGAAGCCCTGACCTGTGGCTTCACAACCAAGGCGCTGCACTGGCAGCCCGCTCCTCCCCCTCTAAGGTACTCCCCCTCTCTCCATTCCCCTGCATCCCCAAGGTATTCCCCCTTCCTCCTCCGCCTCCACTCCCAAGGTACTATTCCTCTCCCATCACAGGCACCTCCCTCCCTCCATCACCCCTCTGCCTCCCTCCTTCTACTATGTCTTCCTCACCCAGTCCTTTAGGGCCCGCAGTGAACTAGTCTAAGACTCTAAAGTGCATTTGCCCTCGGACCTTCAGAGACCCCGTCCCTGCCTCCAGCAGCTCATGTCTCAGGGGGTTTAATACTGGACATTTCAGAACAGGTAACGGAGGGCGGCCACGGCCCATGGCAAGCTGCTGGGAAGGCTGTGGCCTGGGCAGGGCTTGTTTTGCAGGGGAGGGCATTGGACCTCATGAATGCTTCTCAGATGGAAAACCTGACAGCTGAGCCAGGGCCCCAGACGCCGGCTTGCTGAGCTGTTCCCCTTCTACAGGATGTCCTCATTCTGCCCACACCCTGCCAGTGCCCACAGCCTCTGCCGAGGAGAGAAGGGAGGAGGAAATGAAAGGGGGGAGGTGTGGGCACAGGAGGCCGAGACCCAGCCCCCACTCTGGGCTGAGGCCCTATGGGTGGGGCTTCTCCAGGGGCCAGACCCCAAGCCAGCCGCCCTCCTTCCCATCAGTCTATCCGAGTCACCTGGTTGAGGCACTCCTGGGACAGATCTGTGTTCTCTGAAATCAGAGAGTGAGACAGAGCAGTAAGGGTCCGGCAGAGCTGCCCCCCAACTGAAGTCTTCCTTAGCCTTGATGGAGCCCCTCTCATCGTTCAGAGCTGCCCCTTCCCTCACTTAGCCCCTGCCTGCAAGGGCCTGCCTCAACCTCCCGCCAGGAGCCAGGACCACCTCAAGCCCTGCTTCCTGAAGGGGGCCTTCCTTGACCCTCCAGCCCATCAGCAGTCTCTCAGAGGCTGGCAGGATGTTGGAGCTCTGGGTGCTCGGAGCCTGGGTCCTGCATCCTCAGGAGGGAACAGGAGGAGCCAGCAGGCCAGATCCACTTCTGAACGAGAACCCCTTCTTCACCATCATGTGATGTGGGCTCACCTCCAGTGGCCTGGAGCTTCGGCCTCCCACGAAGCCTGGGCCCCTTTGGGGATGGCTCCAGTCAGTGGGAAGTCTCGCTGCTTCCCTGCAGCTGCTTCTACTCTTGGTCCAGTTCTGGCCTCTTGAGCCGAGTGGAGCAAAATGAGAGGCCGAACGGCACTGAGGATAGTTAACTTCACCTCCTTGGACCTGAGTTTCCTTATGGGTAAAATAGAGCAGTGTTGCTGGATGGCTGCTGAAGTCAAAGGGCCATACTTTACTGCTGTCTTTCTTGCCTACCTACAGACCTCAGTCTTTCTGTGTCTCTCTGTCTCTGTTTCTCTGTGTCTATCTCTGTGTGCCTCTGTCTCTCTGTTTACAGTCTCTGTCTCTCTGTCTCTTTCTGTCCCCTCCAACCTATGAACCCCTCAAGAGATCCTGCCCAAGGAGCCATGGCCCCCAGGGAAGCAGTCCATGTCAAAGGGCTTTCATCCACTCACACTGGCTTCTCCCCCTATCACCTGCAACCAAAGGGCATATGGGAATACTTCCAGTTTTCCTGGGGCATGATCCACTAGCTCTGAGATCTTACTTGGGCTTATCCCTGCTGGGATTCTTTCTCTTTATTTCCCCTTTAATCATCCCCATCATTCCCATTTCTACCCTGCACCCATACCTAGACTCTTGTCACCATCAGGTACCAATTAATAACTCAAGTAAAAAATATCTATTAAGTACCTACTAGTAGACACTGGGCTAGGCCCTGGGGATACAGCCAGAAAAAGCAAAGTACCTGCCCCTTGCTCACCTCTTTTTCTTTGCACATATACAGGTATAAAACAGTTACAAGGGGATTTGGGGGTATCTCCCCAGATGGCTATAAGAGCTCCCACAGAGCTCTTATAGAAGATAGTGCTCCAGCTGAGTAACCTATGGCTCTTTGACCACAGCAGCCATGGACTCCAGGACTAGAAGATGTTCCCAGCAGAAAAAGAGCAGAAATAGGAAATGGAGAAAACTACTTAGAGTGGAAACCCATGGCAACTCCACAAACAATGGTAGAAGGGTGAAGGCCTTCAGAAAACTGCTGAGCCTCCCAAATGAAATCCTCCTCTCCACCATTCCCACTTCACTCCAAGCAGAGGAAAGGAGGAACTGTTTGAAGGCTTGTCTCTGCAGAGAATAAGTTGTACCAAAAACCCGGGAAGATAGATGTCCATTGATAGGAGAATGGTTAACAACTTTCTCCGATGGATGGAATAAAATATTATTGTGTGTAAGAAAGAGTGACTATGGAGGATTCAGAGAAAAGTAGGAAGAGTGTTAGGAACCAATGTAGAGAGAAGTGAGCAGAGCTGGGAGAACAAGGATACTTTATGAGTGACGCAAGGTGGGGAAAGAAAGGCTGGATGTGAAATCAGGAAGACCCAGGTCCGGGTTTTGCTCAACTTATATGTATGAACTTATGAACTATATTTATGACCTTACTCGAGTCAATTTGTTTCTTAGTGCCTTAATCCCCACATTTGTAAAATGGCTCTGTGTAGTAATTTTGGGGGTCTTTTGTGAGGCTCAAATGAGATAAAGTTAGTACTTTGCAAACCCTTTTTAAAAAGGAGCCTTCAGAGGGTAATGCTTGACCCCAAAGAATAAGGACCATTAAGGGACAGCTAGGTGGCAAAGTGGATAAAGCACCAGCCCTGAAATCAGGAGGACCTGAGTTCAAATCTGGCCTCAGACACTTAATATTTCCAGGCTGGGCAAGTTACTTAACCCCAATTATCTCAGCCAATAAAAAAAGAAAAAGAAAAAAGAAAGAAAGAAAAGAATAAGGACCATTTATATTGACAGTGAATCATCCCAAGATGTGCCAAATGATTAGTGCATCTTGGGAAGTAGATCCTGAGGGTAATATCAGCCTGTGTTACCAATGAGGGAACTCAGCAAAAGGCAATGCCTCCGCCATGGTTACCCAGCAAGTGTTTGCAGGGGGGATGTTCTCAATTCTGGCCACAAGGCCTATTCAACTCAGTTACACAAGGACCAAGTAAGTTGTCAGCTAGGTCTGAAGGAGGAGCTGTCCGGAACTCATTCTACCGCATCACCTCTGCCCGCCAATGACTTGCTAATGGCAAAGTTTCCGGTGCTGTGGCAATGTGGTGGGAGATTTGGGCCCTTGTGAGTCCCTTCAAATGACCACCGGCAAAGAGGCTGGTATTAATAATGATAGCTGCCATTTATCTACCATTTTAAGGTTGGCAAAGAACTTTACAAATCTTACCTTCACAACAACCATGGAAGATCCTTCTTTTACAGATGAGGTAACTGAGGCACAGGGAAGTTAAGAGTTACACAGGTAGTAAGTATCTGAGGCCAGATTTAAAGTCAGGGCTTCCCGACTCCATGGTCATTGCCCTAAGTCACCAAGGTGGGTAGGGACTACCAATGGATAAAGCTTCACTTGCATGGACATGATTGAAGGATGAGAGGCTCCCATTATCTGAGACAATAAGAAAAGCTGGCATTTGTATAGCTCTTTAAGATTTGCCAAGTGCTTCACATAGATTGTCCCATTGGAGCCTCACAATTGGAGCCTCTGAGGGTTTTTTTTTTTTTTTTTTTTTTACCAATTTACCAATGAGGAAAATAAATCAGGAGCCAGGTAGGTTACATGGGCTGCAGAGAGTGGTGGGCAGGTCACTTCTCAGGGTCAGCTAAGACCGTGTGACCTGCCCAGCTGCAGATCCCTAGGCTTTATTGCCTTTTCTCCCTTCCTCCCTCCTTCCCCCTCCCCTGGGCAACAAGTAATCCAATATAAGTTAGACATGCAATTCTTCTAAACATATTTCTACATTTATTGTGCTGCACAAGAAAAATCAGATCAGAAAAAGAAAAAAAAAAAAAACAAGCCAGTAAACAACAACAAAAATGATGGAAATGCTATGTTGTAATCTACATTCCATCCCCACAGCCTCTCTTTGGGTGCAGATGGCTCTCTTCATCACAAGATCATTGGAACTGGCCTGAATCATCTCATTGTTGAAAAGAGCCACGTCCATCAGAGTTGATCATTGTATAATTTTGTTGTTGCCGTGTACAGTGATCTCCTGATCCTGCTCATTTCCCTCAGCCTCAGTTCCTGTCAGTCTCTCCAGGCCTTTCTGAAATCATCCTGCTGATTGTTTCTTACAGAACCATAATATCCCATAACATTCATATACCCTAATTTATTCAGCCATTCCCCAGCTGATGGGCATCCTCTCAGTTTCCCGTTCCTTGTCCTCTCAAAAAGGGTTGCTGTAGACATTTTTTGCACATGGGGATCCTTTTTTTTTTTTTTTTTTTTTTTTTCAAATGATCTCTTTGGGATATAGACCCGGTAGAGACACCGCCGAATCAAAGACTATGCACAGTTTTAAATAAGTTGCTTTATCTGTAAAATAGAAGTACTCAAATTCCCTGTCTCTTAGGGAAAATGCTACAGGAAATGGTGAAAAAAAAATGCTTTGAAGGGCTTGAAATGGCACATATCCTGTATTCACTCTGTAGATGTTTTGCATTTGAATTTGCATGCTATAGTGGCTTGAAGGCCAGGAAACTCTCTAAGACTCCAGAACAGGTGCTGATTTGTCTGGGTCAAGTAAAATCACAGGCCTGGTTCAAAGAATGTTTGCATTTACTCATCTGTAAACATTTTGAATGTGTTGCCATTGTGGTGGCTAAAGTGCCCCATGTGCACCAAAGACTCATTGGCCAGTGTAGAACACACACACACATACACACACACTCACACCCTGTAGATATATCCACAAGCAATACTGCTAGACTTGCTCTCCCAGTCCCCATTGTCATTGGAGGCTTGGAACCTCCATAGCACAGCTGCTCTAGCTCCCTTTTGGACTCTAGGGGCAACCTGAGGGATTATGAAATGTCCTTTCTAGTGATATAGTTTATGACTCCTCCCAGGATGCTTTCCTTCCAGATCATCAGTCGATAGTAATTGTCCACCTAGATTTAACTACTTTTTAGAGAAAGAGGTTCATGAAGGTGGTGGAATAAGAACAATGAATAGAAAACATACTTGTCTCCTCCCCCAAAAGACAGTTCTATCCAGACAACATAAACCAGGGCAAGGTGGGCTCAAGTTTAGAGCGCCCAGATAGCAAAGGGGTAACTCATAAATTCCAGAAGTCCTTTTTAAAAAAAGTTATCAGGATATTCCCACTTTTGGGAGGAGCTCTTAGTAGAGTCTTTTATATATATATATTTTCAATTAGGTATAAATAAAAAATTTTTGATATTCTTTTTTTTTTTTTAAGAGGAGTATTCTTTCCCTCTCTCTGTCCCTCCTCTCCCCATCTCCCTCCTAGCAAAGAAGGCAAGCAACCTAATACAGATTCTACATGTTCAGTCATGCAAAACATTTCCATATTAGTCATTTTGCAAAAGAAAAGGCGGATCAAAAAACCAAATAATAATAATAATAAAAAAAACCCAATTCAATGTGCATAACCCTAATTCAAGGTTAGGGTCTTAATCTGCCTTTGCTCATCATGGCCAACCTGTCTCCCACTTCTGATGGAGACACTGCCCTGAGTCGCTTGGGGAGGAGGCTCCTGGGATGCTGATAAGAAATCCCCAATCTTCTGGAAGTTCAATGGGTCTCCCCTGGCTTAGGTATGTGCATATGTGAGGGGGAAAGGAGACTGGGGCCCAGCTGGGGACCGTTTTCTTAATAGCTTGGAAGGTTTAAAGACCGGAAGGGTAGGGGTCAAGTGTCTGAGGGGGGCAGCCTCCCGGGAGGTTGCTTCATCGACACAGAAACCATCAGTTGGTAGGAGAGTGCATGGCCTGGGTGAGTGACCCTGGGTAAGTCACTTAGTCCTGTTTGCCTCAGTTTCCTTATCTGCCAAATGAGCTGAAGAAGGGAAGGGCGAACCACACTGGAATCTTTCCCAGCTCTGGGGGGAGGAGATGGAAATGTTTTCTATTCATTGTTCTCCCTTGACCTTCTCGGCGTGAAGCTTCCCGAAAGCTCGTTAAGGCTGGCTGGGCAATGAGCATCAAGGGATGATCCTGAAGGAAAGCATGCCGGGAGCAGTCACCGGCCGTCCCCGGAAAAGACCCTTCCCAAGGCCTCCGGGAATCGCACTGGGCCAGCGCCAGGAAAAGCCCGGAGCGGGTCCCGGAGTCCAGGGGCTGAAGGTACGGAAGAGGACGGTAAATGCGGCTCCGGGGTCTCTCTGAAAGAGCCGGGGCGGAGCCATCACCTCCTTCAGGCTCTTCCCAAAAAATGGAAATCGCCCAACCCTGCCCTGGAAGGGCCGCCTCTCCCCGTCCGGGACCCCGCCCAGAGGGGCGCCGAGGGGCCCTCACCGGCAGCGGGGGAGGAGGGGGGCCCCCTCTCCCGAGGGGGGCTCACCCTGGCTCTAGAGCCAGTCACTGTCGGGGCGCCGCTTTCCGGCCCCTGCAGCTGCCGGCCCGGCCCGACGGCCTGGAGCACACAAGGGCCGGGTGTCGGGCTGGTCCCTCCCCCTCCCCCTCCCCCCCGGGGCGGGGGCCCGGCCGCTCCCTCGCCAGGCGGGGAAACTGAGGCGGGCAGGGTGCCGGCCCCCCGGACGGGCTGGGGGCAGAACCGAGAAAGCGCGCGCCGCAGGAAGGCAGGGGCTGCTCCTCCCCCGCGCCTGCCCGGGAGCGCCCGCAGAGCCTGCTCGGGAAAGTACTCGGAACTCGCGGGTCTCAGCGGCCTTTAGCCCGAGCCGCGGGAAGCGCTGGGCGGACCCTCCGCGCATGCGCTGTCGCTCGCCCGCTTGTGCGTGCTCTCCATCCCCCCTCCACCCCGCTCTCCCATCCCCTCCCTAGTCGGCTCCGGCTCCGGCTCCGGCTCCGGCTCCGGCTCGCGCTCGGGCTCGGAAGGTCCGCCCGTCCTCTGGGGGCGCCCGCGGCTCACGGGGCTCCCCGCCCCTCGGCCAGGCGCGCGGCCCGACGAGCGGACGTCGCAGGGCACGGCGGCTGCGCACGGCGGCTGCGCAGAGCGTGCGCCGGGCCGGGCTGGGGGCGGGGCGCGGGGAGCGGCGAGGCCTGAGAGACGGAGCCGGAGCTGGAGTTGAAGCCCAAACCCGAGCTCGAGCCCGAGCCCGAGGCCCCTTCGCGCCGCCCAAACCCGAACCCGAGCCTGAGCCCGCGAGTCGGAGCCCCCGGGGCTGCCCGAGCCCGAACCCGCGAGCCCGCGGGAGGCCGACGACGGAGGGGCCCCGAGCCGCGCCGCGGGCACCGGACGGGCCGCCGCCGCCGCAGCGCTTCGCCCAGGCCGGAGCCGGAGCCGGGGCCGCGGACGGGGCCGGGGACGGCGGCGGGGACGAGGAGGAGGAAGAAAAGGAGGAGCCTGGGAGCCCGGTGAGGCCGCCCCGGAGGAGCCGCCCGGCCCGGCCCGGCCTTAGCCCGGTGAGTGACCGCCCGGCCCGGCCCTATCCCGGCTGTGCCGACCGCCCGCCTCGGCCCTCGCCGGGACCGGGCGGCCTCGACCCCCCGCCGAGAAGCCCGCCCGGATTCGCGCCCAGCCGGAGGCCTACGGCCCGGGCGCCCCCGGGGAGGTCAGGGGCGGGCCCCGGGGCTCGGGGCTGGGGGAGGCTTTGTTGGGCCTGGGCTGGCGAGAGGCCGAGCCTTCGGGCGGCCGGGAGACGGCACCGAGCCGCGGACGGACACACGCACAGGGGCAGAGACAGCCGCAGGCTCCAGGCGGGGCAGCTCGGTGACACATAGTGACAGGGACAGACACTGACACATAGTGACAGGCACACAGGCCCGGCCGACCGGGACACCGACAGCCAGAGCCGCGGGGGGCAATGGGGGAGGTTCCGAGCTAGTGTCGGGGTAAACGGGGGTCTCGGGCAGCTTCTGGGCTGGACTGGGATCTGGAGGGCAGGAGGGGCTCTGTCCTCTGCCCTCTCTCTTCTCTTCTCTTCTCTTCTCTTCTCTTCTCTTCTCTTCTCTTCTCTTCTCTTCTCTTCTCTTCTCTTCTCTTCTCTTCTCTTCTCTTCTCTTCTTCTTTTCTCTCTTTTTGAAAGACTCTGGATGGAACAATGAAGTGTTGGGTTCATTGAATAATTGTGCATGGCCGTCTGTATAATTTCATTTCACCAGTGAGCAGTCAGAGAGCGGGTCTGGCCATTGGAGGTCTTCAGAAAGAGAGGTTAGATGACCACTTGTCAGGGATGTCATAGAGATCTTGTAAGTGGCCTCTGGTGGCCCATCCAGCTCAATTTGGATTAGTCCTCTTTTCCACTTAGTGTTCCACCTTTAGTGTTCTAGGCTGACTTAAATGTATCTGATAGGTACATAGAGAAGTAAGAGAGAAAGGAAGCTGCTTGAGGTCATACATCATTTTTTTGTCTATTGCCCTTATTACTTTGCATTGATGTAGTGTTTGATACCGTGTTTGTTAACATTAGGTGGATCTGTGAAATAAGAGTGAGCAAGCTTGGTGCAGATATTTTTTCATTTAAATATAGAAGAAATGCTTACCTTTACCTTGAATGAAATGCAGGTAGAGCCTACTTTTTTTAATGGGGTAAATCACCTTGTCGGTTTATTTCTAACTTCTAATTACTTTGCCCCGACTGAACTGTTTACTGAAGATGTCAAACTCTTGTAGAACTGTGGGGAAGTTTACCTATAAATATACTCATTTACCAACTCCCATTTCTGTTTTGTTTTTACTGCAAGATATAATTATTCACACAAGAATTAGTCTGTAAGTTTTTAAATTACTGAGCTACTTGGGCTTTTGTGTGGTTGCATTTGTATCAATTGACATATTGTCATTAAGGATGTTTTAGCCTGGGATAACAATTTATATAAATATAATTTTTGTACAGAGAAGATAAACATTTCAAATTTGCCTTTACTGTAAAATATGTTTATAGTTTCATGTTAAAAGTGAAGGTTAATAAAGTTGCTACTTAGATTTTTCCAGAGCAGTTGGTAGTAGATACCAGCTTTTAGATTGTAGGCTTCTTGAAAGAGAGTTTGATTTTCTTTGGTTTTACAAATTCCTGTTAGTAGGTTGTCTTTGTGCTCTTTAATAATGATTAATAAATGAAAAAGTGATTTTTTGACAGGCCAAGGAGAAATGCCTTTAAAAAGAAATTGTTTGGATGAAGCCAGACTGATGTTGACACACACACATATGCACATATGCACATATTCTTGGGAGTAGCTTCCCTTTTTCCTTATCTATAAAGATTTTGAATCAGGACTCTTTTTTTTTTTTTTTTTTTTTTTTTAATCTTGACTACATAATCAGGGAACATGATTATATTAGTTTATGGGGTGCAAATTATCAGCTATTGGAGTGGACCTCACTGGACTATAAAATACAAGTGCTGCTATAAAAACATAATTTTCAGAGCCAGTGTCATGTATCTGTGGACTGTGTATTGCAACTTTTTCCTAAAGATCCTTATAAACAAGGTCAATCATATGGATTGTCATATTAAAATTATGGCAATACAGTTTTTGTGTGGTATGTGAAAATTTAAAATCAAAAAGTCAAAATGTTGAATTATAAATTGAGTAGTGGCTTGGTATTTTTATGAGTGTTTCTAAACTATAAGTTGAACTCTATTTAAATGGATAAATTGGTAATATTAAAGGATAGTGTAGAAAATACAATTTAGATGTAAGGTTTTGTAAACTTAGTTTAAAGCAATACTTTAAAACTTTAAGAAATTTTGTACTTAAAACTTGACTTAGTACTGTAATTTCATTTTATTTAACTGTAAGCATTCTTTAAAAATTTATATTTATCTCAAAGATAGCTTTTATTGCTTGAGAATGTGTTTTAAATTTTCTTTATTGTAATCTCCTTTTGGGAATGTCTATGAGAGGTCCACTCAGTAGTAGAGTATTTTGAGTATTTTTCTCGCCTCACCCCAGACATATTCATACAAATTAGTCCTAATTCATATTGCCAAGTCTAAAGCAAATCTAGAGAAGGGGTAAATAATTTTAACTTTGTTTCTTCAGTTCCATCTACCCTTTTGAATTTTATTCTTTTTTTTCCTAAAATTTTTTCTAGTTTTCTTTTCTATGCTACTTAAAGTTGTGAATTGTCATATATTCTGTAGCTCCTTTCTTTTTGCTACTTTTAGTGAATTTGACTTTGCCAGTGAACTCCTGCGCCTTGCAGAAATAAGAATGTGACACTTTGGCAAAGGTGGGTGGAGTTGGTTAAACATTGGTGAGCTGATAAAATGGTGGGGGCTGGGAGAGGTACAACTTTTTAAACCCATGTATTAAATTGCTTATGACTCATTTTGTTTCCTGGGGAGTGGTGCAGCTAGATCTCTTTGAGTAGTGGAGAACTGACTTATGTTTGTGTGTATGCATTTTATTACAGGCATAAGGATTCAGTCATCTGCTTCATTCTTGACTCTTAGGGGAGAGAAAAGGGGTTAGATTCGTTCTTTTTCTCTGTTCCCTTTAATCTGTGATTTCATTAGTTTAGGGAGCTCCCATCAGGTAATTTGTCTATGATCTAAAGTTTTCAGATTGCTGTTTGGGGCGCCTCCAGGCTAAGTGACTTGTCTGTGGTCATGTAGCTGACATGTGCTAGAAACAGCACTCAAGCTGATGAAGTGTAGTCCACTATACTCTGCAAAGAGCTTCTAACTCCTCTCTTAATCATTATTTTATTTACTGCTTGGTCACAATTTTTTTTTTTTTTTTTTTTTTTTTTGCCAGCGTTCTTAGTCTGGAACCATAATAGAGTGAGTTATCAGTTTCCACATCCAGTGTTTGGAATGACGTAAGAGAGCAAGAGCATGCTTTAAATAG
This sequence comes from Sarcophilus harrisii, assembly GCF_902635505.1. Lineage (NCBI taxonomy): Eukaryota > Metazoa > Chordata > Mammalia > Dasyuromorphia > Dasyuridae > Sarcophilus > Sarcophilus harrisii. Next base: position 455,901,822 of record NC_045429.1, read on the forward strand.
GTGTTTTTTCTGGTGCTGTTCCTCAAGATCTATCAGTGATTGATTGAAGAGCCCTTGGTGGCAGATGTTGGAGAAATGGAAGCTAGCTTTTTTTTTCCAAACCAGATGGATATATGGTTAGGATGGTATACATATCTTGGGATGGGGGATGGGAAAGCTTGTCAGCTTGCCATTAATAACTCATTCTGGCATTTACTGAGCTCCCCACGTGTGTCACTTCCTCCCCCACTGAGCTTTCTTGTCTTTATGTCTTTGAGGGAGGTTTGGGAAGATGACAGGGGAATTGTTGAAACACTTAGCCAATTGAGCAGATAGAGAGGTGATGGGTGGGGGATGGATACAAAAGTCAGTAAGGATTCAGGCCCAAGTGGAGTGTCCTCCATAAGAGGGAGTTTTCTGTGTTCCACCAAATTTCAGATTGACATGGAGTAGGAGATGATGCCTGAATAGTTATTTCAGCCATTGATGACAACTAACCCACATTTATTAAGGACTTAGATTGCTAACCACTTGGGATCCAGTGAAAAAACTCCCTCACGGAGCTTTCATTCTAATGGAAGAGCCAACATAAATAAATTAGAACATGAAAGGGGTGGCCCGAAGCTCACCTTAGATGGGGATGGTTGGCAACTGGGGGTTGGTGAGGGGAGAATGACTACCAATAAAGGACATGTAGGGGTGGCAGTCCGATTGTCTTTAAGAAAACCAGAGAATCTAAGATCACATCTAACTTTAAACATTGACACAATTTTTCAAGTGATAGATCCGTATGACTATGCTTAAGTTTTATGTTTAAAACTTAATTTTAATTTTAAGTTTAAAATGATTTACTTTTTCATTTGTGTCCCCAGTGTGCCCGCACACAATACATAATTTTTTTCTTTGATTTATTTGATTCATTAAGAAGATTAGAATAAGTAATTTTATCTTTCAGTAGCATTCTGGTTTTAATTATCATTTCTTTGGGAGAGAACAGTGAAAAGCATGGACCAGATACATTTAGAAGCAGTAAAATGTGATCTGGGATAGGAACCATCCCTGGTATTTCATATTGATAGGTGATTTCATTGACATATCAATATACGTTTATGGCAAGAAATTTCAAAAACTTAGAATTTCTTCTTTCTTTGATAAAATATTTTGCTCAGAAATCATTTGTACATTTGATTCTCAGTTTGGTCTTAATTAAGTTTTCTGCTATAAAAATCTTTAGTGGATTTTCAACTCTTGCTTGCCCTTTAGAGTGTAGTATTAACTTTGCCATGTAGTATTCACCTCCTTCTTAACTCTCCTCCCCTTCCTAAAAAAAAAAAAAAAAAAAAGTGCCAAAGATCAGTTAATATATAGAGATGCAGAGAAGGCAAATGAGCTGATTCAATAAAAGTGTTCTATTTATATTTCTCTTGTTAAGGCTAGTTTGTAGGATTATCGTATAATAGAAAGGCCCTTAAAGGTAGACTGAAAATCTAGTTCCTCCAACTCTTTCATTTTACAGATGAGGAAATGGGTTTAGAAATTAAGTGACTTGTCAGTGGTAATCAAGCTATATAGATAGTAGCAGAGGAAGTAGGGACTAGTTCTTACATTTCCTGATTCCCAGTTGAGTACTGTTTCTGCCACTCTACAAAATGGTCTCTCTTGATTAATTCCATTAGTGAATTGTACAATGTTTGAATTTCCACACCTTGCATTTCCCTCTTGTGACTCAGGTTTTGCTATTAAAGTACCACACAGGTTGTTGTGGTGTATGTACGTGTTTCCAAGGCTTTTGTCATCAGTGTTAATGGAGTAGAAAAAAACAAGCTCTCCCAGGCTCTGCCCTCTGGTTCCTTTCTTTGAACAAAGCATTGCATCTTAAACATAGCAGTCCTTCCCTTCACAAAAGAAGTGTGAATAGGACCCTCCTTTGATTTTTTAAAATTATAGTATATGTCATAAATATTAGGTACTGTGCTTCTTGGGTGCCTAGATGTTGTTAATAATAGTAGAATTATTGAGCTAGAGTAAGAAGGGGTCTTAGGTGCCACTGAGTGGTTTGATCCTCTCATATTACAGCTTCTTACTGATTTTTAAAAATAATTTCTTGAATATTTCCATATGCACTGATATATAAAAGCTTGTTGGTATTGTGCTAAGAATTTGAAACAAGTCGGTCAAGTTGTGGGTAATGGATAGAGTGTTGGCTTTGGAGTCAGGAAGACCTAAGTTCAAGTTTTAAATTTGACACAGACCTTGTGATCCTGGGTGAACTTTTCAGTTCTCCAAGGCTTTCGATAGCAAAAAAGATGTCAGCATTGTTGTTGGGGACAAATTTCCTCATCTATGTAGTTCCCAAAATTACAGGTTGCAGGCCTTATCTTTTCCCAAACTATGGATACAAAGGCAAAAGTTTAGGGAAAAAAAACCCAAACTCTTTCTATAGCTTATATTCTTCTAGGATGGGGTAGGCATAATATAATATTTCATTTAAGAATTCATCCTGATTGATAGACTGATAGTCACTATAGTCCATGAGATACAGGAACTTTTGAATAGAACTTTTTGGTTACTTAAGTTAAGAATTGGAGTAAACCATACAAGTAAATGATGAGTATAACTCCGCTATCAATAACAGTTAAAGTCTCATTCCAGATACTTTGTAATCATGGAGAATTATTGTGTTTTAGAGCTGGAAGGAATCTCAGAAACATTATATTCACTCTCTGAAGATTTGCAGATGAGGATAGTTAGTCCCCTATAGTAGAAGTGAGTCCTTAAAGACTTCAGAGTGAGTGAATATGATATGACTTTAGTTTCCTCCTTCAGCTTCAGGTCTGCTTCAGGTCTTTTAGTGGACTTTGGTGTCTGATGAAGAATAATTATTAGAATCTAAGTTTATTATTTTCATAACAATAAGTAAAAATGAAATCATTTAATCTTTTCACTGTTGCAAGCATGTATTCAAAACTTTATTTTTATCAATAGGTTTATTTTCTCTACTGTTTAATAATGATGCTGTTGCCCTTGGATAGAGAGGATATGAATTCTTCTTGCTTCCCTTTTATCCTCGGCTGTGCACTTCCTCTCTCTTTGGCTTGGACTTTGACCTTGGTGTGGCTTCCATGAGCAGGCACACAGTGAATGAAGGCTCTTCTTACGACTTATGACTGAGTGAAGTTTTGTTTTCTTCTAGTTTGACAGGTGGTTGGAGATTATGTTACTTCATAGTAGTACTTTATTTTTGGTAATGTTAATAAAACGTGTGAAGAGAGAGAGAAAAGGAGAGAGAGAGAGAGAAGGAGAAAGGGAGAGGGAGAGAAGAGGGAGGAAGAGAGGGAGGCTTTAATCTTCACTCTCAGCAGATGGTTCAAGAGCAGATTATAGTTTTGGGAAGCACATGCTTAGCTAGCCACCAAGGCAGTTATTAGTGTTCACAATTGTTTGTACTTCCCTGTCTTTGTTTTGTTTAGCTTTATATACCTTAGAACTTCATGTTGTATTTGACTCGGAACAATTAAACCAAATTCAGTAAGGATTGAAAAGAAAGGATTAAAATTTTAGGGTCAAAATTGGAATTAAAACAGTTAAGCAGGAAGAAGAAGGATGGGAGATCGGAAGGGGTTCAATTTAGTCAATTTCTAGTACCTGGTATGTGACAGCGTTCCAGGAGCTGTTAGAAAGAAAGAAACAAACAATTCTATCTCTCAAGGAGTTTTCATTTCTACTGGGGTTGTGGTGGGGATGGAGATCCGACATATAAACAGCTAAGTAAATACAAAATATATGTGAAGCTGATACAAAGTAACTTATAGGCTAAGCATGGCTAAAGGAGTCCTGAAAAGCCTCTTCTAGGAGGTAGAAGTAGGGAGGGAGAACAGGGATGGGAAGGGAGATGGAATGTCCTGGAGAAGGAATGGGGACTAGGCCAGATTGCCTAGAAAGTGATGTTTGTGAGGGGGAAGGTGAAGTGGTTCTGGAGAGACTGGCCTCAACCAGCTCGGTGTGAAGGGCTTAAAATATGAACGATTTTGTTTTGTTCCAGAGGTAATAGGAGCCTCTGAAGCTTCTTGAAGAAGAGAGTAACATGGTTACACCTGTGCTTTCGGGATATCAACTAGGTAGCCATGTGAAGCAAGCATCAATTGGAGAAGAGAGGTTAGAGGCTGTGGTAGTATCCTAGATCATAGGTGATGAGGACCTGTGCCTTGGAGGTGACTCTTAAGTATGAGAAGGAGGGACCTTGTAGGAAAGCTGTTTCAGGGGCAGACTTGGCAAGGTGATGTGGAAGCAAAGAAGAGTGAAAGGCTGAAGAGGATTTAGGTTTTGAGCCTAGGCTCAAAACCTAGATGATTAGAAAGATGGTGGAACCCTCTCCAGAAATAGAAAGTTGGGAAAGTTGGGTTTAGAAGAAATGCGTCAAGTTCTGTTTTGGGGATGGTGAATTTGAACTGCTTATCAGATAGTCAAGTGGTAAATGTGTGGCAGATGAAAAGGAAGACTTGGATATGCAGATTTGGGAATCATCTGTACAGAAATGTTTATTTAATTCATAGCAGTTGATGAAATCATAAGCAAGTAGAGAAAGAAGAGGACCCAGAACTGAGCTTTAGAGTTCACCTCCTCATAAGGGTGATACAAATGAGGTAGAAAGAAGTTTCAGTTTTCAGTAAAAGTGTGGGAATTGAAATTTTTTAAAAGTGAAAGCAACAAAATGATTGATGCAGAGGATGATAAATTGAAGGGATAAAATAGTGAACCCATTATTCTCTTGAGTGCTGATTATATTTAAGATCCCTTCATATATATAAGAAATGTCCTGTCACTTAAAGCAACTTGTTCTGAAAACAGGTACATAGACGGGGAAGGGACCTCAGAGGTCATTTAATTCTTCTCTGAATAGCAATCCCCACAATAGTGTTCCTGAAAAGTGGTCATCAACTTCAGCTTCTTGTCTTCTAGTGAGGGAGAATTCATTCCATCCTAAAAATACATTCCACTTGTGGACAGTTCTCATTGAGGAGCAGTTAAAAGGTTGGGCTGAAGTCTGCCTTCATGTCTTCTAAAATTCTGAAGTAGGGACGTGTTCTCTGTACATTCAAATGAATCTTTTTTTGTGTGTGTGTGACAGTTTACCCTTTTTTCATATGGAAACCTTTTATTTTTGTTTCGACATTTGTTCTCCCAAACCTTAAATTTCTTGAGAGCAAGACGTTTGCTTCATTTCATCGTTGTATTCCCAATGCCCATTATAAATATGAGGTTGATGATGAATTGCTAAATTGCATTTATTATTATTATTATGAATTTTATTGTTATTCTGTTCCCCTTTCATTTGTTCCCTATTAAATACTATTTTATTTTTGAGCTGACTCAAGTCAGTCAAACTTTGGTTTCATTTACCACCCCCTTAAAGCCTTCTCTAAGAAACTTCACTTTTCCTGTCATTTCACTGTGGCATAATTGTAGTTTTTTTTTTTTGTTTTTTTTTTGTTTTGTTTTTTCTTGTTTTACCAATTCGAATGTAGAAGAAATAGAAGCGGAATTACTGTAGTTGAAGTAGTAAATTTGTTTGCATTTCTTTTCCATCAGAAACTAGATCTATAATGATTTGTGAGGAAATGCAATCATTATTCCTATGTATTTTTTAAACTTGTGATTGCCGTAATTGAATCTTGAATTCAGACACAATGTTTAAATAGTGACAGATGATGGCTCTGTTGCTAGAGTAATAAGAATACAAATTTTGAACCATTAAACAACCCAGCTTATGGGAAAACTAACATATTTTGCATAGTCATATCTGATTGCTACTATCTCAGGACTTCAGATTTTCATCCAAAGAAGAGCCTCTTGAAGGCTGGGAAGTAGCACCTGAGGTGCAGTAGGCATAGGACCTGTATTTCAGTCCAGCTCTGGGCTTTGTGAGCTATGTGGTCTCGGACAGATCATGTCCTTCCTTGGGCTTAAGTTTCCTCTTATGGAAAATGAGAGGGTAGGGGAAGGGTTGGACTAGATGAACTCTCAGAGGGTCTTTTTATAACTTTCAATATTCTCTTCTTATCCCAGTGTTCCAGGGTCATCTTTTGCCAAATATTTTATACTTTCCTCTCTCTTCTTTTGAGAAGAGAAATTGTTTTTTGTCCTTCATTTTCAAAAAGGAAGGTCATTGACATCTTGGAGTGATATCTTGACTTTTGAGTGAGTTGGATTTAAGTCAGGCAGAGTGGCCTAAAGTTGTCACCTCATTCTCTCTGCCAGGCATCACTGTCCATTGGCAGGACAAAGGTCAGTATAACTGGTAATGGTCTGGGATGAAGTGGTTGACCTTGGCATCTTTGCTGTTTGCTCATTTCAATGTGGGTAGTCTTCACATGCTGGGGGTAGACTGCTAGGTTTCAGGACTGTTGTTACTCTCCACGTGGCTTAGCCTGACTCCCACAGTTTTACTGGTGTGTGGCCACTGTTCCTATTACACCTTCTTGGAGCCACAGGTGAGAGTTGGGTGGAAAGTGGATACCACCTTTCCTGGAAAGGGCTTGGCAGGCTTTCACACCAGAGCTGCTAGTCCTTCTTAAACAGCCCAAGGAAAATAGCAAGTGAAGGAAAGTAACTGATTTAATGTCTTCAACCTTCCTTTTGTTTATAGTTGGTTTGTTCATTTTTCTTTTTAGGTGGGCATGAGCTGCTATTATGGAAGAGAGGTCCAAACTAGTTAGTTTTCATTCTAGTAAATCCTGAATGAGCCCAAGCCTTAGGGTAATGAGTCTTTTTTTCCCTAGGGTTTTTTTTTTTTTTTTTTTTTTTTTTAAGATTATACATGTACATTTATTTTTTTACATATTTCCATATGAGTTATATTGGGAAAGAAAAATCAGAACAAAAGAGAAAAACCACAAGAAAGAAAGCAGAAGGAAAAAAGGTGAAAATAGTGTATTTCTATATGCATTCAGTCTCCATAGTTCTCTCTCTGTGTGTGGATGGCATTTTTCATCCAAAGTTTATTGGAATTGCCTTGCATCACTGAGTTGCTGAAATGATCCAGGTTTGTCATAGTTGAACATCATACAATCTTGCTTTTGCTATGTATAATGTTTTCCTTGTTCTGCTTGTTTCAGTCACCATCAGTTCATGTAAATCTTTCTAGGCTTTTCTAAAATGATGTTCATTTCTTATAGAAAAATAATATTACATTACTTTTATGTACCATAATTTATTCAGCCATTTTCCAATTGATGGGCATTTATTCATTTTCCAATTCTTTGACGCCATAAAAAGATCTGCTACAAACATTTTTTGCACATGTGGGTCCCTTTCCCTCTTATGATTTCTTTGGGAAAGTGCCAGTAGTGGCACTGTTGGGTCAAAATCAGTTTTTTTTTTGTTTGTTTGTTTTTTGGCTGATCATTCTGCAGTTTACACTTTTATTTTAAAATAATTTTTCTGCTATACTGTTTAAAACATTAGAATATTTTAAAAAGAGAACATTTTAGCACGCGGGTGTTTCCATGTAGTTTAAATAAACATAGATAAATGAAATATAGATCCAGATATCATATATATGCAACACATATATATGACATATGTATATATATGTAAGTAAACACAAATTCAAGATCAGTTTTTATAACTCTTTGGGCACAGTTCCAAATTGATCTCCAGAATGGTTGTATCACTTCACAATTCCACCAACAATATATTAGTATCCCAACTTTCCCGCATCCTCTCTAGCATTTATCATCATCTTTTCCTATTATCTTAGCCAATCTTGATAGTTGTGAGGTGGTACTTGATAAATGAGTCATTTTTGAAAGCTGAGCTTTCCAAATAATTAAAGGCTTCCTCCTTTAAGTACTACACTTGAAAATTGGGGCCATTTTGTATGGACCTGTTTAAAAGAATATATTCCCTAATTTTCTAACTTTTAAATATAGAATATTAAGGAAATGAACTAATCTTAATGATTGTCTTCTTAATTATTATAGAGGACTATATGTAATATATGGTTATTGAAGGCTTGTTGGAAGAATACTAATCTTTTTTTTCCTATACTAAGTGGTTTCATACTACTGTGTATTTTGAGTTCATATCTCTTTTTAAAAATAATCTTCGGTTTTCACCTCACTGTCAGTTGTTAGCACATTCATTCAGCAATTGAACCCTACTATGTGCCAGACATTGATAGGTACTGGAAACGGAGAGGAGGCATAAGCCTTGTCCTCTTGGAACTTGAAGTAACTTCTCACTGTTTGCATGTTGGCTGTAGCAGTCTTCCATTCATCATCTAAATTGCTGCTTTTAATTTACTATGCATTTGGAAAGCAAACAACAGAGTCTGGTTTGTGTGCAAAATAATAGTAAGTAGGTTCTTAGTGAAGACTCAAGGAATAGGAATTACATAGCTGGGGTGTTATTATAACTACTATTTTGACTACCTCAATTTGTTTTTCTCCCCTACATTTCTAGGCTACTGTGTCTAATAGGTAAAGTTGCTATAGCTAGTTGAGTTGTAGAGATATGGGTGAAAGAATTTATTCTTGAGATTTCTGCCATATTGAAGGGCAGGGTGGAGAAATGATTGCTTCTCCCTGCCATATTTCATCAGCTGGCCTAGATAGAAGCAGGAAGTGCTGACATGACTGACCATGGACTGTAGGCTTTCCTGGTTCCAACTTTTTGAATAAGGAAGGACTTTTTCTGACTCTGCCAGTAACCCCTCCCTCCCCTCAGTCTGACCCTGCTCCATGATCTGTTCATTTGGAGTTTGGCAAAGCCCATAATGGACAATCACTATATTCAGATTAGGTCTTGTGGCCCTGAGTAGAAAACTTTCTGTGTCCACATGCTTTATTTTAGGCCATGTACAAGCCTTCACATTTAGAATATGTTTGGGTATCTTGTCTTGTGCAAAGAATAATCATAATATCCTTAGAAAGGGACTTGCTGGAGCAGCATCTGCTTGTGAGAAGTCAAAAGATCTAGATCTGGTTTTCAGTCTTGACTCTGCCACTTAAGGACTTTGGGATCTTGGATAAATCATTCTTTTTTTTTTTTTTTTTTTTTTTTAAATAAGTTTATTGCTATCTTTTGGGTTTTTTTTTTTTATATCACCATAATTTCATCTAATGTATGTCCACCTCCCATCTCTGTCCCAAATAACTATCTTCTATAACAAATAATACTTTTAAAGACTTTCCCCTCAAAAAAATAAAAGCAATCAGTATAACTGGTCAGTACCTCAAAAAAAATTGAAAACATAGGCAATATATTTGTTGTATTGACTTGGATTTTTTAAAACAGTGGCTTTAGTTGTAGTACCCGGACTCTCTGGGTCAAAGAATATAGATATTTTAATTTAATAATTTAACAATTGCAAATTACTTTTCAAAATGGTTATACTGACTTGAAGTTCCAGTGACAATATACTCTTTCCACATTGCCTCCCTCATTGATGATTCCCATCTTTTGACATCTTTCCATCAGTTCTTTGAATGTAAGGTGAAAATCCTGGATTGTTTTGATTTGCATTTCTCTTCTAAGTGATTTGAAGCATTGATTCTTTGATGTTCTTTAAGTTTTGTTTCTATATTTAGAAGGTAAAGACTAGAACCTGCACTTAAAAAGTGCCTTATAAATCTTGGATAGGATCAAATAAGAAAATGGATATGAAGGACTATAGATGTTCCTAATGTGTATATGTGGACTTTTCCTCTTTGTTAGTCGGTCATAGATTTCTAGTTGGAAGGGAGTCTTTATTTTATAGATGAGCAGACTGACACCTAGGTATGCCTAAGTTCCTCTGAGTTCAGTATTTGGCTTTCTCTCATGTTTGAATTTAATTTACATGTTGTCTTTTTTGTATTTTTGCAATATTCACTAGTTCCTTTCATTTATATGTTGATTTTAATCATTGTTTCTTTGTTTTCTTGGCTCTACTTTCTGCATTTTGCATCAGTTCATTTAAGTCTTTTCATGCTTCTCTGTATCATCATATTCATCTTGTGTTATAATACGATGATATTTCAAGGCCCTCATGTATCACAATTTAGTTTCCTCAATCTATGGGTATCTACTTTGTTTCTAGTCCTTTGCTGCTACTCTAAATATTTTTGTACTTCTGATCTTAGTATTTTTCCCCCTTAAACAATAACTATTTGGTGTATATACCTGGCAGTGGAATCTATGGGTCACCATTAGACGCTTTCTTTGCGGAGTCCCAAATTGCTTTCCAAAATGGTTGTGCAAATTCACAACTCTATCAGCAGGATATTCATGGGCCTATTTTTCCATAAAACCTCCAACATTGACTATTTCTGTGTGTTGTCATCTTAGTTGTTTTTTTTTTTTTTTTAATTCTTTGCTGAGTGTGAGGTGAATTCTCAGAGTTGTTTCTATAAGGGTCTAAGAGCATTCTTTAATATGGTTGTTATTAATTTGTAATTCGTTTTGTTCCAGTATAAGGTGGCATAGTGGACAGAGTGCTAGGCCTGAAGTCAGGGAGCTCAAATCCAGCCTCAGACACTTAGTGTAATCCTGGACAAGTCACCTCATCTCTATTTGCCTCAATTTCTTCAACTGTAAAATAGTAATAACAACAGCACCCACTTCCCAGGGGTGTGTCTTGAAGATCAAATGAGACTATTTCTCAAGAGTGTGTGCTTGCCCTTCACATAGTAGGCGCTCTATAGAAGTGATGACTTCTCCGCCCCTGCCTTTCCTGGCTTTGGTCTATTCATATTTCTGTTAGTTGACTCAAGAATGTGCTTTGCCTTTTATTTAGGCTCCTGACTGCAGTTTGCTTTATTTCCTCTCTATTTGGATCCTAGCCATATTAACTTACTCCCCTACTTCTTGGTGCAGGAAGTCCCCTTTGTTACATTCACTCCCTCCTTGCTCTGCCTTAGAGAATTCTTGGCTTCTTCTATGGAAGTTTCTTTTTGGTATCTACCTTCTCCAATATTTTGTATCTCCTTCATATGCATTTTGCATTTACTTCTCTGGGTACTGTATCCTCCTGTAAGGCTAAAGTCAAGACATCCTGCTAGGCTTTGGGGAAGCAGAGGGGGTGATGGTGGAGCAGTCCCTGACCTCCAGGCATTTATATCCTAAAGAAGGGGGTACTTAACCTGTATACAGGTGACTAGATCTAAGGTAATTTGAGAATCAGAGAGCCCAGGTGGGGTGGAGTATGGGAGGTAGCCTCAAGCTGAGTCTTGAATGAAGATTCCTAGAGGGAAAGGTGAGAGGTTACATTCCTAGTATGGGAGATGACTTGTACAAAGACACAGAGCGGGACAGTGGAATTTCAAGATCTGGGAACAGTCAATAGAACAGTTTGTCTGGAATGTAGAGTGTTTTGAGGAGGGGAGTCATTTGAACTGAGGAAGCTTGAAGGACAGGTTGGAGAGAGATGATGCTTGCCAAACTGAGGGATTTGTGATTTACCCTAGAGACCATTGAAGATTTTTGAGCAGGACAGTGACAAATCTCTAGTGTCTTTTTAGGGAGATTACTTTGGCAGTTCCCCATGCCTACATTATTTTAAATTTAATTTATTTAGTATTTTCCCATTAGATTCAAAACAATTTTTTTCACATTTGTTTTTAAGATTTTTGAGTTCTGTGATCTCTCCCTAATCCCCACCCACAATTAAGAAATCACATGTAAAGTTATGGAAAACATTTCCATTAAAGTTTACACTATTTATTGTGTAAATCATTCAAATAGGTTCTTTTCTCATCTTCTCTTGGTGGTCTTTCATAGTGTGATCATTTTCTTAGAGCCCCTTGCTATAGATCTAACTAGCATTGTGTCTCAAGTTGTTATGGTCATGTGAACTCTTGTCTTTTGACTCAACTCTGCAAACCTTTATTTATCTCTTTATTTGCATAAATAAAAGTATAAACGAGTGCTGTCAGCAAAAGATCAGGGTTCTGATAAGTTGGTTTTCCCTGTTAAGATGTAATTTTGTTACATTGAAATGTCATAGCTCCCTCTCACTCTAAATAAGTTAACAAAATTTTTATTAGCATCATAGCAAAGACATATGTGTCATTAAACAGTCAGAGGCTTGTAATAGAAGAACACTCCTAAGGTCACCGGACTGTATATTCAGAGGTGGCTGGGATATCCCAAGTCACCTAGTCCAGGTCCCTCATGTAGTGTTAAGGTCCAGTGATTTGCCTGAGGTCATTCAGCTGGCGGTAGGATTTAAAATAAAACCCTCTGACTTTAAACCTGGCAGTTTTTTCCCTATTCTCCCTACTCCTTTAGGTCTGATCTAATATATCTTTTGAGGAAAAATGGTTAATAAGCTTTCTATTTTACATCTTTGTTATTAGGTATCATTGCAGAATAGGCTATTCTGATCATTAATCAGAATATTTCAGTAGAGATTTACCCTAAATGGATTACCAGTTTTAAAAGAATTAGATTATAGTAAAGTGGACATTCCCATCAGACAGTTCATTTTAAGCATTTTAAGTTCATTTAATTGCTACCCATTCTGTGTAACTCTTATACTATGCTCTTTCTATAAATTGGACTTGGTGCCTACTCAACATATTTGTCTCTAGAAGTATGTGTGCATGTTTGTGATGGGGTTCTTAAATCTCTCTTGAGACTGAGCATACTAGTGGAGTAACAGGAACTTTGCATTTGTTATTGCTTTTACCACATAGCCTGCTCATCTTTTTGGATTAAATGTTTATTTGGTGACAATCTTTGCTTCTGTTCTCTATGTTTCCTGATTCATTGTTTATTGTAGCCTCCTATCTTGCACCTTTCCATTGTCTACTATGAAAAACGATGTTTATTTTTGTGTGTGTGTGGTTTAGAATGGCTTGTAGTATTTCAGGGAAAAATTAAGCACAGGAATCATTATTGAATAATCAATGGGTTAAAGTAGCATTCTGCTTACAAAATGCTAGGAATACTAGTTTTTGTTATAATTTTGTCAGTAAGAGATTTTATCTCTCCCCCTCTCCCTAGTCTGCTAAATCCCAACAGATGAGGTCAAGGGACTCTTGATTATTGCATTATGCTCCTAGAATGATGTTAGCTGCTCCCCATTTCAGAGACAATATTATGGGGAAATTTTAGGATGTTGCATTTATCAAATTGTAATGTACTTTGGTGCTCTAGGGTAAAATCAGCCAGGATAGAAATCATCCATGGAGCACAAGAAGAGTGAGCTTGAATTTGAGTTTAGTTTGGAGAGGAGGGGCACAGGTTGGGAAGGGAAGAAGACACTCATAATCTTTTTTGAAATTTGTGAATTTAAGTTTAAAGATGCGCTTTTTGGATGATTGTGGGATGCATGGGAGGAAGAATGTTAAGGACAACCTGTGTGAATTGGTTGCTAAGCCATACAAAGAGCGGTTGAGGGATCTAGGATGTGGAGCTTGAAGAAGAGACAATTTAGTGGGTGAAAAATGGTTGTTTTCATAGTAGTAATGTGGGACAATTTCTTTTTCTGAGCCCCAGAGTGCAGAATTGGAAAAAAGGCAGCAAAGGTAAGTAGAGACTTGATATAAGGAAAGTGTTAGTAATGGGATTGTTCACAAGTGGAATAGGTTGCCTGCCTCAAAAGGAGGGGGTTCCCCCCTTCCCCTGCACTGGAGGTAGTCAGAATGATTGACTATATTAGGGATGGTATTACAGAGGAGATTCTTTTTCAGGTGTAGGTTGGATTTGTAACTTAGGTTCTTTGATCCAGGCATTTTAAATCTTTTCAAATAGACAACTTCAATCCAGGATATTTTCAGTATTGCTTTTTAAAGGTAATTATTGAACCATAAAATTTGATTTTTAGGTTTGGAGTTGTGCATTGAGTACTTTTCCATAGGATGTGTGATATTTGGGTTGTTGTGGAACTCATTTACAAAATTGCTGTTTTAATTTATGGCCTTGGTTTATTTATAACTTCCCTGTCTATGATTAGATTATATGATATCTTCACACCTTGCATTTGATATGTATTTAAAGCAAATGAGTAAGTAGTCACATGGAACCTAGTCATAGTTATTTCCACTGGTAAGAATTGCTTGCTTATAATTCTCCAGATAATGTTGCTAATTTTTTGGTTCTGAAACTTTAGGGCTTGACCATAGAGTTTTCTGGGGGAGAATTTGGCCTCTTTTAAATTGTACCTCAAGATTGAATCTATCTGGATTACTGCCAAAGCCTCATAATTGGCTCCCCTGCCTCTGTTCTTTCTTTTCCAACCCATCCTCCACATAGCTGCCATCTTCCTAAAACAGGTTACTAAATGGGGGGGAAAACACAATACCCTTAAATGACACTTTATTGTCAGGAGGATCCCATACTTGGAATTTCACATCTTTCATAGGCAAGCAGTATCCTTTGGGCCCTCCCTGGCTTCTTTTGCTTTATTCCTTTTCCCTATCCCCTTTTTTAGGCCCTGAGGCTTGTTTTTTGGGTACTTGATATCCCCTCTTCCAGTTCTGTACAGATGGTCCTTCATCTTTGAATGGCTTATCTCCTCCCAGTCCCTTAGGATCTCTTATTTTCCTTTAAGGTATAGCTCAGGGTCACGTCTTGCTGATCTGTCCAGTAATTACCTCATTCTCACTTTTACAATTAATCTGTATTACTTTGTACTTACATGTATACCTTTATACCTTTTGAACGTACTGTATAACATTAACTTTTTGAGGCAAAAACTTATTTTGGCATCCTGGAATGGTCACATTGCACCCGCTGTGCATCTCTGTAATGTTTGATGTCATTGCGTCATCTAAAGCAAAAAGAGACCCTCGAAGGTCCCCTTGTACTAGGCCCCCTCCGCAGTTAAATAGAATGGAATGGAAGGGTCAGAGGAGGAAAGAACTGAAACTCTGGTCTGGGCTAAATTAACATTGATTCTCAGCTTCTTCTCATTGTGGTTCTTTCTCTGCTCTTTGTCTTAAGGCAGAAAAGCCCCTGAGTTTGTCAATCTGCAAGCATTTATTATTATCATTATATTATATTATATTATTAAATGTAGCAAGTACTGTGCAGAGTTCTGAGCAAGCTGGGAAGGGCTGCCTTCAAGGAGCTAATGTTTTCTTGGGGGAGACTACTTACTTGAATGTAAGGAAGTGCTGAGGAAGGGTGGACCTTAGTGCCCAGGGTGGAGGAGGGCAGGAAAAGGCTTCATCAAGGGCTTTGTACTGGATCTTGAGATCTGGGAAATTAAGAGGCATCTGCCAAGGGTCAGATTTTTACCAGGTTTCGGGAGAGAAAGTATAAAGTCCAGTGACAGAGGAAGGGGGAGGGGAATGAGTTCAGGAATCTTAAAATTGTTGGAGTTGGGATGTGGAGAGAGAGGAGGCAATAAGGTGTATGTACCGAGAGGACCAGAGAAGGAAGGAAGGGCCATTTCTGAAGAACTTTAACAGCTAAGCACAGGAGTTTTTATTTGGTCTTGGAGATAAAAAGGAGACACTGAAGCTCTTTGAGCAGGTCCTATGACTAAATTTAGGCATGGAGGACATTTTGTAGGGGGAGAGGGTGGTATGGTGACTGCATTCTTGCTCTGGCTCAAAGTTGCTTTTTTCTATGGCAAACTTTTCAAACTTGAAATGAAATCTAAATTTAAGCGCTGCCAAGTTGTCATAAGGAAGGAAGATTAGATTTGCCACATGTAATCCTAGGTGGTCCAGAAGATAGAGTACTGAGTTTCATATCAGAAAGACTTATCTTTGTGAATTCAAATATAGCCTCATATACTGACTAGCTGTATGACCCCATTCACTTCACCCTATTCACCTCAGTTTTCTCATCTGTAAAATGAACTGGAGAAAGAAATAGCCAGTTTCTCTATCAAGAAAACCCCAAATGGGCTCATGACTGAACAGCAGTTTCCAGGCTAGTCAGTGTACAAACATATTTAGTGCCTGCTTTGTGCCCAGTCCTAGATGAAGCCTCAGGGCAGTGGATTGAAGTACTCTTAAACACAAAGGGAAGCTCAGGATAAGAGGGAGTTTTCTCACATTTCTTAATTCACATTTATAAAGTTTTTTAAAAGGATTTTCCTTCCAACTCAGTGAGGGAAGTAGGCCAAAGTGTTTTTTTTTTGTTTGTTTGTTTGTTTGTTTTTTTAAGAGATGAGGAAACTGAGGCCCTGGGATTAGTGAGTTACCTTTGGTTATACTTAGGCAAAATTTGAATGTTTTCTGACTCATAATTGGAGCATACTTGCCACTACTACATACAGTTCTATGAAATGGACTGACTTGGAACTTGTCCTTATAAAGTTCACATCAGAGATTGAATGACCAACTTGTCAGAGAGAGAGTATATATATGTGGGATTATACCACACATTGTAATCAATGTATATTGGTTAGAGGGTTAGACTGGATAGCCTCTGAGGTCTTTTCTGATATTAAAATCCCACGGTTCAGGAGGCCAGGAGTTTTCATTGAATTAATTCCTTCTTTAAGTCATGACTTTTTCTGCTCTCTCACAAATAAAGACATGTTTTGCATTCCAGTTAATTTGGTCACTTAGAACTAACTAATTATATAAGATTTTTCTTTAGCAAAAGGGTGAATGTGTGTATGTGACCATGATTGTCATAAAGATTTAATGTAAATGGAAAAATAGACATTGAGTTTGGTAGCTGTTCAAATTCTCTTGGGTTACCTATTTCAGAATGAAGACGAAGAATTATTTCATGTCTTTGGCATCTTTCTGATTTTTACATGCTTTATGAATCGATCCCTTAACAGTTTTTTACCTTTTTCTCCCCATCTTTATTTAAGTATTTAGTGCCATTTCCAATTTCTTTCTACCTTATATTTGTGACTGTGATGTTAGAGTCTAATTGTGATGGTTCTGCTATCCCTGATGGTTTAAAAAAAAAGTTATAAAAATCTTTTCCAGTCTTTTCCTTTTTTTTTTTTTTCATTGTTTGCTGTTATCCTTCCAATTTTCATCTTTAAATGTCCTTAGAGTGATTTTGATTAGGTGGGGTTTTTAAAAGTTATTTCTTAACTCTTCCCCCTCTAATCTCCTTTCCCAAATACAGAAAGAAAGACACAATCCTTTTAAGAAGTAAGATCAGTATAATCACTCTTCAACATTCCAGTTGCCTTGGTTCTCATCCTTCCTCCATGTGCTCTGCCTCTGAATGAGTGATTGGAGGGCTGATCAAAGAGCTCCTGCCTAGGCCTAGGATTAAAGCAGGGCATCCAGGATGGCTATCTCTTCATTCCCATCCACGTCCATTTTTTCAGACTTCTCCATCTTTTTCATGTTGGTATTGCCAATACTTAGCAGACTGTTTGGTGTACAAGTGCTTAATAAATGTTTATTGACTATGTCTCATTTTGTACCTCGAGTTCATCAGCCTTCTAAAGCATTAGGTAGATAGCATGTTTCATTATAAATTCTCTGAAAGTCAAGATAGTCATTGCCTTCTTAAATCTTTTGGAGTTGTTTTTCTTTAAAATGTTGTTTTTGTGTAAGTTGTACTTCTGCTTTCCTCACTAAATTATGCATCAGTTCATAGACTTCCACAAGGCTTCCCAGATGTTTCTGAACCCATCTTTTCATAATTTCAGAGCAATAATGTATATTTGTAACCATAATATTTAGTCATTCTTTGATAGACCACCTCCTTTTTTTTTGTAGTTTTTTGCTACAACAAAAAAGAGTTGCTATAAATAGTTTTGTACAAATGGGTCTTTGTTCTTTTTGTGGTGGTGGCCTGGTAGTAGTATTATTAGGGCAGAATTCCAAATTGTTTTCCAAAGTCATAGTTTTCTAAGAAGGTACCAGTGGACTTAATTTCTTGTAGTTCCTCCAATAATTGTCATTTTTCCCTTTTATGTCATCTTTGCCATTCTGATGTGTATCAGGTAGAATCATATCCTGGCTTTAATTTTCATTTCTCTAATTATTAGTGATTTGGAGCATTTCTTACTGAATGACTGTTGATAATTTTGATATCTTTTGAAAACTGTTCCTGTTCTTTGATAACTATTAAGGAATGACTTTTGTTTTATATATTTGGATCAGTTCTTTATACATCCTGGAAATAAGACCTTTATCAGAGAAATTTGCTATAAAAATAGTTTTCCAGTTAATAGATTTCTTTTAATCTTTAGGAATGATTTTGTTGGTGCAAAACATTTTCATTTTTATGTAATCAAAATGGTAAGTTTTGTCTTATGTGATTATCTCTCTCTTTTGTCTTTTCATGTCTCTTGCCTTATATAGGTTGAAAAGGTAGCTTCTTTTTTCTCTAATTTGTTTATGGCACTTATATCTAAATCATATAGCTGTTTGGAACTTACTGGGGAGTATAGTGTAAATAGTGATCTAATCTGAATTTCTGCCAGGCTGTTTTTCAGTTTTCCCAGCAGTTTTTTTTTTTTAATAGATTTTTATTTACAAATTATATGCATGGGTAATTTTTCAGCCTTGACAATTGCAAAACCTTTTGTTTCAGTTTTTCCCCTCCTTCCCTCCCCCCCTCCCCCCCATGGCAGGTTGACCAATACATGTTAAATATGTTAAAGTATAAGTTAAATACAATATATGTATACATGTCCAAACAGTAATTTTGTTGTACAACAGAGTCGGACTTTGAAATAGCGTACAGTTAGCCTGTGAAGGAAATCAAAAATGCAGGCGGACAAAAATAGAGGGATTTTTCCCAGCAGTTTTTGTCAGCTAGCTCTTACCCTGTAGTTATAGTCTTTGGGGTTATCAAATACTTTTGATTTGCAAAAAAACTTAATCAATTGACTCTTTTTTTTTTTTTTAAGCCAGTATCAAATGATTTTGAAGATTGTGTTTTTGTAAGTCATCTGTATTTATTAAGCACTTATTACATAATAATATCTAAATTCGTATAGCACTTACTATATACCATATACTGTGTTACATGCTTTACAATTATTATTTATCTTTATAACACTGGAAGAGAGATGCTATTATTATTCTCATTTTACAGGTGAGGAAAATGAGGCAAACAGAAATTAAGTTCTTTGTCCAGAGTCATAGCAGGCATTGTTTAAGGTCAGATTTGAACTCAGATCCTCCTGATAGAGGCCTAGCACTCTATCTATTATGCTGCTTAGACCAGCTATCAGATGCCTGTTCCAGGTGGCTGCTCAGTGTCTTATCGAGAGGACGACAATCTCTCAACCCTTTAAGAGTTGATGTTCTGCAGTGGATAGAGCACCAGCCCTGAAGTCAGGAGAACCTGGGTTCAAATGTGGCCTCAGACACTTAACAGGTCCTAGCTGTGTGACCCTGGGTAAGTTACTTAACCCTAATTGCCTCAGCAAAAAAAAAAAAAAAAAAAAAAAAGTTGATGTTCTGAGGGAGGAAGAAAGGCACAAAAGGAAGCTGAGAAGTAGGTAGAGCATGAGAAAAATGAGGGCCCTCTCTGTGTATATACTTGGCCTGGGTTTCTTCCTTCAAAGGGAGGTTCCTGGTAACACTCACTAACCAGAAGGATTGGAGGGTCATTCCTGTGGGAAGCCTAACAGCAGAGTACACTTCCAGGGTATTTAGAGAAAGCCTGGAAAGTCCTAGAGAGCAGTCCAGAAAGGAACTTAATGGTGAAGTTTGAGATCTGGAACTTGTAGACCAATTTCCTTCTCAATAATTTTCTTCCACTATTTCTCTTGAGAATCTTTACCTTTTGTTTTTCCAGATCCATTTTATTTTTTTTTTCCTATTATGTAAAGTATTTCTTTAGTAGTTTGTTATAACACTAAGTAAATTATTTTAGGTAGTATCATTGTTTTTATTATGTTGGTCCACCCCATCCTTAAACAATTAATATTGTTTCAGTTATCTGAGTCTATCATTATTTCTGTAAAAGAGTATTTTATAGTTGTATTATTCCTCCTTGTTGTATAACTCCTATGTATGTCTTGGTAGCACCTCTAATGGGTTTATACATCATGTAGGCATATTATATATATATATATATAGTTCTGAGTTGAAGTTAGAATTCTCTATGTCATCATGCCATTTGCAAAAAAAAAAAAAATTTAAAATTCTTATTTTGCCTATGCTTCTTTTCCCCCTTCTTTTGCTGTTATGTTAGTATTTTAGCACTCTTGCTACATAGTAATGTTGACAATTAGTATCTTTGCTTTACCCCTAAAATCTCCATTACATAGAGTGTTAGCTCTTGGGTTTTGGAGAAAGAACTGCCTAGATGACTCATTCATCGTATCTTGATCATCTAAGTCATTTTTTATGATTTTGAGATTATCAAAAAAGAATACGTTTTGTCTCATTCAATTCTGTGATCCTTGAAAACATTGGGGGTATTAAGAGACATTTGTTTTTTCTAGAACATAAATATCTCCTTATCCTATATTCCCTTCCAGCTGCCCCAGTTTATTTGCTTTTCTAAGTTTCTCTTGATTCTTGTGTTTACATTTCAAAGATATTTTATTTAGCTCTTGTTCCCCCCTCCCTCCCCAAGAATGCTTGCAATTCCTTTTGAAAAAGTCCCTTCCTTCCTGCCCTTCAGAAGTATAGTTTCACATAATAAATTGTTCTAAATTATGTCTTTATTTATATATTGAAATATTATATTCCAGGTTCTCCTGTCTTTTATTGTGGCAGCTGCCAAATCATGTGTGTTTTAATTAGTTCCTTAATACTTGAACTTTTTGTTTTGTTTTGTTTTTATTCTCTCCACGAGTTGATAGGAAATCAGGTGATGTCAGGAAAAAGCATTATTAAGATAAATGTGTTGCAAAGGCAGCTATTTGGATTCAAACTCGGCAAGTGTTACTTGTCTCTTTGAAACAATTTTAGCTTTAATTCCCTCTTGAATAGAAGAGGGGTGAAGAATTTTAGGGAGATAGAAGGGAAACAGTGGCACAGATTGAACCTTTAGTTGCTGTTACTCTGGTGTCCAGTCTGCCCTACCAAAAGGAATGGGTGGGCTGTGTCTATATTTTCAAATAGTTTGACTGATGTCATAGATAAAAATAAAAATCAGATTTTGTCATTTTTTTTAAATTAACACATATTAACCTGGAATAGCCTTTCCATCTGGATTCATTAGAATCATTTATTGATATTTTAGAAGCATATTATAAAAAATAGTTTTCTCCAAAATGTATAAAGTGTTGCTTAATGAATTAATCAAGTATAAACACAGACTCGGAGAAGTTTGATAACATCAAGATCCACCAGGAGAAAGTTGATCATATGAAAAAAAAAACGAACAATGGCTTATCTAAAAAATGGGACCTTGCTGCTGTCAAGGCAGAAGTAATAATGACAGTAATGAAAAGTAGCATTTTTCTAGTCCTTTAAAATTTGTAAAGTGAGACATGTCTCATTTGAATCTCACAAAAAAAAAAAAAAAAACAAAAAACCCAGTTACTGTTGTTAGTCTAGATGAGGAAATAGGCTGAGAGAGAGACTATTTTGTGACTGAGGCAATATTTGAACTTGGGGCTTCCTGACTCCCAAATCTAGTGGGCTCCTGTGCTGCTTCGCTGGCTGAAATATGCACACATGCACATACTAGTGTATTAATGCATTCATGAATGTATGTCTGCACATGTATTTTTCCTTGTCTTCCAAAACTGGGAGAGTTGTGGACTTAGGAGAAAAGGCTTAATTTCAGGGAAAAAAATTTTTTTAAATCAAAGGTAAAAGATTTTTAAAAATGCTCTGTTCCCTGAATACTCATGTGTTAAATATTATCACAAATAGCTTTGTGTGCGCATGTATATATACACATATAAACACTTGTGTGTGTGGAGGGTGAGGGAGGGAGAAGAAAGAGACTGTCAATAAATGGTTAATGGGTTCTTTCACTGGAACATTTAATGTCCAAGTTAGAAGATCAAGAAGCTGACCAGGGAGAATATGAATTTTTAGATTAGAACAAACAGAATGTAGCCATATCTGCTTTGAAAAAAATATAATCACAGAATTACAATCCAAAGTATAAAACTCGTTTGTCAAAACTTACTCAGTGGTGTCAATTATCTGCCTTTAAAAAAGAGGCAAAAAACCTTTTACAGTAGAAGGGAAAAGGGGGAAGGAGAGAGTAAGTGTACTTTATTCTCATCAGAACTGGCTCAAAGAAGAAATAACATACACACTCAGTATGGGTATAGAAATCTATCTTATCCTGTAGGAAAAAAGGAGGGGAATGGGATACAAGAAAGGGGAGCAGGAGGATGATAAAAGAGGACATATTGGGGAGGAAGTGGTCAATGGCAAAACACTTTTGAAGGAGGGACAGGGTGAAAGGAGAATAGAATAAATGGGGGAAAATAAAGTTTAGTAATAGTAATTGTAAAAAGAATTTTCAACCAAGTTTCTCTGATAAAGTCTCATTTCTTAAACTTAAGGGAAACTGAGAAATTTATAAAAACATAAGAGCCATGCCCCAGTTGATAAATAATCAAAAGATCTATGCCCAAAAGGTTATAAATTCATGCATATTCTTTGACTTAACAACATCACTATTAAGTATGAATGCCAAAAGAGATTAAAACTAAAAAAAGGGATGACATATATGCACAAAAATATTTATAGAAGCTCTCTTTTCAGGACAAAAAAATGGAAATTGAGATGTCCATCAATTGAGGAATGACTGAATAAATTGTGGTATGTGTTTGTGATGGAATATTGTTCTGTGGGCAGTGATGAGCAGGATGTTCTCAGAAAAAAAACAACAAAACAGCAGCAGCAACTTGGAAAGTCCTCCATGAACTCAAGTAAAGTGAAATATACTGTATACAAAGTAATAGCAGTGTTTTGGGATGACCAATGTAACTTTGCTATTCTTAGCAGTACAACAATCCAGGACTACTCTGAAGGACTTATGATGAAAAATTTTATCCTTACCCAGAGAAGGAACTGGTTGTCTGAATACAGGAATACAGATTGAAGCATGGCTTGCTTGTTATGTGCGCTCCTCTCTCTCTCTGTTTGAATACAGATTGAAGCATGTTGTGCTTGTGTGCCTCCTCTCTCTCTCTCTCTCTCTCTCTCTCTCTCTCTCTCTCTCTCTCTCTCTCTCTCTCTCTCTCTCTTTCTCTCTCTCTCATTTTTTTCCCATTAGGGTGGGAGATCTGTTCCCCCCTTCTCCCCCACAGCATGACCTTTATGGAAATGTTTTACATAATTTCACATGTGGTTTCTTAATTGTGGATGGGAATAAAGGAGAGAACATGGTATCCAAAAGTTTTACAAACAAATAAAAAAGTGTTTTAAATGTAACTGGAGAAAAATATTAAATAAATAAAATTTAAAAGTAAAACTCATTCAGTAATTCTCATTGTTAGGATTAAATTCTTACTAGATAATAATTCATTTTATTTTGCCATGGAAAAATGATATAAAGCCACTCACTAATTCCTCTTTGTTGTTCCCTCTCTAGTACAAAACTTGCTTAGAGTCTTGAATATTTTGCCTAATTTAGAAGTTTTAAATTTTTTTCCTCATATTGGTAAACTTCTAAACACATAATTCCCTCAGGAAGTTTTGGAAAATATGGAAAAACAATGGAGTTTTCCATTCATTCTGCAACTATTAAATGAGCACTTACTATGTATGAGGTTTTTTGCTATATTAGGTATTACAAGAATACATAGATGACGAAGTTAACAAATCAGGAAGCTTACATTCTACTTTGTTAAATAGGACTTGCTCACACGTGTGCCATAATACATGGCAGAATATAGCAGGTGTAATACAAAGCAGGTAGTGACAAGCAAAATGAATAAGACACATACAGTGGGAATGCATGGCGGGGGGGAATCTTTTCTATTGTGAGGAGGAGAAGGCTTCATAATAACATTTCATCTGGACCTTGAATAATTTGTAACTAGAGCATGGGAAAAAGAGGAGAGAAGGGAAAAAGTTTTCCAGGTAAGGGAAGCTCATGAGTAAAGGTATATGAAGACTTAAACTTGTGGGGTATATTGGGAGTGATGCATGTTTTAGTTAAATCTGCATGTAGATTTGGTTGAAAAGGTAGGTCCATATCATGAAGTACCCTGCATACCAAGCTAGGGGCTTTGAACTTTGAATAATTAACAAGCATCTATTAGTGTACGAGGCCCAGTGCTTATTCTTGGCATACAGGAGAAGGACCTCCTCTCCCTCCAAAAAACATTTTTTCTTTTACCCTCAGGAAAGTCATTTTTAAAAAGTGAATTTTAAAAATGGATATCTTGGGGCAGCTAGTTCGTGAAGTGGATAGAGCACCAGTCCTGAAGCATCTGAGTTCAAATATGACTTCAGACACTTAACACTTCCTAGCTGTGTGACCCTGGGCAAGTCAATCCCAATTGCCTCAGCCAAAAAAAAAAAAAAAAGGATTTTTATGTCACTCACCCTAATGATGTTGTGAAAGTAGAAAAGACAAGATTGGGCATTCAATATGTAGGGTCAGTGAAAAAGAAGAGTGAGGGATGATGCTGAGAGGACTAATGCCGTAGATGGTTTTAGGAGACTTGGGAAGAGGGGAAGGCAGGAGAGTGAAGGAAGTGGTGTTGATACTGAATTCTCTTTTGGATATACTTTTTTATTTTTCCCCCCTGAGGCAATTGGGGTTAAGTGACTTGCCCAGGGTCACACAGGCAGGAAGTAAGTGTTAAGTGTCTGAGACCAGACTTGAACTCAGGTCCTCCTGACTTCAGAGCTGATGCTCTATCCACTGCCCCATCTAGCTGCCCCCTCTTTTGGATATACTGAGTTTAAAATGTTTATGGGATATCCAGTTCAGTCTGCCCAAAAGGCAGTTGGTGATGGGAAACTGTAACTCAGGTGAGGTCAGAGTTGATTATCTAGATTTGGAATCAGTCAGGTGCACAAAGATAATGGAAACCATGGGAGCTGGTGAGATCATCAAATGGAAAAATCTATAGGGAGGGACAGGGAGTGATATGGTGAAAAGAGCTCTGCTATTAGAAAAAAATTCTGTTCAGTGTGGAAGATGAATTTGGGGGCAGGAAAACCAGAAAGAGAATTAGAAAATGGCAAATGGGTTTGGATGTAAAGTAACAGGGTTGATGATAGCAGGGGAAGGGAGAGTGTAGATGTGAGAGACATGTCTGAGGGAGAGAAGGATCTCTGAGGATCCTGAAATGCCCTCAGCAGGGAGAGGGAAGTGTTTATTGATTTGAGAAGGTGATTAAGCTTCTGAAATAGTACAGTTGAGCTGCTATTGGGACTCCTCCTAGCACAGGTTCCCATGTCCAATAGATATTACCTTCTTAGACATTCTTAGAACAATGTCTGGCACACAATAAGTACTTAATAAATGTTTCTTAACTGATTTTGTTTTCATTTCTTTGCATTTGTCTTTATTGAACAAAATAATCACTAGATGTTCATTATTTTAGCGTGTGGGTCTGGGGAAAAGATTTGGGTTTTCTTTATCTCTGTTAACATGATAGTTGAAGTCCGGATAGTGGATTATGGAGCTGAGAAAGTACAAGGAGCCCCTTGGGGAAGGGGGATGGGGCGCAGACAGTACCTGGTTCAGAAAGAAATCAGCACATCACAAAAATGAGTAGCACAGAAAGAGGAAATCCAGTCTAATTCAGGCACCTAAAGTGAGTTTCAAGAAAAAAGTGATCAGAAGGGGCAAAACTGTGGGAAAATATAGTATGGTGAACACCAAGAAAAGGCTGCATGTTGAGAGAGCTAGATTTGGAATCTGGAGGCTCTGCATCCAAATTTAGTGTGTGCCCTGTAAGAGGACACAACCTCCCGGGTCTGCTCTGTGACATGAACCAGTTGGATTACAGCTTCAAATGAGAATTTGGATTTATTAAGAAGTCATTTGGGATTATTGAGAGTATAGGTTTAATATTACTAGAATAGAAACCCATTTCCTTGAAGTAATGGGAGGAATAATGAAGCAGAGGCATCATCTTACTAAAAGTTGGAGTAATTGTGACTTGGAAAGAGCCTTAAAGTAAACTCCTGTCCAAGGGAAGTATCTCATCTAATACATTCTCAGGCAGGTATGGCTTATTTTTAGTTTTAGATAGCAGTAATTGTTAGAGAGTTGTTTCTTACATTGGTATTTCTGTAATTCCCCTTGTTCTGTTCTTTTGAGGCAAGATAGAACAAGTCTGCTCACTTTTACATGTGGGAAGGAAGGTCAGCAGGTGTCATCTGATTGAGAAGATTTTTTTCTTTTGTCAGTTTTAAAAACTAGGGAGACCTGTGCTTATTTGTAGTCAGAAAGGAAGATGTCAAACGATTAAATGGAAAGATTGAAATATTATTAGAGCTGAAGATTAAGCAAGAGCTTCAAGGACTCCAAGGATTGGGGATCAAAAAAGAAGGAAAGGCCATAGATTTTGGGACAGAGGTGGTGGTGGGGGCGGGGAGAAAGCTTCTGTTTGAAGTGGGACAGGCAAATTGGGTGATTTTGAAGAATACTGGAAGGGTTCAAAACTAGTCACTGTTGGGAAATCATGTAGATTGCAACTCCCCTCTATTTCTTCTCATTAATCAAGCATTTATTAAAGCTCCTACTGCCTGCCAGATACTGATTAAGTGTTGGGAGATAAAAAGACAAGAGCAATGGTTATTATCTTCAGAAGCTTACATTTTAACAAGCTAGGTAACATGTATGTGTTTATACAAAACAGATACGAGGAAATTTGGGTGAGGATGACATTAGCAACTGTGAGACTTAGAAAAAGTCCTGGATTGAAGGTAGCCTTTGAGCTGAGTCTTCAACAAAGCCAGGGACTCCAAGAAGCATGAGGAGAGAGAGCCTAAGAGAATAGACTGTGACGAGAGTAGCAGCAATAATGCTGTGTACGAGGGACAAGAAGTTGGTCAGTGTGCCTTGAGAGTGTTTGCAGGGGAAGTTAGGGGAGTTACATTTGAGTCTAGCTGTAATAGGGATTCATTGGAGTTTATTGATTATGGATGTATGGGGGTTATGTGTGTGTCACACCTATAATTAATATATTAATTATTAATTAAATTAATTAAACACACCTATAAATAAATATATAGTCACACCTATAATTTTTTGGGCAGTTGTATATGGAGTGCAGATTAGAATGGAGAAGAGACCAAAAGAAACCGATCATATAGAAGGTGGTTGCAATAGTCCACTTAAAATGATGGAGTGTCTTAACCTAGGGTTACAGCTGTGTGAATGGAAAGAATGGAACTAATGAGAGAATTGGTCTGGAGAAAAAAAAAATCACTAGATTTGGCATCTGATTGGCTGCGGAGGGTGAATGAGAGTGAATCTCAGAATTGAATCTCAGGGGCCATGGCAACGTGTAGGGAGAAAGGACTTTTCCTCATTGGGTGACAGGATTGGAGTTCGCAGGAGAGAAGAGCTGGCTCTGTGTACATTTGGGAATCATTTGTAATTCATTGAAGCATGGCAGCGAATGAGAAAGTATGGAGAAGAAAAGGGCAGAGGGTTCCTAATGGGGCATTTTTTTACATTGCCTCCTCATTGTTCCTCATACAGGGAACTCCATCTCCCCCTGTTCTGGACTTTTCCTTGGCTATTCCTATGCCTGGAATTCTCTTCTTCCTCGCCCCTTTTTGTCTTTCTTGGCTTCCCTCAGCTAAAATTCTACCTTCTGCAACAATCCTTTCTTGATCTTCCTTAATAAATAAGTCCCAATTTATTTATTATATAGCTTGTGGATAGTTGTTTTCATATTGCCTGCCTTACTCGACTGCTTAAGAGCAGTGTGAGACATGTATCTAGAATGAATGTCTTCCTTACTTTGTTGAATTTCTGTAGGTGCTACAAAACACTTTCTCTTTTAGGCACTTAAGTAATATTGTATGTTAGAGTTAGAAGTGTTTGTGTGCATATTGTAATTTCCATGAAGCCGGAGACCTCATCTTATCTAAACTTTGGAAATCATTAGCATCATACTTTATGGCTCTCTTCCCAAGCATGTATGAATTATTGTTGAGTTGAATTGAAAATAGTTAAGGGAACTTCACTTTTATTCACAATTTATTAAAGCTGAAACTTATAAGAACATTTGTTCTAGCATGTTTTTTAAACTATCAAACTCATTATTTTACAGCCAAATTCTATAACTTAGGATTTTAATTGTTTGGCACACAAGTATTTTGTCTTAATACCATTAAATTAGTATATTATAACTACATCATCAATGTGGCCTTGTGTGGGAAAAGGTGAAGAACTTACAGATTCTAAAGTAGATCAAGCCTTATAGGCCTCAGTTTCGGCTTCTTCAGAGTCACATGATTTTAGATAAGGCCTGGTCTATGTGGCCGAAGAAGCTGTATATCACCTTGTCTACTACATTCCATTGACCAACTAGGGGAACAGTAGACTTATGTGACCAATCACAAAATATAGAGGGTGGGATTTTGGAGGTTCTTTGTCTGAAATGTATAAAAGCTGTAAGCATTTTCAAGGTTCTCGTCCTATCCAGGATGGGGTTTGCTTCTGGAGATTCTAATAAATCTGATTTCTATGAGTGATCTCTGTAATAGTCAATTTGGGTAAGTCTTTTTGTGCCAAACAGCCTCACGGGTAAAAAGTGGATTTAGGGTTAGGGTTAGGGGCAGGGAACATTTTCTGGACTCTGGGTAGAGGCTGCCTTCCAAAAATGTGATAACCTTTAGAAGTGATAACCCTAAACTTTTTGTATTTTAAATACCTCTAAGACAAGGATTATACGAAACATGGACTTTTCTTGCTAAGTTCTTTGTGCCTCTTTGCTTACTGTGTAGCTGTATCATAATATGTGTCAGACAAGTTTGTGGAGCTTAAAAAATAGATAAAATACTGTCAGCTGTAGTCGTACTTTCTTGGTGAAGTTGGATTTTAGCATCCAGTCATTCAGTAAGTTGGCCAAATCCATTTAGTTCTTTTTCCAAAATTCCCTCTTTTCCATTCCTATTTCCATTCTATTCTTGCGTACCATTCTAACCTGGCCTCCTTTTCTTGACTTTTCCCTTCTTACCTATCTATTCTACATGCCACCAGTTGTTATAGAAGACAACTTCTGACTCTCCTCTCAAAAACTTTGCCTATGAGATGAAGTTCAAATTCAAAGGTCCTCCACAATCTGTTTTAAGTTTTATAGAATTCTAAAATTTTAGAGCCAGAGGGAATCTTAGTAATCATCTTATATGATAATATTAACTCATTTATGTGGTGTTTTAAGGTTTGGAAAGAACTTTCTTCACATCATTCTGTGAGATAGGTTTCCGCATAAGTATCATACTACTCATTTAACAGATAAGGAAGCTCTGAGATAATTAATGCTATTAGTAAATTTCTGATGGACTGGAATCTAGTTTTCCCAGCTTTCAATGTGGTGAAGTATCTGCTGAGCCAAACTGTTTTTCCTAGCCTAAATACCACTACTCATCTAGCGAGAAATGCCAGATTTGGGAATATCTGCCAATATCATCAGATGAAGATCATGGCTCTAGGGCTGCCTAGATGGGTTTAGTGGCAAGGGCTTTTGATTTAGTGTCAGATGACCTGGGTTCACGGCCCAGAGCTATGTACTTTTCTATTTGTATGACTTCAGGCAAATTCTTAATCCTCTTTACAATTATTTCCTTATCCCTTACATATCTTTAACCTAGTGATCTTTAATCTTTAATTTTGGGATCCTGTTCCTGTCCTTATCCTTTACTCCCCAGCCATCATCCCCTTAAGGTATGTAAATCTTCCCTGCTTGCACCCAGAATTAATTTATCAGTTCTTTCTTTGGAGGTGGAGAACATTTTTCAGATTTGTCTTAGATCATTGTTTCCATCAAGAGTTGCTAAGTCTTTCATGTTAGATCATTTTTACAATATTGTTATTACTGTATACAGTGATCTTTTGGTTCTGCTTATTTCACTTTGTGTCAATTCCTAAAGGTCTTTCCAGGTTTTACTGAAACCATCCCCAACATTTCTTAAGGCAAATTATTATTCCATCACAGTCATATAAATACTGCATGTTCAACCATTCCCCAATTTATGCTCTCTTGATCATAGATTTGTATAAAATATTTTAAGTAATTGAATTATGGGTTTATTCTCATGTTCTTCATCATATACCCTGAAGAATAATTAATGATAAAATCACATTTATATAGAGCTTTTAAAAATTTAAAAAAATGTTTTCCTTACAATTCAGGGAGAAAGATTGTTCAAATATAATCCCTGTTTTGTAAGTGAAAAAATTGAAACTCGGGTTGTGAATTGCCCAATGTTACAAAGCTAATACCTCTTGAAAAACATCAATTTAAAAACTGATGAAATGTATTTTTAGTAACTGTGTGATCCGGAATAAGTCACTTGTCCCTGTTTGCCTCAGTTTACTCATTTGTCAGATTAGCTGGAGAAGAAAATGGCAAATCACTCCTGTATCTCTGTCAAGAAAACCATGATTGGGGTCCTAGAGAGTCCAGTACAACTGTTGGTCTGAAATTACTCAACTTCACCACACAGCTGTTAAGTGTCATTGCTTAAAATCAAATCCTAATTCCTAAGTTCATTGGTGTATGACAGAAGTCTCAAACTGTGTAACACTATCAATGTGCTAGTCGGATTAAAATGTAATTGGGAAATTTTTAGCCAAATAATTAAATAACATCAAGCAGACATCCATGTTATTATCTGTTTTTCTAAGTAGACAGGTCCAGGCATAAATCCTTAGGTATAGTTTGTGGCCCCTCTTTTTTTTTTTTTTTTTTTTTGGGTTGGCGCTGCTGATGGAAAACAGTATGCAGAGTCCTCCTGCTAATAGAGATTTCCAGCTTTTCTTTAACTTGGCAAATTTAGTTGCTTGAGGCATTGAGATGTCAAACAACTTTACTTTTGTCATATAGGGCATGTGTGTCAGAAGCCCTCTGGTCCTGCCACAGAATCATTCCCTCTTAGAGCCTTACATAGCTCTATCATTACATTTTAAGAATGGTTTTCAAGAAATCTAAATTTCAAATTTCTTTATTAAGTTAAGGATATATTTTAATAATCTAAGACATGCTAACTGGTAATTGCGCACATTTTGAACCAAGTCTAAAATTTTTAATCATTCATGGAATATACCTTGGGTTTATTTTTCTATTTGAAGTTCACTACCAGTTTATCTTTTCACAGGAGTCTGTACCATATTATACACGATCTGTAGACAGTCAAGTAAATGGCTTCACCTACTCTTTGGAAAATAAAAAGTAAATAGTCAATTTTTACTGTCACAAAAATATAATTTGCTAGAGAAGAATGTACTATGAATTATGACTGAAATGCTTGTAGAAATATTGAAATATAAATGTATATATATTTTAACAATAACTTATTTTCAAAATACATGCAAAGATAATTTTCAACATTCATCTTGCAAAACCTTTTTTCTCCCTCCCTCCCCTCACCCTCCTCTTCTAGAGAGCAAGTAATCCAATATAGTTAAAGATGTACAATTCTTCTAAATATATTTCCTCATTTACCTTGCCGCACAAGAAAAATTAGATAAAAAAAAAAAAGCAAGCAAACAGCAATGACAAAAAATGTAAAAATAGTATGTTGCATTCCAAAATTCAGTCTTCATGGCCCTTTCTCTGGATGTAGATGGCTCTCTCCATCACAAATCGATTGGAATTGGCCTGAATTATTTCACTGTTGAAAAGAGCCACGGCAAGTTGGTCATTGCATAATCTTCTTGTTGCTGTGTACAATGTTCCCTTGGTTCTATTCACTTCACTTAGTATCAGTTCATCAGTTAGCATCATCATCTCTCCAGGCCTTTCTGAAATCATCTTGCTTATTGTTTCTTTTAGAGCAATAATATTCCATTACATTCATATACCATAACTTATTCAGCCATTTCCCAACTGATGGGTATCCACTCAGTTTCCAGTGCAGACATGTTTTTTAAAAGTAAGATTAAATAAAACCTGAAGAGACCACGGAGAATTTTAAAAGACTGTGGCTATCATGGGAATACACTAAATTAAATAAGCTAATGTTATAAGACTCTTTACATCCCTTAAAGAAGTTCTGGATACATGTCATTTTTTATTATTGGGAGATTCTTACATCTTTCTCCTAGGTGTTTAAAATTATGTTTTAGAGAAAATAGATTTCCCACCAAGTTAACCGCATGGCAACTTATTTCTGTGATATTAGAAGCAGGCACACAAATTATAGTGGTCCAAGGTTCAGGTCTTTCTATTTTCATCTTTGGCCTAATGCCCAAAAAAACAACCAGGCCAAAAGATCCAGTCTAAACTGTACTGCCATAATTGGAAAGAAGTGCTTTAGCCCACTGAAAGGATATATGACAGTATCCAGCTACATACTGTCTGAAACAACTCTTTTCCGATCACTAGTTCTCTGATAGCTCCTCGCTGACACCTCTTTTTGTTGTCAACCTTCCCCCTCCCCAAAGTTGGTATGTATAGACTTTGATTAAGAGGCATTTTCCAGATGACTTCCACAAGTTACTTTGATTTTTCTTTTCTTTTTTAAAAAATAACAATAGCTTTTTATTTATCAAAATACATGCAAAGATAGTTTTCAGCATTCAGCATTGCAAAACCTTGTGTTCCAAAATTTTCTCCTCTTTATCTCCCTCTTCCCCCAGTCAACAAATAATCCAGTATAGGTTAAATATGTGCAGTTCTCCTAAGTATATTTTCACATTTATCATGCTGCACAAGAAAAAAAGAGGGGGGGGGGGGGAACCAAGCAAACAACAACAAAAAAGATGAAAATACTCTGTTGTGATCCACATTTAATCCCCACAGTCTTCTCTCTGGATGCAGATGGCCCTCTCCACCACAAGTCTTCTGGAATTGTCCCTAAATCACCTCATTGTTGAAAAGATTCAAATCTGTCCCAGTTGATCATCACATAATCTTGTTGCTTGTGTACACTGTACACTTGGTTCTGCTCACTTCCACTTAGCATCAGTTCATGTAAGTCTTTCCAGGCCTTTCTGAAATCATCGTGCTGATCATTTCTTATAGAGTAATAATATTCCGTTACATTCATATACTATAACTTATTCAGCTATTTTCCAACTAATGGGCATCCACTCAATTTCCAGTTTCTTGCCACTACAAAAAGGGGTGCTATAAACATTTTTGTACATGTGGGTCCTTTTCCCTCTTTTATGGTCTTTTTGGGATACAGATCTAGATGCCTCAGTGCATCTGCTCAACTCCAGCCCATTACAGGATCAAAGTTTGATAGTCTTTAGGGAATAGTACTTTTTGATTTTTCTTTAAGGAGGAAGAACATCTTTGAGTTGATCAGCTTTAAAAATAACCCATTCGTAATGTCTCAACTCAAGTCCTTTGTTTTCAGTGAAGTCCTGTTCTTGAAAAAGCTTCATAATTTCAAAGGACATATGGCAGCAAAGTTTTTCAAATGACTAGAATGGTCAGAAGCAACAAAGTTCCCTTGTTTTATGGGAAGGGAAAACGTTTATATGGACTAGTCTGTAAAAATTCAGTTTGTAGAGTCAGGAAATGGCAAAGGAATGAGGAAATGCACATTAGAAGCAGTATGTACCACACGGTATTGTAGAGGTGGATTATAAAGAATATTAAAATATATATCTCTTAATTTAGTTGAAGATAAACTTGTGAATCATTTGGTTAAAATACAAGAACTAATTAAGGCTGCACTCTTAGAAATGTTGGGAGCTAGAAGATGATTAACTTTAAATAATTCATTATTTTTTAAATTGTATATTGAAATTTCAGTAATGATTTAAAAAATTCTGTCCATTTTATTTTCTGAACTTTCTGCTCTCTGGTGTATTTTTTTTAATTAAAGTTTTTTATTTTCAAAACATATGCATAGATAATGTTCAACATTCACCCTTGTAAAACCTTGTGTTCCACATTTTTTTCCCTCCCTTCCTCCCACCTCTTCTAAACAGTAAGTAATTCAATACATGTTAATAAACATGTGCAATTCTTCTATATGTATTTCTACAATTATCATGCTGCAAAAGAAAAGTCAGATTAAAAAGGAAAAAAAATAAGAAAAAATGCAAGCAAACAACAAAAAAAAGTGAAAATATTAGGTTGTGATCCATACTCAATACCCACAGTCCTCTCTCTAGGTGTATATGGCTCTCTCCATCACAAGACCATTGAAACTGGCCTAAACCAATTAATTGTTGAAAAAAGCAGTATGTACCACACGGTATTGTAGAGGTGGATTATAAAGAATATTAATATATATATCTCTTAATTTAGTTGAAGATAAATTTGTGAATCATTTGGTTAAAATACAAGAACTAATTAATCAATTAAGAATTGCTCATCGGGTAGTCTTGCTGTTGCCATGTACAATGATCTCCTGGTTCTGTTTACTTCACGTAACATCAGTTCATGTAAATCTCTCCAGGCTTCCCTGAAATCATCCTCCCTATTGTTTCTTACAGAACAATAATATTCCGTAACATTCATATACCATAACTTATTCAGCCATTCTCCAACTGATGGGCATCCATTCAGTTTCCAGTTCCTTGCCATTACAAAAAGAGCTGCCACAAACATTTTTGTGTGGGTCCTTTTTCCTCCTTTATGATTTCTTTAGGATACAGGCCCAGTTCTCTGGTGTATTTTTAAAAAATGTTTTATTGATGTTCTTTTTTTTTTCCATCTTTCCTTTTTCATTCTTTTTCCTTTTTGGTCATTCACCTACTTCTCTGTTTAATTTTCCAACAGTTGGTATGAGGAGGCAATAAGTGCTCTCATTTCATGGTGGAAAAAGAGTACTGTAAGTTGGAGAGATCTGGGAAGGCTTTACCAAAGACAAAGGGCTTGAATTGAGACATTAAGAATGGGTAATTTGATAGTTGATCAATTCAACATTGTTCTTGCTTTAAAAAAAAATCAGATTAATTTGCCAAAGGCCTCTGTGCTCTTTGAGTTGTCAGGGAAAAAAAGAGGAAATGCTCTCTTTTTAAGAAGACTTCATTTTAGCTGGGGTGGTAATATCAGTGGGGAAAGGTCCTGTAGAGTCACAGGAACTCCTGATTCATTGGGAGAATGGTGTAGAAGAAAAAGGGAAAAGGAGAGAGTGAGCATTCATGCCTACTTGCCTAAAAAAAAAATCATATGCTTTTCTTCAGTGGATAAAGCTGTCCACACTGAAGAGGAAGAAGGTGCTTCCAAGTGAGAGATGAGAAGTACAAAGAGCAGTGATGTTAAGTGATCTGCTGGGGCAGTCACTCATCAGACTGGCACCGTAGATGGGCTGCTGCCTTTCTTGGGCTTGTGCAGGAATCCTTCAGAACCATAACTGCAATTGCTGGAAGGAAAATAGAAAACATTAATAAGATTACTGAGATTTGGGAAAGAGATTCTAGGCCCGAGGGGCAGAGTGGTGGTTTTGTTCATGACTGCTTCCTGTTGAAAACAAAGGATTCAAAAGCAAAGGGCAGGAATAAGAGGTGAATAGTTGGTTAAACATAAGACAACAGAAAATAGGATTTGGATTTCATAGCCTTAAAAATATGGAATTCCAGTCTCCTGACCAGGGATAAAATACTCTTACCAAAGGTTAAGGAAGGAAGGGATAAAAGTGTCTTGTATATTTCCACCAAGACACATAACATAGAAAGTATGTGTAATGTAGGCAAAAGCATATTCAAAACACTCAGAAATTCGCAGGAGGCAAAATCCAAGAAAATAACTGCATAAAACCCATGATTTATTCATATGTGCACAAAATATGAGTAACAAACCATGAATGAGAGGTTATTTTAAGTGAGGTGAAAAAATTGGTCTTGTAGTTATCATGGCAGTGATAAGTTCCTGGATTGGAATATTACAGGAGATGTAATATTTTACTCAAAAAACCAGGTAAAGTTAAAAAGGTATATGTAATTGGGAGTGAGATTTGGGGGACCCAAGGAGCAGAAATAATTAGGCAAAGATTAATGGAAAATAGCATCAGAAATATTGTCATTAGAAATTACTGAAGAAGGGGTAGCTAGGTGGTGTAGTGGATAGAGCACCAGCCCTGAAGTTAGGAGGACCTGAGTTCAAATATGGCCTCAGACACTTAACACTTCCTGGCTGTGGGACCCTGGGCAAGTCATTTAACCCCAATTGCCTCAGGGGGGAAAAAAAAAGGAAAGAGGGAGAGAAATTACTGAAGATCAGTAGGACAGAAAGGATGAATTTGGAATATAGATCACAAAACTGAGGGACATTGTAATAGTGGGAGACATCTCTTATCAGGAGGTATGCTGGAACTCTGCCAAAAACAAAGCAACAGTAATTTCTTGACTTTTCTTAATTATAATTTTGTTTGTCAGAAGATGAATGCCTCAAATAGAAAACAATCTTTTCTAGATAAGAAAGAGGTGATCAGAAAGTATCTGTGTGACATAATCAAGAACAGGTCATACATAATGCACTCCTTCCATTTCCTTTTTAAATAGATTGATTTTTAAAAATTTTAAGATTGATTTTTAAAAAAGGAACTACTTTAGATTTGATGTAACCAAATATTTGACAAATCCTTATATATTGTTGTTGTGGAAAAGATGGGGAGAGGTGTGCTAGACGGCAGTACAAAAAGGTATCACGTCTTTATTGATTGGATGAAAAAAAGTACTAATTAATGATTTGAAGTCAGCTCAGAAAGAGGTTTTCAGTGGCGTGCCCTAGGGTCTGTACATGTCTGTGCTTTTAATGTTTTTATCAATGACTTACATAAAGATAAGAATTGTATAATTATCAAATTGTGTTTGTTATGAAGCTGGGAATGAGAAGTAATTGGCGGCTAACCCATTTAATGACAGAGTTGGAATTCAAGAAAGCTCTTGTCAGGATAAATACTGAGCTGAATCCAGTAACATGAATTTTAATAAGGATACATGTACAGTTAAAAAATCCAACAATGTCACAAGTAAAAAAAATTGGGAAAAGCTAAGAGTTTTAGTGAACTTAGCCTCAATCAGAATTCTGTATTTTATTGTGCTCAGTTTAGGGGCCACATTTTAGTGAGGACATTGATAAGCAAGAGATTAACCAGAGGAAGGCAGATGCAAAGAGGTTATTTCAAGAAGCTGACATTTTATTCTAGAGAAGAGAATGCTTGTCAAAGTCTTTGAAGGCCTGGTGTGATTAAGAAAGATTAGCTGTGTTTTGCTTGACCTTAGAGAGTAGAATTAGTTGCAAAAGGCCAAATTCAGCTATTGATTTACTAAGATCTTCTGTTCTAAGGAAAAACAGATCTTTGGGAGTGGGCTGTGACTGGATATCATTAAGTCACAGGGAGCTCAGAACCCTGGACTGGTTGCATCTTAAATAATGTGTTCCTGTTTTAGCACCCATACTTCTTGCATTGACAGCCTGTTCTATCCCAGGACATCTGGGCAAATACCACTGGACTTCTCATTTTAGGATTGCCAAGCAGCTGCCACATTTTATCATGGTTACTGTCTCTACCATATTTTCTTCTTCTCCTACAATTCTCCTCTATTCTCTTACAATACTCATCTTCTCTATTCGTGCTCAGCCATCACTCTTAATTTAGGCCCTTTTTAACCTCTACCTGGACTGCACCAGTGTTCCTTCTGTTTCTAATCTCTTCATTCTTCAGTTAATTCTTCACATGAATTCCAGAATAATGCTTTCAACTCACAAATCTGATTCTTTTACTCTAGTGACGGAGTCAGTAAACTCTAGTTGCTTCCCCTTACTTTTAGGATCAAATGCAAACTCCTCTCATTGTGGCTAAAGCCCTCCATGACCTTGCTATAACCTATTTTTCCATACTCATTATACATCACTAGACTTTACAGAGACCAACCAGACTCACTTTCCAGCTCTTCCTCATCTTCCTCCAGCTTCTTCTGTCTGTGTGCCTCTGCATGGCTGAGTCTCATGTCCTCAGTGTGCTGCTCCTGTCATCTTCCTAATTGTTTTTCTTCAGAAAGAGAGGGAGGGAGGGGGAGAGAGGTCATTATGGACCAGAACTAGGTAATTTAAAAGGGATTATAGGAGAAATAAAAGACATACAACATTGTTAGCTAAGTTTTAACACGTGTTACCCCCAAAAGTGGGGTAGAACCTGAAAAATCTGTATTTTCTATGGAGTTTTAAATAAATGTATAGATGATAGGTTTGTAATGAAAAGTTAATCAAATTTAGCTGTGTAATTCAGACCTTGTTTATTCATTTAATATTGTTGTTTTCTTCGTTCACAAGAATCAGAAAAGCTAGAATGGAATTTATGTAGCACTTAAGCTTTTTAAGAGCTTCTTCACTTTCCCCATTTGTAAAATATGGACGAATTTTACTTTGCTTACATGGAATTTTTTTCTTTTAAAAAAAAATAATACCCTTTTATTTTTCAAAATACATTTATTTTTTTTACAAAATATAACATTCACCCTTGCAAAACTTTTGTGTTCCAGATTTTTCTTCCTCGCCCCCTCCCCTCTCCCTTAGACAGCAAGTAATCCAATATAGGTTAAACATGTGTATGGAAGTTTTTTTTTTTTTTTTTTTCAATAAGTATCAAGTGAATGTCTGTGCAAGTATTTTGTAAGTCACAAAAATCACTCTAAAAATATTAAATGTCATTTTGGTTAAGATCACTTAGAGACAAGATAATTTTTCTTGGATTGTTTGTTTCCCTTTGTAATTTGTAAATATTTGATAGAGAATAAATACATTATCTTAACATCCATATCAGAGTACATAAACTATTGTTTGATAGTGTTTTGCCTAAGGTATTTAATATAGGAGCCTATGAAAATGAAGCTTTTGATATTTAATTGAGATTTGCACCAGGATATGGAAGAGAAAATTATTTTTGTTTCATCTGCCAAATATGGGTGATGAACAACTAGATCTTTAAAAATGAATGGAGGAAATAGATCCTTCCAACCACACTGTCAGCAGTTTCTCCCCATCTCTGCACTTGTGACCGGTAGCTTGTGGAACAAATTTTGAAGCTATAAAAGTAGAGTGGCTTTTATTCCTTTTTTCCTTTAATAGCAAAGCAATTAATTATTACAGAATAGCAAAGTAAATTAAGTAAAAAGGTAGGGTGATGGTGAGCTATTGCTTAGACATGACCATCCCCGCAGTAGAAAAGAGAATGCCTTCTAGACATCTCTCAGTGTATCCCATTGTATCACTTCTGACAGCTGTCTTGCATTATCAAGAGCTGAACAATATAGAACACTTGATACTTTGTCTAAAAATATTATTAATTTTATTTTACTTTGTAATGGGGGCTGCCTTATTCTGCTTCATCTCTTGAAGGATCTGGGAGTCTAGTCACATCTCTGAAAGGATTCTGACAGACTCTGATTCTTTTAAGTAAAGCATTGTGATACTATTTTGGCCTTTCGGAGACAATTTTTTTCCGCTTTCATTATTGTATATTTCTTCACAGCTCAGTTAACACTTCTTCTAGGAAGCCTTCTCTAATCTTCCTGATTGGTAGTGTTCTTTCCCTGTAATTGTTAACTAGGTGCTTAATAAATGTGTATTGATTGATTCTGTATAGGTGAGATTTTCAGATCAATTTCATTGGATAATTGTGTTGATTTAGAGCTGAAAGGAATGTTCATATTTAATATCCATTGAAAGTCCAAAATAAGCATTATCTGTAAAGAAGAAATGCTAAAGAACTTCGACACCTGTGTTGATTTCAAATGCAGTGTACGTGCACAATACTATGCTGAAAGCTTCCCTTTATTCTACATGAAGCATTGTTCTATACTACCTTTATTACTAAAGTAGATAAATTAACTCTAGATCTTTTGATTATAATATAATTTAATTTGTATGTTGGGTTTGTGATGAAATGGGGACTATTTTCTTATAGTCACACTTTCTTATTCTCTTTGATTCTTGTTCATGTCCTCCAGTAAATCTTCTGTAGGAGATCACCTTTGGCTGCCAGGAGCAGTCTTCTCTTTGGAAAAGTTTAGAACCATCACCATTAACCTCACAGTATCTACTTTCCTTAACAGTCATTCTGCTATCAGTATTACTGATATTTCATGGTTAAAGGCACCCGGCACTGTAAGAGTTCTCTCTCCACAGGGTACCTTGATTAATCCTGGATATCCTTTGTGGCCTGTGAGAGAAATACCAGTCTCAGTATATGTTAGACAAGTGAAGAAGATGGAGCCCATAGGCAGTCCATGTCAATGTCAGTATTTGAAACCAGGTTCTCTGACTGGGTCCAGGAGTCTTTTCATTGTGGCACAAGTTATTGATTTAAAGAACGTGAGCTTTTTCAAGGATGTGGTTGGGTAGCTGTTGAATTGGATTAGCTGACCTCTGAGGGCCTTTGAAGTACTTCAATTATGTGAAGCAAAGGATCTGATTATATTGGGAATTTTGTACTGAGAAGGATCTTGTGGAAGTAAATTTTTAGGCTCACAGAAGAAATGGAATTGAGGAAAATAGTGACATGGTAAAACTTAAAATCGTAGAATTATCCCTGGTAGCTGTGCGGAGTAGGATGGAGTGGAGAAACTGGAAACAGAAGGCAATATGAAGTCCTGATCTAAGGTGGCAACTGTGTAAATTGAGAGAATGGGAATGGGGATGAAGGTAAGAGCTAGAGGGAGAACAGAAGGAGAATGGACAGAAATTGGCAACTAAGTGTGAAGTGAAGAATCAGGGATGACACTGAGATGGCAAGATCTGGGTGTCTAAAAGGATTCTGTTTGATAGAGAAGCAAGTAAGAGGGTGAGGGGAGGGGGAATGAGAAGTTCTGCTTTGGATAGATGAGTTTGTGATGTCCACAGGAAGTCCAGGAGATGTCTAACAGGAAGCTGGTAGTGGGGAATTGGAGTTCTCTAGAGAGGGCAGAGCTGCCATGTAGACTTAGGCCCCATCTAAGCAGAGAGGACTGATCCATAGAGTGTTAAGCAAAGAAATGCATGCTACATTTTCAGGATGATTATTATGTTATGAATTATCTATTATTAACATTTTCAGACAAGGCATAGGTGAACATTGTCCATTTTATCATGTTCTATTCATGGATATTATTTTGCCTCTTGTCTTCTGAATTGAGGATCATCTGGAACTTCATTGAGAAGAGATCTTGACCAACTCCTAGCTTTTGGTTTCTGACTCTGGCTCCCTCGGGTCAGATTGATCCCTTTTGGTTTCTGTATTTCCTTGGTTCCAGGTCTGATGGAATAGTCTAGGGATGGGATAGTTGGATGTAGTAAAGAGAATCCTAAATTTGGAACTGAATGTCCCATTGACATTTCTTAGCTCTGCACTAGGGCAAGCCCTATCTTTGCCAAGCTTTAATTTTGTTCTTTATAAAATGGGGATAAGAGTAACTTATAATATGAGGGGGTAGATTAGGGTAAGGCATGGTGAGACAGCTTCTGGGGCAAGGGGGGGGGTTCAACTCCAACAGAAATGGACTCATGAAGTCGTTCAGGAGTATTCTTGCATGCCACATATGGACTTAGAAACCACATTAATATTCTCTAGGCTTTATTTTTATTTTGTTAAATATTTCCCAATTACATTTTTTTGTTTGTTTTTGTTTTTGCTGAGGCAATTGGGGTTAAATGACTTTCCCAGGGTCACACAGCTAGGAAGTGTTTAAGTTCTCTGAGGCCAGATTTGCACTCCGGTCCTCCTGACTTCAGGGCTGGTGCTTTATTTACTGTGCTGCCTAACTGCCCCCTAATTACATTTTGATTTGGTCCAGTTTACACACAAAAGTCTTGCTTGACTGAATGTTTGTTACTTCTACTCTTAGCTCTCTTAAGTTGCAAAGAAAGGGTCTACATTGCTAGGAGTTTGTTCTTTACCTTCACATTTAGTTCCTTTCCCTTATCCTTCTATCCCTATTATCTGTCATGTCCTATCTAACAGGACTTAATGAGATAGTAAAAGTAAAGTGATTTTCCAATTTTAAAAGACCCAAATTGTTAGCAATAATAAATAATGATAGCAATAATTATTTGTCACTTGGACTTTAGGAATTTATTTCAGGCAC
The DNA here is from genome assembly GCF_902635505.1 of Sarcophilus harrisii. Classification (NCBI taxonomy): domain Eukaryota; kingdom Metazoa; phylum Chordata; class Mammalia; order Dasyuromorphia; family Dasyuridae; genus Sarcophilus; species Sarcophilus harrisii. The sequence goes on from NC_045429.1 coordinate 455,943,765, forward strand.
TGCGCTAAGCTGAGGAGAAAAAAAATAGAAACAGCCACAACCCTCAAGGAGCTCAAATTGTTTTTTTTTTGTTGTTGTTGTACTTTCAAAAAAATTTTGGAGGTATTTTATTTTTCCAAATACATGCAAAGCTAGTTTTCAACAGTCATCTTTGCAAAAACTTGTGTTCCAAATTTTCTCTCTCTCTTCTCCCTTCCCTGAGACAGCAAGCAATCCAGTATAAGTTAAACATTTATAATTCTTCTAAACATATTTCCACATTTATCATGCTTGCAGAAGAAAAATCAGATCAAAAGGGAGAAAGAACAAGAAAGTAAAAAACAAGCAAACAACTACAACAACAAAAAAAGGTAAAAATCCTATGTCTGGATGCAGATGGTTCTCTTTATCACAAGTCTTTTGGTATTGCCTTAAATCACCTCATTGTTGAAAAGATCCAAGTCCATCACAGTTGATAATCATATAATCTTGTTACTGTGTACAAGATTCTCCTGGTTCTGCTCACTTCACGTAGTTCTTATGAGTTTTTCCAGGCTTTTCTGAAATCAGCCTGCACATCTTTTCTTATAGAACAACAATATTCCATCACATTCACATATCATTATTCAGCCATTCTCCAGATGATGGGCATCCACTCAGGCAATTCCTTGCCACCACAAAAAGGACAGCTACAGATTTTTTTGCACATGTAGATCCTTTTCCCCCCCCTTTCATGATCTCTTTGATATACAGATATGCATCAAAGGGTCTGCAGTTTGATAGCCTTTTGGGCATAGTAAGGAGCTTGAATTCTAAGGGGGGAGACAACTTGTAAATAGCTAGGGAAGGTGTGCAGAAGGTGGGCTTGGGGTGCAGTCTTGAAGGAAGTGGCCTAGATGAATAGACAAAGCATTCTAGAAATGGGTGGGCAATACAAAGCATAGAGTTGGAGGAGAGCATGTCCCGTTTGAGAAACTGCCAAATGGCCAAAAGTGAATGATTTCTGTATGGAGGGAGGGAAGTATATAAGAACTGACCTATTTGTGGAAAGCTAGGGCAGAGAGTTGGTTTTGGAGGCAATAACCATTCAAGTTTATTGAAAAGGAAAGTGATCTAGTGAGATCTGAGCTTTAGGAAAATCATTATGGGAACTGATTGGGGAATGGATTGAAATGGAGAGATACTTGAGGGAAGGAGACCAGTTAATAGGCTATTGTGGTGGCAAACAGTGATGATGAGGTGAACAAGGCCATAGTTAAGTTGAGTGTTTGAGAGAAGGGGGCATGCATGAAAGATATGCAGATAGAAATAATGAAGTTGGGCAATGCATTGGATTTGAGTGGTAGCTGAGCGTGAAAAGTTGATGATGATACTGGAAGGATGGTAGTGCCCTCAACAAATGGGGAATTTTGGAAGAGGAGGGACGGTCCAGTCCATTGTATCCAAAAGGCATTTGACAAAGGACTTTGGGAGAGTGTTCTCTAAGAGGCCTTTGCTTTGTCTGATTTCCCTTCTCTTACCTCTGCCTCCATTTTATCTCATTCCTAGTTCCAACCTGTGTCAGCAAAGGCTGCCCCGCAACTCCTTCAGGTGTTACTATCCACAGCTGTGGAGGCTCTTGGGGAATTGACTTGTCCCTACACAGGGATCATCTGCATAGAGATGGTGATTAAATTCCTTGATGTTGATCAGGTCAGTGAGTGAGAGCTGAGGTTCTTAATGCCCTTGGATATAAAAAATTTTCTTTGATAATTAATTTTCAATATAATTAGGTTTCCTTTACATTTCCCCCTCCCCCTTTTCACTTAAAAATATTAGATCTGATAAGATATCTGTAGGTTTTACCAAACTCTAAGAAGGGTTAGAGGAGAGATGTTGTAAAGCCTGGTAAGTCACCCAGGGAAGATGATGGTGCCCTTGATGATAATAAGGAACTTAGAAAGAGGAGAGGATTTTGTAGTATCTGTGGACCATCCAGTTTGAGATGTCTGAAAACCGGTGTGGGTCAGGACATAGACTGGGGTGACCAATATCAATCTGGGAATCCTTTACCTAGAGATGATAATGGAGCTCATTAGTGATGATGAAATAATATAGAGGAAGAAGAGGGCCTGGGATAGAACTTTGGAGAAAATCCTTGGTTAATGGGCATGTCCAAAGTGAAGAATTAGCCCTGGAGACTGAGGATGACTCAGACTGGTAGGAGGACCAGAACTCCTCAACAGCCATGTCCTGAAACTCTCCATCCAGAAGAAGATGACTCATAGTTTATAGAGATCCGGAAGTGGGAGGGCCAAGGTGAGAAGTAAGAAATGACCATTCAATCTGACACTTAAATCATGGTGACTTTGGAGAGAGCAGTTTCAGTGGAATAATGAGGTCAGAAGCCAAATTGCTTCGAAATAAGTGTGCGGGCTGGATTATATGGTGTCTAAAGTCCAGTGATCCTTTGACTATCTCCTCCTATTTTACACTGAGTAACACTAAGAATATTTGATTGATTCAGAAGGCTGGATTCAGAATCAGCCCTGCCCTTTATTAACTGTGTAACTGGAAGGGCAGCTAGGTGGCATAGTAGATAGAGCACCAGTCCTGAAGTCAGGAAGACCTGAGTTGAAATCTGGCCTCAGACACTTAACACTTCCGGACTGGGTGACAGTCGGCAAGTCACTGAACCCCAATTGCCTCAGCAAAAAACAAATAAAACAAAACAAAGCAAAAAAAAAAACAAAAACAAAACTGTGTGACTGGGGGAAGAGGGAGGTATAAAGTCACTTCTTTCTGAACCCCTGTTGACCTCTCTGTAAAAATGTGCCTAATAATTTCTGTCTTGCCTACCTATATCTTGAAAGCACTTTGATAGGTGCTGGTAGTAATAGGACCAAAAAATACTGTGTTTCCTAAAATGCTTCTCCTTGAACTAAGGAACAAGTAGCAGTTTCCCAAATTATTTAGGCCAGTACATCAATAACGAGCATATTTCATCCAAAAAAATGCTGTGAGAGAAAACAGCCCTTGTTTTTCCATTCAGAGATAGAATATCTACTTTGTAGGACTTCAGAGTATTTATGGTTATTACTGCCTTCTGACCATTAAATGCAATTTTTCTGTTGGTGAATTTTTTGTGTTAAACTTCTAAAAATGCTTTCCATATTCTTATAAATGCAGTGTCTTATAATGACTGTAGAAAATTAATAGTGATGATACATACCTCTAGCCTTTTGGTAAGAGGTGGTAAGGACTATAGATGTGGAAGGAGCCATATGTTTCTAGACATTATGAGATACTGATTTTTCATTTCATTTACATGCTTATTTGGTACAAGACAGTGAGAATTGGGAGAATTGGGAAGTAATTGTGGTCTAAACTCAACAAAAATTTGTTTTGAAAAGTAAAAATCCATTACATACAATAAGATTGTAAATCAGAGGCATTCTGCTTACCTGCTGTGCCAACTCTTGAAAAATTTTTAAAGGATCTGCACTTCTTTTATCTCTTCCTCTTACCCCTTGCCAATCTGAGAAACACTCTGAAATGTGTTTTGGAAATGTCATGGAGGAGAGTCACTTTACATTTTGAATGTTTTCTACAATCAAGGTCTAAGCATCATCCTAGGTACGCTGGGGAAAGAAAACAAGAAAGAGAATAACGAAAGACTTCAACTGAAATTTGAGAGGCTAGATTATGAAATTGCAGTGACTTTTTGAAAGGAGATTGTCTCAAAAGTTGAAGCTCATTGTGCCACTGTATTAAACTTGTTAGTTCCAATTTAAATACATTTCAAACACATTATACCCATTATACCACATAATAATGTGGGACTCATTTTGGTTATCTATACATCTTGAATTTATTATGGCATCTGGTTTTAAATTGTTTTAATTTGAAGGATGACTTCTTTAAAATGATTTTATGAATTGTAGTCTCATTTTAAAATATCAGTTTCATATCTTCTCTAAAGAAGTATTTCTGTCTTTATCATATTGTATACCTCCTAATACTTTGTATGAAGTATGGTCTCATCTTTCAGGAAATGCCATAACTAACTCTCCTTAATCACTGCATGTGTAGCTTTTGCCTTTTAAAAGCTTCTTCCAGATTGTAGTGTTGTTGCTAAAATGTGCCACCCAGAGCAGAACTCTGCTCAAGTATTTTCTTCAGTTCAGCATTCCACAGTGGAAGACAATTTCTGGCATCTTGTTGTAGTGCTTTAAGGTTGACAAAATGCTTTTCATATATGATTTCAGGATCCTCATAGTAACCCTATGCTGTTAGATACTCCATTGTACAGATGAGAGATTGCTGAGGCAGACAGAGAGGGGTTAAGTGACTTAACGTGGGGTCACACAGCAACTGTAGGGAAGTCTTGGAGGAGGGATTAGAAAGCAGTTCTTTCTGACGCGGTCTGCTTGTTCTAAGCATTGTGCTTGTGGGCACAGGAAGGGCAGCAAGCTCATGAAAGACCTTGGAAACATGGACATGGAATGGAAGGAAGGAAGCTGGGCAGGAAAAGATTGGAGGGGGTATGAGAGCCAGCTGCAGACATTTAAAGTCCTTGGTGTGAAAGGAGAATTACATTTGTTCTCTTTGGTTTGGAACCAGGAGTGATGGGAAATCCCGAGAGTTTGGGTCCAGGGAAGGCCGGGGGAATGTTGGACTCCACAGGGAAGCAGCTGAAGTTAATGAAGATGATAGGGAATCATTGAGGGGCTAAACTCTAAATTCCCAGAGAATGGAGGAGTAGATTGGGAACAAGGTCTGAATGAGAGGGGTTTGCTGTTGTGTCCTGCTTTCTAGATCCCTCACACCAGGGTGATTAAGATATTCCTTCCTAGTGGAGAAGTGATGAGACAGGACTCCCGAGGATGGTGGGAAAATGGAGTCTGTTTATTTCAAGGGCTTTCCTCTTTTTATAATGTAACAAAAACAACTCTGAGTAGATAGGACCCACATAAACAACTTGCTATGTTGTTTGCCACCTGGTATCACTCTTCCACCTGTTATCACTCTGCTTCAATCTCAGCACAGGTTGTCACCACCCCCTGATTTCTCAGGAAGGCGGAGAGCCCTTAAGGGAGGTGGGACCTCGAACCAGACATTATCAGCAGGTTCCCTCTGAGCTGAAGGGTCTTATGCCTTACCCAGAGTTTCCCCACTGACTGTGACCCTCTACAGTTTGCCTTGGCAAGAAGGGCTCCCCTTTCCTGAGACCCGAGGTGAGGAGAGAGAACCGAAGCTGCTCAAGGAGAATATGATCTCTTTTCTCAGTATAGGAGGAGACTTGGGGGCCTCTCCATGAGGGGAACGGAAGAGGTTTGTGAGAAGAGGTATTTTGTCATAGCTACTGTGGGAACAGGGGGTGTGAGAAAAATACAGATGGATCTCCTTTCCCTTCCTCAGTAATCAGTCAACAAAGTACAGTTTGCACAAACTTGGTAGAGCTGGGGGTGCTGGGTTCTGATGAGGTGCAGAGGAAGACTGTACTATCTTTGATTTTGTAGATGAGGCTATTTTCTGGTGGTTAATAATTGCAGTCCTATCTTTGAAATGTTACTTCCTGCTACCCACGTCATGCCAGGGGCTTCATAAAGAAGTTTGATATCTCTGAGAAGTGTTGGCTCATCGCATGCCTTTTAAAATGGTAGCTGTTGTGCTGACCCTGCATGCTTCTGTCTTGGTGTTCTAGCTTATGTTAAGGTGATCGCTCCAGCTACTGGTACTTAGCCATCTAGGTGGAAACAAGCTTGAGTATGTTCATTTTGGAATGAAGGTTATAGGTGCTTGGTTTAGTTTCGTACATAAAATATACAGCAGTGATTTTTTCCCACCTTGGTCATTTTGTTCTCTCCTTAGCCTGAGTTACACTGAACAGCAGTGTGAAGTGAGGGACCAGAGTCTGCTGGAAGCAAATCTGTTGGCAGTGACAGCTGACAGAGAGGGAAGGGCCTGGAAAAACTGCAAAAGTCCGTCATGTCCCAGGCCATTAGGCTCGGGTTCACATGACTCCATGACTAAGGTCAACCACAAACATTTGTTATTTGTCTGCTGTGTGCAAGGCATTTTCATAGGGACGGGGATACAGAGAAAGAAACCATTTCTTTCCTCAAGGAGTTTACCACTGGGATATATGTATCCCAACTCAACTCAATATGCATTTATGAAGTATCTAATGTGGGCTTAGAATTAGGGATACAAAGAAAGTTCATTAATAGTCCTTCTTCTGATGGTTGAGACAACACCCTTGCAAACAGCTATCCTCAGGAAGGCTTTAAGATTAAGGAAGACTGGAAGAGACTTTTTCTGAAGGTGGGTCATAAGCTCACCCTCGAAGGAAGGAACCCAGGGAGAGAGACTAGGCCGCTGAGATGAGAAAGGCCTGGAACAGCCAGAGAAAATGCAGAAGTTGGAAGGTTGTGTCTGATGGCCAGTCACCATATTGCAGTTATTGCACAGGATGACTCGGCTATATTCTAGAATACCATCATCCTTGTTAGTAACTTTGGCAAGCATCGTTTGAATCCTCATTCATGCAGCACTTATACCGAGTACCAATGTTCCTAATGATGCCTTTGGATCTTTGAGAGCCAATTGAGATAGATGCTGTCTCCTCTGATCCAAAGATTTGGAGGTTGGGCTGGCAGTGTGCAGACCTTGAGTGGTCCTCTCGGGCTGGAGACAGTGAGCCACACATCTGTTATCCAGGAAGTCTGGACACTTTGGGCCAGAATGCCTGCAGGGGGATGGCTTAAACCAGGGCACCTTGATAAGATTACTTAGTGAATTGTAGAGGGATTATGGTCAGTTGGTTAGTCAAAAAGTCCTCCTTACTGTGCTAGGGATACAGAGGAAAATGATCCAGCCCCACCTTCAAGGAGTTTACATTCGATCTGAAAACAACATATGTCCATGTAAATATCTACTATGTAAATTCAGGGTTTTGTTTTTTTTTTTGTTTTTTTTTGTTTTTTTTTGGCAGGAAAGTGCTAGATCTGAGGAGGACATATATGGTCAGAAGAGGCCTCAGGGAGTAGTCCTTGATCTGAGCTTTGAAAGAAATGAGGAATTTTAAGATTCTCAGGTGACAAGGATGGAATGTTGTGTGTGAGGATCAGCACGAGGTCCAGTTTGGCTGGACTGCCCGGTGAGGGAAGGGACATAGACGGCCAGGTAGATAGAGCTGGCTTGCGAAAGGGTTTATGTATAAGCCAGAATTTGTAGTTATCTTAAGGAACCTCTAGAGCTTATTAAATGGGAGTGACATCTCAGGGCTGTGCTTTGGGACTGCTGTTCACAGCTCTTAGGGAGTACTTGATTGCTTGCACTATGTATTGTCTGATTTTTCTTAGCCAAACTCCTAGAAAAAGCTGGTGGTGCTGGTTCTCTCTCCTTCCTCTCCTCTCATTCATGACCTCATCCATCACTCAACAGAAACTGCTTTCTCCAAAGTTAACAGGGATCTCTTAATGGTAAAATCCAGTGCCCATTTCTCACACATCATCCTTACTGGATCTCTTTGCATTTGTCCCATCCTCTCGAACACTCTTCTCCTCTCTGAGTTTTCTTCTTGGTTTTCTTCCTACATGTCTTGACTCCTTCTTATCCAGGCTTACTGGAGGTGTGTGCCAAAGCTCTGCCTTTAGCCTTCTTCTCTCGGGGAAACTTTTTTAGAAAAGCTAGGAGCTATCTGGAGGCAGCCAGGGGGCCCAGTGGAAGAATGCTGGGGCTGCAGTCAGGAAGTCCTGAGTTCAAATTTAACCTTCAGATAGATTACTCAACCTCAGTTTCCTCATCTGTAAAGTGCCATAGTAATGTCATTATTTATTTGTAAAATGCCTTTCAAATCTTAAGACATAATATAAATGCTAGCTATCCTTGAAGATGGTGGTGATTTCATTTATCAGTTCGATGCAAATGACTCTCCGATCTTTGTATCGGAGCTTGATCTCTTTACTAGTTCTGTGCTCACAGCTCTTGAATATTTCTAACTTGACATCATGTTGGGAGAAGGAGAGTTTGGGTAAGATTGGATCTGCCCTGAAGGAGCTATTCTAGTTTTGGTAGGAGGTCAAAGTACCAACATAGATACTTAGGATAAACAGTATTACCTGACATTGCAGGTATGCACTATATATATATCTCAAAAGTGCAGTGTGAAGTCCAAGAGAAAATGTTTTGGGGAAAACTTTCTGAAAGACATGGCCTATGAATTAGATAGTATAACCTGGGTAGGAATTGAATAGGTGAACAGTAAGGAAATCTAAAGGGCCAGCTGTTTAGACAAATATCTAAAGGTTTGGGGGCAGGAAAGCTCGATTCAGGGACAGCAAATGAATTTTAAAATGAATGTTGTTTCCCTTGAAAATTTTCATTTTTCATATGGAATAATATGTGTGTATGCACATGTGTTTGTGCTCATTAAGCAGGTGAAAGAGCTCCTGGATAGAGCCACAAACCAGGGAGGCAGGAAAATAAGCATGGCTAGTTCTCTGCTTCCCTCAAACTGGGAGCAGCCCGGGGGGGGGGGGGGGGGGGGGGGGGGGCAGGGCAACTGTTTGTATTTTCCAACATCATCAGCCTTAGCATCTTTAGCCTAGTATTTGGAGAATGGGCAGCACAATTCATTCCTTTTCCTCTTCCTTCCCTCCCACTCCCCAACAACATTCATTCCTATATACAAAGCAGGACACATAAAACTTGAGTGTGGCCCCATCCACTTTGGTTTCCTGGGTGTCCGTCACAGCCAACTGTTCTGGTGTCCTTGAATTCCCGTGTGGAAGAGGTCATTTATTGTAGTTCCTCACTGGGTTTCTCCATTAAATTGTTTGGTCTGGGTGTGTTTTCATTTTCATTTTGTTTTATTTTGTGAGCTGAGCTACCTGCCATTCCTCATATTATAGTCTACAACGAACCAGAGTCCTTTGAGCAGCAACTCTGAGAGCATTAAAGAAAGAGTGAGGAAGCAATGGTATTGGTCATCCATATCTGTATTATTTTAATACAATTTATTTTAACTAATATATTCATGAGAAAGGTGGGGGGGGGAGGGAGGGGAGAGAGAAAGGAAAAGGAATTAGAAATAATTCTGCATTATGGGCAGGAGAGTCCGTGGTACCCTGTTGCTTTTAGAGATTTTGGATAGCAAGAGGACCTGCATAAAAGAATTCTGAGAAGGAAGTCAAAGGGTGTTCTTCCTGTTCCACCTTCTGTCCCCTCCCAATGCTAAGGTGTGATTGGGCTTAAGTGATGTTTAAGGCAGAAAGCTGTTTGGGGAGTGGGTGGATGCTTTATAGGGCAGGCTTAGGACTGATCACAAATTGAAAACATGTGCCTGGTGCATGCTGCCTAGTTTAGCGGGAGTAAAGGCATTTTTTAGTGTAATAAATAGCAATTATTGACTGAAAAGACTGGAGGGAAGTCGGTATCAGGACTGGGAGGGAGCCTAGAACTTGGAATGTCAGGGCTGAAAAGGAACCTCAGATTATGGAATGCTTTCCTTCTGTACTCGCCTTGACTCATACTGGTTCTTTGATCCTGGCCAAGTCATTGAATTGTACCCCAGACAACTCTCTAAGGTTTTAAGGTATAGAATAGGGGCCTATCCATCTGTACCAGTAAAATTTCCACTGTACAAGAGATCCTAGGAGACTGGAGGCTCATTGAGCCTGTCAGAAAAATCTTGACTCTCAGGAGTGTTTTAGAGACTCCCTTGAACAGACAACTTTGCCTGTCAGGGTCACAGCATTAATGAATGGCTCTGGACAGCTTGAATGACCCAGAACCTGTTATTTTTCCTTATTTAGGAAAGTGGGGCTATGGTAGCAACCTCCATCTTTTCCACTAGGCACTATCTGAACCAAATGAGTGAAAGCACTGTGGAGGTAATATTTACTGAGAGTATTATGATCAGTGGCATTATTTCTAGTCATAGAATTTGGTAGGTTAATGCCTGTTTTCCCGATTTCAGACCTTAAATTTGTGTCAATATTTCCAAAGTATTAGTTCTCTCAGACTAGATTCTAGTTTGTCTAACATAAAACTCCTTTGTTCTTTCTATGGAATTCAAAACCTCTTTTTTCTCACCTATACTGTGTTGGGTCCTTTTCACAGATAAAGCAGGAAAAGGAGACAGAAGCCTTCTGTGTAGCTTGCAGTCATGCCATTCCCATTTGGAAAATCTCATAAGTCTCCAGCAGACATAGTGAAGAATCTGAAGGAAAGTATGGCAGTTTTAGAGAAACAAGACATCTCTGACAAGAAAGCAGAAAAGGTAGGTATTTGGCTTGATTTTACGTTTGTGTGGTTTTTTTTTTTTTTCAAATGTATACATATTTGTACAATTATCTTGCTGCATAAGAAAGATCAAATCAAACAGGAAAAAAATAAGAGAACATAAAATGCAAATGAACAACAACAAAAAGAGTTATATTGTGAACTATAGTCAGTTCCCACAGTCCTCTCTCTGGGTGCAGATGGCTCTCTTCATCACAAGACCATTGGAACTGGCTTGAATCATCTCATTGTTGAAGAGAGCCACGTCCATCACAATTGATTATCCTATAATCTTGTTGCCGTGTACCCATGATCTCCTGGTTCTGCTCATTTCCCTCAGCATCAGTTTCTGTAAGTCTCTCCAAGCCTCTCTGAAATCTTTCCGCTGGTCGTTTCTTACAGAACAATAATATTCCATAACATTCATACACCATAACTTATTCAGCCATTCCCCAATTGATGGGCCTCCATTCAGTTTTCAGTTTCTGGCCACTACGAGAAGGGCTGCCACAAACTTTTTTGCACACGTGGGTCCCTTTCTCCCCTTTAAGATCTCTTTGGGATATAAACCCTTTAGAAACATTGCTAGATCAAAGGTTATACACAGTTTGATGACTCTTTGGGCATAGTTCCAAATTGTTCTCCAGAATGATTCAACCAACAATATATCAGTGTTCCAGTTTTCCCACATCCCTTGCAACATTCGTCATTATTTTTTCCTGTCATTTTAGCCAATCTGAGAGGTGTGTAGTGATACCTCAGAGTTGTCTTAATTTGCATTTCTCTGATCCGTAGTGATTTGGAGCATCTTTTTGTATGACTAGAAATGGTTTCAATTTCTTCATCTGAAAATTGTCTGCTCATATCTTTTGACCATTTTGATTTTGTTTTGACTGTATCACATATAAACATGAAATTCTGGGGTGGTTCAGAAACTTTGAATTCCAATTAGACTTTATTCTGGCTTAACTTTTAAATCTTGTAAAATTATTTTCAAATGATAACCACAGGATTTTCTTATCTCATATTAGCTCAATCATTTTTGTATCTAAGTTGTGTTGTCAGATTGGGTTTTATGGCATATTTTATTCTATATTTCATTCAGTGAAAATGATGGTCCTTTTTCAATCCCCATTGATTTAGGACTGGCCTATATTTTCTTGAAGAGATTCTCAAAGCTCTTTAGTATTTTATTCCATAATTTGGGATGATTTGCAGTTCCTTATTCTGACTTATGATTTAGATTCTCTTTTTAAAAAGCATTATTTTCAGTTAACAAGCATTTATCCACCCCATCCCATTTCCCCCCCAAACAAAAGAAAAGCCTTATTAAAAATTGCATAGTCAAATAAAATAAATTCTTTCTGATCATGCCCCAAAATATCTGTCTTTTAACACACTTTGAGTCCTTTCTTCTCTGTCAGAGGATATAGCTCTTTGGAATCACGGTTCATAATTACATTGATCAGAGATTTTAAATGTTATAAAGTTGTTTTTATTATTATATAGAAGATTCTTCTGGTTCTATTCACTTGACTCTAATCTGTTCAGATCACTTTTTAATTATCTTTGAAACTGTCCATTTGGCACCTTTGGCAAACATTTGTTTCCCAGTTTTACGTCTTGTTTGATATTTAGAATATTAGAAGATCGCCTAACAAAGCTAGTTCTAAGGATATATTGGTCCAAGAATCTTATACAATATTTGTGGAAAACCTAAGGTTTTTTTCCCCTTCTACGAAATGACAAAAAGAAACAAGTAGTGTTTTTTATTCTTTCCATCAGGTGTTCTTAGCTTTTTGTGTGTTTTTTTTAACCTTTGATAGCCGGGTAAAGCCTATGAACCTTTTCTGAAAATTATGGTTTTAAATTCATGTGATGTAAAATACATAGGCTTTCCGGGGGGAGATATATATATATATATATATATATATATATATATATAATTTTTCCCCCCCATTCAGTCTCATGGACCCTAAATCCAAAGGGTCAATAGACTTCAGATTAAGAACCTCTATTCTACATCCCTCCCTTATCAGTTATGTGGTCTGTCTGCCTTATATTTTTTATCAATCATACCTTTAGCATGTACATAGATTTTATCATAAAGATATTTTAGAAATGCGAGAGTAAGCATGAAGGTCATTAACTGCTGATAACTAACTCTAAAGTTGACTTCTTTTTGGTGGAGTGGATAGAATTCTGTCTGTGAGTCTTCCTAATTTGCAGGAGTCTTCTCTTTGAGATATCTTGAAAATCATCTCTGGGTACCTTGAAAACACATTTTAAAAAATTACTGTTGCCTAATAAGAATTATGTAGAAAGATAACTCAGTCCAAGATATAAATTATATTTATTAATAATATGCAAAAATTTTGGCTGTTCTTACATCAGGTGCCCATGGTTTGGGGGAATTTTTCTTCAGCTGTATTCTTAAAGCAATTATTTAACAATATCCATTGTGGTAAGAATACCCATCCGGATTAGCATGTAGGGAAGACCAGTCCTTTCCCTAAAAGTGAGAGAGCTCTGGCCCAGGAGCTTCAATGCATTGGTGGCACTGCTTCCCACTTGTGGATGGGTATAGCAGAGGCCGGCCCCAGCGTCAGGGTGCTGGAGTGGTCAGCCCTTGCCCCGTTTCCTTACCACATGCATTGTCTCTATGAAACAACACACCCACCTCAGCCACATTCTTCATGTTCCTTGCCTTGTTGAGTGTCTTTCATACTATGACTAAGTAAACATCCTTTGTTGACTGTTGAATGGTCTGTCCATAAGTGTTTCATTTCCTCATGATCTCAGATCTGACATGCAGCGTCAGCCTGAGTCAGGCCTAGCCCACGATAATTTTTTTTTTCTCCATTTTAAGCTTGTGTAGTAATCAAACATTAATCTCGAGTATAAATCTGTTGATAAAATCTTAATCTCAGGTAACTTTCCTTTTTAATGATAAGTAAAAATCAAGTAAAAAAAAAAAAGGCAGAAAGATCAATTGTTTCAAAGTCATGCTTAGCATTATACTTATGATTATAATAGTAAAGTATAAGAGATAGTATTTTATAAAAATGCTTAAATGATACATTTATTCATGGATGAACTCGAAATATTTAAGAAAAATATTTCTGTAGATTTCATGTAAAGAAATGGTGAGTCAAGATTTACAAACGCTTTGTGCAATGCACTCAGATTTGTAAAGTACTATATTTTCCTCCTTCTAGAAATATTAAAAATGTTCAACTAGAGCAGAGTGCAAAGCAGAAGATAATTTTCTTTTTTCTGGACCTTATTCATCTTTGAATGCAGCTTAAGATGGCATTGACTTTTTTGACAGCCATTTCACTTTTGACACCTTAAGCTTATAGTAAATCAGAATCCCCAGATCTTTACCCAGGTACTCTTGTCTTTCACCTCCTGCACTTGTGGGATTAATCTTTGAACAAAAAATATAGGACTTAGGCTCATTAAATTTTTTTTCATCAGACTTGGACTTTGTTGATTGTTTTTGTTGTTTGTCCTTCATTCTCAAAGAGGACCATGAAGTTGGAGAGGTGGTGCCATGATGCAAATGAATTGGATTTGAGGGAGGACTGTGGGAGGTCACCTGATCCTCTTTCCCCTCTAGAGTCGGCTGGATCCAGTGGTCAGATAGAGATCAGGAAAGCTGGAGATGGCCCGGGGTGCAATGGGAAACTTTGGCCTTTTTAAGCAGACATCTGCTGGACTCAGTTTGAGGCCACACCCAGTCAGTGATTAAAGCTAAGTAGCAATTATGCTACAGAATGTCAAGTATTTTTTTTAAAAGGATCCTTATTTGTTTAGCTCTCCCCTGTAGCTTTATGTCATCTACAGATTGGATGGGTCTACCATCTTTGATTTCATACAGAAGTTAAACATTACAGACCCCAAAACAAGTCTTTTTGATACTCTACTAGAGGGTTCCTTCCAAAGTGACATTGGCCTAAGGAGTGGGTCTGATCATTCATCTGGTTGCCAGTTTCCTCTAATGTAGATTCAGAGAGCCCTGTTCCTTTTAGGAAGAGTATGAGAAGTTCTGTCATATTTTGTTAAATCTTGACATATATATTCTGTCTTAAGCTTTCTTGGCCTGCCAGAAAAGGAAATGGACCTGACTCATTCTTGACAAAGCGGTGCTGGTATTTAGTGATTAGCAGTTTCCTTTTCTAAGTATTCACTAACTAGGAATCCAAGCCAAACTCACTGGCCTTTAATTTGCATAATGCATTCTTTTTCTTCTTTGAAAATTGGTTATTTGACCTTTTTCATATTATTTAGTACCTCTTTTTTTTTTTTTCCCCTGTATCACTGATTCAGTAATAGATTTTATTTTTATTTTTATTTTTTTTTAAGTGCTAGGAGAAATAATTATTTGATTGCAGGGCCTGCTTGACCATCTTTTGGCTTATCTTGAATTTTAACTCTGTTAGCCATTTTTGTTGTATTTTTTCCCACTGTTAGAAAAGCACAGAAGTCTTCATTACATGTAAAACCATTTTTTTTACTTTTTTTTTTAAACTTTTGAGTTCCAGAGTTTTTAATCTTTCTCTTCACACTGATGAAAGTAAACTCTGTATGACCTGAGTAAGCCCTGTAAAATTATGTAAAATCACCAAAAAATGTCTCCTTTGCTCTACAAACTCAAATGGTCTTGCATCCTTTCCTTTCACCTGTCCATAGTTTTTGGTAGTTTTCCTGGCAATGTATATTCAATAGTTCTTTGTTTTGGTTTGATGTTAAGGCTGCAAGTCTGGAGGGATTTTTTGAATGTACTTGATTGCTAGTACACTAGAGAGGGGGAGTCCCTTTCCAGCAGCTGCTGTTTCTTTCAGGGGACAAAAAGGAAGGGCAGGGAAGTCAGTGCCTTGAGCTCGGGTCATGTGCTGAGGCCAAGAATAGATGAACATTTGCCTTCAAAAGCCTGCCTTTAGTAGTTTATCTTTGGGTTATATGAATGACTTTGCTACACAAGAGAAGTTAGAATAAATTGGTTCATTGACTCATTTCTCTTCCCAAATTTTTGGCACAGTTTGGCTCAAAACAGATCAAGGATAATAAGCAAATTGAGTAGTTTTACAAGTGTGCTAAAATTTACTATGTAAAACCAAGTTAAAAGGGTTTGTGCCAGGTAGAATGCATGGTCTTAGAATAACATTCATCTTTCTTTTAAGTTATGTGGTGTGTCATCTTTTGAAAAATATTTTCATGAACAATATCTTGATTTTTCACAAGAATATTGTGTGATTAACCAGGCAAATAGTATTGTTCTATGTTACTGGTGAAAGGTTAGAGATTCAGTGACTTAGAATCAATCAAGTCACTAAACAGTTATTGTTGTTGTTCAGTCATGTCCGTGATCCCATATGAATTTTCTTGGCAAAGGTACTGGAGTAATTTGCACTTCCTGCTGCAGATCATTTTATAGGGGAGGAAACTGAGGCAGATTTGTCCAAGGTCACCCAGTTTTCAGTTCTTCCAGATTCCAAGTATGGTACTTTATCCCCTGTAGCGCTACCTAGCTGTCCTGCATTTATTAGGCACCTACGAAGTGCCAAGACAGTAACGGGGCCCAGGGGATAGATTTGTCTTGAGTTCCAGGCCAGACCCAATGAGGACTTGAAGAATCGGGCATGAACGAGCGGGCTGAGCGCTGGGCGTAGGCAGTTAGCAGCAGGCACAAGATGCCTAGAGCTTTAAGCTGCCAGTCTTTTAATAAGTCAAAAGTGAGGTCGTTTTGCTTTTAATTAAGGTCAGGGTGGATCAGACAGGGATTCTTTTACTGTGTGTGTGTGTGTGTGTGTGTGTGTGTGTGTCTGGGGGTGGGGGAGAATGCACTTTCAAAATCACGTTTCAGGCGTAGGTATTTTATGTTATGAATAGTTGTTATAGAAGAAATTGTACAAATAGTTGGACCTGAATTCTGACAAGCTTTGTGAAGGAAGCCAAAGGCTCTAGCCTGTACCATTCTTCTTACCCCTTATTCTTTTAAAGTAATGGTTCCTTTGTTGTTTAACTATCCTTTTTTAAATGAAAGGACACACCTGATATATTAGATTTTTATAATTTACTCCCTAACATCTGAGTGTTGGAATTTTCAATTTTAGGACACTGACTTTCTGTGCTTATTCTTTACTATTATTCATTTTCTTTTTCATTGCATTTAGATTTTTTTAAAATTATGAACTTAATTTAATAATAATTAAAAAGTATAAATGTTTTCATATACCAAAAACAACAGAAAACAAGAATTGTTTGTGAAAAGAGGAATCTCCTTGAGATCTTTTTATTAAGGATATATTAAATTTCAGAACATAGTGACAACACCCTTTTGCTTTTGGATGCCTTTCCCAAGTTCTTTTTGTTTATTCACTCATTTTACCAGAAAATCGGTACATTGACAAAGAAGATAATTTGGGTGGGGAGGAAGGAGAAAGGAAGGAGGCTTTCAGAACATTCATCGATGACTCATGATACTAAACTTGTTTAGAATAATCTTAGGTACCTACAACAAGTTTATTAATAGGAGCTCTGCTCTTTTAGCTCAGAGGACTAAAATACTCAAGTATGAAATAGCCTTCTAGAGCTGATATATAAAGAAAATTCTCTCCTATTAATATGAAATATCTATTTTTTCTTGAAATAAATGTTTTACATTCATTTAAGTATTATCCTTGGTTCAGTAGCTTTTCTAGTCTAGTCTTACTCGCCTAATGACCACTATTTTGGTAATGAATCAGTCTTAGGATAAGTCTTCAATAGGAGATAAAAACTTTTGCTGGCATCATAGTTAAAGCCTTTCCAGCTTGGTGTTATGGAATATTTGAGTGCTTTGTTAGCCTAACCCCAAAAAGCCAGTGTTGTCTTTGTCCCACAGCAAAGTCTTTTGGAGAAAATGGTGTCAGTTTCAGCCCCCATGAGCAGAAGGAGTGGTTATGGATCCATCACAGTATCATCATGCATATTGTCATTGAGATCCTTGCCTTTTAGATGAGTTGAAAATCATTGACATAATTATTGGTTGTGGTCAAAGCAGTTAGGAGCCAGGGTGTACACTGGCTAACTGAAGACAATAGACAGTGTAGCACCTAAGGACTTTTTTTTTTTTTTTTTTTTTTTTTTTTTTTTTAAACCTGAAAGGACTATTAGCTGTACTTTAGTTCCTTCATTTTAGAAATCTAAGCTGGATGGACTTATTCCCTTTTTTCTCTCTTCCTCTCTTTCTCCTTCTGCCTCTTTCCTCTGCCCCTTAACGTAAAATTTGAGAGTGGAACTTGTGTCTTGATATCCAGCCCAGTTCTCATTAGCATCTTTAATTTAAAATTCTCGGGTTCAGTTCTAGTTCCTTGTTTCCTTTTCTAGGATCTTGAATTTAGTGTCTCAGAGGACTCTAGAGGCCTCCTGGTCCACTTGTGGTTCAGGAGATGGAGCTGGGATGAAACTCCTGCTCCTAGTTACACCGGCAGAGTCAGAATTCAAACTCTGGTTTCTAATCCAACCAGATGAGGCACTGATCATCATGTAAGGCTGAGCTCCCACCAGCTAGAGCCTCCCACCAGCTAGAACTCTTAGGAGTCCTGCCCTTCTTGTGAACACAGACACAGGACAGGAGTTTTTGGATGCCATTCCTAAATGGACTGAACCTTTGGTGGGGAGGGATCAGCATTGAAACAGGAGAATCCCTTTGTTCATACGGCCTCACAGAAGCATCACACCCCTCTCTGCTGGGCCATAATGGCGATGCCTTTGCTAAGGCAGATGGACTTTGGAGCTACTTGGGGTTTTCAGGCTGTTCTAGGTGGGTGTGGCTCCCCACTACATATAGTTTTGTTTACTTCCTGTTCTCCATCTGCATCCTGAGCCCAAAGAGATTTCTCTGTTACCAGCCTTGGCAAGTCTGTGGTGCTGACACATCTCCCCAAAGTCATTTTGTTGAGAATCAGACTCATCACCTTTTCTTCCCTGAAATGTCTGCCATCTTCTCCTGACTGGCTGTACTCAGGCTGGGGAGGACAGAGCACTGGATGAAGGCAGAAGCTGGGCTTTGAAGCCTGCCCATGTGACTATAAAACACGGTCCCTTTCCTTTCAAGTAAAGGAGCTAGACTAGATGAACTCAAAGGTCAGCTCTGAATGTAAGCCCCTGTCTAAGTCCTCAGACTGGCCCCTTTCAGATCTTGTCTCAGGGTTTGTGATCACCTTGGGAAGCCAAGAAACCACTCCCGGACTCAAGGTTTTCCTTTTTAAAATGACACAATTGTACTAGCTGATCTCAGAGTATCTCACCAACTCTGTGGGGCTTGTTACCATACTTGAATATTGGACTCATCTTTTTGTAATCCTCCCTATCCCCTGCTCTTAGTGTCCAGTCACAATCTTTTACCTTTGCAGGAGCACATCTCCCACTGTCTTCTTTTTCTTATTCTTAAGCTGTGGCGGTCACTTCCAGGCCTTACACAGCTCAGTCTGGTAGATTATCATGAAGTCAGATGCTCATATTTAGCATTTAGCAGAAACAAATTTACCTAGTCATGAATATGAAAGACTATTCAGTGAGGATATATCCATTGGCTTGGTTAGCTAAGGTTCCCCCTTGTCTTCTTTGATTAGTAAGGCAGGATTCAGTGACTCGTGAGAGTCCACATCTAAAGGACTGGCCCCAGGTGGGCTATATCCTCTTTTTTGTCCCTCAAGTTTCTGGGCCAGCTTTTCTTATATTTTAGCTAAAGAACTAGACAGATCTACTTGGTAGGAGATCTTAATGGTTGTTGCTTCTACTATACTCCCTCCTTGAGGAGGAAGGGAGAGGGTCCTCATAGAGGTTTTCTGGAACAGAGATTAAAATATAATTGGGGAATATTCAACAAAATAAAAATATACTAGGTCATGGATGATGTTCATGTATGGTTTTATGAGTCAATGTGTGATCCACAAGGACCTCTATCTGTAGTTTAGTAGCCCTCATTTCTGTTAGACGCCTCTGGTCTAGAAAGCTTTCTACCACTTAGAGGGCTTTAGGATCATCATGAGGTTCTCTGAATTTGGGAGTGTGGACAGCACTGGAGCAGGGGGAAAAGCTAAGCCAGGAAGACAGAAAAAAACAAAAAAGAAGTCAATATAATGCCCCCCTTAATAGATGGACTGAATCTGGAAGAGAATGAAGATCAAAAATCTTGGGTTTTTGCTTTCTCCCATTCTTAGTCTCTGAAGCTGAGACCAGATCTCAGTAATTTCATTCACCTGGTGGAACATGACATAGCTTTTTAGTTCACAGTGTGTCTCCCAGTGTAAAGTGTTGCCCCTAAGTTAAGAGCAAGAGAAGGAATATTAATAGCTGTGGACCAGACACCAGCACTTCATACTCAGTCACTATTTCTTCATTATGGGTCAGAGATTATGCATTTTTGTGAGCAGCTATTCTGGTGTGAAAGCTTACCCTGTGTACCAATTTCCTCTTCCTCTTCTTAGGACCTTATTGAGTGATTAATAATCAAAATGTGGCCTTTTCTGAGAGGCTTCTTCATTCATTTCCAAGGATTGCAAAAATGTGTTATCGTTCTGTCTCTGTCTCTCTCATTCATAATAATGATAGTGTTTTGTTTTTCAAAAAATGCAAAGATAATTTTCAACATTTATCCTTGCAAAACCTTGTGTTCCAAATTTTTTTTTCCATTCCTTCCCCCTACCTCTTCTTTCCCCTAGGTACCAAGTAATTCACTATAGGTTAAACAGGTGAGATTCTGCTGAATTCCACATTTACCATGCTATTAAAAAAAAAAAAATCAGATCAAAAGGGGGAAAACCCAATAAAGTAAAAAGCAAGCAAACAACAATATTTGTAGAGGGCTGAAACACTGAAAAGGTGTACTTGAATCAGACATCGGGGCACTTAAAGTTAATTAACTATTCACTATGAGATAATGGATATATATATATATATATATTTAGATGAGATGGTGATATGATGGTTCTCCTGACCATTGGTGCTTGCTCAATGTGTGGTGGTGAGGTAATCATAGGCAGGGATTGGAGAGCTGGGGAAAAGAGGTTAAAGTAGCACTGTAGGACGAGAAGGAGAGAGGCTGGAGACTCCGAACTTCTAGAATCTAGGATACATCTTTGGCCACATGGCAGCTTGCCTGCTTCCTTTACTTCTCCCCCTAAAGACCAAGAACTTTGATCCGGACTCTGATCCTGAGGCTGTCTAGAGAGTTAGCCCGGACTTTACAAATATTAAAGGTGAAAATACTGTGTTGTGATTCACGTTCAGTCCCCATAGTCCTCTGTCTGGATGCAGAAAGCTCTCTCTATCACAGGGCTATTGGAACTGGCCTGAATCACCTCATTGTTGAAAAGAACCAAATCCATCCCAATTGATTATCACATAATTTTTGTTACCTTGTACTATGATCTCCTGGTTCTGCTTGTTTTGCTCAGCATCAGTTCCTGTCAGTCTCTCCAGGCCTTTCTGAACTCATCCTGCTGATCATTTCTAATAGAACAATAATATGCCATAACATTCATATACCATAACTTATTTAGCCATTCTCCAACTGATGAGCATCCACTCAGTTTCCAATTCTTTGACAGTACAAAAAGGGCTGCTACAAATATTTTTGCACATGTGGGTTCTTTTCCCTTTTTTCATGGATTTGTTTTTTGGGGGGATACAAATCCGGTAGAGACACTACTGGATCAAAGATTATGCATAGTTTGAATGATTGCGTTACTTCATAACTCTACCAAGAATGTACTATGTCCCAGTTTTCCCACATCCCTTCCAATATTTACCATTATCATTTCCTTTTGTTTTAGCCAATCTGAGAGATGTGAAGTGGTACCTTAGAGTTGCCTTAATTTACATTTCTCTAAACGATAGTGATTTAGGGCAAAGAAAGTTCTTCTCTTAACTTTATCTAGGAACTCAAGATTACCATCAAGTCAGGTAGAGAATTCTGGGCAAAGATATGCTTACCATAGTTATGCAGAAGCAGTTTTATCTTCTCTTCTTAAGGTGTCTCTCACCAGTAGCACATCTTGGAACCTTCAAGTCCTTCTGGGAGTAAGTTGCTTGAATCCTCTCAAGTGGAAAGGAGACCTGCCAGTTGAAGTTGATCTGAGATGTTTTCCCATGGTGTACTGAGCTTTCTGATGAGACAGGAACTTTGAGGCTTGGAGATGAAATAAAGAAGGATCAAAGAAAGTTAATCAGAACTATGTTCAAAAGCAGTCCATCCTTATCTAGGAAGCCTTTCTGGAATCTGGATCTTAGAAACTGTTGTTTAAAGCCCTTTTCATCCTGGGGCAGCATTAATTCATTGCAGAGGTGGATTCTAGAAGCAAGGGGGAAGACACTCACCCTTGATAGTCTGAGGGCATGATGGTAGAGCAAGATGAGTGATCTCACTGGCAGAAGTCACTGTTTCCTCTAATGTATTCTCAGAGCTGTGATCTGGTTCAAACTGCCTTAGAGAAGGAATTTTCCCCCTGTACAAATGGAATCCTTGAGTTAATGTTGGTGTCTGTTCTTGTGTTCTTTATTGATTTAACTCAGAACAAATGTCTTCAGGGAGTCAGATTTTAGTTAAAAGGGAAATGATTCTTACAGCAGTCCAGAAGTACAGTGTGTCATTCCAGAAGTGGGTTAATAGCAGAAGTTGGTGAGTACTTGGGGTGTGCTGGAGAACAGTAATGGGGGCCATTGAACCATTACCTAAGGATCCCTGCTGTCCACTTCTTGACTTAGAAAACCCCATGTTAACATTATCTATAGTTTAGTGTATTTTAATCTATTTGTTAGCCATTTCCCATTTCCATTTTAATAAGGCTGTGCTATATCTCCACTGCTGTATAAGGTATTATTGGTTAGAAACTCATTGGACTAGATGGTTTGTAGAGATCTCTTCTAGAACTCTGGTTCTGTGATATGGACTCTGGGGACTAAGAGCTTTATGGAAACACTCTGCTCTGAAGACAGTTTGGTGTCTTGGCATGTGGGGTCACTTTATAAGAAACAGGCCATTTTTAACCATTGTTCATCAGATGAGGAAAGTATTTTTGAACGAAAAAACAGGCCCAGAAAGACAGAAGTTGTTAGTTCAAATGGCTTCCAAATTCAAGGTTATCAATGAAATAAGTTTTTAGAACTTCTGAAGATCTCCCAGGAGAGGGTAATTAAAATGAAGAAAAGGAAGTACTTTGTCACCCAGTGACATAGACCTGAAAAAGAACATTATAACTACATGGAGAGAGATTTTCCTATTGAGTAAAGAAAACCTGATAATAGAACAAGGGAAAGAGGACACAATGACAGAGGTGCCTTAAGACTTTTGTAAGGACTTGGATTTCATGTTGGGAGTGAAAAAGCCCCCTCTTGAAGCTTTCGAGGAGATCGAAGGGTGTCGGCTTCCAGGCTTGGTACCTGCAGCCTTTGCTTGGAAGGAGGAGGGAGCTGGATCTAAGTAGTTGAAGCTGGAGGATAAAGCCATAAGACATGTGGGAAGGAAGATTTGGAAGCAGATTGTGGAGGACAAAAGGCTAGGCTAAGAAATGGGCCCTTTTCCTTCTAGGTAGTGTAGAGCTCTTCAATGGGGGTGGGGAGGGTGATACTCAGATTCAACAGGGGACTGGGCAAGGCACTAAAGATCTGAAGGAGAAAGCCGCAGCCCCTGACCATCTCATTGGAAAGTGAGATCTGGATTGCATTATAACATGGACTTGACTAGGACCAGAAGAAGTCCAGAAAACCGGATGAGGGACCGGAGGAGGAAAAGCTTGCTTTTTTAGTGGATGGATTTAGCAAGTGCTTAAAGTAAAAAGTAGTCACAGTCTCCAAATTCTTTGCCTTCTCAGCCATTCTTCCCTCCACTGTTGAACTGATTTTCCAAAAGCATGTATTTAAAGCAGCTCCTTGCCCTTTGTCCCTCTGCAACTTGTCTCTAATACTTTTGCAGCCTTATTCTACTTCTCTACTGATCCAGCTACAGGGTTCCTTTGTTGCCCTGCCTCCCCTTCTCTATAATCGCTAACACTTATCTATATATGTGTCCTCTCAGATAACAGTCCATTTCTTGCCTCCTTGCTCTTGTACAGGCTGTCTGACTCTTTATCTAACATCTATTTTATACATAGCTATTTTGGGTATAGGGGATCCAGGTGGTATCGTAGCGTATAGAGTACCAGGCCTGGAGTCAGGAAGATGATTCTCCCTTACTTTAGGGCCTCAGACATTCATTATCTGTGTGTGACCATGGACAAATCACTTTACTATGTTTCCCTGACTTTCCTCATCTGTAAAATCAATTGGAGAAGGAAATGGCAAATGATCCAGTATCTCTGCCAAGAAAATTCCAAATGGTGTTATGGAGAGTTAAACACGACTAAAAACAACTCAACAAAATTTGTGCGTGTGTGGTTTCCCACTGCTAGACTGTAAGCTCTCATGTTGCCTTTCTGTCCCTGATGCCCATTGGAGGGCCTGGAATAGGCCATTGTTCAATAAACCATTGTTGCTTACTTGGTCATTGATTGACCTTGAATATAAAGATGGAGGCATATATGAAAAGGCATTTCTTAAACACCAGGACATAAGTGATGCACGACAGTTTCTGCTTTCAATGTGGGGAGACAGCACAGAGCTACTGGATGGACCCTCACCCTATTTATTTTTTAAAGATTTTTATTTTCAAAACATGTGCATAGATAATTTTCAACATTCACCTTTGTGAAACCTTGTGCTCCAAATAATTTTCCCTCCCCTGGACGACAAGTAATCCAATATATGTTAAATATATACAATTCTTCTATACATATTTCCACAATTTTCTTGTTGCACAAGAAAAATCAGATCAAAAAGGGAAAAATGAGAAAGAAAACAAAATGCAAGCAAGCAGAAACAAGAGTGAAAATGCTGTTTGTAGTCCACATTCAGTCCCTACAGTCCTCTTTCTGGGTGCAGATGGCTCTCTTCATCCCAAGATCATTGGAACTGGTCTGAATCATCTCATTGTTGAAGAGAGCCACGTCCATCAGAATTGATCATCATATAATTTTGCTGTTGCCGTGTACAATGATCCCCTGGTCCTTCTCACCAGGCCTTTCTGAACTCATCCTGCCGATTGTTTCTTATGGAACAATGCTATTCTATAACATTCATATACCATCACTTTCCGCCATTCTCCAACTGATGGGCATCCACTCAGTTTCCAGTTTCTGGCTACTACAAAGAGGGCTGCCACAAACATTTGTGCACATTACAGGTCCCTTTTCCTCCTTTATGATCTCTTTGGGATACAGGCCCAGTGTTTGTGAGGATGCCACTGAAGCTGCTAACTCATCGAGGCCAGGGAAGGCAGGCAATCCACTGACCCAGAAGGGATTGGCAGCCCTAGTGAACAGGTAGAGCATTGGAGCTAGACGTGGAGCAGTGAGACAGGGACAAATGGACTCTGGCCAATATCTTGAAGGTTGAAACTATGATAAGATCCAGAGCATGGGGGTGATGATAGAGAATGAAAATGAGGAGCAGAAGCTTTTGTTTCAAAAAACTAATAATAATAATGACAGTAGCACGCATTGAATATAGCATGTTATGGTTTGCAAAATATTTGCCTTGTGTTATCTTATTTGATCCTCGCAGCTCTCTTGAGGAATTACCCCATTTTGCAGATAAGGAAACTGAGGTTCAAAGAGGATAGAAGAGTTGCCTTGGATTACCCAGCTAAGTGTCTAAGGCAGGATTCAAAGTTAGGTCTTCCAGACCTAAGCCCAGCCCTCTATTGACCTCGATGCCTATGGAATAAGAATGAACAAATTGTCATAAGAACTTTACATTCACAAAGTATAAGGGGAACAGAACATGCCCTTCTCATCATAGGCAGAGAATTACAATTAAATCATTGCTTTGTAGGAAAATCATGGAAATATGACTCTACTTGGTAACATTACAACTTACCCTTTTCTACCTGCATGGTTCGGTAATATTCTTGATGGTGGCAGATTGAAAAGAAAGCCAGCATGATGTAGATCAGGGAGACCTGGCTTTCATTCAGCACACCTTTGTCCCTTCACTGGGAGTTGACAAGAGACGCTATCACTGCAAAACGGCATTTTCATAATTTGTTTGAAATTTCTCTCCCACCAAATGTTTTGTGGAAATAATGGGTAATGTAGAATATCTAGAGGAGAAGAAAGTTAAGGCAAGATGATATGTGGGTCTGCTCCAGAAGAGCCAAGCTTGGGTTTGCTACTGGTGAGAGTGATCTGAGTACAGAACAAATTGGGCATAATTTTGCTTTTAGGAAAAATCTAGCGGGAAAACACTAAGTTGTCAGGAGAATTTTTAGATGTGTCTTTTCAAAGAACTGAAGAGCGGGAAACAAAATACTTATTTACAGTATCTAAAAGTTCAAGGAAAGGGATTTTACTTCAAGTTGGCCATTTAAAGGTGAATATATTGCATTAGAGAGCCACCAAGGGGATTGCCATGTTCTGCCAGTTTGAAAGCCAGTCCATTAGAGAGGAATGTACCAACCTACTATATCAAGAAGGTGTCCTTTAAAGAAATTTGTTTGGTCATTCAGTGAGTGGATACTTTGTTAAGGAAGTAAATGTTTTGAAGAAAGCGCCCTTTAAACTGCTGGAACTGTATTTTCCTTGTCATTCATTTTTGTTCTGATTCAGATTAGAGGTTATTTAAAGCAGGTTAGTTTCTTTTGACAGATTAAGCCATGTTAAAAATTCATACCGTGGAGAAAATCTGTTGGTTTGTTTTAATTTTTAATAAAACTTTCTTCTGTTAAAGTAAATATAATGAAAGTTGAGTTGCTTTGGTGCTGGGAATACTTACTATTTGTTATCTTTTGTTTCATCAGGCTACAGAAGAGGTTTCCAAAAACCTGGTTGCTATGAAGGAAATCTTGTATGGCACCAATGAAAAAGAGCCACAGACAGAGGCTGTGGCCCAGCTTGCCCAGGAGCTGTACAACAGCGGCCTCCTCAGCACGCTGGTTGCTGACTTACAGCTCATTGATTTTGAGGTAAGAACAGAACATTTACCTTAGACCTTTCCCAGTCTTCTCACTGGATCCTCACCAGAATGTACCAGAAGAGTAAGGTTAGGTTTTTTTTTTTTTTTCCCCCTCCACATCTTTTTTTGAAATAGATGAACTCATACAACCCTTTTTGGCAGCAGAGCCAGGACTGGATAGCTCCCGACCTCTGTTCTCTGTCCATCATCCCCTGAGGGACAGGAGCTTTCCTTCGTTGTTCTGTGTCCTGAGATAGTGTAGATTTCATTTGCTTAGTAGCCACTCGGGTGTCTGGCATATTGCACGGAATGACGCAGAATCACCTGGTCCCCAAGCATTTTGAAATCTTAAAGGAGAGAAGAAAATCCCAGATGGGTTTAGTGAGCTGAGCTAAAAAATAAAGACCACATTCTGGCAAGTAGAAAGGAAGACAGTGTCCTAGGTCAGGGAGGAGTTGGAAGTTTCATGAGAGGAGGACCTTGTGTATCTGCTCAGACCTTGGATACCAGGCCTCCCCCCCCACCCCCCCACACCCCCCCACACACACACTTTGGGTGCTGTTGCCCACCCAGCACCTCTACGCTGGAGTCTCTCCTGAATTCTGGTTTTGCATGGCTGCCAAAGCCCAACTGACCTTCTTCCCAGCTTCCCACTCTGTTGACAGCCCTTTTGTCCCCTTCCAGACCCCCTGATGTTCCTTCCAGTCCCTTCAGCCGATCAGCTGCCAAGTTCTGTCAGTTCTGCCAGCTCGGCAGCATCTCTTGCATCTGTCCTCTACTCCATCTCCCATGGTGCTGATTCAGACCTGCAGCTCCTACTGTTCCCTCCAAACAGTCTCCCTGCCTTCTTGCTGCCAATGATCTTTCATACAGTTCTAGAACCATCTTAATAAGTGACATCCTCAGCTGAAAAACTGTCATGGTCTCTCTAGGTACCTAGTCTAGGTTTAAAATGATTCTTTAGCCAAGCTTCTGAAAGCCCCAATTCCAAAATGAAGCTCTGGTACACCTTTCTAGCCTTCTCACACAGATTCTCATTCACTCTCACTCTCTCTGTCTCTGTTTTTCTGTCTCTGTCTGTCTTTTTCTATTTCTCCCTCTCTCTGTCTCACTGTCTCTGTCTCTTTCTGTCTGTCTCCCTCTTTGTGTCTCTTTCCATCCCTGTGCCTGTCTCTCACTGTCTCTATTTTTCTGTCTCTCTGTTTCTGCCTTTTTCTTTCTTTCTTCCCCTCCCTTACTCTCTCCCTTTCTCTCTTTCTCCCCACCTCCCTTCTCATATCTCTGAGGACAGGGACAGATATTTTTAAAAATGTCTTAAATGTTTTTGGTGGTTAATAAAAGTTTATGAATCAAATTTCTTTGAATTGAATTAGACACAATAGGCACTTAAATATGTATTGGATGCTTACTGGGACTACCAAGATTGCCTTTAAATATCTTGTCTTTTGGCCCTCTGCTCTAGGAATACTTTGCTATGGGCACAATATTATCCATCCATCAGCCTTGATACATGGATGTTAGTGCACATTCTTCACGCGTGTGCTCATCTGAGAAACAAACTTAGTTGCCCTAAACCTTCAAGCATAGGTTGGAGACTTGGGGGAAGCTCTGTATTCACCTTAGAAAGTAGCCATTCCCTGTGATGTTGAATCCTTCCTGTTTTCTCCGGATCCCCAGCTCCTTGCTGCTGCTCCTCTCCACTGGTCTTGGAGCAGTTTTGCTGTGCCACCCCTGCCCCTTGATCTGTCCCCTCAGGGACTCCCTCTTCTTCCCCTTCCACTTGAGAGGGACAAAGATACAGGATTGTCATCACTTTCTGAGTCAAGGTTGATGTGCAGCCTGTGCTGTACATCATGTATGAGTCTGTAACAGAGTAAGTAGCCTCCGAGACCCACGGTCACCAGGGCAGAGGCTTACTCCAAGCTCCTGGGAGTCACTGTCTATGTGGATATAATAGGGAAAAGGAGTAAGTTTTTGTATTTTAGTTGCTGAAACTGAATTTGGAAGTTAGAAACTTGGAGAGGGTGACAGAATCTATAGTAAACTAGAGTTTTCGTTACATATAAAAATAATTTTTAACATTAGCTTCTTAAAAATTCTCTTCTACCCTTTCACTTCTGCCCCCCCCCCCCCCCCTTGAAAAGGCAAGCAATTTGATATAGATCATACATGTGTAGTCATGCATGTTGGGGAGAAAAACAGACCTCCCTCCGCCCCCCCCGCCCCCTCCAGTAAAAACACAAGAAAAGGAAAACTTTTTAAAAGTCTGCTTCAGTCTATACTTAATGGCATTTTTCATCATGAGTCTTTCAGAATTATCTTAGATTGTTACTTTTGTGATTCCTTTATTGTTAACATATTGAAAATAATCGATTAAGTTTTGGAAGTTAGAATTTTGAAACTACCAAGTAGGATAAAATAAATGATTTAGCTGGATCTGTGGTTTTGTCCATGTGTCCACCAACACAGATCACAACCTGTCCATGACTTCTCCCCTGAAATTCTTGTCTGGGTCTTTAATAAATTCTCACTGGAGGAGGTGCTGCTCCAGAACATTCGACCGACTTTTCTGGCTCATTGACTATTTGGGGGCTTTCGGTACTGCCTCTGGATGGATTTCTCTTCATTTGTTTTTTGTTTTTTGTTTTTTTTTTTCCTCATTCTCAGTATCTCACATCCACCCCATTCCCATGCTTGTATTCTTGATGGATGTCATAGCTCTTTACAAATCATTACTTCTCTTATGTGTAGCCTCTCTATACACATACCTACATTCTCTCATTCTCTCTGTCTCTGTCTCTCTTGTCTCTCGGGAGAACCTGAGTTCATACCCAGCCTGAGATACTTAATACTTCCTAGCTGTGTGATCCTGGGCAAGTCCCTTAACTCCAATTACCTCAGCAAAAAAGAAAAAAAAAAGAGCTAGCTGAACAATCGGCGTGACCCTCAATTGAGTAAGAAGCCAGAGGGAGAGAGTTTGACAGTTCTCTCCATTGTCATTCAATCATAGTATTTTGTGTGACCTTAACAGGCACAGGAAAAACTTGTTTGAAGAGAGCCTTCAAAGCAGTACTTTTATTGCATTGAATGCGTTTTTAAAGTTAGCAAACAGTTGATATAGTAGTATCTAATACTCTCTGCACTTCATTTAATCTGTAGGAAATCGTCCATGAGAGTCTGCCTAATCCCTTCTCATGCTTTCATTGCAGACCATTTCATTGCATGCTTAGGCTGTTTTCATAAAGAAGAAAGACAGAAGCATCAGTGTACTGATGCTTTGGTAAAAGTCTCGCTTGTGGTCTTTTCTGTTCTTTTGGAATCTTCTCCTTTGTGATTGCTCATGACAATCAGTCCTGGCTCTTCTTTCTGCAGCCTGCAATCTTACTAGCTTTCTTGGTTGCCATATCACACTTTGACTCGCTTAGGGTGGTACAGTACTCTAAATTCTCAAGATTACTTTCAGAAAAATTCTTCTTCCCTCTTTTCTCCAACTAGAATCTTTTTTTTTTTTTTTTTTGAGCCCCAGTGGAATTTGAAATTTTGGCCCAATGTTCAGTCACAGAATCTCAGAAGGAACCTTGGAAACTATCTGGACCAGGGATTTTGAACCTAAGAATCTGTGACCCTTTGTGGGGAAAAAAAAATGTTTTGAGATCTATATTTCAATATAATTGAGGTTCTTTGTATTTTACTTTATGCATTTAAAAAACATCTTTATGAGAATAGGTCCGTAGGCTTCTCCAAACTGCCAAAGGGATCCATGACAAACACATACATGAAGGCTAAGAATCCTTGATCACATCCAGTCCATCTTTGGATACCAGTTCCCTCTACACCATCCCTTTAAAGTAGCCATCCAGTCTTTAGTGGCAGCCCCTGAGTGAAGGAAGAGTCCACTCTTGGGGCAGTCTATGACACTGAATAGCTCTACTAGGAATTTTTTTTTTTAATAATAGCTTTTTATTTTTCAAAATACATACAAAGATATTTTTCAACATTTACCTTGGTAAAACCTTGTGTTCTGTATTTTTCTCCCTCCTTCCCCTCTTCCCATAGACGGCAAGTAATCCAGTGTAGGTTAAACATGTGTAATTCTGATTGTATTTCCACATTTATTATGCTGTACGAGAAAAATAAGTTCAAAAGGAAAAAACCAACAAACATGCCAACAGCAACAAAAAAGGTGAAAATACTATGTTGTCATTCACTTTCAGTCTCCATGCTCCTCTCTCTGGATGCAGATGGCTCTCCATCACAAATCTATTGGAACTGGCCTGAATCACCTCATTGTTGAAAAGAGCCACATCCATCACAGTTAATCATCACATAATCTTGTTGTTTCTGTCTACAAATATTCTCTTGGTTCTCACTCCTCTCAGCATCATTTCCTGTAAGTCTCTCCAGGCCTCTCTGAAATCATCCTGCTGATCGTTTCTTACAGAAGAATAATATCCCATAACATTCATCCATTTCCCAAATGAGGTTCAAGCACTTAGTTTCTAGTTCCTTATCACTACAATAAGAGCTGCTACAAACCTCTTTGCACATGTGGGTCCTTTTCCCTCTTTTATGATCTCTTTGGAATACAGACCTAGTGGAGACAGTGCTAGATTAAAGGGTATACCCAGTTTGATGGCCCTTTGGTCATGGTTCCAAATTGTTTTCATGAATTAGTTGGATCATTTCACAACTCTACCAACAATGTATTAGTGTCCCAGTTTTCCCACATCCCAGGATGTTTTCATTTTATGTCAAACTCTAGTTTTTTTCTTCTAATTTTGCCCCTAGTTTTGATCTGTAAGATTTCCCCTTTCCACATGACAATCCTTCAGATATTTGAGGAAGTTATTATTCCCACTCTTTCCCCCTCCCTCCCTCGTTCCAAATCTCCTCTTTTCCATCTTAAACATCTGAATTCTTTCCTGTCATCCTCATGTAGCAGGATTACCTTCTTACCATCTTGATTGCTTTCTTTTTGGGTGCTCTGTAAGAGCTTTTCAGCATTCTTCTTAAAACATGGTCCCTAGAACCTAAAATAACACTTTAGATATGGAGTCTGGCCAAGCTAGACTACAGCTTCTCCTTGGTATCATGCCCTTCTATCTGCCCATACTTTTTTAGCTGTCAAGTCACACTATGGAACTTTCTGACCATTCACTCCTTACATCTTTTGACGAAAGGACTGTCCTCTGGCATTAAACTCATCGACTCTCCCTCAACCCAGTATCATCAATGACATTGATAAGCCCTTTGTGCCTTCAAGTTAAGCCTCATAGGGCAGAGCACAGAGGTGATGAACATTGCACTGGAGAGCTCTTTCCCATTTGTTTTAAAACTACCTCTGCCTATTTTTTGACTTTGTATATTCAGCCAGTTCCAAACCCATCAAATTCTACTCTTCTTTAAACTTCTCTTTTCCACAGGGATAGCCTAGATATTTTGCCACATGCTTGTTAAATTCTGGTTAGTAGCATTTCCCTGGTTACCTACAGTTCTGTCAAAAAAGGGAAATTATGTTAGTGTGGCACAACTGATTCTTGATGAAGCCAGCTCTTTGTGATTACTGCTTTTTTTTTCCCCTAGAAATTCACTGAACCATCTCTTTAATAACACATTCTAGAATTTTGCTAATTGCTATTAAAAAAAAAAATACAGATCCTTAGGCTCTAACTGGAAGATTCCATTCTCATTTTTGAAAATCAGGACATTTGTCGTCTTCATAATTAGTATCTTACTGATCTCCATGAATTCTCAGGGATGGCCTGGATCAGGAATTGTTAAGCTGGAGGACTCAACTTGTTTTTCAAAAAATATTACTTCAATCTAATTGACTTCCTTTGTAATTCCTACTTATTTTATTTTAAGCATTTCAGAATATTCTGAAAAGATGTGTGTAGGCTTTACCAGATTGCCAAAGGGGGTTCCACAACATCAAAAAATGAACAACTTTTGACTTTAAGTCACTCAGCAATCACATCAGTCAGTTCTTTTGGTGCCCTATTCATCTCAGTCTCCTCTTCTAGACCCACCGTAGATGTGCAGGGGGCAGCTGATTGCTTTATTACATCCTCCTTACATCAATTTGTTATCAATCCCACCCCATGAGCCATTTTGTTCTCTCCTTTCTAGAGCCTCTTTCTGTTATGACCTTCATTCTACTCCACCCCAAAAGGCATTTCTGACCACTTTTCATCTTCTAGCACAATGATGAGGAACCAGTCTGAGCTCATTCTCAATAAGTTCTGCATAGTTTTTTTTTTTTTTTTTTTGCTCACCTCATAATCCTTTGCAGCACATAGTGCTGGGTGATCATTTTGAATACTGTGGGGCAAGATGAACGAATGTCCCATAAGATTTTTTTGTTTTTAAAAAAAAAAAAAAAAAAAAAAAAAAAAAGATTTTTTTGTTTTTGCCTGTAGACATGTGATGGGGTCTATGTAATCCTCCCAGAACAATCTTATCTGTTTATCCTTCTACTTAGTGATACTTTTTGTCATCTTCTGATTTCATTGATGAAAGGAATACTCTGTGTGTGTGTGTGTGTGTGTGTGTGTCTGACTGAGTGTGATCGTGTGTGTTGAGTAATCAAAAATCTAGTATTTTTAGCTCCCTTTGCCCTTTTTGTCATTGCTTAGACATTACTTTATATTTTTTGTTCATTTGAGTTGTTGGGTATGGCAGAATTATGGGAAAGAGTCTCTCTGGATTCAGGCTGAGCCTTTCTAGCTGAGTTAGAAGCTCTTTGCTTCAAGAGCCAGGTCAGTGCTGTTCCATTTTGGGGAAAGAAATAAAATGTTTGAAATAAATTAAGAAATAGCTATGAACATTTTAAAGCCAGTTATGGAGTAAACTAGAACTGGGGTTCTACTCTATTATACTTTATTGTAGTTTTAAAGGGACCCTAAATCTCAGAATGTTGTTGCAACAGAGTAGAAGGTCTCTTGGATCCCACTAAGTCCAGACTTAGTTTTTTGTGGGAAGATGGACCTCATTAAAAGGGAAGGTCTTTTCCAAGGTGACAACAGAACACTTGAAGACCATCTCCTTAGTTAAGGAGGAATAGTCACATAGTCTGTGTCAGTGGAAGCCAAAATCACAGATCCTGGAAATGCTAAAGAAGTCGTCATTCTCTGCTATAAAGATAGCTACTCTCATGGTTTTTTGTATTACATATATTTAGTTAGGTAAATGCATAATTGATTGTATTTCTAACAGGGCAAAAAAGATGTGGCCCAAATTTTCAACAACATCCTCAGAAGACAAATTGGTACAAGAACTCCTACCGTTGAATATATCTGCACTCAACAGAATATTTTGTTCATGTTATTAAAAGGGTATGTACAATATTACAACTTTTATGTTCTAAATTAAAAAAGATTGTCTTAAGCCAAAGAAAGATGGCAGATGTAGTGAAAACATTTCATGGTAGTTTTGTCAGGGCATTTTCCCCGTGGGTCTTAAACATGAGCACTGTCAATATATAAAAAACGCTATGATACCAACAGAAACTTAAAGTTGAAACTGGATGACATGACTTTTAGAATTCAGAAGTCCTCTATTCAAGAAAAGATACTTGATGCTTTTGTCTAAGTTGTCTAAGCTTTGAAAAATTGGTGGTAAAATTAGTGTTGGTAGGACAGAGTAATCACCTGTTTTGAAGATAAACTTTCTGGACTGCTTGCTTTTTGTAAAGCGATAAAATTTATCTTACAGGAGTAAGAAGTCAAAAATAGTAAACAAAGTATCCATTTATAATGCAGCAACTTTGATTCTTGTTAAATATGTATGTTCACTAATCCACCTAAGGGTGCCTCTCCCTGGAATTGCCATTGGACCAGCAGACTTTTATATTTGAGTAGCCTAATATTTAAAACAAACAAAAAAACAATTGAAACCTAAAAAAAATTCCTCCATGTTTTTCATAACTACCCATGCATAACCTACATTGAATTGCTTGCCTTCTCAATGAGGGGTCTGGGGAGGGAGGAAGGAAAAGAATTTGAAACCCAAAGTTTTAAAAGCAAATGTTAAAAATAATCTTCATATGTAACTGGGGAAAAATAAAATACTAAGTGAAAAAAACTTCCTCCTCCCTCATCACTAGCTGCTGATGGTCATGGTTACCTATTAATTCTATATCGTATTTATTTATAATCTGTGGAGCTATGACTGTGGTTTGCCTCTGTTTGCTTTTAGCTTTGTGGTGTTTTCTTAAATTAGTGGATATGCTTACACACATGGTACTGGAAGGACTGCTTACTGTGATGATCTAGCTTGCCCTGTCTCCTCACTTGGCTGGTTCACACAGTGATCGTAGTCTATCCACAAGCTCACATTGGCCTTTTCCTCTTCAGATTTCAGATACTGGACTACTCCTGTTGTGATGTACAACTGTGTGTGCCCTTTTACCTTAGAAAAGCAGAATTGCATGCTCAGAGAATTTTCTAAAGAACTCTTTTGCATTAACAGAGCTAAGGTTTCCTTTCTCAGAAACTTGTTGATTGGAAAACAAAGTAACATACATCAGTTAATAATCAGGTTTGTACTTTTGAGTAGTTAAAGATTTGCTATGAGTAACCTCATTTTAAAAACTGTAGACATCATTTGATGATAAAGTTTTAAATTGTAGGACTTTTGTTGCTTCCTTTATGTTGGCTGGGTTTTTGTTGCCCTGTGTTACACAAATAGTGTTTATATGCAATGGGAAATTTTTCTATTGGTATCGCTTTGCGTTTGGGGATGTTGGGTGTATTTATGCTCTGGGTGTTTTGGGGTTAGTATTTTGCATGCTTTTCCACCAAGAGGTTGTTCAGCATAATAGGGTGCTTTTTAGTTATCAGATTAGGACTTCACCTAAGGGGGAGGCAGGCAGCCCCCAAGTAAAACTTGCCCAACTTGTTGTTCATGATACTTGATCCTTTGACACTCTTGCTTAGTAGAAGACGACCAGTGTAAGCATTTTATTAAATTAGGAAGCATGTGGTAAGTGATCTGCAGGGGTCTCTACACAATTCTAAGCACTGTGGGAGATTTTTTTAAATGTGAAGGCCACTTCCCTTGCCATCCCAGTTAGGAGGTAAATGCATGTGGGGAACAGCTAAATGACCCAGCATGATGGAGTAGCCCATGTGTGCAGTAGGGATTCAGTGATTCTCCGTTGTAGCTTGGGCTTACACTTAAGAAGGGTACAAAACCCAGGCAGGTTTTGTTTATTTGGTATCCAAGAAGTGGTGGTGTTCAGTTGTGTTCCACTTTGTGGCTCCTTTGGGGGTTTCTTGGCAGAGATACTGGAGGGATTGGCCATTTCCTTCTCCAGCTCATTTACAGATGAGAAAACTGAGGCACACAGGGTTAAGTGACCGGCCCAGAGTTCCACAGCTAGGGAGTGTCCGAGGCTGGATCTGAACTTACAGAAGATGAGTCTTCTTGACTCTAGGCCCAGCACTAGGTAGGTACTGCCTAGGGCAGGGAAAATCCCGAGAAAAGCATGAATAAAGGGAAGAAATAGTAATGTGCTTTCTTAGGATGCCTGGAGGACAAGGAGTTACAAGAGTTGAGTGCTTTAGAGCTGTGAAAAATAATTTGGGCAGAGTCAGGTCTAGCTAGTTGCTGGAAAACCTTGAACACCATGCTGAGGGATTTGGGCTTAACTGGTCAAGCCATGGAACATTCATTGTGGCTTCTAAAGCATTGTAGTGACATTAGAACAAGATTTGAGGGAGTTGAATCTAGTGGTTGTACACAGGAAGAATTTCAGGGAGACATTAAGAGGTAATTGCAGTCACCGGACTGGAGTCAGAAAAGTATAAACTAGCTAGATTTTTGGCAGTGTGCCAAGAGAGCAGAAATGGAATCTGTAGACGTTCAAAGAAAGAACATTCAGAAGATAATGGCCAGGGGTAAAGGGAAGGGGTGACGGAGAAAATTCAGAGATGACTCAACAGCAAATTGGTTTGGCCCCTCCTGTATGCAGAGCAGGTGTGAGCAGAGATAGAAAATATAGATATGCCCTGGTATCTGCTTTTGTAGGCAGCAAAAGGATATGACACTTGCACAGATAATGATGAAACATAAGTAATACATGATAAGGGCATCAGAGAGCTATACAGAGTATTTGGAACTTCTGAGAAGATGGTTAAGGAAGAAGCCTGTCTCTTCTCCCCTCCCACCCCCATCTTCTCAGAATGGTAAGAACTTTACCATAACAGAATAGCAAGCTTCCAGGAAGGGATAGAAAAGGCCTATGAAGAAAAATACTTCAAATCAGCAGAGTCAGAGAAAGCGAGAGAGAGAGCCACCAAAGTGAGGCTTCAAAAGTTGAATAACATTTTTTAAATTATGGGTAGGAATTGGGACAACAATAAAAAGATACCCAGAAGGATGTCAATCTTCAAAATTTCTAGAAAAGTTTAAAATATGGCTTAGGAATATCTATTTATCTAGAGAGAGAGAGAAGGAATTAAAGGAAGAAATGACAATGGAAATTGAAGTGGAAATAACTTTCCCACAAATCAGGGACAAATAAGAGAAATAGATCAGTTATGATGCAAATGATAGAGAATTTCTTTAATGAGTAGATACTCTATACAAGAATGTTAAGGGGGAAAACAGAATAAAATCAAAAGCTAGCAAGATTGGGCACGCCCCTGAATTTCTCTGTTACAGAGACAGCTCTCTTGGCAAAACAACCAATCCTGGAGATGAAATGCAGTAAAAACTGAGAGCTTTTGGTCTCTTAGAAAAATATGATGAGATAAGAAGCCTGAAAATAACATTTTTAGGAAGTTATGCAAGAAAATTATCCAAAACCTTGGGAAAATATGTAAAATGCAAATAGGTAAAAAGGTACAATAGAGGAGAGACATAGCTTATTTAAAAATATCAACCAATTCTAGATTTCAGCTTTAAACAATATATTTTACAATCATGGAGAAACCTTGCATGCCAAGAAAAAAATCAGCCAAATTGTATGAGACTATTTGTTACTTATACCAAATGAGAGGATTAATTGGTATATTTTGTAAAGGGCCAGAACTCTGAAAATGTGTACTTGAGTCAAGGACAGCAGGGTGCTTATAAGTTAAGTACCTACTCAGTGGGAGATAATGATTCTCTAAACATATACTTAATGTGATTTGATCATGTAATGGTTGCACATGCTCATTTGGTGTAGTGATGTAGTTGTACTGAAGTATTTAAGGGCTGGGAGAACTGGGAATGGGCTTCTCTGCCACCCACACAGACACAAAGAAGACTCTGGACTTCATCTTTGACCATCCAT
Organism: Sarcophilus harrisii; assembly: GCF_902635505.1. Lineage (NCBI taxonomy): Eukaryota > Metazoa > Chordata > Mammalia > Dasyuromorphia > Dasyuridae > Sarcophilus > Sarcophilus harrisii. Next base: position 455,981,332 of record NC_045429.1, read on the forward strand.
CCTCGTGAGTCTCCTGCCTCCTTCACTCCTCCACTAAGACCAAGGACTCGGGCTGATCCCGAGTTCCTTCAAAGAACTAGTCCAGACATTACAATATTTTTCCCCAAAAAACAAAGAAAATCAGTTTTTACTCTTTAATGACATAGATCATAAATATCATTGAAGAATGGATTTTCAGTAAAAAGGGAAGAGTACAAAGCATTGTTGGTGGGGGAAGGAAACATAAAGGGCAGCAGGCATTTGACATAAAAATTCATCTAATAGAGGAAACTTAAGAAAGATAAACAAACTCATTTGGTGGGGCTGTTGGGTTTTTTCCAAATACACCTTTTGTATTTCTCTTATTTAATTTCTAAAATCCCTCTTCATCTGCCCTATCATTGGAACAAAAACTTAGAGAAGAAAAGGCATTTCAGTTGGACCGGCCAGGCGTGTCAGCATCTGTAGCATTCCGCAGTCCTGTCTCCCTTTTCTGAGGGCCCAGTTTGGTTGCTAGCATTATCCTGTGTCCGATTTCTGCTTAGGTTGAGTGTTTGCCTGATTCATTATACAGGGAATAGATAGTGAAGATTCTTCTCCTGGATAAGAAAATGGCAAACTACCCCCATTATCTTTGTCAAGAAAACTCCAAAAGAGGCCACAACGAATCACACTGCTGAAAAATGACTAAACAACAGTACTAGCCATGAAAGATACGAGGTTTCAGGAAGGAGATTCAGTGTAAAGCATTTTGTCCCTAGTATCAGAATACTTTAATTGTACCTGTAATGCTTACAGCTGCACACTTGGTGCCCACTCATATATGCTTAGATCACTAATAATTAGAAAAATGCAAAATAAACCAACTTTGAGGTTCTGTTTCACACCCATCAGATTGCTAAGGATGACTGAAAAAGAAGATAATGGATGCTAGAGGGGCGAAAGCAAAATAGACTCTTTAAAACAGTTGTTGAATTGGTTTGGCCATTCTGGAAAGCATTCTAAAAGTCAGGCCCTGAAGTCCTAGATCTATATCCCTAAAGAGATCAAAGAATGGAGAAAAAGAATGTGTAAAAATCTAGATGACCAATTTTTGTTATGGCTAAGAACTTGAAGGAGATGCCCTTCAGGCAGGAGGTATCTGAGCAAACTGTTGGCCTGTTAATGTAATGGTTGCTGTTGGGTCTTTCCCAGATGGCTTCTGTTTGTGAAGTTGGCTTTTTTACTCTGGTGTAAGACTTCACTTTGATTGCTATTAAATTTTACTTTATGATACTAGCAACACGTTTTGGTCAGATCTTTCTGGGACCTCACTGTCATCTGGTCTGCTATTGATCTCTCTGCTTTGTGTCATCTGGGAAATAGAGAAATGTGGGCTCCATGTCTTTATTCTAGTCACTAATAAAAATGTTGCCCAGTCAGGCTGGGTCTTCCCAATGGACCTTAGATCCTCCATGACTATTCTTAGGCTCCTTCAGGCAGTTCTGAATCCACTTAATTTTGCTGACATCTTGCTGTCATTGGCAGGCAAGGAGCTTGAGGGGATCTGTCACATATTTAACCCTTGGCACACTTTTTGGGGCAGCAGGGGATACCACAGGGCCCAGAGAGCCTGGCCTGCAGTCAGGGAGACTTGGCTTCCTGAGTTCAAATCCAGCCTCAGACACTTCGTAACTGGGTGAGTCTGTCTGCTTCAGTTTCCTCATCTGTCAAATGAGCTGGAAAAGGAAATGGCCCACCGGTGCCATGTCTTGGCCAAGACAACCCCAAATGGGATGAGGAAGAGTCAAACAACTGGAAAAAACGAGCAAGAAAGGAGCGTTCTCCACCGTGGTCACCCCCATGATGAGACAACCTTCACTTCTCCTGCTCAGTGCCTTCCTTCACAGACGGGGGCCACCATGTTCTTGTGCTGTTTTATCAAGAAGCTCAGCGCAGGGGCTTGGTTTCCTCTGGAAGACTCCACGCCATTCTCCTAAAAAGACAACCAAGGACGGCCCCGCAGCCCTCTCGGCCGGGCCCTTCTCTTGGCCTTCAGTGCCTTTCCAGTCCAGAGGCATCTCCCTGACCGGGGAAACTGAAGCGAAACCTGTCTGCCGCCTCTCCTGTGAGTAATGATCACAGCGGTGTTAGAAGCAAGAAGCGAACCCCCTCTCTGGCACAGCGGATGGAGTGGGGGCCTGCAGCCAAGAAGACCCGAGTCCGGCCACTTCCCTGGCCAGTGACGCTGGCAAAGTTCACTCAGCCCCCGTCTTCCTCCATTTCTTCAGGTGTAAATGTGGTGAGAAATGAGAATGTCTGCCAGTGTTGATCACAGTGCCAGATACACAGGAGGTGCTTAGTAGGTGCTCACCTTTCTCATTGCTTAGCCATCCCTCTCACTCGGGGTACGATTTCACACTCCTGGGCTGTGCTTCCTCCTCACTTCTCTGCCCCTGTATCATGTACAAAAGTGATGGTGGTAAGTGTCCTGTGGGTACTCCTGGCACAGCAGTGACCCTTCCCTCCTTGCTTTGTCTTCCAGCCCACTGACTTTCTGCCCTCCATTCCCAAGGCTTCTCCCGCCTTCTTCAGTGCTCAGCTAGCCCCTCCCTCTTCATCAGCCCCTTCCCCATTCCCTGTGCATGTGTCTTTGATTGTTCTTTAGCTTTGGGTCTTTTCCCAGCTTCCCAGGGCTCCCGGCCAGCTGTTCCTTGTCTGCTGGTTTCAGATCTAGAAGGACACTCCCCTATTGGTTGCTCCACCTTTTGAAGAATGAAGTTATCTTTTAAAAAGCAAGTTGGGAAAATATGTAGTGGTCTTACTTTGGCATAAAGGACTCCAGCAGGCACCTGAACAAGTGAAGTCCCTTTTTGTCCCTGCATCCTGCTCTGGGCCAGGCTTGTGATCTTCTGTATTTCAGTAATCATGTGGCTTCTCCATCTGCCTTTGTCTTTATTTACCAGTGATCTCCACTGGATCTTCCATTTCTTTACATAAGGATATCTTTTTAATACCCCATACCCCTCTTTTTAACACCCCCCACCCCCTCCCCCCCCCCCCCCCCCATCACCTTTTAGCCTATTTTCTTCTACCTTAGTAGGAGTTTACTTTTTTTCAAAGCCATAAACCAGTCACATGGCTCACCCACTAAGATTGTGTTAAAATTAATTTTCTAACTGCCTTGTCCCATAAGGATTTCTAGTTAATCTCAGTTGTAACCCAGGCCTTTGTTACATAGGAATGGCAGGCTATAGGTTTTATCACTGATTCTTATTGCTCATGCATTTATTCTCCATGTACATACTTTGCCTTGTGCCCCTAGGATTGAACATGGGGCCTCTCTCAAATAACTTTAATAAATACTTATCGTTTATTTGATTCCTTCTTGCAGATTGCCCCCTATAAATATCTTTATAACATTACCTTAACTCTGGCGTCTAACTTTAGTGGTCAAACACACATACACAATTTTCCTCTTCTTCCTCCTTTGCTATTTGAAATCTTTTGAAGATAATAAGAGTAACATCGAATAAAGTTGTTTTTCCCCTTTTAGGTCTTGTTAGTTTCTTCCATTCCTGGCGAGAAGTCCTTCATTTTTATTTTTATATTTTAATCTGGCATATGCAAATATACATTTTATGAAATATGCAGCTGATGAAAGAGAAGCAGGGAGAGCAGTGAGATGATGCAGTAGATTAAGTGTCAGACCAGGAGTTTAGGAGGACCTGAATTCAAATCTGGTTTCAAACAATTATTAGCTGTGTGATCCTGGCCAAGTTGCTTAACTCTGCCTCCAAAAAAAGAAAGAAGAAAAAAAAGGAGAACTTGGCCAGCCATGTCACAAATTAAAACTGGGAGGAGATGGAAGGAGTATTATGAACTGTCAAAATAACACTAGAGGAATTCAGGTGAATTTTGTGTCATTTGAGTACCAGATAAGGAAGTGGAATTCATATCGGAAGAAGAAAGAGAAAAATCTTTGTAGCCCATTCATGAAAAGAGTGACAGAAAAGTGGAAGTTTTCCTGATTCATGGGAAACCTGTGGAAGGGAAGAAATGAAAGCTTGCTTTGTCAAATGTTGGAGCTTGTAGAGAGGGAGGCAGTAGGTGGAGGTCACAGGTATAGAGCACCTCTTGGCAGGCTTGTACAGCATATTCCAGGTATTTTCAGTAAAATGTTTGGATAGGAAGAGAAGCAGAGAAGACTCCCTCCTTTCCAAGGTCATAAGCAGTATCAAGAACTTCAGTCTGAGGGAGCCACTCTTGCAGGACCAAGTTTGAGAGCGTGCTAGATGTTTAAACTGTTTTTAGGGCTATATGTTTCCTTGACACAAGATTTTGGAGGATGGGTCAACAAGTATTTTTATTAGACATAAGCTACTATAAAGTGAAGTTTAAGCCATCCATAGTCATGAAAAAATCCTCTAAATTGCTTTTGATTAGAGAAATGCAAATTAAAACAGCTCTGAGATACCACTTAACACCTCTCAGATTGGCTAAGATGAAAGGAAAAGATAATGACAAATGTGGGAGGGGATGTGGGAAAACAGGAACACTAATGCATTGTTGGTAGAGTTGTGAAATAATCCAACCATTCTGGAGAGTAATCTGGAACTATGCCCAAAGGGCAATCGAACTTTGATCCAGCAGTGCCATTACTGAGTCTGTATCCCAAGGCAATCATAGAGGACCCACATGTGCAAAAATGTTTGTAGCAGCTCTTTTTGTGGTGACAGATTTGGAAAATGAGTAGTTTTCAGTTGTGGGGAATAGCTGAATAAGTTATGGTATGTGAATATTATGGAATATTATTGTTCTATAAATGATGATCAAGCTGACTTTAGAAAGGCCTGGAAAGATTTATACAAACTAGGGCTGAGTGAAACAAGCGGAACCAGGCATACGTTGTACCAATAACACCAAGAACGTGCCATGATCAACTATGAAAGGCTTGGTTCTTCTCAGTGGTTCAGTGATCCAAAGCAATCCCAATAAACTTTGGACAGAAAACATTATCTGTGTTCAGAGAAAGAAATACGGAGACTCAATGTAAATCAACACATGCTATATTCACTTTTTCCCTTCATTTTTTTTTTTTCTCTCCCATGGTTCTTCCCTTTTGTTCTGATTTTTCTCTCCCAGCATGATTTAAAAAGAAATGTGTATTTAAAAAATCAATACTTATATGTAACCAGAAAAAATAAAATACTATATATTTTTTAAATGAGACAGTTCCTGCCCTGAAGGAGCTTCTGATCTACTGGGAAGAGGATATGACATGTTCACAGTTGACAATGCATACTTAACATGTACAACATTAATACAGGCAGGGTGGGCACCAACAGGTATAGGTCAGCCTTTGCAAAGGGATAGAGACTGTGTGAGGGGAAGTAATGGGGAGTCAGCCTGGAAAGACAGCCTGGAGCCAGGTGGTCAAAGGCTTTGGATCCAGATTGAGATGTTTATTATATATACTTTATATAATCAGTAAATTTAGGGTAATTTGAAAAGAACACTAAGGGGAGAATAGGAAGGATGGTCTCTTACAGTCCCTGAGTGGAGGCATGAGGCATAAACATGAGTTAGGGAGTGACTTTCAGCTGGGATGACAAAACAGAAATGGGACATGACATGTGGGGATCGAGGAAGCAAGCCAGTTAAGCCAGTTTGGTTGGAATGTTGAGGAGGAGGATGGAATAAATCAGGAAAAGGGAAGGAGAGTCAGCTTGTGTAGATGTTTTAAATGAAAGCCAGGAAGTTTTTATTTCATCCTAGAAGCAGTAGAACATCAGGCATGTGTTTTAGGAACATTAATTTGGCAACTTGTATGAGGGATGGGGAAAAAAAAAAAAAGGTGACCAAGTGGGAAAACTAGCTGCCAGGCAGAAGACCTGATGTTTGCCCCGAGCGAATTACTTTCTCAGCAACTTCAAACCAGAGTTCTTGGGTTCAGTTTGGGTCCTTGTCTGAAAAGCTAAGAGCCCCAATGTAAAACGAGCCAAACTGCAGACTCAGGGAGGTTTGGTATGAAACGCTCCTGTAAACATCTTTTCTTTTGGGGGGGCCCCAGCCAGGTGCCACCATGCAGAGAGAGTGGGGCTTCGAGGTCCAAAGACTCCCTGAGTTCAAATGTGGGCCAGACCCTGCCTGCCCCACTTTCCTCATCTGTAAAGTGAGCTGGAGAAGGAAAAGGCAAAGCCCTCCAGTATCTTTGTCAAGAAAAGATAGGTCGTGAAAAGTCCCACATGGATGCACATTACCCACCCCGCTCCTCATCGCAGTGATGTCATCTGAGTGGGGTTTTTGTTAGTTTTAGGAATTAACAGTAGTAAAATTCCCTGGTTAGGGTCCTCAGAGAAGTCCTGCAACCTCTCCCGGCCTCTCTATAACAAACAGTAGGGCTGACGAAGACAGGACAGGTACGCCATGGACCCGACCTCTCTGCTCCCATGGCATTCACAGCAAAGTTTAGCACCCTGATCTGCCCAGAATGGGGCAGTAGGGCAGCGTGTTGAGATCTTTTCAAAGTATTTTTACTATGTTCTTTCTCCAGGTACGAATCTCCAGAAATTGCTCTTAATTGTGGAATAATGCTGAGAGAATGCATCAGACATGAACCTCTTGCCAAAATAATTTTGTGGTCAGAGCAGTTTTATGATTTCTTCAGATATGTTGAAATGTCCACATTTGACATAGCTTCAGATGCATTTGCCACGTTCAAGGTAACGTATAAATGAGGGAACTGATGGTGCACACACGTTTGCAGGTATGTCCCTGGGTACACGCCCAGGGACAGAAGTTTTGCAAGGGCTAACCTGATGGACTTGCTAAGGGCCCAGTTGCCTTTGCTTCTCTGTAGGATGTTTAGTATATTACTGCCTTCTTAGGGGGACTTTTGGAATAGCAGAGCTCTCAAAAACAGCTAGAAGGGAGGATCTGGTTGGGTATTTTAAAGTATTTACTTCATTTCTTCCTTTATTTTATTTAATCTTTATTTGTTAGATTTGAAACAAAATTAATTCAATTCTCATGTCTAAACCTCACAGGATATATAGGAAAAATTTGAAACTTGTATTTTTTCCCCCCATATATAATTTAGTGTATAGTGAACAAAAATCTTTACTGTTAATGTTTAGTTTTATTTTACTCCAGTTAAAAATGATGATTATCTAAGACTAGTATCTCATACAAGAAACATAATCTGGGGGAAATGGGCATAATAAATAGAAGTAGGTAGAATCTGTAGCTTCAAGGAATGAAAAGCAGCTGCCTACTGAAGCATCTGATTCAGAGAAAAATGAATCTTGGTTTTTAAACAAAATGTAAATAGTATTTTATTTTTTCCAGTTACCGTAAAGAAGACAATTTGATCCTTGCTTTAACACTCTCGCCTCTGGGGCCTCTTAAAGAATCTAAAGGCCCATAGCTCATTTTTTTTTCTCCTTTCCCACCTCCAAAGGTTTTTAACACCAAAGAAAAGCCATGAATATACTGAGGAAATGAGTTTTGGAAAAGTTTCATGGTACACTCTCTTAAATAGACACACTTAACGACACCTTGAACGAGGCCTAGGATAATTAAAATTTAGGACAAAGTTTAAAAGAAAGGATTCAGTGTAAGCCATTAGGGTGTTCAGTTACACTGGTGGTTTACTGAGTAACTGGCAGTAAGCTAAATTCTCTATTTTTGAAGGAAAAGATTAATTAATTGCAAGTAATTCTCTTTATCTTCTGCATGAGATTGAATGTAAATGGATGCTTGTGGTCATAATCCCATTGGATCCCAGGAAGCAGTCTGGGCTTTCCTAAAGGAGAGCTTGTAACACATGTTTGAAGCCACAGGTCAGATGAGAGGGAATCCTTAATTCGACTTTATTAGCCCTTGTCAATGTTAGCTTGCCAGCTCGTTTTTCTTTAAATGTGATAAGTTTTTTTTTTTTTTTTAAATGAGATTCTACTTCAGAAATAAGATATAAGTTTCAGGGTAATAATTGATTATGTGAATCTCTCTCCTTTTTCCCTCAGCTCGTTTGATTCCCTTTAAACAAAATCATTTAACTTGCTACAGATGATTTAAAATTGCATTTTAGTAGTTTGATTCATTTTGGTGACTAAGTGCCATTAACTAAAGCTACCACAATAATCTGGTTGTTGAAATACTCTTAACACAAAGTCATAAAGTGAACGATTTTATTCTTAAGATTTCGATATATGACTTTGTTTAAAGTCTTTTTAGTATTTTACACTTGCTTTTTGCTATTCCTACCCCTCCTTTGCCCTTTCCCCACACCTCATCATTTCCTCTCTTTTGGTCCTACTTGCTTTGATGTTTCAGTGTGATCTTTGTGGGATCCAGAATCAACAATATGTCAGGATACTATTATATTGCTGCTTTGTTATTTCTTTCAAATTATGACTATTTCATGTTGCTGATTACATTTTCAGTTAATTTCCCCCGTAAGTATTGCATAGACATTTTTAACATATCAAAACTTTTCATTGGTTGAAGAATGGGCTTAGAACGTTAAAAACCTTAAATATTTAGAAAAGCTATGAGAATCTAATTTCTTTTCTAGGATTTACTTACAAGACACAAGTTGCTGAGTGCCGAATTTTTGGAACAGCATTATGATAGAGTGAGTCTATACAAAATTATAAAACTGCATTATAAGTGTTAATTTCTTCTAGCTACTAGAAATGAAGGAGTAAATATTTAAACATTAAGATTAGATGATAAATAGAATCCTAGAATTTGAATCTCAAAGAAACTTTAGATTTGGGACTGTTTTATTCGTTTCTGTAATAACCTTTCCTTTCTTAGATGGAGAAACTGAGGCCCAAATGGTGTGAAGTTCTTATGACTCTGTATCTAGAGAAAAATCATGCCAGAATATAATTTGAATCTGCCTAGTAGAGACCACCAAGATGAAGTTAAAGTGGATTTACCTAAGCTTTTCTCCTTTTTCAAAGGAGTGGATAATTAAAGGAAGATTCCCTTCTCTTTGTTAATTAACTTATCTCTGTGCAGGGGATGATGTGTGAGCTCCCTAGGCTGCTTTCTATGGCTGCCAGAATGGTTTTTGTCTGGCCGTATTTCTGCCTTTTTTTAAACACCTTAAGTGGTAATTATATTATCTTTTGCTTCTGTATGGTACAGACACCTTGTCTGACGTTCTGTGGTCCAGCTCGCCATATTTCATATTTCTTCCGTCCACACACACTTCATTTAGCCATTGCCCAGAGGGATGTTCTCAGGGACCACCTTCTCTGAGGCGTCCCAGGTCCCCTCACTTACAAGTGTGTTCTTACCCCTGAAGATAAGAGAGCCTTCGGATGGAGACCTTCCTGTGGGACCTCACTTGTGTGGGGTTCCTGGGGGACTCTTGATGTCAGTAGTTTGAAACACCAGCCCACAAAACACCTTTGTTTTCTTTGAAGAAAAACTATCCAAAGGGCATCCCTTTTCTTTCTTTATAAAATTTGAGGCAGTTTCTTTTTGATCTTAGGCAAATCCCTTAAACTCCCTACGGCCTCAGTTTCCTCATCTGCAATGAATGGGCTGGACTAGTGTTGTGTGGAGTCCCTTCCAGATCTGATGTTCATTCTTGGATTTGTCCTAAAGATTAGGATTTCTGACTTTGGTGTAATGATAAATGCTTCCACCAGAGGGAGGGCTTTCCCAAGCTTTGGATTACTTACGGGCTTTCCTTTTAAGTTTGCCCTGTGTTTAATGTTTGCCATTAAACTGAAAATTAGTAAAACAGCATTTAGGGTAGGGCTTAAAGCTCCTAATTAAAGTCCAAGGTTGCCTGAGTAAGACTTGGGAGCGGGAGTCGGTACATTCAGTGTTTGGGCGTGTGCTGTCTGCCAGGTGTATGAGGATTGCCAGATCTGGCTGGGGATGGGGGAGAGAGGGGAGGGCTATTCCATGAGTACAGTGTGGGAAGGAGGCGGCAGGAGACCAGCGATTGTGGTGGGCAACTCGGGAAACGGTGCAGATCTGGTGGCCCTCAAAAAGGTAGTGAAAAAGCTTTGTTTTTATTGAGTTCCCTGTGTGCCAGGTACTGAGTGAAGGATTGGGGATACAAGGTGGGGGGGCGGGGGGGAGACAGTGCCTGCCCTGGGTTGGAGGTGGAAGCGAGGGCTGAGAGCACTTCAGGCATGAGGGAGCACTGTGGGTGAGGACAGTTGGGGGAGCACCATGACTGCATGGAGGAGGGGAGTGTCAGAAGGTGGTTCAGAGGATCCGGGCTCTGCTCTTAGGCAGGTTTCTCAGGAGGGGCCAGGCTTGGTCAGAGTATGTGGGGCGGAAAGGATTTTCACCTCTGTGGAAGATGCATTGGAATAGCAAGAGGTCAGAGGCAGGAGGTGGTTAGAAGGCTGTTGTAATAGTCCTGCTGGTGAGGGGCCGCCCATGAGAGAAGTTCTGTGGAGAAAAGGCAGGATCTGGCAGTTGGGGGAGGGGCTGAGTGAGGACACCCTGAGGTCATGGACTATGCACTAAAATGGCAGCATCCCAGCAGCAGGAGGTGAGTGGGGGGGGCGGGGAGGGGAGCTCCTGGGGAGTTTGAGATGCCTCAAGGACATCCCAATGAAACGACCAGCAGGGAGTTGGTGATTCAGGGAGGGTTGGTTCCAGTTTGGGAGTGTTGGGCCCAGAGAAGGCCCTGGAATCCCCGGAGCTGCTGAGCTCACCACCTGAGGAACCCTAGCTGGTTAGCCAGAGAGAAGGGCCCCAGAACTTGGTCTTGGCGAAGCAGAATTGCTGGCAGGACAAAGAAGAAAGCAGCTCGAGAGTAAGACCGGGCTGAAGAGGCTCGGCAAAGGGTCGGGATTGGGAGGGAGAAGAGGGCAGCTGGGGCCAAGATGTGGCCACTGAGGGGAGGAGATCTGGCTGTGGTGAGCCTCCCACAGCCAGGATCCTACCGGATCAGAGAGAAAAGGCATCCAGGGAATGGCATCATCAGGGAGAGTAGAAGGGAGAGGTGATGGGGAGAACAGGCATCCAGTGGAAGGAGGCCTGGGCTGGGACACTGTGGGCTCAGGCTGAGGTCGCTGGGCCCATGGGATTGGAGAAGGGGATGTTCTTTGTACCTGGAATGATTTGAGTAAAGGTGGTGATGGTCTGTGGCCACTGAGGAGTGAGTCCAGAAGGGAGGGGAGGAGGTCAGAACCCATGGCTGGGGAGGAGGCAGGGTGGGTCAGGATAAGGCTGTCATGGAGGGGCTTGGAGGGAGGAGGCACAAGGTGGCCGGGCAGGTTTGAAATTCATGTCCTGAGGAACAGCGAGTCTTCATGGTGTCTGATGAAATGCCTCTTTCTAGAAGCTGTAAGTTTAATAGATTAAGGGAGAGTGACCAATCACCTGGAGCTCTCAGGAAAACCTGGCCTGGGAGTGGAGAGGAATCAGGGCGATTGGGGGGAGACCTTTGAAAAGGATCAATGAAAAGATTGGCTATAAGTACCGGATGTGGGGCGGGGGGCTGTACAGGAGTGGGCATTTCTAGTGAGAAAAGCCAGAAAGTGAAGGTGAGCTCCTAGAGGACTTGGGAACCCCAGGGGGAAAATGGGTCCTGGAAAAGGGTCGCAGGCATTTTTATGTGGCATTAGGGTTAGTTCAGTCTAATATTTTGAGGAAAACCCATGAATGTTTTTCTTCTCTTCTTAGTTCTTCAGTGAATATGAAAAATTACTTCATTCAGAAAATTATGTGACAAAAAGACAGTCACTCAAGGTATGGACTTCTGCTTCATTTTTATTTCTGTGGAAATTGGCTGGGGAGGGGGGCAGGTGGCAGGGGTAGAATGTGTGGGTTAGGGACCTAGGCCACTTCACTGTGCTAACGAGATGGGAAAGAAGCAGCGGGTCTCCTTTAAGGCACCAGCCACAGCCGGGAAGGAGGCTTTCTTGAGGCTACAGGGACTCCTGTGCGGCGGCCGGCCGGCTGTGGGCTACAGGATGCCCTTCGGAGGGCACAGGCTTCTGCCAGGCCTGGGAATCGCTCATTGATTGTGGAAAATTTGAGGTCTTGTGAAGGAGACTCGTATAAAAGCGTCTGAGGAGGTGTTACTGCGTGTTGAAATTCTTCCGAGTTCTTAGACAGGAGGCCTGTTTTCCATTGAAGATCCAAATTTAATCATTTTTCTATAGCAATTCCCTGGTGACGACCTTCATAAAAATGCTAGCTCCCTCCAGAGAAAAGGTGATGGTGTCTGAGAGCATGTGGAAGCAGACTGTCACTTTCTGAGGGTTTCTTCTCCCCTTTGCTCTATGAATTCTTTTATTATATGAGGAATATGGAAGTTTTAAAAAGAGATAATGTAGAACCCAGAACCCTAGTCTGGTGCCGGTTTCCACAAGGGTTGGAGGGAGCCATTAAGAGCAGGCTCTGGCCCAACCTACTCAGCAGGACTCAGAAGGAGGCCCCAGACCTTGGGCTCTCGCCACCTGAGGACCAGCCAGGCTTCAGGTTGGCCACAGGCTGTATTTTTCAGCAATGGCAGCATGTAAAGGTTGTCCACAAAGTAGAAGAGGGCTTGTAATGTATGTTAGTGGTGGGCTCGGTAAAGAAGCCTCCAGAATGGGATATTCTGCTCCAAGTCACCAGAGTCACTCCCCCAGGAATTGAGGAAATGTAGGAGGGCCTGGGAGGGCAGGGGACGGGAAGGAGCAAACTGCAAGTGGAAGAGGAAGTGTGGGGTATGCTGTCTGTGCAGTTAATTTTAAAGTCAAGAACTGGAGTCAGGGAGAAGTTGGAGAGAGGCAGAGGTCCAGAGCAATTTTCTTACTGTTAGAGATGGTCAGTATTAGAGCTGCCTCTTGAGGTATTCAAGCAGAAACTGAGCCGCTGTCAGGGATATGGAAGACGGGGTGTCCTCTGGAGAGGAGGAGACTGGCTCAGAGGCCACTCCTAGAACTTGGTCTTTAAGGACTGGGATTGTGCTCGTGCTGATGATCCTGAGTCACTAAGAAAGGGGAAAATGACATATGATGTGCGCTGAGGAGGAGGCTGCAAACTATGAAATCAGTTTTGGAAAAATTTCCATCCCAAGTGATGAAAATATCACATACGCTCGGACTCTCTAAGGGCTAGCTCTTCACTAAGAAATCAATTAGGAGGAGCCTCTTGTTTTCAAACCAATCCAATTAAATGAGGTATTCTTATAACAGATTTGTTCCTAATGTAACACATCTTGGTTAAAAATCTCTTCTCAGCTTCTTGGGGAACTTCTGTTAGACAGACACAACTTCACAATTATGACAAAATATATCAGTAAACCTGAAAACCTCAAACTGATGATGAACCTTCTGCGAGACAAGAGCCGCAACATACAGTTTGAGGCCTTTCATGTCTTTAAGGTACAGTATTGAAACCTTTTCCTGGATCTTTTCTTAATCTGCAAATCTTTTTAGAATTAATCATCTGGTTATGTAACGGTTGTTGTATAATAGTAACAGTCTACATCTAGGGGCCTCAGTTCTGTGACCTGCAAATTGGGATGGGAAGGGACCAGCCTGCTCCTGGGACCTGGAAAATGAGTCATTTGGACCGCTGAGCTCCTTAGGGCCCCTCCTGCTCTGAGTCAGTCCATGAATTCGATGCTTCTTGGCATTGTGCTCAGGGCACTCTACCTCCAGCATTCTCGGTAACCTTATTGTAAGCTGAGAATCCGAGGTAAGGTGACTGACTCTGGGTCTCCCAGCTTCTGCTCACTCCTCCCTCACTGATTAGTCAGCTGTACTGAGAGTGTGACTAAAATATTAAAATTCTGGTACTGGAGAACACAAGGACAGAAAGACTGGGATCGTTTGCACTTTGAAGAAATTTTACTTTTCTCTACAGACTTGCCTTTGGGAGTAACTTTTCCCCTATTTTCGATGCTATTGGTTTTAAGAATCCATGTTCACATCTTTGGGCCCAGAATCTTGCTCCATTATGAAAATAGAGCAAGAGTCCCCTGAATGTTCCGCCCAAGAGCAAATCTCACTTCCCTGCTGAGTAACAAACAGCAAGCACCGTGGCCTGCCCTGTGTGGCCTTCCGTGCTGATAGCAGCTGCCGCCTCCTCCCCTTCTCCCCATGGGCTTTGGGCCTACCCTCCCTGCCTCTATCTCCATTCTGTGACTTCTCCTCGGCCCTGAATGGAGAAGACTCACCCCTGAGCATCAGTGGAAGTGAAGGAAGTGGGGGAGGGCCGGGCAGTCTGGGGTTCTCCATATTCCGCAGTCATTGTCATAGGTCTAAAGTGCAGCTGCCAAACAAAGGCTTGTTTGGATATTCTAATTGTCAGTCTTTTCATGTAGTCATTAATACCTTTTGCTGGACAATTCTCGTCAGCCTCATTCCGGTGTTTGTATGAAAGTTTAAAAGGTCTAGCATTAAGGGCTAAAACAGACAGATTACTTTTCCCTTGCTCCTTTACTCATTCATTGCACCAGTTTGTGCTGACTTGGACTTTAGGGTGGGCATGGATTTATCTCTGAAGAAAGCTTACTGGTTGTGTTCTGTTGGCTTGTTTATTTTTATCCTTTAACAGATTGAAATTCGGTGAAATTAAAAAAAAAAAAGTCCTCACGTTGCTTAAATGCTTCTCATTTTCATACTTGTATATGTCAGACAGTGGACAAGTATCGTAAAACATTCTGGGGACAGTAGGACTCCCTGTTAGAAATAAGCAGGTTTTGTTATTTCAGTATATGAGACAGGTTGGGGCCGTTGTTGAGAGTGGGCTAATGTTCTTGTTTCTTCTTTTCTGCAGGTGTTTGTAGCCAATCCTAACAAAACACAGCCAATCCTAGACATCCTTCTCAAGAACCAAACGAAACTGATTGAGTTTCTCAGCAAGTTTCAGAATGACAGGACCGAGGATGAACAATTTAATGATGAGAAGACCTATTTAGTTAAACAGATCAGGGATTTGAAGAGACCAGCACAGCAAGAAGCTTAATCTCCAATAAACAAACATCTAAAATATTAAACCCCAAGTCAGCATTTGCTGTTAGATATTCAGCATCAGGCACTCGTATCGATTCATGAGGAACATTACTGCTAATCTGCTGTTCAGTGAACGGTTTTTCATTTTCCTTTTTTCCTTTTTTTTTTTTTTTTTTTTTTTAGTCCAAGTTGAAAAGCATAGCTGCTGCTTTCTTGCACATTAGAGCACCGTGTGGACCTTTTCTTGATCTTTATGTCATTTCAGAATTCAAAGACACTGCTTGTTTAAGGGGTTCTAGGAATGTGAAGTTTTAAAAAACAAACATAGAAGTTATCTTTGATTCAGGAAAAAAGGTGTTAAAGGTAGTTAAGTGACAGGTTGCATGCTTGCCAATCTAATTCAGTCCAATACATTTGCACTTATTTGAGATCCGAGC
Organism: Sarcophilus harrisii; assembly: GCF_902635505.1. NCBI lineage: Eukaryota > Metazoa > Chordata > Mammalia > Dasyuromorphia > Dasyuridae > Sarcophilus > Sarcophilus harrisii. The sequence continues at coordinate 455,996,663 of NC_045429.1, forward strand.
ACAACATGACCTGCGCACACTTGGCACCATTGGTATCTGATTGTATGCCTTGATTTAAAAAACAAAACAAAACAAAAAAACAAATGTTCAGTGCTTTATCTGTAATCAAAGGGGAAATGTATCAGAAAAGTACACTCTGGGGGATAGTTGTCATGCTAATAGAGATATTGCAACTTAGCAGTTTTTCCAAAGTGTGAATGAAACCTGAGAAAGTTCATAAGGAAAAATGTATATATGCTTTTCAGTGCTTTCTAGGGGGAAAAAAATTTTTTTTTTTTTTTTTTTTTTGGACATTTGATTTGATTTTCTTGAGACTTGTCAACTTGGAGATGTTCAAGGGTTTTTGTTCATTTTACTTTTTTGAAGGTATTTTAAGACAGTAGAAATAGCAGTGACATTTCATTTCAACAGTGCTTACAGATTTCTTTTGTATATAACTACTAGACTACTCATTTCTTTAAAATGATTTAATTTGTACAGCAGAAGAATGTTATTGTATTAGTCTGTAACTATTACCTAATATTGAGTTTTTGCAAAAATGAATGCTCCTATGTAATTGAATCTCTCCAATCCCATGGAAATGCTGATTTCACACTTTCCTGAGTACTTTCTGCAGCATTAAAGGGAAGAACAACCAAATTCTTTGTATTCCCTTCTCTTACTGGGTGCCATCCATTAGAATAGGCTCAAATAGAAACTGGAGCCAGTAAACTGTATTCTTCCTGAATAATATTGGCCAGATCTATAAATAAATGGTAAAGATGATGCTTAATTCCTGCTGATTCTTTGGGTGAGGGGTGGGGACCCCATAGAACACCCCCTTTTCTCTCCTAGTGTCTCTGTGGTCCAGTACAATAGTTGTGAGACTGAAGAATGGAAGCCTCAGCTTCTTGTAGACCATGATAAGTTCTTAGTCATAGATATCCTGCAGGAAAGGTTCCTCCCTGCTCTCCACCCCATTTCCCGTCCCTAGATATTGCAAATTATCAGTATTTACAAAGAAAGAACTGATGTTGCATCACTTTTGTTACTGTGACCACAACAAAACAACTCCTGCTGGAATGTAGCTGAGCAGAGTGATCGGGGAATGGCGTCTGTTCTCTTGCCAAGGTTGCCAGGATCACAACTCCACAGCTTTTGGATCAGGTTCTGAAAGTTCAAGTGCCGCCTGGCTGCAGCTGATGAAGGACTTTATAGAATTATCTATCCTTTGCTAGCCTCTCTTCCTAATTAAATTATTTCTCTGCTGGTAGAATGGGACTCTCGATTGATGTTTCTGTTAATTTTTAAAGTCTTCATGAAAGGAAGCCAGATAGAGCATGACTCTAAAGAAAATGGAGTCCATTTGGTTCTGTTTAATGTCAATGAAGCTCACTATTATAATGGGTTTGGTTAAAGCAATCTGAAACTACTCTGTAAAATAATCCACATTTCCTATTGGAAATAAGGGAAGTGACTTCTGGAAAAGGAAGTTTCCACTTTTTTTTTTTTTTTTTTTTAAATATAGAAAGGCACAAGTGGCCGCAAGAATTGTAAGTATTACCGTTGTTGCCCGGCACTGTATAGTAGGTGGTTTAGGGCACATGCCCTGGTCACAGCTGAGTGGAACAGAGCTGATTGGCCAAGATATTTCTCAGAACATCAAAGCTTCCACTCTGGCAAAGTGTCCTAGCACAAAAGTTTTCTGTCCATAGAGCAGAAAAAGGGGTGGGGGAAATGTGGGAAATGGAGCCTGGGTTTGGGACTATCCTATTGGGTTCTGGAGGCAGTTGCTGTGGTATTTTTTTCTTTATTTGGGTTTGTTTGTTTTTTGAACAACAGAATGTGAAAACATTGAGCGTTAAGAAAAAGTTATGTTTTAGAGTTCTGATCATTTGCCATGTTTGTAGTATGGAAAAGTTGTACTGAAAGTGGTTTCTTCTCAAGTGTTAGGAAGGCTCGCATAGACTAAGGCAGTTATTTCATGGGACTTTTACCCTTTAAAAAAAAGTAGAGATGTATACAATTGTAACTACTGCATATAAAAGCATTTCATTTTGCCCAAGGAAAATGCATTTATATTGGAAAATCTGGCTGGCCCTGTAATTTAAATTGAAATAAAATTTTGAAGAAACAAAATTGTCTGCTTTTGTAATGTGTTTTGACATTCTTGTATTCCGTGATGTGATGTACAAATAACATCTTCTGTCACAAAAAACAATCACTATGTACTTCCAAAGGGACACAAACTGTATTTCAAAGGAGAGTTTCACAGATTCATAGCTCTCTTACAAAATGCTCATTTTCACTGCATGCTGCTTTCCTATCTATTGTCATCTGTTTCTCACTCTTCTCTGATAATCGTTTTTGTGCTGATTATATATATAATAGGGTCCTTTTAGAAGTCTGCTGCCTTATGGCAAAATCAGTATGCACATCCCTCCCCTAATACCATGCGATTCTTTCACCGGAGGTGGCCAGTGGGCCCTGGCAGGAGAGCTGCCAGTGGATGCAGCTTCAGCTCTGCTATTTATACTCGCTATGCGACACCACAGGCTCAGCCTTGGAGATCTCTTAAGTGCCTTTGAAGCCTGAAGCTCCTGGGAGAAAGGGCCTCGGGAGAGATGAGGAAATATTGCCCTAGCAAAATGAAAACGAATTCTAAAGTCGGCATGAGAATGTGCCAGATAGCCTTGGCATCTCGGCCATTCTTCTGGCTCCTTGGGGAAGAAAAGGCAGCCTTTCTGGGGGACGGGCACGTGAGGAAGCGGAGAGAAGGCCAGGGGACGGCACCACTTCTACCAAAAGGCAGATGAAGGGCTTGGGTTCACAAAGTTCCTTCCCTCGTCTCTTCCTCTTCCTCCAGAAGTGGGCTGTCCGTGTCAGGTCATCACAGTGCTGACCTAGCTGTGAAGGAAGGGTGGAAGATCTGAGAATTGGGCTGGGGTGGGCAGGGGCACTGCAGTGCCTGGCCTTGGGTTGTCCCTTAGCAGATTGTATTCTTAGAAGGGACTGCAATCCCACCATCTTAGAGGTGCTTCTGAGAGAAGATGAAGCCCAAGTCACAAGGGCATGTTAATCCCTTCTTGAGTCAAAGGCTGCCTTAGAGCTGAAGCCGTGGTCCCCGGGTCGGGCAGCTTGGTTTTGCTCCTTGGGGAGCCATCTCTGTCACCTTAAGTGGGAGATTGAAAAAATATCTAAGGCCTTTCCAACTTCCTTTGTTTTTACACAACACCTTTACCCAGTTACCTTCTTTTAATACAAATGAAAACTGATTTGGAAAGCATATATGAGCTTCTGTGTTCTAACTCTGATAAAGAATCATTTAAAATAGCCTGCTTGTTCAAGCCCTGACACCTCCCATCCACCGATTAGATAAATTTTATCTTAATACAGAAACCAATTTCCAAACATTCTTCACAAAAAATATTAACTTGAATGTTTCTCTCCACAGGTTGGGTCTATTTACCCTTGAACAAGGTTCCCTTCTACACAGATGGGGTTTGAAGTTCAGATGAAAATTTTCCACTATGTAAGATATTTTCTCGAGACCTGTTTTTTAGTTGTCATTTTTTGTTCTTGGTTTTTTGGTCTGTGAACACATTAGAACATAACTGTGAAGTTAATAATTAGCACTCAGACATAACCATTTAATGTATGTTTTTAACATGATAGAACTTATCAGAAAAAATTACTAAATTTGATTTCCTTAAATGCTAGAATTTTATGTTTTCCTAATGACGGTTTGGAGTGTTGGTCTTAGAACTGTCACACCTAACTTTTGGTTTGCCTTAGTTTTACCCGACTCCCCTAATCTCTAATTCTGCTTCTGTCGCACAAGTTAGGACTGTCACTGCTTAGAGGCAGTGAGGGTCCCATTACAAAGTCTGTCACTGGTTTCTGGGAGATTTTGATGTGTTCAGGCTACTTTCAGTTTTCCAGGGGGGCGCTGCAGAGGTGGATGATCTCCAAATGTTGATTAACTACAAAATTCTTTTTAAATTTAATTTTATTGTTTCATGAGATTGTCCCCAAATCGTGTCCTGTGGAAGATGACTCTTGTTAATATTTTGCTAATATGGATTCAGTTTCCTTGGGTACCTACTCAACTGCCTGGGAACTGAGATACCTGGCTGTTTGGATGTGAGGAATGGGAGGGCGTTTGTCTTGGTCAGCAGACTTGAAGCTCCCCAGATCTTTTACGTATTAAATTATCGAGGTGCTGTGATCACAGGCTAGTGTTTCTTCCTATCCTACAAATTGTGGAGTGGGAGGAGCAAGGGCATCTTAAAGCTCCACTAGTTCTCAACTCCCTTTTTCTCCAGGTTCCAAAAGGACCTGCCTGATATCACCCAGTGTTAAGTGATCTTTTCACTACAACTGTTCACAGGTTTTCATCTGCAAGACACTTTCATGATATTATCAATATTAAATTGAGACTAGTTTGAGAAATAATTTAAATTAGCCAAGTTTAAATGTTCAGATTAAATTAATTTTAAGAAAAAAATTGGAAATATTTGTTTTTTAATTAGTAAGTATTACTTTCTCTCTCATCGAAGAGAAAAACTCAATCCTTGTAATGAATATACCTCACCAAGCAAAACCTATTCTTGCATTGATTATGTCTAAGAGTGTCTGTCTTATTTTGCATGGAAGGTCCCTCCCCTCTGTCAGGAAATGAGGGTAGCAACCGTCATCATCAGTCCTCTAGAATCTGAAGTCTTAAGTCTATAAAGTACTTTTCTTTGTCTTTACAGAGTTGTGTTCCATTCACTTCATTATGTATCATTTTGTATGTTTTCTCTAAAACCATTCCTTTCATTGCTTTTTATGGCATAATAATATTCATAATTTTTTGAGTGGAAACCAATTGATGGACATCCCTGAGTTTCCAATTCTTTGTCCCTACAAAAAGACCTGCTATGAATATTATTTTTACATGTGGGTCCTTTCCCTCTTTCTTTGGTCTCCTTGGGGTATAAGTAGAGAGGAGATTTTACACAATTTAATGACTTTGGGAGAGAACAGTTGGAAATGTCTCTTCTTGTCTGACCTTTCTGTTTGCTAAAAATAACCTTCCTGGGTATATTTATTTCTTGTTTTTTGCTTTGTTCATAAATGAAACTTAAATATGTGTTAACATAACCATTTCCCATCTTAAAAGATCTACTCATTCAGAGAAATGTCCTTTTCTCAAGACTCAGCTTCATCTTCGTAGTTTTTTGAAATGCGACTCTCTCTTCTTGGACACCCCCTTTGCTCCAGTTTATGGGCATGACACCCTTCTGGTTTGCATCTCCCGGTGGCAGAGACAGTGTCAGTTGCTAGCATGGACCTAGTATGGTACCTGGCACGTAGTAGGCTCTTAATAAATGGTTGTTGCTTGATTGCCCCATCATGTACCATTGGCGCAGTTCTCTAGCCCGACCTCCAGTCCTATGTCACCATTGCTTGCCAACTCTCCCATTTGGGGACCGCTTCTAGTGCAATGCATTCAAAGCAGAATTTTTGACATCTTCCCCTTTAAGTTGTTCAGAGTTCCCTATTTTTATTAGTGCTACCACAGTCTTTTTTTTTTTTTTTTTTTTTTTTTTTTAAGATTACAGTCTCAGTCACCCCTGAGTTTTCCCTCTTCTGCATGTCCACGTTCAGTTGTCAGGTCCCTTCAGTTTGCCTCTTCACTTATCTGAGTAATATCCAACCCTCCTCACCTCCCATCTATTAGCCACTGCTGGGGGGAAGTGGGAAAAGAGGCTCTACTTGCCTCAAGGCTCCCCCTACTCCAGGCCATCCCCTTTTCAGCCACCAAAGTGATATTCCTAAAAAACAAGTCTGACCATGGTACCCCCTACTCAGTAAGCTCCAGTGGCCCACAGTGGTCTCCAGGACCAAATATAAAAAACCTTCATCCACAGCTCCTCCTCCCTTTTCCAAGCCCCACCATGTACTTTAAGCCTGTGACACTGGCCTGCTGACCTCCATCTCTCAGTTCCCAGCATTTTCTCTGGCTGTTTTCCCTGTGTGGGTCACCCTTTTTTCATCTCTGCCTCCCGGCTTCCTTTAGTCCCTTTTGAATCCCATCCTCTACAGGTAGCCTTTCCTTTTTACATTATTTCTCTACTCTGTACGTAGATTGTGTACATTGTTGCCCCATTAGTTATAGCCCCTTGAGAAGAGGGATTGTCCTTTTTTTTGTTGTTTGTTTTCTTTTTTACCCTCAAAATGTAGCAGAGTGCCTGGTGGGTATTTAATAAATATTTGCTGCTGGCTAATTCAGTCTGTCTGGAGCAAAGAGTATGGGAAGGGGAGCCATGTGAAACCAGGTTTGAAAAGTAGTTTGAATGGAGCCTGACTATGAGAGGTTCCCTCTAGAATCATCAGGAAGGTTTTTCTTGGGAGGTAAGCAGCATCATTAGGCCTGGGCACCGAAATGATTACTTTTGGCAGTTCTGTGGACGCTCCATTCAAGAGAGGAGAGACTGGAAGCAGGAAGATGAATTAGCAAGAGGTGCTAAAGACTGAGGTTGGATAGTACCCAGGGAAGTGAAGGAAAAGAGGTCGATGTCAATATGTTGAGGAGGCAACTGAAGAGCCCTGACAACCAACTGGATGTGGACACGTAGAAGAGGGAAGAGTCAGGGGGACAGAGAGTGCAAACTTTAGTTTCTACAAAATGCATGTTTGTGGAAAATGTAACCTTGCACAATGCCCCCCAAAACAGTGGTTTCTTAATGAAACCTTGTGGGCTGACCTACCCTTACATTTTGTGGATGAGGAAATGGCCCCAGAGAAGTTAAGAATCTCCCATGGCCGCCCAGGTCTTCAGTGCCCACCACAGCATCCCATGCTGTTTCTGTGACTTCAGGCTATGGCTCTTGCTAGCTCTCACCTTAGGCAATTGCAGAATGGGAGGAGTTGAGCTAGAGGATCTCCAGAGTTTCCTTTCTGCTCAATTTTGTAATTCTCTGAATCTGTTCTTCTTATCATCGGCTCTCCAAGGTGAGTAAAAGTGCCAGGTCCTTTGCAAATCTTATTATGAGTGAGGTTCTTTCTCATAAGTAAAACTTTTTGAACCCAAAGACCATACTCCTAATTTGGAAAAAAAAAAAAAAAGTTTAGTTTATCCTTGAAGATCTAGGATGTGAAATGGTGTGACTTGGGCTTCCAATATAGCCTTTTTAGAAGCTATCATCCAGCTCTTTTCAACAATGAGATGACTCGGGCCTACTCCAGTAGACTTGTGGTGGAGAGAACCATCTGTACCCAGAGAGCAGCCTGGGGTGGGGGGGGGGACTGAGGGTGGATCACAACATAATATTTGCATCTTTTGTTGTTTGCCTGTTTTTTTCTTTCTTTCTTGTTTTTTTTTCTTTTTGATCTGATTTTTCTTGTGCATCATGATAAATGTGGAAATATGTATAGAAGAATTGTATAGAAGATATTGTATACATTATAGTTTATATGTAGTTATATATATATATTTTTAAATATACATTTCTTATGAATCATGTTGAGACAGGAGAAAAAAAAAGAGTGAACATAGTATGTGTTGGTTTACATTCAGTCTCCTATGCAGACGGCATTTTCTATCCAAGTTTATTGGGATTGCCTTGAATCACTGAAGGACCATTGCACAGTTTTGCCGTTAATGTGTACACTGTATTCCTGGTTCTGCTTGTTTCACTCAGCATCAGTTCTTGTTAATCTCTCCAGGACTTTCTAAAATCACCTTGTTTTGTTCATTTTTTATAGAACCAAGAATATTCCATTACTTTCATATACCATAAGTTGATATTCAGCTATTCCTCAATTGATGAGCATCTATCTACTCATTTTCCAATTCTTTGCCTCACAAAAAGAGCGGCTACAAACTTTTTTTCACAGAAGATTTTGTGATCTTTATGATTTCCTTGGGATAGACTTAGTAGTAGCACCGCTGGGTCAGAGGGTGTGCGCAGTTTGGTAGCCTTGAAAGGGCTCTCCACGGGAGAGCATAGGTCCACAATGCTCTCCAGAATGGTTGGATCATTTCATGACTCTATCAACAATGCGTTCATGTTCCATTTTTCTCACACCCTTTCCAACATTTATCATTATAATTTCTTGTCATCTTAGGCAATCTGAGAAGTGTGAGGTGATACTTCAGAGTTGTTTTAATTTGCATTTGCCTAATCAATAGTGATTTAGAGCATTTTTTCACATGTCTATAGATGGCTTTAATTTCATCATCTAAAAATTGTTCATATTCTTTCACGATTTCTCAATTGGGGAGTGATGTGTATTATAAATTTGACACAGTTCTTTATTATACAGATGAGGCCTTTTATCAGAAACACTGGCTTTAGAATTTTATCTCCCAGCTATTGGGAGCTCAATTGGAGCTATTATTTTTGTGTTGGTTTTGTTTGTGCAAAAATTTTTTATTTAATGTAACCAAAGTTGTCCATTTTGCATTTCATAATGTTCTTTAGTTCCTCTTTGGTGATAAATTCCTCTCTTCTCCAGGATCTGAGAGGTAGACTATCTCTTGCTTGGAGAGCTGTTTTGGGGGTCCTTTCTTGGGGTTCATTTTCATCCTCCTGCTTTTTGGGGGATCACATTCCCCTGTGCTTGTGACAACAAAGTTTGGATAGAATCTGAGGGTTTTGCCAGAGAAAGCTCAAGAGAGCTGGATGGAAAAGGCCAGCATCCCTGGAGCCGCCAGTACCTGCCCTTGCCCTGTCTCTGCTCTGATGGTTTGTTGATCGATGCGATGAGAGGGACAGGAGACAACTTAAGGAGAGGACTGACAGGAGTGTCCCGGTGTAGAGGAGCTGTGCTGTGGCCGAAAGGCTGCCAGCTCTTGGGGTAGAGCAGCTCGCCTTCATTTTTTGAGGCCCTTTCGTGGTTCCAAATGGGGAATTTTAAGAAGTCATCCTCTTCCCCAGTCAGTTGTTATCTATCCAGTGATTCCAGGGCATGAACAAGGATGCTTTATTCCCTGTTCCAGAATAACCCCTTTCTTACTAAAACAGCTTTGCCCTCCTGGGCTCCTGACTCTCCTTCACCCCAAATTTTCCAGCATGTACCAAGTCCTGTGGGTTCTACCTGCAGTAGAGCCCTTCCATCCTTCCCCTTCTGCTCAGTCCCACAGCTCCAATCGCAAACGGTTTGTATTGCATAGAGCAGCCATATTGATCTTCCTGAAGCTCAGATCTGACCATATCACTCCCTTATTCAAAAGGATTGTAAATCACTTCCCTAAACACGCTCTGTGATCTAGCCACATTCACCAACTTGCTTTTCCTGTTCAGGAGGTTCCATCTCCTTCTGGGCCTTGAATATGGTTTTTCTCCCCAGATCTGTCCTTTAGAAAGACTCCCTGCTGAGTCTGAGCTCCCTCTTATGAGAAACCTGATCCTGCAGCTGCTTGACCTCTTTGAAATAGTCTTCTATTGATATCATGTGTATCTTATATCTAAGATATGGGGCGAACCTTTGTATTTGGGTCTTAGTATCTAGTGTTGTGCCTGGTACATAGCAGATGCTTAATAAATGTGTAAGGGTCTTTTGATTGATTGAGCCCTAATGAGCCCCCTGAGTAACCCTTAGAATGCTCCTGCAGTAGAAAGGATGGGAAAATTGCTGCCCACCTCCCAAACCTGCCTTTGCCCCTTGTCATCAGCTGAGAACCCTGCTCAGCTTCATTTCGTGCTGCTCCTGCTCACTCCCTAAACTGCCAGTTGCTATAGTTGGCCCAAAGATCAGAAAATGTTAAAAGCTGGAGGCGGCCCTTAGTGGCCGTGCAGCCATTTTACTGAAGCATGAATGAAGATTCCTGACCAGGCTTTGAGGAGACTGGACAGTGCCGGGCCGAGGGGGCTGGATCTGGAGTCCAAGGCCTGGGGTCGGATTCTGGCCCAGGTACTTAGCAGCAGGATGACCTTAAGCCCATCAGTTCACCTTGCTGGGTCTATTTCTTCATCTTTAAAAATGAAAAAGTTGAACTAGAAGATGCTCCTGCTCTAAACCAGTGACCCTGAGACACCCTTTTCCCCTCGTTCTCTAAAATGGGCTTTCAATCATCCCGTTTCCAAAGTGACCGTCTCATTACAGACAGAGGAGCCTAATTCGAGCAGTCAGTAATAGCCTTGTTGCTCAGATTAGTCAGTGGGAGCAGTTTCCTCTTAATAACTAGCACACAGGAGGCACATAATAAGTGATTACTGACATTCAATTTGGGGCAGAGCTTGCATGCCCTGGGCCTTTTGGGGCAGGTTCTCCAGGATACCAAGTAGTATCAAGTCACCCTGAGGAGACCCGTTCACAAAAGGCAGCGGCGTCCAACTCCAGCAAACCCCAAATGAGTTTAGTTTGGTTTTCTCCTCTACCAGAGATCTTGATTCAGGTCCTGGCTATGACACTCGGTAGTTATGTGCTCACCATCGGCCAGTCACTTTATTTGAGCCTCAGTCTCCTTGTCTGCAAAATGGGGATGCTATTTCACCTCACATGATTATCCTAAGAATCTATCTGTATTGCAAAGTCTGAAGTGTCCTGTACGGGGGTGGTTTATTTCTACAGCACCTCTCACCTATGCCTTCTCATTTGGGATGGCCTTTGTCCACCCCTGCTCACACATCTGCCCTATGTCAAGACTGACCTAGCCTTCCTCTGGCCGGCCCTGGCTTCTCCCTCATGGCTCTCCTTGCCATCTTGCCTGCTATGTGCTTGTTGGCAATGGGCTGCAGACTAGGAAGGGCAATGCCAGGAGCACTGGATGTGGGCCCATGCTGTTATTGCTCATCTTTATTTTGCTCACATTTTGATGGAATAGAGGACTTTCAAGTGCCCCTCCAGAGAAGACCAGAGCCGAAAAGGAAATCTGACATGGAAACATAAAAGTCAAGAAACCTAGAAAGGTAAAATGTATTAAAGCAGTTAAAATGGATTCTATGGTGATGATATATACTAACATTCTATAAAGAGATAGGGACGCTTTCCTGGAAGGGGGTGAATGGGTTCTGTTCTGAAGGACTGAAGAGCAGAGAGAAAAGGAAAGGGGAAAGAGGAATAGCCCTCTGAGTGCAGAAATGAGAAAAGGGAGGGGAAAGACATCACTGTTTCTCCTAGGGGGAGCATGTGAGAATATCGCACAAAGTTGGGTGGGGTGGGCAGAAATAGGAAAGCATCAAATAAACTTCATCCTTATCTGAAATAGGCAAAAGAGCATTGAACTGAAATGGTTTCATGCACCATCCTTAGAAGGAAAACATGAGGTTAGTGGGAGAGGGGAGTCATGAGGCATGATGATGAAATACTATTTGTTACAGAGGATGAACAGGGGAAGATACTAAAAAAAATTATGATGGTTTAAAAAACAAGACAAGTGAATAAAAACTTTTTTTTTTTTTTTTTTTTTTTTAAGATAATGCAGGAAAGGGATGAGGCAGAAACACAGTAAGTTTCCTGGTCCTCAAGGAATGATTAAAAAAAAAAAAAAAAGGAAAATCAGAGAACTGGAAACTAAAGAGATTGATGCCCATCAATTGGACTTTGGCTGAGCTAGTTGTGATATGTAGATATGGAATATTATCAAGCCTTAAGAAACTGCAAAAGAGAAGAGTTCGGATGGTATTGGGAAGCAGGAAGGGATGCAGGATGAACCAGGAAAATGTCCTACGATGGCAGTAACATTGGCAAGAGAAACTATTAAAGAACTCTGATTAAAGCAAGGGCCCTCTGGGATTCCTGGAATGAAGCACACCGCCTCCATATCTTGACTCAGAGAAATTTGGGACCTGCCACTGGGTGGATTTGTTTTAACTGTTTACTTACTCTAAGGTGTGTTTTGTTGGACTTAGTGAAAGTCTAAGGAAGAGAGGAGTGCAGTTAGCAGTGGTGATGCAAACCAAACCAAACACCATCGGAACATTTTTAGAAATACACAGAGCAAACAAAAAGAAAATCAGAAGGAAACATTCAGAACGATTTTGAAAGGATCGTGGGGATGCCGGCCAGGCCGTCCCTGCTCTCCTTCACTGACCTCAGCGCAGGAGATGATCCTCTGGATGGAATCTTACCAGGGTGGAGTCTGACAAATCCCTGAGAACCTTCTCAGAAGAGTGTCCACCATCTTGTCCTTGGAAAATTGACCTTTCTCAACCCAGTTGGAAGCCTTGGATCCACGTGCTAGTGTGGGTCAGTGCCAGGGTTGGAGCCCCTCCAGCTGCCTTTAATTGAAAAGGAGAGAACTGGACAAATTGGCAGTGTCCATCTAAGCCAGTATTACTTTAAATCACTTTATGGTCTGCAAAGCTTCTCATATCCATGATCTCTGATCTCAACGACCCTGTCCAAAGGGTGTTCGGACGAGGGTTAGCGAACTTCAGGGTTAGGACTGATGGCTACTTGCCCTTTGTTGGCAGGTGCCTTCTTACTTGGGGCTGGGAGAGCAGAACAGGCCCCTAATCCATCAGGTCCAGCCAGGTCTCTGGACCTCAGCCAGAAAAGGTCGAGCCTGAGGAGCATCAGCCTGGAGAAGTTGAACAAATGCATATTTAAAGGACCAAATGTGCTTAATCTGGAAAAGAGAAGAAGGCAGAGGGGACGGATACCAGCTCTCTTCAAGCATCTGAAGGATTGTCACAAGCAAGAGGTACTGAATTGTTCCAGCTTGACCCCAGAGGGCAAAACTACTGTGTGAAAAATGAAAGGAAGTAAAAAAAAAAAAATCAGATTTGTAAGGAGTCACTTGTTAGTGACGTGAGCTGTCCTAAAGTGAGGGAGTGTTCCTCCCCACTGAAGGATGAACGACCTTATTGGGTCTATTTAAAAACCCACATTTTTGATAGAATCATTTCCCTCATTTTCTAGAAGAAACTGAGCTCCATAAAAGGGGGCAGCTTGCCCAATGTCACCCAGACACAATAAGTGGCAGAACTGGGATTTGAATTCAGTAGCTTCAGTTCTAAATGAAGCATTTTTTTCCCACAGGATCATTCTCCATCCAATTTAACACAAGTTATACTTGTGATGTGTCATCTCCAAAAAATAAAAATTTCAGGGGCTCCAAGAAAGCTCAATAGCTGTTAAGGAAGTGGGAGTGGGGAAAGCCATAACCAAAAGAAAGAAAAAAGCATCAATGAAATCAAATAAGTAAAAGGAAATTAAAAGGGAACAGAGACAAGCCGTCAGTATTGGAATGACAGTGTTAAATACTTCTAAAAACTAAGTTGTGTGAACTTCATGGTATCATATTAGAAGACTCTTTTTCTGTTTGAGGAAATAGGTTTATATTTATTTTTGTTAATATTTTTAAAGATTAGAGCGCATCTATAAAGATAAAATTAAGAGCTTGAAAGGAACCTTTGAAAAACTTGTGTTGCAGGGAGAAGCTGGCTGTGACCTAACCATGAGTCTTACAAGACATGCTTCAACTCGACAAGGACTCGTTAAGTCCTTGTTGTATAACCTCAAGGCAAAGTCTAGTGCCTGTGTATGGCAAATGTCGCATAAATGCTGATTTGAATGGACATTGAATGAATGAACATCTACACAGATAAAGAAAGAGAAGACAATTTGGGGAGGAAGAAAATACTAACAAACCTTGGGATTAAAAAAAGCTTCTAATGGAAGATGGGGCTAATAGTAAGTAGTAAGGGCCAGAAGGTATCAAAGAGGGCATTGCTGGCCTGAGGAGCCTTCCGAAGGCAGAGGGACAGAAGGGAATTCCCACTTTAGAGAAGAGCTGATGGGCCAGTTTGGCAGAAATAGGAAATCTGCCTGCAAGTCAGACGTTGCAATGTCACGGATCCCACCAAAGAGGTCGTAATTGATCCTGGGGCAAGAGGGAACCATTGCCTGCTTTTGAGCCTAGGAAGTGTTCTGGAGCCATGATTCTGGAGGATGATTTGGAGAGAGGAGAGACAAGGAGTCCAATAAGTGTCCCCCAATGGGGGACAAGGAGTTCCCCCCAAAATATGGAGATGACAGGGGGCCAGCTCAGTGGGGCTGCCCTTGTGCACAGCAAAATCCCATCAGGAGGCCTCGATTGGCTGTAGCAAATTTGTGTAAAGATGGGGACCAAGATTCTACAGAACAAGAATGGGCAGATAGGTTGCAATTTGTACTAGCATCCCTACCTTGAGATCATGGAACTGCTAGAGAAAACAGCTGTGTTCAGATAAATTTTACTGTTGGATTTTTCCCCTTAATAGTGTAGTCATTCATTGCTCTCTTTAACAATGAGATGATTCAGACCAATGATCTTGTGATGGAGAGAGTCATCTACACCCGAAGAGGACTGTGGGAACTGAGTATGGACCACAGCATACATTCTTGCTCTTTTTGTTGTTTGTTTGCATGTTGTTGTTCTTTCTCATTTTCTTTCCTTTTTGATTTGATTTTTCTTGTGCAGCAAGAGAATTGTATAAATATGTATGCATATATTGAATTTAATATATTTTTACCAACATCTATTGGATTACTTGCCATCTAGGGGAAGGGGTAGGGGAAAGCGGGGGAAATTTGGAACACAAAGTTTTGCAAGGGTTAATATTGAAAAATTATCCATCTGTATGTTTTGAAAATAAAAAACTTCAGTGGAAAAAAAAATTAAAAATAAAAAAAAGTCATTTTTAGAGAGTCCTGGATTCCCACCCAGGTGTAGAGAAGCCTCCCTTACAATAAAGGAAAACAGCTAAACCAAAGGAAGTTGCCATAGTACCATGGAAAGAATCGCAGGACGTGTCTTACTGCCTGTGTGATCTTAAGTCCCTTCTCATCATTAAGCCTTCTTACTCCCCCCAAAATGGACTGAATGGCCTCAGGGATCTCCCAACTCTCAAGCTATACTTATGTGACTAGAGTCCCACAGACGTCCATTTGGGGAAAGGGAGTATTATAATGGGCAAATAACACTTTAGGAATATGAAGAAAAGGGCTTTGACCTTGGAAGAGTCTCAAGGTCCTTCTGGGATTCAAAAGTCAGACTGAGAATTTCCAAAAAATAGATGATGTCTGGATTTGGATGAAGATCAAGCCAGGATGCTCCTTACTCAGAGGTGACCCAGTGGGTAGAACACTGAGTGAGGAAGATCCAAATTAGTAACTGACCGAGTCACTAGAAAATTAAGAGCAAGAGCTTCCCACCTGTTATTAGGGCCAGATGAAGTAATATATGTACAGTGTTTATGTGCCTTAGAGTGCTTTGTAAATATTAGTATTCTCGTTACGTGAGATCCTTGGGTCCTGGGATTGTAAAATATTCAAGTTCAAAGTCCACTTAGGCAGCACCAGAATAACTTTGGCTTTTTTTATCAGCTTTGGGGGGAAAAAAATCCCTGGGCACAGCCCAGTTTGATCCACTCCACCTTGGCCGTCCGACTTTTGTTTTGTGCTGCGATGATGGGAGACCAGGAAGCGAGGCATGAAGACAGAATTTGTGGTACCAGGTGGTGAGGGTTGGGAGAGCGCGGGTGGCGTTCTGCTGCCAACTTCCCCCAGTACGCGGCCTGATTTTGTCAGTTCCAACTTCCCCCAGTACGCGGCCTGATTTTGTCAGTTCTCCAAGTCTCATCAAAAGGACTTCCCCTCTGACATTGCTATGTAGGTTTTTTCCCTTCCCTTTTTCTTGTTCTTCTCTGAAAGTCCAATTTATGTTATATGAGTATGGCTCTCTGGGAAGCAGAAGGGGAAGAATACTGGGAGAAATTTAGATGGTAGAAAACAACAAAAAAAAGTTTCTGCGAATTTTAACTACTCCTGGCTTTTCTGAGTTGCCTACCAACCAGAATTCCTGCCAGAAGCTGAGGAATGGAAAAGGCTTTTCTTGGCTCTTCCCAAGCCTTTATCAGGCAATGCCAGGAATCAGATCCACTTTTCAGAGTCATCATCATCTAGCAGGTGAAGTTCTGCACTTGGAATCAAGAAGACCTGTCCATTGCCTTAGATACTAGCCATGTGACCTTGTCTTTTCTTACCATCAAGCAAGATAAACCTGGTGTCCATTTCTGCCCTTCCTCAGTGCTCAGGCAGGGAGCTGGGTCTCTGTCTCTGATTGGATGGGATGGGAGAAAACCATTTGTGTCCCTCTCCATTCCCCCACATCTTCTTTCTTCTAACTGGAGTCAGATCATAAAAATTACTTGGGAAGAGAAGAGAAGGGAATAAGCATTTATTAAACACCTGCTGTGTGTCGGGCTTTGTGCTTAGTGCTTTTACAAATGTTATTTCACTTGATAATATTCCAGAAGTGTCAGAGTGAAAGTGGGAGAGAAGGGAAGGGAATAAACACCTGCTGGGGGGGAGGGGCATTGCTCAAATTTGAAGAATCCAGGGGCACCTCAGTGTACATTGGAAGGAACAATATATTTGGAGATGAAGTCAACTTTGAAACAAAAGCTGCCTTTAAAAAAAATGCAAAATATTTCCTTCACAAGCTAATTGTACAATAATTCAGAGTCTGATTCTTTTTGTACAGCAAAATAACGTTTTGGTCATGTATACTTATTGTGTATCTAAGTTATATTTTAATATATTTAACATCTACTGGTCATCCTGCCATTTAGGGGAGGGGGTGGGGGGGGGTAAGAGGTGAAAAATTGGAACAAGAGGTTTGGCAATTGTTAATGCTGTAAAGTTACCCATGTATATATCCTGTAAATTAAAGGCTATTAAATAAAAAAAAAAAAAAATGCAAAAAAAAAAAAAAAAGATTTAGAAGTTTACTCTGGGCTTCCCTGACTTTGCAATGTTGAAGAAAAGGGGTGAAAATTGGAGTAAGGGGAAGTAGAAAGCACAAGAGAGTAAAGGGGAGAGAGTGAAGGAGGAAAAGGGGGGAGAGAAAGATGCCCCTCTCTGCCTTCAAGTAGCAGAAGCCTCATCAAGAAAACTGACCATCATTTTTATTTATTTTTTCAATTACATGTAAAGATGGTTCTCAAGATTCATCTTTGTAAGATTCTGAGTTCCAATTTTTTCCCTTCCTCCCTTACCTTCCCCCCCCCCCCCCCCCCCCCAAGACAGCAAGCACTCTGATATGTTACACATATACATTCATTTTTAACATTTCCATATGAGTCATGTTGGGAAACAAAAATCAGAACAAAAGGGGAAAAACCACGGGAAAGAGAAAAAGCAAAAGGGGAAAAAAAGGCAAAATTTGTTGGCTTTGATCCGCACTTGTCACCATAGTTCACTCTTTGGCTGCAGGTGGCACTTTCCACCCCAAGTCTATTGGAACTGTCTTGGGTCACCACATATTTTATATATGTGTGTGTGGGTGCATAAAATAAACCACAAATATAAATATTTTTGCAGCTGTGAGTCCTCTCTCTCATGATCTCTTTGGGAATCAGACTCCGTAGTCCAAGTCCTCATTACTGAACTATGAATAAACTTGTCTAAGATGGGGAACATAAGGCCGTGGGCAGAAACTCGAGCTTGGAGAGTGTCCCCTTGGCCAATTCCTACAGCTGTTGAGGGGCAGAGCCTGGGCTAGCCACAACTGTTATACTCAGATCCTCATACCACATGCACCATCTTCAGTGATGATGGAAATCGAAAAATAATTCATTAAAATCTTGTTTTTAATATTTTCATTTCCAATTATATCTGTCCTATTATCCCATGGGCTGTCCCTGATAATAAAGAATAAAAGAGAAAGGGAGGAAAAAGGAAACAGTTCCTCTGATAGTATGTCCAATGTTCTGCAACCATAGACTCCCACTTCTGTAAAAAAGGGAGTATTAATACATTTTCTCCTTATATGATATATAATATAATTTCTCCTTATGTAATATAAATTATACAGTGTTTAGCGTGGAGTTTTCTATTCACAATGTTATAGTCATTATAATTTCTCCTGATTCCACTAAACTGTGCCAATATCAGTTCGTATAAATCTCGAATTCTTCATTACAGAAGAGTCCTCCAATGATTGTTCTAAGAATTTCTACTTTATTTTCTTATTTCGATAAAAATCCCTGCTACAATATCGTGAGGGGAAGAACTGACCTCAGAATCCTGGGGGATTCCAGGCCCAGTGTCCTGCTTTCTGAATGAGGTCTTTGCCAAGGTAAATGAGAAAAGCCTCAGAAAACCCCCTGGGGCACTTTCTGCCCCGAGGCAGCCTCGGCCACAAGGCTTTTTATTTATTTTATTCTCTTGAATCCAATGCTTAAAAAAAAAAAAAAAAAAAAAAAAAAAAAAAAAAAAAAACAGCCAAAACCAGCCCCGCAGGATATTCTCTTCTCTCTACTTCTCAGCCAGTTACATGACTGCAAAAATGGGGCTTGCTCTAGAAAATTTTCACAAAAGCATTAGCTAGTGCATTGTTAGGGGAGCGAGAATTGTTCTAAACATTGCAGGAACGAACTTAGAATTTTGTGTGTAAAGTGTTTAGATTATCCAACCCTTTGACGCAGAACTCTCTAGATATCTACCTAGAAGTCAAACAAAGGAGACCAACTGTAAAGTGTTTAGCACGGTGCTGGGCCCACAGGAGGGGCTTAATAAATGCTTATTTCCTCCTTCCCCTCAAACAAAGAAACCAAAATAGTCACAGAAGAACTTCTTGTGATGGCAAAGCACTGGAAATAAATTGGTTATCCATTGTTTGGGGCATGAATAAACAAACTGGTATCTGAGCTCAGTGACAGAATTGTGCCATGGGTAATGGGTGTAGAGGGGTGGAGGCCAGGAAAAGAGCACGCTATGACTGGGGGAGAAGGTCGGAGGAAGGTGAATGGTGCCGGACTTGACTGGCCACCCATCCTCGCCTTTGCTTTCCACAGTTCCTTGGTTGCTGGGTCTTGATCCACTTTCTGTCATCACCCCCAACAAGATGGCACCCAGCCAATGACCGATGGTCACAAGGGGCCTTGTAGGGAGAGACCGGCGGCCTGCTCTGCACAGCCGAGGAGTGACAGCTATTCAGGCTCTTTTAAAAAGGTTTAAAAAAGACATTAGTCTTTTGTTTCCAATTAAACTGCTATCATGTCATCATGTAGGCGCTCATCTCTCCCCTTCTGAGATTCCCACAAAGTAACTGTGGCACAGGAGGGGGTCAGGTCCAGACCAAGGGAGACTCATCTTCCTAAGTTCCAAGCCAGCCCCAGACCCTGGCCATCAGGGTGACCATGGGCACGTCTCTGTTACCTCAGTTTCCTCATTTGTAAAAGCTGGAGAAGGAGATGGCAAATCTCTGGTATCTCTGCCAAGGAAACCCCAAATGAGATCATGGCAAGTCCGACACGACTGAAAATCTCAGAACGACGATGGCGTGTTGGGAACGACAAATATGAAGGATTCCGAGGAACACGGGAAGAGGATGGACGGAATGAAACAGAGTGAAAGAAAAAATGAGACATGCCTGAAACAACATGGCTGGAGAGAGCAGCCACCAAAATGAGGAACTGAGGAAGGGAGAATTATAACAAGCGAGGCCAAGGAAAACCCACCTCCTCTTGGGCCGGACCCTGGCACATGCTCTCGGACAAGGCTGATCTGCTGTTGGTTTAGCTGAGCTAGATCTTTGCTACAAGGATGGCTCTGGGGGAGTGGAGAGGAAGGCCTCTATGTGGTGGTAACGAAGGTAACAAAAGGTATAAAGAACATTGAAAACTCTTCCGCCAGATCTCACAGCCGGCTGAGCCTTTCCCACTTCTGTCTTTTGGGGATTTAACTGAAAATCCGGGGGCAGGACAGCTCTGGGGAGCTGTGGCAGACTCATCCCCACATGGCTGCATCCCCTGGATAGGAAGTGTCTGGGGTCAGGGTGTGTTTCCCTATTGCTTTTCTACCCACGATATCCAGAATTGGGGTGAGCCGACCTCAAGGAACCCGGTTCTGTGGGGGAGGATGGGCTTGTTTAAGACTTAAAAAAGTCCCAGACAAGTCCCTATAGCTGCCATTCTCTGCCAGGGCTGTTCAGACCAAGCTGACCCGAGCAACAAATGCACCAGACTCCCTGCCCATGTCTGACAGCCGGCTCACCTCCACCACGTGGAGAGAAAGTGGAGTGGAGTGCGGTGGGACCACGGTAGAAAGCTCAGCTCTCATCCCAGCTCCTGAGCTGGAGTCAGGAAGACCCTTTCCTGAGTTTAAGTCTGGACTCAGACACCAGCTGTGTGGGCAAGTCACTTCACCCCTATTTGCCTCAGTTCCTCATCTGTAAAATGGGGAAACACTGGAGAATTAGCAAAACCTCCAGTACCTTGGAAGTCCATGAAGTCACATGGAGCTGGATGTGACTGAATGACTAAACAACTCATGCTGAATGCTGGGGTTACAACTAATAGAAAACACAGTTCTTGGCTTCGAGGATCTTAAGGTCTAAAAGGAGAAACAATGCACAAAAGTGGTAGAAAAGGGGCGTGGAACATGGGAGTTGGGAAGAGATTGGGATTCCCCCTCCAGTCAGAGGGAGGAGGGGCTGAGGGAAGTGACATCGGTCTGGACAGCAGTCAGTTAAGGGGCAATGAGTTTAACTTGGGAGGGGCATTTTGTAGCATATCAATGTGAGTTATTATTAATATTTTTAGAAAGTTTTGGAGGGGCTACGAAGGGTGGTGCAGAAAAAGGTCATTGAAGAATTTAAAAGAATGAGCACAGAAGAGGAACCAGATGTTCAGAAGGAAGTGCAAACTGCCAGGGTTCGAAAGTAGCACATAGAATGTATTGGATACCATTAAAAATCAACAAACTGTATGTGACAGATATTTGTGAATTCCCAAGCAATGATCTTTTTTTTGTGGGGGGGGGGGAGGGTTCTTTCTTTTTCTTTTTTTATTGTTTTCTTTATTTTTCTGGTTATACGTGTTCATTAATTGTTTTTTAAATACCCATTTCTTTATGAATCGTGTTGGGAGAGAAAAATCAAAACAAAAGGGAAAAACCATGAGAGAGAAAAAAAAGAACAGAAAAAAAACCCAAGTGAGTGGAATATGTGTTGATTTACATTCATTCTTCATGGTTCTCTCTCTGGATGCAGATGGCATTTTCTATCCAAAGTCTATGGCATTGCCTCGGATCACTGAACTGCTGAGAACCAAATCTTTCATAGTCGGATGTTGGAATCTTTACAGAGTGTTAAGACATTGGAGTTGATTTGATCTTAGAAGAAGATATTTTGGGCCAGAACTTGAACTAGGTACTAAGTACAACTGATGGAAACGATGCTTGTGTTCACACCTTTAGAGAGCTCTAAGAACTCAATGGAGCTCACAGTTTGGGAGATTCAGGGTCTAGAAAGAGATATCTGAATTCACACCTTCCTTAGGACCAGAGAGCACTCTGGGAGATAACCCAGAATCCCTCTCCCTCCAGAAGGTGGAGTTAACCTTTGGGAGATCACATAAATATAGGGAGCTTTTGAAGCTTAAAGTTACTTCTTCTGGTGGAACTGACTGGAGGTACAGAGAGATTCATTGCATCTTCCAACTTGGTGCTGACTGGAGGCTGAAGAAAGCAGAGGCAGAAGCCAAGGACAAAGCTGCAAGATCTCTTGGAGCCAGGCAGAGAGATAGGCCTCAACTAACCGGGCTAATTTGGAAGGAGAAATAAACGTTTGCATTTTTACCAGCTGGCTGAGATTTTGGAGTAATTATTTATTTCAACTGAGACTAAGGTTGCTCCAAGAAAACCTCCACAGTCGATCATGGCACAATCTTGCTGTGACTGCATACAATGTATTCCTGGTTCTGCTCCTTTCGCTCAGCATCAGTTCATGGGGGTTTTGCTTTGTATGTGGAAATGCTTCTTTTCCTCTGGTGGCCAGTTCAGAATTTTTAAAGTTACTTAAAAATGCAAAATATAAAAAAAAATTTAATCAGGAATTTATTAGACACCGACAAACATGAGCATTTCAGGTTACACAGAAGAATTTCTTTGTGATGCGGGAAATCTGAAGTGACTGACTAAACAAAAGTTCAAGCTTCCAAGGGATCGATTTCTGAAGCAATGCATGTCAAATCCATAACAAATCAGGACCAGGCTCCTCAGCTTGGGTCCGAATCTAGAGTCCAGATTTAACACGGGGTTCAAAATAACAGGTTTTTATTCATTAAAAGAAGATAATTAAGATGTAAACAAGATACAAAATTGGGTAATCTGATTTCTAACTGGAGGAAAGACTAGGGGCTTTCCAAATTCCAAGAGTGAAGAGGTGCAATTCAAAAATAGGTATCCCACTCCCCCTCAAGTGTTCACAGTCAGTCAAAAAGACAAGGAGACAATAACTGTCCCTTATGGGGCCAGTTTTCAGATAAGACACATGAGTTGCTTGAGATGAACTATTGTGAGAGAGCTCCTGCATCAGTCCTCGCATCTGCCCGAGTTTCTTCTGGTCAGCATAACCGGCATCCTTCATAAAGAGGCTCGAAGCAACAGGTAGAGGTCCAGCTTCCCAGTCATGCAGGGCTGGCTCCAACCAATGCACTACAATTCCCTCCCAAGACAGAAATTGAACTAGATCCATAACTGAATGGGACAGGGCAGAGCCGGCTCCAGAACCGACTTACAAGATGGAGTCACTTTGGTTCACTCAGTTTCCTCCTTTCAAAAAATTGTGTCTGAACCTGAAGGCTCCTACCTTCTCTTGAGAAGTGTATTAAATTTAATATGGTGGTAACAAAATTTCCCCCGCCTGTCTGGGCCTTCTTCTAGACTTCCTTATGGGCTCCTATTTTTAAATTTCATTGATGCTTTTTTCTTTCTCTGCACCAGTTTCACTCTCCATGACTCCCCTACCAGACATTCCATTTCCAGAAATGACTGTGATATAAAAACAAAAGGGATCCAGAGAATTAAAAAAAAAAAAAAAATGAAAGCATTATGGAGATGCAAGCAGATGTGCCGATAGCCAGGAGATAAAGAGAAAAGATTAGAGCAATCCCTGGATTAATGAGAGGCTGCTTGGCCCCTCCCCTCCGCAATAACAACTGGAGCCCAAATCCTTTGGGGAAAATCTCTGCTGCAGAAATCCTCTGAGGCTGAACAAGCTGCCGTCCCTGGGGCTAGTGGATGCACTGGGTCGGCCCTGAGTAGGGGTCTGGCTCGGCTCTCTCCCATTTCTTTTGCCTGAGATGATGCACTTGTTTCCAGTGGGGAAGTCCGGGGGCACCAGATGGCCGGCTTCAAGGACTTCCCAAATAAAGAAAGGGCAGACTCGTCTTAGGTGACAGTGTCTAAGCTGAAGGGACCTTGTGGACCCCAAAGGGCCAGGACTGGGAGGGCCCAGGGAGGTCTCTTGGTTAAACTGATCCTGTTCCCTTCCTGGGCCTTGGTTCTCTGGGCAATGGAGAGCCTGACTCCAAACCTAGGGCTCTTTGACCTCCGCCATCTTCCTCTTTGTGGACATCAGACTAGAGGCTGCCCGGGTTCCTTCTGGTCTGATCTGAAGTTCTTTAGCCCGGGGGCAGCTCTGGGCCAGGGTAGTGACTGCCATGCCTGAGTGGAGCGGAGCAGAATGGGAGATGGGGTGGGAGAGGGGAGGCTGATGCTGGTACCAAATGGAGCAGCTGCTGCCATTTTGGTCGGGGGTCTTGGCTGCTTCTGTAACAGCTCAGGCTTCTAGGAGCACTGTGCCTTTCATAGGTCACAGGACCTTAGAGACCATCTGCACCAAATCCCCTCGTCTTACAGAGAAGGAAACTGAGGTTGGAAAGTCCAAGATAAGAGTTTGTGGGTGGAAGGGAAGGGAAAGGCACATCACAGAAGGGATATCCCCATCTGGCTCCTCTAACTCAGAACCTGAAAAGGAGACCATCCACAAAACGCCCCTGTCCCTGAGACTGAAAGGGCCCCAGCTTTGGTTAAAGACCTTCAGAGGTAACAGTACACAGTCTTTCTGGTCTCCTGTTCTGTTGTCTTTTATTTTCACTTCTTGATTACAGCTTTCCCAAAGTCTATTTCTTAGACTTTTGAGTCATAATTGCATTATAATATTCCATCACATCAACTCTCCATAATTAATTTAAACATTCCCCTCTTGTTAGACATTTAGGTTGTTTCCATTGTTCAAATACAAATAATATTAAAATATCTTTGAAGAGTATTTTTTCCCTCTTTTGATAACCCTTCCAGGGTATATTCCCAGCTAAGGCTTTAACACAACAAAGGATGAGATGACTTTTCTGTTGCCAAATAATAAATCTTGCAAAAAAGTCTACCAGTTTGCAATTTCATCAACAATGTATGAGCACACCTATTTTTTGACAATCCTGCAGTATCATTTTAATGCTTTTACTAATGTTCTTAATTTGCTAGTTGTCAAGTAGCACAGTTTGTGTGTTGTGCGTGTGTATGACTATGTGAACATTCTAGCTCTCTATTCTTTTATGGCATTTCTAGAGCTTAATCAGACCTGAGAAGACCAAGGAGTAAATTAAGATGTTGCTAGCCTGAAGGACTATGGGAAATTGTCTTTCCCATGGGAAGTTTTGCTGTCTGCAGTACAATGGAAAGAACCTTGTCAACTGTAGGACATTTAACCCTAACCCTAACCTTAAATCATATCTTCTTATCATTTGTTCAACAATAAGTACAAACATCAAAATAGAAAGAGCCACAACTGAAAAAACATCCACAATTTTAAAATGTCGTAAAATTAGAAAAAAGAAGGTTGCCTCCAACTGCTTTGTAGAGGGATGTGAGCATAAATGAATATTAATAAAATGAGTATTTTCTTTTTTTGAATGTATTATAATAGTACATATTTTTTCTAATTACATGTAAGAATGGTTTTCAATATTCATTTTTGTAAGATTTTGATTTCCAAAATAGTTTTCTCCCTTCTTTCTTTATCTCCTCCCTCCCCAAGCTATCAGACAATCAGTATAGGTTATACACATACATTCATTTTTAACATATTTCCATATGAGTCATGTTGAGAAAGAAAAATCAGAACAAAAGGGGAAAAGCACAAGAAAGAAAAAAGAAAAGGAAAAAATGGTGAAAATGGTATGTTTCTATCTATATTCAGTCTCCACAGTTCTTTCTCTGAATGTAGATGTCATTTTCCATCCAAAGTTTATTGGAAGTGCCTTGGATTATTGAATTGCAAAAGAACCAAATCTATTGTAGTCGATCATCACACACTCTTGCTGTTGCTGTGTCCGATATTTTTTTGGTTCTGCTGGCTCCATTCAGTCTCAGTTCATTAAGTCTTTTCAGGTTTTCTGAAATCAGCCTGTTAAATCGTTTCTTATAAAACAATACCATTCCATTATATTCACATGCATCACTTATTCAGCCATTCCCCAACTGATGGGTATCCACTGGTAAAATGAGGATTTTCAAATGCAGTGTAGAACAGGAGAGGAGTGTACATACAAAGGTGAATCTCTACATTCTACAGAGCTTGATTTTCTTTTAAACAGAAAATAACTATTTGTGGTATCACTGGTTCCAATGGTCTTTGTTGTTATTGAACTCTGACCTGCTTGATTCATTGGCTTCCTTTGTTTGTTATTACATAATCTGTTCCATTTTTTCCCTAGCCAATACCAAATCATTTTGAGGATTAGTGTTCTGTGGTATTGTTCCAGATCTAGTACTTCTAGGCCGCCTTCCTTCCTTCCCATTTCCCTACTCCCCATTATTTCCCTTGAGATTCTCGACTTCTTAATATGCCAAATGAATTTCATGATTATTTTTATGGTTCTGTATAGTAATCTTTGGGTAATTTGATTAGTCTGGCGTTGAAAAAATAATTTATACAGCATTAGCAAAGAATACAGCAACACGACGGAAAGATTATATGTTATTGCCGGGTTGGGTTTTTGTTAGGAGTTTAGGGTTGTTTCAATAATAGGGAAATTATAAATATAACAGAACATCTTAATAACATGAACAATAAAAATCACGTAATTTCCATCAATAGTTGCAGAGAAGGCTTCTGACAAAATTTAATGTCCAGCTTTGTTAAAAACATCAGACATAATAGAATCAAATGGACTTTCCTTAATGTGACAAATAGTAGTGCCTAAACCAAAAGTCAGGATTCTATATAATGGGGTTAAATTAGAAGCCTTTCCAATAAAATCAGAGATGAAGCAGAGTCAAGAAGACAGATTCAAATCCTTCTTCAGATACTTCCTATCTTTGTGACACAGGGAAACCTCAGCTTCCTCCTCCATAAAATGGGGACAAGAATAGCACCTACCAAGACATTATTATGAAGATGATCATCAATGTAAAAAGATCTATATAAATGTTAGCTATGACTTATCATCTTCCAAAACAATTATCACCACCATTTATCCACTATTTATTTGAGATCACCCCCACCACTTGATTTATAATTGAAAGTGTTAGCTAAAGAAGAGAAGAAGAAGAAAAAGGAGAAGGAGAAAAAGAAGAAATTGGGGAGATAAGCATATGTAAAGAGAAATCAAAATAATAGATGTTTTAGGTAATATAATAGTATATTGGGAGAACCTTCAAGAATCAATATTTAATTGTTAATCTTATCAAAGTTGGAGAAAATTCTAAATCTAAATCATAACTATTTCTGCATATTACTAACAAAATCCACAGAAAGAGACAAAGATAACTCCCATTCAGAATAACTATAGAACGCATACAATATTTTGTAATCTTCCTACAAACCCTACCTAGCAACTAGATGAATAGAAGCTCAAAACACTCTTTATAGAAATGGATATACCTAAATCAGTGGAGAAATATTCATTGTTCATGGACAGGTTGAACCAATATAATAAAATGACAAGGAGTATGGATCTTAATAATTGGATAGCCAAGGTGGTGAATCAGGATAGAACACTGGACCTGGAGTCAGGACCTCAACTCAAATCCATCCTTGAGCATTAACTAGGTAGCTGCATGATCCTGAAAGAGTCACTTAACCTCTGCCTCAGTTGAGCTGAGTTGAGAGGGTTGAGCTAGATCATGATTTCTTAACCTGGGATCTATGAACTTTTTTTTTTTTAAAAGAACAAATGTGATATCTGTATTTCATTGTAATTGGCTGCTTTGTGATTGGGTGTATTTTATTTGATACGTTTCTGAAGAGTTCCTGTGCTCCAGATACCCAGGACACAGACAAGGTAAAGGAGCCCTGGCCAGGTCTAGATATTCTTTGTGATCTTCTCTATCTCTAGGACTGGAATCCTAATGAACCAACAATCACCTACTAATAAAAAAGGAAACAGGCTCAGGGAGGGGAGAAAACTTGGCCAACGTCTCCCCAAAGGGAGCTACAGCTAGCTGTCTGTTGTTCTCCCCTCCGTTTCTCTCTCCAGCCTCAGTTTTCTCAGAAGTAAAACTAGGGGATTGGACTCAGTGTTTTCTGAGGCTGTTTCCAGCTCTAAATCTAGGATCCACAACTCCCTCTTCCCTTCCTCAGACTCAGAAGGAAGGAAGCATTAATTAAGTGCCAACTGAGTTCTTTCCATAGATGATCTCATTTGAGAAATTGATCGGCTTTGGGAGAAGGGGAGCAGTCGTTTTTCCCTTTCTCCAAACCACCCCCTGACCATTGCCCGGCTTGTTAGGACTCGGCACCGGCAGGCCAGCTCATCCATCCCCGAGGAATACTGCAGATACTGCTCCTGGGCAGGCTAGCTTCCAAACATCCCAGAATTCTTGGGGGCAGGCGCTGGGGTTTGAACAAGTCTGAGCAAGAAAAGAGGCTCAGAACTGTCGTGGAGGATCAGTGAAAGGGACCAGACTGAATGCTTTGTCCCTCCTCCCATGGAGAAGTGGGCCGGGGCCGTGGGATCTGCCGCAGCCTCCAACTTATCATCCAGTCATGTTCTCATTGTTGAGATGAGCAAACTGGGGGACTTGGGAGTTTAAGGGGCTTGCCCTAATCTGACAGGCGGTATTAGAACTGGGAGAGACCCTGTCACACCTAAGCTGTGTGACCCTGGGAAAGACTCTTGACCTATGCTGGCCTCAGTGTGTTCATCTGTATAAAGGAGATAATGAGAGTACCTATCTCTGAGGGTCATTTAAAAAAGCGAGGTAACATTTGAAAAGGGTTTTTCAAATTGTAAAGCTAGTGGTAGTCATTGTCCAGTCCCCTGATTTTATTGGGTAAAACTGAGACACTGATGGGGGGGGGGGATTGGCAAGGAAGAAAGGGAGGAAAGCATTTTATAGCAGATCCACATGTACCAGGCTTTGTGCTAAGCATTTTACGAATATTATCTCGTTTGATCTGTGGTGATGGGATTGATCGTTTCCATAATCTATGTGATGTGTGTAATATTATGCTAAATATTTAGCTTACCCGGGGCTTCCCTGTTTTCCAGGAGTCCCTGACTTGGAAGCTGGGATCACAGCCAGCGCTGCAGCTGATGATTAGTCAGGTCCCCAGACGGGTTAACAATACCTGTGCTTGTAACTCCAAAGTGAACTGAAGCAGCTGCTTCATGTCTGCCCCCACCTGGGTTAGCCATGGCTCTGGGCCTCGCTGAACAAGACTCAGCGACCCTAATGGCTTGGAGGTGTTCCCATAAGACCCAGAGAAGCCTGTGTAGTGCTCCCCCACCTGGGGTTTTCCTGCTTTAAAACCCTCCTCCTGCCATAAGCCAGGAAGCGCCCTCCTTAGGAAGTTGGCAAAACCTACAGGAAACCAGGGAGGGGAGGGTTGTTTTCATCCCCATTTCATAGATGAGACAGATAGAGGCTTTCCCCAGGATCACCCAACTAGTAAGTGTTTGAGGCTAGATTTGAGCTTGCCAGGCCTGGAGTGCTCCCCTCTGCTCCGTCTAATTGCCTGAACAAGGAGAAAGGCATCCTTGGAAGGAGGTCCCTATGGGGATGGGGTTTTGGAGACTGGAGTGGGTGCAAACTAAGAGACCCCACGGGCCAGACTGAGGCTTGGGAATGGTGAGCTCTCCACCACTGTGAAGGAGGAAGCAAATACCCTTCAAGGGGTAGATCACCCCCTTGCCATGTTAGCATCCTGAACAAAATCTCAGCCATATTCCCCTATTTAGAGCTCAGCTTAAGGTTGGGAAGGATCCCTGGGAGTCCCATTCCCTGGATAGGACTCCTCCCTATCTCATTCCTGAGACACTAAAGTGAGGAGGACACATCTTGGGGTAGCACCGTCTGCTTGGAGGCCAGTCTCATTGTTGGGAAGATTGAAGTCAGGTCCACTCTGGCCCCAGGCCCATCCACTGCCCCAATACCCAAAGGCTGAGGTCAGAGGCTTGTTGAACTGATCAGAGCAAATGACCTTTCTTCATAGAGGTCTGGGGAAATGGTGCTGCCTTCAATCCTTCCCCCCCGCTCCCCTTCTTCTTCTTTCTTCTTCTCTCTCTGCCTCTCTCTCTGTCTCTGTCTCTCTCTCCCTCTGTGTGTGTGTGATCTCCCTATCCTCAATGAAAAAAATCCCCAAATAACTGGGACGTAGTCACACAGGATGAAGTTTTACTGTAGAAATGAGAAGTTTCTTTGCCTCGATTCCTTAATTAGGTGCAAAAGTCTCTTTATTGGATCAAGAAGAAAACAGCACGATTGAAAAAAATGAATCAGCAATACTTTGGGGGCCTTAAAGTAGCCTAATCTGGGAATTTAAGGCAATCAAGGCTGGAATCGAATCCCATCTAGGACTGACCCTGCAAGGAGGAGGGAAGAGACCGGATGATCCTCCTCACTCTGACGGCCAGTTCCCTTCCTCCTGTCCCAGCACCCCTTGAGTCATGGCGGAGCGTTGTCTTGCCTAGAGACACCCCCTTCAGCAAGTTCTTTGAGTCAAGATTATTCATGGCCCACTGGAGGGAGCAGATGTTTCAAATAAACATAGAGCTAGGAGGAAGAGCGTGGCTTTGGGGAATAGAACCTTGGACCTTATGGATCTCCTGCCCGGTGAGGGCCAAGCTCAGCTGAAACCCCATCCCAGGGGATTCTGTGACATGAAGAGGGACTTTGAGTTTCTGCAGGACCCGCCCAGGAGTGAGGAATTGTTTTTGCTACCTGGGTATCCTACATGTGTGCCTCAGTGTTCTAAAGCTGTGCCCATTTTCCCCAAAGATGTAAATATTTAATATTAATCATAATAACCAGCATTTATATGGCATGTGCCGGACACTGCACTAAGCACTTTGTCAGTATTATTTTGCTTGATTAGGAGGGTGGAAAGGTGTGTTCCTTAGGTTTCAGGAAGAGTGATGGTGTTTTTGCGTCTTTGCTAAGAGCCCATCATGTATGTGGCTGGTTGTTGAAGGAAACACTGATGGGGCCTGTGAGTAACGGGAGTAAAACCCTAGCCGGGATCATTACCTGCAGCTTTCAAACTCTAGTGTAGTCTGAGGAGTAACTAAGGGGGAGTCACACACCCGAGCGGAGATTATCTCAGGCATTCTTTGGGGAGCGCAGCGCTCTAAAAAGCAGGCCCTGGAAGCCGAGCAATCAGTCTCTCTGCATTGGGAGAAACGGCCCTGTTAAAACCCATCCTTGTCACCAAACACTCTAGAGATGAGACCTTTAAGGTGCCTTAGTTCCTTCTCCCCCCTCCCCATTTTACAGACAAGAAGGTAGTAAGCCATGGGGGGTGGGTTGAAGCTAGATCATCTCCCATGCCGGGGCTCTGCCCACTGTGCCAGACTGCCCTCTTCCATGGTCATTTCTATGCCCACTGTGCCATCTTCCCCCCTCAGCTGAGGGCATCTTGCTTGCCACTCGCCCCGGGGTAGTTTTTGGTCCTTGTCCCAGGTCCTGAAGCCTTCAGTTTCCCCTCCAGATCAAAGTCCAGTTACTTCTGGGTCCGCTGCTTCTTTTCAGCACCAGCTCTACCCCTCCAAAATGGCAGGGGAAGGGGGGAGGGGGATGACTGGAAGGAAATAGACTGGGAGGTATGAGGGCATATGTGTGTAAATGTGTGTGAGTGTGTATGAGTGTCTATGTAGTAGCCGTGTATACATGAGTGTGCAGAGTGTGAACATGCATGTGGGTTGCACTGAGTTGTGACATGTGAATGTGTGTGTATAAGTGTGAAAGTGTGTGCACACACGTGGGTGAGCGTGCCCGGGAGTGTGTGTGTCTGTGTGTGTGTGTGAAGGTGGCCGGCCCCTCCTCCTCCATCCACACTCTGTTTCTGCCTCACCGGGGAAACCTGACCTTGGCTCCTCAGGACCTTAGGCCCGTGCCGGTTTTATTACATTTTGATGTTTTTGGAAATTGGACAGATTCAGTTTTGACTGGAACGGAGCCGCTCTTGGGGACTTGGGTTCAATTGCCTCAGTCAGTTCAAAACCAAAGATCCTTTTTTTTAATTAATTTTTAAAATTAATTGGGTTTTTTTTTTTCTGGTTATACATATACACCAACTTTTAAATGCACATTTCTTTATGAATCGTGTTGGGACAGAAAAATCAGAATAAAAGGAAAAAAATCACAAGAGGGAAAAAAACAGAAAAAAGAAGCGAACCTAGCACGCGTCGACTTACAGTCAGTCTCCTCAGTTCTCTCAGGATGCAGACGCATTTTCTGTCCCAAGTCGATTGGGATTGCCCGGGCTCACCGAAGCCCTGAGAAGAACGAGTCTGTGACAGTCGATCATGGCGCATTGTTACTGTTACTGTGTACAGTGTATTCCCGGTTCTGCTCGTTTCTCTCAGCATCCGTTCATGTAAATCCTTCTAAGCCTTTCCCAGATCAGTTGGTTCAGATGAGGTAAATGCAAAAGGGACATTACACTAGCTCCCTTTTGATTGGACATTTCCAAATTTGATGACAGGAAATGCATTATAAGGATCTGTAGAAAGTAAGTGTTCTGATAGGCCCCTAATAGCTGTGAATAATTAGCATAAGGAAGGACTGATATTGCCTGCTTGCATTGGTTAAAAATGAGCCGAGGGGGGAGGGGCTATAAACGTTTTTGTTCTTTGTCCAGTTCCCTGCACACCTTGGCTTTATGTTTGAACAGTGGGAGCCGGGCCCTTTATCATGAGAAGGAATAAAGACTTTTCTGAAATAAACAAATCATCTTGTTCATCATTTTTGTAGAACAAGAATATTCCATGTGAATACCATGATTTATGTAATCATTCCCCATTGACAGGCATCCGCTCATTTCCCAATTCCTGGCCCCCACAAAAAGGGCCCCACAAAAAGGGCCCCCACAAAAAGGGCCACCACAAACCTTTTTGCACACGTGGCTCATTTTCCCTTTTCTATGGTTTCCTTGGGATACAGGCCCAGCTGAGACACAGCTGGCTCAAAGGGGATGCACGTTTTATAGCCCTTTGGACATAGTAAACCAAAGATCCTAAGAACCTTGCGGCGGCAGCGTTGTCTGCTGGGAAGTGAGGTCGCTGTGTTTGTGTCCCCATAAAAGGAAGGCAGGAGGGTCTCTCGTTTTGATTTCTCTAGGACTCAGAAAAAGGTTTCCTTTCCAGCTGCTCTGAGAGACGGCTCTTCTGAGTCCCCCCTGGACAGAGGAACAGACTGAGATCCCAAGGAGCCGGGCTTTGCCCGGAGTCAAGGAGCGAGCTGGTGGCTGCAGCCTGGCACCGTGGAGCCGGTTCTGGGTCAAAAGTCAGCTCTCAGCTATCACTCCATCTGCCCCACTGGGGTTTCCTTTTCAGCCCAAAGGAAAAGGCCGAGCCAGGTAACTCCCTTCCAGGCAGGATCCTGGCTCTGGTGAAGGGCTCGCTGTGTGCCAAGCCCAGGAGGGCAGCCCACCCCAGGAGGGGCCCAGGATTCCAGTGCTCCCAGGCTTCTTCACCAAGCTCCCAGTGCTCCAAGCAAGAAGGGAGTTGTACTGCTGGGAGAGCCTGATCCCAGTGAAGTCATTATTCTGTTTATTAAAAAAAAAAAACAAAAAAAAAACCTCCAGATCCCAGAAAACCTGGGAACACAAGGACCAAAATGAAGCAGGCTCCCCCTCTCTTCACAGTGCTTGCAACAATCTGCTGGAAGGAAAGAAGAAAAGTATTTATTTTTTAATTTTCAAAACATCTGCATGGATAATTTTCAACATTCACCCTTGTAAAAGTTTTATATTCCAAATTTCCCCCCCCCTTCCTCCCCTCCCCCAGATGGCAAGTGATCCAATATAGATTAAACAGGTGCAGTTCTTCTTTACATATTTCCACAATTATTTTCCTGCACAAGAAAGATCAGATCAAGAAGAAGAAACTGAGAAAGAAAACAAGATGCAAGGGACAACAGGAAGGTGAGAATGGTGTGTTGTGGTCCACTCTCAGTTCCCACAGTCCTCTGGGTGCAGACGGCTCTCCCCATCACAGCTGGCCTGAAGCATCTCGTTGAAAAGAGCCCGGCCTGTCACAGCTGATCATCCCATAATGTTAAGGACCAGCCTTAGCCTTCAGGTCTGAGTTAGGCCTCCAGCTGCCACTGGCAGCTGGCTCCTGGATCGCAACATAATCTTGTTGTTTCTGTCTACAATGTTCTCTTGATTCTCACTTCCCTCAGCATCAGTTCCTGTAAGTCTCCCCAGGCCTCTCTGAAATCATCCTGCTGATTGTTTCTTACAGAACAATAATAAAGAAAAAGTATTTCCAAAACACCTACTGTGCGTCAGGTGTGGGGTGGCGATTGATAGAGCACTGGGTCTGGAGTCAGGAAGACTCGAATTCAAATCCACCCCCTGACCCTTACTGGCTGTGAGATTCTGAGCAAGTCACTTAACTCTGCCTCAGTTTCCTCATCTATCAAATGAGCTGGAGAAAGAAATGGCAAACGATTCCAGTATTTTTGCCAAGAAAACCCCAAAGGGGTCATGAAAGGCTGG
The DNA here is from genome assembly GCF_902635505.1 of Sarcophilus harrisii. Classification (NCBI taxonomy): domain Eukaryota; kingdom Metazoa; phylum Chordata; class Mammalia; order Dasyuromorphia; family Dasyuridae; genus Sarcophilus; species Sarcophilus harrisii. The sequence continues at coordinate 456,030,354 of NC_045429.1, forward strand.
ATACAACTGAAAAATTATTCAACAACAAGAAGAAGCCATATTCCGAATGAACAGATGATTAAGAACAGGAAGGCACCGTGTTGAGGAAGACTTCCTGGAGAAGGTAGGATTTAAGGCAGGTCTTGAGGGAAGCCAGGGAGGTGAGTGGGGAGCGGTCCAGAGATGAGGGGGCGTGGCCAGAGGATGCCCAGAATCCCGTTGGGTGTCACTGACTACAAAAGACTTTGTCTAAGTCTTGCTGAAATCCAGAAAGCAAGGTTCCCAGCCCTTCTGCTCCTCTCCTCTCCCCTCAATATATCAGTCTATTAACCTGCCCAAAAAAGCAAAAGGGAAATGAGCTTAGTGCGCCATGGCTTGTTCTTAATGAGCTCACGCTGGCTTGCAGCGATCATCAAACCCTTTTCTAAGGGCTACCCACAAACCACCTCTTTAATTTGAGATTTTTGTCAGCAATTGCCATCCAGCTCAGCAGCCGGGAACCCAGAGAGTCGCCCTCCCCTTTCTGGAACAGAAAGCCATCTGCTTCGCCCTCACCTTTCCTGGAGACGCCACGTCTTCAAACATTTAACTTAGCAAGGATGTATTAATCCCCTGCTAATTGCAGGGCTGGGAGTAAAGAAGCATTCAGGCTCTCAGGGGAGACCGCGGACCCACAGAGAAGTGAATGTGGAAAAACATATGTAAGAGCGAGGCAGGAATCAGCTCCAGAGAAGTCTCCGGTGGTTAAAAAAATGACGTAAGGAAGGAGAATCAGGAAGACCTGAGTCTAAATGGATAAATATATAAATGTTGTTGTGATTATTATCGTTGTTGTTACCTTTGAAAATTAAGGTAAACTAAAGCAGCTCAGTGGCCAGTGGACAGAGCGCCAGCCTTGAAGTCAGGAGGACCTGAGTTCAAATCTGACCTCAGACATTTAACACATCCTGGCTGTGTGACCCCGGGCAAATCACTTAACCCCAATTGTCTCAGCAAAAGGGACACTGAGAGACAATAGTCAAGAATACTCGATTTATTAGTTGGGTTACAAGTAACCAATAAATTGATCTAGAACCTCAAACCCAGGGAAGGCTGATGGGGTTTGTTTAAAAGTGCATCTTCCTTCTGATTGGCTTGATGGACGTACCTTTGATGGACTTCTCCCAGCAAGGAGGAAGTAGGCTAAACATTACCTCAGCTTCCCCCTTGGGAGATGGAAGCAATCTTCAGGGGATAGGACTAGCCCGACATCATTTGCTTTGATTGAATCGACTTTAATTTGAGTTAAGTGAGTGGTGGATGAGGTTTCAAAGTAGATACAAATAAAACACTAGACTCTGGCCTCAAACTCCTGTCGGCCACCCCACTAAAGGGAGAGACGATTACAGGGCCAAGGCTCAATCTGGGGGCACATTTCCCTGGACTGTAGGCGAAGGTGTCGCTGTGAAAGGGCCACATTTAGACTCTTATGCCTTTGGGGTTGTTCAGTAGTTGGGTTTTTCCCCAGTCTTATTTGACTCTTCTCCAGTTGGATTTGGGGTTTTCTTGGCAAAGATACTGCAGTGGCTCGACATTTTCTTTTCCATCTCATTTGACAGATGAATACACTGAGGCGAACGGGGTAAAGTGAGTTGTCCAGGCTGACACGGCTAGTAAGTACCTGAGACTGGATTTGAACTTATGAAAATGAGTCTTCCTGAGGGCGAGCCCAGCATTCTATCTGCTGCAGCGCCCCCTAGCTGTCGCCACATGGTATCACAGAGTATTAAACCCGTGGCAAGCTTGACCAGTCTGAAAAATCAAATTAAAATCAATTTTCGATTTTATAACATCTGGAAGATGTTTTGAGTCTTGGAGTGAAAGCGAAAAGCCGCAGATTGCCTCCCTCCTTTTCCTCCGGCTTTTACTGTATAAGCTCAAAGCAGAATCTGAGAAATGGACAGGTGTGGTCCCACGCGGAAACACTTCAGCTCTGACCAGGAACCGACAGTTAAATAAGTGACATTTTGAGTCTGTGGGCAGCTAGCTGGTGCCGTGGACAGAGCTCTGGGCCTGGGATCAGGAAGAGCCATGTTCTTGAGTTCAAATATGGCTCCAGACACTTACTAGCTGAGTGAGTGTGGGGAAAGTCACAAAGTCTTTTTGCCTCAGTTTCTTCTTCTGTAAAATGAGCTGGAGAAGGAAATGGCAAACTACTCCAGAATCTCTGCTGTCAATGGGACCAAAATGGCCTCTTACCCGTAGATGAATGGAGCCAAAAAGAGCAGGCTAGCGCTAGATGGGAGAGTCAGGAATCAAACAGAAGTTTCATTTCAAAGAAAAGGAAGAAGTGGGACAGGAGTAGGGTTGGTTTATTTTGTTTGGTTTTACCCTGAGGCAATTGGGGTTAAATGACTTGCCCAGGGTCACACAGCCAGGAAGTGTTAAGTATCTGAGGCCAGATTTGAACTCAGGTCCTTCTGACTTCAGGGCTGGTGCTCTATGCACTGCACCATGTAGCTGCCCGCTGTAAATCCATTTTCTACACATTAATTGAGTTTACTGGGTGATTATTTCTAAGAAGCCTACTGGTGGGGACTCAAATCTTAGGAATAGTGATCTACAGGATTACTTATTACTAGGACCTAAGACAGGTACTGCTTCTCTGAGGATCCACTACATCAATCCAGTGCATGTTGGGAGAGTGATCCCCAAGAGGATGCTCAGAGCTACCAAGTAACTACAAAGCAATTTTGAGATGAGGAGGTCAGAGAAAGATGCGCAGAAGAGAGTCCCTGAGTTCTAGAGGTGTGGAAGGAAAAGGTTCTAGGCCGTGGTATGGTAAGGGTATGTCAGAGGGCCATGGAACATGGCATGTGGAGAACAAAAAGTGGGCCCGTTTCCCAGAAGAGGAAAAACCTAAAGAAGGGGATTGGGGAAATGGGAGGGAGGAGACTGTGAAGGACTTTCAGCACAAAGCAGAGGAGTGGAAGTTTTCTCCTAGAGGCAACGGGAAGGAAGGACCCGGGTAGACTGGGTGGGACTGAGATGACCGGATCTAAGCTTTGGGAATTGGCTGCTTTGTGGGTAATGGATCGGAGAGGGAAGAGACCGGAGGCAGAGGCTCGTTCAGAGGCTGTTACAGCACACAGAGAAGAAGTGAGCAGGCGGCCTCTGTGGGGCTGGAGAAGACATTCACTACCCAGGAAGCTAAGGGGGGTGAGAGAAAGGAAAGGGGAGGGAGGACTCCCAGGCCATGGAAGAACGGGGGTTCTCACCACAGAAATCCAGAAGGAGGTGACGAGGAAAACTAAGGGTATCCCAGGACCCCAAGTGTCACATGGGCTCTGTTTTCATGAATCCCCCCATTTTATCACATCGATCCTCTCCGAGCAATGTCAGCCCTTCTGTTGCTGTTTCCAGCAGGGCTTGACTCACTCCCCGCCACCATTCGTTTCCCATCTGGCAATAAGGCCTCCAAACGGGCTTGGTTTGGTGCCCGTACAGGGCACTGGGGAACCCGTACCCCATTCACCTCCATGACTTGTGCTACCACCTTTGTCCCAAATATCTCTTGTGAATTCTGAGGCTCTCCTTCCTCCTCGTCTGTATTCCGTATCTTTTGTGCTAATCCCTAAGCACCCGACCCAGCTGGTGAAATGGGGCGCTCTCCTCTCCCCACCTCCGATCTTCAGCTAAAGCTCTGGAGCAGATCTGCTCATTTCCTAGGCCAATCTATTCTTCCTGCCCTTTCTTAGGCACATCCTATTCCTGCCTAAGAGCCTGTGATTCATATATTTGCAACCGTGGTCCAGAAATGGAAAACCCATCCTCCTGTTGCTTACTACTCATATTCGCCACCAATTAATCCACAAGTACTTAGTAACTATCTACCATATGCTGGTTGGTCGTTGTCCTTCATTCTCTATTTTTTTCCCTGAGGAAATTGGAGTTAAGTGACTTGCCCAGGGTCACACAGCTAGGAAGTGTTTGAGAGCAGATTTGAACTCAGGTCCTCCTGACTTCAGGGTGGGTGCTCTATCCACTGCACCACACAGCTGTCCCATAGCACCTTTCTTTGATGAAAACATACCACACTGGGGGGTCCTGTGCCAGTCTCCCAGTCCTACAGTTACACTAGATGTTGGGAAGACAAAGACAAAAGTCAAGCGGTCCAGTCCTCAAGGAGCTTACATTCTATTCAGGGAATTTGTCCTGAAAGGGTGAATATAATAGGTAGGAGAGAGCTAAAAAGGAGGGGGAAGGGAGAGGGAAGTTCCCCTGCTGGACACCTGGAGAATGAGAGAGAAACACAGGGTGATGGAACCTTTCCTCAGAAGGGATGTTTGGGGAGGAAATCACCAATGGGAGGAGGGCTATCTGGGTGCGTCCTCTACCTTACCTGGGAACTCCTGGCAGCCAGGGACTGTACCTGGGCTTTCTCTGAGTCCACCAGGTGACCAGGGATCCTCATGATCTCCTCACTCTCTCTCACACCGCTCCCTCCTACCCCCCACATCCAAGCTATTGCCAAGGCCCATCTGGCTCCCCTCGGCACCATTTCTCCAATACGGCGCCTTCTTGTGTCCTCTGACATCCCACCCCTTTGTGGCAGACCCTCATCACCTCCCCCCTGGACCATTCTGCTAGGGGCGGCCTTAAGCCTCTTCTCACTCACTCCAACATCTACTTAGCCACTCAAGTGATTTTTCTAAAGCCCAGTTTCAGTCATGTCACATTCTTACCCCATAAACCCCAGGAGCTCTCTGTTGCCACGGTTACCAAAGAGAAAATCTGTTTTGGCATTCAATGTCTTCATAACTGCTCTTTCTTATCCCACTTTGAGCCAATGACACTGATCTCCTGGGCGTTCCATGACCAAGACCCTCCACCCCTTCAGGACTCTGGACCTTCTCTCTGGCCACCTCCATGTCTGGAAGCCTGTCCCTCCTAATCTCTACCTTCCTACCTCCATGGCCCAATTAAAATCTCACCTCCTACAGGAAGCCCTCTCCAACCCTCTGAAAGCCAGCCTGTTTTCCCTGGGTGGATGATTTCCCATTTAGCCTACATGGAGGTTGTTTCTTTATATCGGTTTGCATGTTTCTTTTTCATTAGACTCTAAACTTTTTGAGGGCAGAGAGCGCAGTGTCAGGCACATAGAAGGCTCTTTGCAGTCACTGACTGTCTGCAGTGGCCCGTGTGGCCCAGAGACTGGTCTGTAGCTCAAGGAAAATTTTTGGGGGAGGGTTAAAAAGGGGGGGGGGGTTCCCCTTGGAACCCGGAATGGGAGAAAAAGGGGTGGGGAAATTTTTTTTGGGGGTTTTTGGGGAAAAAATGGGAGGGAGGGCTTCTGGGGGCCCCCCGGGTTTGGCAGAGGGAGTATTTTTGGGCCCCAAGGTTTGGGTTGGATTCCCCTTCTCCCCCCCCCCCCTAATTTGCCGGTTTTTGGGGGAATTTTTTAAAGGGTTGTTTTACACCCACCCTTTGGAATCATTCCCCTGACCTTTTTGCGGGGTTGTTTAAAAATTTTTGAAAGGTTTTTTAAACCCGTTTAGATTCACATTTTTAAAGGGTTTTGGGGGCCCCAAAGGAAAATGTTTTCTTAATGTTTATCTGTTTTTTTTTCCCATTTTAGAATGAATGTTTGTTGAAAGTCCCCCTTAGGATTTTTCTCGGGTTTCCTGTTGGAACCTTTTTTCACCCTAAGGGGGAATAAAATTTTTCCCCCCCCAAGAAAGGGGGGGGGGGATGAAAGAAAGGAGGGTTTTTTAAGGGGAGAAGAAAAGAGGGAAGAGGGGGGTGTCAGGCCTGGGTTTTGGATGCTGTTGCAGGGGTGGCCCGGCGGGTTGAGTAAGGCGTTAAACCCCCAAGGGGGGGGGGGGGAAACCTTTTCCCGGCCCTTTCTTATTAAGGGCTGGGGGGGGGGAGCGGGTGGGAAAAGGGTAAAAGGGTTTTTAAGTCCCGGGGACTTTGGGTTTGGGGAAGGGAAATTCCTGGGTCCCGCCTAAAAGGAAGTGGGGGAAGGGGCAAAAGAAATGGTTCCAAAGAGGAGGGCCCGGGGCCCCGGTTAGGAAAGGTGGGGAGCTGGGATGTTCTTCCGGGGGGGGATTAAGAAAGGGTTTGTTTTCCCCTTCCGTTCCCAGGCCTGGGAAAAGGGGGGGGAAGGGGGGGGTATTTTCCCCTCCCGGGTGTGGGGAGGGGGAAGGCTTTTTGGTGGGGAGGTTCCTCCGGGGAGTTGGGGGGGGGATAGATGAGAAGGGGTTTTTTTGTAATTTTGGGCCCGGAAGGGGTTTTGAGGGTTAACCCTTTTTTTTTTATGTTCTTTTGTTTCCATTCCTTTTTGAAGGTTCGGGGGTTCCCCCTTCCGGGGGCCCCTTTTTCCCGGGAGGCTCTTTTCCCCCCCGCTAAATTTTGGGGGGGTTTAGGGGGTTTGGTTTGCCCTGGGAAAGGGGGTGGGGCCCCTCCCTTCCCTTTAGCCCCTAAATCTAAGGGGCCAGTTAATTTTTTATTTCCCCTATTTGTAAAGTGGGGGTTTCCCCTGGTTTTTTTAGCCCCCAGAGGGTGGGTGTTTTTTTTTTTTTTTTTTTTGTTTCTTTTGTTTTCCTTTTTTTTTCCCTTTTTTTCCTCCCTTTTCCGGGTTTTTAATTTTTTTAATTCTTTTTTCTAGGCCAAATTTCCCTTGCCGCCCCCAATTTTAAAAAGGGAGCAACCGACTAGCAAAAGGAAGAACAGAACAGGAGAGGAAACCAGACAAAAAGAAGAAGAAGGAAAGAACCGCCCCAAGTGGGAGATTGGACCGAGCCCGAGGGCGGGGAGGACAAAAAGGGGGGGACGGCCCGGCAAAGGGAGAGGAAGAAGGGGGGGCCGGCAGGGAGCCGGGTTTGGCCCAGGGGGGACCGGGCCGCCCGGAGGGGGGGGGGGGGCCCACGAGGGGCCCCGTGGGCCCCGGGGGCCCCAGCCCCCAGGTTTTAAACCCCCCAACCCAAAAAGCCCCGGGGAGCGGGGGGGGGAGGAAGGGTTCCCCCGGGGGGGCCGCCCAGCCCCGGGAGGCAGGAGGGCCTGGGGAGGGAGGGGGGGGCCCCCCAAAGCCCTCCCCTTCCCTTTTTGGGTCTCCTCCCCGGGGCCAGGGAGGCCCCAGCCTGGCCGGGGAGGGGATAGTGGAAGCCCTCTGGGGGACCCCCGGGCCGGCCCCCCTTTCCTTTTTCCCAAACCACGCTTTGGGTTTACCGGCCCGCTTTTTTTCAAATTTGGTGGGGGGCTTGAACAGACCCGTTTGGGGGGGCCCCCAAGGGGGGGGGAAAGGGGAAGGGGGGACCCAAGGGTTTTATTTATTTGACTGGCGAAAGACGGGGATTTTAAAACAAAGGGGCCCCCTTAGGGCCGGGGTGGTTTGGTGGCTGGGGGGGGGGGGAACTAAAGGGGCCCTGGGTTGGGGGGCCGGGGGGGTTTTGGGGGCCGGCGGTTTGGGGGTGTGGGTTGGGGTGGGGGGGGGTTTGGTTTTTGGGGATTTGTTTGCCCGGGGGATTTAAAGCTTTGAGGGTTTTGAGGGGGGGTTTTTTAAAAGGGGACCCAGGGTTTAAGGTTTCTTGCCTTTTTGGCCCTTAAAACCCCCTGGGGGTTTGGGGGGAGGGGGGGGCTGGGGGGGCCCTTTTTGGGAACCCGGTTTTCCCCCCGGAATTCAATTTTTAGGCAGGGGGGGGGTTGGGGGCCCCCTTTTAAGAATTGAAGGGAAAAAGCCCGGGCCCTCGTTGGGGTTTGGGGGGCCAAGAGGGGGGGCAGGGGGGGGAAGGGGAGGGGGGGAGGGGGGAGAGGGAGGGGGAAAGGGGGAGGGGGGGGAGAGGGGGGAGGGGGGAGGAGGGGAGGGGGGGGAGGAAAGGGGGGGAAAGGGGGGGAGGGGAGGGGGGGGGAGGGGGGAAGGAAAGGGGGGGAGGGGGGGGAGGGGCTGCCCCCGGGGCGGGCTCGCCGGGGAAGGGGCCCGGGGGGGCGGGGGGGCGGGGGCCGGAAGGGGGCGGGGCCGGGGGAAAAAAGGAAAGGGGGGGGGGGGGGAAAGCCCCCAAACTGGGGTCCGGGGCCGGGCCGGGGGAAAGGGGGGCCGGCAGGTTGCTTTTCCCCCCCCCTGAGGTTGGCGGCGCGGGGCCAGGGGAAAAGCCTTGGGCCCCCGTGGGGGCCCAACCCAAAGGGCCCCCGGGGCCCGGGGCCCCCAAACCCCCCCCCGCCCGGACCGGGGCCCGGGGGAAATGACGCCCCCCCCGGGCGGGGGCCCCTCCCGCGGGGCCCAAAAGGGGGGGGAGGGGGGGAGGGCCTGAAGCCCCCCCTCCCCACCGGCGGGGCGGGGGGGGGAAAACCCCCCGGGGCCCTCGGGAAACCAGGGGTTCCCCGCCCCCCCCGGCCCCCTGAGGGGGGGGGGGGGGGGGGGGCCCCCTCCCCTCCCAGCCGGTGGGGGTGGGGGGGCTGGCCTTTCTTCCCTGGGGGGCCCCCCTTCGTGGGGGGGGCCGGGGGAAGGAAGGGGGCCGAAGGGGGGGGGGGGGGTAGGGGCTGACAAGCCCGGTGGGGAAAGGGGGAACGGGAAGATGGGGGCCCGACCCCGGGCCCGTTTTCCCCCAGGCCCCCCCCGCCCCTAAGGGGGGGCCCTATACTTAGAGGTGTTGGCTGGGGGTTCCCCCCTTAAAGGGAGGAAAACCCGAGGAAAGCCCCTTTATTGCCGTGGGTCCCTAGGCAGGGTCCCACAGGATTCCCGCCCAAGCCCTCCACAAGGCGTCGGGGTCTGGGGTCCGACCAACTGGAGCCAGGACCCAGATATTATGGGCCTTTGAGGTCCCTGCTTTTACAGATGGGGGAACCGGGGAGAAGGTGGCCGGGCGTCTGGGGTCAGGGGGCTCTCAGAGCCGAGTAGTTTCCCCAGGATGATTTGGCCAATCCAAGAGCGGGCCCCAGGCCTGTGTCCGGGACAGCCCCCCCAGCCCCAGCCCGGCCCGCGCCCGGGACCAGAGGAAGCCTCCCGGCTTGCCCAATAACTGACGCTTGTGCGGTGGCAGGAGGTCAGCGGGGGACCCCCCCCTTCTCTGGGGCGGTTGTCGCAACGACCGACGGTTAGCCGAGGTGGGGGCAGAGAACAGGCTCGGGAAGGGTTCGAGCCCAGCTTCGGACACGGGCCGAGTCTGGGAGAGTTTATTGGAAAACATCCTTCCAGGACGGAACCGTTGATCCCTGATCCCGCCGAAAAAAGGGGTTTCCCTTTAGCAGCTGGGGGGGGTCAGCTCCTAGAACCTGAGGGGAAGTTGGGCGTGTGCTGGGCAAGGGCCGGAGCCCAGTCGGCCGAGTCTCTCACAGTCTCCAGGTGTTGGGGGTGGGCCCACAGGGAGGCTGCCCTTCTCTGCCCTCCGGGACACGGCTCCGCTCGGGGGCTTCCCGGGCCTATGGAAGCTGCTGTCCGATGGGGGGCGTGGGGGGCTGGCCATGAGGTGGGGGGGGGCTGGGACTCCAAGGACGTGGGGGAGGCCCCTAGGCGGGGGTGACCTGAGGGGGGAGGCCCCTAGGACGGCACAATGGAGGGAGGTCACTGATATTCTAATGGCGGCTGAAATGGAAAAACCCTTATCCCGGCAGACATTAAGAAGGAAGGGCTATAACCTAGAGATGTGAAACCTTTATCTTGTCAAACAAGACAAACATTAAGAGGGAGAGGTTATCACCCGAGGCAGAGCCACTGAATGGGACAATGGGGAAACCAGGCCGGGCATCGGAGAGGAACAGGGGGGGCCCAAGCTTGGCCCATTTCCTCCCAGGCGCCCGGGAAGCCCGATTCTGAGGTCAGGGTTCCCCCGGGGGCCCCCGCCCCCTGTGGCTGGATCTCCCCAGCCTTGCTCTGTCTTGGGGCCGGAGGAAGGGGCAGGGGCCACTGAAGGGGCAGAGGGCCTCTGGGAGGGGCCTGGGGTGGTCAAGGCCAAACTTCCCTGAGCACCCGGGGGCTTTGGGGCCCATGGGCCTCAGCAGAAAACCCCCCCCTCGGGAGTTCTTTTTAGGGGTCGGGCCCCAGGGGTCCCGCCCAGGACTTGGGGAGTTCACTGGGTCCTTCAGGGCGGGTTTCTCCCCGAAAGGGCCCTAATGGTGAAAGACTGTGCAGCAAAGGGAGCCGAGCAAGGGGGGGGGGGGGGCCGGTCCTGGGCCTTGCGGGCTCTGAGGGGGGGCGGGGGCCTTTCTCGGGAGGTCGACAGGGGCCAGGGTGAGGGACAGCCAGGACCCCCCCATCTCTCAGGATTCCCTGCCTCAGGAAAAGTCAAGGCCTTCCCTTCCTCTTCCCTACCGGTTTTTTCCAGCGCTTGGCCCCAGGTTTCAAACTTGGCCCCCTCACCTGGAGCTCCGGTGCCCCGGAATGCTCGAGTTGGGGCGTCCCCCCTGATCCTAACCTTTCTCCTGTGGCTTTCCTGGGTTTCCCACAGGGGCGGGATCGTATGTGTACCCTGGGGGTGGGGGGGGTGGTGGGGTCCCAGAAAGAAAGATTTAATCTGGTCCTTTCCCGGACCCCGAGGTTTTCCCGTTGGGCCCAAGATACTTGTCCTCCCCCCAATGGGCCTCTGGGGCTCGGGAACTCTGCTTTGGGCTCTTTCCCTCCTGGGTGGGGGGGGGGATCTCCTTGGTCCCTCGGGGGGGGAAGGAAGGGGGGGGTGGGGATGGGAGGGATCGAGTGTGTTTCCCAGGTTCCCCTGTGATGGGGCGGGTTTGGGCAGGAGGGGATTTGGTAGGAGTGATTCCCTGCCCTTTTTGCCCCGCCCGGCCCGGCGGGTCCTTCCGGGTCCGGGGCTTCCCAGGGCCCTCGGCCCCTGTGGGCTTGGGGAAAGGAAGGTTCCGGGCCTCGGGCCCGGGTTTCAGGGGAGCCTCGCCCGGGTTGGCCGGCCGCCCTTTCCCCGGGTTTGTCCATCAGCTGGTTTGGGTTCGCCTTCTCCCCCCCTCTGGGTCCCCTCCCCCTGTCGGGGCCCCCCGGCCCCTCGGGTCTGAAAGTTCCCCAGCCTCTCCAAGCTCTGCCTCAGGGGGGGGAGGGGGGATGTCCCCGTGCTTCCTTCTCCCTTCGCCCTTCCCCTCCAATTTGTGGGCCAGGGCCTCCCAGGTCCCTCGGTCATCTGATGCTGGAGGCAATGAGGTCATAGATAGGAGTCCTGCCGCCCCCTCCTTGTGGGGCTGAGAGACAGAGACAGAGAGAGAGAGAGACAGACAGAGAGAGAAACGGAAGGAGAGGGCAGAGAGGAGGAGGGAGGGAGTTGAGACACCCACTGTGGGGAGGCAGACCAAAGGGGGCCCCTTTGCTGGGTGCCCGGCATTAACCTGGGGGACCTGAAGACGGAGACTTCTGCGGCTGGGGGATGGGGTCCCCAGAGCAGGTGCTTGTCCCCCTAGAGCTGCCTCTGGTCCTGCTTTTCCCTCCTCAGAGACCACCAACATTTTCAATAGCAGGCCCCCCTCGCCCTCTCCCCCCCCTCTCCCTTCTCCCCTCCCCTGTCCAGGCCTCACCCCGCTTCCGGCTTTGCAGTAGTGACTTTCTTTGTTTTGGGAGTAGGTTGGATATTTTCGGTCCTTAAAATTTTTGAATTTGATTTTTAGAATTTCCTTAGGGAAAATGGCCTTGTCCCCGGAGGCGGCCGGGCCCAGAGGCCTTGGGGGAGGCCGGGGGGCCGGGTGGGGTGGAAGAATGTGGGGTGCTGGTCCCTTTGGTGCCCCCTTTCCCCTACCATGTTGTGAAGGTTCCCTCCCTCAGAAAAGGATTTTTTTTTTTCCTAAGAGGTTGGATTTTTCTTTTTTTTTTTTATGTTTGGACCTTCTTTTTTCTTTTTTTTGTCGTTTGCTTTGCTTTTTGAAGAAAAATTCCCTTTTTATTTTCAGAAAAAAGTTTTTTTTTGGGTTTTTCATTTCAAAGTAGAGGTAGGTCTTTAAAAGGGGGGAATTGGGGCTGGGAGGGGACAAGACAGCCCTCTGTCCCGAGAGGGTCCTGGGGGGCACCCAGGGGATCCCTCAAAGAAAGAAAGTGGGAGGCAGGAAGGTACGGGGGAAGATGGGAGGGGAATGGGTTTAAATGTTGACAGGAGGCTTGGGCTGAGGGAGGTAGGGGGGATTTAAATTTATGTTTGTGTTTAAGCCCGGTACCCTAGATCCCCGTCGAAGAGTTGGGAGGGTGGTGCGTTTTCATTTCCCCCTTTTGTTTATTGGAGCAGCCAGGGTGTGGGGTCCAGTCAATTCTCCCGAAACCTTTGTTTTGTTGAAACCCCCTGCCTGCCTGATGGGAAAGGCCATTTTGTGTTTAGAATTTAAAAATGGCCGGGGAAATCCTAGAAAAGTTTGGGGAGTTCCCCAGTTACTAAGCGTTGTTCATCTGAAATTGAGGTGTTGGTCACTTTTTTCCCTTTTCTTTTTTTATTTAATAAGACATTACCTATAGTTGGCTACTTTTATTTCAGAAAGCCTCATTCCCCTACCACTTAAATCTTTTTTTCCTCCAATAAAATGGAAATTGTGGGGTTCTTAAATTTTTTTTTGTTTCTTTGGCCTAATTGTTTTTTAATTATAAAAACTTTCACTTGTTACTAGGGAATCATCCTTGTTTATCATGTTTGTGATTATGGGATTATATAATAATGATATATTATTGATAGTATTATAATATCAATATGTTATGATTATAAAAATAAAATATATAATTATATTATTTAATATAAATAATTTCCCTCATTTTTTTAATTGTCCATCACAGGAAGAATTGGACACACCTCAAATCATCTGAACACAGTCCTTTTACAGAGACCCAGGTGGAAACGACTGGATCAGGGTCACTCAGACATTAGGTGTGAGAGGCAATAGCACGAAGGGAAGGAACTTCAGAGACCCTGGAGCTTAAGTGACTTGGTTAGAATCTGTAGCAATTGTCCAGGCCCCTCCCTCCCGGCCGACAGAAGGAAGCCCCTGGTTGGGGTCCTCCAGCCTTCATTGGGGATTGCTCAGGATTAGCAAACGCCTATATTTTGAGTAGAAAGCTGCCCTTTTAATGTCCAGCTGCTGATGGATTCGGTGTTCGCTTGGCCCATCCCCCTGACTTGGCGGCCCTCCCTGATCCTCTCTGATCCCCAAGGGGGGCTGACACTTCTGTGGCTGAGCGGGACCTCCCGCCCTCCCTCCCCCACATCTGCCCATTGTCCTCCTCGCAGATTGGGGTGGGGTTTCCTTGGTGGGAGGCCACCTTGTGCTGGTCCCGGGCTGAGGCTGACAGTTGCCTGAGGCTTTGAGGGCTGAGGGGTCTCCCCTGGAATTGTGGATAAGCTCCGGGGCTCCAGCCAACTCAGGCTTTTTATTCAGCCAAAATGTGGCTCCTGGATGGGGTCAGGCTGGGGATGCTGGGGATGCTCCCAGAGGGCCTTGTGGTCGTCACCCTTCCCCCTCCTTTCCCGGATGAGCTTCCTCACCCCCACCCCGTGTTGCTGTAGAGTGGGGCAGACTCGATTGTTGTGTCGATTCCATTTTGAACTGCTTTTTCCTTTCTTTTCTTTTTCCTCTTCCCCCTTTTTTCTTCCTCCTTTTCCTCCTCTTTGTTTTCCTTCCCTCCTCCTCTTCTCCTAAGGCTGGCTTTCAGATTCAGATTTCAGATTCGGAAAGATTTGGATTTAAATTCTGTTTGTCATTTTCTGATTCCTGGGCAAGTGACCTCTATCCCTCTTCACCTTATCTTGTCATTAAAATGGGCTCAGTGGCTTCTTAAGTCCCTTCCCCCATGATCTTAGGAAATCAGTAAAAGCTCAAATGGATGATTCACGTGGTTGGCTCTTGCTAGTTTCCCGAGGGTCCCCTGGGCTCCCACCGCGGAGGAGAGAGGCAGAGGGAACTGGGCGGGCTGATTCAAAGGTGAGGAGCCAGTTCGTCCCTCACTGGGAAGGCTCCGAGCCGGCCTTGAACTTGGCCCCAGGCCTGGAGGCTTGCTTCTTGGCCCATTTGGCTTCTGGGGCCGGCTTGGCCAGCTCTGGCTTTCTGCTGCCCGGCCATGCCATGGATTTTTCCTGCTTTCCCTAATACTCCTGGGGGTTTCCCTGCCCCAGAATCCCTGTCTGATCTGTCCCTTTCTTCCAGTACTTTTATGGACGAGGATGGGGCACCACTCAGAGAAGCCGGAGGCACTGTCCCCCGCCAGGTGGAGGGAGAAAGGGGTCTCCTGTCTCCTGGGCCAGTAGACATTGAGCTGGAATCCTCTTTGGGGAGCTCCTGGTCCTGCCACCCCAGCCTGGCCTTGGCCATGGTGCTGAAAGCGGTGGAATCGCCCCCTGCTCCTCAGTCCCCAGAGGCCGCCTGGGGGAGGTTGTTACCTCGGTGTGGCTCCCGTTGTACAGCAACCTGGTACGGCTTAGTTAGCTCCGAGTTTGCTTGGCTCTTGTTCCGGTGGTGACAGACTGTCCCCAGGCCTCGGGGCTCTGGCCACCTCACAGGGCGACTCGGCTCGCAGGCTTTTGCTTATACAATCGGCACAAAGGTGGCGCCGGGGCACCCAGCATGGGGAGACGGGTTGTCTTGGCAACGGGATGCAGTATTTTTCTGGTTCTCAAATCGGAGCCGGGAAAGTGCTCTCCCCGTCTCTCAATGATTGCTTGGAACCTTCGTGCTCCGTGTGGGGAACCGAGCGTTTTCTGGAACCTTTCTGGCCAGCATGTTTAGAGACTTCTGTAGCGGGTGATGGAGATGGGCTTGGCTCTGCTCCCCATCTGCCGGCTCCGGTTCCCTCCTGGACTCTTGCGTCTGCCGGCGGCCACCAGGCCCTGAGCATTGGGTCGGGGGCTCCCGGTGCTTCCCACCTGTGTCTGGGAGGCACTGGGAGCAGGGACGCAGTCTCAGAGCCCGGGAGGGGCTGCGGGGCTGTGGAGTGCAAGTAGCTCCTTGGTGACCTTCCCAGCATGTTGTCGTCCGGCGGCTTCTGTGCAGACGTCAGTGAGGGGCTGTGGCCCCAGGAGAAGTGGGAAGGAAGGAGCTGGGGGAGAGGATGGAGAGGGAGGGGACAGCGCAGAAGGGAAGTGGATGGTTCTGAATGACCTCGTGGTGGGGCATGAGGGGCGACGCACTCCTTTTGGCCAATCCCTTCTGACATCGAAGAGTTTCTTTGCATCAATCCCAGACTCGCCTCTCTCCTCTTCCCCACTCCCCGCTCCCAGTTAAATCACTAAAAGAGTAACGGAAAACCATGGTTTTATTTGTCTTAAGCATCTTAACTCGATCTTATACAAATAAATTTTTATTGAAACCTTATATTTTTTCTAGTTTAATTTCCTCTCACAGCCCCCCTCTCTCCCTTTCCAGAGTCATATCTTATAACAAGAAAATATTTTTTCTAAGGAAAAAGGAACAAAACGACCCACACATTGATATAATCTGAAAACACGCAGCGAGCGGGGGGAGGTGTCGTCTCACTTCTGCGGGCCCTGCTTATTCTTGGGGCTGGTATCGGGCGCTCTCTTGATTCTGGATAAATTTCTAAACCAAACTGGAATTTGATTTTTTTTCCCCCTTATAAATATTGGATCTTTGTTATTTCTTTAGTTTTCTATTTTTTCAATTCGTGCAAAGATAGTTTTCAGCATGAAGTCTGTTGATGGGGGCAAAGCTACTCAGTCTGTGTGGCAGCCACGGGAGAGACAGAGACGGGAAGGAGACAGCACCAGCCCTTGAGGCGCTCACAGTTACTGTTGTCGTCATCACGCAGTTATTTCAGTCTCGCCCGACTCTCCGTGACCCCATTTGGGGTTTTCTTGGCAAAGACACAGAAATGCTTTGCCATCTCCTTCTCCAGCTCATGTGAGAGATGGAAACTGAGGCAAGCAGGCAGTGACTTGCTCAGGGTCACACGGCCACGTCTGCCACTGGATCGGAACTCGGGTTTTCCAGATTCCAGGCCTGGCACTTTGTCTGGATGCAGGAATACAAAGTAATTTGGGAGAAGGTGGGGGTTTCCCAGCTCAAGGCCCCATGTCTGGCCACATGAGGCAATGTCATCAGTCCAGGAGGAGGTTGGAGCCCAGATGACAAAGGCCTTTAAATGGCTGTTTTTATGTTTTTGGCCCAGAATTACATAACAATTTTTTTTTATTTTTAATAACTTTTTTTTTTTTTTTTGCCAGAACCTATGCCAGGGTAATTTTTTACATTATCCCTTGCACTCACTTCTGTTCCGATTTTTCCCCTCTCTCCCTCCACCCTCTTCCCCAGATGGCAAGCAGTCCTATACATGTTAAAGAGGTTACAGTATATTTTAGATACAATCTATGTGTGCAGAACCAAACAGTTCTCTTGTTGCTCAGGGAGAATTGGATTTAGAAGGTAAAAATAACCCGGGAAGAAGAACAAAAATGTAAGCAGTTTACATTCATTTCCCAGTGTTCTTTCTTTGGGTGTAGCTGCTTCTGTCCATCCTTGATCAATTGAAACTAAGTTAGATCTTCTCTTTGTCAAAGAAATCCACTTCCATCAGAATACATCCTCATACACTATCGTTGTTGACGTATATAATGATCTCCTGGTTCTGCTCATTTCACTCTGCCTCAGTGCATGTAAGTCTCGCCAATCCTCTCTGTATTCGTCCTGCTGGTCATTTCTTACAGAACAATAATATTCCATAACATTCATATACCACAATTTACCCAACCATTCTCCAGTTGATGGGCATCCATTCCTTTTCCAGTTTCTGGCCACTACAAACAGGGCTGCCACAAACATTTTGGCACATACAGGTCCCTTTCCCTTTTTTGGTATCTCTTTGGGGTATAAACCCAGTAGAAACACTGCTGGATCACAGTTTGATAACTTTTTGAGCATAGTTCCAAATTGCTCTCCAGAATGGCTGGATGTATTCACAATTCCACCAACAATGTATCAGTGTCCCTGTTTTCCCGCATCCCCTCCAACATTCTGCGTTATCTTTCTCTGTCATTCTGGCCAATCTGACAGGTGTGTAGGGGTATCTCAGAGTTGTCTTAATTTGCATTTCTCTGATTAATAATGATTTGGAACACTCTTTCATATGAGTGGTAACAGTTTCAATTTCATCATCTGAAAATTGTCTGTTCATATCCTTTGACCTAAATGGCTCTTTTCTGCGGCTCCAGAGCCTCCACACTCTGGGGTCACTCTGAGTATCCTTGGTGTGGTGGGTTCCAGGAGAAGCCAGGCCCTGAGCTGGGTTCCTCTTCCTCCACCCTGTCCTGAGACTCCCTGGGACCACCCTACCCCATTACCCCCCACCCCCACTTGCTCTCTGGGGCCGGGCCCAGCATCAGCTTCCACTGTTTGGGACAAGCCACGTTCAGCCCCCAAGGCCTTAGGAGCCCCAGCTCTGAGGCTGCCCCTGGGCCCGCAGAGCACAAGCCCAACATCTGAGCTGGACTGTTGGGCTCCTTCCTTCCTTCCTGACCGTGTTCCCACGGCCTCCTCCGGCCAGGGGCTGGGGGGATGGAGGGGGGCTGAGAGCAGGGCTCTGGGAGGGGGTGATGAGGGGGGGTTACCCCCCCAGGCTCCCCTCTGTGCTTCCTGTGCTTCCCTAATGGGATGCCGGGCTGTGACCTTTGCCGGATGGGGGGATGTGGACAGAGGGAAGGGGGGAAGGTCCCTGAAAAGCCGGGGGAGCCAAGGATGTGGCAGCTGCCGGCCAGGAAGCACGGTGTCCTTGACTTATCTCTGTCTCTCACCCATAAAATGCCCCCGATGTTCCCATTTCGGAGCTGGGACGGGGCTGCCCCGCTGGGGCCCTGCTCCAGGTTGAGGCTGGTTCCCCTGGGGAGTCTCCCTCCCCCAAGTGCCCGTGGCTGCAGCGGGCGGGAGGGGGAGGCCAGAGCCCTGCCCAAGGGCAGCTCCTTGTCCAGCTGAGAGGGAAGCCCAGAGCTGGAGGTGGGGAACGCTGGCTCGGCCCCGTGCCCGGCGATTCTGGGAAGTCACAAACCCGACCGGCCTCCATCTTGAGAAAGGGGAGGGGGCTGGGGGGCTTTCTCTCTTCCCTCAGTTTCCTTCTCAGTAAAATGGGAGGTTGAACTCGGTCCAGGCTCTGTCTCACTGAAGCCCTGCGGGTGGCGCTCCACCTGGACCGCGTATGATTGGCAGGCGCCCTAGATGGGCACTTTGCAGGCAGAAAGACCCGAGTGCCATAGGCAGGATGGTCCCAGGCCGGTCTCCTAAGCTCTGAGTGCCAGCCGCCACTCAGCAGGCGCCCACCTTGGTCTATATTTTTATACTATGGGGACTCTGTCACCCCATGCGTTACTCCTCCCTCTCCCGCTGGATTACTCCTCCCTGCCAGCTTTGTGCAGCTGCCCATTTGCCTTGATCACGATCGAGGCACCAAGTCGGGCCAGTCCAGCAGAGACCTCTGGGGCAGCTTCCTCCAGATAGACACATAAGATCGGGGGAAGGGGGAAGGGGAAAGAGGGAAGGGGGGGTGTCGATCAGTGGACCCCTGACTCCGGCCCTGCCTCACGGAGAGCTGGAGGGATGAGGAAGCTTTTCTCGTTCAGTCCGTCTCTTTGTGACCCCTTTGGGGTCTGGCAAAGCAGCTGGGGTGGCTTCTGGATGGGAAAACTGGGGCAGACGGAGTAGGTGCCGTGGCCGGGCCCCCGGTCGGGGAGTGGCTGAGGCTGGACTCGGGAGGGGCCGGGCCCGCGCTCTGTGCACGGCGGCGTCACCCAGAGAGGGCTCCGAGGGTTGCCTTAACCTGAAGTGTTCTGTATTCACACAACCTGTCCCTGTGTGGCAGGTGCTGTTATTATCATGCCCATTGTGCAGAGGAGCAAGCGGAGGACTCTAAAGTCACCCGGGTCATCTCAGAGCATCAGAGTCAGGATTTGAACCTGGCCCCTGACCGGGATGCTCGGCTCCCTGCATTCCCTGAGCCCTTGGAGGCCGGGGAGGGGCTCACGCTGGTGCCTTTTCCCCAGGAGGATGGGCTGCCCCCAGGGACCACGGCGGCACGGAGGAACTTGATCAGCAGCATGTTCACCCTGACCACTGGCATCGTCCTCCTCCTGGGCCTGCTCTTCGCCTCGGTCTATATGTACAGACACTACCTGATACCTCAGGTGAGTGGGGACCCCCCAGCCCCCTCCCACTGAGTCCCAGCTTGGAGATCTGGGGGAGCCTCCGGTCCCTCCCTGCCGGTCAGCCGGCAGCGCCCGGGGAGGGGTCTCCGGGAGTCCAAAGCCCGGGCCCCCTCTGGCCCTGACCCTGCCCCCTCTTGCGCTCGCTCCCAAGATCTCACACCGGCCCCGGGAGAACGTGTTCCGCTGCGGGGTCCTCTATGAGGACTCGCTCTCGTCCCCCTTCCACAACCGCCTGGAGCTTCAGGAGAACGTGGAGATTTACATCAAGGAAGACTACGAGCACATCAACATCCCTGTGCCCCAGTTCGGGGGCGGCGACCCGGCCGACATCATCCATGACTTCCAGCGGGTGAGGGGCTGCCCTCGGTGGGGGGGGGGTGCCCTCCAGGGGAGGGGGGAGGGGCTGCTCTCTCCGGGTCGCCCTCGGCCGGCAGAGACATCCATGTGTCAGAAGGTGACCCGGTTCTGACCAGTCCGGGACACGCTGTGATGTCCCTCAAGGCTGCTCCTTCTAACCCTCAGCGGCGCCACCAGAAGGCGGCTCTCAGGAGGGGTTATTCTGCGGGATCCATATTAGGTGAAATAGATGCGTCGGCGTCGGCCGTGGTTCTGTTCCACCGGCTCTGGGGCCTCTTCCATGGGGAGGATTTCTGGTGCTCCCGGAGCCGGAAGGAGCAATGGCATCGTGCCCTTGTTGGGCCTAACACAGTCTAGTTTTTTCTCCCTGGAAAAGTGTCGTAGAGCAGTGCGGGATGATCCGAGACCCCAGCCGGGTCCAGGGTCTGCGCGGCCGGTAGTGGCTGTATTACCTTCCCCAAGTCTCGCTTTGTTGGAAAATGAGCCGATTGGCCGGGGTCCCTTCCGGCCCTCGCTCTGGGTAATTTCTCCAGGCCGGTTTCCTGCCCGGACGGGTTTGCACCCAGGGTCTCTGAGCTCCCTTCCAGCTCGGACGTTTTACAACTAGTCCATACTTCAATAATGAGAAAAAGAGGCTGTTTCTTTGTAAAAAAAAGTTCTGTTATAAACTAGAAAATAATGTAAAACTGTAAGAAATTTTTTTTATTAAAAACTGAAATAATTAACAAACTAAAAAAGTTATAATGAACTAGAAAATAATTGACAAACTGTAATAAAAAATTTTATTATAAGCTAGGAAATAATTTACAAACTAATCATTTTATATTAGAAAATAATTTACAAACTAAAAAAATCTTAAACTATAAAATAATTTACAAACTAAAAAAATTGTTATAAGCTATAAAATAATTTACAAACTGAAAACAAATTTTATTATAAACTAGGAAATAATTGACAAGTGTGACCGCTTCCATATGTCAAACACTAAGAAAAAGAGGTTGTGGGTGTAATGACAGTCCATCCTCTGGCATAAGTTGAGTGTGGGAGCGGCTCATCGCCCCTGCCCGGGGTCTCTCGGCTCCTTTCCTTTCTTGTCTCTCTGAGACGCTCCCTCGGGAAGAGCCGACCTTTCCGGTGAAGACTGGGGGTGTCCGCAGGCCCCCGGAGACGCTCTCACATGAGGCTGTTGCAGAGACTGGGTGTGGATCTGGGAGGAGAATGAGATGGATGTCAGAAGTCCTCTGGTCTCACTGGCTCGTTTGCATACGGGGGAGCCGAGGACCAGAGAGGTTCATGGGATCTGAGAACTGGCACAGACAGGGACAGTCACGTAGCTCAGCCCATTTCACAGATGAGGAAACTGAGGACAGGGACCTGCCTGACAGAGCCAGGAGGGGCTGGTTTGACCCCAGGCTCTTTCCAGGAGGTCCTAGCTTGTCAGTAGAACGTTCTTGGGCAGAGACCAGGCAAACATGGAGGTGGAGGTTGCTGCCACTGCCCGCTGTCTGACTTGTGGCCCTGGGGAAGGGTGGCGGTGATCCAGTGGGGCAGGGGAGCCTTGAGGACGGGCTGTGACTGAGGCTCCCCCGGCCCCAGGGTCTCACCGCCTACCATGACATTGCTCTGGACAAGTGCTACGTCATTGAGCTCAACACGACCATCGTGATGCCCCCCAGGAACCTCCTGGAGCTGCTGGTGAATGTGAAGGTGGGTATGGCCCCCCCAGGTCCCCTCTGGTCCCCCCCCAGCTGTGGGTGCCCCGGGCACGTCACCGGCCTGCCCAGCAGCCCTGCTCGGAGGTCATGCCCTCCCCCCCCTCGGCTCTGCAGACCCCCTCCCCGCGCCGTGCTCTGTGCACACCGCCCAGTGTGGGCTCTGCCCTTGCCGGGCCCTGGGGTTCCCACTTCTCGTGGGCCTCAGTCCCAGGAGCCTCTTGGAGCTTTTTAAAGGCCCCTTGCACCTCATCCCCATCCCCTCTGGGGGGGGGGCACAGTCTCCCCGCAGAGCACAGGCCACTGGCGGGGGGGGGGGAGGGGGCCTTTGTCTTTGGGGCGTGAGGGGCCGGGGCGGGGCCTGAGGCTTGTCTGGGCCTGTGCTTTCAGAAGGGGACCTACCTGCCCCAGACCTACATCATCCAGGAGGAGATGATCGTCACCGAGCACGTCAGCGACATGCAGCAGCTGGGCTCCTTCATCTACCGCCTGTGCAGCGGCAAAGAGACGTACAGACTGCGGCGCCGGGCCGCGCGGAGACGTAAGCGGGGGCGCCGGCCCGGGGTCCGGGGGTCAGCCTGGGGGTCCAGGTGTTCTAGGGGCCAGTCAGGGGGCCCGGGGGTCAGCCAGGCCTTCGAGGGTCAGCCAGGCCTTCGAGGGTCAGCCAGGCCTCTGAGGGCTGGCCCAGGGCTCCGGGGGGTCAGCCAGGCCTCTGAGCGCCGGCCTGGGGGTCAGCCAGGCCTTCGAAGGGTCAGCCAGGCCTCGGAGGGCCGGCCCAGGGCTCTGGGGGGTCAGCCAGGCCCCTTGGGGCCGGCTCGGGCTCTCTGCTCTGGCTTCCCAAGGGCGTCTGGCCGTGGTCCCGTAGGTCTGAGGCTGCGGGAGGCCGGGCCCCATACTACAGATGAGCCCCGGGAGGGAAGCACTCCGGATGGTCTCCCCTCCCTTGTGCTTAGGGGACCGGGTGATGGCCCAGAAAAGCCAGAGAGCGTTGTCGGTTCTTGGGGTTCACGCGGGCCCATCTTGCCCCTGGGCTTAGCGTCGGAGCTTGGTTAGCCCAGGATCCCCCTGCCTCGGCCTCCGTCCCCTCGGCCTCCAGGCTCCTGGCCTCCCTCTCCCGTTGGCTCATGGGACTTTGCCTGTGTCCTTTTAGGCATCAACAAGCGGCATGCTGGGAACTGCCACCCCATCCGACACTTCGAGAACACGTTTGTGGTGGAGACGCTGATCTGCGAGCAGTAGCCCCGGGCCTCGGGCTCCCTTCCCCCTGCTGGCCCCGCTCCTCCCCCCTCCCCGCATCCCCCGCCGCTCACTCTCCCCCAACTCTTCCCTTGGGCTTTCTCGGGACCTTTCTGTTCTCTGCCCCCGCCCCCTGCAGGGCTGCAGCCCGGACCCGTGTCTCCCCTCTATCCCTTAGCAGTGCCTGACAGTAGTGGTGGGGGCGGGGTGGGGGTGGGGGGCGCTTATTGGGTGACTTGCAGACGGAAGTTCAGCGGGAGCCGCGCTTGGGGAGGGTCCATCCAGACCCCGGAGGCTCCTCTCCCTCTTGGGAGAAATCCTGGACTCCAGCCTCGTCCTTGGGAGGTTGAGGGCCTAGGCCGGGCTCCTGTCATCCCGGGGGGGGGGGGGTGGGAGGGGGGCAGGGCCGGCCGGAGGGAGCACAAGGGGGCTGGGGGCCCGCACATTCTGCCCGGCTCTGGGGGGCGGGGGTGGGGGTGGGGACAGGGGGCAGGGGTTGTTCTCAGGGAAGGGGAAGCTCGGAGAACCAGACAATCTGTCCCCAGAGCAGAACCAAAAAGCGTGGGAGGGGTGGGAGGGGGGCGCCGGGCCAGTTCCCCAGGGCCCCGCGGGCAGAGCCTGGCAAGGAAGCTCCGGGGAAGCGGCCCTGGCCGGGCGGGGGGGCGGGGGGGGGTCAGCGGGTGGGTCACACACACGGGGTGGGGGGTGGGGTCCTGCAGGGGCCGGGGAGCTGCGGGCCCGGGCTGTTGGGAGCAGCCGGCCATCCTCGGACTGGGGCCGGGGTCGGTCCTTTTGTTTTCCTGAAGGGCCCGGGGGCTCCTGGGGGGGCAGGGGGGCAGGGGCGCAGGGCCGCTTCTCCTTCCGTGTTTAAAGGGGGTTGGGGCGGACCAGTCGGTTCCCCACAAACCCTGGGAAAAAGGGGGAATAAGCTGCGGTTTGTGCCCCGCCTCCTCCTGGCTTCTAGGACTCTCCTCCCTCCCCCTCTAACCTTCCTCTCCCTCCCTCCCCTCCCCTCCCCCCCCAAGCCCCTGCAGTTGGGCAGATCAAATCCCCCCGGGTCCCCGGCCCCGGCCCCGACCTGCTACCAGCGCAGCTGACACCTTAGTGAGCCGAAGGCCCGGCCGCCCCCGCGCTCCCCTCGTCCCGCTCCCGCTCCGTCCTCGGTTAGATCCTGTTTTGGGAAACGTCCATAAAACAATAAAACCTTTGACCTCTGACTCGCGGTGTTCGGGGCAGGGGGAGGGGGCTGCTCCCCTCCCGGTGTCGGGGTCCCACCGCCCCGCTTTCTGCCCCCCCAACTTGTGCCTTTGGTCTGGGATTCTCTGGGGGACCCTCTCCCACCTGCACGTGGGGCCCCGGCACCTGGCCCTCAGAATGTCCTGGGGATGCTGGGAAATCCCCGCTCGGGGGCGGCCCTGGGTCCTGACTGGGGGGGACAAGCTGCGCCCATCACGCCGCGGCCCCCCAGAAACGTGGGAGACAATTCTGGGGACCCCCGAGGTCAGCGGGGGGCGGAGCCCCAGCCGCCGCCGCCGCCGGGATCTGGGTGGGAGGAGGCAGAGGAAGGTTGTGGGTGCCCAGGGGACCCTCCCCCATTGCCTGGTCATAATAATCGCCTTAGGTTGGAGCAGGCCCCTCGTTTTGCAGGGGAGGAGGCTGGTCCTTCTTCACCTTTTCTGGGGTTGCCGGGCCCCCGGTTCTGGGGTCTTGATCTCATGCTCTCAGTTCTATCCAAATTTGGCCCCTATGTGTTAAGCACCTACTGTGTGCTGGGTGGTGGAGGGAGGGCCTCAAAGCCGGGAGGAGCCGAGTTCGAGTCCCCACGCGGAGACATCGCGCCTGGATGAGTCACGGTTTGTGCCTCAGTTTCCCCCAACTTGGAGAGGCCAAAGTTCAGACATTCTCCCACCAGGGGGAGGAGGGAACGACGGCTTTCTGGGCAGTGAGGGGCAAGAGCCACGTGGGGCTCCCTCCTTTGGGGGGAACGCCCCCAGCCGGCCCCACCCACGTGCTGGCCTTCTCCCCCCGAGGTGCGGCGGCCCCAGAGGGACGGAGAAGCGACTCCCGCCTCCCTCGGGGACTCGGCCCCGAGCGACAATGGAGCCCCGCGGATGCTCAGCTCTTATTTATCCCCACGGGGAGGTTTCGCCCTTCGAACCCCCCACCCTCCGCCCTTCACTCTGCGGGTTCCTGCCCGCCTGGTTCACGTCCCACGGCCACAGCGACCCTCCCCCCTCCCCGGGGGCATGTGCCCCCCCGCCCCCCATTCTCTCCAGGCTTTTTGGGGAGTGGGTGACAGACGCCCGGGTCTCCTGGGTCCGCCACATGTTCCTTCCTTATAGAGCCCTTATCCTCAATCAGCCCCGCCCAAGGGGCCACAAATGGCGCCGCCTCTGCCGGGGGAGCTTGTCCCCCTCCCCGCCAGCTCCCGCCGCTTCCCCTCCCTCCCTCCTCCCCTTCGGCCCCGGCCCCGCTTCCCGCTGCCCTTTGCTTTCCTCCCAGCCCCGGGGCCCTCCCGGAGGCCTGCGGGCGCCGGGGTCTGGGCCAGAGGGGGCAACTGTAGGAAAATTTCACTTTATAAAATAAATATGAAGCTCTGGAGCCTCCCGCAAGTGTCGCCATGGAAACGAGAGCCTGGGCTGTCACCATGGAAACGGGAGGAGGGGTTGTCCCTGCTTGACAGAGTTTCCTGCCGCCGTGGTGGGAGACTTCGTTATCCGAGGAAGCCTTTGCTCCCCGTCTCCCCACATGGTGCCCGGGATGGGGCGCTTCTCTCTGCAGGGGATTAGGGAACGCGGCGTATGCAGAAAGGAGCAGATTTCCAGCATCAGGCGGCAGGGGGAGGGGGAGGGGCTCCCTCACTTTCTCCTTCCGCCCAGTGAACCCATCAATCAGCGAGCCTTTCCTGAGCACCTACTACGTGCACAGCCTTGGGCAAGGCTGAAATCAGTCCCTGGTCAGGCATTTATTAAATACCCACTGTATGCAGGGCATAGCCCCTGCCTCCAAAGGGAGAAAGAAGACAATAAACAGATAAATAGTGTCATTGATTCAGTCCCATAGTCCAAACGCTGGGCAGCCAGGGCGTGCAGTGAGAGGCGCCGGGCCGGAGTCCGGAGTTCAAATTCGGCCTCACCACTTCCTAGCTGGGGGACTTTGGACCACTCACTCCCGTTTCCTCTTCTGTCAAACGAGCCAGAGAAGCCCCGCCACGGACCGGGTCGTTACAGCCGAAGTAGCGCAAGGAAGTCTGCGGGGGACTGCCGGGAGCTGGGGGGAGGGGCGTTTGAGCCGAGCCCAGAAGGAGGAGAGAGAGGGGGGAACCTCAGAGCGGGGGGGGGGGGGGGTGCCCAGGGAAGGAGGAGGGTGATGCCTCCCTCACACTAACTGGCTCACTTAAGGCTGGGGTAAAACTACCGCCCCCTCCGGGCCACGTGGGGCCCCCTCGGATGAAAGCTTATGTCGGACCCAGGAGTAGGAGGATGCTCCGTTGTTCGCCAGGTCCCGCTCTCGGGCAGGTCTCTTCCTCGTTTCCCATCCCCCGGGCCCGGCCCACGTTGGGTCTCCCTCCTTCCTCTTCACTGGCAGAACCTCGGACTCTCTCCTTGGTTCTGAACTCGCCGCTGTCCCCGCGGCTGAGACAGACCCTCCGGCCCAGAAGGACCAGGCTTGTTCCGCGCGGGAAGAGCCTTCACATGCAGGGTCCCGCCCTAGCCTCTCCCAGGCAGTGAGACCTAGTGCGCAGGTGTCTCCCAGAGGGAAGAGGCACCCAGCTGGGCCCAAGGGACGCCCCTGGGAAGGAGCATCTGTGTCCCACGGTCCCCAGCCGGGGAATAGCCTTGGAAGCCCCCTAGGTCCCGCCGTGTGTCAGGAAGGGGGCGCGGGGAGAGAGCAGGCGCACAAGGACGAGGGTGTCCCCCGTGGGGCCGTAGAGGTCAGCTAGTCCCTCGGTCTTATTTGACGGAGGAGGAAACTGAGGCCCACAAAGTGATAGTTCTGGGCCAAGGCCACAGGCGCAGTAAGTTCTAGAAGCAGAATCTGGACCCGGGATCTCTGCCCCCAGAGCCTGTGCTCATCTGCTGACCTCATCCAACACCCAGGCCCCATCTGGCCACTCCTCTGCTCGAGAATCTTCCTGGTCTCCTAGTCACGATCCAAAAGGATCCGAATGTTTCCCTGGCCTTTGGGACCGCTGCAGCCTGGCTCCGACCTTCCTTCTCAGCCTCATCTCACAGGGTCACAGACTGAAAGCTAGGAGGAGGATGGGGTCGTCTTGTCCAGTCCTTTGGTTTCATAGGAGGGGAACGGAGGCCCAGAGAGGGAACATGGCCCGTCTGGGGCCGCAGAGACAGGAAGGTGGGGATTTGAACTCACATCATGCTCTGTTTTGCCAGACTGGATGACCTAGTGATCTCTGATCTAGAAGAGACTTGCTGGTTACAGCTCTGGAACTAGAGAGGAGCAAACCAGACTCGGACTCACTAGCCGTGGGATCCTGGCCAAGTCCACCACCTGCCAGATATCCTGCGTTTCTCCTTCCTTCTCCGTTCCTTCAGTTCTTGGACAAAGCCATCCACACTTACTGGCTCCCTTACTGCTCAGTCTGTTCTAAACCCTCCATAATCTGCCTCTGACCTTCCCATTCAAAGAAAACTACTCTTCTTCCAAAGTGGCCAGTGGCGTTTCACTTGTCCTCTCCTCCATTGTCATCCTCCCTGACTTCTCTGGAACATTTGCCACTCTCGGTCTCCTTCTCCTTGATGTTTTCTCCCTTCTGGGTTTTCCAAAACAGAACTCACTGTATTTCCCATCAGACCCTCCTCTCTTCTGACCTTCCCCAAAAGGTCAACAGCAGCACCAGCCTCAGTCACCCCTGCTCAAAAATTCAGTGTTATCTTCTTGTCTGCCCTCTCATTCCCTCGCAGTCGCCAAGCAGTTGCCAAGTCCTTTCCTATCTTCACAAAATCCCTTTATTCTCACAGCCATCACACTGGCACTTTCCTTTCACCCGGACTATTCCCCCAGCCTCCTAAATGGTCTCTTTGACACACTCTCTCCCCTCTCCAATTTATCCATTACTCACTTGCCAAAAATCTTTTAGAAATTTTTATTTTTTAAGTAAAAATATTTAACAAAAGCATTAAAAAAATTCAACCACCAAGCTTTACCTTAGACGATAAAAAAGACCATTCCCATACACATATCAAACCACAAAATATGATTGTGCATGAAACCATGAATTTCCATTTCAGTGTCTTAAAAATAGCCTATGATAATTCTGCCCATCACTTTCACAATTCCACACTTAGGTTCAAAGCTATCTTTTCTCCTTTTTCTTTTGAACTTCCTTCTTCAAATGTTGCAATGATCCTCTTTGTGGGAATTATTATTTCTAAACATCCCCCCCCCCCCAACAATACACATTACTTCAAGTTAAACACCAGTAATAAGTGTGGTTAAGCAAAATGGATCCCTGCATGGCCAAGCCCCAAACTGTGTCTTTTTCCATCCTTAGAGTTCATCATTTTTCTGTGTCCTCCTGGGCAAATCACTTATTCTCTGTATGCTTCAGTTTGTTCTTCTGCATGAGTATAACAGCAGCAGCTGCCTCCCAGGGTTGAAATAAGGATGAAAAGAGATAATTTTTATGGAAACTTTAAACTGTTGTGTGAGTGGTAGTTTACTATGCATTATTATTTTTTATTCTTTCACCTTTCTTTTTTATTATAGTTTCTTATGGACAAAACATATGCATGGGTAATTTTTCAACATTGACCCTTGCAAAAACTTCTGTTCCAACTTTTCCCCTCCTTCCCCCCACTCCCTAGATGGCAGGCAGTCCCATACATGTTAAACATTTTAAAGTATATGTTAAATACAATATATATCATAAATATTCTTTTCTTTTTGTTTTTTTTTATAACTTTTTATTGACAGATCCCATGCCAGAGTAATTTTTTACAACATTATCCCCATATGTATTATTTTCACAAGGAGAATTTTCTGATGATTGGTGCTTTCCCAAAAATAGAATAAGCAGCTCAGGGTATTATGAGTTCCCTATGGTCTTCAAGTAGAGGCTGGGTAGACTAGTATTTGATATTGTGATTGCGGCACCTAAAGAACCTTTAAGATTCCTGACAACCTGGAATTGATAAGATCTTGGAACACTATTCCTGGGGATCAAGGCAGTTACCTTTTCTCCTTAAAGCATAGATTATAAGAAGTGCTTGCTATCAGATGATGACCAATTAAGAGTCAATATTGCTTTGCCAGTGCATCCAAGACACATTTTTGAAAAAAACTGTCTAAATGGATCCTTTTAAACTTTGTTATTCCTAATGAGTGTTTCCTCTTACATCCTTATTCCCACTGTTCCTTAAAAATTATTTATGATTTTATTTAGTAAAATAATTTTCACTTTTTAAAAAAAAATTTGAGTTCTAAATTCTCTCCTTCCCTCCATCGAAAGCAATTTGAAATAGATTATACATGTGTAGTCATGCAAAACACGTTTCCTTATTAGTCATATTGTGAAAAGAAACATAGACAAAAAAACCCCCAAGAAAAACAAAGAAAGTAAAACAAAGTATGCTTCAATCTATATTCAGAATCCATCACTTCTTTCTCTGGAGGTGGGTAGCATTTTTCATCCCAAGTTCTTCAGAGTTGTCTCGGATCATTGTATTGTTGAAAGTAGCTGAGTCATTCGCAATGAAAACATCACACAATATTGCTGTTACGGTGTAAAAAGCCTCACTTTTAACAACCAAGTAGAGCTAAGTAAAATGAATGTGAGTCAACCATATCTAAGCAAGTTTTCCCCTTTCTGAACTTCAGGAGCAGATTCAAACAAAAACGAGTGAACATAAAAGGAGCAATCCAGACACTCATCCTAGGTCAGTAGGGAGCACGTGGGCCATGGGAGAAAACCTTATGTTTGCAGACTGGAGGGGAGGTCTGTTTGCAAGGGAATAGATAATTCTCAGTATCTCCTAACTGGCACCCTAAAGGGTTACATTGGTGGCACACACAACTGATGTTCTGGAGTTTCCCATCTGTGGGAACAAGTCTTGTTTTGTGTTGTTTCCCTTATCTGAAGAACTGCCTAAAACAGTTGTGAAAGGTATTCCCTTTTGTTCCCACACTTTCAGGGAAATCACAAGGGGATCTGTTCCCTGCTGGTTGGGGAAAACCAGTGTCCCTCTGTAGAAAACAACCAGATCCCTGGTCTTTCCACCTCTGCATTTAGACCCATTTGCTGAAGGTTTCTCAGAGGGTTTTCCTGGGAAGCAAAAAGAAGAGAGACATTGTTCACTTTCTCGGTGTCCTGGACCCCCTTAGGCAACAGTTAAGTGAAGGCTGAAGTTCCTCTTCTCAGAATAACGATTTTAAATGTATAAAATAAAATGCATGAAATCACCAAGGAAACTAATTATATTGTAACACTATTATCAAATTACACACACACACACACACAGTTCATGGATCCCAGGTTGAGAACCTCTCATCTTAATTCATGATGCTTACATTTTATTATAACGTTTTTATGTACAAATATGAACTAGATTATCCTTGGTAGGGGAGAGGGAGAGGGATTTTGCATGTATAGAAAATAGCAGTTTTAGTACTGGATTGTTGGATTCTATTGCATCTCTCTCTTTATTCCTTTGGCACTTCCCGGAAGTCACCCTGGTTTTTTGATTGAAAGTCATTGTCCCGATGATGAAGCCAAGTTTTAGAGGGATTTTCTGGGGACAAGAAATAGTGTCGGGCCCCACAGTAGAGACACTAGTTGGAGGGGAAGGCCAACAGGAAGAAAGATCTGAGTAACTTGTATTTATTAATCAGCCGCCATTTTTAGGAGCCCATGTTCAATTAGATAATTTAATTCTAAGAAACTTGAGAGTGAGAGTGAGAGGGAAGCGGCCACTGTGTGGTCAGGGCCTCCATGTTTGCTTGGTAGGGCTCCAGTTCTGACCGAGACCCACTGTGGTGGGCTGCAGAAAGCAGAGACTGGACAGGAAGCTTCAGTTCTCTTAACAGGCAACTCAACCTGTCTCTACAGCAGCACTAGAAGAGGTAGGAGCCAGTCCTGGGGGAGCGGAAGATAAGCCAGAGCGCAAAGCCCAGGAGCTGGCAGCCCTGGAGTACGGGTCAGTGAGGCCGAGCCCAGGGAACCAAGAAGCTTTAAACCCTGAGGTCAGTCTTTTGGGCCAGATGGCGCAGTGGTCAGTGTCAGACCAGGAGGTCTCCTCTTCCTGTAACCTCAGATACTTGCTAGCTCTGTGACGTCCTTCCAAGCCCAGCTAAGATCCTATGATTGTCAGAGGCAGCATTTGTTCCACACCGGGAGAGCTCAGGTTAGAGTTGTTAGTTTTTAGAACTCCAAATATCCCCAGAGCCCCAAACGTCTCCCTACAGAGGGAGGGACTGCTCTGAAGCAGGGACTCTTGAATTTTTCTTGTAGCTGGATTTCCAACTATGGCCTTTTGGAGGTAAGTGCTCCATGAGCGATCTCTGTCTCTGTGTCTCCCTCTCTCTTTCTCTCTAACCTTCCTTCCCGCCCTCCTTTTCTTTTCCCTCCCCTCTATTATGTCTCCCTCCCTCCCCTTCTGTCTCAGTCTGTTTATCTTTGTCTCTCTTTCTGTCTCTATTTCTCCCTCTCCTTCCTTCTCTCTCTTTCTCTCTCTTCCCTTCATCTGTATCTCCTCCCTTCCTTCCTCTCTTCCTGTATGTCTGTGTGTCTCTATATCTGTGTCTCTGTTCTGTTGCTGTATTTGTTTCTCTCTCTCTTCCTGTGTTGGTCTCTTTATGTCTATTTCTCTGTCTCTGTTTCTCTCCCTCCCTCTTTCTTTCTCTCTATCCTTCCTTCCCTCCCCTCTGACTCCTTCCCTCCCCTTCTGTCTCAGTCTGTTTCTCTGTCTCTGTCTGTCTCTGTCTCTGTGTCTCTGTCTCTGTCTGTCTCTCTGTTTCTCTGTCTCTGTGTCTCTGTCTGTCTCTCTGTTTCTCTGTCTCTGTGTCTCTCCCTCCCTCTTCTCTGTCTCTGTCTCTGTCTGTCTCTGATTCTGTCTCTCTGTGTCTCTCTCTCCCCTGCTCCCGTCTCTTTATCTCTGTCTGTCTCTGTCTTTGTGTCTCTGTCTCTGTCTGTGTCTCTCCCTCCCCCTCCTCCCGTGTCTGTCTCTTTATCTCTGTCTCTGTGTCTCTCCCGCCCTCTTCCTTCTCTCTCTCTCCCTACCCCCTCCCTCTCACCGTCCCTTTCTCTCTCTTTCTGTCTCTCTCCCAGCGTCTTGCTTAGAAAGAACAATGCCAAGAGCTCGCCAGAAGGTGGCGCCAGAGACCGCCAGACTCCGCCCTCCTCCCCGTCCATTGTGCAGGCAGAAGGCCACCAGCAGGGGGCGGCAGAAGGGCGCCATCGCCCCAGGAGAGCCCGCCGCTGAGGGACAGCGGAGGAGGCCGGCACGCTGCCCTGGTCCCGGGGGAAGGCAGGTTCGAGTCCTGGGCAGGCTCGTCCTGTCTTCCTTCTAAATGTCTTACCGACGCTTTCAGCTCGGTCCCTGCCCTTCCCCCTCCCCTCTCCCCTCCCCTCCCCTCCCCTCCCCCTCCCCCCCTCCCCGGCAGAATCCGCTCAGCCGGGGAGGCCGGGCCGCGTCCGAAGGCGCGCGCTTCCTGCTGTACCCAGGAGCCCCCGCTTCTTGGCTCCGCCCCGCCCCCGCGCCGGTGCCCGGCGGGTCTCCCGGGAGAGCGGGGCCGTCCCGCGGGTGGCTCCGGGGAAGCGCGGGGCCGAGCCTGGGAGCGGCCGCGGGGATCCCGAATGCGGCAGCGCGGCCTCTGTGCCCAGGCCTGCCGGGAGCGCCCCCGGGTTTCCTGGGGGGGGGGGGGGCAGAAGCCAGGAGAGGAAGACGGTTCCCCGCGAGGCCCCCGAGCCGCGGGAGTCTCGGACCCGGGCTCTCACTGCGGGCCCAGAGGCCCGGGCCCGCGCGCCGCGGAGTGGGGGGCCCGAGGCAGGCGGAGGGCGGGGCCGGGCTCCCAATGCGGGGGTCCTTGGGAGACTCAGAGAGGGAGGGACCTCAGAGGGGCGCGCTCGTCCCAGAGCAAAAAGTGAGGCCGGGAGGGAGCCGGAGTGACCCACCCACGGCCACGCGGGCAGCGCCGGACAAACGGGACGCGGAGCCGAGCGCTCTTTCCCTTGGCCGCTTTGGGTGCCCGCGAGTGGGGGTCACGCTCCGTCCTGCGCCGTTGTACGTCAGGCTGAAAGACCCGAAGGGAAGGGGGGGGGTGGGGGGTGGGGGGTGGGGGTGGGGGGTGGGGGTGGGGGGAGGGTCGGACCAACGAGACTTGAAGATCTTCCGGTCTCAGAATCCGGGGATTCCACCCGGGAAAGGACCGCCCGCCATCGGGGGCGACCTCTGTGTGAACAGGGGGACCGGCGGCTCCATCCAGGTCCTGCCCGCGGAGGGAGGCCGTTAAACAAGCCAGAGGGATGGCATAGTCAGAGAGGGCCAACGCGATGGCATCCCTTGGGCTGGTGGGGGCGCCCTGCCCTGCTGGGCCCCTGGGGCCTCCTCCCCACATTCAGTGGCTCCCGTCCTTTCCCTCCATCTATGCGACCTCTGACCTCCTTTATCACCTGATTCTCTCTGTGATCTCCAGGATCTGCCCTTTGCACTCCTCCGTGGCTGCCATAGAAGTTCTATCATTCAGCTGTGATCACGTGCCCACGGACAACATTTCTATGGCTTCTCTCTGGACCCAACAGAATCGGAATCCTCGGGCATGTGAAGCCTTCCAGCCCGTGGCTCCCAGTCATCTCCCATGGCTCCCAATCACCTCCCGTGGCTCCCAGTCACCTCCCGTGGGTCCCAATCACCTCCCGTGGCTCCCAGTCACCTCCCGTGGCTCCCAGTCATCTCCCATGGCTCCCAATCACCTCCCGTGGCTCCCAGTCATCTCCCATGGCTCCCAATCACCTCCCGTGGCTCCCAGTCACCTCCCGTGGCTCCCAGTCGCCTCCCAATCGCCTCCCGTGGCTCCCAGTCGCCTCCCAATCGCCTCCCATGGCTCCCAGTCGCCTCCCGTGGCTCCCAATCACCTCCCGTGGCTCCCAGTCACCTCCCGTGGCTCCCAGTCGCCTCCCAGTCACCTCCCGTGGCTCCCAGTCGCCTCCCAGTCGCCTCCTGTGGCTCCCAGTCACCTCCCATGGGTCCCAGTCGCCTCCCGTGGCTCTCAGTCATCTCCCATGGCTCCCAATCACCTCCCGTGGCTCCCAGTCACCTCCCGTGGGTCCCAATCACCTCCCGTGGCTCCCAGTCACCTCCCGTGGCTCCCAGTCGCCTCCCAATCGCCTCCCGTGGCTCCCAGTCGCCTCCCAATCGCCTCCCATGGCTCCCAGTCGCCTCCCGTGGCTCCCAATCACCTCCCGTGGCTCCCAGTCACCTCCCGTGGCTCCCAGTCGCCTCCCAGTCACCTCCTGTGGCTCCCAGTCGCCTCCCAGTCGCCTCCTGTGGCTCCCAGTCACCTCCCATGGGTCCCAGTCGCCTCCCGTGGCTCCCAGTCATCTCCCGTGGCTCCCAATCACCTCCCGTGGCTCCCAATCACCTCCCGTGGGTCCCAATCACCTCCCGTGGCTCCCAGTCACCTCCCGTGGCTCCCAGTCGCCTCCCAATCGCCTCCCGTGGCTCCCAGTCGCCTCCCAATCGCCTCCCGTGGCTCCCAGTCGCCTCCCAATCGCCTCCCATGGCTCCCAGTCGCCTCCCGTGGCTCCCAATCGCCTCCCGTGGCTCCCAGTCACCTCCCGTGGCTCCCAGTCGCCTCCCAGTCACCTCCCGTGGCTCCCAGTCGCCTCCCAGTCGCCTCCTGTGGCTCCCAGTCACCTCCCATGGGTCCCAGTCGCCTCCCGTGGCTCTCAGTCGCCTCCCGTGGCTCCCAGTCGCCTCCCGTGGCTCCCAGTCGCCTCCCGTGGCTCCCAATCATCTCCGCCGTCTTGTGCTTTATGGGCCTCTTACGGGGTCCCGGTTTCAGGCCCTCCCTGGCACCCGCCCTTTCTCCTCACGGCTGGGCCTCCGTATGGACGGCGCCCTCCTTCTTTAGCTCTGCTTTAGGGATAAACTTGGAAAACAGGAGCTGCTCCATTTTTATCTCCGTGTGTCCATCATTTGCCACAGGGCCCGATGCACAGGAGGCACTGGGTAAATGCTTCCGATTAAAGAAATTATTTGGTGAACTGGTAAATCAATAAAAAAACGAACATTTCCATACACACGAGGGAGAAAGGAGATTATACAGGAAACCATAAGGCATTGAGGTGGCCCAGTGGCTAGCGTGCAGAGTCTGGAGTCAGAAAGACTCCTAGCTTCATTGTTGGAATCCAACCTCCGGCGCCAAGTAGCTGTGTGACTTTGGCAAGCCACTTAACCCCATTTGCCTCAGTGTTCTCATCAAACCACTCCAGTGCCAAGAAAACCCCAGCGGGGTCATGTACAGTCAGAAATGACTGAAAAATGACTAACCCACAAAATATGAAACTGCTGCTCTATCACAGGTAGCTTCTTTACAGAGACTCTCATTCTCTCTCTTTTTTGACAGTAGGGAAAATATTTTATTCTTAATTAAATTAAATTTAAAAGATTTTGTATTTTAATATTAAAATATTTTATATTTTATTAAGCACCGGCTATGCTTGGGATTGTGGTAAACATTTTATCAATGTTATCTTATT
Source organism: Sarcophilus harrisii (assembly GCF_902635505.1). NCBI lineage: Eukaryota > Metazoa > Chordata > Mammalia > Dasyuromorphia > Dasyuridae > Sarcophilus > Sarcophilus harrisii. Next base: position 456,065,438 of record NC_045429.1, read on the forward strand.
TGAAGAGCAAAACAACTCTGGCGGGCAGGCACTACTATTATCCTCACTTTACTGTGGAGGAAAATGAGACTGGGAGAGGTTAAATGGCCTGTCCAGGGTCACATAGTCATTAAGACTGAATTTGAACTCAAGTCTTCCTTACTTCAAACTCAGCACTTACTTGACTGAATAGTGATTTTTTTTTTAAATTAAAGCTTTTTATTTTCAAAACATATGCATGGATAATTTTTCCACATTAACCCTTGCAAAAACCTCTTCTGTCTGCTCACCCTCTCTTTATCTTTTTCTTTTCTCTATCTCTGTCTTTTCTCTCTCTGTCTCTTTTCTCTCTCTCAGTTTCTATCTTTGTCTCTATCTTTTTCTTATTTAACAAGAGAACGCCAACATTGCCCTCCCTACCTGAGCTCCTTTTGGACTTTCTTCTGTTCTCTTCTGTGGATTTTTAAAATGTTTCATTGGTGATTTTTTTTCTTTTTCTTTTTCCTATTCTCTGCCTCACCATGGAGTCCCTTCTCCCAATCTAATTGCCCCCTCCAAGGAAAAGTCACTTCTTTGTAATAAATAATGACAGTCCAATAAAATACATTGGTGTTGTGTTTTTATGTCTAAAAGTATCTGTCTCATCCTGTATCTCTGATACATCACCAGGGGGGTGAGAGATTCACTTCATTAAAAAAATTTAAATATTTCCCAATTACATGTAAATTTTAAACAATTTTTTAAACTTTAATTTTTAAATTCTCTACTTCCTTCCCACTCCTCCCCCTTCCCTGAGAAGGTAAATGTTTTGATTTTTATTAAATGTGGAAGGTCATATAAAACATATTTCCCTGTTAACCACATTGCAAAAGGAAAAACAAACAAAAAAAAAACAATTAACAATAAGACAATTTTTAAAAATACGATTCAATCTGCCCTCAGTTCATCAGGTGAATACCATTTTTTCTTATCATGGGTCCATAGGAACTGTTTTGATTAAAGTGGCTAAATCTCTCACAGCTGATCATCTTAATGACATGACTATGAATAATGTTCTCCTGGATCTGGTCCCTTTACTTTGCATCAGTTCTCGGAAATTTCCCCAGGTTTTTCTGAAACCATCCTGCTCATCATTTTTTTAATAGTATTCCATCCAATCATCCACCACGACTTGGTCGGGAAGCTCATTTCATTACTCATCCTTTGGAATTATGATTGGTCATTGCATGTATCTGAAGTCTTCAGCCTTTCCCAGCTGTTTCCCTTTAAGATGGGGGCCCTCCTCCCTTCTCATCTTTACTGTTGCAGTCGTTTCCTCATAGATCCTTGACTCTTGGCCTCCTCCTTTTAGCACATCCTCCACACAGCTGCCTGAAGTATAGCCCTGATCATGGCACTCTAATCAATAAACTACAGCGGCCAGCTGTTACTTCCAGGAGCCAATATAAAGCCCTCTTTTTGTCTATTAAAGCCTTCACAAGCCAGCCCTTTCTTACCCTTCCAGTCTTCTCCCACATTTTGCTGCTGCATGCTTTTTCCTATCCAGCTGCACTGACTTTTTGGTTTTTCCTCACTTCAGACACTCCCTTTTTGATTCTGGGCCTTTACGCTGCCATCTCCCAAGCCTAGAATGCCCTCCTTTCTTAACTCATTCAGCCTCCCACCTCTCCTGGCTTTCTCCAAGAATGAGTTAAATTTCTTCTTCTTTGGGAGTCTTTCCCCAGTGGTTCTGGTACTAATGGTTCTTGACTGACTGACCACGAAATGGAAGAGTATTTGATTGTTTCTGCTTGGGGTAGTGGTGAGTAATATCGCAAGATGGTTTTAGGCTTGAGATCAGAAAGAGCTTCCCAACGATGACACTTGTCATAGAGGAAATAAGGCTGCAGAGACATGACAACCCCATCAGATTGCTGGAAGAAAAAACTGGGAAACCGTGACAGGGGTGAGTAGTCTCATCATGTTCCTGGAGCCAACTTGCTTCAGTAGAGACTTTGGGTGAGATCAGGGATCTTGCTCCCTCTCCGTTGAGCTGAATGATCTCACATCCAATAGGAGGACTCCTTTGCTCTTTATTATCTGGTATATATCTGTCTCAGGTTCCCGTTTTGCTATAATTTGTATAAATGTGTTTATTTGCTATTCACTATTCCTCTGTCCATGATATTTAGGGGGAAGGAGATCAAACCTTGGGGTTCTTCTCTCTTCTTCCTCAATAAAAATGAGAAAGCAACCAGAAGTTAGTTTGAAACTGATCATGTTCCCTAGACTAATAATATTTTAGGGCTCAGTTGTAGAAATCTATGCCTCTGTCCATGGTATTTAGTGGGAAAGGGGCAAACCTTGCGGTTCTTCTCTCTCTTTCCCTAATAAAGATGACAAAGCATTCAGAAGTTATCTCGAACCCTATCATATCCCCTAGATTAATAATATTTTAGGCATCAATTGTATACATGTGTTTATTTACCATTGACTATGCATCTGTCCATGGTATTTAGTGGGAAAAGGGCCAAACCTTGGGGTTCTTCTCTTCCTTCCTTAATAAAAAAGACAAAGCAATCAGAAGTTAGTTAGAAACTGATCATATCCCTCAGATAATCATATTTTAGGGAGCAGATAGCAATAATTCTGCTCTTTCGGAGGAGAACAGAGCAGCTTCTGCTCCAACTTCTTTCTTCCCCTCCTAGCAGGAATAACAGTCTCCTTTAGAGAAGGATGGGGATAGGGAGAAGGGACTAAAGATTCTATTCTGCCTCCCTTCGAGCCATACAAGGACAGCACCCACCACTCACTCCTTATATAGGTGCCGAGCACCGGATACATAGAAAAACAAACCATTTCCTGCCTCAAGGAGCAGCCATTTTAACAGAGGAAAAAATAAGTAGATAACTATGTACCTGTTAGATATATCCAGGTCATGGGTCAAAACACACATCCTGAGAGGCAGGATGGTGTAGTGGCTAGAGCATTCTAAGCCAGGAAATTGTTGCTGCTGTTCAGTTATTTTTCAATTGTGTATAACTCTTCAGGACCCCATTTGGGGTTTTCTTGGCAAAGACACTGGAGTGGTTTGCCATTTTCTTCTCCAGCTCATTTTACAGATGAGGAAACTGAGGTAGACAGGGTAAAGTGACTTGCCCAGGGTCACACAGCTAGGAAGTGTCTGAGGCTGGATTTGAATTCAGGAAGATTGGTCTATCTCCCAGGCTCCCCTAGATATCCAATCAGAAAGAGCCTTGCTTGAGTCTTGCTTCTGATCCCTATTGGTTGGGTGACCATGACCAGGCCACTTTACTTTTCAGTGCCTGATAACACTTTCTAAAGATTGTGGCAAAGCTACATGGGGAGAGGGAATTTCCTCCCTGGGAAATCCCAGCCCCACTCAGCAGCAACTCTTAGCTTGCCTTTCTCCAGTTCATTAAGGCTGACGCAGCAGCCCCTGAAGCCGAGTGGTGCGATTATTATTCAATCAATCAGCAAGCAATTAGCAAAGTTCCACTTGGTACTTTTTGTAGGGAGAGCCAACAAGCGTAACCTGAACATCTGTAACGCCATAAAAGTGCGCTTCTGTGTTGCTCTCATCCGGTAGAATGAGGGCAGGACTGCTTGGGTTTTGCTTTCCTGGTGCCTAGCACATAGTAGGTGCTTAATAAATACTTGCTGATTTATTTATTTATTTATTTTTTTGGAGGATTGAGCCAGTGACTCCTGGTGAGGGGAGCTAGATCAGTCTTTGCCACACAGCTTAGAAAAGTGCCTGAAGATACCAGGAGGATCAATGACTTGACTAGGGTCACACAGTCAATAGCTGTCTGAGGCCAGGCCAGCTCACCTTCTGCTGCCCAGCATGGCTTCTCATGTATAAAATACCTACAAGATAAATATGAGTAATTCAGGAGAGAGGAGGCAGCAGCAACTTGGGGAACAGCAAAGTCTCCTGTAAAAAGTGGCACCTGAGCATGCATCCCCTTCCTTCCAGTCACGTACTCACCAAGCCACGTGAGACGCCCAGGACCCCCCCATTAGACTATTGCAACAGGCTGGGTTGTTAATTTATTTATATTGATGCATTACAAATTTATTATAGGAATATATCTACCACACTGTAATGCATTTGTTTATTAAATGAAGAACCATTATTTATTTGGTTTTGGTTTTCATTTTTGGTGCCTGGGTTTGCCCAGCAGACTGGACACACAATAGTCAATTCTGGGTCTGTTTCCTCTGCTTTGACCTGTTCTGTTTCTGATCTGGGCAATTTCCTTCATAATTAGGGGCCTAGAGATGCACAGCTTCAGGGGCCACTGTGTGTGTGTGTGTGTATTTTGACAGAGGTAATTGGGGTTAAGTGACTTGCCCAGGGTCACACAGCCAGGAAGTGTTAAGTGTCTGAGGCCAGATTTGAACTCGGGTCCTCCTGACTTCAGGGCTGGGACTCTATCCTGCACCAACTAGCTTCCCTGGGGGCCACCAGGGAATTTAGTGTGGATACCCAAGTGACAATCCTTAATTTCACTGACTGACTGCCCCAGTGTCCTCAGTAGCAGGAGATAATTGTGTTGTACCCAGCAGGCAAGAGACTTTCGATCAGAATCCCACTGTCCAATGTCTTTCTCTCCATCCTTCCCCAGAGCTGCCACAGAGGCCAGGCCTGACTGGGTCACTTTTACTTAATAAACCCCAGCGGTTCCCTCTCCCCTTGAGCATGGAGCAGGAGCTTGGAGTTCGGCTTGGGGAGTTCTTCAGAGTGGCTCCTGGAGGTTTCCCAGCCCTTTAACTCTTTATCCCACTCCACTCTCTCCGTCCTGCTCAGCTCCTTGCACACAGCAACACACATTATCTCTGTGCCCTTGGAGGAGTCGTGTCTGGGATACTCTTTTTCTTCCCATCCTCCTCTTCGATTTCTGGCTTTCTCCAGCATTAGTCTTGGGCGTTCCCTTCACCCGAACAGGAAGACTTGTTCTGGTCCCTCAGCTTCAGGCGCTGACACTCAAAGTCACCTTCCAGCCACTCCCTGGCCATCCCTGCTGCACTGGCCGACCATTAGAATGTAAGGTCTTTGGGGTCAAGGATTTGGGCTTTTGTCCTTGACCCCCTTGCTTAGCACGGCGCTGGTACAGCCCAAGTAAGTGCTTCTTAAATGCTTGGGGATGAATGAGGGGATCTCTGGATTTTATGCCTCAGATGACCAGGGAACATGTCCCCGCCAGGCTGAGCAGAAACAGAGCGGTGGGTGCAAGGAAGGCTGGGAGCTGGGTCAAACAGAGGAGTCTGGATTTGTTCTTAGAGGCTACAGATACCCAAGGTAACCGAGCAGGAAGTGACATGGTCAGATCTCTGCTTTAACAGTGTTACAGCTCACAGAGGATGGGGAAGGGAGAGAGCTGAGGCAGAGGGACCAATTGGGGGCCTAAGAGTCCAGAGATCCCAGACTAGGATGATGTCCGTGGGATGAGGATCGATTGCAATCTCTGGGATCGGGAGCAAGGTTACAGCCTGGCATCAGGGTTGGGAGAGTTTTGTCGACTAATCAGAAAGGTGGAGTGAGGTCAGGGACGAGTCAAGGACATGAATTTGAAAGGGAAGGGAGCTAGGGATTAAAGAGAATGAATTCCCTTTTGGTGATGTTGAATTTGAGATCCTACAGGACATTTATCTACTTATTTGCTGTTATTTCTCTCAGTAGACTGGGAGTTCCCTGAGGTCAGGGACTGACTTTTGGGGTGGCTGGGGGGCTGAGAGGATAGAGTGCTAGCCTTGAAAGCTGAAAGAGTGTGATCTCAAAGCCAGTCTCAGACCCTTGATAGCTGTGTGACTCTGGGCAAATCATTTAACCCCTGTCTGCCTCCATTTCCTCAATGGCAATCTGGGGATGATAATAGCACCTACCTCTTAGGAGTGTTGTACTTACATACTAAGCATAATATGAATGTTCGATATTATTTGGCTCTTTTTCTCTCTGTGCTTTGTACAGTATCTGGCATCTAGTAGGTGCTTAATAAATGCTGATTGACCTAACTACAGGATATTCATATTAACATGTCTGCAAATGCACAGAACATTCATTTTGATGGTGCATCTTCTCGCTGATGAGAGCATGGAGGCAGGTTTGACAGTCACTCCTTTGAAGCCATTGTGGGATTCTGCATTAGAGTTCCAGGTTTTAGAAAAAGAAAGATGTGGCCATCTTTTACGTTGTCACGTACCCTAGGATTTGTGCAACCACAAAACTAGGATGCTTCCCATCATGTCACAATCCAACATCGCTGTTCTTTACTTTGCTGTCATCGGAAGATTCTTGCGTCTTGATCTAAATCCGACTCCTGGCTTCATGGCCTTTGGTCAGTAACTTTTCACTTGACCCAGACTTTGATCTTGGGGCATCCTTGGAGCTTGTATTTCATTTTATTTTCCTGGATTCCCTCCCTAATGACCAAGATCATCTGGCGATACTTCTGGCTCAGCCAGAGAAATCTGGGATTTACCCATGATCAATTGAGCTCTCTGGCCATTCAGGAGACCTGCAAGTAATTCCAAAGACAAAAGGAAAACAGATTTGCAGCTTTTAAAAGCTTTTCTCAGTATTAAATTAATATCAATTTCAAAAATCTTTAAGTACCTCTAAATCGTGATTTTTATAGACTTTTATATGAGTTCCAACTGCCATTTGGTGATAAAGAAATTGTATTAAATGTGTTACGACTTTATATACTAAGTCTATTATAAATTAATAAGGAATTATTTTTATTGTCTCTGGTTTCTGCTGTTTTTTTTTTCTCCCCAGTAGTGTTACAGATAATGCATGAGATTATCATTCCCATGTGGTTTTTATTTCAAGGTTTTACATTTCTTTTAATGATTGACATCTGTTCTTCAATTCAATGGTGACCAATTTTGGATTGGTTGTAGTTTTATTTGATTTAAGATCATTGCAATTTCCAGATTTTATAAATCTTTGTTATGATCAAAAAGTAAAAATGTGGCCTTCAGGCTTTCTTTTCATGTACTGATCTTAAAAGCTCAAATTAAAAATATTAATTTTTGCAAATGTCAGCTTATAAATAAAATAATAGAAGACTTGATTTGTTTCTTTTTCCCCTGAGGTAATCGGGGTTAAGTGACTTGCCCAAGGTCACACAGCTAGGAAGTGTTAAGTATTTGAGGTCATATTTGAACTCTGGTCCTCCTGACTTCAGGGCTGGTGCTCTCTCTATCTCCTGCGCCACCTAGCTGCCCCACTTTGTTTCCCATTTTAAAAATTAAAGTTTTGGTTTTTTTTCCCCCCTTTTCTGTAGGAGACCCTCCTCTTCTACTTAACTACCTGAGTGACTGTGGGGAGGTCAATTTGTAGTTTTCTTGAGGGAATTGGAGTAAATGATCTTGGAGGTCATTGGTTCCTCCTAGTTGTAGGACTGTCAATTTGTAGTTTCTTTCCCTCTAAAATGAGGGAGTTGGAGTAAATGATCTTGGAGGTCATTGGTTCCTCCCAGCTGCAGGGCTGAGATCTGCCAGCCCTAGTGTTGCTGGTTTTTAAAGATATGAGAATCTACCTATGTGGGGCCGTTCCTAAATCCTAGTACTTCTCGCCCCCGGCTGGTCTTAATCCGACACCAAAAAATCTGCCGAATTCCCATCAATCCATTAGGTCTTTACAAAGCGTCTAGTGTGGACCATGTTCTGTGCTAAGAAGTGAGTGGGGATGGAGATAAAGAAAAGGAAAGGACTTCTATGAAAGACCAGACCCCCAGAGCTCCTTCCCCTTCTAAGTCAATGTCCCCATGACTTGGTCTCTATCCTCCTTCCCTTGAAGGGAGTGCTCAGGCCGGTTAGTAGACAACTGACTCACACAGACAGTCTCATGTCCCTCTTTGCTTCCTCCTGATGGAGTCCCCAGCTTTCTTCAAAGCTCTGCTCAAGTTCCATCACCTACGGGAAATCTTTTCTTCTTCAGCTACGAGTGTTTTCTCCCAAATTATTTTGGTTATATTTTGCATTTACTTCTCTGTAGGCATGTTTTCCCTCAATAGAAGAATGTAAGCTCCTTGAGGGCAAGGACAGAGTATTTTCTTGGTCTTTGTATACCTAGTGCTTAGAACAGTGTTTTATATGTAATAATTGCCTAATGGTCATTGAATGAATGAACAATTCAACACAAACATTCGTATCAGTAAAAGCTCAGAGAAGGAAGAAAAAGAACCTGGGCTGGTTGTCCCAAAGCAGGCTTCAGGGGAGAGATGGAGCCTAGATAGACCCTGGCTTTGGGAGAAGAGCTTGAGGTTCCTCCAGGCAGAGGCAATAAGATGAAGCAAACGCATAGAGCCGCAAATTGGTCTAGGATAGAGAATGGCCAGGTGGAGTCATGGGACAGGGAAGATCAGTAGCTGGATAGGTAGCTCGGGGTCCAGTTTTATTGACTTGGCTGGAAATTCTTTTGTAAAGTGGACACATCTAGAAGGCTGCTTGATCAGGGGACACATAGACCATGAGATCTGGAGTCAGGAGTTCAAATCCTGCTTGAGAGACTGACTAGCTAAGTGATCACAGACAAAATACTTAACCTCTCTTTGCCTCAGTTTCCTCATCTGTAAAATGAGAATAATACTAGTGACTACCTTTTAGAGTTGATCTAAAGATTTAAAGAAATAACATATGTACAGCACATTTCAAACCTCAAAGTGTTATATAAATGATGATGATGATAGCTAGATGGCTAGATGGATGGATGGATGGATGGACGGGTAGACAGATAGCAGATGGACGGATAGCAGGCAGATGGACAGATAGGATAGCTAGCTAGATCTGGTCCTCTATGTAAGTGATACAATTTGTCTCTGTCTCTCAAGAGACGCTCAAAAGCCTTGTCAGACTCCACGTGCTTTAGTTTGACATTTAGGATCTTAGAAGGAGTCCAGCCAGTACGGAATATCCTAGAGATAACATTGCTTCTGGTTGTGCTGTCTGGACACTGTTTTCTGGAGCCTCATGCAAGGCGTACTAGGGACAGTCTTGTGGGGATTTAAGCTGAAGAAAATGTGTGTCTGCCTTCCTCTCCCATGGGTCCTATTGCCCATTTCACTATTTCTTTAAGGTTTGCAAAGTGCTTCTCCCCCACATCCTCCGAGCTACTACAAAGGTGCTCCACGTTTCACAGATGAAGAACCCGACTGGGGAGACCCAAGGAACTTGCTGAAGTCAGAGTTCAAATTTATTTCAATTCAACAAACATTTCTGAAGTAGCCACCATGTTTAAGGCGCTGTGTGTGCTGGTGATACAAGGAAAAGAATGAAAAATACTATCTGCCCCTAGTGAGGATACAGCACTTGCCCAGTAAAGAAAGGGAGTACTTGGGGACCCCTCAGTTCACACAGTGGGTCCCAGACAAGGCTATCTGAGATTCATGGTACTTGGTTAATTCACTCAAAACCACCGCACAGGGGCCCCCATTAGTGCATATGCTGTCTGTAGTTAGTCAGAGACCCCGACTGGCTTAAAGCTAAGGTCCTGAATGAAACGGCACAAGAAGACAAGTAATAATCAAACACATTCTCCCTCAAATACACACATGATCTGGAGAAATTTAAGCCCGGGTCTCTGACTTCAGGGCAGTTCTCTTTGCACTATACCGCAAGATGTAATGTAATTCTCAGTTCTCTCTCTTTCTTCCTTTTTCCCATGAGCTTTGCAAAGATCCCAACCTCTCCACCTGCATGTTCTGTTGCACTTCTTTGTTAGTTTACTGTCTCTGTTTCCCTGCCTCTTCCCTGTCTTTTCCCCTATCTCTATCTGAACGTCTTTGTGTCTCTCTCCCTGTCTCTCCCCCCTGCTTTTCCTCCTATCTCTATCTGATCATCTGTGTCTCTCTCCCTGTCTCTCCCACCCTGTCTTTCCCTCTATCTCTATCTGATCATCTGTCTCTCTCTCTCTCCCTGTTTTTTCCCCCCTATCTCTATCTGATTGTCTCTGTCTCTGTCTTTCTCTCTCCCTACCTCTCCCCCTGTCTCTGTCTCCTTTTCAGCTTAACAAGTAAGCTGATCACTAACAAAATCTAACAGTCAGAGTTACAAAGAGAAATTCCAAACTAATCTATTTGTTTAGCGCTATACCAGTCAGACTCCCCAAAAACTATTTTAATGATCTAGAAAAAATAACAACAAAGTTCATATGGAAAAACAAAAGGTCAAGAATTTCAAGGGAATTAATGAAAAAAAAAATCAAATGAAGGTGGCCTAGCTATACCAGATCTAGAATTATATTATAAAGCAGCAGTCACCAAAACCATTTGGTATTGGCTAAGGAATAGATTAGTTGATCAGTGGAATAGGTTAGGTTCAAAGGACAAAATGGTCATTAACTGTAGTAATCTAGTATTTGCCAAACCCAGAGACCCCAGTTTTTGGGATAAAAACTTACTGTTTGACAAAAAAAAAACCTGGTATTGGCTAAGAAATAGACTAGTTGATCAATGGAATAGGTTAGGTTCAAAGGACAAAACAGCCAATAACTTTAATTAACTAGTGTTTGACAAACCCAAAGACCCCAGTTTTTGGGATAATAATGCATTATTTGACAAATTTCTGGGAAAATTGGAAACTAGTATGGCAGAAACTAGGCATCGACCCACACTTAACACCCTACACCAAGATAAGGTCAAAATGGGTTTATGACCTAGGCATAAAGAATGAGATTATAAATAAATTAGAGGAACACAGGATAGTTTATTCTCAGACCTGCAGAAGAAGGAATTTATGACCAAAGAAGAACTAGAGATCATTACTGATCACAAAATAGAAAATTTTGATTATATCAAACTGAAAAGTTTCTGTACAAACAAAACTAATGCAGATAAGATTAGAAAGGAAGCAATAAACTGGGAAAATATTTTTACAGTCAAAGGTTCTGATAAAGACCTCATTTCTAAAATATATAGAGAATTGACTCTAATTGATAAGAAATCAAGCCATTCTCCAATTGATAAATGGTCAAAGGGTATGAACAGACAATTCTCAGATGAAGAAATTGAAACTATTTCTAGCCATATGAAAAGATGTTCCAAGTCATTAATCAGAGAAGTACAAATTAAGACAACTCTGAGATACCACTACACTCCAGTCAGATTGGCTAGAATGACAGGGAAAGATAATGCGGAATGTTGAGAGGATATAGGAAAACGGGGACACTGATACATGGTTGGTGGAATTGTGAATACATCCAACCATTCTGGAGAGCAATTTGGAACTATGCTCAAAAAATTATCAAACTGTGCATGCCCTTTGATCCATCAGTACTACTACTGGGCTTATATCCCAAAAAGATCATAAAGAAGGGAAAGGGACCTGTATGTGCATGAATAGTTGTGGCAGCCCTCTTTGTAGTGGCCAGAAACTGGAAACTGAGTAGATGACCATCAATTGGAGAATGGCTGAATAAATTGTGATATATGAATATTATGGAATATTATCGTTCTGTAAGAAATGACCAGCAGGATTTCAGAAAGGCCTGGAGAGACACACAAACTGATGCTGAGTGAAATGAGCAGGACCAGGAGATCATTATATACTTCAACAACAATACTATATGAGGATCAATCCTGATGGACCTGGCCATCCTCAGCAATGAGATCAACCAAATCATTTCCAATGGAGCAATAATGAACTGAACCAGCTACGCCCAGAGAAAGAACTCTGGGAGATGACTAAGAACCATTACATTGAATTCCCAATCCCCGTATTTTTGCCCACCTGCATTTTTGATTTCCTTCACAAGCTAATTGTACAATATTTCAGAGTCTGATTCTTTTTGTGCAGCAAAATAACGTTTTGGTCATGTATACTTATTGTGTATCTAATTTATACTTTAATATATTTAACATCTACTGGTCATCCTGCCACCTGGGGTGGGGGGAAGGAGGGGAAAAATGGAACAAAAGGTTTGGCAATTGTCAATGCTGTGAAATTACCCATGCATATAACTTGTAAATAAAAAGCTATTAAAAAACAAAAAACAAAAACAAGTAAGCTGGAGCTACCACATACGCACTTTCTCTCTTATCTCCTCTCTTCTCCTTTCTGTTCTTTTTCTTTCTTTGTTCCTGTCTTTCTTCTCCTTTCTTTTCTCCCCATCCTTCTAGATCCAGCATTAGGGTGCTGCAATCCTAGATGTGTTCATTTCGAACTTTAGTTAAAAAGATGATTTTTTTCATCTCTGGAAGACTCTTTAGATAGATTTGTATATTTCTATTAGACCCAAAGTTCCTGGAGTACCCCATTGTCACTTCTGATTTGGGCATTCTGGGATGGCGCCTGACTGCCCATTTTTACACCTTCAGGACAGGAGCAGACCCGTGGGGACCTTCTCTGAGGAGAACATTTGGCAGGGCTGATCTTGTGGTCTCTGGTCCATATATAACAGGACTGCAAACAAGCTGCTACTCTATCACCTCCTGGGCCATCCAGTCTCCCAAACAGCTGGTTATAATGTCTCTCACAGGTCCATGACAGGTTTATTAGCTCTAATGGGGAAAATCTGTAGGCGTGAGGGGAGATACAGAAGCCTCCCGGAGACTAGTCCTCTCTTTCTGGCTTGGGACTCCACTCAGTTGGAATGAGAACAATTACTCCACTGTAGCCAGGTGGTCTTGTTATCTCTGGAAAGGTAAAAGTGAAGTAGTCACTAAGGCTGTGGAGAAACAGGTCCCTCGGACTGGGAGCAACCCGGTGGCCTCCTGACCGAAGCCGAGAAATCTGGAGTAGATGAAGTCTTTCTCTTTCCACACAAGGTTTTAAATTAAGAGGGAAGAAGAAGTGAAGAACTGTCTCGGGTACTTCCCCACATGGCCTCACTCTAGACATGGTTGGTCTTTGGCCTGGACCTCTGTCCCTTGCTCCCTCTACTCTAGCCTCAGCCTTCATTTCTACCCCAGGCACTCTCTTCCCTTCCATCACTTAGCCTGCATCTCCTCCAAGGCTCAGCTCAATGGCCACACCACATAATTCGATTCCTTCCTTGATTTCTCCAGTGGTTAGTGCTTTTCCCTGGGAAATGGCTTTGAATCTACTTTATATTGACTTCTCTGCATCCATGTCCCTTTTCTCCCAGAGGATGTAAACTTCTCCAGGACTGGGATTGTTTTGTCTTTGGAATCTGTAGCTCCAGTCTGGTGCCCTGCACGTATTTCCCCCGGAGCTGTGATTTTGTGGACATACGGCATGACCAGTTGGGAACGTCCCACTGGCAAGAACTCATCCTCGGCTGCCTCGGGTACTGAGAAATGTAACGACTTGTGAAGGGTCATCGAGCAGAGGCAGCGAGGCTCCCTGACGCTGAGGCTGTCTCTCTCTTTGTACCTTCCACTGCACAACCTCTTGCTTTGCGCATAGTAGGGCTTTCGTGATTGAGCAAACGGATGGTCGATGAGTATTTGGAGCCTTCTTTTCCATCGGTGGGGAATGGGGTGCCACTTCTGAGCCCCTGGTGCTCGGCCCTCTTGTTTCTGCTCTCCCCGTGGTTTGTCTTACAAGCAGCAAATCAAAGCCCCCAACGCTTTTCACACTTAGTGTAATAGCAAAAAATGAAAAGATCTTGAGTTAAGGGGCCCCAGGAAGTTGGGGGTTTGAGGGATACAGCTTGGGTGGGAGCCTGGGGCACGTGAGCGTCTGTGGTGGCCTCCAGTTCTGAGCCAGATAAACCCACCCCACCAGAATGGGAGGTGATGAAGCTTTGAGTTCACTGGCTCTCACCCCATCTCTTTTTCTGAAATGAGCTTCAGAGGCCAGGGAACACGAGGAAATGGAAAGAGGTCCACCACAAAAGCCAAAAGAACTAAGTTCGGCAACCTCCTTGCATGTCAAGGGATCTCTGTAAGAGGAGTCAGATTGAGTCATCTCTACCTTCCTTTCCAATTTCTGACAATGTTTTGTTTCCCCATACAGCATCTCAAACCTCTAGCCTGCCATGATTTTCTGCTAAAATAGTTTCTATCTCCTGAAGCTCTTGTTAGTCTTTGAATTTAAAATAAAAGAGAATCATTTTGAGACTGGAAAAATGAGAATTACCAATGAGAAATCTAAATTCTTTTTTATTTCTTTCTTTTATTTTTAAATATAAATAGTATGTTATTTTCCCAAATACATGTAAAGACGATTTTCAACATTCATTTTTTAAACAAGATTTTTGCATTGCAGTTTTTTATTCCTCTTTCCTTCCCCTTCCACTCCCTAAGATGGCAAGCAATTTGATATACTTTATACATAGGCATCGATTAGTTTTTTAATGACGACTTAATAGTAAACTAAATAGTCCCATTGATTTTGCCATTGTTTAGATTTAAATGTTAATCCTAACACTTAAAATGTCCAAACAGCTTTGATATCAGTCTCTTTAATCAGGGGTCCTCAAACTTTTTAAATAGAAGGCCAGTTCACTGTCCCTCAAACTGTCGGAGGGCCGGACTATAGTAAAAACAAAAACTTTGTTTTGTGGGCCTTTAAATAAAGAAACTTTATAGCCCTGGGGGAGGGGGATAAACATCCTCAGCTGCTGCATCTGGCCTGTGGGCCATACTTTGAGGACCCTTTAAGTTTTCATTGGGATTCTTGGTCCATCCACCACTTTTGCTTTTCTCCTTGAAAGGCCAGAGGTTGGTTATACTTATTCTTCATATTATTTAATAATTTTTAAATAATCTTTATATCCCTCACATGTGAGTCTTCCTAACAATAGAATCGTTAGCTACATTAATGTACCACAACATGTTTAACCATTCTGTTATTATTGACTATTTAACTTGCTTCTAGATTTAGGAAATTGTAATCGATGCTACTATGAGAAATCTTTTAACAGATGTATTATTTAAAAAAAAAAAACTCCTTCAGTGTATATCCCAGTAGGGTAATTATTTGGTTAAAGGATATGGTAACTTTTATTATTTTTACCGCATTGCAATTCTACCAACAATGAATGAGTATATTTGTGGAGTGAATGCATTTTCCTGGTCCTCCTTTATTTGCCTGCTAATCCATCTCATAGCTGTATGATACTCCAGTTTACAAAGAACTAAATAAAAATCATGAGAAAAGGTCAGCCTAGTTCCTGTACTTTGATAATATTAAAGGTTTGGTGATGGACTTGGATAAATTAAGAGTTGTCAGATTTGGATCAGAGACAACTTCAATGACATCTGTGCTTTCTTCATTGCTATATGCTACCTTTAGCTCTGAAAATAGATAGAGTAAAAATAAATATGTCGATAACTTACAGAGCAAGACCATGAGAGCAAGCGCCCGTTTCTGAATGCTGAATGATAAATGTGAAAGGTCAACCATGAGGCGAGCTGGACTTAGCCTTCCCCAACTTTTCAACAAATTTTACTCTTCAAAGATCTCAGAACTCAGATCTGGGAATGGAAATAATGTCATGCCTTAAATCCCACCACCAATTAATGGCCTTAATCTTTGGAGGAGGAGAAAGAAACTGATCACATCAGAGATGGGATGAGTTCTGGGATCAAATCTTCTAGTAGGAGAAGGGGGATTTGATGGGTAGCAGTAGCTTCAGAATTATTTTGCAAGTAATCCCCAAGGTGAGAGTTCAGGGGTCCAGCCTTGTTTTTATACAGAGAAGGGGAATTTCATGAATAAATGCTCAGACAGAAGTTTGTGAATGTGATCCCAGTACTGGGTAGGTCATCAGGAAGGGACTGAAAGCCCCTTGGTATAAAGAGTCCAGAGGTCATAGTCTGATTCCCAGGCATTTCAAGTCCCAGGGGAAGGGAGGAGCCAGACACACCTTCTTTCTGGAGAAGTCCAGACTCTCCAGGTATTAGGGACTCAGGAGAATGTTAAGGTTTTGCCTTTTAGGAACCTCAGCTTTGTTCCCCTTTGGGAAAGGAATTTAATTCCTCAGATGAGAAAGAGAATTTGAATCCTTTCCTCCAATTAGACCCATTCCTTTCTTATTTAATAAGAATTAATTCTATTTTTGTGGTTTCACGGCAGTGTGCTCAAGGTCCACACTCGATTCTATGTCCTTGGTATATTTCCTGTCTTCTTATACTTTTGCACTATTGAATATCAAACCACATAGGTTGTTTTACTTTAAGCCCTTCTTAATAAATAAATAAATAACTCTAACTATCCCATCTGTAGATGAAAATATATCATCTGTAGCTTTTATAAATGCTGGCAGTCCTTATACCAACACTTTCCTCCAATCAGACCCATTCCCTTCTTATTTAATAAGAATTAATTCTATTTTTGTGGTTTCACGGCAGTGTGCTCAAGGTCCAGTCGATTCTATGCCCTTGGTATATTTCCTGTCTTATTATACTTTTGCACCATTGAATGTCAAACCACATAGGTTGTTTTACTTCAAGCCTTATTAATAAATAAATAAATATAGCGATACCATCTGTATATGTAAGTATATCATCTGTAGCATTTCTAAATCTTGGCAGTCTTTATCCCAGTACTCTGTCACAGTCAGATTTCTCTTGGGAGCAAGCCTGGCTGGCCACGTTATCTCTTCGGGGTTCTGGGAGCCTCCCCCCAGGCTGAGGTATCTTTTTGATGCTATCAGCCTGAGCCCCATTCCAGTGTGTCTCCCCAACACTAATCACCAGTTACAGTGAATTTTTCTCCAGTGATTAGTGACTTAGTGTTTCTTAGCGGCAATTAACAAAGGGGTATTTACTGAGATGGAGCAGGAACAGATATAGAAACAGTTCTTTTTCAGGGGCAGTTTAACAACTGACTCACCAACAAAATATGTATGACACACTTTTAAGTTTAATTTGGGTTATTGACAATTTCTCCATCACTTTCTAAAGTCTAGATAATCAACAAAACCATAAATCAAGCTCTGATGGGTAGGTTTGCAAGTTTCTGAGGGTACATGTTTGCATGAAAGTTTTACAACCAGTTCTTTCCTGATAAGAGTGGAATCTGCCTTAAGCAGTTGTTAAAGAGCATTCATCTTACAGTGTCATTTCTGGAGG
Source organism: Sarcophilus harrisii (assembly GCF_902635505.1). Lineage (NCBI taxonomy): Eukaryota > Metazoa > Chordata > Mammalia > Dasyuromorphia > Dasyuridae > Sarcophilus > Sarcophilus harrisii. Next base: position 456,082,408 of record NC_045429.1, read on the forward strand.
CAGCAGAGAGGCGGACGAGTGGCTCTCTCTGTCTTGGCTGCCTTTGATCCACCACAGTGCTGGATCAGGCAAGTTGCTCGGGGGTTCGCTCCTCCCTGGGCAGAGCTGGCAGGACTTGCAGGAGCCCACTCTCCTGACCTTTTAAAGCTCACAGCCTAGACTGATCCTTCAGAGAAAAAAACAAGAAAGAACAAAGACAGAGGTCAGAATAGTCCCCTGATGGGGAGGCCTCCCCATTGCCAGAACCTTCCAGCACGTTTATCTCATTTGAATCAGCTGGGCCGGGGAGAAGGCGGAGGCTGCCCCTGGAGCAGTCTGTCTGCTTTCTAGTTTTGCTTTGGAGCCTATCCAAAGCCTCCCTTTCTGGAAGCGGGCCCCCCAGCCTTTACCATGCTGTCTGCCCCGGGAAGGGCTCCCACTGAGCCTCCAAGGCACGGATTCTTGTGACTTTCAGAAGTGTCGGTCCCTTCATTGGCTTAGGTGATTCCCAGTGGGGGAATGGTTTCCATCAGTGCAGATCACAATCCCTTTGTGACTCAGTGGGTAAGATTTAGGAGGCTGCCAGAGGCCCACAGAGTTATTTGCCTTGCTAGGATCACACAGTAGTGTTGGGGGCCAAGCCGAACCCAGAGTTGGATTTTCTGACTCAGAATTCAAATGTTCTTTCTGTTACACCATGTGGATAGCTTCATGGACAAGACAGAGCCACGTAACCTGGGTGATGATCCACTTGGCTAAGTTCATAACTGGGGTCCTGAATGGACTCTAGAAGTGCTGACCCAGTGGGCCAGGCCACTCTCGGGGGGGAGGTGAAGGGGCAGAGCTCCAGGAGGATCAGATGAGATAATATTTGTGAAAAGCACTTAACTCAGTTCCTAGTACGTGTTATAGAAATTCTAACTCACTTTTCTCTTTCTGAAGGGAACCTAGAATGAGGCTCTTTTCTTAACTCTGCTCCACAATTATATTAATAGGCAACATATCATTTTAAGGTTTGTGAAGTGTCTCCGCTCTATGGGTACTTGTGTGTGGGGCTGTACCCCAGGCTTCTGCTGTACTATCTTAATAAATACTGCTGATAAAAGCTATCAGGCTAATGGTTGATGGTTAATGGCAAACCTCAGGATGGGGCTCCTGAGTGGGAGTAGAGACACTCCAGCCTTTTGGGACTCTACTAGAACTCAGAGCAGGAATAGAAGTCAGCTGCCCTGTGAGGGATACCACCTGAGACTGAATGAAACGACCCAAAACCACCTCCCCAAAAATACAAGGAGAGGTGATGGGATTTCTGGGATGGCAATTGGTGTGAAAGAAACTTCCGATCTTTTTTGAAGTGTGAGCTCCAAATGAGATGGCAGCTCGAAGTGATAACTGAACAGCATTTAGCAATGTAGCTATCTCTACGTACGTGATGTCTGCATGTACAGTTTCCAGAGGAAAGAAAGTGATTTTACCACCATTCTCTGGCTTCCTTCTTGTCTCGGCTAAAATCTCATTTCACTAAATGGCCTTTTCCAATCCCATTTAATCCTAATACTTTGCCTCTAAAATAATCTCCAATTTAGGCTTGTCTGCACATAGTTGTTTGCATTAGACTGGAAGCTTCTTTTATTTAATATTTTTATTTTTTTTCAGTTACATGTAAAACTTTTTTTACATTTCTTTTTAAAACTTTTAAATTCCATTGAGAAGGCACCTATGAAGTTATGCAAAACATAGTTAAGCTCCTTGAAGGCCGGGACTGTAATTGTTGGTTTTGTGTTTCTTTATATTTCAGTGCTTAGCACAGTGCCTGGCATATAGTAGGTGCTTAATAAATGCTGTTGACTTGACTTTGCCCAGTTCAGAATACATTTGAAATATTGCATTTAATTCTGGTTAGAATATTTCCGAAGGGACATTGACAAGTCAGGTAGCCCAGTTTTCTGATATAGAAAACAATGATCAAGCTCATCCTCAAAGCTCAAAAACATTAAGAGACTACAATACACTTACCATTTATTAAGTATTTCTAATGGGGCTATAACGAAAAAAATCCAACTCCTGTGCTAAGAGGGAGTGGCCAAAATGGAGGACAAAGAGATCTCACTTGGTTCCACCCAAGATGGAGGGCAAGGAAATCTCACTTGGCTCCATCACCTCCAGTTTTTGTCAGGACCTCAGAACCTTGCCTGGAGTCAGGAATACTTGAGTTCAAATCCAGTCTCAGATACTTATTAGTTGAATGAATTTCAACCTCTGCCAGCCTTGGTTTCCTCAACCATAAAATGTCAAAAACAGCAGCATGCACATCCCAGAAATGTTGTGAAGCTCAAATGAGATATTTGTAAAGAACTTAGCATAATGCCCAAGTTCACAACCTTGGGTCTTTCCCAGAATCTCTTTTTCTATCTCAATATTAGTATTAGTCAACACCTTCTGAAATCTAGCTCTTCAGTATCTCTCACCCATCTTGTCCTGCTCCCCTGGTTTAGAATGTCATCTCCTATTTCCTGAAGTGCTAGATAAGCTTCATAACTGGCCCATTCCAGGCTCTGTTTTCTTCAATCCATCTTCTGTGTAAGAAGAATCTTCCCAAAGCACGAATCTGATTCAGATACTTTCTTGCTCAGAATTTTCAATGAGCCTATAAGTCCTAGACCAGAACTCAGACTCCTCTGGTTACCATAGAAAGTACTTCCCAAATCTGACTCCAATCCATCTTTCCAGATTGTTTTCCCATCCCTCCATTTTATATGCTCCATATTTCATTCAAACTGGCCTAATTTGTGGAATTTGCCATCCATCTTCTATCAGGCTGTGTCCATGCCTAGGTGCACCTTTGCTTCCCTCCCTCATCTTAGTTATTTTTTATTATTAAAACTTTTTATTTTCAAAAATGTGCATGGATAATTTTTAACACTGACCCTTGATGTTCCAAAATGTCCCCTTCTTCCCCCACTCCCTCCCCCCTCATCTTAGAGTTATAAGTTTACTTCAGGGCTCATCTTTTGTGTCAGCTTCTCTTCCTGATTTTTCTGTATCTAATCTTCTATTACCATTAGGCATTGTGTATGTACTTGTGTGGCAGCCTGGTACAATGTAAAATGGCTAAACTCAAGTCACAGGACTCGAGTTCAAATCTTGCCTCTGTTCTTCACTCCTTCCGATTGTAGGCAAGGTAACTCACCATCTGGGCCTCAAATCCTTCATCTGGAAAATGGAGGGGTCAACTCAATGACCTCCAGCTCTCTAATCCTGACTGTTGACATATATCCCGTTAGTGGAAAGTTAACAAGAGTAAAGAGTTCTTAAGAGTTTGAACTGTGTTTTCAGCACCCAGGACAGCACCTCACTCATTCTGGGGTTTAAAGCCCCTGGTACTTGAGCAATCACAGCAAGTAGAAGTACCAAGGCTTCCAAAGCCACAAGCTGGCAGAAGACACCTCCACATTCAGTCTGGGACTTCAGTATTGGCTCCCAGCATTGGCTCTGCAGATGGAGCAGTTCTTTCTCTGGACACTGTATGCATTAGTTAGTTGCTGCTCACATGACTAACTCATCTCAGAAAATAGCATCCAATGGGTCAGAATATAGAACTGACAGAAGAACGTGGCCTTCAAGTGGCAAAAGCCTGTGACAGTTGTCAAGGAAGCAGCCAATGGGTCTCTCTCATCAGCTCATCTCAGATGATTTGTCTCTGACTCTGTTTACATAGTATCGCCCTAGTTTGGCCCTAGCTCTTCCCTTGGGGCCCAATACCTTTTCCAAATAACAGGCAGTTAAACATTGAAAGAAACTAGGAGGTTCAGACTGGAAAAGAAGAGGCCCCCAGTGGAATATCAAAGCAATCTTGCAAACTGATCTCCTTCTGGTGAGGTTTAAAGTGATTTCATCTCCTCCATCACCCTCGTCTGGAAGCACACTCCAGTTTGCTAGGATCTTCTCCAAGTCTACTTTCCATCTATTCTCTCCTTTCTACAGGAAGTCTTCCCCACCCCCTCAGCTTCAATGCCTTCCCTATGTTCATGATTTTTTATTTATTCTTTATAGAGCTTGTTTTGTTTATATTTATGTGTTGTGTCCCCCATTAGATTGTAAGTTTCCTAAGGGCAGGGACTAGTACTTTTGGTCTCCTTTTTATTGCCAGGGTTTAACACAGTACCTGGCACATGGTAGGCACTTAACATTTGTTTTTCTCTTCCAGTTTTCCATCTATGATCTGATGAGGACTGAAGACTACCAAGGTTGGGGAATCCACTTTTTCCTAAGTTCATTCTCCACTGGATCTAAATCTACCTTTCCCAACTCTCCAGCCTTTGTTTTTAGGTTGTCCTTTGGGGCCAAAAAGATAAGAGCAGGAGAGCTGCCTCCTCACAACTAGAATCCTTTCTCTCTTCTCTGCCTCTGTTCATCCTGGTATTTAGTCCACAGAACCACAGATAGCTTCACGTGTCCAGAAATGACTTCTTTATCTTGTCTGTATATACCCACTGAGTACATAGAGCCTCAGGTTGCTACAGGCTTGCCACATAGTGGTTTTCCCTTGGTCTCTGTTGCTGCCCCCATCCATGGTACCAATGTTAATCAGAAAACCAGATATGTGACATATCTGTGGGGAAATTTTTTAAAAATAACTTTTTATTGCCAGAACCCATGCCAGGGTAGTTTTTTACAACATTATCCATTGCACTCACTTCTGTTCCGATTTTTCCCCTCCCTCCCTCTCTCCCTCCGCCCTCTCCCCAAAGATGGCAAGCAGTCCTATACATGTTAAATAGATTGCAGTGGATCTTGGATATAATATATGTGTGCAGAACCGAACAGTTTTCTTGTTGCTCAAGGAGAATTGGATTTAGAAGGTATAAATAACCCGGGAAGAAGAACAAAAATGCAAGCAGTTTACATTCATTTCCTAGTGTTCTTTCTTTGGGTGTAGCTGCTTCTGTCCATCCTTGATCAATTGAAACTCAGTTAGATCTTGTCTTTGTTGAAGAAATCCACTTCCATCAGAATACATCCTCATACAGTATCGCTGTTGAGGTATATAATGATTTCCTGGTTCTGCTCCTTTCGCTCAGCATCAGTTCATGTAAGTCTCGCCAATCCTCTCTGTATTCGTCCTGTTGGTCATTTCTTACAGAACAATAATATTCCATAACATTCATATACCTCTGTGGGGAAATTTTAATACACATTGCTTTGTGAATCATGTTGGGAGAGAAAATCAGAACAAAAGGGAAAAACGATAGGAGAAAAAAAAAACAGAAAAAAGAAGTGAACTTAGCACATGTTGATTTACATTCAGTCTCCATGGTTCTTTTTCTGGGTGCAGATGGCATTTTCTGTCCAAAGTGTATTGAGATTGTTTGGATCACTGAACCCCTGAAAAGAATCGAGTCTTTCATAGTTGACCATCACACTTTCTTGCTGTTATTGTGTACAATGTATTCCTAGTTTGCTTGTTTCACTCAGCATCAGTTCATGTAAATCCTTCCAGGCCTTTCTAAAGTCAGCTTGTTCATCATTTTTTATAGAACAGTAATTAATATTCCATTGCTTTCATGTTCCACAACTTATTCAGCCATTTCCCAACTGATGGGCATCCACTCAGTTTCTAGTTCTTTGTTACCACAAAAAGAGCTGCTGCAAACACTTTTGCATGTGTGGGTCTTTTCCTCTCCTTTAAGATTTTCTTGGGATACAGATCTAGAGTTGGCACTGCTGGGACAAAGGACACGCACAGTTTGATAGCCCATTGGGCATAATTCCAGATTGCTCTCCAGAATGGTCAAATCATTTCACAATTCCACCACAATACATTAGTGTCCCAGTTTCCCCACAGATATGTGATTTTTCAAAATGAAACACAACAGCATCTATTCTTGCTAGAACCATTCCTAGTCAGAGCATTTTGTGCTCCCTAGACTGCTTACTTTGGATGGCTTTTCACTGGTAATTGAATGTTGATGTTGGAGATGTTGTATGGCAATGAACAAAGCTAGGGGAACCTCAGGGAAATAATGACTAGATCAAAGATTAGTTCCTCACTGTTGGGGAGGAATGGCTGATGTGTTCAGTCTAGTAATTCACTGTACTTTGAAAAAGACAGAGCTTAAGACTTTGGGAAACTTCCAGTCTAATTGTGAATCAGCTTCTACCTTTTTATAGGGGTCAGGGGAAATGTGGGTTTGAGGTAAAGAGTTTTTCCCTTAATTATAGGATGAACAGGAAAAAACATTGTAGTTTAGACTGATGGCCACACACTGCTAAGCAGATACGGTACCACCAAATCTATGCCTAAGGAGGACTGAGAGTAGGGAGACTAGGGATGGAGGGAGACTTGTTGGGAGGCTCATTTAGTAGTCCGGGTGCTAAGTGCTTAAGGGAAATACTAGGTTGATGCTAATGGAAATAGAGCGGAGTGGACAGATACCTGCACTATTTCACAGTAGGAATGGCTGGGTCTTGTTTGAGAATTTATTAGAAGCCTAACCAGGGAGCCCTTTTGATGGAAAGAAGACCCATCCTTAGGTGTCCCTCGATTCATGGTGATCCTAAGTCCACAGCTTTTTATCCTCGCTTTTCCTTATTCTAGGCCATGTCAAAGAACTTAACAATTCAAAAGAATAGACATTTAATGAAAAGGAATTAGACCAGTAACTCATGGTATCCATTTCCAAATGGCTGCTACACACGGGATCTTATTTGTGAGGAGCCATTCTTTTTGAACTATCCATCCCAGGAGGATGCCCGGCCTCTGCCAGATGTGATGTCACTTGTCATATATGTCTAGGAGGTCATTTAGGGAGGATTTCTTTCTGAGCAATGATTTCCTGCTCCAAGTCTACACAGAGGCACAATTCTTTGTATAAATAAGTCAGGAGAGAAGTGAAGTATCAAAGATTATACTAAACTTTCATCCATGGGAAATTGTGTGTGAATGGTAGTGCCATAGACAGACAGAAATAAATCAGAAAGAAGAGCAGGTTCAGGGGAGAAAATGAGACATTTGCTCCCTTTCTCCCCCTCTCTCATGTATCTAACCTTGGAGAATATTTGTGCCATCCTGAAGGCATGTGTGGTGATAAAGGGAGAAGAGGGCCTGGCAAATGGGGAGGATAGAGATAAAAAAGGAAAAATACTCAGACAAGGAGATGTGCTGTGATCCACAGAGAGGGGAGAACGTGGGTCCTGACTCCTAGACCCAGTGCTCTAACTACTGTCACCTTTAAAGAGAGGGATTATAGGATGTGCTAATTAAGAAGGGCCCTTAGAGATCAGTTGATTCATTCCCTTGGGAGTTCATATCTCAGAAAGGTCTTACCTAAGGTCACATGGAAAGTTAATGATTATATTATATTATATTATATTATATTAAGCTGACATTTGGAATCCAGGTCTTTGAATCCAAAGACTAGTGTAAAGATCAATGTAGAAACTTGATATGTAAAAGCCAATATTTTGTTGGAAAATTTCTATCCACCTGGAGATATTTAATCCAAGTTCTTTCTGTCAATGGTTTTAACTGCCCTAAAAAGTGAAGTAACTATGTTACAAGTGATTGATGAGAAGTGACGAGTTGATCTAGCCTTAAAGTCGGAAGATTGAGAAAGAATCATAGCTATTCTCATAGACAGCATCTTATAGGGAAATGAGAACTGAAGTTCAAACCTGAGTTTGAATTCTGATTTTTTCATTCTCTGGTTGTAGGACCTTGAGGAAGTCCCTTCCTGATTCTAAACTTTTATCTCCTCCTCTTAGAATGCTAGTTAGATTGATTGATAGATAGATAAATCATATTGGAGAGTAAATAAATGAATATGCTAATGGCGGCTTTGTTATCGATGCCCAGTGAAGGCCTCTGGGATCCTTGACAGAAGCAAGTTTTTAAGACAAAAGGATCAGACAGAACACCAAGAAGGGAGGAGTCAAAGACTTGGCAAGGCAACCTGTTTCAATTTCAAGAAGCAACACCAAAGAAAATGGAAGGTGCTGAATTATTCCACCATTGACTGCAGGGGGACTCAGGAGCCTCCTAATTTCCCTATCTTGGTCACTTTCTAGAAAACACCAAGAGAGCAGAATAAGGATGAGAATTTCTCCCCTGACTGATATGGTCCAATATTTGCTTTAAGAAAATCACTTTGAATAATTCCAATAGACTTGGGGTGGAAAATGCAATCCACATCCAAAGGGAGAACTACAGAAACTGAATGTGAATAAAAGCATACTAGTTTCGGTTTTTAAATTCTAATATAGAAAATTTAAATTTTATTTAATTGTATTTCTTTAGTCCAAATATCCACATGCAAAGATGGTTTTCAACATTCATCTTTGCAAAACCGTGTGTGCCAAATTTTTCTCCCTCTCCACCACCCTCCCTCCTCCTCAAGAGAGCAAGCAATCTGATATAGATTAAACATGTCCAAGCCTTTTAAACATATTTCCATATTTGTCAAAATACTATTTTCACCTTTTTTGAGGGTTTGCTTTTTCTTTCTCATGGTTTTTCCCCTTTTATTCTGATTTTTCTTTCACAACATGACTCATATGGAAATATATTTAAAATCATTGTTCACCTATCAGATTTCTTGCTGCCTTGAGGAGAGAGAGAGAAAAAAATTGGAATTCAAAATCTTACAAAAGTGAATGTTGAAAATTATCTTGGTAATTGGACAAAATGTTATTGAGAAAAAAAAGTTACTTTGAGAACTGAGTGAAGTGGGGATGGATTGAAAGCAGGGAGGCTCATCAGGAAGCTATTAGCAATAGTCCAGGCAATGATCAACCACCCATACCACCATATCATTGATGGTCATATGCATAAAAGAGGCCACACTGGTTCCTGTGACTTTGAAAACTTAAGTCCCTGGGACTTTCCTTTACAACTTCATACTTTGTAAAAAGGAGAAATTTTATTTACAAAGAATCTACCGCAGGATGGGAAGTAGTGAGGGAGAGAAAGAAGATGAAATTAGAGAGAAAAAATAGGAGAGGGGAAAACCCAGTCTGGCAAAAACAGTCCTCATGGAGATAAGTCATAGCTTCTATCCTTTAGTGCTCTAATGTGGCTAAAATAGTTTGATATTTCAGGACTGGGAACATTATGAAGGAAAAGGCAGGTTTATAGGATTCTTGCACTTTGGAAACTCATCATCTCTTGCCCAAATTATTGCCAATAGACTCTTGATTGGTCTTCACTCCACCAACCTGCCAAAATGACTTATTTAAAGCACACATCTGACCTTTTCAGTCAAGGAGGAAAGAGGCCCCTTTCTCACCCTCCTTTCACTTTGTTGCTTTGCTGGGAAGGCTTATCCCAACTCCCCAGCCCAGGCAATGATGAAACACCATCTGGTCCCAGATACGAGGTTGTTGACATTTCAATCAACCAACCAGACCCTGTAGAAAAAGGCAGACTCTTGAAAATATTTTCTCGCTTCCCCAGAAGGGACCCAAACTTCAAAATTCAATTACATGAAATCAAAATTGATTACAGCCTACACAAAGACAAGTCTGCTCTGTTCTATTCCTAGAAAATTTAGTTAAACCAGGCTGTGGCATCTTGAGATAATTGGGAATAAACATGTTGCTTTCAATTTGCAATTTTCTTCTTGACAATTATATGAAATTAAGTTATTAAGTTGAGGAAAGCCTATTATGGTGGCTATCTTCCTAAATGTCTTATTGGACAAAGATTCAGATCATTTGGATGCTCATCAGCCACAATTTCATTTTCCCCCCAGATATAACATCAGAGTAATACTGCTCTAGATTAAGTTAGTAGCAATAGCTACTACTAATGAAAATGTGATAAAAAAATTGGAAATGAAGAGATACCCAGTGATTGGGCAATGGCTGGACAAGCTGTGATTCAGGAATTTTAGAAATGACTTAGAAGGCTTTAAGAAGTGACAGGTAAGAGGAATTCTGGAAATGGGAGGATTTTTAGGGGTTAGGGACTAGATCTGAGATTTCTTCATCTGAAAAAACTCCTGGAAAAGGAAACAATTTTCACTGAGGCAGGCTGATACCTTCTCTACAACACCTAATCTTGGGGTCGTCTGGAGTGTCCAGAGGTTAAAAGACCCCATGGGGTTACAGAGAGAACCATATCCCCAAATCCATGGTTCATCACATTCATCTCCTCTCTCTGGCAGGATGTGTATATTTTGTCTTTATTCCTTTGGAGTCATGGCTTATAAGTGTGCCGAGCAGTTCTAAAGTCCTTTGAAGTTGTCTTTCTCTATATTAATATCACTATATAAAGTGTTCTCCTAGTTCTTCTCACTTCCCTTTGCATCATTCTATGGTGATATTCTGTTTCCTCTGAAACTTGTACATTATGTTTTATCTTATGGCAGCATATTCCCTTACATTCACACACTGCAATTTGTTTAAGCATCGACCGATAGAACGCCCTCCTTGGTTTCCAGTTTAAGGCTCTCCTGAAAAGAGTTAGTGGAAATATGTTTTGTTCACAAAAGACTTCTTTGTTCTTCTTGGGCTGTAGACTAGGGCCAAGGCAGGCCCAAGGACATGTCAGTTTAGGAGTTTGGGGGGCACTGTTCCTCAGGAATGATGCTTCCTTTCCCATTTCTGTGCCTTCACATTGGCCATCCCCCATGTCTGGAACGCGCTCGATCTTCACCTCCACCATGAAGAATTGCTCTTCCTTCAGGATACAGCCCAAGAGCCATCTTCTACACTATCCACTTCTTAATCCCCTCAATTGCTAGTACTTACCCTCCAAAACAAAAGCATATTTAACTATTTTGGAGCTATTAGCATTTAGCTGATGAAACATATACTCATATGAATGAATGATAGATGGAAAACATATATTAGGAGTCAGTCATTGAATGGGCAGCTAGGTGACATAGTAGGCAAAGTATGGATCTGGAGTCAGGAAGGATCATCTTCTTCAGTCTCATTCACCTAACTGTGTGACTCTGATCAAGTCATTTAACTCTGTTTGCCTCAGTTTCTTCATTTGTAAAATGAGCTGAAGAAGGAAATGACCAACCACTCCAGTATCTTGGCCAAGAAACCCCGAATAGGGTCACTAAGAGTTGACTTGACTGAAAAATGACCAAAAAAGTCATTAAATATTTATCAAGCACCTAGATCCTGAAGGATCTTATATTCTAATGGGAAGACAAGGAATATTGGTAATAACAATAGCTAGCCTTTATGAAGCTCTTTTAAAGTTTGCAAAAGTCCTTTACGTATATTATCTCGAGCCTCACAACTAACCTGGGATGTAGGTGCTATTATTATTCCCATTTTATAGATTAGAAAATGATTCCAAGGGAGGCTAAGGATTCATCTATGGCCATATGGGAAATATGTGTCTGAGGCAGGCTTTGAACTCAGGTCTTCCTGACTTCATTCTATTCACTGTACCACCTTGCTGCCTCCACACATGGAGAATGGTGGTCAGCTAAGGCAGTTATGCTCTGGGAAGTCTTTCTGCTAGAGCTTCCGATGCTAGAGCAGTCCGATTATTGGACTGAGTATGTCATCGTAGCAGCTGAAGGGTTCTGGAGTTTCCTGCTTGTGCACTATGGGAGTGAGCAGGGGGTCTTCCTGACTCTTTTTTGGCTTTTGACCCACATGGAGGCTTTAAAGATGCTCCATTCTCTCCCCTCTCTCCTTCCACAAGGAAGTGCTTTTGCTTTTCCTTTCTCAGAGAAAAATGGGAGGACAAACAAAGGAATGGAGGTTTGGCCATCTTGGACGTCTTCAACAGAGGCTGAATGTTGGATACACATTATTTTGGGTACATTATAAAGGGGATTTTTTCAAGTATGGCATTAGACCCTTAAGGTCCCTTTAATCTTATAAATTCAATGATTTCATGAGAACCAAATTGTGTTTCTCTTTACCTCCATGTCTAAAGATAATGCAGTTTTTAGAGGGAGAGTGTTTCAAAAGGCAAAGTTCATTGATCGGATACCAGGAGCTTAAGACCCAATCCCAATGTGGTCTACCAGAGTTATTAAATTAAGACCTACAGTCAATTTTTTACTTCTTTTGGGAAAATTTACAGATATTTTTTACTTTAATGCTCACTTTATTCCCAGACAAGTCCTTTCTCCTCCTTGAAAGAAACATTTTTTTTTAAAAGGGGAATTTTTTTTTCAGCAAAACTAAGCAATACACTAACCAATTATTGTATCTGCAATGTTCTTTGTACTCCCATAGTCCCACACCTTGGCTAGGAAGAGAGGCAGGTTCTGGGTTCTTCTTCAAAGCCAATCTTTTCAATCCCACATTCGATTTTAAAGGAGAAATTTATCTAATGCTTGGGAAATTCCACTCAGCTGAATGATGGAAGGGGGGGGAACCTTCTTACCACAATCAAAGATCACCTCCACAAAGTCTGTGGGCTCATGGTATGGGACAAAGATATCATTGATGGGATCCGTTACATTTTCTAGTTGGATTTTGTTGCCTTTCCTTCCCTCCAAGTCCTAGGCGATGTCTGAATCCTGAAAATCTTAAATTTTTGTCCTATCACAGGACAGGCTTGTGTGCTGGATAGAATCGGATAGATTGTGTTTCCTACAATGGGAAAGGCAGGGGATGGTGTTGTAAAGGGGATGTGGCATCTCCTGGGATGAGATACAAGTATCTGGAAAAAGCCCTCAACTGGGATTCAGAACCCCTGATCGTGCTACGAATGTATGACATACATAGTAGGTAGCGTCTGGGACCTGGAGTCAGCAGTCGGTGGGCATTCTACTGAATAAGTAGAGTAGGAGAGTCAGCTAAATGGCTTCTGCAGTACTTTCTAGCTCTGTCATTCTGTCTCTTCCCCTCTCTGGGCCTCAGTTTCTCACCTGATTTCCCCCCAAGGGTTAGCTACAGCCTCCTTTTCTGCACAAACCCAGCCCTCCTCAATCTCAGAGCCTCCCCTTTTATCCCCACTATGCGCGTGCTCTCTTGTGGCAGAGGCCGAGCTCTTCACGACGGCTGGTGGAGGATCGTGATCCCTGCCCTGAACTCCTTGCTGATGAAGTAGTAGCAGAAGACGTCCAGGCAGCAGTTGATGTTGGCGAGGCACAGGGCCAGCTGCAGGGCAAAGCTGATGCCCTGCTTGATGCTGCAGTCTTGGACAAAGCCGTTCCTCACCAGGAACTGCAGGAAGATGCACAGGTGCACGGGCAGGAAGGAGGCCACGAAGACGGCCAGGCTGGCGGCGATGGAGCGGATGATGGGCGCCCTCCTCACGGCCGACCGGTCCAGCTTCTGGATGCTGTGGAAGGAGCAGAAGCAGACCGTGGCCATGGGAAGCAGGAATCCAAAGAGTTCCAGGGGGACGATGGCCTGGGCGCCCCAGGCGCCGTCGGACATGTTGTGGAAGCAGGTGGAATTGGGGCCCTCTCCGTGAAATTTGTGGATGGGGATGGCGCACGTCCACACCAGGGCCCAGATGGAGCCACAGACCAGCAGGACGTTCCTCGGGGAGCGGACTCTCCGCACCCAGAGCGGGTACCCGATGGACACGTAGCGGTCGAAACTGATAAAGGTGATGGTGAAGACGCTGCCGTACATGCTGACGAAGTAGAGGCACTCGACCATGGTGCAGAAGGACGAAGGCTGGGCCGGCGCCATCTTGAAAGGAAGAGACAGCACGAGCAACAGGTCAAAGACCGCCAGGTTGATCATGTAGATGGACGTGACCCTGTACTCCTCCCGCCGGTTTCTCAGGAAGGAGACGAAGCTGCAGATGGCCAGTAGATTGAGTCCGAGACCCAGGACGAAAGTGGGGATGTGGATAGTCAACTCTACCGTCTTCATGAGGCTGTCGACTTCTCGGAAGGAGCATTCCTCGTTTTGACTCCCGGCTTTCATGTTGGCCCCTGAAACACAAACGGCAGATAAGGCTCCTGCCCCATTAATTTACTCACATAATTCACCTAAGGAGCAGTGCAAGCAAACCACAGTCATTTTCTCAGAGAAACGCTCGGCGCAGGGACAGAGGAGACCTGGTCAGTGGTTCCTCCCTCCCTTCCTAGGGTGTGGCCAGGGGAAAGTCCCTCGAACTTCTGTATTTGGTCCTCCCTAAGTGTAATATTACAGGGAGGGGTTAATGATGTTGAACACCCCTTGTTGCCCTGTGACCCTCAGGAGGACACCCATCTCCACCTCCGACACACACATACATGTGTATATGTTGGGTTCAGGGGTGGCGTGTCTATTTGTGGCTAATCAGCCTAACGAGCTCAGAAGGCTCCCCCCCAGGGGGACACATAAAAGCACATGTGAACATTTGGAATGGAGATGCCTCCGAATGTGCCCATCTCCCGGTTCTTTTTTGCAATTCTGCTTTGCCCACAGAGCACGGGGTCTTCTGGGCACTAATCTTCCGAGGAGCTGTCTTAGTACAGAACAAAGTCTGAATCTCTTTCTCTCCCCAAACTAGGCTTTTGGTTTATGACACAATTCTGTTCAAAACCAGAATCCAGAGACACAGTTGCCTCCTTTCTCAGAGAGCTAGCTGTGGAAATGTCCTTTATTTGAATACATGACCCCGTCCCGAAGCCCATTGCAAGGGGGCTCTCCTCAGCAGCTCTTTGTGAGTAGTGGGACCTGTAGGGCTCCAGTCTTGTGGGGTCCTGTTTGGAGATTCCCGGTCCTGAGAAGGAAGATGGGAAGAGTCAGCTTCCAATCGGGGCGCAGAAAGAAACCGTGAGAGGAGTTGGCCATCGTCATCATGGTCAGCCTGCCACATGAGACACTTCAGGGAATTCCCTTTGGGTAAGATCCAGGACTTTTCTCTTGATCAAATTGAATTAGCTTCTTGGATTTTTGTTTTGCTATGATGCGGAGAAATGAGTTTCTTTGTTATTCACCATGTATGTTCCTCATGAAACTAGTATGAACCTTGTTCCTTCAGCCAAACAAGTGTCAAAACTGTATAAATATGTACACATAGATTGGATTTAACATATACTTTAACATATTTAACATGTATTGGACGACCTGCCATCTAGGGGAGGGGGAGTGGGGGAAGGAGGGAAAAATCTGAAACACAAAACTATGCAAGGGCCAGTATTGAAAAATTACCCATGCACAGGTTTTGTAAATAAAAGGCTATAATAATTATAATAAAAAATGAAATGAAATAAAGTATCAAGCCTTGGATTCAGAGCTTGGGATCCCCCTTACTCCTAATAACAACGACAAAGTCATCAGACTATAGATTGAACCCTGGAGACTAACAGTACTAAGGGAGCAGATTGCTATAACTTTAGCCTGGTACCCGAGAAGAGCAGAATCACGATGTCTGGTTCCGACTTCTTGCTTCCCTTCTTGGCAGAAATGAAAGCTTCTCTTGGAGAAAAGTGAGGAAAGAAGAGCATTAGGAACGTCTATTTTTGTCTCCCTTTGAGCCACACAAGGAGAGCTCCCTACACAAGTCTGCTCTCCAGACGGAAGATTGCTTTCCCCGATTCTTGTACTGGACCCCCCCCCCCCACCCCGGCAACCTTGGCGTGAGGTGCTCCCTAAGCAAGCCATCTTCTCGGGGTAGAAGGCTAGATTCTAGGACTCTTGCATTTGGTGTTACTCATGAAGCAACCCTTCAGAAAACCCTATTGTTGTTGTTGTTTTCCTAGAACCTTGTGTTCCAGAACCAGGCCTGAGAAAGCTTTCCTTTGAGGAGCTGAGATTCAGGCCCGACATTGGGCAGAAATTCCCATGGTGGAAAAGCTGTCTCCTACTGTCACGTACTACCACGTAACTGCCAGCCCCACCAATGGCTGCTGGGGTTGGAGTGGGGGACGGGAAATCCTTCAAATCTGATGCACTTTCAGAATTCTCCAGAAGAGATGACCATCCGTTGGGGAATGACTAAACAACTTCACGGTAAAAGAGGGTGATGGCACAATATTCAGCTCTACAGAATGATGAAGGAATGATTAGATGAAATCTGGGTAGACTCGTAGGAACTGGTGAAGAGGCAAGATTGTTTTTGCAAAATAAAGATATTTTAAAAACAAAAACTTGAGAAAAATGTAAGAGCTCTGATCATAAATCCAGGGATCCAATAATGCAGACGGCTGCCTACCTCCTAAAGGAAAGATGAAGAAGCCAGAGTGCACATCTAGACTTGCTTTTTTTTTTTTTTTTTGCTGAGGCAATTGGGGTTAAGTGACTTGCCCAGAGTCACACAGCTAGGACCTGTTAAATGTATGAGGTCAAATTTGAACTCAGGTCCTCCTGACTTCAGGGCTTGTGCTCTATCCACTGCGCCCCCTAGCTGTCCCTAAACTTGCTTTTTAAGGCATGACCAGTTTGGGAATTTGTGATTTCTTTTTTCTTGCTTTCTAAATGGAGAAGATGGGAGAATGAAGGAAAGATAGGAGATTTTTTTCACTGAATTAAGCAGTAAATTTATATTTAAACAATCTCTGAAGAAGAGAAAGTTTTAAAAAGAACCCCCAGATCTCCAGTAGACAAGTAGTACAGAGGGAAAGGGGGTAGTTCTGGACTGAATTTAATTTTAATTAATTAAATTTAATTTAAATTTTAAAAATCCAATTTAAATAAATAGTTTAAAGCACCTACCCCACGGAAGGTGCTGGGCCCTAGGGGGATATTCTAAAAGTCTAGTTACAGGGGTCCTCAAACTCCAGCCCACAGGCCAGATGGGGCAGCTGAGGATGTTTATCCCCCTCCCCCAGGGCTAGGAAGTTTCTTTATTTAAAGGCCCACAAAACAAAGTGTTTGTTTTTACTATAGTCCGGCCTCCAACAGTCTGAGGGACAGGGAACTGGCCCCCTCTTTAAAAAGTTTGAGGACCCCTGTATGTGACTTCCACAGTGTGGGTATTCTCTTCACCAGTACAGATCTCAACCCAGCTCTAACTTAGTAGCTCGGTCTTCAAGAGTTCCCTGAGGGTCAGCCCAGGCAAGCAGCTCACTCCTGCTCCCCCCAGATGTTGTCTGAGAGTCCAGGAATCACAGCAGATGCTAGAGATAGACAAACAACCCCCGCCCCCATTGCATCGCTGCTGCCCTCGAGGAGCTCACCCTCTCTGGGGGAACAGCACCACGAGCTGCTTCTTGTCCCACCCCCTGCTTGAAGAGACCCAATGCCGGCGTGGTGTGGGGGGCGCAGCTGTGGCTCAGGCCGAGGCTGACTGTGCAGTCTGGGCCCACGGGCTCCACAGCTCGGGCACAAAGAGTCCGAAGGACCAGATGTCAGACTGAACGGGTGCTGGGGTCAAGGGCCCTCGGGTCAAGGCTGGGTCAAGGGCTGTCTCTGAGCCAGACTGGCCCCAGGGCCCTCAGAAATCTCCCCGGCAACTCTCCGGGAGCAGAGATCGCAGGCGGGCACCGCCCGCCCCTGGGAAAGGGGACTTCCTCACTGGGAGGTCTAGCTGACCCACCAGCCCAACCCCCGAAAGTTAGTGAGGCTGCTGCAGGAGCAGGAGGGATCGAAGAGGCCAAAGAATACAGAAGGGTGGGGAGGTCCTGGGGGGGGGGGGGTGAGAATTCAGTCCCCCTGCAGGTCTCTGACGGGGCAAATGAGAAGGGGGTTGTGCCTGCCTGGGAGGGAAGATCCTCCTGTCACCGATGCAATGATAGAAACAGGTCTGGGGAAGACATGAAAAGGGCAGAGAAGGATGGGGGTGGGGAGAGACGGAGAGAGAGAGACAGAGACAAAGAAGAGAGAGGAGAGAGAGAGAAAGATAAGAGAGAGGAGAGACAGAGGGAGAGAGGGAGAGAGGGAGAGAGATAGGCAGAAATGGAGACAGACAGAGAAGAGAGAAGAGAGAGGAGGGAGGGAGAGGGATAGGCAGAGACGGAGACAGACAGAGACAGACAAACAAACAGAGAGACAGAGGGAGAGGGGGAGGGGAGGGAGAGAGAGAGAGAGAGGCAAAGATGGAGACGGAGACAGACAGACAAACAGAGAGAGAGACAGAGAGAGAGGGAGAGAGAGAGAAGAGAGAGGGGGGGGGAAGAGGAGAGACAGAGACAGACACATTCAGACCCAGACAGAGACAGACAGAGAGACAGGGAGGGAGGGAGGGAAACAGCGAAAGAGGGAGGCAGAAAGGGAGGGAGAGACAGAGACACACACACAGAGACAGAGAGATAGACAAGGAGAGAGAGAGACAGACAGACAGACACAGAGAGAGACAGAGACACAGAGAAAGAGACAGAGAATTAGGGATTCTGAAAGCTTTGGTCCTTTGATCATATTTTAAGTAAAGATTCTCCCTATTGGGGAGAGAAGTCACCTAGAGAACCCCGCCTTTCCATGATCTTCCATGATGATTCCGGTCCTGCCTCTGGTTCTTCTAGTCCTTTGCCCAGCTCTCTCTCCACTTTCCTCCAGCCCAACAGACCTCTTAAGGCCCCAAAATACCATACCTCCAGTCTCAGTCATCACCCAAGCCAGCACCTGAGCCTCTGGACACTTCTCTGAACGTGTTTACAATCCTATACATACATAAAGCCCCAACTTACACGACCACATCCTCTTTTCAGCAGCAACTTTAAAAATTCTATGCCTACATAACTTCAAAATTCAGCTTTTTCTATTTTTCAAAGGAAAAAAAAAAGATTCAGGAAATCCACCTTTTAAGTAGAGGGGAAAACCCCACAATATCACCCACAGAATATTTTCTTTTCACGAATGGCAGCCCATTTCACAGATGGGTTCTGGCCCATTCCTACGACAGTTTTTTAAAAAAAAATTTTAGTATTTTATTTTTTCATTCTCCTTTTTGAAGAGGATCAATGATATCGCAGAGGATGTCTTAACCTGAGCGTATGAACTAAATTTAAGTGAGGCAGAAAATCCTCACTCTCACTCTCTTCCATTCATCAAAACCCTGTGGAGCTTTAGCCCATCTGCAATACAATTTTTCCTGCCAGGTATGCTTTGGTTTCTTGGAGCCACAGACGAGAGTGGGCTGAAATTAGGCCCCGAAGGTGGATGAACAGCCTCCGACCAGATGTGCTGGTCTTCCCAGAACACCCCCAAATCTGGCTCCCATTGCACTCATCCCTCTAGGCTGCTAGAAGCCCTACTTTGAAGGGTAGGTCATTATTATTCATAGAATGCTGGACCTTGGAGGACATTGTGTTTCCTTTTGCAGATGAATCAACTGAGGTTCAGAGAGGTCATAGGATGACAGATTTAGAGAGGAAAGGAAACTTTTGGGTCATTGGGTCTAATACCTCATCTTAGAGAGGACAAAATTGAGGGTTGAAGTCTTCTTAGCTCACAGACTGAGACATCTTTGTCTCAAAGAAGTTTGATACTATGGCATCTTTCTGTATTTTTTCAAATAATGTATGTAAAATTGGAATCGTTCTCTTTGAATGTTTCATAGAATCCATTTGTAAATCCATTTGCTCCTGGATGGTTTTTTTTTTTCCCTTTGTGAGTTCATTTAGAGCTTGTTCAAAATTTTTTTTCCTGAGATTGGATTTTTGACTATTTGTAAATCTATTCATTTAATTTATTTTTATGACATATAATCGGGCAAAATAATTTTCAACAATTTCCTTGATTATTTTCTTTGTTGTGAGTTCTCCTTTTTCTTTTTGATACTGACAATTTGGTTTTCCTCTTTCTTTAATATCAATCCTAGTTATAGGGTTATAGGATAGATAGCTTTATCAATTCAATAGTTTTTTGGTCATAATTTTTATCTCTGATTTTCACAGTTGCTACTTTGATGTATATATTTTAAAAAATTCATTGCCTTTCTAGTTCATTGCTATTGTGATGTTGCATTCCCAATAAATTGGTGTTCTTTCTTTTGGTGGTGAATGTACTTAAAATATATATGCTTTTCTCTCAGGGAGGTTTTGATTATATCCTAAAAGTTTTGGTATGTTATATTATTGTCAGGTTTTTTTTTATGATTCTTCTTGTTGATTCAATGATTTTTTTCCTTTAATAAACCAGATTCTTTAGAATCATATTATTTAGTTTCCATTTAACTTTGAAGCTCTATTCAAATTACTTAATTAAAATTTTAATTTTACTTACTAAAGTCTTTATCACTTTATAATCAGCAAAAATATGCATTTTCTGTATTTATTTATGATATTTTTATGCCTGAGCTGCTAGCACACGATCAATTTTTGTAAACAAGTCTGCTAGCACATGGGCAATTTTTGCTAATATGTTATGTGCAGTTGTATATTCTTTTCTGTTCCCACACTCATTACCAGAGAGCTACAATGTCTAACTTTTCTAAAATTCTCTTTAGGTTCCTAAAAATGTTTCTTATTTACGTTTTTGTTAGATGTGTCTAGCTCTGAAAGGGATACATTGAAATTCCCAGCTATTATAGTTTTGTTATTTCTTTATATAGTCTGGTTAACTTTTCATCTAAGAAGTTAAATGCCTTTCCATTAAGCATATGTGTGTGTGTGTGTGTGTGTGTCTGTGTGAGTGGGTGTTTGTGTATGTGTGAGTGAGTTTACTTGTCTGGGTACAGACTGCTTCTCCTAGTGGAACATAAACTCCTGAAGAGCAGATCCAATTTCCCGTGGGCTTTACCCGCCCAGAGTCTGTCCCACAGGAGACATCAGATAAGTGACCACTGAACTGGACTTCAGGGCCTGGGAGAACTCTGGGATTTCTTTGACTTCCTTGCTTTACAAATATCAACAAATAGACATTTTTTTAAATTAAAATAATTCAGCTCTGTAATGTTCTTCTCTAAAATATGATTGTTCTCTGGGAGCAGGTTTCCTGGGGGGCTTCTGGAGGCAATCTTAGTTTCAGTTCGGAGTAATAATCACCTCAAATGCAGCCAGCTGTTAAAAAAGTTCAGATCCTCTATTTTCTCTTTCCTTCACTTGGAGCTCAGCTAGCTTTCTGGAGGCCTTCCAGACCTTGGTTTCCATGTTCTCCACAGGACAGCCAGCCATCTCTTCTCTGTCTTCCTCAGTTCTGCCCGACTGAATCCTGGCTTCTCAATCTCCTACAGTGCTTAGTTGGCTTGTGGGAGCTCCTTATATATGGTCTCTTAAAGGTGTGAACTCTAAAGGTGTGAGAAGTGTGAACTCTAATGTGTGAACTCTCCCAAAGGTGTGATCTCCAAAGGTGTGAACCAAGTACATAAACATTGTTTCTATCAATTCCAGTGACTTAATATCTTGTTTCAAGTTCTGGCCCATAACATAAAATTAGACAATCGACTAGGCACCTTGTAAGAATCCTAACACAGCTCCAATTGTCTCCCTGTCTCTCTGGGATGAGAAGGAAAAGACGTGACACCTGTTATAGGTACTAAGTCTTGCAAGCTCTACTGAGTAGGCTGGCAGAGGAGGCAGCTGGAGGAGGCTGCTGGAGGAGGCTGGCAGAGGAGGCTGCGGGAGCTTCACTGGCTTGGAGGAATGAGGATCTTTGGGTCTCAATTCCTGTCTCCCTCCCTTTCTGTCTGGGGCTCCGCTCGACCAGGTTGTGCTGAGGCTCAGCTGAGGATCTGGAGAGGAGGCTGCTTTGTAAGGTGGCTTGTTGGGACCCAATGGCCGAAATCTAGATGGAGGGAGACTCAAGTGTCTCCCACTGGCAACTCTGGGAGCTGCGGTTGATGAGGTCACCCATGGCCCCACCGCCACATAAAGATACCCATCGTGGTCTGAAGGGATTGATGGGTAAGGAACGGGGGACTTGGGGAGGGGGGGCCTGGGCCAACCAAAGTTAAGGTCAAGCTCCTTCCTGGAGCATGAGCCTCTCCCTGCACGGAGGCCCTAGCTGCTTCCTCCCCCGGGGGCTCAGTATCAGAGGTAGGAGGGCTGAGAAAGGCCTGGGCTCACTGTGGTTGCCCGTGGGAGGATGAGGGGCCGGAGGAATGGGGCTCTTTTGTTCTCAGTCTGAGTCAAATCCGAGATGTCAGAGTTAGACAAATAGGCTGAGGAAAGCCGGAGCCCCAGAACTGCCCGTGGCCAGGATGCTGCTCCTCTCCTCCAGCTCCCAGCCCCATTTCCCAGCCCTGCATGGAGGGAGCTCCCTGAGGCTTCCGGGGCCTCCTCTCCTCCCCATCTCTGCCGTCCATCAGTCAAGAACCCAGCCACTAAATCGGAGGGGATCTGTAGGGTGACCCCCAGCTTGTTCCCCTTCCCTCTCCCCAAACCACATTTCTCATGGGGATTTGGGGATGCAGGGTCCTAGCAGGAAATGCAGAGACATCTCTACACCAGGGCAGTTTGGATCCTAGAACCAGAATGATCCAATTCCATTCTACAGATGAGGAAACTGAGGTCAAGGGAAATTAAACGGCCTTCCTGAAGTTGCTCCAGTTAAACGTGGGGTGAAGAGAAGGTAAGTGGCTGGCCCAAGAACGCTCTCCTGCCTCCCCGCCTCTGCCTCTCCTTAGGCAGACAGGTCTCTCATTGGTGAATGAAAGGACGCCTTCCCCCCCCTCAAGGGCCTCCAGCTGTCACTGAGGCTGGAGCTGGGGGAAGGGCATCAGTGGAGAGTCCTGGCCTCCCTGGCCCTAGAGTCCCCCTCTCTCCCTGACCTTTGCTGCCTTGTCACGGCCAAGTGACCGTCCTTTTCTGGGCCCTCGCAAAATTAGATCGGAGAGGTCAGTGGTTCCCAAACGTTTTATAGACAAAAAACACCTTTTAATGTTAAAATACAGGAAAGCAATGGTTTCTCAGCCTCTCCCACAGCAGCAGCTGCATTATTAGTATTTGCTGAGTGGTGAAAAGCTTTTGGACCAGAACCACTCCCTACAGGAACGGACCCCCTGCTCCCAGGGGCTTGGGAAGGAGAATGGTCCCTGGGTACGGGTGCCGAGTCAAAAAGGGTGGGGCATGCCTCCCCAGTGCTCTGGGAGATTTCCCAGAGGGCCTCTGGGGCTTCTGGTTTCTTTTTCCTTTGTAGGTTTGGGGATTTCCCCTGAGCCCAAGGGACAGCCCCGGCCCCCGGGGAGCACCCAAGGAGAAGCAGAAATGCCAGCCCTAGGAATGGGCTGGCGCAGAGTTCAGCCGGGCCCTGCCAGCTGCTGGGAGCCCCGTGCCCAAGGAGGCTCTGGGGAA
The DNA here is from genome assembly GCF_902635505.1 of Sarcophilus harrisii. NCBI lineage: Eukaryota > Metazoa > Chordata > Mammalia > Dasyuromorphia > Dasyuridae > Sarcophilus > Sarcophilus harrisii. The sequence continues at coordinate 456,105,423 of NC_045429.1, forward strand.
GGGCTGCCAAGGAGAGGGGCCAAGAGTTCTCAGGAGGACGTCGTCACAGGGAGGCACTTTCCGGCTTCTTGTTGTCCAGTAGACGCAAGCATGGGAGAAATGGTGACCGAGCAGGGCTGAGAAGGGACAGGTGCCGAGGGAGGGCAGCAGCCGGGCAAAGGCGGGGAGGGGAGAGATGGGGCTCCAGGTGGTCGGAGCAGGCTGAAAAAGGACTGAACAAAAACAGTAAAATAGCAGATCTCCCTCAGGGTACCTTCCACCCACAGGTGCTAGTGCTGCCCTCTGGGCCAGACAAGGCCAGAGAAGGTCCCTTCCCCTCTGAGAGCCCTGCATCTCTAGTAACTCAGTAACTCGGCAGCCAGAGGATGTGCGCCTGAGCCAAGAGGGAAAGGCTGTGGTCCCACCTATAGCCATCACTGACTTTGTACGGCAGTGCCCAGGCCTTTGGGGTGCTCTGGAGGCTCCGTGGGACTGAAGAACAAGCCCTGGCTCTGGAGACCCAAGGTCCGAGTTCAAATTCAGCCCCAGATGCTTCTTACCTGGGTGATCTTGGGTAGTCAGTGGGGAAGCTTTATGCACTGAGCTCTGGCTTAGGAGAACAACCGTCCCTGCCCTCTCAAGTATTTACTGGGATCTGTCTGTCTGTCTGTCTGTCTATCTATTTCTCCTCTCCCTCCAAATCCCCTTATACAAGGGAATATAGATACAAGGGGAGCTACCAGCTGCTCAGAAAAAGCTCCATGTGGAAGGCAGGGCTTAAATCAGGTCACAAAGGAAGTGAGATTCTGAGACATGGAGGTGAGAAGAGAGGTATTGCAGCCTGGGAGAAGCGGAGGGTCCCATATGAGGTAAAAACTCAGGCTGATTTGGCTGGACCGTGCTCATCGTACAAGGAAATCCTGTATAAGGGTCTGGCAAGGTCAGTTACCAAGGACCTGATAGGCCAGCCCGGAGCTTGTATTGGATTGAAAAGAAACAGGGAGTCATGGGTGTTTCCTGGGGGGAAGAGGGGTTCCAGCAGTGAGGCACTGGGGAGAGACCATTTGGCAGTTGTGTGGGGGATGATGTGCAGAGACTCGAGTTAACAGCCATTTATTAAGTGCTTCCCACGTGGCAGAGAGAATTAAGGGCAGAGACTGCCATGAGGCGGCTGCCATGACCATGAGTGTGGCCGGGACACGCACAAGCAGAAAGAATGATGGTCCCGGCCCTCAGGAAGCGCATCTTCTCCACGGGAAGATGAACCATTAAAGGAAACTGAAAGGAGGTGGGGCAAGGAGGTGGAGAAAGGCCGGGAGGCAGGAGCCTGGAGAGGACTGAAGGCCCAGAGAGGAGACTGGGAGGCTCCATCACCCCCAGGAGAGGTAACAAGGTCCTGACCCAGGTGTTGTCTGTGGGAGTGGAGAGGAGGGGGTGGATGCTAGAAGACCGAAAGGATAAGAGGCATCGGGTGTGGGGATCTATGGGTGGGAAGGGTGAGGACCCATGGGCCTCAAGTGGTCAATCTGGGCGATGTCCCTTCCGCTTTCAAAAATGCCCAGGTCTCCCCAAGGCTTAAAAAAGCTCCCACTGGAGCCTCCTTGCCCCCGATCCAGCAACACAAATGGCTCCTTAAGTTCCCAGCAGAGCCACTTGTATCTACACAGCTGCCTTCACTTCCCTCCTTCCCTCCCTTGGTCCTCAGCCCTGTGTCATCTGCCTGTGACTCATCACCCAACTGAAACACTTCTCTGAGTTGCCGGGGATCCTTCAGTGACCACAAATCCCATCTTCATTCACACACTCATCTCTCTGCTCTAGACTGTTCTGGTCCTGATGATCTCAGTTCTCTTCCCCACTCTAGTTCAGGCCACGCATCGGCTGCCAATGGGCTCTTCCCCAAGGGCACAGCCAACCCTGTGATGGCCACCGATGGCCTCCGGAGCAAACAATAAACTCCTGGGCTTGGTCTCTTCCCAGCCTTGACCCCGAACTATCCTTCTGGCCCCTCTGGATGTTACTCTGCAAAACCTGGCCTTCCTCACTGCTCTGGATCTATCCGCACTGACTAGTTTTGTATCTGTGCTTGCATGTATTTGTATGGGGACTTATTGTCTCCCCCATCAGAATATCAGCTCACGGTGGATACGGATTATTTTCTTCTTCATAATTATGTTTCCAGCGCCCGACACATAGTAGGTCCTTAATAGATATGTGTTGATGGATCAGCTGGAGGGAAGGAATTATTTTGATTGCAATGGGGGTTTTAGAAGAGGGAGGGACTTGGGAGGAAGATGATGCATTTCATTTTAGGCTGTGAAGTTTGAGCTGTTTATGGGAGTATCCATTTAAAAATGACTAGTAGAAATGGTTTGGGAGTGAAGCTCAGGATAAGTAAAGTTAAATTTTAAATCTGAAGATAATTAAACTCATGGGATGATAGAGACAGAGAGACAAAAACAGATACATAGAGACAGAAAGACAAAGAGAAACAAAGATATACAGAGAGACAGAGATAGACAGAGACAAAGAGAGAGACAGAGAAAGAAACAGACACAGAGTGACAGATACAGAGACGGACAGAGAGAAAGAAACAGAGACAGAAAGAGGCTATAGAAAGACAGAAACAGAGAAACAGATACACAGATAGAGACAGAGGCTATGAAAAGACAAAGAGACAGAGAAAGAAAAACATACACAGAGATAGACAGAAACACAGAAGGAGACAGAGGGAGGCTATGGAAAGGCAGAGAGACAGAGAAAGAGAAACATACATAGACACAGAGAGGGACAGAGAGAAGGAGAGAGATAGAAATAGACAAAGAAACAGAGAAAGAAACAGATACACAGAGGGACAGAGAGACAGAGACAGAGAGAGGCTATAGAAAGACAGAGACACAGAGAAACAGATACATAGACAGAGAGGGACAGAGAGAGAGAGAGACAAAGACAGAGCGAGAAAGAAACATACACAGAGACAGGGGCTATGAAAAGACAAAGAGACAGAAAGAAAACATACACAGAGACAGAGACAGAGGCTATGTAAAGACAAAAAGACAGAGAAAGAAAAACACACAGAGACAGACAGAAACATAGAGGGGGACAGAGAGAGGCTATGGAAAGGCAGAGAGACAGAAAGAGAAACATACACAGAGACAGAGACAGAGGCTATGTAAAGACAAAAAGACAGAGAAAGAAAAACACACAGAGACAGACAGAAACATAGAGGGGGACAGAGAGAGGCTATGGAAAGGCAGAGAGACAGAAAGAGAAACATACACAGAGAGATAGAGAGAGATTAGGGAAAGGAGAATCATCACACACTCCCAGAATTAAGCAATATAATGGATGATGCAGACAGAGGAGTGACCACAGAGGGAAAGATGAATGTCACAAGAGAATGAGCCATTTGGATTTGACCATTTAGAGATCACTGATGACTTTGAAACAATATAGCTGTTACTGTATACAGTGTCCTCTTGGTTTTACTCATTTTGCTCTTTATCATTTCCAGCAAGTATTTCCATGTTTTTCTAAGATTATTGAACTCCACATTTGTTATAGCACAGTAGTATTCCATCATAAGTATATAACAAAATTTGTTCAACTATTCCCAATAGATGGGAAATTTCCAGTTCTTTGCCACCACAAAGAGCTGCTATAAACATTTTAGAATATATACTTTTTCCTTTCTCCCTCATCACCTTTGGAAATAGAACTAATAGTGCTATTGCTGGGACTCACTGGTGACTTTGGAAAGAACAGTTTCATTTGTGTGAGAAGGTCAAAAGCCAGACTACAAAGTACTGAGAAGTTGGTGAGCAGAGGAAGCGGAGGCAACAAGCGTAGATCTGCCCCTCTTCCTTATAAGTCCATCTTCAACCATGATGGAGCTGCATTTGATGGCTCCCTTCCTGCTCCAAGTCTGTGATCTTATGATCTCAGAGCCCTTCCTGATCTTTGATTATGAGATAAAGGGGAGAAAATCAAGGAGATAAAGGGAAAGGGTAGGGAAAGGTGAAGCTGAGCCCTGGAAGACATCATTAACCACAGACTGGCCCTGATGTTTTAATAACTTGGGCCCCTGAATCCTACTGTTGAGAAAAATAGGTGATTTGCTTAACATGGAAATCCCTAGGAACCTGTTGAAAGCCAATGATGAAGCAAGAAGATGCTGCTTGTGTCCAAACACCTTACAGAGTAATTTAATGAAACTTTTCTGCTAGAAAAAATTTTGCTCCTGAAAAATAAGTTAAGTATATTTTGCAAGAAAGCAATGCTTCCTGTTTGCAAAAAAAAAAAAAGTGACTTGTTCTGATAAAAGAAGATAATAGTGGGCAATTGTTCTCCCACAAGGGAAAACAAATACCGAGAAGTACTAGTCTCAGACCTGAGTGCTGAGCCCTAAAGAACTGGTTACAAAATTTTAAAGAAGTTCAGAGAAGGAAATGAAAAGGACCTTGCAATTAGGTTCAAAAGTTAAGGGTTCAAATCTTAGCTTCGTTCCAAATCACATCATTAGAGAAACACAAATGAAAGCAACTCTGAGACTCCACCTCAACTCCATGGGATTGACAAAGATGACAGAAAGAGAAAATAAATACTGGAGGGACCATGAAAAAAAGGCACATTAACGCACTGTTGATGGAGCTATGAATTAGTTCAGAAATTCTAGGAAGCAATTTAGAACTATGTCCCAAGGTTATTAAATTGTGTATATCCTTTGCCCCAGTACACCACTCTTAGGCCTATGTCCCACAGTTTAAAAATAAGAAAAGGGTTTATATGGACAGAAATATTGTTTTTTTTAATTTAATTTTTATTTATTTTGTTAAATTTTCCCAATTACATTTAACATTTTTTTCATTAAAGCTTTTTATTTTCAAAACATATGCCTAGTTTTCAGCATTCACCTTTGCAAAACTTTGTGTTCCAAATTTTTTCTCTCCCTTCCTCCCACCCCTTTCCCTAGATGGCAAATAATCCAATATAAGTTAAACTTGTGCAGTTCTTCTATACATATTTCCACAATTCTCTTCCTGCCTAAGAAAAATCAGATCAAAAAGAGAAAAATGGGAAAAACCAAAATGCAAGCAAACAACAACAAAGGTGAAAATAGTATGTTGTGATCCACATTTAGCCCTCATAGTCCCCTCTCTGGGTGCAGATGGCTCTCTCCACCACAAGTCTTTTGGAATTAGCCTGAATCATCTCATTGTTAAAAAGAACTAAGTCCATCAGAATTGATCATCTATACAAAAATAGCCTTTTAAATTGTAATTTAGCTTTTTGAGGCCTTTTTCCCCCTGAGGCAACTGGGGTAAAGCTACTTGCCCAGGGTCACACAGCTAGGAAGTGTTAAGTGTCTGAAGTCAAATTTGAACTCAGGTCCTCGTGACTTCAGGGCTGGTACTCTACCCAGGAGCTGCCCAGTAATTTAGCTTTTTAATTGTAATAGTTTTTTAAAAGTGGCAAGAATTTGAAGGCAAGCAGATGCCCACCAATTGGGGAATGGATGACCAAATCGCGGTCTAGGATCATGATGCAATACTATTGTTTTGTGACATGGAAAAATCACTTAACCTTGGTTGCCTTGCAAAAAAAAATACTATCATTTTGTAAGAATGATGAAGGGGATAGTTTCTGAAAAAACCTGAGAAAGCATGTATAAACTGATGAGCAAAATGAGCAGTACCAGAACAATTTATATAAGAACAGCAGCGTTATAAAGGCCAACAGCTTTGAAAGGTTTTAGAACTCAGCAGGGCAATGATCAACTCTGATTCTAGAGAACCAGTGATGAAGTCTGCTACCCACCTCCTGACAGAGAGGTGGTAGACTCGAGGTGCAGAATGAGAAGTACATTTTCAAACTTGGTTCATGTGAGAATTTGTTTTGTTTGACTAGGAATATCTGTCACAATCACTTGGTCTGTCTTTCTTCTCTCATTCATTCCTTCCTTCCTTCCTTCCTCCTTTTTTTTTTTTTTTTTTTTTTGCTGAGGCAATTGGGGTTAAGTGACTTGGCCAGGGTCACACAGCTAGGAAGTGTTAAGTGTCCGAGACCAGATTTGAACTTGGGTCCTCCTGACTTCAGGGCTGGTGCTCTAACCAAAACACCACCTAGCTGCCCTCTTCCTTCCTTTTTTTTTTTTTAAACAAATAGAAGGAGAAAGGAGAAGAGATTTAAAAGGAGGAAGGATAGAAAAAGAGAGTAGAAGAAAGGAAATAAAATAAAAAGTCACTTTTATTATAATTATTATACTATATTATATATTATATCAAAAATGACTGAAAAAGTCCAGAAAGACGCAAACATAAGTACTATATCTCTAAAAGTTACAGGTTGAATTTGTTATATGTTTGAAAAGGAAAATAGACTGCATATTATATAAATCTGTAGTTACACATACAATCTTCTTTCTGTTCCATTATTTATATATGTTTGCTAAGGTTAGAACAAGAATAAATAATTTATCAGAGGAGGGGGAAGAAAACCTAACATTTAAAGCAAAACCAAAAACAATTGGAGCTACCCAAAGTCCAATGGATTTCCTTCTGAAATAATGACTTTCCTCTCATTGGAACAAAGATTCAAGAACCACTTCTTAGGGATGTTGTGGACAGTATTCTTGGTTAGGTATATATTCCCATTCAACCATCTCTTCTGAACTACTGAATATACAGTGGCCAGTGACCAACAATTATCAGATGTAAATCTGGGAGTGAAATGGTCTTAACCTAAAACAACTATTCCATCAGAGATGAAAAAAAAGTACCAGACAGAAAAAAGTTCAAGAAATCCAAAGAGAAAGCACAAGAAATTAATTTTTCCAGCTAAAGTCCACACAAAAAGTAGTCAGAAAGCTGTGGATATTGGGGAATGAGGGTAGCCAGCAAAGGTTGGTCTTGGAGCTCAATACTTGGAGGTCTTATAGTGCACCAACCAGGAGAAATCCAAGAAAGAGAAGGGCAGGGGAACAGAAATAGATGACATCAACTATAGCTCACTACTGTTGGAAATACTTTTCCTTTCTGCTCACCCTCTTGATCATAACTCCAAACATAAGTAGAACAAATTCACCTATAAAATGAAGGATAGCAGAGTGCGTTGGAAAGTAGATTTCAGTAATATTTTATTTCTAAGAAACACACCTAGAATGGAAAGATTTCAACAGAATTAAAATAATAGGCCAGAGCAAAATGTATTATGTATCAGGCAAACTAAAAAAAAAAAGGAGGGATAACAATTAAGATTTCAGATAATGTAACAGTAAAAATAGACTTGATAAAAAAAATAAATTTGGCAACAGTTATACTTAAAAGTATGATAGAAAATGGATTAATACTACATGTATACATAATATGTACTATAACATATATATTTATACATACATACACACACTCACACCAAATGCTATAGTAACTAAATGCTTAAAAGAAACAATAAACAGCAAAATGATGATAATTAGGAACCTCAAAGCACCCCTCTCAGTAGATCTAGACAAATCAAACAGATAAGTAAGAGTAATTAAATAACCAAATTGGGTTTTACAAAAGTTAGGATAAATCTCTGCTAAATACTGAAATTGAATAGAAAAAAATCATTACATATCTCATAGGCACCTTTACAAAAAAGTGACGACATATTAGAGCATAAAACCTTTATGAACAAATGCAGAAAAGCAGACATGTTTGTATATATATGTAAATATATACACATATGCGTATAACACACACACACACACACATACATTTGAATGACCACAAAACAATAGAAGTTACAATCAACAAAAGACTTTTGAAAAAAGGATTAAAATGAAGATTAAACTATGTCATCCAAATAACTGATAGGTTAAAGAACAAATCATAGAAATGATAATTTCCCTAAAGAAAATGACAAAACAGTGAAACTTTTGGAACATTTCCAAAGCAACCCAGAAGAAAAGCATGTCTTTAACCACTTGAATTACCAAACAAGAGAAGAAATAGATCAATGGACTGTATGCACAACTAAAAATAAATGAAAAAGAGCCTCAGCTCCATCAAATTTTAAAACCCAAATTAAATACCAAATAAAAATTCTGAAACCAAAGAAAAGATTTTTAAAAATGAAGACCAAAAATCCTATTGATTTGATTATCTAAGAGTTTTTTTTTTTAAATAAATAGACTATCAGTCTGATTTTTTGGTAGAAGGCAATCAAAACTAAGTGAATTTCCCAGGGTCACACAGCTAGTGAGTATCAAGTGTCAGACTGAATTTGAACTCAGATGCTCCTAACTCCAGGACTCATGGTCTATCCATTCTACCATCTAACTGCTCCCAATAGATTGTTAGTCTTTTATACAAATAATTGTATTTGTATACAATATAACAAATGAATGTAAATAATTGGAGTAACATTTATTGTTCATGTAAATAAAATCAATATCACAAAATGACCATTTAACTTAATTTATTTATTCAATGCCACCCCAATTAAATTACTAAAAATTATCTGTTAGAAAAAACAATAAAATTTCATTTGGCAGGAATTTCAAAGAAACTATGAAAAAAAGTAGTACAGATTCAGCAATGTCAGGTCTTAAAGTATGTTATAAAGTGAGAATATTGTTGAAGTATAAAATAGATAATTCTAATTATTTTAAATTAAAATCTTCTTGTATAAATAAATCAATGTGGCTAAGAATAGAAGGGATGCAGAAAATTGGAGAAAAATCTTTCATGGACAATCTCCCAGATAGGATGTGATTGTGGATAGGATGTGTGTGCTGTGACGTAGGAAATGATGAGTTGGTTGACTTATAAAAACATGGAAATACTTGCATTTATGAAAGAAGATGTTATCTATCTCTAGAGAAAGAAATAATAAGTGGAAATATGCATAGTTATTAACATATGTATGAGTGTATATGTTTATATATGTGTTTACAAATATCTATGTATATGTATGTGTGTGTATGTTCATGTTTAATTGTAGCTGATAGGGACGTGACAATGTTCTCTTTTGTTTTATTTCATTTTGTTTTGTATTGCTTTCCTGTTTTTCTATTTTCTTATTCTGTTTCTTCAAATAAAATAAATTTGAGGAAAAAACACAAAAAGGAACTATTTAAATATAACCACAAAACATTGAAGGGATAGTAATTAATTATGGTTGCACCATGCCAATGTAATAAAAATTATGATATTACCAAATCAATTTCCTCATTCTGGGTCACACCTATCAAACTACCAGATGATTGCTTTATAACATTAGGAAAAGTAAAGCAAAATGTATCTTGAGGAACAAAATATCGAGAATCTCAAAATAATGGGAATGGGGAAATGAAAAAGAAGGAAGCCTAGCTGTACTAAATCTCAAACCATATTACAAGTAATCATTATCAAAAGTATTTGTTACTGGTTAACAAAAAAAGAAAAGTTAACCAGTTCAGCATGTTGGGTACATAGCATACAAAAGCTTAGGAATATATTAGCATAATGTTTGATAAACCAAAAGACCCTAACTACTAGGGTAAATATTCACTATTTGACAAAAATTATGGGGGGAACTGGAAAACAATTTATTGAAAATTAGACTTAGAACATTATCTCACAAAATAAAGTGCAAATTGATACATGGTTTAGATATGAAAAGTCACACTGTGAAAAAATTAGATCCATAAAACATATACATATGTATACATACATACATATTTTACTTTCAATTCACAACTGCATCTTTTCTCTTCATTGCATTTATGAAAGAAGATGTTTTCCACCTCTAAAGAAAGAGATAAGGCACACTTCACTGAAAAAGAAAGAAAAACTAAATCATTATAATAATCATTTACAGTCAAGCAAAACAAATTCCTACATTGGATCACTGATCGCAGTTCAGAAATATTTCAAAGTTATTTATCATTACAATATTATTATTTTGTAAATTCTTATCCACATTCTGCTCATTTGACAACAATTTCTAGGTCTTCCCAAATTTCTCTGTTACCATTATTTTCATCATTTCTCATGGCACAATAATATTCCATTAATTTATATACCATAATTTTTCAACTATTTGCCGATTGAAGGGCACCATTGTAGTTTCCAGTTGTTTAACACTACTGTTATAACTTTTTAATAACAATTCCTGCTATAACTTTTTTCTATGTATCAGTCCTTTTCCTCTTTCTTTGATCTGTTTGGAAGCATATACAAAATAAATATTTATTGACTGATTAGCCTAATATTGCTTTTGCTCAGCCAGTGTAGACACAGTTTAATGACTTTGGGGATATAGTTCTAAATTACTTCCCAATATGACTACACCAATTCAAACTCCACCAACAATACATTAATGTTCTTGTTTTCCCACAGTCACATCAACCTATGTTATTTTCATTTTCTATCATCTTTGCCAAACTGATGGTCAAAACATGAAATTTCAGGGGTTGCTCTAAATCATGTTTCTCCAATTCTTAGTTTTTTGAAGTATTGTTTCAGATGTTTGAAAACTGACTGTTCATATTGTTCAATCATTTACCAATTAGGAAACATCCCTTATTCTTGTATATTCAAATCAGTTCTTTATATTTCTAAAATGATACCTTTATCAGAGAAACTGCTGTGGAGATTTACCCAGGTTACTGTTTTAGCTGAATTTGCTTTATGCAAAAATATTTCTATTTATGCAGTACAAAAAAAAATCAAAATAGCTTCTGCAACTCAAGATGGAAAGAATTCACGGTCAAAGTGTGAGAGAGGTTCTCGGATGACGTGTATTCTTTTTTTGCCTCTCACATTTTCTTTTTTAATAGTTTTTTATTTTTCCAAATACATGCAAAGATAGTTTTCAACATTCATCTTTTCAAAACCTTGTATTTCAAATTTTTCTTCCTCTTTTCCTCTCTTCCTCTCCCCAAGATAGCAAGTAATCCAATATAGGTTAAACATGTGCAGTTCTTCTGAACATATTTCCACACTCGTCATGCTGTGCAAAAAATCAGATCAAAGCCATCTGCATCCAAAAAAGAGGATTATGGGAACTGAATGTCAATCACAATATAGTATTTTCACACTTTTTGTTGTCGTTTGTTTACTTTCTTGTGAAGCATGATAAAGTGGAAATATGTATAGAAGAATGTTTAACCTAAATTGGATCACTTGCTGTTTAGAGGACAGGGATGGGGGAAAAGAGGGGAAAAATTTGGAACACAAGGTTTTTGCAAGTGTGAATGTTGAAAACTGTCTGCATGTATTTTAAAAATAAAAAGGTATTTTTTAAAATCAAAAGGGAAAAAAAGCAAGCAAACAAGCAACATCAGCAACAAAGAAGGCTAAAATACTATGTTTTGATCCACGTTTAGTCTCCATAGTTCTCTCTCTGGATGTGGATGACACTTTCCATCACAAGTCTATTGGAATTGCTTTGAATCGCAGATGACATGCCTTATCAATGAGATCAAACCTTCCAATATTTTCTCACTGACCTTCCCTCACATGAAATTCCATAATTCAGAAATAGTGACTTCTTCCTTTCATACTTCATTTTTTTATTAAGGCTTTTTATCTTCAAAACATATGCGTGGATAACTTTTCAATATTAACTTTTGCAAAATCTTGTGTTCCAAATTTCCCCCCGTTCCCCCCAATCCCTCCCCAGATGGCAAGCAATCCAACATATGTTAAACATGTTAAAAATATATATTAAATCCAATATATGCACACATAATTTATACAATTCTCTTGCTGCACAAGAAAAATCGGATCAAAAAGGAAAAAATGAGAAAAATAAATGCAAGCAAACAACAACAGAAAGAGTGAAAATGCTATGGTGTGATCCACACTCAGTTCCCACTGTCCTCTCTCTCAGTGGAGATGGCTCTCTTCATCACAAGATCATTGGAGCTATCCTTAATCATCTCATTGTTGAAAAGAGCCACGTCCATCAGAATTGATCATTGCATAATCTTGTTGTTACTGTCATACTTCATTTTAATGATATAATTGCTCCCTTTCACCTTTTCCTATTCAGTTTTGTTTTTTTAAATAACCCTGTCATAGACAACTCATCCCCAATCTTTCAAACTACCTTAATAATTACAACAATTATAAGGATAGTAATAAAATTTTCATATGTATATATAATAAGTAAACAGTTTGGCATTAATTAGTGCCCTATAATTAGTCTTTAATGTTTTTCTTCTATTTCCTTGGGATCTTTTGGACCTTCATTGAGTTTTGGTCTTTTATTACAAATACCAGTCTTCAGTTCATCAAATATCCTTTCTTTCATTCAGAATTGTACTCAACTTTTCTGGATAAGTTATTCTTGGATACAACCCCAGCTCTTTTGCTCTTTGAATCTTTTAGATTAGAAGCTGTTATATCTTGTGAAATCCTGGCTTATTTCTGCAGTATTAAAATTGTGGTTTTTTCCTTGTTGCTGGGAATTTTAAAACTTGGCTATGATATTCCTCTAAATTCTTCTTCTCTTTTGGGTGAATGGTGGATTTTTTTTCCATTTCTACTTTACCCTCTTGTTTTAGAACTTCAGGACAATTCTTGCAATATTGTCTCTAGATTCTCTTTTGATTATAACTTTCTGTTAGTTCAATAATTCTTATATTGTTTCTCCTCCATATGTTCCTCAGAATCAGTTGTTTCTCTAGTGAGATGTTTCAGATTCTTTTCTATTTTTTTTTTGGTTTTGGTATTTTTTGGTGTCTCATATATAATTCAATTCCTCTTACTCATCCTAGTTTTAAATAAATTAGTTTCTTCAAGATTTTGGACTTATTTTTCCAATTAGTTAACTTTTTTCATAATTTTCTTGAACTGATTTTTTTTCTAAATTTTTCCTTAATCTTTCTTATTTAACTTTTGAATTCCTTTTTACAGTCTTACAAGAACTCTTCTGGGAATTTTTTTCTGCCCAGTGAATTACACAGCGGGGAAATATTGTTCCCCTTCCTCCCAATATCAACTCAGTCCTCTCCAAAGCCCAGATTTTGCTTTCTAGGCTTTTAAATGACCTCTAAAGAGCTGCTACTCCTAGTAAGTAATTTAGTGAAAAGCATTTTGCAGATGTTTTTTGTTTTTCTTAATTTTCTACCTTTCTAAAGCTTGGTCCAGTGGTAGATAATAGGCACTTAAAAGGCCGATAAGATCATCAGTTACAGTTGGAAGGGACTAAAGAGACCATCTAGTTTAACCATTTAATTTCACAAATGAGGAACCCGAAACCCAGGGAGATTGTGTAATTTGTACAAGGTTTCCCAAGTATAGAAATTGGATCTGAACTGTAGTTCTCTAATTCCAAGTCAACCATCCCAGATATGAGTTTTTTTCAGCACCCTGGAGAGTAACAGAAATCGCAGTTTTGTCCTTCCTGAATAAGTGACCTTGAAAAAATTATTGTTTGTTTTTTTTTTGACCTCTCTTGAACCCAATTCCTCTTCTGTAAAATAGGTTTTTACTAGATGATCCCTTAGGTCCCTTTTGGTCTAGCATTCTATGAGTATGGGAAGGAGAAGAAGAGAGGAGGGAAAGGGAGAGACAGAAGAAAAAAATGGAAAGTAGAAGAGGAAGCAAAGGGATTGGGAGGGGAGGAAAGAAGAAGAGCTCTGAATGGATAGGAGAGGAGGGGGAGGGAGATTCAGGATAGGACACCATTGAAATTAGATACTTCTGGGATAACTAAGTGTCATAATGGATGGAGTATTGGCCCTGGAGTCAAGAGGGCCTGAATTAAAATCTGGCCTCAGGCACTGACTAGCTGTGTGTCTTTGGGCAAGGCACTTACTCCCAAATGCTTCCCAAAAAATGAAAAAAAAAGAAAGGAATTAGATACTTCTAAAAGGTAACCTGAGCATTCCATGTCCTAACCTGTCTTCTAAATATAATAAATATTTAATAACAGGCTCTTTTTAAAAAAAAAAAAAAGTATATATGACATTTCTAAGTCAAATCTGCATCATTAGCATTTTCTTAAATCTAGACAATCAACAAAATGATGAACCAGGCCCGATTAGGAGCATTTGCCACTCACATTGAAAATTTAGCAATCAATTCCTGTTCACTTGGTGCCAGTGCACCACAGGCTCCACAGATCAGCAATATCAGAAAGCAATCAGGCACAAGGCAAAGAAACCTATAGCAGAGAGAGAAATTCCACATTCTGGGACCACTTCCGAGGAAGTCGTATTTTAATTGTCTCCTTTTCTCTTCCCTCTTTTCCTCCCTTCTCCCTCCTACTTTTCCCTAATAATAGAATAATGGGATTCATTAACTGAAAGAGACTAGATGATAGGGTTCAAGAACAGGATTTGGATTTCTGAGCCTTATGTAGAAAATATAGAACTGATGGGCTTTGGGCTAGGATAGAGTGCTTTTTACAAGGGCTAGTGACATATATTCCCCTGGGGCTTTATGAATCTAATCCAAAAAAGTTATTAAACTGGTCCTGGAGAGGAAGGTTAGGATTCACTGACTTTTAAAAAAGTTTTTACATAGTTTATTTATACTGATGAAAATCATTATCATCATGATAAACATTATCCATAGTGCCTTTTATTCCTTCTTTTTGCCAGCACGCACATTTGCCTTTGCAGCACCCCTGATTTTCTTCATTTTGTTCTTGCGTTCCTTTTGCTGCTTTTTGGATACTCTTTTCTTCTCATACAGGCCATACCTTGTAAGTCTGTGCTTTGGTTCATTTTTTGTATAGTCAAGGGAATTCTAAATCATACCAGAGCCTGTTGTTTTGCCCCCACCAAAAGGAATTCTGAATCCCAAGACAAAAATGCCATCCGGAGTTGTCTTACACAGCTTGGCCAGTTCTCGAATTTCAGACTTGGGCACTATGGCCTTTCCAGGATTTAGGACATCTATCACCCCTGTTTATGCTGAAAAAGCCTGATGGTTCTGATAGTTCTGACGGTTACAGTGTCGTTCCCTCTTGAAACATGGTTCCCAGCTAGTTTCAACATCAGCACAAACAAGAGGCTTCCAGAAGGGAGCTGAAAAAGAGTCGAGAGTCGAGCTGAAGGATGGAGCACATGAGAGACAGATGGTGTCTAGACCCTGGAAAGACTCACCACGGGGATTCACTGACTCTTGAGCATAAAAACCATGTTTAGAATGTAGTTCTGGAAGGCCATGCCCCTTTCACAACTAGTAGAATAATGCTGAAATAGATTTTCATATCTATTATCTATACTATTTCTCAATTCAACCTACTAATATCTCTCTGAGGTAAGTGTGACAAATCTTATTGGCTTCATTTTGCTGATGATAAACCAGGCTGAGAAAAGAAAAGTGACTTACCTAAGGTCATACTAGAATTAATGATGGGGTTCTGTGACCCTAAGTCCATCACTGTGTATGCTACATCAAACTTCCCCTCACAGATAAAGGCGGGGAGTAATTTTGTTATTAAGAGTTAATCAGTCAGCTAATAAGTGTTTTTCTTTTCTTTCTTTCTTTTTTTTGCTGAAGCAATTGAGGTTAAATGACTTGCCCAGGGTCATACAGCTAAGAAATATTAAATGTCTGAGACCAGATTTGAACTCAGATCCTTCTGACTTCAAGGCTCTAGCCACTGCACCACCTCGCTACCCCCAATAAGCATTTTTCAAGTGCTTACCATGTGTCAGGGCTGTGTTGCTGCCCTCGCAGAGTTTGCATTCTGAAAGGGAAGTCTGCAGCTTGAAGGGAAGGAAGGAATAGATGAGAAATTGGGGAAAGTGATTAAAGCTAATGCAGAGATAGGATACTATCCCAGGAGCATGAATCAGTGGATAGAGCTGGATTTGGTGTTAGGAAGATCTGAGTGTGAATCTTCACATACTTAGTGGCTTTTACTTTTCTCATCTGTTAAATGGGATTAAGGCCCTTGTGGGGACATGGTGAGAATATTTGTAAAGCACTTTGTAAGCCTTAAGGCACGGTACAGATGCTAACAGGTATCATTATTACTTCTGGCTGGAGGACTTAGTCTGGGCATCTGTGGGCACTCTGCTAAAAGTCACTTGCTCTATCACTTCTTGCCTGCTTTAATGAACATTATCCTCTTAATAGACTGAGGAAATGACAAGGGAAACTTCTATTTGGCGTCTAACTCCAACGAGGAGGAACTTGTGGTAGCAATGGAGATGGGGGGGGGGAAGTGTCACCTCCTTCTTAGAAGTCAGGAGAAGGAGGCTGGGCCCAGCCTGAGATAGTCCCATCCTTCAGAGACCTCCCTTTGAGAAAGGCTGGGCAGAGGCCCTGCCAGGGACTCCCACTGGGTGGGAGCAGGCAGCCTAAGATGGCCAGCAAGGACACCCGGGTCACAAACAGAAAAGCTTCCAGCAAATGAGTCGTGACTAATGGGAGCAGTGTCGCCCTACAGAAAAGTTGTATTTGAACTTACAATATATAAAGACTTGGGGAGAAGGTGGAAATGAGAGCCAACGATAGAGAGTAACTATCAAAGCGTGAGCTGGTTCTGAGAAATAAGGTGAACGAGGTGAGGGCTGAATATTGGAATCCTCAAAAGGTTTTCGCAAAAGTGAAAGAAGCTATTGTGGGGAGCCCCTCTTGATGACATTCTAGAATGAGTTATCAAAGTGTGAACATTTGGGAAAGGAAACTATGAGTACTAAAACTCGACAAGCCTTAATAGTGTTGCTACTGGTACTGCTGCTGCAGCTAGCTAGCATTTATACAGCACTCGGAGGATTGAAAAATATTTTACAGAGATCTCACTATATACTTAGATCAGTCCTGGGAGATGGGGGATATTATTATCTCCATTTTACAGTTGAGGAAACTGAGGCAGGTAGCAGTGAAGTACTTGCCTAGGGTCACACAGTTAGTACGTTTGGGGCTGGATTTGAACTTAAATCTTCTTGATTCCAGACCCAGTGCTTTATCCACTGTGCTGCCTGCTTCTTTAAGATAATTCTGACATACTAAGATTCTTTCTTTTTTTTTCCCTTCCTTCCTTTTTCCTTCTCTCTCTCTCTCTCTCTCTCTCTCTCTCTCTCTCTCTCTCCCTCCCTCCCTCCTTCCCTCCCTCCCTTCCCCTCTCTTTTCTTTTCTTTCTTTCTCTATTCCTTCCTTTCTCTCTCTCTTCCTTCCTTCCTACTGTTGATAACTAGAAAGAGTAGAAGAATTCTGCAAAGATATTTTGTTAAGATTTTAGCAAATCATCTGACAATTCCCTTGTGCTCTTCTTGTGGACAGCATGCAATGATTACTGACTGCAGTCAACCAGACCAGAACCGGTCTCTAACCTGTAAGTGGTTGGAGCAGAACAAAGCAGGCCGGAGACAGGAAAGTCAGGAATGAAACAGAAGTTTAATTTCAATTTGAGGAAAACGTTTGGAAGCCAAGTTCATCTTCCTGAGAAGGAGAGTTTGTCATGCTTGAGCAGGGGTGGGGTTTATAAACCTGAAAACCACAAAGGGGCAGAAGAATAATCCTTAGGTTTTGGAAACCAGTTTCCAGGTTGGAGTTTCTTGGGACCACACAGGTGCTCTTGGTCCTATGGGAACAGTCCCTAAGTTATTAGGATCGCTGAGTCTTGTGTTTGTTTCAAGTCGTTAGGGTTGGTGAGCCTTGTGATCATTCAGCGGGGCACACAACCAGAGTCAGCACCAACGCAGTCCCTAGTTCAGTTCACTTAGCAGTACACCCAAGCACAGGTATCACAAGAAACTTTCCTGCTGCAGCTGCTGCTACTTCTGGTTCCCAGATCCCTGCCAAACAGGGAAGAGTCTCAGAGAATACCGGGCTCTGCTCAGAGCATTACATTTTGCCAGAGAGCGAGATCATCCAGAGGGTAGACACAAAGGGCTGCTATTATACCGGGATCAGGGCACAGTCTGCTTGCTGGGCTTGCTGGGTAAAGGGACGGCTCCAAATATCTTCACACTGCGTAGTAAAATGGTTTTGCCACGGGGTAAAAGACCATAAGTAATCGATGTCAGCTTGGGAGCAAGTCTCAGCTAGTATACGTCAGGGATTTGTCTTCGACTCTGGACTAGTTAAGCTTTTTTAAAGTAGTTTCACTGATGAAGACATAGTTGGCAGGTTGGGAGATTTTCCCAGCACAGAAAGCTAGGAGAATCAGCTGACAAATTGGATGACAGAGTAGGACAGTGTCAGGCACTATCCTAGGCACTGTGGAGTCTGAAACAACCTAGAAAACAACCCCTGATCTAAAGAGTTTTATTTTCTGCAGGAAGGAAACAACTCATACACAACCCCGTGAAAATAAAGCACTTTAGTTAGGGGTTGGATAAACTCTCACAATGGAGAAATTTGATGATCCTCCACAAAGATCTTGTTAGGCTCCAATAATGGGTCAAACAAAATAAGATGAAATGTAGTAGGAAGAAATATAACATCCACTCCTTAGCTTTTCCCTCCCAATTAATTCCACAGGTTCAGGATGCTCCCTCACTCCACAAAGCCATCCATTAAACTATAAATCATATATATATATATATATATATATATATATATATATATATATATATATATTTTCTCTCTCTCTCTCTCTCTCTCTCTCTATATATATATATATATATATATATATATATCCCGACTTATCATCATCCTCATCCTAATCATTGTTGTCTTATTGTTTTTCCTGGTTCTTATTTCACTTTCCAATCATATACGTCTTCTCAGGCTTTTCTATATTCATCACATCCATTGCTTCTTATAATTGTAAGATTTTATTATGTTCATATACCACAGCTAATTGAATCCCATGTGATGGCTCCCTGCTTTGTTTCCTGCTCTATACTGTCATTAAAATGTCCCTCCCTTTTAACTTTTCAGATTGTTTCTACAACCATTACCGGATTTTTACCCTCATAGCAACTCTTTGTTGCAGAACCAGACAGAACACATATTGTCCACATCTTACAAATGGGGAAAGTGGAAGCTAAATGAATCTCTGGGTTGATAAGGTTCTAAGTCAGCAAAATAATTAAAAGGTTGAGATGGGACAATCTGGGATTTGGGCCTGTCTAATATCTTTTTTTTTTTTTTTTTGCTAAGGCAATTGGGGTTAGGTGACTTTCCCAGGGTCACTCAGCTAAGGAGTGATTAATGTCTGAGGCCAGATTTGAACCCAGGTCCTCCTGACTTCAGGGCTGGTGCTCTATCCACTTTGCCCCTTAGCTGCCCTCCTGTTTAATATCTTATAACTAATCCTGCACAAAATACTCCATTTCTCTGTCTCTGACTTAAATCCCTTCATAAAGAGTTATGGAATGGCAAGTGGGTTCCATTTTTTGAACTGGAGAACTTGCACCAAAGGAGGGAAAATGAGACACAGCAACCAAGTGCCAGCCCACAGTAGAATAGGGGTCCCACACCATTACTAAGATTCTGCGTGTCTGAGCTGTGATAGGATCATGGCATTATATATGGAGAACCAACTGGAACCATCGAGGTCATTGGGTCCATCCCTTTCATTTTACAGATTAGGAAACTGAGGAGTAGCGATGTTGAATAATTTAGAAAAGGCCACGTAGCTGGTGTCTGAAGGGGGATTTGAAGCTGGGGTGTCCTGCTCAATGCCGTGCTGCTTTCCGGGAGTCTTCTGTGTTCTCTTTATCTGGGCACGGTGGAGTTCTGTGTGTTTGCATGAAACGGCTGGGTTTATTTGTCTATGATAACAGTAATGTTACTTTGATGTTGGGAGAAGAATGATAATTAAAGGCTGAGCATCCTCCCCGTTGACTAAGAATGAGCTTCCTGTGGTACAGGACACTCATAATGGCACTTCTTCTCGTGAGCTGGACCCAGTTCCTGAGCCAATGTGCTACTGAACCACTCAACGCCAACTTTTTTTGACCCTGGGTTTCCGTGGCCTTGGCCTGGATCCCAATATTGAGCACCAGGGAGCTCTAATCTGCTCCATTTCCCCCATCTGGGCCAGTCCCTTTCCAGGGGCTGAGTATGGACACTCCATTGACTTTAGTTCCACTGCAGCTCAGAACTCTGGGGCCTCAATCTTGTGCACAGCCATGCCCAGCTCCATAAGCATAAAATGGAGAAAATCATGTTGGTTCTGCTCATCACAAAGTCCTAGTGAGCATCACATGAAATAATCCACGTGAAAATATTTTTTAACAAGAGTTCAAGACGGCCACTCATAGCAACTCGAGTATGTGGGCAGGAGGCTGGGCTCTGGTCCTTTCTTATTTCTTGAAGCGTTCCTTCCCTTCTTTAAAAAATGAGGACTTCAATAAATCCTGTTTATTTCAGCAGTATTCACTAAGTATTTTCTTTGCATAGAGTACTGGGCTAGGAGTTGGGAATATTCCCCAGTAAACTATTATAATTAAATATCATCATAACAGTGATAATAATTCTTGTTGTCATTCAGTCATTTTCCAGTCGTGTCTGATTCTTTGTAACGTCATTTGGAGTTTTCTTGGGAAAGTTGAGTCATTTGTCATTTCCTGCTCTAGCTTATTTTTCAGATGAGGAAACTGAGGCAAACGGGAAAAGTAACTAGGATCATGCATCTAGTAAGTGCCTGAGGGCAGATGTGAACTCACTAAGAGGAATCTTCCTGACTCCCACCTGGACGCTGTCCATTATCCTCTACCATATGAAAGGATAATAGTTAAGAGTTGTTT
Organism: Sarcophilus harrisii; assembly: GCF_902635505.1. Taxonomy (NCBI): domain Eukaryota; kingdom Metazoa; phylum Chordata; class Mammalia; order Dasyuromorphia; family Dasyuridae; genus Sarcophilus; species Sarcophilus harrisii. The sequence goes on from NC_045429.1 coordinate 456,126,034, forward strand.
GGTACTTGCTAGATCCAGCCACGGTGCTTTACAATTATTATCTCATTTGATCTTCATAACAACCTGGGAGGTAGCTACTGGTTACTATCCCCATTAAACGGATGAAGAAACTGAGGCAAGCAGAACTTAAGTGTCTGAGGTTTTGTTTCATGCTTTTAAACCCACATCTTCTTTATTAATATTCATATGAATTAAAATAATCTCATGCAGCAATGAGATGGTCTCTCCTCTAAGGTAATGTTACTGACCTCCCCCAGGGGCGCTATTGAGGGATTTCTGTATCAGGTGGGAGGTTGGCTGGCTGAACTCCATATTAGCAGGTTTTGCATTGACTCTAACGAGGGGCTCATTCTGCCCTCTGGTGGTGAAATGTGTTCCCAGAACTGTATCCACCGTGGAGAAGAAAGCAAGGGTAGGAATGGAGACAGAGACAGAGACAGAGACATGGAGACAGAGATGGGAAGAAAGACAGACAGAGAGAGAGATGGAAAGAGAGAGAGATAGAGACAGACAGCAATGGGAAGAAAGAAACAAACATATGAGAAAAGAGAGAGAGAGTCAGAAACAGAGACAGAGATGGGATGGGAAGAGAGACAGAAATGAGAAGAGAGAGGGATGAGAAGAGAGACAGAGAGATAGAGACAGGGAGGTAAAGATGGGAAGAGAGAGAAAAAAGAGAGCAAGAGAGCAAGAGTGAGAGAGAGAGAAAGAGACAGAGAGAGCGAGCCTCTGAGGCGCCTTCCAACACTAGATTGAGATTCTATCATCCTCCCCCATGGCCTCCTCCCACTGTCTGCTTCAGTTTCCCCAAATGTAAAATGAGGATTATAATAGCAGCCACTTCACAGGTTGTTGTAAGGATTAACTGATATTTGCAAAGGGCTTCCCACGTTAAATTTGTAAAGTGATCGGCACATTTATAGGCACGTAACAGGGGCCACACAAATGTTGCCTACTCACATCTGGACAGCTCCCATTGTTAGGGAGTCCTCCCCTCCATTTTGCTACCAGGTCTGAGTTTATCTTTATTGACAAAGAAGGCAATCAACTGAGCGGTTTCCAGAGCAGGGGATGTGAGCCAAACCTTGTCATACATTTCTCACACGTGCGCCTCACTACTGTTCTAAATAGTACCTCCCAAACTCCCAAGGCGCTGTGTATACTTTTGAAAAAGAGTGAATCAGGTTTTAAGCTGACTTCAGAAAAACTTGAAAAGATTATGTGAACTGATGCTGAGTGAAAGAAACAGAACCAGGAAGAGTGTACACAGTAACAACCAAAGTGTGTGATGATCAAGTCTGAAAGACTCTCTTCTTCTCAGCGGTTCAGTGACCTGAGGCAATCCCAGCAGACTTTGGACAGAAAATGTGTCTACATCCAGAGAAAGAACTAAGGAGTCTGAATGTAGATGGGCACGTGCTTGGTTCCCTTTTTTCCTTTTTTTCCCCTCTCCCACGGTTTTCCCCTTTTGCTCTGATTTTTCTCTCCCAACGTGATTCACAAAGCAATGGGTGTCAAAAAAATAATGAATTGATTGACTAATAAAAAAATAAAGAGAGTAAATCAGGTTCCTGTAAGAAAGTTTTATATGAACCGTTTTGACCATATTATCTGAGAGGAGTAGGAGACCCAAGCTGCCAACCGAACAGAAGCGGGGAAGTGCTTTGATCATAACAAAAGGAAAATTCACTCGAGCTTTCATCCTGATTAACGAGGCAATGCTCAAGAAAGAGAGAATTAGAAGGATTTTATTAGAAGCGAGTGAGGCAGTTACACTGACTGGGCGATGGCTTCAAGGAGGGATCAGCTTTCAGAAGTAACTTTAAGGCCACCCAGACGGGGCCATCTCGGTGGTAGAAGGTAGACCTTTGTATCCTTGGTGCTTCCCCAAAGCAGCAAGAACGGGACCATTTGCAGGTAGGAGAACGTGACAAAGAGCGGGTGACGGAGAAAGCTGCCGACTGGGCGGCTTCCCCAGCGGAACCTCCCCCAGCGATATTTGACAAACAGAGCCCAGCAATTCCTGCCTTGGAACTAGCCCATGTACAGAAGTGACTGGGCCCCGAAGTAAACATACATGGTTCAGCACCACCTTTAATCTCCCATTGCACCTTTATCCTCAACTTCACCATCCTAGTCTCTGCTGCTGCTTGGGCCAAATTAGTGGCTACAAACTAAGAGAGATGGGAGAATCCACATCAGCAAAGCTGCCAAGAAAACCCAGTAATCATAAAGGCCGAGAAACAAGAGACAAGAGCGATATGAGGACGGGGACTGACATCAAATGGGAGTCCCCGGCTGAGCCCTGAGCCTCACCCCGCGGCCCGTTTCACCCTGAGCCTCCGCTGTCCCAAGAAGCCAATGGGCCCTGGGAGCAGATCCCCCAGATTGGGCTCCTCCTCCTCAGGCAGCGCACTCGCTTCTCTACCTCCAAGGGGCTGCTGAGTCCTGGGTGACTTGTGAACAGATCTCGGTTCTCGCCTAAATCTGCTTTTTCCATAACTGGGCTATGTAGTGAAACCCAGCCCAGCCTCATGATCCCAGTCACGGTCACCATAGTCAGGAGGACATCAAACACAGGAACCCCTAATTTGCTTGAAGCTCAAGAAGACTGTGGTTAGGACCCCCCCTCGCCATTTCTCTCTTCTTTCTAATTTCAGGGCACTTTTATGTGTGAAATCCTAAACCAGTGACTGAAGGAGAGAGCAAGGCCGGTGGCCCTGGGCCTCACCCGAAGGCAGTTTACACGCAAGTGAAGACATCGAGCTGCTGCTGCCGTTGGTGGAGAACGAAGGAGGAACAACAACAAAACCGTCCTCCAGCTCTGGGGGGGGGGGGTATGTCCTTCCCATTCCTGGCATTGAGCAGAACCCTGTAAACACACTTGGGAAATGGCAGCTGTTTTGCAAGAGCTGCTGTTCATGTTGTAGGAGTGAAGAGATTAAAATGGGATGGGCCTCAGTTTCCCCATTTGTAAAATGAGGGGATTGGATCAGAAGTCCCTTCATTGAAGACCCTATGAAGTCTCTGCACCTTGATTTCTTCATCCATGGACAAGAGCAACCATGAAGATACATCACCACCTGAGGGCAGCAGAGGACCTCCTGGTGGCTTTGGCCAAGAGGATGCCACGGATGGCGAGGGGTGGAGGCAGGAGAGGGAGAACCTTCTTCTTGGGGCTGCTGGGAACAGACGCTGGCTTTGGAGTCCTCTTGGGCCGCTTGCATTCTCGTGATCTGCCATGATCTTTTAAACGATGATGGAAAGAATCTCCCAGAATCCCCCAACACAAGCCGCGCTCCCCCCCATTCAGAGGCCTGAAGAGACGGGTGGGTGGCTCCCTCCCTGGGAGCAGGAGATGTGATCTCCCCTCCCCCCACAGTCTTGTAGGACCCAGATCGGGCGCACAGCATGAGACATCCTCTGTAAGGTGACAAGACCAAGAGTGGACGCCCAGCCCTGACCTTGCCTGGGGTCTGGAACAGTGTCCTCCTCCTCCCCAAATTACACTTTGGCTGCTTCTTCCCTTTTTGCCCTCAGTGCATCCTCACAAGTCACTGGATCCCCAACCCCAAAGGTGGGGGTCACAACCCCCCCCCGGATGTCTCATCGTGTGCCTCTCTAATTCTTGGTCTCCCACAAACTGTCCCCTCGTTGGAGACCTTCCTCCTCCACATCCAGTGTATCCCATCCTCCCTCTATCTGCACCACTACCTTGCATCATCCCTTCTACTTGGACAACCATTTATGAAGCACCTACTGTATGCCCAGTGAAAGAGCAGCAGGCTATAGTCCAACTTGTCAGATTAGAATCCAATTTGCTTCTCCTAAAAAGGGAAAAAGACAAGAGGCTGAGAGCTGAGGTCCTTCCTTAGCCGCAAGGTCTTATAGTCACTGGATGCTGTGAGAAAAGGAGCCTTACCCTAAGGAGAGCCCCTGAAACAGAAGTGGGAAGGTAACCATGGCCTCTGAACACCCGACCAATCAAGGAGCCTCCCAGGTACACATGATCAGCCGAGCAGAGCCCATTTGGGGGTGTCTCCAAGACACTTCCTTTCCAGCTTTTCAGGAGGGAGTGCTTCAGTTTTTTCAGACGGGATCCTCGACACCCGCATCACACTATGCTGGGATATGGGGAGATAGAAGTCGAAAGTAGTAGCCTCTGTGCCCAGGAACCGTGTTCACGGCCCCCCAGACTGGCAGGTTTGTGGGCCCCAGCGGCTGCCCAGATCCCTCCGCCAGGTACTCTTTGCCCCTTGTTCTACTAGCACCGCAGGCTGGACATGAGAGGTTCGCAGTCCCACGTGCATTCTCTCTCTGACCGAGCATCCGTAAAAACCTATTTTACAATGTTTGTTAGGTTCAGAATAAAAAGTGGGGAAATAACAGTAGAAAAGTAAGGATTTGGTTCAACCCTTCTTTTAAAGAGCCCAAATCTCTTCTGGACATTTGCAGATCAGGTGGGTAAAGCCCACGGCCTGCCCTAGACCCCAGAACAGTCATCCTTTGGCGAGGGTCCGTACGGATACGTTTCTAGAGAGGAAGATTGTCATTTAGAGGTGGAGGGAAGGGCAGGAGTTAGAGCCTTAGCTCTGCAATGGGAAGGCGTGGCTCTGGTCCTCACTGGGTGACTCAGAGTAGAGTATTTCCCTGCCCTCGCTTCAGCCTTCTCAGCTGACCGATGAAGGCTCATAATAGCGGGTATTTCTATCGTTACAGAAATGATCTTATTTTTTTCTCACAATCCTGAAAGCTATTTTACATATAAGGAAACTGAGGCCAACAGGGTTAAGTGACTTGGCCAGAGTCACACAGTATAAGGGTCTAAGGCAGGGTGTGACGTTAGATCTTCCTGATCCCAGCTCTGGAAGGGATCTCAAAGGTCATCTCATCTAACCCCCTTCTTTCACCAACCAAGAAACTGAGGCAATGCTTTCTCAGCTCCTTCCCAACTCAAATTCTGCGACCCTGTGTTCGTTAGGTGAGGAGGAGATTTGGTGATTCACACTGGTCCCTGAAAAGTCTGGGTAAGTTCCTGGATGATAGTTCCCCTAATGTGTCCCTAAAGGGCAGTTCCTTTACTCAGGAACAGCCGCCCATCTCCCCCCATTCCATAAACCTCCTCACAGACAGGTTACTAAACTGGGGGACTAGGGAAGTTGACCCCCCCTTTGCCTGCGTGCAAAGAGCAGACTTCCCCACCCACTAGCTGTTGGGCAAGTCCAAAAAATAAACCATTTCCTGATAGGACTTTCACAAGTTGTCACCAAGGCAGCTCTCAGACCACAGCAGAAAAGGCATTTGAGTCAGCAGCAAAGCAATGGGAGGGACCATTGAGGGAATTTCCCAGATACCCCTGGCTCTCGTCAAGGACTCCCAGGGAGGTGAACATGGTGATGTCACAGAGGTGGATAGAGGCTTGAGTCAGCTGGGCTAGCTCAGAGTGGTTGGACAGAGATTCCCTGGGAGGTCCCTCATCTCCCAAGACACAGAGGATGCTTGGGGAGAATTCTAGTGCTCAGGGGCTTGTTCTGACCCCCAGCCTAAACTGGCTTCTTTCTACCTTCCCCCATGATGCTTGGCTCTGCCCTCAGGGGCCAGGCTGGACAATCCCTTGCTGTACAGCTGCCTTCCAAGTACTTGAAGACAGCCAGAGTGTGGCCCAAGTCATCACAGACCGGACATCCCTATTCCCTTGGGATGATCCTCAGATGACATGGACCAGATGGTTCTTCTACTTGCCAATGTCCTTACAAGGTGCTGCCCAGAACTGAACTCTAACCAGATAAACTCTGACCAGGGCAGAGGACAGAGTGTATCACTTTTATTCCTGGAAGCTGTGCTAGAAGTGGGGCAGAGCCCCTGGACCCAAATCTTGCCTGCAATACTTATCCCCTATGAGGTCTTGGAACAGTGGAGTGACCTCCCTGAACCTCAGTTTCCTTTTTCTGAAAAATGCGAGGTTTAGTTCCACTAGAAGGCCTCTCGGGTCTCTTCCAGCTACAAAGCTATGACCCTGTGTTGATGCAGCCCAAGTCGCAGTACCTTTTTTTAGTTTCCATATTGTAGTGCAATATGGTCTGTGTGAAAGGGCAGGGCTTTTGGGGGTAGAAAGTCCCCCAAACCCCCAAATGATTGCTCTGCAGTTCCCTGCCCTCTGCCAGTGTAGTGTACGGTTCCTGCCTTCAGAGAACTTGGAGTCTAAATGGAGACTTTCCCAGGTTTGTCATCATCATCCAGCTGTTGGGAGCGAGAGCTGGGGAAAATAGTGAGTTAAGGACATAGGGAGAAGAAGGAGATGGAGAAGAGAGAAAGAGGGAGGAGGAGAAAGAGGAGAAGAAAATAGAGAAGGAGGAGAATCAGGAATGATAGAGATCATCCCTCCAATCCTCTCATTTTCCAGAACCCCAGAGAGGTTTAAGATTTTCCTATTTCTTCTTTCCCACCCTCCAGCACACAACTCCCGACCTTCCCAATTTCTATAGACGCCACCAGCCTCCTTCCAGTCACCCAAACTCAAACCATTCTCAACTCCTCACTCTCTCACATGCCCTTCCCTATCTGTTATTTCTTGGATATTTTTGGATAAGTTTCCTTCTCTCTACTGGCAGGGCCATCTCTAGTCCAGTCCTTCATTAGCTCTTGACTTGACAAGTATAAAAGCTCTTGATTGATCTTCCTGCCTCTACCCAGCTACCAAGGTGATTTTACTTATGCATAAGTCCGACTACATTATTTGCCTGCACAGTGAAATCCAAGGGTTTCCTGCTATTTCCAGGGTCAATTATAAATTCTTCTGCTTGGCATTTTAAAGAACTTTGAACTTAAACCTCATAAAACAAGTATTTCCATACCCACAGAGCAGCCCAACCCTCAAATAGTATCTTTCTACAGTGGTGACTCTTCATGATGCACATTTTCAAAGTAAATAATTGCAAGTTAAATTTCAAAGTAGATAATTACTTCCAAAACTCTACTTGTCTGTGCCTTCTTCTGAACTTCCTTCCATTTTCTTCTGTGCATTTTCAGAAAATATTTCCATGGCCCTCTTTTTTCTAGCATCACTATTCCTTCCCTCCCTTCCTCCCTTCCCCTCTCTACAATCTAAATACTTCCCACTGAATAATGGAGAAAAAGTAGGAAGAAAAAAAATCTGTCCATATAATGAATAAGCACAGTCAATCAACAACAGCAAAAAATCCAGTGTCACATTCAAAAATGTTTATCTCTGCACCTTGTGTCCATCATCCAGTCAAAAGATGGGCAACACACCATCATAGGTCCTCTGGAAATATGATTGGTCATTCCTTTGATCAGAGTGATTTTTCAGCTTTTCACTTGTTTTCTTATTACAATGTTGTGCTTGAATGTATTTTTCTTTTGGTTAGTTTACGTTACTTGCTATCAGTTCAGGATTCTCTGAAGTTGTCTCTCTTATCATTTTTTAACAGCCTGACAATAATCCATTATGTCTATATACAGTTTGTTCAATCATAAGAGGCAATCTAAGGCTCACTCCTAGATTCCAATTCTTTCTATTTCCTCCTCCCCACACCCAATTTAAGTCCTGTTCCCCTCTTCCTGTTTTTATACTACTGTATTCCTTTTATTCTCCCTTTTTTCCCTTCTCAGAATCTTAGAACAAAACCAATCCCCCTAGCCAATTAAAAATTATTTAACTTAATATCCTTTGAATGCCTTAAGGTTCTAAAGGGATATTTGTTTCTTTTCCATCATCAGGCTGTTGGCCTATATCACCACACAAATGCTAAAACTGTGCAAACAATTTTACCTTTCTACGATTCTCTGAACTCTTGTGTTTGTATTTCTAAAATCTTACTCAGCTATAGTCTTTTCTTTCTTTTTTTAAAAAACTTATTTACAAAGCATATGCATGGATAATTTTTCCAACACTTGCAAAACCTTTGTTTCAAATTTTCCCCTTTTTCTCCCCTTTCCCTTAGCTGGCAGCTAATCCAATACATGTTAAATCTATTGAAATACATGTTAAATCCAATATATGTATACGTATTTGTACAGTTATCGTGCTGTACAAGAAAAATCAGATCAAGAAGGAAGGAAAAGAAAAACTGAGAAAGCAAATAAAATGCAAGTAAATAACAACAGAGAGAGTGAGAATGCTATGTTGTGGTCCACACTCTGTTCCCCCAGTTCTCTCCCTGGGTGTAGCTGGCTCTCTTCATCACTGAACAAGTGGAACTGGTTTGAATCATCTCATTGTTGAAGAGAGCCATATCCATCAGAATTGATCGTTGTATAGTCTTGTTGACGTGTACAATGATCTCCTGGTTCTGCTCATTTCACTTAGCATCAATAACAATCTAATCAGCAACAGCCTTTTCATCAAAAATGCTTGAAATCTTCTGTTCCATCAGACATCTATCTTCTCATCTTCTGTAAAATTATGCCCAGATTCTCAGGGTAAATTATTCAGAATTGTAATTATGAATATTTTGCCTTTGGATCATTGTATTCCAAGATCTCCTCTGCTTTTTAGTGAAAGTTGTCAGATCTTGTACATTCCTGACTGTAGTTCCATGGCATTTAAACTTCCTAGTTTCTTCCTGGGTGCTTCCAATATTTTTCTGGAATATAAGATCTCTGGAAGTTTGGCTGTGACATTTCTAGGATTGTTCCTTTTGGTGTTTCTTTCAGGAGGTGTTCAGTGTATTCTTTTTATCTTTACTTTGTTCTCTGGTTCTAAAAGATCTGGTTAGTTTTCATTTATGTTTTTTTTTTTATTGTAATGTGTTCAGTGTATTCTTTTTATCTTTACTTTGTTCTCTGGTTCTAAAAGATCTGGTTAGTTTTCATTTATGTTTTTTTTTTATTGTAATGTTTAAGCTTTTTTAAATAATGATTTTCAGGGAGTCTGAATATTCTCAAATCCTCTCTCCTTGGCCTGTTTTTCAGTTGTTATTGTTGTTGTTTTATTATGTCAAATATCTTACATTTTTTCTATTTTTTCAATATTTTGATTATTTTCTAATGCCTTGATGTCTTATAGAGTCATTACTTTCTGTTTAGTCTTTTCTAGTTTTCTGGGACTGTGTTATGAGTACAATTTACCACTTTCTTTTCTGCAGGAAGTTACTTATTAAATCAGGGAAACACCTATGTATAAAAAAGCTATAGACAGAATGAATAAGAAATAACAAATAGAGAAAAGACACTGGCATTAAGGGGGATGGAGAGAAGCTTCTTGTAGAGGTAGGATTTTAGCATAGCACAGTGCCTGATAGAAAAGAAGTGTCTAATAAATGCCTCTTGACTCACTGACTTGCCCAATGTCACACAGTCAATAGGCAATGAAACTCCACTTTTTTCTTTAGTTTATCATTTTCAAAAAGTCATGACTTTTAGTCAATGCCGTAGAATATGGTAGAGTGCTCAGTCTGAAGTCAAATCCGGTCTGTGACACTTACTACGTGACCATGTGTGAATTACTTTATCTGTCAGAATCAGTTTTCTCATCTGTAAAATGGAAAGAATACTCTTGGGTAAAGAAGCCATCTAACTAGTGAGACCACGTCAACTAGTGAGCTTGCAGGCAACATCATTGCTCTCTGGTTTGATTTTCCCTCAGTTGTTATTCTTCTCATGCCAGCTTCACGTAGAGAGCTGTAATGTCTGACATAAGTGAAATCAGGAAGTTCTCAACAAAACCCAAAGCAACAGATTCTGATAAAGACCAACTTCTCTTCTGCTGAAATTTAGGTGTCTCCAGGGGAGGGGCGGTGGTTACTGCTTAAATTGGAAAAATATGAGAGAGACAGAGAGAGAGAGAGAGAAAGGAAAGGAAAGAGAGAGAGAATGGAAGAAGGAGGAGAAAGAGGGAAGGGAAAGGGAGAGGGAAAGGGAGAGGAAGAGAAAGAGAGAGAGACAGAGACATACCACTTCTTTTCTTTCCTGTTGTAATGTCCCATCTCATTCTTTACTTTCTTTATGTGTTCTTTCTCCCTTCCTAGTTCTTTCTCCTTTACTAGTCTACAAGCTTTTCCAGGGAATGGACTAAGGTTTTTCCCTCTCTGTCTTGCTGAGGAGAACATCTAGTAACATCTTGCTGGCAACATTTAGTAAGTGTTTATTAAAACTCTAAAATCCCACATTATACCTGATAAAATGACAGAATAAAACAAAGATGATGATAAAATTCAAACCTGATCAGACTGTGAGAAAACAGGTATACTATTAAACAGAGCCATAAGTTAGGGTGGCCAAATAAGATTTTGCATCTGGGGGCGTGCTTCCTCCTCTTAATGGTTTTACCTTCACTTCACATTTTTCTACACTTGGGTTTCCACACTTGATGGTTGTCAAAATACTGACATTTTGTCAGCCACATCCTGGACTCCATGATAACAGTACTACTCCTTCCTCCCCCAGGGGACTAGGACACCTAATTATCTTCTGCGTCAACTTGAGGTCACCAGATTGGTTTCCTGGGGGTCGGGCTGCCTCTTCCCCAGTGTGATGGCAGTTGACTTGATTGGCTTACGTGAAATCACTCATGTTACAGTGAAGGTGAAGGTTGGTCACTGCGAAATGGAGCAATATCCAAGTCTGGATTAATTCTGGATGAGCCCTACTTTAATCTGCCATCAACCTGCTTCCTGCCAAGGTGGAATATCCTCTCCTGACGGCTCTAATCCTCCACTTCCTATAGTACTTGATGCCTTAAGATGTTCCCTCTTATTATCTTCCTATTGTGCTCCACAGGTATCTGGCTGTGGTTCTTCTCTCAGACTGCTGGTGGAGCTAGGAATAGGTGTGATTTATTTAGGAAGTGATTATACAATTTTTTTTTTAAATTTCTAAACTATGTCAAAGACTCTTGACTCAGGGGTGCCACCTTTAAGTGTGAAATCTCTAGCTTCCTTTAAAACACCAATCAGAAAAGGATTTTTTAAATAAAAAACCATCTATCAGGTGTCTATTTTTGCAACAAGATCTTTTTCCTCTTAAATGCCCAACAGTCAATTGGCAAATGTGAGTTGAAGTGCTAAGATTGATTCTACAAAAGCAAAACCAATATAGAAGAGTAAAGGCAGGGACTTGCCTGAGCCTCCCAAATTTTCTTCCAAACAACTTTAAAATAATGTCTCTAGGAAAGGGACCCACGTGTGCAAAAATGTTTGTGGCAGTCCTTTGTGTAGTGGCAAGAAACATTTGAGGAGTCTTAAAGGAAGTGAGAGGTTGGCCAGGAGAATATTTTAGGCCCAGAATAGCCAGTGTTTTTCACCCCTTAAGCAGCTCAGGCTCAGACTCATCTTAGACTTCACACATTTGCTGACTGAGACATGGGTATGCAGACAAAAGGTTGTTACGCCCATCCCAAGTCTCCCTGGTCGCCAGCCCTTCAACCCTCAGCATCCACCAGACCTCAAAGACTCAAGTGCAACTGAGCCAACCCTTTGTCTCTCTGAAGACACAATGGTGAAAATGACCACAGCAACAAAGGAGCCTGTTTAATGCTCTGAGATCATGTATGGGGTGAGACATGGAGCCAGTTCCATTCACTCAGCAGATGAAAGAGCCTTCAGAGGTAAACTTCGGCAATCAAAGTTAAGTGTGAGAACCGGGAATACACTGTATAGAATAACAGTAACAATGTGCGATGATCAATTATGAAAGACTCGGTTCTTCTCAGGGGTTCGGTGACCCAAGGCAATCCCAATAGACTTTGGACAGAAAATGCGTCTGCAACCAGAAAAAGACCCAAGGAGACTGAACGTAAATCAAGACACACTGCGTTCACTTCTTTTTTCTATCTTGATTTCTTTTTCTCTCTCCCATGGTTTTTTCCTTTTGTTCTAATTTTCCTCTCCCAACATGGCTCATAAAGCGATGTGTGTTGAAAATAAACAAAAAAAATAAGCGTAAACCAGGCCATCACCCTCAAAGCCAGTGCATTCTACTGAACAGAGAAAATGTGAACATAAAAGTCAAGTGCAAAACCTGACAATGGCACTGAGCTGAGGGACTTGAGAAGAGAAAACCAGAGATGGTGAGACATAAATGCCCCTCGTCACCGCCGAGCAGACCCGTCACTGTTTCCAAAGGTGCAGCTGACATCAGCCAAACCACTGCATGATTAATAGGTCACAGGCAGTGAAGTGTTGAAGCAGGATGTCTGGTTAGAGTGTTCATGACCTAGATAATTGGATCCTGGACACTGGAGGTGGGACATTCAGAAACTGCTGCATCCTGTCCACACAGACTGATCTGATTTAGACCCTTTTGCTCATAGGATGATCAAGAACCTACAGATGAAGAAAAGTAGAGAACATGGCGAACTGATGAGGAATTCTGCTCGCTCCCATGTCTGTGACCCACTTAAGATGAAGTCCAGTCCTGTGCTCAGTTTCACAGCTCCAAGATCCGTGGGCCACCTGCAGTGCTTGGAGACGTCTGGCTTTCCCATTTTCTGGGACAGGTGTGTGGGTCATCCCATTTGTCTGAGCCAGAATGTGGCAGAAAGGCGAAGAAGGGGAATGTATCCACAGCATTCAAAATTTCTCCATCCGTTAAGCCACGGTTCCATATCCGAACGGCACGGCGCTGGCTGGGGGAGAACCTTTGCTTTCTTGGTGCTAATCGTTGGGCCAAAATGAGCACAAGCAGCAGAGAATCAGTCCATCCTGCGCTGCTTCTCAGCCCCCTGAGCCCCACTGAGGACCAAAAGGCAAGTATCTCCTCTCCTTCCACTTTAGTCTTGGCTCGTAGCTTTTTCAAGTTCAATAATTTACTGTCGGAGGAGTAGCTGATCCTGATGCAGGTTTTTGTCCTTTTTGAAGGGCCTGATGACATGGAAAAGCATCCCCTGAGTGGGAGCAAGCCCACAGCCTTGCTGCATGACGTGGGTGACCGGGAGAGCATCAGCTATCACCCAGGCAAGCGGGTCTCTGGGGGACTGGCGTACAACATCGACGGACTTCTCCGGCACCGAGTTTCACCATGTTCTTCCACAGACCTCCCAAAATGACGGCACCAAAGAGCTTGGGCAGCTTGATGAACTTTGTGGAGGGACCGCTCCTGTGCCCCTGGCATTTCCCTGGAGTTTTTGGGCAGCAAACATGGCTGTTCCTCAGCTTTTTCAGAAGCCGGGCTGGTTCTCAGGGAGGTGACCACTACCAGGTGAGGGGTCAGCCAATTAAGGAGTATGCTTTCTAGGGATGTGCACGTGAGTGACACACACGTTGCCAGAACTAACTCTGCATCTGGGAAACTCTGCAGGAAAGTGCGGGGAAGGAGAGCTATTGCACTGACCACCCCCCTGGAGATCTCCAGAACCGTTGTGCTGACCTTGGTTCTGTGGTCTGTGAAATCTGGACAGCGCCATGCCAGGAAACTGAGTCACCTAGGAAGATTCTGGAGATCACCTGGCAAGAAAAGATACCAGATACCGAAGTTCTTTCCCAAACTAAACTGCCAGGATTCAACCTCTACCTCAGAAAGTGCAAGTTTGACGGACTGACCCTGTAGTCTCAAAGGTCAGAAGAAGGGATACAGGGGCACTCTCAGGATCTCGCTGCAGAACTTTAGCATCAATTATGGGAGATCCTGGCACAGGACCCCCTGGCGTGGTGTGCTGGGCCAAAGAAGGAGCCGTGTTCCAGGAGGAAGCAGAACTGCAATATCTTGATCTAGAGAAAGCCCCCCTTAACCGTCAATGGGTGATCTCTGTAAGAGATCTTCTATTTGCCTTGTTCTGATCAGCCAGTCAGATACCCCGGTGCTTGACCCCAACATAGTGATGGGGTTTTGGTCTTCTTCAAGCACGAAAATTGAACAAAAGCCCTTCCTGTATGAGTGACCACGTCCACTTAGCTTACGTGCTGTGCAATAAACCCTGAAGTGGATGGATTTGCTGAGCTCCTGCAGCGGCCTCGGTTATTTGACATGCTCAGCCTGAGCAAGAGAACTGTATAAACATGTAAACATATATTGGATTTAACATGTATTTCAATATATGTAACATGTCTGGGCTTACCTGCCAGCTGGGGGAGGGGGCGGGGGGAAGGAGGAGAAATTTTGGAACAAAAGGTTATGCAAAGGTCAATGCTGAAAAATTACCCCTGCATATTCTTTGTAAATCATTAAATAAATAAATTATTAAAAAATAAAAAAAAATGTTCAGCCTGCACACAGAAGGGACTGTGTAAATGTTTATTGACGGAGAGACCAAGATCAAGTAGGAAGTGATACTCCCAGAAATGTCCTACGGTTAGTCCCCTTTGTGATGTTATCAGTCACTTACAGGATCATGGAAACTTGCCTCTCCACCAGCCTCCATCCAAATTACCCACCAATACAACCTGGGGCACTGCGTGGACATCCCCCAGCCCATAAGCAGCAGCACCTGTTGGGGCATTTGGACATGAGTCTGAATCTCACCTCAGGTGATTACTAGCCGTGTGATCCTAGGGCAAGTCATTTAAATATCTGAGCCTCAGTTTCCCCATTTATGAATGAATAAATGGAGTTTATTAATATTGATTTATACTTTATTAAGTTTATTTTATTAAACTATTACTAAGCATTTGTTGAGTTCTTAGCCGGTGCTAAGTGCTGGGGATGAACTTTGACAAGCAAGAGAGCACTTGTCCTCAAGGCACTTAGATTCTAAGAGGGAAACAATCCATATGTCGCCTGTCAAATGAGGGTGGACCTAGTGACCCCTACAAGTGCTTGGGGCTCATGGTAGACGATCCCGTGAACTGCCGGTGCACAGAATGTCTGCCTGGAAAAGGCCTCCAGGACCATTGAGCTGAGCCCTTCTTTTCAGAGATGAGGCCGCTGAGTCCCAGAGATGGAGGCCGATTCCACACGCCAGCTCATCACTGGCCACTACGTGGCCGACCTTGGCCCCTGCACAGACCCTCTCACGTGAGGGGCCTCCCTCCAAGGTGACTGTGAGGAGTGACGCAGGCAACAGCTTGTAGGCCCTTCTCCTGTCGCTCCCCATCACATCACATTCCCCCTCAGTCAACGAGTCAATCTACAAGCATTCAGGAAGCAGACCGTGGGCCACCACCGGGCTGTGAGTAGGGCTGCCTGGCTTACTTTGGGCAAGTCTGGACTCAGTTTCCTCAGCAGTGTGGTACCGTCGGGGGCGTGCTGGGGAAAGTTCCCACAGGGTTGTGAGAGCCAATTGTTAAATTTTCATGTAAGAATCCTGCCTCCAAATTGACAAAATTGTATAAACCAGGGCTTAACTTACTATTCTGTATTTATTTATTTATTTATTTATTTGTTTGCTTGTTGATTGATTTAGAAAGTGATGGAGATAAAGATTCAGCTTCATCCCAAAGGACTGATTGTTAAACATTTAACAGCACCTCAGGTAGCATGGGAAAGCCCACTAACCACTCTGCAGAGAGGGGATGGGATACATGGACAAAATAAAACACACATTTTTGAATGGAGCCAACATAGGAACTTATTTTGTTTGATTTTGCATATTTATTAACAAAGGGTTTATTTGTCCTTTTTCTCCCCTAGTGAGAAGAGGCAGGGCAAAGTAAAAAGGGAAGAAAATAAATTTAAATGAAAAAAATGAATTAAGAAAAGTAGTTTACATCACAGAGAGAAGATGGGTGTTTGAATCTCTGCTCTGCTCCATCTGATCTTGAGGAAGTTTCTTTATTCCACCCCCCAGGCCTCAGTTTTCCATACTGACTATGAAAGAGTTGGGCCAGATGTCTTTGAACTCTAGACCTTGACCTCACCTGTGACAGTATTGTGGGATCCATGATCTGACTTGCATGTCTCATTTTACCACTTGAGGAAACTGAGTCCCACTGAGGGCAGCCACACACTGAATGGGAATCAAGGGAGGATTCAAATCCAGGCAAGTTCTTCTATTTTTTTCTGTGTGTGGATAGAGGGTCACATGGCCATGGACTTCTTGGACTGTGGGGGGCTGTGGGGGGCTGGTGCATCCCCCTCCGCCAGACAGGACCTGGGACAGGGCGGGGGGGAGACTTTTCTCCCCGGCTCCAGCCGTGCCTCCAGTTACCATGACTATATTGCCCCGACTGACCATTGAGGTCTCAGACAAACCTTGAGAAAGCAGGGTAGGTACTGACTGTCAGTGAAACAGGTGACAAGTCCAAGGTCACTCCTTTATTTAGAGTGCGCTAGGGGAATAACACTGTGTTAGGCACAGGGGGGTGAGGAGCTCACAGTCCCTGAGACCCAGCGTCCAACAGGGACGAACACTCTCAGCCTAAAGCAAAATAACAATCCTGGAGAGCCACCAGGGGCCAGGGAAGAGGGTCTGCCAGCCGATGCCAAAGCCAGGCCATTGAGCGTGTGAAGGAGAATCACAAGCAAGCCTGGGAAAGTGTTCGGAACCTAGGAAAGTGTTCAGATGCACAAAAGCCTGTGTCCCTCTGGGTCCAGAAGCACCAGGAGGCACGGCCCCCCAAGAAGCAGAGCCAGAGGGACAGGGCTCCCTCCTCCCAAACCGGGCTCTCTTTGGTGCAACAGAACACCAGAAAAGGAGGAAGTGGGGAACTGGTGGCCAAACTGTGGTACCCGAAGTGATAGGACAGTACTGAACTGTCATCTCCTTCTTCCTCCTTCTCCTCCTCCTCCTCCTGACTGCCTTCCCAGCCTGGACCAAACCTCCGCCCTCGATTTGTGACCGCTTGTCTTGCTTCTCCCCCTCCCCTTCCTCTCCCTCTTTTTCTTCCTCCTCCCTTTCTCTCCTTCCCCTCCTCCTCTTCTTCTTTCTCTTCCCATCCCTGGCAGCCCAACACAGAAACTCCTCCTCTGTTCTCCCGTAATTTTCCAGCCTCCATTTACTCATCACCTGGCCCAGGGAAACACACACTCTGCGTGTGTGTATGAGTGTGTCTGGCTATCCTCAATATCTCCTCCTGCCTCTCAGAGAACGTCCTCATGGACACAATAAATGGACTGAATTGGATTGAACCCAACAAAGCCCAAGTGCTTTCTGGGAAGGGCTTTCCCATGCTCGGGGGGCAAGGAGCTGGGGAAGGAACTGGAAGTCCCTCTTGTCCACCCCTCTCCCCCCCGCCCCAGGGCCTGCCTCCCCCCAACCCCTTGGCCAGAGCCAGCTTCCTCTTTTCTCTTATATGCCTCCCACAAAATTTCAGTGAGGTTTTAAGAATAGATTTTTAAATTAATTTGTTGTAGACATGCCGTTTTCAGAATTTTGAGCTCCAGATTCTCTTCCTCCTTTTTGCCCGTCTCCTCTCCACCGAGAAGGCAGCAATATACATGTGAGGTCAAGCTCTAAATGACCACATTGGCCATATTGAGATACATGAGTAAACTGAGATTCCGACAAATTAAGTGGCTTCCCCTCACTGTCACCAGAGGAGTCTAGATTTAGAGCTAGAAGGAACCTTAGAAGCAACTCATTCAACCTTCTCATTTGCAAGAGGGAAAGTGAGGCTCAGAGAGGTTTTGACTTGCCAAAAGTCACACAGGATCAAGTAGGGAGCTGGGGGTTCATCCTACTACAGGATGCACAAGGCTCGATTTTGAACTAAAGCAAACAGTGCTGCCCTTGACCCTTTACACGCACCTCGCAGACGTTGTCTTATCTGTCTGTCATGACAGTGCTGTGAGGGAAGGACCTGTGGTGTTATTACCCTCTTTTCACATGTGAGAACCAAGGGAATAAAGTGAATGACTTGGCTAAGGTGACTCAAAAAAGCTGGAGCCGAGTCGGGACTTGAATCTAGGATCTCAGACCTGGTTAACTCTCTTCCTCTAAAGGTTAAAGTCAAAGAGGATAAGAGATAAAGGTCCCAGGGGCGGTGTCCGGAGATTTCCTGTCCCACTATTTCTGTTTCTTTGGCTGGGACTAGAGTCACACAAGTCCCCACTGTGTGTCCACAAGGCAGTCCTCTCCCCTCGTCATCTGTAGAAGAAGTGGGGGTGCTCTGGGCAAGATAAGGCTCCGGTTTCCCCCAGTTCTGAAATTCTGTATTATGTTCTAAGATCTTTCCCTGCCCTGACATTCAGTGCTCCGATATTTCAACTCAGCCAGGCTATATTCTGTGTCCTAAGTCAATCAATCAATTAAGAACTGTTTTATAAAGGATCTACTATGTTCTTGGCACTGTGCCAGGCACTGAAGGTGAGGGAAAGAAGCAGACACTTGACAAGCAGCAAGGATGCGTGTCTGTGAGTCCACCTTGGATTAGAGCTAAAATTGTACTTACAAATGGCTCAGTCCTTGAGCTTGGGCCAACCACGTTTTGAGCAGGGAACTTTAGAAATGGGAAGGACTTTAGATTAAGTCCCAGAAAGAATGGAGCGTATACAATATCATTGAATGAATGATTGAGTGAATGAATGAAATGAATGAATGAATGACATCTAGAACATAGAACTTCTGAGATAAGAGATAAATCATTCAAGAACTGTGGAGGTGATGTACTTCATTCACTGTTCTAGCACAGCACCAAGCACACAGTTGGTGTGTGAGAAATATTTAGTGATTGATTTAGAACCAAGAACCGGGGCTGTATGAGTTGGAATAGTAGAGCAGAAGGACCTTATAGCCAAGAATGTTAGGACCAGGAGAGATGAATAAATGAGTGAATGAATGAATGAACTAGAAACATTTATTAAGCATTTACTATGTGTATAAATGAGTGAATGAATGAATGAACTAAAAGCATTTATTAAGCATTTACTATGTGAATAAATGAGTGAATGAATGGATGAACTAAAAGCATTTATTAAACATTTACTATGTGAATAAATGAGTGAATGAATGAACTAAAAGTGTTTATTAAGCATTTATTATGTGAATAAATGAGTGAATGAATGAATGAACTAAAAGCATTTATTAAGCATTTACTATGTGAATAAATGTGTGAGTGAATGAATGAACTAGAAACATTTATTAAGTATTTACTATGTGAATAAATGAGTAAATGAATGATGAACTAAAAGCATTTATTAAACATTTACTATGTGAATAAATGAGTGAATGAATGAATGAACTAAAAGCATTTATTAAGCATTTACTATGTGAATAAATGAGTGAATGAATGAATGAACTAGAAACATTTATTAAGCATTTACTATGTGAATAAATGAGTGAATGAATGAATGAACTAAAAGCGTTCATTAAGTATTTACTATGAGCTAACCACTGTGTTCCATCACTGAGGAAATAATTATTTAAAAGCAAAAACATGGAAGATGATATGGGATGGGCAGCTGACAAACTCTTCCTGGAAGGAACGGTAGTGTTGATTTACTTACTGGTCCCGCAGCAAAGTCGAGAGGGGGCAGGGCCAGGTATACCAGGAAGATGGCAGGGAAGTGGCTGACATTGTGTCATGGTGAGCGCTGGCTGATCAACCCAGCTCCAGAGCCATGGGAGAGACGGGAGCAGTGGCCAGAGGGTAGGATAGGAAGAAGATACGTGGACATGGGGTGGTCAGCTCCAGACTGCTGTAGGTGGAGCCACCCCCTTCTGGAGTCCCCTGTGCTCTTTCCTGCAGACCAATTGGATAAAAGCAAAGCTAAGGGCAGACTCTCCGTGCACATGCTAGTCCAGCCTGTCACCCGTTACCTGGCCCCGCAGCCCCTGATGGCTGCTCCATAGCACACTTCCCCCATTCAGCTTAGGAAAAGAGTCCCAGGTTCCCAGGCTCTAGAGTCCATTCTTCTAGACAGATTTGTGGCAGCTTCTGCCTTAGGGTCCCCTTCGCAGAAGGGATTTCCTGGCCAGCCAGGAGTCAGGGTTTCCACCTGGAGAGGGGGGGGGACTGTGATTCTTGGGCTCATTACCAGGTTTCTCTAAGGGAGCTGAAGCGGCCCAGGGAGCAACGGGAGAGAAATCCAGCCTCCGACATTGCCAAGCTGGGGGGCGGCAGACCCGGCCTACATCAGGGTCGTGCACGTCGTCAGGTCCTGGTGGGCCTCAGCTCTGCGGCATTTCCACCGGAGGCAGAAGAAAGGAGTCATTTCCTGGAACTCCTCGGCCACAAAGTAGTAGCAGACGGCGTCCAGGCAGCAGTTGGTGTTGGCAAGAAAACTGACAATCACGAAAACCTTTCGGAACTTGTCGATGGGCCCCAGGAAGAAGTTCAGCAGGATCGTCACGTGCAGGGGCAGGAAGCAGACAACAAACACCAGCAGGCTGGCCAGCACCATGTACATGCTCTTGCGGATCTGTCTGACCCTGGACAGCTCTCTTCTCTGCACCCTCCAGAGGCTGCCCACGATCTGGAACGTACAGAAGACCAGGATCCCCAGGGGGATAAAAAATCCCAGCAGGGAGAGGACCACCATGGACACATGGATCTTCGACATCTTCCAAAAGCAGAAGGTGCCGTCATGGAGCTGCCACACGACCCGGAAACTCAACAGGCCGGTGACCACGAGCCAGAGGAAGGCGCAGACGATGGCTGCCCGGCCCGGGGTTCGGAGCGCCTTGGCCTTAAGCGGGTGCCTGATGGCCAAGTAACGGTCCACACCGATGGCCGTGGGGATGCTGATGCTCATGTACGAATTGACCAGGTAGATGCCTTGGGGCACCTGGCAGGAGAGGGCCTCGAGGCAGCTGACCCGTGCGAAGTAGATGACCACGGGGAAGAGTAGGACCAGGCCGCTGTCCACCAAGGCCAGGTTGACCATGTACACCCGCATCTCTGTCCACTTCTTCATCCGGCAGCAGAAGACCCAGAGGGCCAGGATGTTGAGGGTGAGCCCGGAGAGGAAGAGGAGGCCATAGAAAGTCATGTAGATGTAGGCCTCTGCCGGGGAGCTGAGTGCCGAGTTGCAGGTTTGGGATACGTTCATTCATGCAGAAATCTACCCAAGGAGAGAGAAGCACCATCATTCATTGTAATGGGAAAAGTCACAACGGGAGTATCTTGTTCCCCTGTAGGGGGGTTCCCACGATAGAAGAATAACATAACGCAGCAGACTTTCCTGGGACCATTTCAATCTGAATGCCACAAAACGGCTGAACTGAAAAACACTTCAACGTTCCCTCTCCCGCTCCGTCCCACGCACCTTCTCCCTGTAGCTTGTTTCCTTCCTCCTTTCTCCCTTGCTCTGGCCCCCACCCTCTGAGCCTCAGTGTGTTGCTGGTAGAGGGATGAATGATCTCAGGGATGGGATCCCAGGTGGAGAAGCAGGGGCTCAATCTGACTTTCCCCCTTTAGAAAGGACCAGCTCAGTGACTTATCCATAAATACTAAGTGGCCTCCAGAGACAGGATTAGAACTCGGGGCCTCTGACTGTAGCTACTGGAGACACTGGGGAATAGCTTCTGCCTCTGAAGGCATTTCCGAGTCTCTCTTAAATTCTGTTCCATCCTAGACCTTCTCAGGTTCTCTTCCTCTCTGGAATCTTGGCAGGAAAGGAGTCAAAAGACCCTGACTTGAGAGGGTGAGTGACAAGATGACCTTTCAGACTCTTTCGAGGGAAAGAGCTGGGGGAGGCGGCTCTGAATCTATAGACTACAGACTCTAGGACCCGGCTAGGGGCCCACACACACCTACCCCCTGTATTCCTTCCTCTTGACCTCTAACTAAAATTAGGAAAAGCAATTTTCCTCGATGGACCCCAGGAAGAAGTTCAGCAGGATCATCACATACAGGGGCAGGAAGCAGACGACAAACACCAGCAGGCTGGCCAGCACCATGTACACGCTCTTGCAGACCTGCCTGACCCTGGACAGCTCTCGACTCTCTTTACAACTCTCCCTTCTGCCCCCTTTCCCCTGGGGTCCACATCCAAGAAAGCAGGTAACTCACCTGGGGTTTGACTATGGGAATCCTGAGAGAGGGGCCGGCGGCAGGAGGAGCTCCTCCGAGGATGGGGCAGCTGTTCTCACTCAAATAACTCAGATAACACCCAAGGGTGACCGGAGCCCGAAGAAACTGGGCCAACAGCTACTCAGCAAAGCCTGAGCTCTCGCACCTCCAGGGGCTGATGGGGGTGGTTTCCTCTCTATCACCTGTGAGATCTTTGGTGGCTGCAAATCTGGTGGGGGGGGGGAGACAGAAACGCTCAGAGAGGCTTTTCCCGCTCCTGCTTCCCCCAAGGATCAGGTCCTTGCCCCTGGTGCCAGGGAAGGCAGAAGGGCCCCCGCTGAGAGCTAAAGCCTCCTGGCTTGGCAGCCTGTCAGAGGCAGGGAGGAGAGCCCGCAGAGGAGAAGCTGCCATGACTTCATTTTGTCTGTGGTCTTCCCAGCTTGGGCCGGCCCTCCCGACAGAGCAGGCGCCCTCTGCTGACTGTGGCCAGAGGAGCACACAGCCTAGTGATCAGAGGCAGGAATCCAGCCAGGTCCAGCCCAAATCCATCAATGATCACTTGTTATAAAAGAAATCCATCATTTGCCTTTATTCTGTATGTGATCATAAATGGGCGGCTCCCCTCCCTTAACAGAAGATTAGTTTCTCAATGTGAGATGTGTCATTTTTGTCCTTGAATCCCTGGGTCTGGTACACAGCAAATGCTTAATCAATGCTTATTGATTCCTGATTAAGAGATAGAAGTGGAAGGGACTTCGGACATCATGTAGCCCTGCTCCATCGTACGGATGAAAGGAGGGACACTCGGAGAGGGGAGCGGACCTGTCCAGGGTTACCCAGGCAAGATCAGCAGAGCCAAGATTCAGACTCGGCTCCCCTGTGACCTCACAGGATCAGTGCTCTGGTGACAGGGCAAAAAAATTGGTTCTTCCACAACGGGCAGATTATCCAAAATATTCCACAGTGGGAGAGGAAGGAGGGAAGACTTATATTTCTCCAAGAACCTTCCCTTCATGGTCCCTCTATCATTGATGCTAGAAACAGTCTGTCAAAATTTTATAGGATCATAGCTCTGGAAGTGGAAAGATTTGAACTCAGATCCCTCTGAATCCAAGACTACTATATCATGCTGCTTTGTTGCACTTTTCTCTGTGTGGGAAGAAGATTTACATAGACTGTGTACATCCTTCAGTGCATTTGAGAAAATAGTGTGAGTTTTGTTAGCTCAGAACATCTTCTATGGAACTGTATGGGCTCACTTGTCACCTTGGCAAGGCCCGTGCACCCAGTCGAGAGGACACCATGGGCTCCCTTGATGAGTCTCTGGTGGTGGATAAAGGCCTGGAGGCCTTTATCACAGATATTTGTTGCAAAAAAGTTTCCCCCAGTTTTCCGCTTGCTTTATAATTTTGGTTGCATTGGTTTTGCTTGTTCAAAAATATTTTAATTTTACATAATCAAATATAACCAATCTTATATTGATTGGTTGACTGGGTCAATAAGCCAGGATTATTGGAAGCACCTTCCCCTCTTAGCCTCTAATAGTTCTGAGGAGAAACAGTTCCTTTAATCTCTTCTGGACACTTCCCAGTACTTCCTCTTCCTTGTAGTTCCTGACAGAGGAAAACAAGGTGAGGAAGACCAACAGATGCTGTTAGCCAATAGCAGAAGCAAATGGTCATGGGAGACATGTGTTAATTCATAATCTGGGGCTAGTGTTTTCTAGAGATCTCAATTTGTGGACTCTTTCTGATTTTTTCTTTTCTTTTCCGGGCACAGATCAGTAATTAGTAATCCTGAGAAATCATTGCCTCTAGCTTTCACTTTTAACCCATATTTTGAGTTCCTGAATTTGGGATTCGGGGAATCAACTGACCAAAGGGAGGAGATTTCCACGACATCACAATTTCCAGAGACCATCACCACAGGAATCCTACTCTGCTTAAAAGACTAAAGCCATCCATGTCCTGGCTGATCAAGAGATCAGAGAGGAGGAAGGGAAGATTTCCTCTCTTTCCTTCCATCTCTACCAAGCCTCTTACCCCCAAATAGTTCTACCAGCAATGCCTAAAAATCTCCCATCAAAACTAGATTTGGAATTAAAAGAGGACTTTATTTTTTTTTCAGCTATGCAAAATTAATTCCATATTAGTCATTTTGTACAAAAAGGCTCAAATAAAATATAAAAAAAAGAAAAAAAGAAAATAAAAATAGCATTCTTCCATTTATATTCCATCAATATTGAGGCAATTCTGGAAGTGAATACGATGCTTCATCATTAGTCCTTTGGCATTGTTTTGGATCATGTATTGCTGAGATTGGCTAAATTGTTCCCAATTCTTTCATCGAACAATATGTTGCTATTATTGTGGGTAACATTCTCTTGGTTCTGTTTGCTTCACATTACATCAGTAAAGTACATCATGTAAGTCTTTCCAGGATTTTCTGAGATCATCCTGTTTGTCATTTCTTATAGTGCAATAATATTCCATTACAATCATATACCACAGTTTGTTTAGTTGTTCTCCAATTGATGGGTACCTCTTTGGTTTCCAATTCTTAGCTACCACAAAAAGAATTGCTGTAAATATTTTTGTACAAATATGTACTTTCTCCCCTTTTTGCTGTCTTTGGGATATAGACTTAGCAGTGAAATTGCTAGATCAAAGATTATGCACAGTTTTATTTTGGGCATAGTTCCAAATTGTTCCCCAAAATAGCCGGATCAGTTCACAACTCTACCAATAGAGCATTAGTGTCCCAGTTTTTCCACATCCCCTCCAACATCCAGCATCTTGTTTTTTGTCATATTAACCACTCTGATAGGTATGAGATAGTGCCTCAGAGTTCTTTTAATTTGCATTTCTCTGATCAATAGTGATTTAGAACATTTTTAAAAAGATGACTATAGATAGCTTTGATTTCTTTGCTTGAAAACTGGCCATTCCTACCCTTTGACTATTTATCAATTGAGGACTGGACTTGTATTTTTATAAACTTGACTCAGTACTCTACATATCTGAGAAATAAGGCCTTTATCACAGATATTTGTTGCAAAAAACTTTCCCCCAGTTTTCTGCTTGCTTTATAATTTTGCTTGCATTGGTTTTGCTTATTCAAAAATATTTTAATTTTACATAATCAAAATGATCTACTTTGCATTTTGTAATTTTCTCTGTGTCTTCTCTAATCCTTTCCTATAAATCTGATAAACTATTCGAAAGGGAATTTTAGAGGTAATCCAAACTAATCTCTTATCCATTTACAGAAACTGAGATCTAGAAAGGTTACACAGCTAAGACATCCTAAAGCAAAGACATTTCAGGTCTAAGATCATTACAAAATATGTCCCAAAGAAGATCTTGAGTTTCTGGGCATAATGTTGGGTATTCCCTGTGTTTACTTATCCTTGGTTGTGGGTCCTTTGCTTCTTACATAATTTTTGTGCTAGGGAGGGAAAATAAATAGTTATTCTACGCATAGTGCCCATGTTGTACAGTCAGCATCTCTTTTAAAAGG
The DNA here is from genome assembly GCF_902635505.1 of Sarcophilus harrisii. Taxonomy (NCBI): domain Eukaryota; kingdom Metazoa; phylum Chordata; class Mammalia; order Dasyuromorphia; family Dasyuridae; genus Sarcophilus; species Sarcophilus harrisii. Next base: position 456,151,338 of record NC_045429.1, read on the forward strand.
GAGTTTCTTGCCCTCATTTTGGGTAGATTCTTGACATTAGTTATGCATGAGCTCGGTGCTTAGAGATTTCCCTAGAAGACTTCAGGCAGTGGAGAGGCAAAGAAAGAACCCAACTGGGTCCCTCACTTCAGCCCAATTTCCTCTCTTGATGGGTCCCCCCTGCACTACTGGTGATAGCATGGAGGCTTGGCCAGGCTGCCAGGGGGTATTTCCGATATAGACCAAATACTTGTTTTTAATCCCTTTTTGGGAGCCCCAGTGATGCCGCCTGTTGCATCTTGGGGCAATTTCAGGCTTCTATTTAGATCACCGTATGTTTTACAGGAATCCACTAAGGAAATTGTGGGCTGCCTCTGACACATACTGACCGGCAAGTCACTCACTAACTTCCTGCCCCAGCAACCTCCTAAGGCTCTAAGTTGAAGGAAAGGGTGACCTAGGAGAGGGGCTGCTTTACCTGAAAGTTCTCTGTACCAATGAGAAATTCTAGTTCCATGGCTTTCTATCCCTGTATGTTTCAGAGGCTCTCGGGGAGGTTCCTCCCCTGCCCCCGACCCTCCGTTGTCTTATACCTTCATATGGGTCTGTTGGAGGAACTGCCCAGTCAGACAGAACACAAACATGAACATGTGGCAGACACTCTGCATCTCAGTTATTCTTGCTTAACTGACTTGGCAATAGGAAAGAACCGGGTTGGACTATTGTCTTTGACACTTCCAGCTGTATTGCCCTTGGGCTAGTAATATCACCTCATGGCCACTGTGAAGACTGGACAGGGGATGTCTATAATACTTCGCAGAAATCTCAGCTTTTTTTTCCCTCCTGAGGCAATTGGGGTTAAGTGACTTGCCCAGGATCACACAGCCAGGAAGTGTTAAGTGTCTGAGCTCAGATTTGAACTCAGGTCCTCCTGACTTCAGGGCTGGGGCTCTAGCCCCTGCACCACCCAGCTGCCCCAGAAATCTCAGTTTTGGTTACATTAATTACATTACATTATTACATTAAGTCCCAATCCCTTGGTCAGTTCAATTAAATAATCTTCCCAATTCACAGTAATTCTGAGAAGAAGAGGAGGGCATGTTTCCTCTCCCTTAGTTCCCCTCTTCAAGACTCTTGCTCTACCCATAAAGACTCATTACACCACCCCCCCTTCCTCATCAAACCTTCAAAGAATAATAGATATAGGATCATTTAGTCCAGCCCCTCAGATCAGGAAACCTAGTCCCAGAGAAGTCCAATGATTTGCTGGATGTCACACAGATAGGAAGGACAGCCTAAACTCCGGCTCTGTCCATGGTGGCTCGCTGCCCTGTTTCCTGTATTAAACATTAGCCTCTCCAAACTATACTTAAAAACAGCTGGGAGAGAGCAGAGCACTCAATCCCAGAATCCTGGAGCGTCTGAACGGGGAGGGACACTCTTAAATCCAACACTGCTATTTTCCTGATGAAGAAGATATGTCCTCAAGGGGGAATGTGTGCCCAATATCATAACTAGGAAGTTTATGGGGCAAAAGCCAGGTTTCTCCTGCTTTCATGGCCGTACCTTTCCACCGGGCGTGAGATACTCCAAAAAGGATGACCAGATTCACTCCCCACTAGAATAAGCAAGCTAGTTCAGAAAGAAATGGAAGGAACCCAGATGAGTCCCAGATGCAAGTGGGGCTCCCCAGAAGGAATTATGCACGTAGGGGGTGTGGGCCCTCTACCCCTCATATCCTGGCCAAATCTCTGAGTTATCACCACTGGCCCAGAAGACCCCGCTGAGGGAGAGAGCCAGGGATCACGGGGCTGGGCTCATCAAATTCAGAGGATTGTCTTGTGTGCCAAGATCCCCCACAGGTGTCCTTAATAGGAACACAATGCTTTGGAACTCTCTAATGCCTTCTCTGCTTTTCTTCCCCCAAGGAGGCTTGGCTGGTCAGCTCCGGGGCTGCCTTGAGTCTGATTCTGGAAGATCTTGGGCAGACCTAAAACCACTCCCACTTCTTCCTGGAACTCCTGGGTCACAAAATAATAGCCCAGGGCATCCAAGCAGCAGTTGGCATTGGCAAGGCGGGAGGCCACCCTGACGGAAATGATCACGCGCTGGACCACAGGGCAGGAGGCCCCCGCATAGTCAGTTATGAGCTTGGCCAGCAGAGCCGCATGCTGGGGCAGGAAACAGACTAGGAAGATGACCAGGTTAGCCGAGACCACGCAGACTGCTTTGTGGATCAGCCTCCTGTCCTGGGCCGGGGCCTGGGCCTTTTTCCTCATCAGTTTCTGGAGCACCCACATGGAACAGAAAACAAGGATCATGAGAGGGATGAAGAAGAGGGCCAAGGAGAAAACGATGGCCCAGAAGCCTCGCGTCTTACTCTTGCCAAAGCAAAAGTTCTGGCCATTTTGCTTCCAAGCAGTTAAAGAGACCAAGCATATGACCAACATCCAGAGAAGGGCACAGGTCCCAGCTGCCTGACGCGGGCAGCGCCACACCCTGGCCCGCAGAGGGTACTGGATGGCCACAAACCGGTCCACAGAAATGGCGGTGGTGATGCAGATGCTCATGTAATTGTTGATCAGGTAAATGCTCTGGGAGACCGTACACAGGAAGCCTTCGGACGGCTCTTTGCCCATTGTGTACAGGACCATGGGCAGACTCAGCAGCAGGCAGCAGTCAGCCCCGGCCAGGTTGGCCATGTACACCCGGGTCTCTGTCCACCTCCTCATCCGGCAGCAGAACACCCACAGGGCCAGGGCATTGAGGACAGTCCCTAGGATCAGGATGATGGACAAGTACACCATGGTGACCGTCTGGAAGAGGTCACCCCTTGTGGTGCTGCAGTTGGGCGGAGTCATCTGGACCACCAGGGAGCCACGGAAATCTAGGTAGGAAAGGTGCCTGCACAAGAGAGAACATGAGAAAGCTGTTATTGGAGGGAGCATCGAGAATGAGCCAGGAGACTTAATGCTGTCATGAACTCTGTGTGTGTGTGTGTGTGTGTGTGTGTGTGTGTGTGTGTGTGTGTGTGAGAGAGAGAGAGAGAGAGAGAGAGAGAGAGAGAGAGAGAGAGAGAAAGAGAGAGAGAGAAAGAGAAAGACAGAGACAGAGAGACAGAGACAGAGACAGAGAGACACACAGAGAGAGACAGAGACAGAGAAATATAAAGTTAGAGACACAGAGATAGAGCGAGAGACACAGAGAAAGAGAGATAGAGATACAGAGACTGAGATAAACAAGTACAGGGAGATAAAGGAAAGAGGCAGAGAAAAAGAGGCAGAGGTGGGGGACAAAGTGACTTCAAGCTTCATGTTAGCAGGGACTTCAGTTTGAATCCTACCCCCTATGTTGACTAAGTGTGTGATCATGGACAAGTCACCGTCCCTCTTAGTGCCTTTGCATCTGAAAAACTGGGTATAACAAGACTCCCAGAGACACTGAGCTTGTGTCTATAAAGTGCTTTGTAAAATTTCCACTATGGAGCTGATGGCAGCAATGATGACATTGATGATGATGATGACACTGATGATGATGATGTTGATAATGGTGATAAAATTGATGATGATGTTGATGATGATGATGGTGACGTTGATTATGATGATATATATGATGATACTGACACTGATGATGATGGTGGTGCTGATGATGATAACATTGATGATGATGATGATGGTGATGATAATGACACTGATGATGCTGATGATGATAAAATTGATGATGATGATGATGATGATAGTGATAGTGATGATGATGATGGTGATATTGATGATGATGACAGTGATGTTGCTGATGGTGATAACATTGATGATGATGATATCGATAATAATATTGACACTGATGATGATGGTGGTGCTAACACTGAGGATGATGGTGATGATAATGACACTGATGATGCTGATGATGATAAAATTGATGATGATGATGATGATGGTGATATTGATGATGATGACAGTGATGTTGCTGATGGTGATAACACTGATGATGATGATATCGATAATAATATTGACACTGATGATGATGGTGGTGCTAACACTGAGGATGATGATGATGATGATGATAACATTGATGATGATGATGATGATGGTGATAGTGATATTGATAATGATGATGGTGATATTGATGATGATGACAATGATGCTGCTGATGGTGATAACATTGATGATGGTGACATTGATCATGATGATACTGATGATGGTGACACTGATGATGCTGATAGTGATAAAATTGATGATGATGATGATGATGACATTGATGATGGTGACATTATGATGATATTTTTGATGATATTGGCACTGATGATGATGGTGCTAATACTGATGATGATGATGATGATAATAACATTGATGATGATGATGATGATCATGATGACACCGATGATGCTGATGGGAATAACATTGATGATAATGATAGTGATATCGATGATGATGATGATGATGACACTGATGATGATGATGATAACACTGAGAATGAGGATGATTGATGATGATGCAGCTCTCAGTTTCCTTAGACATTTGGTATCTAAAGCTCTTCACAACTTGGCTCCTTTTCATCTTTCTAGTTTTGTTGCACTTTCCCCCCGACTAAAATTGTTTCGGTGACATTGGCCCACTTGCAGTGACTTGAAGGAGGTTCCTCATCTCTCCGCTGGGCCTTTGTCCTAGCTGTCCTTCATGTTTGGGCTTTCTTCAAGACTCAGCTCCTCTGAGAGGTCTTTATCCTCAAAACACCCCAGCCCCATCCCTGCTAGTGCCCTTCTTCCCCAGAATGCTCCGCATCTACCTTACGTACACCTGGCATTTGCCTAGTTGTTTACATTCTGGCACAGACCTGGAGTCAGGAAAGATGTGAATTCAAATCCAGTCTCAGACACTTAGCATCTGACCCTTGGAAAGTCACTTTTTCTCTGTCTAACTCACTTTCCTTATCCATTCAAAAGAGGAAAATAATAGCATATGCTTCCCAGCATTGTTGTGAGAATAAAAGGAATAAATATTTCTTTTTTTCAATTAAAGCTTTTTACTTTCAAAGTATATACATGAATCATTTTTATCATCCACCCTTACAAAACCTTGTGCTCTAAATTTACTCCCCTTCCCTTAAATGGCAAGTAACCCAATATATGTTAAACATGTACAATTCTCCTTTTCATATTTCCACATTTATCATGCTGCACAAGAAAAATCAGATCAAAAAGGGAAAAAATGAGAAAGAAAACAAAATGCAAACAACAAAAAAGTGAAAATTCTATGTTGTGATCCACACCCAATCCTCATACTCCTCTCTCTGGGTGCAGCTGGCTCTTTTCATCACAAGATCTTTGGAACTGGCCTGAATCATCTCATTGTTGATGAGAGTCATATCCATCACAATTGATCATCACATAATCTTCTTGTGGCTGTGTACCATGATCTCCTGGTTCTGCTCATTTCACTCAGCATCAGTTCATGTAAGTTTCGCCAGGCCTTTCTGAAATCATTCTGCTGATTGTTTCTTATAGAACAATAATATTCCATAACGTTCATATACTATATCTAGGAATAAGTGTTTCTAAAGCACTTTGTGAACCTAAAAGTAGTAGATAAATGCTAGTTATGAGAATAAGGATGATGATAGTGAGGATGAAGATGATAATAATGTACTGCTCCAGTCTAACCCTATGATCCTCTGATCTGTGTGACCATGAGGAAAGGTGGTGGGAGTGGAAAAAAGCCATGAGTACATACTACTACTATGAAGGGTCCAAAGACAGTGTCTGGACTAAGGACCGAGGAGTAGGAAGTCATTTGGAAAAGAGGAAGGCCACATAAGGGAGGTGTATGACCACTGCCCACAACCTCAAATTAGGCTTTTTTTGCTTTTTTATTCATTCATTATTTCCTGAAGGTGAGCCTGGATTCTTCGATCAGACCATGAGCTCAAAAGGGGATGCATCTGTTCCCTTAGCTCTTATCTTTCCTTAGTCTCCCCTGCTCCTGGGCACAGGGCTCAAGAAGATTTACTAAAACTACCATATTTAAATAGTGGGGAAACTGAGGCTGAGAAAGATGAAGTGACTTATCCAGGGGTCCCACGATTACTTTACATCATGAATCTAAATCAGGAAAGGCTCCGATAAGTTATCTAACACCACATCTTCATTTTCCAGTTGACAAAACTAAGAACAATGAAAGTTAAGTGAGTTTTCTAAAATGACACATGTAGTAAAAGCACATGAGAGATTTGAACTCAGGTCCTCTGATTCCAGACCCAGTGTTCTTAATAATAACAATAACAAATGTTATTATTGTGTTGTAAGATTTGCAGAGCACTTTACATATGCTCACTCAGCAATCTGGGAGAGCAGATGCTCTTATCATCCTAATTTTACAGATGAGAAAACTAAAGAAGTCAGGGATAAAATGACTAGGGTCACAATTGTCTGCATCCAGATTTGATCTCAAGTTTTCTGAACTTCAAGTCCAAGGCTTTATCCACTGTCCTACCAAGCCACCTTTATAGCATACATTCTTATTGTTCTATTCAATTGCGTAAGTGGGCATTCACCCAGAAGCTACTGCTAAGCCTCCATACCTTCCAGACAGAAGAGTTGGATCATGACTGTGGAGCTCTGCCTACAGTGTCCAGTTTGGTTGGTATGTTGGTTAGTTTTGTTGAAATGCTTTTTTTTCTCTTCCTTTTTTATCTGTTATAAGATTCTTTTTTACGTGACATGGGGGATAGATATATCAGGAAATGAAAGTGATTTAAAAATTTTGCAATAGGTTTGTTTCTCTCTCAAAATGCTGTTCCTATTATGTTCAAGGAATGGGGATACAAAGATAAATCCATTGTAGACCCTCTTCTCAAGAGACTTACCATGTGTTGCATGGGTGAATCAGACCTTCCCAAAGGCTGAATGGTCTGCCCCCTCCCCAAAGCCAATAGATTTTTACAGTTTCATTGTCAACCCACAAGAAGCCTTAAATGCTTGTCAATGGATCGATTGGTCCATTTATCGAAGGTCAGTTTTGAGAGTTAAGACTGTCTTGGTAACCCTACTGCATGGCACATAGTGGGTGTTCAGTTAATACTTGCTTGCCTGATTGATTGATTGATTGATCAGAGCCACCAGTGAGAATAAGGTCCAAGCTCGGTGACTCTACTTATAGTGAAAAACTCACTGATGAAATGCAAAGATGGGTTCCAAACCTCAGTGGCTGCAGCCTCAGCCCAGGACTCATGGAGACTGGGAGAAAAGAGAAAGGGATATATTCCCACAGATAGAGCTAAATTCCTCTCCTTTAATTTATCCAGACCCTCCACTGATCAGTCAGTCAACAAATATAATAGCACCTACTAGAGATGCAAAGAAAGGCAAAAACACAGTCTGCCTTCAAGGAACCCATTTATTGGCTAGTAGTGTGACCTGATCAAATCAAACCCTTTTGGAACTGCATTTATCATCTGAGTGAGAAAAGAATAGCAACTGATGGGACACAGAGCAAGAGAGAGAGTGAGGAGCCTTGGATGGCACATAGCTTGGGAACTTGGGTGACTAGGAGAATGATGGTACCCTGGACAGCAGCAAATTTAATTCCCCTAGATTCAACAGACATTGTTAAAGGTCTACACTGAGCAAAGCATCGTGCCTTAAAAATCCAATTGAGGAAGTCCCAGGTTGGTTTGTACCATCAGGGCTTCATCTGTCTTCCTAGTCCTGTGGATCATGGGCCTCTCTTTGAGGCATCTCTGTCCCCTAGTAAAGACTTCCAGGAGCCACACATTTCGCCCTCTCCTAGAGCCTTTTCTAGCCAATGAGACCTGGGAGAGATTAGCTCATTGAGAGTTTTGTGTTTCTAAGCCCCTGATACAGAGGAGGAACTTCAGCTATGTTTATTGGTCTTTCTTCTTAAAATCTGTCCTCACCCTCTGAGTACTGTGTGCATGAGCAGATCCTCTCCAGTCAGAGACTGATTAAAGGCGGTTGGTCACCAGGATAGAAAAGTCATAAGGTGGAGACTGAGGACTTGGGAGAGGGGTGTCTGAGTCTCTTGCCTAGGGGACAGAATTCACTATCTTTCCCGGGGATTGCCCACACTTTCAAACTTCCCTTGCCTTTCCCCTCAGCTCATGACCTCAGTTTCATCCTTGCCTCTTCCTCTTCTTGCCCTTCCAATAACCAATCTATTGCCAAATATCATTGCCCTCCCATTGTAACGTCTCTCCAATACATCCTCTTCTCTCCTCTGACACTCTCATTATCTTAACACCCCCTCTCACTTGATGCTGGGTCTCCCTGCCCACTCAGCTGCCAAAGGGATCTTCAAATACAGGTCTTGCCAGGTCACATCCTACTCGATAAACTTCAGGGACTTCTTCTCACCTCTAGGAACAAGCTTAAAATCTGTTGTTTGGACTTTAAAACTTTCATAGCCAGATCCCTTAGATTACACAGCCACAGCATTCTGTGATTCAGCTATACTGGTCTTTTCACTCTTCATTAAATACTACCCGTCATTGCCAGTCTCCATGCCTTTTTCTGGAAAGCTTTCCCTCACCTCAGTCTTCAGACTTCCCTCTCTTCCTTCAGATACAAATCTCAGACTCTTTTTCTGTTGCAAATCAGAGTTGAGTTGTTTCAACCCTTAAAGGCAGAGGTTTCCTAAAAGTCTCCAGTCTGATCCAGTCCACTAAACTCTCTGCCGTTAGGGATTGAAAAACTATGGGGAGATAGGAGTTAAAGCACTCAGGGAGCTGAGAGAGAACCCATTCCTATACCCAGAAAACAATTGAGGAAGAAAAAGCATACCCTTGAGTTGGATACAATGTAATGGAACAAACAAGTGACCACAGACCACAGATTCTCTTTCCTAATTGCCTTCCGCCTTGTAGTATTTATTTAACTCTTCTTTTAGAAGAGCTTTGCTTTCCATAGCATGTCTCTCATTTGAAACTTTCTCCCTGCCCTCCACACTTCCCTTTACTCCCATTACAATCTAAGACCATTACCATTGTAAGAAGGAAAAAAATAAATCCAAAACCTTTGAAACAAACCCACATAATCAACACAGCTTCCTATATTGGCCATTTCCTGAGATCTATATCTCATCCTACGCCCTCAATCCATCAATTCTCTGTCAAGAAAGGGATAACATGCTTCATCATTGGTTCCCTGGGAACTTGTTTGGTTTTGATTGGAGTTTTAAAGTCATTTAATGTTATTTGCCTTTACAATATGTTATTATTATATAAATTGTTCTCCTGGATCCGTTCACTTCACTTTGCATCAGTTCAAGCAAGTCTTCCAAAGTTACATTGAAACCATCCCCTTTATCACTTCTTAAAGCACAGTAGTATTCCATCCCATACATATGCCATGATTTATTCTCCCTTTTTTGACTCTTATATTCCCGCCACTTTTAATTATCATTCTCATACAGATTAAGACAACTCTGAGATATCACTATACAAGTGGCTAAATTTGACTAAGATGACAGGAAAAAATAATGATGAATGTTGAAAGAAATGTGGGAAAACCGGGACACTAATACATTGTTGGTGGAGTTGTGGACTGATCCAACTATGCTGGAGAGCAATATGGAACTATGTCCAAAGGGCTATCAAATTGTGTGTGCCCTTTGATCCAGCAGTGTCTCTATTGGACCTGTAACCCCAAGAGATCTTAAAGGACAGAAAGGGACCCACATATGCAAAAATGCTTGTAGCAGTTCTTTTTGTAAGAAACTGGAAACTGAGTGGATGCCCATCAATTGGGGAGTGACTGATTAAGTTATGGCATATGAATGTTATGGAATATTATTGTTCTATAATAAACAATCAGCAGGATGATTTCAGGGAGGTCTGGAGAGATTTGCATGAGCTGATGCTGAGGGAAGTGAGTAGACAACATTGTACAGAGCAACAGGAAGATTATACGATGATTGGACATAGCTCTTTTCAACATTGAGATGATTCAGGCCAATTCCAAAAGTCTTGTGATGAAGAGAGCCATCTACGCCCAGAGACAGACTGTGGGAACTGAGTGTGGATTACAACATAGTATTTTCACTTTTTTTGTTGTTTTCTTGTTTTTTATTTTATTTCTCATTTTTTTCCTTTTTGATCTGATTTATCTTGTGCAGCATTATTTGTAGAAATATGTATAGAAGAATTGTACATGTTTAACATATATTGTATTACTTGCCATCTAAGGGAGGGAGTGGGGAGAAGAGAGGGAAATTTAGAGCACCTTTTCTTATGGCTAAAAATGATTTGAACTTCTTCATCCGAAAATTGTCTGTTCATATCCTTTGACCATTTATCAATTAGAGAATGGCTTGAATTTTTATAAATTTGAGTTGATTCTCTATGTATTTTAGAAATGAGCCCTTTATCAAAACCCTTGAATGTAATTTTTTTCCAGTTTATTGCTTCCCTTCTAATCTTGTCCACATTGGTTTTGTTTGTACAAAAACTTTTTAATTTAATATAATCTAAATTATCTCTTTTGTGTTCAATAATGAACTCTAGTACTTCTCTGGCCACAGAGTCCTTCCTTGTCCACAGATCTGAGAGGTATTGCTCTTTATGTCTAAATCACGAACCCATTTCAACCTTATCTTGGAAAATGATGTTAGGCGTGGATTAATGCCCAGTTTCCTGAGCAGAAGTATTAAACACATGAGCCTGCACCCAGCAGCTCATTTAGTTTGAACCAGATTAAAATGTATTGAGAAAATGTTTAATAAATAAATAAAAATATATTAGAACATAGATAATGTTAATATAAGGCCTTCTAAATTAACATGCAGCCTGCAAGAATCTTTATGTATAGTTTTAGTGGCCCCTCTTTTTATCTGATTTTGATATCACTGATTTGGAGTATTTTTTTCATATGTTGTTAACTTATATTTCTTCCTTCTAAAACTACTTGCTTATATCCTTTGAACTCATCAGTTGGGGAGTAGCTCTTGTGCTTATAAATACACATCAGCTACTTAGGTGTTTTGGAAAAGAAATCTTTATCAGAGAAACAATGAAATTTTTTCCCACTTAAGTCTTTTTCTCCTGATTTTTAGTTACAATGGTTTTATTTTTGCAAAAACATTTAAATTTTATGTAATCTAGATTGCCAATTTTATCTTCTGTATTTCTGTATTTCCATTTAGTCATAAACTTTCCCCCCATCCATAAATCAGAAAAGTAATTCCTTTCTCACTTCTTTAATTTATAATGTGAACTTTATGTTTAGTCATTTATTCACTTGGAACTTAATTATTGTGTGTGAGAAATGTGTGTATCATGGTAAATAGACTCTCATGTATTTTATACATTTTATAGTTATTTTAAATGGAATTTGTCTTTTTTTTTCTCTTCCTGCTGGGTTTTGTTGGTAGTACACAGAAATGCTGACAACTTAAGTGAATTTATTCTTTCAATTTTAATGAAGTTATCAGCTTAATTTTTTAAGTTAACTCTTTAGTATTCTCTTACCAGATCATTATATTATCTCAAAAAGTGATAAATTTGTTAGTTCTTTATGGCTATTTCTTTCATTCTTTTTCTTGTCTTTTTTTTTTAGCATTGATAGCACTATGGTAAATAGTAATGGTGATAATGGATATCCCTGTTTTCACCCTGATCTTATTATTAGGAAGGCCTATTATTTATCTTTATTATGTATAAAGCTAGCTCCAGATTGTATATATAGATACCACTTACCCTATTAAAGAAAGATTCATCTATTCCTGTTTTCTAATGTTTTGACAGAAATAGATATTGCAGTGTCAAAACTTTTTATACATTTGTTGATATGTGATTTTTCTTATTTTTCTTATTAATATCATCCATTATGTTTATAGTTTTCCTAATATTGAACCAACCCTGTATTTCTGGTTTAAAAAATCCATCTTTGGCATAGCATATAATTTTTGTTATATGTTGCTGTAGCTTATTTGCTAATGTTTGACTTAAAATTTTGCATCCAGTTTCAGTTGGGAGATTGTTCTATAATTTTCTTTCTCTATGTCTCTCCCCAGTTTTAAATATTAAAGATATTCAATATTCAAATATCAAATATTAAGACCATATTTTTCTCATAGAAGAGATTTGGTAGGACCCCTTTGATTATTTTTGCAAACAATTTATATGATACTGTACTTAATTGTTCTTTGAGTGTTTATTTATCTGCTTGTGAGGTTTTTCCCTCTTTGGTAATTTATATATGGCTTGTTCAATTTATTCTTCTGACCTTGAGTTATTCAAATTCTCTGTTTTTTATTCTTCTAATAGAATTGTGATCAGAAGCAAAACACTCAGAGGAACAGAAGAAAGAGAGATAGAGAAGGATAAACAAGGGGAAAATAAAATGGAGGGAAATACAGTTAGTAGTCAGAAGCGTTGATGTGAATGAGCTGAATTTACCCAGAAAATAAAAGCAGATAATAGAGTGAATTTTAAAAACAGACTTCTACAATGTGTTGTTTACAAGAAACACATTTGAAGCAGAGATACACACAAAAATTAAAGGTAAGGAGGTAGAGCAGAATCTATGAAGTTTCAGCTGAAGTAAGAAAAAAAAAGCAGAAGTAGCAATCATGGTCACATACAAAACAAAAGTAAAAATAGATCTCATTAAAGGAGATAGAAAAAAAAAACTACATCTTGCTAAGAGGTATTATAGACTATCGATACCATATGTATATATATCCAAACTTTTTTACTTTGGTTGAAATATGAAAATTTGCTCTAGCCCCTTATTTTAACTCTGTTCGTTATAAATGTTCCTTGTAAATGTTGGATTTTGCTTTGAAATCCATGATGATCTCCTCTTCTGTTTTATGGGTGAGTTCATCCCATTCACACTTTCAATTATGATTATTAACTGTGTGTTTCCTTCCATCTTATTCTCTTTAATTTCTTCCTCTCTCTGCTCTTTGCCCCATTTTTACAAAGAAGGTGATAAGATTGCTTTTAGCTTCTGTGTTCTATGCTTGATACAATCTATATTTTCTCCAGTGATCCCAGTGATAGATTCTTACCTTTTCTTTCTTTCCTTCTAAATCTCTCTTCGAGATCTTCCAAGATCAGAGTTTGTTTTGCTTATGACTCATCATTTTTACCTACTTATTCCCTTCCCTCTTCCTGTTTCTTCTTATTTCTCAAGTCCAGAGAAATATCTGGCACAGTAAAAGTGATAGCAGTATTTCTTTTTGACCAATTGACAAGGAAAGTTACTCAGAGAGAAAGGACAAGGCAGGCAGAGGAAAGAGGAAGACCTGCCTGAGTCCGCGGTGGAGAAAGCAGCCCTGCTTGGTCAGAGTTGGAGGGAATCAAGTCATAGAAAATCAGAGCCAATTTGTGAGTCCCCAAGTCCACCCCACTTCTGTTTTCCAGGCGAAGAAACCGAGGTCCATCCAGATGAAGGGATTTGGCCAAGATCGCCCCGGCAGCAAGCGAGAACACAGACTCTAGAGCTGGCAGGGATCGTGAAGGTAGTTGAGTTCAGCCTCCTTACTATGCAGGTAAGAGAACAGAAGTGCAGATTTGTGAAGGAACTTACCCAATAGCTCATAGCTTGTGAGTCACAGAACCGCACCACAAGTCGGTTTTCCTGGCTCTCCGAGCTGGGCCCTGCCCCAGAGCAGCTCCAGGCTCTCCCTGGCCTGCTGCACTGCCTCAGCAGCGCCTTCTTCCTCAATGATCAGGGTGGTTCCTGAGATTTTCACACCTTCATACCTCCAGAGGAAGGGGCCCCCTTACCTTAAGCCGCTGAAATCTCCAGCTGAGAAGAAGGAGGTTCTCTTCAGGCAGGGATCACCAGCTCGGGGGCCTTGTCTCCCCTGGCTTCCCCACTCTCCCAGATGGCCCCTGGGGCTGGGAATCAGTGAGCTGCTAACTGAGCGCGAGGGTTTCAAACATCCTGCCCAGCTCCGCCCACAAGGCTCCTTTCTGGAGTGGATGCTAGCCACAGCAGAAGCCCCTGCCCCTTTGCCCTCCCCACCACCCCTGCTGCTCTGACAGCTGACACCTGTTTTTCTGCCTTCCCAGCACCGCTTCCTGCCAGGCTGCCCAGATGCCCTGAGCAGAGCCTAGGTTAGGCACTGGAGTTAAAGGGAAGGGACCCACACCCATTCTCACGCCCACGCCCCCCCCCCCACGTGCGCGCGCCCCGCCCCCACATTCACATCCACACCCAACCCACTGAAGATTCACCTTTTTTACCCATAGGGCATAGATTCGGGACCACCCATACCTCTTCCCTTAGCCATAGCCCACCCCTCATGCTCCCAGCACCGCCACTTATGGGAAGCCTTTCCTGATCCGGACCTCAGGAGGGCAGGGACTATTTTTAACTCGGTGTGATAATCCCAAAGGACCCAGAACCATGACTAACTGCAGACAATATTCTTGACTAACAGTTTATTGAATTGAATCAACCTTTGGGTGGATTGTGTTGGGTTAAAGGTCTGGCTGTGATGCAATCTGAGTCCCTTGCGACAAATCACTTTTATCTCCGGGTTAGACTTTATACATTCTGCAGCAAATTTTAATCTGTTCTCAATCTCAAACTTTTCCGGGCCATGCTTTCTTCTGTTATCAGTTGTGCACACCTAAACGTGAAGGAAGGTACTGCTTGGGGGCACCGTGAATGCAAAAGGGCTACAGATCATGAGGGACCCGAAGGGATTGGCAAATGATGAGGAGCCCAGGGAGCCCCAAAGAGCTGTTTGGATGCTCTGAGTGTGTTGGTGCAAATGCACATGTATCCTAGTAGACCAGACCCTGTGAAGGTGGGAATAATGCTCTAGCATCTCTAGAATCTAGAAGAAGGCAGAGTACACATTAATGGCGGATTTACTAATTTATTCAATATGAAACTCACAGCTGTTGGACTACTTCTCTGCCCACTTCCCAAGTGGCTGAAGGAATATTCAATAGTCCGCCTTATCTCGTAGCTGATCATAGATCCCAAGACACATTTCGGCTCCACCTTCCATTGAGCTACCCAGCCAGGCCATCTCATCATGTATTTGCTGCCTTCTTGTTCCACTGGCAATCTCCACCCGATGCTGCCTCCCCTTGCATCTTCTCTTCTTTTTCATAGAACACAAGATTAAGTCTGAAACCACACATCCCAAAAAATAACCCTTCCTAAAAGGGACCTTAGAAATATCTAGTCCAGTCACTTCATTTTAGAAGTGAGAAAATAAGCCCAGAGAGGGAGAAATGAATTCTGCAAGGTCACACAGCTAGTAGATAGCAGAGGAACCTAGGCCCTCTGATGCAGAGGTCAATGCCCAAGCCACCATACCATCCATTGATCACCCCCCCCAGGTCCTGGGAAATCACTTCTTTAGGCTCCAGACATTGATATTCTCAATGAGGAGAGCCTCACAACAATGGGCTGTGGGCTCAGGTACCATTCTTCCCCTGGGCTTATTTAGTCCAATCTTTTCATTTCATAGGTAGGTAAACTGACACCCAATGAGGAGAGATGATTTGGACCATTGGCCTAGAACAAAAAGGGCCAAAGGCCATCTAGTCCAAACCTTTACACTTATTTTTTTAGTTTAATAAAAATCTACTTTCCTTTCTCCTGTTTCCTGCTTTATTGTGAAGAAAGCCCAATATAATAAATGTTCATCATTAAGTGAAACAAATTTTCACATTACCCCATCCAAAAATATGTCTACTTTCCTCTCATGAGCCCATACCCTGTCAGGAGGTGGGAGGGGCTTCATCCTGGGTCCTTGGGAATCACAGTTGGTCATTGTGTTGATCAGTTTCAAAGCCATTCAAAGTCTTGTTTGTGTTGCCAAGGCTGTTGTTACTGCATCATTGTTCTGCTAATTCTGCTCACCCCACTCTGCATCCATTCATCCAAAACTTCGCAGGTTTTTCTAAAACTATTCCTTTCAACAGTTCTTACAAACCAGTAATATTCATTACATCCACATATTATAATTTGTTTAGCCAATAAATAAATGGCCACCCCCCTTTTGTTGTTGTTAAGGCATTTTTTAGTCATGTCTATTCCTTGGGACCCAATTTGAGATTTTCTTGGCAAATACTGAAGTGATTTGCCATTTCCTTCTCCAGCTCATTTTACAGATGAGAAAACTGAGGTAAATGTCCAGATTTGAGCTCAGGGAGAAAAGTTTTCCTGATTTCAGGACTGGCACTCTATCCACTGTGTCCCGTCCCTTTCCATTTATTATTCTTTTGCTACTATCAAAAGAGCTGCTAGATATTTTTGCATATTTGAGTCCTTTTTTTCTTTATTTCGTCTTTTGGGGTTTCAATCTAATCATGATATTCAACCTAATCATGATTGATCAAAAGGCATGCATCACTCAGTGTATTTTTATCAATTTTCATTTCAAGAGATGATTAAATTGAGCCTCCCAGAGGAGATGACATTAAAATGAAAAAAGATCCCACAGGAAATTTATTTTGACCTTTTCATTTTACATAAAGAGAAATTGTGGCCCAAAGAAGAAAAAGAAACTTGGATCATAGATCCAGAGCTGCAAAAGTCCCTAGAGGACATTCATTTTAGAGGAAGTCTCTCTAGAAAGTATAAAGTTAAAAAATCTCATAATTGGAAGAAAATACTTTACTTTAAATGTTACTTTTGGGTTGCTGGGGAAATTCCATGTGGGAATAGAAAAAAATACTGAAGGTCACATAGGTAGTAAGTAGAATTGGAACCCAGCTTAGTGCGAACCACCTCTCCCAGTTTGATGTCATAGGAAAGCTTGATTAACTGTGTAAGCATCCAGTAAGTCTCCACGAGGGATCTTCCTCCACGAGGAATCGAGCTGACCCCAATTCATGAGTCACCTATGGTTCTCTCCTTCTGTCTAGTTCTGTAGTCTTGAAGCTGGCCAACTTCTTTCATCCAGTCACATATCTCCATCTTGCATAAGAGCAAAGTGTGCAAAGACTTTGCCAAGTTCTCTACTAATCCTCTCCAAAAAGGAAAATGAGGTTAGTGTGGCATGGAATGCAAATTACAAATTCCAAGGTGGCATATTATGGTAGAAAGAGGTAGAAACTAGAAATAATTCAGAAGTACCACAGCCCCACCTATCCCCCCCCCCAGTTGGTTTGAGGCTTGTGGTAATCAGTGACTCATGATTCTTTATTAGATATCTTCAAGAATTTTGGCAAGAATTACTAGGAAGTCACTCTGGAGACTATAAAATTCACCTTGGTAATGGGAAGGAAATACTTTCCTTGAAATGTTGCTGCTGGGAAATTTCATCTGGGTATGAAAGCATGTGTGTATATGAGGGAGGAGTTATAGCCTTAGAATACTGGACTTGGACCTTTGGACCCCTACTCTTCCATATCCTAGAAGTCTTTGCAAATGGTCCATCTGTTTGAGTAAGCAGATATGATGTGAACTGAATAGACATTAGTCTCCCATATCCATCTGTTACTTCTCTACATGTCAAATGTGAGAAAAGGTTGGTGGGTCTCAATTCTCTAATGGATCTATGATATAAATGGGAAGTTCTCCTCAATGATGCATTTTGTATCCATGTCAGCAACCTCTGTCCATGTCTTCTCATGAATTCACCAGGGGGAGCTGCCCAACATTCCCTTTTTCCTATCGTTAAGAGAGCATGCGTTCTAAAGAACAATTTGGAACTATACTCAAAAGGCTATAAAACTCTGCATATCCTTCAGTCCAGATACTGGGATCTGTTACAGCTGCTATTGGGTCTGTATCCCAAAGAGATCATAAAAGAGGGAAAGGGACCCACATGTGCAAAAATGTTTGTAGCAGCTTTTTTGTGGTGGCAAAGAATTGGAAAATGAGTAAATGTTCATCAATTGGGGAATGGCTGAATAAGTTATGGTATATGAAAGTAATGGAATATTATTGTTCTATAAAAAAATGAACAGATTGATCTTAGAAAGACCTGGGAAGATTTACATGAACTGATGCTGAGCGAAACAAGCAGAGCCAGGAAAATAAGATTATGTGATGAACAACTACGTCACATTTGGTTCTCAGCAATTCAGTGATCCAAGACAATCCCAATAAACTTTGGATGGAAAATGCCATTCACAGAGAACTATGGAGACTGAATGCAAATTAACTCATTATGTTCATTTCCCCCTCCCTTTTTCTTCTGTTTCGTTCTCTCTCATGGTTTCTCTTTTGTTCTGATTTTTCTCTGCCAACATGATTCATAAGGAAACATATTTTTAAAAAATGAATGTACTGTATTTGGATATCTAACATTTATATAGTGCCTTGGTAGATATGAAGTGCTTAATAAATACCTGTTGCCTGCCTGTTAAATGTAGAGTCTGAAATCCATAGTGACTGCCTTAGACTATGGAAATCAATGAACAACATACATGGCGGGTCAATTTGTCGATCTCTAGGCTCAACTTTCTCCTGCCTCTCCTCCTGAGAACATCTATAGGGAGATCTGTGTCTTTCTTCTTTCACCTGAGGTTCTACTACCAATGAAGCTTCTGGGTCGTTTAGCTGCAGAACAGTGAGCCATAAACCATGATTATAGTCCCTCAGCCAGTGAGCATTTATTTATATGTGCCAAGCACTGTACTAAACTCTAGGGATAAAAAAGGCAAAAGATAGTTCCTTCTCTTCAAGGAGCTTCCAGTCTAATGGAAGAGACATGTAAAGAATTCTGTAAAAGCAAAATGGATAAAGGCTTAATTAATTAGAGATAATTAGAGATAATGTTAGAGGAAAGGACTAACATTACTGGGGATTCAGAAAACACTATTTGCTAAAAGATGGTGGGAAGGACAGTAAATTGGGGTCAGATTGGGAAGAGGGAAAATTAAGTGATCTTCACTTTTTTGGGGGGGCCATGGACTCTTGGGGCAGTCTGGTAATGCTTATGGACCACTTTCCCATCTGTCTTCTAAGAATTATCATTAAAAAATAATTGGCCAGAAGAGACAGGTCTCAGGACCTCAGAAGTATCCTTCAGGAGCTCCAGGGCTCCTTGATGAAGTGACCATGCTTCTAGTGCTTTTTTGGAGTTGGTGGGTGCTGCTGTGGTGCTTCTGCAGAGGACATGCTCTGGAGTTTCTAATGTGGGACCTTTCTTCAAACAATAGATCATGATGACCAGAAATATTTTTTGCAAAAACTGGATAGTTTTGATCTGGAGTCCAATGAATTCTGGAGAGGGTAGATTTTTTTAAAATCAATGATAGGATCTATAGACTGGGTAACCCCATTTTCTTTCTACTTGGAGAAGAAAGTTCTGTCATTCAGTTATGGACCACTAGAACTTCCATGTTAAGATACTCTAAAAGAATGAGAGCCTTATATGTTTTACTGGAATATAGATATTATGGTAAAAACCAACCAATCCAAAATATTTCTACAAACAACCTTTGCTTCCTTAGCATCAGGCAAGCCTTGAAAGATGCTATTCACTTCTGGAAATATCTTATAAATAAATTAAGACTCTTTAAAAACACGGATTGTTTTTGGTGGTTCATATACAGGATCCCTTGCTGCCTGGCTGCGATTCAAACATCCTAGGAGGTTTCATTGAGCAGTAGCCAACAGTGCATCTATTCATGTAAAGGCTAATTTTTTTGGATATCTGGAAGTCATCCAAAATGCTTTGGTTAGAGAGGGTCATTCTGGATGAGTAGATGCAATGTGAAATGCTTCACAAGTTCTGATGTATATGCTTAAACAAGAGGAATACCACTCTAGCATTGCAAGTGATCTTAGATAATGTGAAGATTTCTGGATCGACACAGAAGAGAAAATATCCCATTTCATGAAGGTTTTAATAGACAACATTGGGTTTTCTTGTCCAATTCAGCAGAGCAGCATCTTTGAATCAGAAGCAAATGAATTACAGTTTTGACCAAAAGGTGACAAAATCCATGATCATTTTTAATTATTTCTGCGGAGAAATCAATGACTGCTGAGTGAGTTGGGACGCCAAAGGAGAATATATACATTTTTATATGAAGATCTTAAAATCAATGAACTCTCTTGCCTTGATGTAAGTTATAATAATCACATTGCATACTGAGAAGCCCTAAATGAGATGGAAAAGATGCAAAAGGATCAAGGTAATGGTTTTATCTGACTTGCATAGAATATGGATTATTCCAGATCACTGATTCAAAACATCAGCTTTTCTAAGGATAACTTATGAGTTGTAATATTGATAAATGTGAAAAAAAAGTATTTGACTTGAGATTTGATGTTAATTTGTGGTTGAATCTGTTAAGGATACCAACAAATAGTTCTACAAGCTCTTATTCAAGACTGGCAGAAGAATCCTATTTCTAGTGGTGATTTGGATCCTGGGGAGGTATAAGCATCGATTCCAGAATGCAAAGAAACTTCATAGGGATCTTTGATTAAAATAGTTCCCATTGTGATTTGATTTTTGAAAATGAAAAGAATGATTTTCAGAATTTCAAAATCACTTACCGATCGATCCTCAGAATCCTGTTTAGTTGATGCCCTAAATGGAGGAGTTGAAATGACAGCTGGATTGATAGAACTCAAATGTCCTCTAAGTTTGTTGCCGAGCAGGTGAAGTGGAAGCCCAAGAAAAGCTTGACCTAGAGAATCAGATCCCTACAAGAGATATTTTTTTTTACTATAAACCTTGAATTTATTTCCCACATTCTCATATTCCATTAAAGGTAATAGTAAATCGCTGAGCATCCAAACATGGGGCATTCACACATGAGGACAAGAGCATTCATCCAGAGACATTTTATCCACAAGAAAACGTATAAGCAGAAAGTAGCACGGAAAAGCAACTCACGTCAATCTTGCGGAGCTGCTGTTTCTGATGATGTTATCTTACCACTCTGCTGTTTGATACTATAAGTTTCTGTTTAAATCACATAAATAATTTTCTTTTTACAAGACATTTTAAAGCAACAAAGTTTTTTGTTGAAATGAGATTTTCTTCTGTTCTGTCTCTTTTCCATCTCCCAAAGGATGTATTAAACTATTCCAGTTTTTTTTTCCAATTAAAAAAGTAATGGAAGGAAATGTTCAATTTCAGTGAGAAATCAGTGAAAACAAAGTTCTCATTTTTCTTCCTGTCAAAATTCATGGATAGCCCTGAAATCTCTTCCCAGTTAAAAAAAAAAAAAACTTATGGTATAGTACAGAGGAAAGAAGAAAGCAGAGAACCAAGCAGTAGATGGTTAGCAGTATGATAAGAATGATCCAATACAGGGGGCTGAGAAAGAATGGTCAGAGGGGTAGGGGAGAACCATGAGAAAGGACAGGATCTTGGACTGAAAAGGGACCTGGGACACCTTTGAGTCCAATCCTTTCATTTAGTAAAGAAACAGATGCCCAGGTATGAGGAAATAGATATAAGAAGGATAATTTGAACCCAAATCTGGGGTCTTTCCACTGTGCCCCAATGCCTTCTTGTGTCATAAATATAAAGAGAGGGGGGAGAGGGGGACAGAAGGGGGAAGGGGAAGGAGAGAGGGAGGGAAAAAGAGAGAGAGAGAGAGAGAGACAGAGAGGCAGAGACACAGAGAGAGACACACACACACAGAGGGAGAGAAAGAAAGAGAGAGGAAAGGAGGGAGAGAGGAAGCGAGGGAGGGATGGAAAGAAAGAGAGAGGAGAGAGAGTGAAAGAGAGAGACAGAGACAGAGAGACAGAGACAGACACAAACACAGACAGAGAGAGAGACAGACACAGATATAAAGACAAAGACAGATTCACAGAAAGAGACAGGGGGGAGAGAGAAAGAAAAGAAAGGAAGGAGGGAGAAAGGAAAAGAGGGAGAAAAGAACATCTAGAAGAAAATTAGGGGACAGAATCCAAGGTAGTAAGGAGTCAGAAAGTCTGAAGCTTGAAGAAAGCCATTAAAATCGAATCACCATGTGATCACTGGTAGCCCTAAGGTGGGGGTGGGGGTGGAGGGGGACTGCTTCAGTGGGGTGATGTGACTAGAAGCCAGATTGTAAGAGGCTGATAAGTGAAAAAAGGGAAATGGAAGTGGAAGCAACATATGTAATCAGCCTTTTTTTCTCCCTAATTCTGAGTTTGTGAAGGAGAGGAAAGATACAAAGTGATAGCTTTCGGCCCAGCACGAACAAGTGGAAGGTTTTTTTGTTGTTGTTGTTGTTTTAATTTTAGCTCCCTAATAAATAGACAGTTCTTCTTTGCAGGAGACATTTCTAAAAAGCGAGACTAAAAATAAAAAGTGAATAGATGAACATTTTCTTGTTGAATACCAATCAGAACGGTGACAAACAAGTGAGGCTGTGTTATGGGTCAATCATTTGTTGGGCTGGCAGCCGCCAGGCCTTCTGGGAATACAGCAGGTCACTGAACTTTACCTTTTACTGCCCTCACCTGGTGGAATGCAATGGGAGTTTCGGTCAATGCTAGAGGAGAGGTCAGAGGATCCCACGTTTTAAAGCTGGAAGAGACTTAAGAGATTGACTTTATAGATGGAGAAACTGAGGCCCTTAAACACAGAGTGACTTAGGTCATGAGATCATAGGGAAGCTGTCAGGAACCTCATTCAACTTAACCCTCTAATTTACATGGGAAGAAGTTGATGCGCATGAAGTGACTCTGATTATAGAATCCCTGATTAAAAGCTGGACATTATCCTAGAGAACATCTCTTACACTCCCTGTCTCTACCCATTGCCCCCATCCCCCACTCATACTTTACAGAGAAGGAAACTAAGATCATGAATAATTTCAAGATAGAGATTTTCAAGTATTTCAAAAGAGAAAAGGTTCACAAATAGCCTGGTCTCTTCTGAAGAATCAAATCAGATTGTACTTGTTGATAAATTTTATAGATTTAACAAAGGAAGGCCTTCAGGGCCTCTTAACTAGGAGCCGGGGAACTTAGAAAAATTATTGATGACTAAGTACCGGTGACTATGGTGGCCCCTTTCCCCCACACCAGGGAGGTTACATTTCACCCTTCCCTTGAGTACTCTGGTATCCTTAAAGGGGTTGGGGAGTGTCTAGTCTCTCTCTCATTGACTCAGGCTCCCAGCAGTTGTGTAATTTAGGATTACACAACTTAGTTGTGTAAATTAGGATTAATTTAGGGGTCCCATGTATCCCAGTTCCAGTTTACCATTTAACAGTCAAAGTAGTTTTTACAAAAAAATGTTTATTTCTCATACATACAAGCATTTCCTCCCAATAACACCTGTGAACTTCCTTTTTCTCCGGGGAGAGGAGAGAAATTAAGTTTACAGCTTCACTCAGAGCCTGCCAAGCCCAGTCCCACTGAGATCCAACATGCCCTTCTCCCCCTTCCAGTATGCCGGGAAGCTTCTCAAGCTTCCCTGCCCAGCTGGCGGCAACATCGGGCCTGGTATCTTCCCTCCAAGATTGCATTGGCTTGAATTCTGGGAATCGTGGGGTTCCACTGCCTGGACCTAGAACTGAAAAGGACAAATGAAACAGAGCCAAATCCCAAACCAGCCTCATGGAGGCACAGGGGCAAAAGTGGGGGAGGGAGAGTCGGAGACAGAGAGATTGGGGGGAGAGAGAGAGAGAGGGAGGGCAAAAGAGAGAGACACACACACACACACACACACAGAGAGAGAAAGAGAGAGAGAGAGAGACAGAGAGAGAGAGACAGAG
Organism: Sarcophilus harrisii; assembly: GCF_902635505.1. NCBI lineage: Eukaryota > Metazoa > Chordata > Mammalia > Dasyuromorphia > Dasyuridae > Sarcophilus > Sarcophilus harrisii. Next base: position 456,174,930 of record NC_045429.1, read on the forward strand.
ACAGAGACAGAGACAGAGACAGAGAGACAGAGAGAGAGAGACACAGAGTGAGAGAATTCACTGAAATAGAATATACGCCCCCTAGGCCAACCAGTCCCCTGCCAGGCCTATACCCAAGGAGCCAACTCATACTGATAAATAATGATCCAGTGTTCAGTGTGAGCATTTTCATCTCAGAAATCAGCAAATGCTACAAATCAGGCTTGATTTAGTGTCTTGTTGCTTATCTGGATTTAAGAAAGTGGAGAAAAAGCTAACAGTAAATTATACATACTTTTTCCCCACAGAAAGTGATTGTTCAAAATTTGCCAGCATCTTGCTGCCTATAACCCAAGGAGGTCAAAGAAAAAAAAAAGGCAGGGGCAGGGTCCTATGTGTCCAAAAACATTCAGAGGAGCTTTTTTTTTTTTTTTACTGATAAAGAAGTAGAAATTAAGGTGTTGCTCATCCATTAGGGAATGGCAGAAGAAAGCATGGCTCCCTTAGGAGAGGGCAGAAGAGATCATGGCTCCCTTGGGGAATGGCTGAAGAGATCATGACATATAAATGCCATGGAATTCTCTTGTGCTGTAAAGAATAACGGGCAGTTTCTAAGCAATCTGGGAGAATTTCTATGAACTGATGCAGAGGAAAGTGAGTGGATCCAGGAGAATAATTTGTACACCAGGAGGGCAGTTTTAAAGACAATAATTCAGATGAAAGATATTCTAGAGGAGGAGGATGAAGCCATCCACGCTCTCACTCCTGCCCGAGAAGGAAGGCATCCATCTGCAGAATGAGAAGAGCCTTTTGGAGCAGGCGAGAGGAGAATTTGCTTGACCCTGAGCGTTTGTTACAAAGGTTTGGGGAGTTTGAGTAGGACAGAAAGAAGATAAAATTAAGTGTTTGATAAATATTTTAAAATAAATGCAATTTTAAAATGTATCTTAAAAGATTTTATAAGCCGAATATCATGGCAGCGTCTTCACCTGTCATTAATGCCGTGTGTTAATTGGCTGGGCTCTTTGGGGTCTGACTTGAGAAGAGAAGATTCTGGTTAGTTGGTGAGTCAGTTATTTTAGTCACAGGGAGGAATTTTAGAGAGGAAAAATTTTCAGCCTGGGGAAATGCATAGAATCTACAGGCAGGGAAACCAAGTCATTATTCAATTCAGGTCAGCATGCTTTAAATGACAGGCCCAGTGTGAAGGGCTGAGAAACCAAGGATAATAACCAAGGATAAAAACCAATTCCTCCCCTGTAGGAGCTTGCTCTGTACGTAGGTACATGACATCACCTGGGCTTCTCAGAGCACCCTGTCCCCTCACCTCAGCCTCTCAGAACACCCTGTCTGCTCTCCTGGGCCTCTCAGAATGCCCTGTCCACTTTCCTGAGCCTCTCTCTGCAGGCCCCCTTGCCTGGTCCTCCCACTGTGTCCCTTTTGAGCTTATCCCCCATCTTCTTGGTCTCTCCCTTTTATGTATCTAGTTACTCACCTGTGTGAGCCCCTGAGGAAAGGAACCATATTTTGCCTTTCTTCTTATCCTTAGCCTTTAGCACAAAAGGTACACAGTAAGAGCTTCATAAATGCTTATTTACTATTTCCTGACTTGCCTGAGTTCACACAGCCTGTAAGTGTCAGGATTCCGGGACAGCTCTCCCACTCCCCCACTCTCCCAAGCTTTCTCTCAAAGACAAAATGACTTCCTGGTAAACAAAGTGCAGAGCGGAAGGGCCAGAAGGGCCTGGGAGGAAAATAGGGTCTGGGGTAGCTTGGGAAGAAAAGAGGGATTGTAGCACGGAGCACCTAGAGAGAGGAAGGCAAAAATAAGATGGGGAGATGGAAAGACAGCAAGCTTAGAGACCAACCTCCAGTGGAACTGGGAGCCCTCTGTCCCCATGGGCCTTTGGGAAATGGCCCTGCACTAACCACCTCCCCTGAAGTTGCTGCTGTTGCTGCTGCTTGGTGGGTGACTTCTGATAAAACAGCACTTTCCAGCTTAATTAATCCTTTAATAAGCAAGCACTGACTAAGGATCTAGTACTTTCCCAGGAGCCTTAAGGGGTGTTCAGGGAGGACTAGCACCTCCTGGGAGGGCTGTTGAGCTCTTTTTATGATTCCTCATCCATCTTTGGTGTCCAGCAGCCTCACCCAACTCTCTCCTGTGGCTCCAAGAGGCCGTAGCGGGTGTGTTGGTACATAGATCATCTCGGCAGATGGGCTAAACCAGGCTAAGGGTCACCACCAGGCCCCAAATCCATCGTGAGGTAGGTGGATGTCTACCCCTCTCCCCCAGAAATGGGCAGGTGAGAACAAATCGTTCCAACAGGGAGATGGAACAGCGTCCCAAGCAGGAGGGACAAAAGGACAAAGTGGGCCTGAAGTTACATGAGGCGAGCAGGAATAATGTATGTGAGGTCTTGGGCTCCAACTAATCACAATCCGCCACTATCAGGGCAGGGCAGTAACCAAGACTGGCAGAAATCTGGAGCCGATGGCGACCGACATGAGAGGCTGCTTCAGAGACAAGCTCTCAGTGGTTAGGAGAGGAGCTGGGAAGCCAGAGATCCACTGTTCTTAAGTTTATACTGGAGGAATACAGGCAAGGGCAATTAACAATTATCTTATGATTTCTAATTGATCATCGATTATTCATCCCAGTGCTTATGATGTTCAGCCAGATGACCGCTCAGGTTGTGGATAAAATAAAAAGGAGTTTAGTTCTGCCCCAAATGCAGTTAGTCATGAGAAAATGGAATCAGGGAAGCTTTGGGGTTAGATAGATCTTGCATATCAGTGACCATTGGGAGTTAAGGTATTAAAGCTGCTAAGAGGGATAACATATTTTTTTTTTGAGGCAGTTGGGGTTAAGTGACCTGTGACACACCTGGACACACAGCTAGCAACTCTTAAGTGTATGAGGCTACATTTGAATTCAGGCCCTCCTGACTCGAGGGCTGGTACTCTAACCACTGCACTGTCTCTCAACGCCCTCAGATGGCATCACTTTCACATTGCAAAACCTCCTCACTCTGGACACCTTGGACTTCTCACACAGGAAGTGCCCTTCACTCCCCGTTTCGTTTTCTAGAATCAGTTGCTTCCTTCTGGAACCTCCATTTTCAGACCAGTTCCAAGGCAGCCACCTAGTTGCCTCCTGCTTGTTACATACTATGTGCTTAATAAGGTTCCAAATTACGACCAAGCTCAAGCCTCGGAGGGGAATCTCGAGGAAGGGCCTCTAAAGCTGGGCAGCCTCAAAGGCTCTCATCCAAGCTCTTATTAAATAAATGAGGAAATGGAAGGCCCAGAGAAAGGAATGAATTTATCCAGGGTCACATAGGGAACAAATTAAAAAGACAGGATTTGAATTCAGAATCCCTGACTCCAAATCCAGTGTTCCTTTCCATTCACTAGTGTTTTGAGAGCATCCTAAAGGGTGAAAAGTCATTTCAAAGGATAGAGAGTAAATGGTCAAATCAGGGAAGGCTTCTTGGAGGAAGCAGTGCCAGCACCAGAATTGGGTCTCAAGGCCTAGGAGATATTTTTGTTCTTTTCTGAGAGCAGGGCAGGTTCTTTTATTGTGCCTCCCTTGAGTAGGGAATCTGGTTTTAAATGAAATTAGAGCAAAAGAATGACATGGTTGGCCAGGGCTGGCATTTCCCAGATGGGTAAGGGAGTGGAAGAACAGCTCTGGGGTCTACAGAGTGGGAATGCTGGGTCCTGTCGCTCTCCCTCAGAAATCCCTCTCCTAGGGACCAGCACATGGTCTGGCCCTAGTTCATTTCTGAGGGGAGCCCAGCCTCCACTGAGAGTACTTTTTAGCTCGTCAACCCCCAAACCTGATGGCCCAAGGACAATTTTTTTAAATTTAGGTTTAGATTCATATCTAGGATGTCCCCAAAAGGGAGCGATAGAAAGATAAATAACATACCACATGAATCAAGTATGGGACAGCTATTTATTTTTCACATACACCAAAGGAACACTAAATAGAATACACATAGACATACACTTGACAAAACAAATGTAAGATGGCATCCAGTAACTCAACTTGTAACAATCTCCTAAAAGTCTTTGGAATCCCCAGAGTTTTTCTGGGAATAAACTCCCTAGGAAGGCCTCCAGAGACCAGTTCAAACTCTACTAAAATAGAATCTTGAGTTACAAAGGACTTTGAACCCCTCCTTTGAAAGAGAAAGGACCTAAGCCACAGAGACAGGAAGAGGCTTGCCTGAAGTTAAATACACAGGAAGAAAAAAAGGTAGGTTAGCCTAATATTTTAGGTGTTAGATGAGTAGAAAAGATGATAAATTTGAAGCTGGGGATCTGGTGTCAGTGACCGGCTGGGTGACTTTGGTCTCTGGACTCTTTTGTCTCCGGACCCAAGCATTTCATCCATAAAGTGAAGGGTTCAGATTAGATCAGTTAGTCAATGAGCATCCAGTGAGTCCCTTCCAGGTGCCAGACTCTGCGAGGCAGCTGTCAGATAAAGACAGAAAGGAACCTGCCACTTACTGCGGAAGTAACACGTTCATACAAATACAAAATAATAAATAAATACGACGTTTAGTGACTCAATGTTCTGAGTGAGAGGCCCTCTGCCAATGTGGAACGGCACCGGCCATATAACTCAGTCTTATAGAGTTGTCCGGGAGCCCGCCAAAGATTGTTCGCAATCACCCGGTCAGAATGTCAAAGGCTGGCCCAGAAGCCACATGTTTCTCACTCTGAGACTCTCTACAGGTGTCACATCGCTTCTCTGTGGATACAAAGTATGGAGCCGGGTGTGCTGCTACTATTATTACTACTGCTACTGTTGCTGTTGCCATTATTATTATTCCTGCTACTGGTGTGCTACTGCTGCTGCTGCTGTTGCTGCTACTAATACTACTGCTAGTGCTGCTGTTGCAGTTATCACTATTACTGCTGTGCTACTGCTGCTGCTGCTGCTGCTACTATTACTACTGCTGTTGTTCTGTTGCTATTACTAATACTACTGCTAGTCCTGCTGTTGCTATTATTACTACTCTTACTCCTGCTGTTGCTACTGCTGCTACTACTCTTACTCCTGCTGTTGCTACTGCTGCTGCTGCTATTGCTACTACTGTTACTACTGCTAGTGCTGCTGCTGTTACTGCTGCTATACTATTACTACTGCTGCTTCTGCCGCTGCTGTTACTGCCACTGGCCCAGCTCAGCCCCCTGGTCCTCCAGAATTCAGATATATTTATGGATCAACTGAGACTCTAACTCCCTCATTTGCAAAATGAGGAAACTGCTTCGGAGACCGAAAGTGACTTGTCCAAAGTCACCGGAACAGGTGATGTCTGAGGCAGGATTCGCACCCGGAGCTTCCGGGCTCAGGGTCAGCCCTCTCTTCTCTCGCGGGGCTGCTGGCTTGTTCACCTGAAGTCAGATTAGACAGGACGTCTCTAGATGTCAGGCTTCTTTCTAGCCCCTACCCCCTTCCTCTGGCAGAGTTTCCCAGGCGCACCAGGGCAGGTCCCAGAATCCAGGCTCTCTCCAACTCCATCCCTCAGGAACGCCCCGGGCCCAGACCTCCCCTCTTGCAGCCCCACCCCAAGCGCAGCAGCTGAGGCAGAGGGGAGTGGGGGGTGCCGGGAAAGGGGGGAACGTGTGGGCGCCCACCATGCACGTGGTGCTTGTGTAATGCACACGTGTACATATATATATGCGTGTTACACACGTGTGCAAACTGCTGTTCATATGTACGAGTTGTGTTTGCGCACAGTGTTTCTGTATATTGTGAGCACGCACGACCGTGTGAAAACTTGTGTCTGTGTCTGGTGTGTGTCGGGATCGTGTGCGTGCGCGTGCCTTACATAGTGCAGATTATGTAGTAGGGAAGAAGGGAATTGAAGACCCCAAAGGGCTGAGGCTGCTCCGATTCCAACTCAATTCAAAGAGCGTTTATTAAGGACCCAGACAGCCTGGTCTGGCCCCAGGCCCAGAGACCTCCACTCTGGAGGGGAAAGTGAGACTGGGGCTTTGCCCCGCCCTCACTCCAACTCACAAATCTAGGCGCTCACCTCCCTGAGGTCAAGGTCAAGAATACGGGACAAATGACACTAACACGTGCCCAAAGACCCTGGAGGACTTGTCGGGCTCGGAGCAGCTCCAAGGGGCGCAGAATCTCAGCACAATGGCGTTTACAGGCTACATGGGGATGGCGGGAGCGCGTGTAGCAAGATCCAGCTGGGTGCTGGGCCCTGAGGACTCGGGGTTAAAGCCAGACTGTTGTCACGGTCATTCCAAGCTTGTACCGTGTTCAAGGTCAAATACGCCCACGTGAAACATACAAATACATCCAAGTGACCGCAGGATGCAAACATTGACGAGGAGGCATCGGGAAAGGCGAGCTGGAGATTACAGCAGCCACAGCCTGGGCAAAGGCCCGGAGTCCAGAGGTGAGTGATGGCTGGGGACCGGCAAAAAGAGCCATCTCTCTCCAATGCACTGTCCAAGAAAGGGAGGAAAGTGTGATTCCTCTGGGAAGAGAGCCGGGTTATTTTGGGAAGGACGTAAGTCCCAGGCAAAAGGCTGGTTTTATCTAAGAGGTGATAGGGAGCCAGCGAAGCTTTTTACTTTCAACAATGTCATGGTCTAGCTTGCATTTGTATCCAAGCTAAAACAGACCTTCCCCCATCACACAAGGCTGCTTTGCCAAAGCATTTTCCCATGGCTATCATCTTCCATCCCTGGGACAATCCTGGGAGGCCTTCAGCCCATTTTACAGATGAAGAAATAGAAACCCAGGGAAGCTAGATTGTTTGCCCCAAATCATACAACAAGCTAGAGGGGAGATCTAGATTGACTAGACTCTGGGTCTTGGGGGGTGATGGTAAAGCTGGAAGCACCAGCACAGCATGTGGTCCTCTGAGATCAGAAGCCCCTCCTTCTCCAGTCCACCTCAGGGTTGATGGCTGCAGCCGCTCTGCCGTCTACACTTGCTAAGCGTTGGATGTCTGTACTGAATCTTGGAGCTTGTGGGATTTAGATAAAGAGGAGATAGTCTGAACCGACGCCTCCTGGAATTCCTTTGCCACAAAGTAATAGCAGATGGCGTCCAGGCAGCAGTTGGCGTTGGCCAACTGGGAGGTTATAAAGATGGCGTTCCTCCAGATCCGTTTGCTGGAACAAGTCTCCATCTGCAACACGTACCGGACGCTCAAGGTCACGTACAAGGGCAGGAAGCAGGCCAGGAAGACCAGCAGGTTGGCAGTGATGATCCAGATGACCTTCTGGATGACCTTCTTCTCGTGGGCATCCGTCTTCTTCTTCCTCACCAGGTTCACGATCACCTGGATCGAACAGAAAACGAGGATGCTCATGGGAATGTAGAAGCCGAGCACGGAGGATATGGCTGGGTTGGACGGTTTGCGCTTCTCGTTGTGGAAACAGAAGTTGCCCTCTTGGATCTCCTTGGCCCCGCTGGTGACCGTGAAGATGATGACCAGAACCCAGAGCAAAGCGCAGATGCCGACGGAGCGGCCCGGGGACCTCAGCCTCTTGGCCTGCATGGGGAAGCGGATGGCCACATAGCGGTCCACGGCGATTATGGTGATGATGCTGATGCTCATGTACCTGTTCATCAGGTAGATGCTCTGGGACACCTGGCACAGGACGGTGTCCTTTTCCTTGATGTGTTTTTGGGAGTAGAGCATGATGGGCAGGGCGCACAGCAGGCAGAGATCCGCCACGGCCAAGTTGGTCATGTAAATGACCGTCTCCGTCCATTTTTTTCTCATGCGGCAGCAGAACACCCACAGGGCCAAGGAATTGAACATAATGCCCAGGATCAGCAAGATGATCATGTATACAGTCTGCATCTTCTGAAAATGGGTACTGTTGTCATGGGGACATTTCTCAGTGCCATTCATCCTGGACCGTTTCTGCAGGGAAGAACAATTCAGTCAATACTCTGTGAAGAAGGGGTCGCTACCTGCCTGCCCAAACTCATTGGTTCCTGAGATTTGTGGCTCCCAGCCCATCCCTTCCTGCCTCCCCTCCTTCATCCAGCTCATTGGCCACATGGAAGGGAAACTTCCAGCACTTGCTCCTCTTGAACTGAAATGACTTCATTTATCTTAACTGACTTCAGTCACAATCAAGTGAGCAATTATTAAGCACCTACTATATGCAGGATACTTTACTGGGTGCTGGGTACAAATTGGAGCTATCTCTAAGGAAAGGCAAAGGGAAAAGAAGAGGGTGGGGAGAAGTCTGGGCAAAGCATGGAGATATGTTTGAGCAGCCGCAAGGGGACGCATTTATCTAGAATTTAAAGTGGTGGTGGTGGGGGGGGGAGGTGTCGATCACGTACGGTTGCCAGTAAGAGCAAATCATGAAGAAAAAATCAGCTGGAGCTGGACAGGGGGAGCCTCAAGTCTTCTTCAGCAGGGGAGCCTTACTCTGACTTGCTAGCCTTAATGTGACTCGGACAGCAGCTGTGGGGAGGATTATTTGGAGTGTGAGAAGGGTAACTGGGAGACCGGTTAGGAGTCATTGCAATAGTCCCAGTGAAAAGTGATTTCATGTCATGTGGTAGAAGAAAAAAGATGGTGAGAAGGTGCAATAGCCCAGGCAATAAAATTCACGAGGGCCAAGGGGTTCATCATTTAGAGAAAATTTATTTTAGCCGAGCCGGGTCGGACCTCCGGTAGCATTCTGGCCCGGTTCCGTGCCCAACTGAAGTAGGGACAGCCTTATAAGCATTCTTGCTCCCTCTTGCTGTCACTTTTTGACATTAAACAGGGACTGGCCTTTACAGGAGGAAAGCTACAATGGCAGATGTTTGATATAGATTATAGGTCAGGGTTATCGATCAGATCCCCCTCGTTGTTGAGCAGGCACTTTGAAGTGCAAAACACTTCTTTTAATCTAGATGAGCAGACCCTTCTCTGCCAGCCCGAGGCCCTTTAGCCTAAGATTGAGGTCGGAGAGGGAAGGCCAGTCCTTTGTCCATGTCAAAGGTAACCTAAGATACCGGGAAGGGGAGAGAATGAATGAGAGAGGAGCAGAGAGGAAAAGCTACTAATTTTAAGGGCTCACATTTATCGAGCCCGCACTATATCCGAGGCACTGGGCTAAGGGCTTCACAATGATTCTCTCATTTAATCCTCACAAAAACCCTGGATGTTGTTCTTATCTCCACTGAAAGGATGAGGAACCGGGCAAACAGAGGCCAAGTGACTTGCTCAGGATCACACATCTAATAAATGTCTGAGACTGGATGGAAACTCTTCTTCCCGCTCCCAGGCCCGTCGCCACCCAGCCGCCTCCCAGGTCACAAGGCTGGGTACCCCGGAGAGACATTGGGAAGGTGGGGGAAGGGTTAATATGGGACAATGGGAGAGTCCAGTTCTGAGATTACATGGGACATCCAGCAGGCACAGCCGAGGGGAGCTGGAGCTCAGGTGAGAGCTCCTGGGAGATACCGGGGCTGGGGATCTAACACTTGCAGCCACCCATGGCAGCTGATGAAGTCCTGATAAAAGAGAGAGTCCAGGACAGAGCCCTGAGCGATCTCTACAGAGGAAGCCGGAAGTAAATAATGATTTTTGCAAAAGAGACTGAGAGGGAATGATGGTGGGGGGGGAGAGGGGAGGAGGGGGATAGCCAGGACAAGACCAGGCCTTAACAACCTGAGAAGAGGAGAATGCAAAAGGAGAGGGCCATTCCTAATACCAAATGCCACAGAGAGACCAAGGGGGAGGAACACTGACCACGATGCACCGGGTTCTCTCTCTGAAGGCCTGGGAGTGGTGGGGCCAGCCTGGAAGCCAGGTAGCAAGTGCCTGTGGAGAAGGGCAGTGTAGACGGCTTTGACTGAGAGTGTGGCCGGGAGAAGAGAGGATAAAGAGTGGTTGATATTTAAGTTATTTAAGAACAATGCTGCCAAGGATGGCACAGTGGGTATAATACCAGCTCTAGAGTAAGGAGGACTGGGCTCAAATCCAGCCTCAGACACTTGGCACTTACTAGCTGGGTAACCTGGGCACTTAACCCCAATTACCTTGGGAAAAAATAAAAGAAAGAGTGATTTGGGGCAATAGGATAAGGAGAGCAAGGAGCTATTGAGAATTAGGGAGAGAGAGGAGGAATAATGGCAAGGGCAGGCTCATGGAGAAGACTGGAGGAAAGGGGATCAAAAGGACCTGGAGGGGTATTGGCTCAAAAGCTGCCTCATCCTCCAAAACTGGGGCAAAGACAAAATGGAGACTATCACCACGCCGACACTGAGCATTTCGAGTTAGAAGGGACCTTGGCAGCCATCTTGTCCAATCCATTGACCAAATGAATTCTGTCTCTAATATCCCTGACAAGTAATCTCTCCTGGGGGGGGGGGGGGATCCACCTTCCCAGGCAGTGCTTCATATTCAACCTAAATTGTATTCTTTGTAACTCCCTCTCCTCCCCCACTCCTGGCTCTGCCTCCTGGGGCTGAGCAGGACAAGTCAAGGCCCATCTGCACAATCCTTTTCTTCTGACTGAGAGGAGATGAGCTCCAGGGACTCAAGGAGAGAGACAGAGACATAGAAAAACTGACAGAGACAGAGACAGAGAAACAGAAACAGAGAGATAGAGACAGAGACAAACAGAGACAAAGAGACAGACAGAGGCATAGAGACATATTTTTGGATACAGCCAATGTGGGAGTCTGTCTGTCTTGATCACATTTGGTACAACGGTTCTGTTTTGGAGAGGGAGCTGGGAGGGAAAAGTGGGATAGCAGTAGAGTGATATGCCCCACCCCAAAAAAGAAAGCAAAGAAACAAAAGAGGGTCACTGAAAGATTTTTGAAAAGCCAGAAAGAATCGGAGACAAGCAGGAGAGTTGCGTGCTGAATATGAGTTACGTGACTGAATGTTGAGTTTGAGTGTTACATATTGTGCTGCTTATAAACCTGAAAAGAAACGGAGGCAGGGCATTAAAGAAGTTTGGAGGTGCACGTACACTCCTCATTTTTCTATTCTACTTTGTACCTAAAAATGCTCACTTTACTTACCATTTGTTAAAACCAGAATGAAAAAATAAAGAAATGGATGGTCTGAGGGTTTGACCAAAGTTCTCAAAAGAGCAGTAAACCACAAAGAACCATTTGAAAAAAATCCTCCAAATCACAGTAAGAGAAACGAAAATCAAAACTGCCGTGGGACCTCAACTCCAGCAAATAGACAGATGTGACAGGAATCTGGAATTACACAAATAAAGGCGCCCCAAAGATCCACCCCCTTTGTCCCAGAGATTCCATCTAGTGCTAAGCAGATATACATGTACACATATGTAAAGACCCCATGTATGTATGTATGTATGTATGTATACACACACACATCAACAAGGTCATGGACAGAAAGAAAGGGTCCACAAATACTGGAATCCATATCATAGCACTCTTTGGGTAGCAAAGAACTGGAAACAGTTGCTGCCCATCAGTTGGGGACCGACTAAGCAAAACGAATGTAATGGGATATTACTGAGCAATAGAACGACAAATCTTATGGCCTCAGAGGGGGAAGAAATTGGGTTCAAATCTTGCTTCTGACACCCCCTGACTTCTAAAACCAGAAGATGCCGAGAAGATGCCGATCTGCTTTGGTGGGGGGAGTTTCCTGCACCAATGAAATTACAGGGCCAGCCCTTCCCCCCATTTCTAGCATTTATGGAGCCCCGAAACACTTGACAGATATTTTGTTTGATAGACACTCTGTGAAGTAGCTCTTATTATGATTACGCCTGAAATAACTAAGGGAAGGAAAGAGACTTCCCCAGATCATACAGCTGGACGATGTGTAACTGAGGCCTTAACTCAGCTCTCACCTGGCTTCATGGCAGTAAGTGACAGAAGGAACAGCCCAGAGCTTCGCAAGGGTTAATTACTTTGGGAACTTGGCTCGCTCAAAGATGCAGGCTCAGCACTCGTTCCATAACCAAGCTTGAGAACAGGACGCGTTGACCTCTCGCTGACCTTAGTGGGATCTAAGAAGCGCTGCTAGCACAAGGAGGCCATAAATCTGGGAGTCACCTAGGGGAATGGGAGCCTCGGGAAACCCTGTCTGATAGAAATTCCCGATCACCTTGCTGATGGATGCAAGGAACAGGAACAAAGTATCCCAGAGCAGATACAAAGTATCCCAGACCAGACACTTTGTGACTGTGTGGCAGTAAACATTGTTACTGCTAGTAACTGTTTCATGTTAATGTCTAGCTAGAATGCAACCATGGGGTATAGTAGTAACTTAGAGATATCTGGGTTATTGCTACAAAGTATATGAACTCTGACTTTCAGATCAATAACCAGACCCCGGGAGCCATACTTTCTCTTCAATAAGGCCCTTGGGCTGATCTTCACTTCAAGTATAGCAAGTATAACTACCTCCAGGAAGGGGTTTTCTTTGTCTGGCTCTTTTGCTCTATCATCTCTGTTTTACAGACAAGGAAACTGAGACTCAAAGGAGTGGTTTCCAGGATGGAAGTTCTGGGTATTACTTCCGAGTCCCGAGACATCCTCCTCCCCAGCTAGGATACATTAAAACCTAGAGATGCAGGAGAAAATGGTGGTCCATAGACCACCATGATCATTACTTCTGGTAGGAGATTGAGAAGGATTACAGCTGCCCTGCAAGGGTGTCCAGAGAGGATCAAGCCCTCTAACTCCAGCCAAAGTGGGTCCTTTTCTAGAAAATGTCTAACACTGAGTCGGTTGTTCCTTCGATCCATCGTTGATTCCCCTTTATCCCAGAATTCTGTTTTACTGACTTCTGCTTGGAGTCCTTTCCATTTTCCCACACTGCCAAAGGCGACAAGGATCCCAATGAGAGTCATGGATCTGAAGCTGAAAGGGATCTCCAAGGTCCAAACAAAGAGCCCTGCCCTCTCTACCACAGATCTCTTGTCAAATTGATGCTGAGCTATTAAATATTACTCTTAGAGTCCAACCATTCAGCCACTTTATAATCCTTTTACTAACCATCTCTAGTCCATGGCAGACTAGATAGTAAAAATGTATTAATTTAACAGATGAGAAAATTAAGTCTCAGTTACGTGCTCCACCCACAGTCACAGAGCTGGGACTTAACTTCGAGCCCTCTGGCTTTGGATGCCGGGTTCTAGTGTAACACGTCCCTGAGTCAGTTTCCAGAAAATATCATGCCTCAGGCTAAGTGGCCCCTTCCCTTCTGCTCTTGCCAAAGAAGACAAGGTGGCAAAGGATGGCCCTCCCCCTCCTCAACAGGGTCCTTCCTGATGCTCACAGAAATGCCCAGGACTTTCCTTGATAGGAAGTGAGATCAAGGCAGTCTGGAGTCCCCCAAGAGAACAAAAAGATCTTCCTAGTACCAGGTTGTAGCTGAGTATGAACCCCATGTCTGGGAGGGGACTCTGGATACAGCAAACTGCTTCCTCCCCTCTCCCCTCTAGCCCAAAGATCCCTGAGCCTCAGATGTTCTATCCAGGATTTCCTGGGATGTGAATTTCTTGGAGATTCCCATCTGGGATCATTACTTTTATGATGGAAGGGACCACATGGGTCATTGAGCTAAACTCCTCAACTCCTTCCTTTACAGGGGAAGAAACTGAGGTTCAGAGGGGTTAAGTGACTTACCTGGAATCACATGAGCAAGGATTTGAATCCAGGTCCCCTGAAAACTAGTCCTGTCTATACTCTCTCTATTGTGACATTTGATACCTTTACCTCCCACCACCATCTCCAAGGAAGTCATTTAAAGGATAATATAATAATGAGAGGAAGATTGATACTTCTGTCCCATATTGGTTGTGTGACTCTGGGTTAGTCACATACCTTCTCAAGACCTAGGCCATCTCTAAGAGTAGAACTTAGAGAAGACTTGCCCATTAGCAGAAGGGGCTTCCACACAGGGAATGCCAAATGACACAGAAATCTCACAGGCCAGGCCATAAAGATTAGATGCCCTAGAGATCTTCTCCTTAGCCTGGTCCCCTGGACTCAATGCCTCATTCCCTCTACTCCCTCTTCAATCCTATCTTTCCTGTCCAGTTTCATCCCATCCTGAGGGGGAGGCCCACCTTGAGAGCAAGCTAGCAGCTTAAGAGCTGGGGGTCACGAGGCTGACAGCTTAGTTAGCTGCAGATCTGCGTGGGTACTGCCAACTGGCCTGGCCCTGAGCTCTGGCTCAAGGAAAAACACTTGGAGCCCGGGGGTCTCACCTGTGGCTGGGCCCCGATGCCCCTCCTAGTCTGGCTGAGGGGATCTGCTCCTTAGTCTCTGAGCTCCTCAGACAGAACGCCTTCCAGTGTGCACCGCTGCTTCTGCTTTCTCTCCCACCCTCCTTGCTTCTGCTCCTGCTCCACACTTCCCCCCCACACACACACTTTCCACCACTCCCTTTCCCTGGGGGCACCTCCAGCAAGACTAAACATACTCAGCTTTCCTGACTTGCTCAATTTCATTTCTTCAGCTATTTGTCATCAATTTCCTATTGAATTCCTATTGGCCCTTCTTAACTGGACATCCAAGTAGTACTTAAAAGTACAAACAGAGCCCAGGAGCTCTCCCTGAAATTTAATCCTCTTTTTTTTTTTTAAATTAAAACTTTATTTACAAAGCATATGCATGGATAATTTTTCACCACTGACCCCTGCAAAACCTGTGTTCCAAATTTTCCCCTGCTTCCTCCCGCCCCCTCCCCTAGATGGCTAGTAATCCAATATATGTTGTACATGGTAAAAAATATGTTAAGTAAAATATATGTATATATATTTATACAATTATCTTGATGCACAAGAAAAATTAGATCAAAAGGAGAAAAAACGAGAAAGAAAACAAACTGCAAGCAAACAACAACAGAAAGAGTGAGAATGCTATGTTGTGATCCCCACTTCCCACAGGCCTCTCTCTGGGTGCAGATGCTCTCTCCATCACAAGATCATTGTAACTGGCATCCGTCATCTCATTGCGAAGAGCCCCGTCCATCAGAATGATCATTTTAAAATTGCTATAATGATCTCCTGGTTCTACTCACTTCACTCAGTATCAATTCATGTAAATCTCTCCAAGCCTCTCTGAAATCTTTCCGCTGGTCGTTTCTTACAGAACAATAATATTCCATAACATTCATACACCATAACTTATTCAGCCATTCCCCAACTGATGAGCATCCCCTCAGTTTCCAGCTTCTTGCTACTACAAAAGGGCTGCCACAAACATTTTTGTCCATGTGGGTTCCTTTCCCTCCTTTAATTTAAGCCTCTTTTTAACTTCTCTATCACTGATACCCAGGGTACCACCATTTTCCCATGATCTTGACCCACCATCTATATCATATCCTATCAGTTGCCAAATCTTGTCTAACCACCCAACCCCTCTGATTTATATCCTATCCTGCCCACTCACAATGTCATCCCCTGATCCAGATCATCATCACTTCCTGCCTGGATGATTGCCGTAGCCTCCCAGCTAGCCTTTCTGCCTCACGTCTTTCATCCTTCCATACAGGTTTCAAAGTAACTTTCCCGAAGCATAGAACAGACAAAGTCATTCCTTTTCTTCAGTAACCTTCAGTGGTTCCTTATTACCATCAGGATTAATTATAAATGCCTTTTCTTACCTCTTCCTATTTCTCTAGTCTCTGCTCAAAATTCTCAAAGGTACAGCCACACGAGCATCCTTACCAGTGGCTTCTCATACACAACTCTCTTTCCCATCTGCCTTTGCCCTCGCTGTAGCTCATGCTTGTCCCTCATGCTTCCCATCCAATCCCTTTCCTCTTGGATTTTCTGGTTTCCCTCAAAACTTCTCTTCCTGCTTCTTCCCTGGCAAAGCTGCCTTGTATACTTTTTAAGCCCCATCCTGATTATTTATTGTATTTTATAGAGCTTTTCACCAAGTCTCTGAATAAACAAAATAAACCCCAAAAAAGTTCATTTCAGAGGGGATTAGCCCAAATGGAATTCTAGAATGATCTCAGGGGTTAATGGTTATATTTATTTTGTAGTTTTATCATTAAGGGCCCAATTATCTGGTTCTTAGATGAGTAATGGCTCCAAGAGGAGGATGGAGATGGGGCAAAAAGCTAGAAGAGCTTTTACTTCTTTGATTTTTCTAGGGCTGGGTCTTTGATGTCTCTTCTGAAATATAAGCATATCCTGGCTTCCCATAGTTCCTTGATCTTATGGAAGCACAGCGTTACTAAAAAAACAAAGCTAGAGAGGCAGTTAATTCTCTAAGAATGATATTACCAATCAGAAAGTAAGCAGATTGGTGATGAATTGTGCTTGTTTTATTTTACATGTATCATGGGACAGCCTATTTATGTTTTCTTCCCTATTAGAATGTAAGCTCCCTGAGGGCAAGAACTGTCTCCCTTTTGTCTTTGTATCCCAGTATGTAACACAGTAACTGGTACATAGTAAGTACTCAATAAATCTATGTTGATTGAGGGACTGAAAATTCCCTGGCCAGACCTCCTCAGCTGCCCAGAAGACAACAAGCTTTCCAGGGTTGTGCAGTTCAGTCAGTCAGTGAACAAGCATTGATTAAGCAACAACTATATAAAAAGATTGCCGTATTTAAGTGAGAAGTCTTGGGTTCAATTCCCAGTCCAGTTACTTACAATCCACATCACCTTGGGCAAGTTCATCCACCATTGATGAACACGATATGGCTAAAGATCTAACAAAGGGCTCCAAGAAAGAGTGATCAGATGGGCATGGGGAACCCCAAGTCCAGATCATGTCTTCAGCCTAGGGCTCAGCTATCTCAGGGTGGTTCTTCTCAAGTTTTAGAAGAAAAAGGCATCAGGAAGATTGCAGGTGTCCTTCTAGGTCAGAACCGAATTCCAAGTTCAGTTCTATGGCTGACTTGGAAAGGGATCTTGACCAAATCCCTACCCGCCCCATGTTCACTCCACCAACACTGAATGGACACCCATCCAGGGATGTCCCAAACACTGCCAGGGCCTCAGAAGAATCAAAAAGACAAACTCTATAGAGCTGGAATCCTCTTCTTGTTTTGATTCAATAAGGTCCAACAGAGGGTGCTAGCATTTGATAAAAAGGCTAAGGATTTTGCTTACACTCCTCCTGAACTTCAAACCTGTCCTGATGTATTTCATTTGTCTCACAGCCTCCCCAGAAACTTTCTAGGTGATTCCAACAGCTGGATTGTTGGCCGAGTCTCCAGTTTCCATCAGGCTGCTATGGAATACAGGTCCTGGACCCCTGAGCAGCTTCATTTCAGGGCATCTTCCTTCCCTTGCCAGGTGGGCACAAAAAATACAACCAAAAAGGGGAGAAAGATGCCCTGTTTGGTCCTTTTTAATCCCCTCTCTCTCCATACACTGAAGTTACTGCCAAGCCATTAAAACTGGAGGACAAGAATCCAAAGGAACAGAAGAAGAAACAAACAGGCTTTCTGTTTAGATGGAACCAATTAGCTGCTATTAGTGGAGATTCTGAACTCTCTAATTCCATAAAACCAGGTCCATTACTTCCCTATGGGAATATTTTGAACAATTAGGAAAATGAGTGATTAAATTCTGCTCTGATTTAAATCACTCTGAATTCCCCCTTTCCTGTCAGGTCTCTGTTGTTGACATCCCGAGTTCTGGATGTTCTATGAACTCTACGTACAACTAATCCTTTCTCCTCTTAGCCTGGATCAGACAGAAAAAGCCAAAAATGGGTTTCTCCTTTAAGCCTGGACATCTCCCATCAGCTGCATTTCAATTCACTTTTCTGGATCTGAGAGCTAGCAGCCAGCCTACAACCTCGGTAATGATTTCGGGACATCTCGGTAACTCGTCCAGTGTTCTGCCCACACTAACTACAAAGCTGAGAACGTGGACTCCTGGATCCTCTCCATCCATACAATTGACACCAAACCATTTATCAAACAGAAACTTTTGTGCATCGTCAAATCTTTTGGTTTGGAGGAATCTCTTCCAGTCTCCCAAGCAAGCCAGGAGACTCCCTTGTCCCAAACTGATTATTTTTGCCAAAATCATTGTAGTTTCATCCACCATAAATACTTAGTAAATTCTTACTATGGTGGGCCTTGAGCTAGGAGACAGTTGGAGAAGGGAGAAGAAGATTGCATCCTAAGTACTCTTTAAACAAATTATTAAAATTATTTTTAAAAAGTATTTTCAGGTCCAAATTCTCTCTTTCCCTCTAACCACCCCCATCCATAGAGAAGGCAAGAAATATGATATCCATTA
The DNA here is from genome assembly GCF_902635505.1 of Sarcophilus harrisii. Taxonomy (NCBI): domain Eukaryota; kingdom Metazoa; phylum Chordata; class Mammalia; order Dasyuromorphia; family Dasyuridae; genus Sarcophilus; species Sarcophilus harrisii. The sequence continues at coordinate 456,193,130 of NC_045429.1, forward strand.
TGCATATGAAGTCATCTAAAACAATTCCACATTAGCCACGTAGCGGGGCAGCGGGGAGGGGGAGGGAAACCAAGAAAAATAAAGGGAAAATGCATCAATAGGTCTTCTGAGTATCCGTTCTCTCTCTGGAGACAGAGAGCATTTTTCATCATAAATCCTTGGGAATTTTTATGAATTCTTGTATTGATCAGAGTAACTAACTCTTTCACATCTGGATATTATTAGCATTGCCGTTACCATATTGCTATTGCTGAGTACAATGTTCTTCCGATTCTACTCACTTCTTTTTATATCATTGCATATAAATCTTCCCAGATTCTTCTGAAAGCATCCCCCTCTTCATTTCTTACAGCACAATAGTATTCCTTTACATTCGTATACTGCCACTTGTTCAACCATTACCCGACTGACGGGCATTCCCTCAGTTTCCAATTCTTTGCTTCCACAAAAAGAGCTGGCAAGCCCTCTTTGGCAGTAGCTTGGCCTAAGCAAGGCCTGTGGCTCCTAGCTTGGGCCCAGACCTAAAATGTGGTGGCAGTGGTGGAAAAAACCATCCAAAGCATTTGTTAGAAGGCTGGAAGTTTCTTGGTATTTTCCCCACTCTGATGTGTAACCCACAGGCCAAGAGATGGATGTCTTGATGGGCAGAAGCCTTTCCCCGAAGACTGTGGGAAGGGGTAGGCTGCATTCTGTACATGAGGTAGAGAGTCCCTACTCCCCCTTGAGGGGAGCTCCCATTGTCAGGATGGTTCTGACAGCCAGCCTAGAGCTTCCTCTCCACCGCTTCTGCCTGCTGCTCCTGGTTCTCATTTCCGAGGAATTTTGCCAGCCTTTATCAATTCTAAAACGATGTCTGGTTTCCCTCTCTCAAATCAACCTGGAAAAGATTCCTTTCTTGATATAATTAAGTGATAGCTTTTCAAGAACAAGGAAGAGTAATAACCTTCTTCGCGATATCCTAAAGGGAGTAGAACTGTGACGTGCCTAAGAAAAGGAAAAGATCTCTTGAGGAACAAGGGAAGGAGATGCCTTGGTCATAGAGGGATTGAGTGGTTTTAGGGAAACGATTCTTCAGAGTTAGGCCCCAAAGATTAAGACGTTATTATTCTACTTGATGGAATTAACTTGGACCTGTGTAACTGTTTCATTGTGACATGAAATTTTCTTTGTTCAAAATGTCTTTAAATGTTACTTCAAAATGGTCTTGTATTAGAAAGGCATGTCCAAGAGAGACAAGGAAAATGCCAGTTTGAATGTGTGTGTCTCAAGAAAAGTGGTATTTGGATCTAGAATAATGATTAATAAATGAAAAAATTGTTTCTGGCAGGCTTGTCCCTTCAACATAGGTTAAAGTATGAATATTTTTATCTTTGATACTGTGATCTCCTCTTCAAGTCTGAATTGGCTGTATTTCAGGTAATGAGCAGTAACTCTTAGCTGAAAGTTCATAAGATCATAAGATTAAGAGCTAAAAGAATTCTTAGAAAGAGCTATAACTAAGCCAGGACAGCCAGGACTTTGTCTCAAGGTGTCAACATTTAGTCAACATTTACACTCAGCCATAAAAACACAATTTAGTATAGCACTTGATTACCAAGAAAAATGGAAGCACTCTCTCTTTCCATCTCACTCCTGTGCTTAAAGAACTCACTGGTCCTAGGATCAGGTTTTTCCTGTTTCTCTTCACCATCACATCTGCTTGAAAAACTGATTTTATTTTTAGAAAGTCAATGAGGATATTCTTTTTGCTCTATATCTCTGACATGTTTTTGTGAAGCTTGTTCTGAGCTCAAAAAAAAAAAAAAACTAGGCAGCATGGCTTAGTGGGTAGGGCATTAAATGGGGAATCAGGGAGTAAATTTCACCCAGACTTTTGCTGAATATAAATTCATACTGAGCAAGTCACCTAACTAACCTGTTTCCTAATCTGTGATGAGCACTTGCACTCAATAAGTCCTAAATCCATGCTCTTATGCTAGTCATCACCTAAAAAGTCACCCTTTCCTTTTTAACCGATGAAGCAGTTAAGGATCCAAGAAGTTAAGAAATCACTGGACTTGCCTAATGGAGTTTTTTTTTATTAGAGCTTTTTATTTACAAAGCATATGCATGGGTAATTTTTCCAACACTGAGCCTAATGGAGTTTTATTGAGCATTAGGACCTACCCAACTGAGTATGGAGAGCACTGTGAGGCAGGGCTGTCCAGAGAGAGATGTAACCTGACTTTAAAATGACTCCATTGCTTTCCTTGATTTCCCAAACAAGGACTCAGGGGGGACTCAGGACCCAGGCACTGAAAGGGGGTTTTAAAGAAAGTATGTGCTTCAGAGCAGGAAATGTTGGCATTTCATGGGTCCTTAGTGCCCTTGGGGAGGGGGCCAAAGCTGGGAGAGTGAGGGGCCTTTCTTCCTACCTCCTCTTCCATTCTCCCTGATTCCTTCTTGCATTTCCTTATAGGGAATGACAAAGCAGTTTCTGCTCTGCCCTAATCTTGCGGTAGTGGGACTGGGTTCCATTTCCCAGAGGGCTGGCCATCTGTGACCACAGCCTGCAGATTCGGCAGCCTGCCATTCCGGCCCTAAAATTAATCCCTCTCGTTAGTCACGCGTCTCCCCAAATGATTAGTCTCTGGGGTCACTTCTCCTCCTCCTTCCCTCCATAGGCCTCTGGCCACAAAGTCTGTCTGGAGAAGCACAGGGAGGAGAAGAAGATGGCAGGGGGAGGCAGGCGTGCACAGGGCCCTGCCCAAAGGCACTGTTGAATCAGATGACCATACTCAGTTCTGGAAAAAGGTCATCTGGTCATATCTCCTCACTTTACAGATAAGGAAACTGAGGCCCACAGGGATAGCCAGCTTGCTTGTCGCCTTCTCTGCACCATCTAGACAGGAGCTAAGTTTAGGATTTTGCCACCTCTTTCTTGTCCGGCCTGTAGCAAGTCTCCTCATTGACCCCCATGCTTTGAGTCTCCCCCTCCTCAATTTAACCTGATTCCCCAATCACTCCCTGGTTCAACGGCCTACAATTGCTCCCTGCTGCCCTTAGGATCAGTCTCCTGTGTTTGACACATACAGTCCTTTGTCACCTGGCTTTAGTCCATCTTTCCAGTTCCATTAGACACCCAACCACTCTACAGCATGGCTAAACTAGCCACTTGTTGTTCCACATACATGACAATCTGTGTCCTGCCTCTACATCTTTGCTCTTAGCTGTTCCTTCTGCCTGTCACCTCCCGTCTTTCCTCTCCTGAAATTATCTATGAACAAAGGCTTAGCTTTAAAGCTGGCAGGGAGTTTAGTGTCCAGAGAGTTATTTTACAGAATAAAAAAGAAAACAAACAAAGTCTAGCACAGAAGTGATTGACTAGGATCACATAGCTGGTAATTATCAGAGGTGAAATTTGAACTAGGTCTCCTTGACTCCAGAGTCAGTTTTCTATCATCCTTCCTTGTTTCTTTTGGTAGGAAAGGGAGCTTCCTCCTCTGGAAAGTGAAAAGATAATTCTTGGCTTCTGAGGTTGCTCTAGATCTTAGGGGCTGTGGTCTTATGAATTCTCTCAGCCTCAGTTTCCCCCTCTGTAAAATGAGGGGGGAAGGGTTGGACTCTGAAGTCCCTCCCAGTTCTCAGGCTAGATTCAGTCTGGTTCTAAGTGCTCTGGAAGTCTAGGGTGACTACAGAAAGACCTGTTTCTGTCATAGCCAGGGAAAGATAGGGGGTCAGAGGGTCAGAAACTGGGGCTACTCATGGATGCTAGGAGGACGATCCCCCAATTTAGACTAAGTCTGTTTCTCTGCAGAAGTAGCCAGGTTTCATCCCACCCCCTTGGGAGCCCAGAATGGCCGCTACCCTGGGTGCTTTCGTGAGCCTGGTGGCATCTACACTGGGTGAGTCAGAAGAGGCTAATTTACTTTCCAGGTCATTTCCTCCATTAAAAATTCCCATGGCAGCCTCTGTTTGCAGGCTGTTCTGCAGGAAAGCCTGGGGTTCTGGAAATACTCAGCCAGAGCAGGAGCAGCCAGGATGGGGGAAAGGTTCATCCTGGGCTTGGAGCCCCTGAATCTGAGTTTGAATGTCCGGTGGTCTTGGCTGTCACTCACCCTGCTGACCTTTAGTAATCAATTCTGCAAAACAGAGGACCGGATTCAGGTGAAGATTGGGAAATGACAGAATTTGGATGAGGAGGCTGGGAGCTGCTCAGCACCCACGTACGAAACCCAAGGCTCTTTCTCTCACTCAGGGACCAGCCAGGTCCCTTCCTTGCTTCACCTCAGAGATAAGGGAGAGGTTATTCAGACTGTCAACCAGCTCTGTGGTTCTCGCTCTCACCCAGCAGATTGTAGAGATTACAAAAAAGACACATGTTGGAGGGAAAGGTGTGCAGAAGAGCCAAAAGGTCACAAGGAGTTGTCTCCAGGGGTTCAGACCTAGGCCAGGTGAGCACAGACCTGAGAGGGTATCTTACCATCAATGGACAGATGGAAACTGAGGCACACAGAGATTTCCCAGGACACACAGAGCTGACAGGCTATTTTGGCTCTGATCTAATCTAATGTTGGAGGTTTATTTTGTTTAATAACCAACATTTTATTTTTTTCTTTCATTTTTTAAATTTATTTTTAATACACATTGCTTTATGAATCATGTTGGGAGAGAAAAATCAGAGCAAAAGGGGGAAAAGCATGAGAAAGATTAAAAAATAGAAAAAAGAAATGAACATAGTATGTGTTGATTTATATTCAGTCTCCTTGGTTCTTTCTCTGGATGCAGATACATTTTCTGGCCAAAGTCTCTTGGGATTGCCTGGGATCACTGAACCTCTGAGAAGAACCGAGTCTTTCATAGTTGACCATCACAACATTTTTGCTGTTACTGTATTCAATGTATGTTCTGTCTGTTTCACTCTGCATCAGTTCGTGTAAATCTTTCTAGGCTTTTCTAAAATCAGCTTGTAACAACCAGCATTTTAATCCAAGAGTATTTTCCCAAGTAAAATCCTTGGAGTGTCTAACTATGAGGGCCTGGACTAGGCCCTGGTCATACACTCCCCGCTGTGACCTAGGTACCTCACGAGTTAGTTAAACATATGGAACAACTTTGTTTGGCAGCAAGGTGGTTGCGGTGGATAGAGCACCCGGGTCTGAATTCAGGAAGACCTGAGTTCAAATCCAGCCTTGGATGTTTCCTAGCTCTGTGATTCTCACTTCACCCTGTTTGCCTCAGTTTCCTCATCTGTAAAAATGAACTATAAAGGAAACGGCAAGTCATTCCAATATCTTTGTCAAGAAAACCCCAAATGGGAAGAACGCACGCGAACACCAAATGACCGAGAAATCAAAACAACTCTGAGGTTTTAGCTTACTCACAGCAAACTGGCGAAGCTTGCCAAAGTTGGGAACATTATATGTCAGGGGGATTGTGCAAAGATAGGCATCTTAATGCATAACTGGTGGAGCTGTGAATCAGTCCAGTCCTTCTGCCAATACTGGTAAGACAGAGACAAAAATATCCAGTCTCCCTGACACAAAGACCCCATGGCTAGTACAGACCCCCAAGGAGCTTGGGTCCAAAAAGAAGGTCCCTGTAAACACCCAGATATTTATGGCAGCATTTGTGTAGTAACAAAGAACTAGGGATCAAAAGATACCCTTGGCTGAGGGAAGGGACAAACAAATTGTGGCCCATGAATGTGGTCGGAAAGAAATGATACGTGTGATGGGTACAGAGCACTGTGGGATAGTAGATCTGAGCCCAGGCAACTAGATATGCACAAAGGTTACAGGAAATGTAGATGCAAAAAAAAAAAAATCCAACCTAAATGAGCCCCATATCCTAACTGAACCCAAAGGAGAGATCTCCAGAGCGACCGATGGTAGGACATTTCCTATTACCATCCAACTCAGCTGGGATATGTCTTTGTTCTCATTTTTTTATTCTTTATTACAAACCCTGGGTCTCTCGGGAGGGGAACGAGAAAGGGATATAGATGAATATGGAGGTGATGCAAAAACAAGCTGGATACCTTTTAAAAAGAAGCAAAGCCACTGAGACTTTCTGTGCTTCCAACTGGCTCCAAAGAGAGCTTCTAGCGAAGTTCAGAGCTAAGTTGAGACCCATTGCTCTCATGGTTCCATTTTTTCCTCCCATTCCCCTTGTGGTTTACTCTTCCTTATTAAACATATGCTTGGTTTGCAATAAAAATCTGTTTATCTTTCTCTAGAAACAAGACCCATAAGTACAAATAACAACAACAAAAAAAAATTGTTTTGTTTTGTTTTGTTTGAAGAAAGCAGGAACCTCCCAAAAGATAAGCAGAGCAATTTCACTAGAGCAACAATGAGGCAGGAGAGAAGGGTGAATAAATGCACTCAGGAGTGCAAGCAAAGTTGAAGAAACAGTAAGATTCTGTCCAAGCAGTGATTTGCAAAGCTCATAACTGTATTCAGTTCAAGGTAATGCCACCTTTTATTTACAATGGTCTTGCCACTGGTTCTTATTTTCACTCCCAGGCTCTTTTCCTCCCACAGAGCTTAAAAGCTCCTGAGTTTCCCTTGAACAGTTTCTCCTCCCTCTCCCATGATTCTTCAACACCTCCTTACAGCTGAGAATTCTATTTTCTCAGCCTTCTGGTCAATAAGGAGCTACACCACTTTGTGCACTTTAACAGTGGTAACTAAATGTCACTTAGGAATCATTTTTCATTTCAATAAAATTTTTATCAGCTATAATCTGCAAGGAGATATCTGCCCATTAGTCCTTCAGTAAAATGAGAGGTCGGAAGAGGCAAAAGATTGAAAATGTAAAAAGGAAGGAAGTCATTTTGATTATAAAGAAAGCACTCCACACCTTGAGAAAAGGTCTGAGTCCTGATGACTCAGCTAGGTGGGGCAGCGGATAAAGTCGAGCCTGGAGTTGGGAGGCTCCCAGAACATCCGGGAGCCCGTTATCTTCTCAGGGATCAAATCAGGAAAGGAGGTGACCTGGTTGTTTCCCACCTGCTCCGAGTTTAAATCCAGTCTCAGACATTCGGGAGCTGTGTGACTCTGGATACTAATAAGAATGAGAAAGTCTTTGGAAGGTGTTGTTCTCAATATCGTGGTCATTATACAAACCCACTATTTTCCTGGTCCTGCTCTTGTTCAGAAAGATCTTCCCTCTTTCCTCTGAAACAATTTCATAATTTCTTATGGCAAGATAGTATTCCATTATATTCATGCAGTCAGATCAACAAGCATTTATCAAATGCTCACTAAGTACCAATCGCGGCACTAAGCATTAATGTACTGAATCATTCCCAAATACGCTAGGCTCCTGGTTTCCAATTTTGGCTCATGTGAAAAGAGCTGCTGCAAATATTTTGTGCATAATAGTAATAGTAAATAACTAAATAGCACCTTGTTCAATTGTGTCTGACTTCCCATGACCCCACTGGGGATTTTCTTGGCAGAGATACTGGTTTGGTTTGCCATTTCCTTCTCCAGCTCATTTGACAGATGAGGAAACTGAGGCAAACAGAGAAAAGTGATTTGCTCAGGGTCACACAGCTACTAAATGTCCAAGATAAAATTTGAACTGAAGAAAAGGAGTCTTTCTGACTCCAGACCTGGCACTCTCTTTCCTGCATCACCCAACTGCCCAGTTATAGTGCCTATATATATATATATATATGTTTGCTGAGGCAATTGGGTTTAAGTGACTTGCCAGGGTCACACAGCTAGGAAGCGATAAGTGTCTGAGACCAGATTTGAACTCAGGTCCCCTTGACTTCAGGGCTGGTGCTCTACCCACTGAGCCACCCAGCTGTATATAGTGCCTAGGTTATAGCAAACACTGTGCTGAGCTCTTTCTAAATATGATCTCATTTGATCCATACAATGTCCCTGGGAGGTAGAAGCTATTATTATCCCCATTTCACATATGAGGAAAATGTGACATCAGAAAGAAGGGATACGTGTGATGGGTTTTGTTTGGCCTTTAATTTATTGTAATATAAATAGAAAAGAATGTTTAAAATGGAATAATCCCAGAAGTTTATTCATGACATTGTCTATAATTTAGCTTTTGTTTTTGAACTAAAAGGCTTTTCCTTTGTTGATGTTAGGAGATACTCCTTATCCTAGGTTCGTCTTATTATAGCAACCTTTATTCTTTTCAAATCTAGCTAGTAGGTTTTTGAGGCTGGATCTGAACAAGTTTTCCTGACTCCATTGCACCTGCTAGGTGCCTCTACCTAGGAATTCTTTCCATCTCTCCTTGCTCTCCTTAGGAAGCAGGAGCAGTAATGGCATAGCTGACACAAAGAGTCTGGACAGCCGAGTAAGCTCATGGGTACAGTTCCAATTGCTTTCCAGAAAGGCTGGCCCAGTTCCCAGTTCCTGGATGGCTCATCAGTCTGCCTGTTTTCTTGCAGCTCCGCCCATATTTGTTATCTTCCAGTTTTTGTCATCTTTGCCAATCTCGTGTCTGTGAGGTGGAACTTCCAAGCTCCTTTCGCTTGCATTTCTTTCATGGATGGTGAATTGGAGCATTTTTCCCCATGGTTATTGATAACTTAGATTTTTCTCTTTTAAAACTGTCCCTTCCACTTTTTGTCCATTAATGGTCAAATGGTTCTTTTATATATTTGAATCAGCTTCTTAAGTATCTTGAAATGATCTTTATCAGAGAAACGCTGCAAAGATTTTTTGCTCGCCACTTACCTATTTCCCTTTTGATTTTTAATTAAATTGATTTGTTTGGGCAAATCTTATTAATTTTAATTGCCCATTTTCTCTCGTGTGATTCTCTCTTTTGCTTGTTTAGTTGTGACCTCTTTCCCTACCCAGAAATGTCAGATATCATTTTTTCTTTACTTACAGTATGACCTTTTATGCCTAGTTAATACCTCCATTTATATGCTATCATAGCCATAGAAGGAAGTATTGGCCTAACCCCAATTTCTGCTAGATAGCGACTGACTTTTCCCAACAGTTTTTGTCAAACAGCGAGTCCTTCCCCCTCTATTTAGCTCTTAAATTCTTCATAACCCAGCCTTACCCTAGTGTTCCGACCAAACTGGTTTTTCCCTCTGCTCCTCACATGAGACCTTTCATTTCCCAGATCCTTATCCTTCCAATGTCTATTCCCACTGCCTGCGATGCCCTCCTTATTTTCACTTCAGAGACTCTTTCTGATTCTTTAAGCTGGGGCAGCTATGTGACACAGTGGATAGAGTGCCAAGCTTAAATCAGAAAGACTCATCTTCCCAAAATGCATCAACTCCAGTCTCAGACACTATGTGACTGTTTGCCTCGGTTTCCTCAACTGTTAAATAGGCTGGAGGAGGAAATGGCCGACCACTCCAGTATCTTGCCAAGAAAACCCCGAATGGGGTCACGGAAAGTCAGACACGACTAAATAACAAGAAGATGGGATTCAAACATTTCATTCCACATGAGACCTTGCCTGGTGATGCTCCCTAAATATCGGAGTTCACCCCCTAAAACAGGCTTATATTTGATTCTTTCACATTTATTGTATTTATTTGTTATGTATATACTAATACGTGGATCAGTATAGACATAATAAAAAGATTGATATCCATGAATGGAGACATAGATATAGGCATAGATATAATTGCTCTCCAGATATAAGATATCTAATAGATAGAGATGATATAGAAATAGATATAAATAGACAAATATCCTGCTTGTCACCTGCATTTGAATGTAAGGCCTTTGCAAAGTCTTGGTTTGATATCCCCAGTGCCTACCACAGTGTTTGGCACTAGTGACTTCAGTGGCCCTCTAGCCCAGTCCATCCACTGGAGTCTCTGTTGGCTAAGCACTGCAGATGGATGCTGAGCTGGGCCCAGAACAGATTTCAGGAAAGAAATATTCTTTGTTTAACCACATCCAGAGTCCCTTGTCTTCTCAGGGACCAAGGGCAGGAGGTGATCATCTGCTAGCCAAAAAAGCCCCCTCCCCCAGGTCACCTTACTCTTGTTCAGTTTAGAAAGTAAGCCCTGAGCAGCTCTGCCTGAGCTTCTGTTTTATTCACTGGGGAGATAGTCATATTTCATGATTCCTGTCCAAAGTGACAAAAGGCCCGGGGCAGAGGGCTTTCTGATAAGAGGAAAACTCAGAGGGTCAGAAGGGTCTCCTAGAAGAATGTACAGGAACAAGTCCGTAGGGGAGGGAGGAGAAGGGATCGTCCATAAAAAGTATTATGGGACACAGAAATGGAATGAACGAGCAAGAATGGGGACAACAGGACAAGCCCAAGGCATTCGTGGATGCCCACAGACCTGGTGGTTTGAATTAGTATCTTTTAAGGGGAATTTCCCAGAAGCCAGATCCTTTTACTTGAATGTTTTATCTCCCACTGTTCCAAAGTCAGTCCCTCCTCCAAATACTTGAAGAGTCTCTCGTGGACTTCTTGAGGCTCCTCAATTCTGGCTAAATAGCCCTGGTTACCCCAATTGTTCCTCATCTATGTTTCTGTGGAGACACAGTCCCACCATCATCACCACCAACCACACCAACTGGGATGATGCCGGGCTACGGGCCTGCTGCCCCATGAGAAACACAGAAGAAAATATAGACAAGATCAAAAATACCAGCACCATCTCCCATCACACCCCTTAACCAAGAACCCCATAAGGAGCAGCAACTCCCCCACTCTAGCCATCAGCCTTGTCTCTAGCCATCATCCAGGCAATAACCCTTGTTGTTGCTATTCAGTTGTGACTAACTCTTCATGATCCATTTTGGGATTTTCTTGGCAGATACTGGAGTTTTTTCCTTCTCCAGTTCATTTTATAGATGAGGAAACTGAGGCAAACAGGGTGAAATGACTTGCCCAGGGCCACACAATTATTAAGTGTCTAAGGCCACATTTGAACAGAAATCTTCCCACCTCCAAGCCCAACGCTCTATCCACTACAGCACCGGGCTGCCCTTGACCTGGAAAGTGTTTCTGCACATGCAAGATAGAGCTCAACACCTGAGTCCTTGGCACTGTCAAATGGTTCCATCTCAGCAATGGACGTAGCTTCATTAATTGAAATGATATTAAGTTGTACATCAGCCTTCTCTCTCCCGGCTTTATTCCAGCCAAGGACCGCATTGCTTGTCATCCAGATTCTGGAGTCTCTCCATCTGTCCTTCCAATGCACCATAAGGCTCTCAGGGACTTTCCATCTGCCCTACACCTGAGCCTCCTAACTATTAGAACAGGAGCACTTTGAGAGCCAGACCTGTCTCTGCTTTTCCATTTGCATCCACACAATCCTTAACACAATGTTTGGCACACAGTAGGTGCTTCATGGATACTTTGGTATTCATTCATTTATATGACCCACACTCATCCTCCTCCTGGTTCTCTCTAGTCTACCAGTGACTTAATTAAACCATGACACCTGGATCTGGACCAGATGTGTAGTTGGACCAAGGCAGAAGGAAGGGAGAAAGAAAAAAGAAGAGGAAAGAAAAGAATAAATGAGAGGATTTAGGAGCTTTTCTTGGTCATGTTCCAAGTCAGAATTCTGTCATCAGAGGGAAGTTAGAAAGAAAGTCTCCTGTGGTGCAGAAAGTGGAAGTGCCTGACCTTTAGGGATGTCCCAGCTCCCCGCCCCCCCCCACAGACCTCCTACCTCTAGAGATGGAAGTTCCCCAAGCATATGCCTCCGACAGATGGTCTCCCTACTGCCTGGCATATTGCCTGGAACATAGTAGGTGGTTAGTTGAATTAAAGTGTGACTGCTTTCTTCCGAGCTTCTTCCTTTCTGGCCAATGGTTTCTTTCTCAACCCTGTTCATGTTTTATGGTCTTTTTTCAGTTTCTTGAGATAGGTATCCCCTAAAGCCCAGCTACAGCCCTTTTCTCTTGTCCTTCTTTATTCTCTTCCTTGATGATCGCCATTCAAAGGAAGGCTCCTTGATGATTCTTTGTCTTGGTATTCCCAGAAGTCAGCCCGTGGCACACAGTAGATACTTTTTAAACACTCACTGAATTGACTTGAATCTGAGCAAATTCATTTCTCCGAGCCTCAGTTTCCTGGTTTGTATAATGAAGGGCTGGGGTTGGCTGGCCTTCAAAGTTACTTGAAGCTCTGAATCATGATTCTAAGTCACTTAAATTCTCTAGCTTCAATTTCCTCATCTAGAAACTGAAGAATTTGAACTAAATTTGGCCTCTTCCAGCTTGAGATCTTAATCCTGCAAACTGAATTGATTGGAATGTGTTGTTTAGTATTTGCAAAGTCCTTACAATTGATACTTTGCACAAGTATCGTGATCTCTATGTAACAGATACCAGAAAACAACTGAGGCTCATATTTCTAGTCATATTAAAAAATGTTCTAAATGACTCTTGATTAGAAAAATGCAAATCAAGACAACTCTGAGGTACCACTACACACCTCTCAGATTGACTGAGATGATAGGAAAAGGTCATGATAAACATTGGAGGGGATGTGGGAAAACGGGGACACTAATGCATTGTTGGTGGAGTTGCAAAATGATCCAACCACTCTGGAGAGCAATTTGGAATTAAAGAGCTATAAAACTGTGCACACCCTTTGATCCAGCAGAGCCTCTACTGGGTCTGTATCACAAAGAAATCATAAAAGAAGGGAAAGGGTGTAAAAATGATTGTAGCAGCTCTTTTTGTAATGCAAGGAAATGGAAACTGAGTGGCTGCCCATTAGTTGAGAAATAGCTGAATAAGTTATGGTATGTTAATGTAATGGCATATTATTGTTCTGTAAGAAGTGATGAACAGAGGGAGGATTCTGAGAAATAGGCAAGTAGGTTGATAAATTTCAGACTCTCCCAATTTCCCCCACAAGTAGAACAAATTTGCACCTCAGGGCGAACGTAGACTGGTGAAAAATCAATAAAACTTGGGGCAGAACAGGGGCCCTCCAGGTACAACCCAAAATGATTTGATGAAAGACCCAGGGTGGGGGATTAACTCACATGAAGTACAAACACCTCCTGAGTAGCCCTGTAAAAACATCAAGAGGGGAACCCTGGGCAAGCTAAGTTTGGCTGGGGCTTCAGCTCCTGGACAGCAAGTGGAGGCAGGGATCTGCATGCCAGAAGACTGAGGAAACTTCCACTGATTAAGAACATCAGGCCCAGCTGCGCTACAGAGCCTTGGCCCTGGGCGGGAAGGAACCAGCACACTGGGAGTGCAGAGGCAGTGGGGCAGGGACACTACTGGCTACAGGCACGTACAAGAAGATGGAGCTCTACAATTAGAGGAGCTTACATCCATTGATGAGGATTGAAGATAATCCACAAATGGCATTGTGTGGAAAATGTAGGTCCCACAAAGAAGCCAGGCTCATGGAGCTAAGGCAAGGCCTGATGGGGAGCAAGAAAAACACAGGAACCACTTTTCCTTTGGGATCAAGACTCAAAGACTTAAACTCCCCTGAAGCCTTCCATGAGGTATGAAGGCTCCCACTGCTGTTGCACCCCAGCCATTCCTTCCCGGGACTCTGGACTTACTAGCAAAATGGTCCTTATGGACAGGACAAGCATTGGGCAGGGGCAAATGAGAGGTCAGGTGTGTATGTATGTGAACTCATAGAGAAACCTGGCTACCGGGCAGAGCTCTAAAAATCCACATTTGTAAGGTGATTGTCCTGATCTCTTCCTGCCCTAACATCATCTCATCAATCAACAATAAATATTTATTAGAGTTGGGGGGGGGGACATAAGAAGAGTCAAAAGACAATCCCAGAATTGTGCAACCCCTTCGATCCCACAGTGTCTCTATTGGGCCTTATCCCAAAGAGATCTTAAAGGAGGGAAAGGGACCCCCGTGTGCAAAAATGTTTGTGGCAGCCCTCTTTGTAGTGGCAAAGAACTGGAAAGTGAGCGGATGCCCATCAGTGGGGGAATGATTGAATAAGTTATAGGAGTTAAGTTAAGTTATGGAATATTATTGTTCTGTAAGAAACGATCAGCAGGAGGATTTCAGAGAGGCCTGGAGAGACTGACAGGAACTGATGCTGAGGGAAGTGAGCAGAACCAACTAGTACAAATCAGTAGTACTAATTATACTAGAAAAATAGGAGCCTCATCAGTAGATAGCAGAACCAAGAAAACATTGACACAGTAACAAGATCACATGATGATCAACAATGATGGACTTGGCTTTTTTTTTTTTAAACAATGCAGTGATTCAAGGTAAATCCATTAGACTTGGGATGGAAAGTGCCATCCACATCCAGAGAATGAATATAAATTGAAGCACAGTATTTTCATCTTTTTGTTTGGTTGGGTCTCTCTCTCTCTGTCTGTCTCTCTGTCTCTCTGTCTGTCTGTCTGTCTCTCTGTCTCTTTCTCTCTCTCTCTTTCTCATCTGATTTTTCTTGGACAACATGACAAATATGGAAATATATCTAAAATAATTGCATATGTTTAACCTATATCAGATTGCTTGCTGCCTTGGGAAGGGAGAAAGTAAGGGAAGAAAGGAGAAAATTTTAGAACACAAAGCCTTACAAAAATGTATGTTGAAAACCATCTTTACGTGTATTTGGGAAAATAAAATGCTATTAGAAAAAAAGATAGCTCCTTTCTTCAAGGAGCTATATGTTGGGAGAGGCCACAGGCAACATCTAAACAAATTCCCCACAGGATAAGTAGGGGCTACTTAACAGAGGAAAAGCAGTGGAATGATGAAGAGCTTCCGAGGCTTTATGGAGAATGTGGGATCTCAGTTGGGACTTGAAGGAAGACAGGAAGGAAGTCCAGAGCAGAGGAGGGGGAGCAATTCAGGCATGTGGGACAGCCAGAAAGAATTCCTGGAGCCAAGAGATAGAGGATCCTGTTCATGGGCCAGCCGGGAGGTCAGTGGCGCTAGATTGAAGAAATCATGTTGGGAAACATGGTATAAGAAGACTGGACATGTAGGAAGCAACTGGGTTTTGAAAGGCCTTGAATGGCAAAGTATTTTATATTTGTTCCTGGAGGCCATAGGAAGCCACCGGAGTAGGGGGTGATGTGATCTGAGCTCCTTTTAGGAAAATCACTTTAGTGTCTGAATGGAGGATGAACTGGAGTGGGAGACACTTGAGCAGCAGACACCCTCCTCCCCCAGAGCTGTTGGAATAGTCCAGCCATGAGGTGATGAGGTTGTACCAGGGTAGAAGTGGGATCAGAGGGGAGAAGGGGGCGTGTTAGAGAGACGTGACCAAGGTGAGATTGAGACGACCCTGGATCTGTGCGAGTAAGGAATCTAGGATGACTCCTGGTCGTTAGTCTGGGGGGCAGGAAAGATGGCGTCCCTTTCACAGTATCAGGGAAGGCGGGAGCTTGGGAGGGTTTAGTGGGAAGGATAATGAGTTCTGTTCTGGACATATTGAGTTGAAGATGTCTCCTGGGCTTCTATTTCAAGATGTGAGACTGGAGATCAGCAAGAAGTCACAGAATCACAGAACCGCTAAATTGGAGGGACTAGAACCCTCTAATCACCAGGGCATCCAGCCTCGGCTTGGAGGACCTCCATTGGGAGGCAGCACTTCCACTGCTGGACAGCTCCAAGGATTAGGCCCTAGAACCTGGATTGGGTTCTGCCAGTTGTCCCCAGGGTTCTCTTCCTCTCTCTGGGACCAGGCAGAACATATCTAGAACCTCTTCTGTGCTGGAAGACAGCTCCCTTTCCTCCCTGCCCCCAGTTCTCTCCCCTGGCCCATCCATCCCAACATCTTCCAAAGCCAGTGCTCCTGTGGCACAGCCCGGAGGCCCCTCTCTGCCCTGCCCGCCCTCCCTGCCTCATTTCTGGTTTCTTGACATCCTTCCTTTCTCTGGAGCCCAGAACTGCCTGCAACCAGAGACCAACCGAGCCAGTGGGGGCAAAAGCCGAGGGGACTGACTGCCTCTTCCTCACTCTGGAAGCCCGGCCTCCCTCCAACCACTCCCATTCACTCGGGGCTCCTGCCCACCGCGCGCCGCCGCTGACTCACGTTACGCCCAAGTGGATCCCTAGAAACCCCCACATTTTTTCCAACCTGCTTCACTGACACTCCAACCGTTACCTAAATTTGCTTCCTATGACGTGCATGGGTGAAACAGACTTTTTTCAGCTGAAGGGGAGGCCTTTATATTTAGTCCTATTAAATGTCCCCTTCTTCGGGTCAGCCTGACAGCCCGCAGCTCCTAGGGACTCTTTTGGACCCTGGCTCTGCTGTGGGGTGCGGTAGCTCTGTGTCAGACACGGACGGGCCACCCATGCGCTCCTCCCTCCCAGGCGTCGGTACCAAATATCACGTGGATAGGGCTGGATCCTGGACCACTCCAGCTGACATCAAATCACCATAACTGCAGGGGGGAATCCAGGCATTGATGGGCCCTTGCCCAGACCACTTTTCTCCATCTTTTTCACAAGAGCATAAAGGGGGCAGCTAGGGGGCGCAGTGGGTTGAGCCCCATCCCTGAAGTCAAAAGAACCTGACTTCAAATCCAGCTTCAGACACTTAACACTTCCTGGCTGTGTGACCCTGGGCAAGTCACTTAACCCCAATTGCCTCAGCAAAAAAAAAAAAAAAAAAAAAAAAAAAAAATGACATGAAATATTTTATCAAGTGTTTTGCAAAGACAGGGATACCCCACATCAAGTTCATTCAGCTGCATTTTTATTTCTTTGGAAATATTTCTGATTTCTTTGATTTAAGTCAAAGGCAAGAACTTCACTTCAATGGCTTCTTCAGCTTAGAAAATGACCTTAGAAAGTCTAGTCACTGGACAGCGCCCAGGGACATATGGACATGGCTGGGACAGGATTTGACCCCAGGGCTCCTGAGCTCCCTTCTACTTCCAGTCTACTACTCCCAATAGCCATTTATTCTTTGGGGGTCCTGGGGGGAGGGGACTGGGAGTCAGATTCTAGATTTTCTCCTTAAGTAGAAGATCTGGATGGGAACAGGCCCCTCCCCCACGACCCTCTCTCCTTCCCCAAGGACAAGGCAGAGAAAAGGAGGGAACAGGGGTCAGAGGATCAGCAGCCTCCAGGCAGGACGCTCCCCGACCAAGCTGAGCCCCTGCCTGGCCACGTGGCCGCTTTCCCAAGGTTCAGCCCAGACACCCCCTCCCTGTCCCTCTCTCTCCAGGGGGGCCATTACAGCTCCCTCAGGCAGACGCCTCACACACACCCCCATTCTGAGAATGGAAGCCTCCTCCCACCAGGGACTTTGTGGGGTTCTGTGTCCCCGGATGAAGCCCATTTTATTGAGAGCCAGACCTGGTCTTGCTGCCTTGGGGAACTCCCAGTGGGGAAAGTCCCTCCCTGCAGCACCAGGCCTGAAAGCCATTCTCAGAGCTGCCTGGGGACCTGGCAGGGGCCGATCTTCCCAAGGATCTCAATCTTTACAATCAATAAGCCAGTCAACAAACATCCATAAAGCTCGGGGAATAAAAAGAAGAAGCAAACCAGCAGCTATTCTCCGGAAGCTTATATTCCAATGGGACAGAAGGCAGAATCAAGCTTTCCTGGTGCCTGAGGGGGAGGGGAGGGGGCTGGGCAAAGACTGGAGAGAGGGGCTGGTCACCGGGCAGGTCACCCACACCATCAGGGCTGGGCGGCTTCTCAGCCTCACAGAGCTAGCTGCGTGTGAGAGCACAAAGCCTGCCTCTGATGCCTTCTGCTCATGTGGCTGGTCACCCTGCCTCAGTTTCCTCCACTGTAAAATGAAGGGATTGACAAGGGTGTCTAAAAAGCTTCTTGGGAAGGGCCCTCACAGGCTCAAGGCCAACCTGTGGCTGACCCATGCCCCCACTGACCTTCTTAGTAGTGCTCATTCAACCCCTGCTCCAAGACCCTAAAGGGCGGGGAGCTCCCTCCCTCCCCAGGCATCCCTAGGAGCTAGAGCTACCAGTCAGGATGCTTGGGCCCAAATCTGGCTCCTTCCAAGCCCCCCTTCCCAGCCCTCCCTGCTCCTAGCACTGCTCTGTGCCTTTCCCCGTTTGCATGTCCCCGGTAAGCCACCCTTCTCCAGACTAAACAGCCTTTGGCCTGCAGCCGCCCCTTATATGGCCAGGCCTCCCTGCCTGGGCAGTCTCTGTTGGTCAGTGGCCTTCTGCAGGGCAGAACGAGCGGAGGGGACCGAGGCGGAGGTCAGAGGTAGGAGCAGATTCCATCCTTTCTCGCCCCGCTCTCTGACGGCCCCGGAGGCCTGAGTCGCCCTCTTCTCTCTTCCCCTTCCATCCCCTTCCCTTTTTTCTTTGGGGCTTGCCTTAGTGCGGTCCACTCCTCCCTGGCCAGCTTCGGCCCAGCCTTCCTGAGGGCAGTTCCCAGGACCCCCCAGGAAGGCTGGGTTTAGCCCGGTAGCAAGCATTTGCCAGATTTTACTTCAGGTCGGCAAAGTGTTTTACAGAGAGTATCCTCCAACAGGCTTGGGGAGGTAGGCTCTATTATTGTTCCCACTTTTTTAGAAGGGGAAACTGAGTCAAACAGAAGTTACGGGACTGTGCAGAGCTTACATAGCTGGTAAGTGTCCGAGGTCGACTCTGACCTCCGGTCTCGTGAGCCAGCATCTGTGCCCTGAGCTCTAGCTGCCTCATTTGCCACCAGCCTCCTCACCCCCAGACCTTCAGTTTTCTGAAAGATCGAAGGATTCTGGAGTCATTGGCTCATGGCTGTGGAGCTGAAAGGGACCTCTAGTAAATTGCCACATTATACAGATGTGAAAACTGAGGCCTGTGGAGGTTAAGGGGTGGGCAAGGTCAGGGAACTGGAATTTGGATCCAGGACTCCTGGAGTGTCAGACTCAGTACTCAGTTTTCCCACTGACTCCGGAGAGGGGAAGTCTCGTATTCACCCATTTCCCTCAAACACATAGGTGGGGGCTAAGAATACAGTAGTAATAAAATTTTAAAAAAGGTATAATTATTACTGTATAATTCAAAACTTCCTTCAAAGTCACCTTAGAAGTGGAAACTGGGGCCCAGAGGAGAGGAGGGGACGTGTCACCATGGTCTGGCCAGGGCCGAGAGCCAGCAGGCTGGGGGGGGACGCCATCTGTTTTACCAAGTCCCCCCCCAAAAAATAAAAGAGATTCTTACCAGACATGCAGGAGGAAGTGTGGAGGAAGAACATTTTTAAGGGGGGAGGATGGCCAGGGTGCAGCACCTCTCACTCTGAGCAAAGAGCTGGGGACTCTGGGTACACAATAGAGAAGTTGCCCACCAGGCCCCCGTGCTGGTTCAATTTGCTCAGTGCCATTGTAAGCCTGAAGCCATCTCCATTGAAGGAGGGCTGGTGATTGGGAAGTGACGATTTCAGGAATTATGCCCAGCAAGGATTATTTAGCAAGAAGAGGATGTTTAAAAGGAGATAAACACAGTGACCTCCTAATTCCAGGTCCTGGAGTCCATCCTCATCCCCCACCCCCCCCACCCCCGCCATGGCTGTAGGGGACTGGCGATGAGTAATCTCCTTCCCCCTCCTGCAGAGCAGTGGGCTCAGCCTAGAGGGCACCCGTGACGCACAGGGGCCCCTCCGGGACTTGCCCACAAGAGGAGGCAGAGGAGAGACTTGAACTCTTTCAGATTTGGACAACAGTCCCTTGGCTGCTGCTTCTCCGGTCCATCCCTACTCAACCCAAATAGAAAGAGTGCTGAACTTGGACCCTGTCTCTGTGCGGCTCAGGGTAGGCTGTTTAGTATTTTATGAGACTCAGTTTCCCCTGCTGTAAAATGGGAATAATAATGCCTATCCTGTTTAATTTACAGGCTTCTTGCTGTCATTTTTTTTTCAGTTGTGTCTGATTCTTGGTGGCCCCATTTGAGGGTAAATATATTGCAGTGGTTTGCCATTTCGTTCTCTAGCTCATTTACAGAGGAAACTGAGGCAAACAGAGTAAAGTGACTTGCCAGGGTCACACGGCCATGAGGACGAGACACTGTCACATGGGAGCTCCTTGAGAGCAGAGCCTGTCTCATATCTGTGGCATCGCCCCAGAACCTCGAAAAGTACCAAGTGCAAAGGACGCCCTTCCTGAATGCTCGATTACCATCTAAACTGCGTGTGCTGGCAAATGTTCAACAACTGGCTGTCTAGGGAAAGAGAAAATAACTAAATCTACCCAAGATCCACTTTCCAATTTAATCTGTATTATTGCAATTTTCCCCATCATTTTCTTAAGTCTAGACAATTAATAAAACAGTAAATTAAGCCCTATTTGTAGTGTTTGCTGATCTCTACAACATAAATGCTCACACTGGGAATTTAAAAACTGGCTTTCCAAGTATATGCGCACACTAATAATTTAAACAACTGGCTTTCCCAGTACATGTTCACATTGAGAATTTAACAACTGGCTTTCCAAATATATGATCACACTGAGAATTTAACAATTGGCTTTTCAAGTATATGCTCACATTGAGAATTTAACAACTGGCTTTCCCAGTACATGTTCACACTGAGAATTTAAACAACTGGTTTTCCCAGTACATGTTCACACTGAGAATTTAACAATTGGTTTTCCAAGTATATGCTTACACTGAGAATTTAACAACTGGCTTTCCCAGTACACACAAACACATACACACACACACCTCCCCTTGCTTCTAAACCAACAAATGAGAACTATGTACAAATAGCATTCTCTTCACTGTGCAGAGGAGGAAAGCGAGTTCAGATGGTTTAAGTGTTTTAAAAAAAGCAATTATAAGGCTCCTAAATGTCAAAGCTGATGTCAAATGTCAGGGCTTCCCATCAGCGCCCAGGGCTACTTCAGTCCTAGGTGTCAAGCAGGACGGACTGTGGCTGTCACACAAATAGGCTCATGCTCTCTCCCTCTGCCCCCTTTGTGATGGAGACTAGTCATAAGGCTATATATAGGTCTAACCTTGAAGAGGCTGACTGGTCTAACTCTCTCATTGCATAGAGAAGGAAACTGAGGGAAAGAGGCTGATCCTGAAAGCAAGAAGGATCTGGGGCAGGTCCCGGGACTCCCAGGGCCGTGTTCCTTCCGTTGCCTTCCCCAGAGCACCAGGTCCCCCGGGACACCCTGCGCCCGCCGCCTCCCTCAGAGCACCGGGGTCCCCCGGGGCAGCCCGGGCTCAGGATCCCGGAGCCAGGGCTGGGAGGGACCCCCTGCATTTCCCAGAGGCACAAAGCGAGGCAGGCTTCACGCCAGACCTCAGACCCCCGAGAGAAAACGTGGGCTCCCACTGCTGCGGGACACCTGAGAGTTCCCTCCCGCTCTGGCTTCCCCAGACTTTCCCAGGCTGAGGGGCTGTGGAATTCCCAGTCATCCCCACTGCGGAGGGAGCCTCCCTCATCCCCCAGTGATGCTCCCGACAGCCTTGCTGTTTTAGCTCCCTTTTCCCCAGGGGAAACTGAGTGACTGGCCCGGCCTCATGTCTGGAGCAGGATTTGAACTCGTGTCTCCCTGACCCCGGGCACCTCAGCCCCGGTGCCTCCCTTGGCAAACTCCCAGAAGGCTCCTTTTCCCCGAAGGAAGCCCCAGCGGGGTTGCCCTGAGCTGCTTCGAGCCCCTCTCTCAGAACTGAGGTATTCTGGGATTTGGCCTCCACGGACGCCTCCATCCCAGCGATTATTGCCACTCTCTGCGTAAACCCGGTCCCCTTTAATCTTCGGGGGGAAGGGGCGGCAAGGAACCTTGGGGGGCCCAAAGGCTAAAGGGGACCCACAGCCTCGCCCCAGGTCTCACGCTTACTGAGCCGCACGGTCCCCCTGGGCGTCCTTTCTCTCCCCCAGAGAAACCCAGCCCTGCGTCCCTGGCCTCCGGCCGCATCCTCACCGCCAGGAGCGGGCGCCGCGCGTTCCCGAGGAAGCCGCTCCCGTCTCTGTTCCTCTCCTGGCGCAGCCGAGCTTGACTCCAGCCTCGCTCCTCAATCTCTGAGCTCTGAGCGCCTTCCTCCAGGCTCGGCCCCGCTCCGAGGCTGGGCGGAGCTTCCCGGGGGCCCTGGCGGGGACGGGCCGGACCCCCTCCGTCCTCCGCAGGAGCCTCCCCCAAATTTCCTTGCCACGCTCCGAGGGCGCTTCCTTCCCTTTTCACAGAAAGGCCCCAGACTGCGGTCAGAGAGCGGGGAAGTGCCCCCGGGCAAAGGGTGTGGGAATCCTTCAGGGCCCGGGGCCGCCCCGGCCCCAGTTCCTCTCTCACCGAAAGGGGAGGGCGTCTGGCCGAGTGCGGGGTCCCCGCGGCCCCGCCAGCTGCGGGCTCCGGGCCGGATCCCGAGCCCCCGCCGAGCCCCAGGGAAACAAGGAGTTGGACTATTCTCCCCTCTGGCTCAGAGCTCTCCGTCGGGGAGACAGGCGGCAGGGGGGCCACTCAGAGCACTTACTCTTCCACTTCTTGCTACTCTCAGAAAATTCTGCCAAGGAAGAGCCCACGTCCGGTGCAGGCCCGCGCCCCCGCTCCCCAGCCGCGCCCCGGGCTCCGGGGGCTCTCGCCTCTGTCGCCAGCCTGTCTGTCCCCACCTCGCTCTCTGGGGCGCGCATCTGCGGAGCCCCCAGCCGCGAGCCTCTGTCCCGGCTCGCCGGCTTCTCCTCCTCCCCCCCACCCCCCCTTATTTTACTCCCTTTTTGCGGACTCCGGGGGGGGGGGCGGGAGAGCACAGGTATCACTCAAGTCAGACCCCCGCCCAGCCCTGCCCTGCCTGGTTTGGTGTCGGGGTTTGTGTGTGTGTGTGTGTGTGTGTGTGTTTTAACAAGATTTGGCAACTGGCAGCATATAGCAGGCAAGGAAAGGAGAGCCAGAGAGGAAACTGAGGGGGTAGGAGGCCGGGAGGCTGGAGAAAAAGGGAAGGGGCAGCGCAGGAGAAAGAATCAGTCCGGGTGCGCTGGTGGAGGTAACTCCCAGACACCCACGCGGAGCTGTCCAATAGGCAAAGGATGATGATGTCGACGGCATGAAGGATGCCAAAGGACAAACCAAAGGATGAAGGGGCGGGGGAGGGGGAGGAGGGAGGGGAGGAGGGATACCCTGGGCTGAGGGATTTGCACAGAAATGACAGCGGCGGCCCTTTGGTGCATCAGGTTGCCAGGAAAGAGATGGAAGAGAGGGAGGAACCAGAACAGATTTTTGGAAACCCCCCCCCAGAGCCGGTGATGTAGATGCTGACCCCGGGGAGACCGGGGAGAGGGAGACAGGGGGAGGGAGAGAGAGCGGGGTCGTGATCACCCAGGGAGGAGAAAGTAACCAAGGGGAAATGGGCCTGCACAGATCCCCTAAGGAGGGAGAGGAGGAGGAGGGAGGAGAAAAGCCTCTCCCTCAGGCTGGGCAATTAAAAGAACAGAACAGCCTCCTTCCCCGGCCTTCCCTTCTCAGATGTGAAGACAGTAAAGTCGTGTTTAGTTCAGAAGGAAGAAATTCCTCTAAAGGGTCATCCTTGCGAATAACTGGGCTAAAGCAAAAAGCAAACCTCGTATTCGAAGGAGGGTGTGAGCTCCCCAGAAGGGCTCCATCCCCCAGTGCCTGCGACACCTTCCCTCCAGGGGCAGTCTTCAAAAACTGCCCGAGCACAAGTGACTTGGCCACAGCCACACAGCCAGTCCATGACAACACAAGTCTTCCTAACTCTGAGCTCCATCTTGTGCCTCCTCCCCGACGCTCCTTCCCATCCCGTTGTCCCTCACGGGGAAGACACTGGTGACACGACCCTCTGAGCTCCCACGCTCTCTCCAGACCTTCTGCCGTTTTGGAGGAGGTCCCCGGGCTTCCGTGCTCATTTTTCAGAAGAAAAACTCAACTTCAAGTTGGCCGCACAGGTTCCCTCACGGTCACATTCGCTGGTGTGGGGGAGACTGGAACCCAGATCTTGGGACTGTGGGATGTGCTTTCCACTGCCCACAAAGCTGCTCGCTGCCTTTTCACTGCTCAGCACAGGCACACGCACACACACTCATACACTCACTCACTCACATAGACACACATCCAACTTACCTACACACACACATACATGCAGTCACATATCCTCACACCCATTCACGTATTCCTGCAGACACTTACACGGACTCATGTACACTCACACATGTTCACAATTCATACCTACACACTCACACACACTCATACACACACACTCACACACACACAGTCACACATACACATACTTACACACACACACACACACAGTCACACGTACACATACTTATATGCACCCTCCCCTCCGCCCAGAACCCGCAACCTGCCACCTTTCCTCCCATTCTGCCTCAGCTCTTCTTCCTGTGGGGAGGGGGGAAGCTGGGGAGGGTCCTTAGGGAAGTACTTTGGGGGAACAGCTGTTTCCTGTAAACCAGCAGCAGACCCCCCTGCCTCTGGGAGCCAGGGACGAATGGGAGGCTCACCTCCAAACCACAGACAGCATTTGGGACTGACTGACTCTAGGCCCTGACCTCCCTTCCAGGCTCAAGAAGAAAGCAGGCCCGGGCTTCCCTCTTTAACAGCCATTGGAAAGCACAGGGGGGGGAGGGCTGCCCTCCCTTGCTGTCTGAGCCTTGGCTCCCAAGGCCGCCCAGGAGGAGAGGGACGGATTCTGAGCCACTTTGCACCCTGGACTATGCCAGCACTGGGGGTAGGGGGTGGGGGAAGGGGAGCCCAGCCCCTTGCCCACCATCCTCCATGTGGCTCCTAAAGGATTTTCCTAAAGCCCAGATCTGGCCAACATCAGGCCCTGCTCAGCCCCCTCCGTGTCTCCTTCTCGGCTCTAAGACCAAACAGAAATACCCAAATCCCTTCACGAGGGAGCCCTTTGTGCCCACCCAGACTCTGGCTCTCCCAGGAGAGCCACCCGTCTCCACACCCAACCCGCCGTCTATTTCTCTGAGCCAACCCCTCCATCCCCTCCCCCTGGACATGTGAAGGCCCCTCTCCTTCTCTCTGGAGCCCTATTTGCCCTCAAAGCTCAGCCCATGGGTTCCCTTCTACATGAAGCCTTTCCTCCCCTCAAAACTGCCTTGTATTCATCTTGACCACATGGTGTGGACAACTGAGTTCCTGTTGTCTCCCCCCCACCCCATTCAAGCACCAGCTCCTTAAAGGGAGGGAGGGTTCTAACTGGGTTTTTGTGTCCCCAGAGCATGGCACAATGTCCAGTAAGTAACAAATGCTTCACTTTTCTTGGGCCTCAGTTTCCCCATCTGTAAAAATAAGGGACTTGGACTAAATCACTTCTGAGGTACCTCTTGGATAGAGAAGTAAATGTCAAGGCCCCTTCCAGGGAGGTCTGGCCAGTCCACCCTTGGGTCGCTACCTCCGGTCCTCCAGGGGACCCTCAGCGGCTTCTCCTTCCCCTCAGAGGCAGGAGTGACCTTACCATTTCATCCAGGTCAGCTCCGTGGACCTCTCTCCTCTCCCTGTGAGGGAGTTCAGGGCTGAAGTCCAGCTCCCACAGGCCAGCTTGTGGATGTCCCAGGGCTTGTTATCCAAGCGAGTCAGCTGGACCCAGCATGTCTGCAGCCTTCTCTCAAGCTTGCTGGGAGAGACACCCACACACTGGCGCTGGGACCAAAGGCCCCGGGCGCTTTCTCCCCAGAGAACCCAGGCTGGAGAAGGAGACTGGAGCAGGCGACGGAGGAAGAAATGATCTCAGAAGGACAGAAAACTGATCCCAGGGGAGAAAGAGATAAGGATCGAGAAAGGAAATTAAAGCAAAAATGAAAGCACCTGATTTTCCAGGTGCCAAAGTCCACCCCGAAGCACATAGGTCATGTTTTATAGACTGTAAGTCTTGGGTTATCTGGATGGGACAAACCCTCAGCCTGCTGCCGTATCCCAGCATCTGGGGCCCCTGGGAGCTGGGGGCCGGTGCCGCTCTGGCCTGGATCTCGGTTCATTTCCGGGAGCCCGTCTGATGCCAGACTAGCCTCCAATACGATGGACTTTGGAGGATCCGAGTGTCTGTCACCTTCTCTGGCCACTGCCCCCATCTTCCCTCCCACCTGAGGTACTGGGAAAGAGGTTGAGAGGATCATGGGTTGGGCGCAGGATAGGGGCCCGAGAGCCACCTCCACCAGCTCCTGCAGCTCAAAGGCCTCGGTTCTGGCCATTGCACCCATTAATGCCCAGCCTCTCCCTCGGCGCCCGAGGGCTGCTCCCCTCTGTGTGTCGTGGTTCACTCTGTGGCGCCCAAATTTTCCCAGGCTTTCTAGATCAGGAGTCGCTGCTGATGGGGAGAGTATCTGCCTGAGTCCTTGGCCCATGGCCAAGGGTGGGATTGGAGCTGATGCATAGGAGTCACACTCCCCACACAGCTCTTGCTTGGGCCCCTCAAAGCTTCGGGGCCCCTAAAGCCTCGCTCCCGGATATGGCCAGTTTCCAACAAACCCCCTTCTGATTGGATGGAGATGATTTTTGGGGTGAGTTTTTTTATCAGCTCACCCAGTCATTATTACATCAATAACTCGTCACCTCTCACATCTGCCATTGTCTGCTTTCTGGATTACATCGAATGAACCCAATTCCCATCACCCTTTACAGAAGTAAAGCTAATCCAGGCAAGAGCCACACCAGCTGAATTCCACACTCAGAGTCCCTCCCTCTCTGTGGAAGAACACCATGTCCCTGAGCCCGTTCCCTCCTTCCCCCTCCCCTCTCCCCTCTCCTCAAGCCTTGAGTGTCATTTTCTGACATTCAGATCGTAAGCTCCTGGAGGGCAGGAACTGGCTTCTTTATATCCCTAGCCCTCAGCACAAGGCCTGGCACACAGTAGGTATTTAATAAATGTTTATTGACAATAGACTGTCTTAAAATGGAATCTTGTCTTAAATGACCTTTAAGAACCTTCTGGCTCTAACTCTGGAAATCTATGACTCCAGAGGATGGAGAGTGAAGCTCCCTCTTCTGGGCGAGGAGGCAGGGGACCACAGGTTCAGAACAAGGCGTACATTGTCCCAAGGAGCCCACGTGCTTGTTTGCTTCAATATACTTTAAGTCCAAGGGAGAGTTCTAGGAAGTGACAAGAAAAAGGGAAGGGATCCAGCATGAAGAACGAACCTGGGTTCAATTCCTGACTGATGCTCATGGTGTGACCGTGGACCATGGACCATTAACCTCCCTGAGCTTCTGAAGACAGAAGACTGGTCAACGGCACTGAATCATTGTGAGTTCACACAAAATGGTACATGTGATGTCCTTTGTAAGCCAGGAGAGCTGACGTTGGTTCCTGTGGCATTTTCAAAGGTGGGTTGTTCACTGGATGGTATGCCATCACAGAGGCAGGACGACCTACTGACTGCTGAATTCCACCCCCGCCTGTAGTTCCCCCCCATCTGTGCAAGAACAAATGAACCAAATTCCCTTTCCCATCCCCACCCCCACTCTGATCCCCGGGCAGTAATCTAAGACTCCAAGGCATTGATCAAGGTGTCGGGAATGTCCTCGGGGGATTTCCCATCTCAGTGGAATCACAGTTTGGGTCCATAAGAACATGGATCTTAGCAAGAGAAGGCTAAATAAAGGTTGGGCACTTGCAAGTCCCCTCAGGTTGCTGCAAAATGATGCTTTTTCCACCTGACAAAACATCTCCCACATTGCAGTTGATGCATCTTTTAGGTGAGCCAGGACACTGCCCCCTTCACCAGTGCTCTGGCAGGCTGATGAGGTCTCTGAGAGTTCTGAGACTGCTGTGGGAAAGCTAATCCTGAACTGGGAGGGCACAAAGGGCAGCAAGAGCTAAGCTTTTGGTCAGTCTCTCTCAGCCTTCTCTGGACCTGTGGGGCAATAATGAAGAACAGTTGACACTAATATAAAACCTCAAGGTCCAAGAGTATATTTCCTCATTTGCCTGATGAGTCCCATGCTTTCACATCATTGAGAAAAGTCTATCCATTTCTCACGATAAACTTCTGAAGCTGGTGCATGCGTCATTCTGCCGAGCCACAACCAGTACAGACGTCTGCCTGAGAGCTGGCCTGGGCCGTCGGTGTGACGCTAGAGTCCTCCAGAACATCGCCTGCCTCTTGGGGCTCACAACGTCCTCTCTGCTCACATCCCAGTCTTCTGGAAGTAAAATCCTGCTTGGACAGGCTTGTGTCTGTCCCATGGCCTACTTGTCATTGTCTAGCTACTCACTGCCTGTTTTTATGGACTGGATATTAGGTGGAAGTTGCACAGCTGAGGTTTTAGATCAATGAAAGGAGGCTTCGTAATAGAGCTGTCCCAGAGAAGACTGGGCTCTTTATGGAGAGCGTGAGTTCTCCATCACTGAACCCAGGAGCTGCATTGTCTCCCGGACCATTAGCTTTGCTTATACAGCCACCAACCCCGGAAGACCAGTCAGTCATTCCCATAACACTGTGCCACCTATAGGCACCCTGGCTAAAGCAGTAAAGTGCCTGGTGCAGAGATAGGGGGTGGTACGTGACGGCTAAGTCAAACCACAGCCACTCTCTCAGCTTCTGCTCTGTAGCTGATGGAGAGAGCTCAGGAGTCTGTGTCCAGCATCCAGGAGTCCCAGGAATATCAGTGACAGCCAGAGCCGTGGTCCTACATGCAGCCCAGTCCTTGAAGCCAATATTTGGGGTATCAGCCCTGGTGCTTTCATTACCTGTTAGCTTCTTCTGTGGGCACTGAACTTACCGCCTCCCTCCTCAGCTGCCACAATATCCAGAAATGACCGCCATATATATTCAGAAGAGACAACCACAGAAGGCTCAGAAGAGAAAGTCTTGCCATTGGTTCCACATCAGAAATGGATGTATACAGAAGGATATAAGGAAGATCCCTCATTGACTTTGCTACTGCCTCCTAAGGACCATGGATAGGACCTCTCCAGCTCCCTTACAGCTGACAGTCGGCTCCCTTGGGTGCTGTGGATCCTGACACAAAGAATGAGAGAGTCCCTCTCCCAGAGGGAGACGACAGGGACATATGGAAATGTGTGCTGAAGAAATATGAAGAGAATAATTACAAATAAGTGCAAGGTAATTAGAAAAGGAGGTGAAGAAAGGCATGATGAAGAAGCTGATATTATGTCTTAAAGGAAGAGACTTTTGGGGAGATAATTTAGATTCTGTGACTTGTCCAAGGTCACACAGCTAACAAGTATCTGAGACCATATTTGACAACAGATCCTCTTGATTCAAGGCTAGAAGTCTAGCTGCTGCACCATCTAGCTGCTCCATAAAGAAGGTCTACAAGATCAAGGTGAGAGCATGTGCCACCCAGGCATGGAGGTTAGGGCAGGGCGGTGTCCTGTATGAGGGACAGAGAGAAGGCCATTGTGACTGGGCCGCTGAGGACAGGAGGATGAGGGATGGCCAATGAGACTGGGAAGGGAGAGTGCCTCCAGGTTGTGAAAAGCTTTAAAATTAAACAGAGGGATTTTTATTTGATCCTGGAGGCCATAGGGAGCCACTGTGTTCATTTATCAAAAAAGGAGTACACACCTGGAATAAGGGACATGAAATGAGCCTTCCAGTTAACTTCC
Source organism: Sarcophilus harrisii (assembly GCF_902635505.1). NCBI lineage: Eukaryota > Metazoa > Chordata > Mammalia > Dasyuromorphia > Dasyuridae > Sarcophilus > Sarcophilus harrisii. Next base: position 456,222,513 of record NC_045429.1, read on the forward strand.
TCTCCAGAGCACTGGGGGTGAGCTGAGGAGGGGGGAAGGGGTAACGCAGGGAGATGCTCACCTAAGATAAAAGCTGGGCAGGGAATAAGTCACAGCCCCTACCCTTCCTGCTAACGGTCCTTTTGATATCCTCAGAAGTTAGTACTCTAGGACAAGTCTCCAGGGAGCTCGGAAGGTGGGGAAAGGGCTCCTCTCCGGACAGGGATGGGCAAGCTGAGCAAGGACATGCACCCATTGGGGCAGTAGATCTAAGTCTTTAGAATTCGTGATTAAAAACGAGTCGAGCTGTTTGCAGGGAAACTTTAAAGGGATTGAGAATGTTCTACTTTTTCTCTTTTCTGTTCCACTTAAATGCTTTAATCGTTTGCTTGCAAACCCTTGTGTTAAAAAGGATGCTGCAAAAGAAACCCCTCAAATCAAAGAGCGGAAGGAAACACAGGAAGTAGCTACAGGAAATACCACAGCCCCAAGAGCAAGGGGGCTAGGGGCCAGGTGACTGAGAGCAAGGGGGCCAGGGGCCGGGTGACTGAGAGCAAGGGGGCTAAGGTCCAAGTGACTGAGAGCAAGGGGACTAAGGTCCAAGTGACTGAGAATTCACAGAGATGGCCCTGGGCCCGGCAGCACCAGCCCAGGTGATGCTGAGGAAGAGCCAGCAGATTTGAGAGCTCCCCAGCATCAGGCTGGGCCAGCACTTGGGCTAATGGGATGGATTTACCAGAAAAGAGCCCCCTACAAAGGCCCATGTCTGGTCAATCAGTACCATTGCACAAGGAAATGGCACTGAGCAAAGGATCTCCAGGAAGAGATTTTGTAGGAATTCAAGGGAAGGTGCTGTCTTTCACCTGTCGTGGGATTCCCAGAGCTCAGCCCAGTGTACGGGATAAATTGTTTATTGATTTAGCAGCGGGTGGAGGCACGTCTGGACTCGGGAGCCCATTCAAATGCCAGCTTAATTCCTACCTGTGTGACCTGCTCTGTGAGAAATGAAGGGGCTGAATTTGATGCCTTTTAGGTTCCCTTACATCCCCAGAAGACTCCCCTCTGCTTCCTTCTCTTGCTCTTTGTAGGACCACTCTCTCTTCCCCTCTCTTCTCTTTCTCTCTTCTCTCCCCTACCTTTCCTTCTCTTCTCTTCTCTTCTCTTCTCTTCTCTTCTCTTCTCTTCTCTTCTCTCTCTCTCTCTCTCTCTCTCTTCCTTCCTCCCTCTCTTTCTCTGTCTCTCTCTTCTCTCCCTTACTTCTTCTCCTGTGTCTCTATCTCCGTCTCTGTTTCTCTCTTTCTTTCTCTCTCTCTCTCTCTCTCTCTTTCTTCTCTCCCCTACTTCTCCTTCTCCTGTGTCTCTATCTCTGTCTCTGTTTCTCTCTTTCTTTTTCTCTCTCCCTCCGCCCTTTCCTGAGAGGATGAGTAAGAAGCTCCTGGCCCAGGCTTCCAGTAGAGCAGCCTGACCAATTCCAGGAATCGATATTTCAGAGCAGGTGAAAGGCACTGGTGGAGAGCCAGGTCCTGCACCCAGACCTTCCACACACGCAGCCCAGAGATAAGAGCCTGCCTCTGGCACCAGAGACCAACAGAAAGACAAGTGAAGGCAGAGTCCCAGAGAGCCCCGATCCAGACCCAGTGGCTGAGGATTACTGCACGAAGCCCTCCCCGCCTTTCCTCCCACCCAGATCTCTCTACTGTCTGGCTTCTGACCTCAGCACTCTTCCCAAAGTGGGTTTTTAGTCATGAAGTCTTTCTGTCTGCATCGGGTTTTCTCCTCTGCTGTCAGACACCTTTGATTTCTCCTCAGTTCTCTTTTCTAGGCTTTCATGATGTGGTTCTCTCCTGGATCTCCTCCTACCTGCCTGACCACTCCATCTACAGCATCTTGTTGGCTGGATCTTTATCCATGACCTCTCACCTTGAGTCTCCCCCCAGGACCTGGGCCCCTGCTCTTCTCCCTCTCTACTACATGACTGGATGATCTCATCAAATCCCAGGATTTCAAGTATGATCTAAGTTCAGATAATTCTCTGATTACGTGTCCACCCTAATCCCTCTCAACAATCAGTCCCAATTCTCCCTCTTTGCCACAAAAATTGAAGGAGATACTTTTTTCCAAGGCTTTTTTTCTGAAATTAAGTAAATTCTAACAATTCCATTTCTCTGATCACCAGCTTAAATAATTCTGGCAAAAAAAGGAAATGAAGTTAGTATACTATGACCCAGAGAGACATTATGGCACAGCAGGTAGAACTAGAGCTAGAATTCAGAAGATCTGGGTTCAAATTCTGGCTCACTTAGACATGTGTACCTCAGTTTCCTCATTTGTGGAACAAGGCTATTGAATTATTAGATGAACTCAGGTCCCTTTCAACTCCAAATCTGTTATGACCATAAGTTCATGGCTTAATAAGAAGCCATGCAAGGGTTTTTGTGATCTCCCTTCCTTTTTATTTTTTTAATTAAAGCTTTTTTATTTTCAAAACATATGCATGGACAATTTTTCAACATTAACCCTTACAAAACCTTCCGTTCCAATTTCCCCCCCCCCTTCCCGCCACCCCCTTCTCTAGATAGTGGGCAATCCAATATATGTTAAAGATGGTAAAAATAGAAGTTAAATCCAATACATACATTCATATTTATACAATTATTTGTGTTGCATAAGAAAAATCAAATCCAAAAGGGAAAAAATGAGAAAGAAAACAAAATGCAAGAAAACAACAACAAAAAAGCATGAAAATGCTATGTTGTAAACCACCCTCAGTTCCCACAGTTCTCTCTCTGGGTGCACATGGCTCTCTTCATCACAAGATCATTGGAACTGGCCTGAACCATCTCATTGTTGGAAAGAACCACGTCCATCAGAATTGATCATCATATAATCTTCTTGACCCATGTATAATGATCTCCTGGTTCTGCTCACTTCTCTCAGCATCAGTTCCTGTCAGTCTCTCCAGCCCCTCTGAAATCCTCCTCCTGGTTGTTTCTTACAGAACAATAATATCCTCACATTCAGGTTCCAGAACTTATTCAGCCTCTCCCCACTGACAGACAGCCACTCACTTTCCACTTTCTTGCCGCCACAAACATTTTGCCCAAGTATCATCCATCCTTTTGCAGATGTCATTAACCAGTACTAGAGGATGCAGTTCCGGGATATAGTCACATCCATGTCCTCCGATTCTGCCTTCCATTTGCCTCTTGCTTTGCTTATTTTCCTAGTAAATCAAAATACTAAAAATGATAAATCTGACCATTCCAAGGATGCTGATGATATGATTATTAATTATAAATATAGTAAAAAATAAATAAAATACATTATAATATTACTATAATAGCATGATAACTGAGCATGTGCAGCTTTCAGGTTTCCGGAGCATTAACACAAGTACTTTCTCTCCTGATCCACACAGAGCTCCCGCAGAGAGGTGCTGCCATTTACAGATATGGCTGGTTAAGTGACTGGGTCAGGGGCACAGGTGGAAAATGGTGTTTGATTCTTGGTTTTCCTGAGATTAATCCCAACACTCTTCACTGCAGCGAACTCCCTCACAAGCATCTGCTTGACCGGGGCTCCCCCTGGCTTTAGGGATACACGGTCTGTTGGCCAAGCCGTGTTAAGGTGGAAAAGTCCGAGACCCGAGACTTCCCAATCTCACAATGCCAGATGGGGATTTAGCCAGGTGGGCAGTGCCATCTGGTGGCCACATTGCAGATCACACCCTCCCGAGCACTGTCGTTCAGTGTCCTTGAGAGCTTAGAGCTTAAGGGAATCCATCAACCCCTTGCTTTACACATAAGAAAACCAGTTAGGGAGGTTGAATCACTTGCCCAAGTCACACAAATAAGAAGAGGCTGGGGCCTTGTCATTGCAAGTACATTGTCTGTAAAATGGGGGTAATAATAGAAAGTGCCTCCCAGGGTGGTTGTGAGAACCAAAGGAGGCATTCAGTAGGTGCTTAATCAGTGCTTGTTCTCCTCCCTAATCTTAGACCCCCTGAAATAAGCCTAAGTTCCCACTGCCATGTGCTTGTAGCCTCCATTACTCCTGGGAAAAAAAGGAAGAAGAGAAAAATCCACATCCACATCCCCCCCAACCCAAGCCCAAGGAGGAGCCCCCATTTTTTCATTTCTGTCTCTCAGTTCTGTGATGACAGATGCGTGGCGAAGCAGCAGGTGCAGAAACACTGGGAATCGGAGGCAGCCCTGGCCACAGGGACATCTTCTCACTGGAAGTGGTGGAGGGATCTGGCAGCCCCCTCTCCCTCCCCCCGGGGGTCCAAGCTGTCACGCTGTTCGCCTCCAGGTGTGAGAAGGGCCCCAAATGTTCCCATGGACTGTCTGCGCCCACCCGTGGGGGGCCTTCCCAGCGTCTGATGGGCCACAGTCGGACACACCGTGACTGAACTCTAATGTAATGACGTCATTTTGGTTCTCTTTGAGAATGAAGGACCATGGGACAGCTAGGGGGTGCAGTGCATAGAGCACCAGCCCGGGAGTCAGGAGGACCTGAGTTCAAATCCACCTTCAGATACTTAACACGTCCTGGTTGTGGGACCCTGGGCAAGTCTCTTAGCCTTAATTGCCTAAGTGAAAAAAAAAAAAAAAGCTTCTGAACAGGAAGGATAGTCTAGGAGCATCGGGAGAGACACCTCTGCTCCTATTCCAGGGAGTCCTCTTCCTCTGAGCCTTATGTAGGCACCCCCAATTTCTACTTATCCATTAAGGATTGCTTGTTTTTGTTTGTTTGTTTGTTTGTTTTAAGTGGGAGCTTTAAGCCTGGCCTACATGAATACAGTCCTTAGGAAAGAAAGCAGAAATAACCTGGCAAGTACCAAGCCAGTGATCAGACAAGAGGATAGTGAAAAGTGTTAAATTTGGAACCAGAAAACCCAGTTCAAATCTCACTTCACAAATCACTTCCCCCTGGAGGTCTCATTTTCTTTATCTGTCAAAGAAGGGAAGAGAGAGGAGCTGTAGAAAGCCTCAGAGGAAATGGGTTTGGATGCTGAACCTCCTACTTAAGTGATCATGGGGAAGTGAGCTTATCTCTGGGAGCTTCTGTCTAATGCAGAAGCAGAACTACTTGAAGGTTCCCTTGGAGTCTGTGATGTTCTTCTAGCCTCTGACTCGGGGGCTTCTCTCCTAACCTCAGGCAGACTCATCAACTTGGCTCCCCGAAGGTTACTACTTCTTGTCCCTTCATTGGAGTCCCAGGAGTTGTGGGTGGTTTTGGCAGTGGCACTAAATCCAGGAGTCCCCACGCTGAGCTTCCTCTTGGGATTATCAGTTAATATCAAGTAGCCAGACTCCATTTGCTTTTAGAAATGAGTAAGTCCCCGAGAAGTGCCCAACTTCCTCCCAAGCCTGGGATTTGCTCTCCCAGGAGCAAGTCCGGGCCCAGAGGAATGTGAGCTCGGGCTTAGGAATCACATTCAGAGATAACCTCGCAAATTGTTGGAGTGCTTCCCTCCCAAGAGGGGGCTCTCACGGACTTCCCCTTGACCGTGGTGTAGATCTCTGCCAGGCCCCTTGGAAAGTCCTTAAGCTGTTTTCCTCAGTTTAATTCGGTTCTGGGTCCCAGATCTTCAGCTCATCACTGCTGTTTCTTGAAAGCTGATAGGATCTCTTTTTGTGTCGCAAAGAATTGGAATATGAATACATGCCCGTCAGCTGGGGAATGGCTGAATAAGGTCTGGTATACGGAAGTAATGGAATATTATTAGACTATAAAAATAATAAGCTGGTTTTAGAAAGGCCTGAAAGATTTACATGAACTGATGTGAGGGAAAACAAGAACAGGAATTGTACACAGTAACAGCAAGATTGTGCGGTGATCAACTATGAAAGACTTGGTTCTTCTCAGTGGTTCAATGATCCAAGGCAATCCCACAGACTTTGATAGAAAATGCCACCTGAATCCAAAGAGAGAACTGTGGAGAACTGAAAGCAAACCAACACATGTTATGTTTACTTTTTTTCTTTTTGTTCTTTTATTTCTCTCGTGGTTTTTCCCTTTTGTTCTGATTTTCTCTCCCAACATGATTCACAAGAAATGGGTATTTAAAAAATTAATGCATAATCAGAAAAAAAATAGAAAACAATTTTAAAAAGGAAAAAAAAAAAAAAAAAAGAAAGAAAGAAAGAAAGCAAGCAAGCTGCTGGGATGCTAATGAGAAGTCCAAAGCCCTTCAAATTCCCGAGTTTACAAAGCTGTCTTCCAGGGAAACATCACCCTCCTCCCACAAGGAAAAACATTCCTCTCAGGGGCTTGGCTGGAACTGCTCTCTGAGAAAGAAAGAAAGAAAGAAAGCAAGCTGCTGGGATGCTAATGAGAAGTCCAAAGCCCTTCAAATTCCCGAGTTTACAAAGCTGTCTTCCAGGGAAACATCACCCTCCTCCCACAAGGAAAAACATTCCTCTCAGGGGCTTGGCTGGAACTGCTCTCTGCTTTGACCTAAGATTAATTGCTAGTAGCAATTGATTAGTTGCTACATTCCAATTGGCTTGCTATTTTCTAGTTTAATGGCTTTGATTGGTTGATTTAAGAGAGATAGTCTTACCTAGTGCTGGACTAGTAGAGCATGTTGTTAATTACTCTAATTGACCTTCACCCTCTGACCCTGACCCTGTGACCTCCAAGGCCCCTTCCAGATGCATAGTCTGAGACAGGATCTTCATTCCCAACCGTTCTTCCACTCTCTACAGGGCAGTCTCCAACAAGCTCTCTGCACTAACAGAGCCGATGTTGGAGGCAATCACCCAGTTAGAACCAAATGCTCCAGGTAAGTGCAGCCAAAGCCACAGCCAATGTTCCTTCCTCCGTTCCAGGCCCCGGCCGAGGGGCAGACGCGACCAACGAGTTTGGGGTCAAAGGCAGTGATTTGGTAGAGAAAGACATTCCAAACATGTTCGAGGATCTCCCGGGAGGCTTCAACCAAAAGTATATAAAGTGTTCCAGTCCTGGCCATGGAAGGCCAAGGGCCGTGGAAGCCGTTCTCCTCCCCCCTTTCAGTCTTTTCCCTCCACAGCTGCCAAAGTCCTGTTTCTAACACTGGGTCTGACCAAGTCACTTCCCACCTTCAGATTCCTCAGTGGCTCCCCATTATCTCCGGGATAAAACACCAGCTCCTTTGGCATCTCAAGTCCTTCCCCATGTGTCTGTTTTTCAAACGACTCCCATTTACACCCTCTATATTACAACCTAATTCAGGTTACTGATGTTCAACAGACTCGGTAATGTTCCATTTCTCACCTCCGGGCGTTTGCCTAGGCCGGTTCCCATAACTGGCAGGGGCGCCGCCTCACCTCTGTCTCTAAGGATTCCTGGCTTCCTTCAAGGCTTGAGCCACACATTACAGGAAGCCTCCCAGGTATTATTGGGCCTCCCCACTTTGCCCTGGTATGACTGAGAGCAGCCCCAACAGGCTTCTGTTCTTTAATTTAGGGGATCTGGGATCCACTTCGGGTTAGGAATCTCTCTGTATTACATGCTCTTCTGTAAATCATCTTCAAGCTGGTTAATGGACACGATCACAGAAAGACCCAAAAGGATTGGGATCTCCTGGGAGAGAAATCATCACTCCCCCATCTTATGATGTGTCTCTCATCAGAACCTGGAGTTTTTTATAGGTTCTTCCAGGCTGACTGGTTTCCCCAAACTTCATCTGCCCCAAATCAGTGATGCTACAAGGGCTCGTGTAATTTCCTTTATAAAAAGGGAACAGGCAATGCAATGATAGGGTCGGAGCAGAAGGGCAAAAATGGGACAGTGAGCCCATACTTAGCAGTGGTCAGAACCAGGAACTTCTAATTTGAAGGAGAAAAAAATCATTTTTATGCTAATATTCTTCCCCCTTATGGGAAAGATGGAGAAATTGAATTCTGAAGAGTCGCTGAGTCTGAGGAGAGCAAATTTCTCTGATTCAGAGGCAAGAAAAGACATCTCTGAGGCCCCCATCAGTGGAGCAAACTCCCTTATCAGCCCTGGTGGCTGCAATTTAGCTGCATGTAATGGTCTCTCTGAAGGTTAGAGCTGAGCCAGGCTGGGACATCTCCCTGCATGATATCAAGATGGCAACTAGATGCTGTGGGTTCAGTGAATGTACCTGGATCAGGAAGGCCCGAGTTCATTTTCAGTCATTTCCTAGCTGTGTGACCCTGAACAGGCCACTTAATCTCTACCTCTCTCAGTTTTCTCATTTATAAAATGGGGATCATAATAGCAGTACTGTACATTTCACTTAGCAAGGGACTTCTGGGATTACCTAGTGATCATCTAGTCTCTGATCATCTAGTCTGGGATCACCTAATCTGGGATCACCTAGTCTGAGATCACCTAGTCTGAGATCATCTAGTCTGAGATCACCTAGTCTGAGATCGTCTAATCTGCAATCACCTAGTCCAAAATCTCCCCTTTAAGGGGAGGAAAGAGAGGTCCAGGAAGAAGTGACTTCCCTAGAGTGAGCTGGGATTGAAACCTCTAAACCATCCAACAAGTCAGTAGTGAGCTACAGGACTCTAAAATTTGGATAATTTATACAAATTACCCAGTCCCACCTTGCTTTCCCTTGCTCCCTTGGGACTCCATCCACAGCCCAGTGTTCCTTTGGCCAGGCTGCTAAGGCTTTCTATCCACAGTGACTTTAAGGCTTGATTTCTGGGTTATCTCCCAGAGTGCTCTCTGGCCCTAAGGGAGGTGTGAATTCGGATATCTCATACTAAGCCATACTAATCCCTGAAATCTCCCAAACGTGTGAACTCCATTGAGTACTTAGATACTTATGAGCTCTCTAAAGGTGTGAACACAAGCATTATTTCCATCAGTTGTACTTAGTACCTTGTTTCAAGTTCTGGCCCAAAATATCTCCTTCTAAGATCAAATCAATAATATTGAACCATGCTAAATTAGATAATTATTGTCTCTATCAACTCCAATGGCTTAACAGTTTGTAAAGATTCCAACATTGATTAAAGGTTCTATTTTGTTTTCCCACCTAAGGCCAATTATCAAGTGAAAGTGCAAAACTGGCTGGAAAAGAGATAGAGATCCGCTCCTTCAGCTCCAGGATTTAGGAGAGACTTGGCCGGCCCTGGCTTGAAGCTGTCTTTGCCCAGATGTGGGACACAAAGCGGGTTTCAGTGGAGCAAGGGTGTGTGGGGTCACAGTGCTACCAACAAGGGGGGAAGTTCAGGTTACTGGTGGAGATGGGAGAAGCTAGAAGCAGTCAAAGGCTACAGGCTGTTCTCTTTTTCCTTCTTCCTCCATCCTCCATCCTCCTTTCCCTGCCCTCTCTCCCTCCACCCTCATTTTCTTTCTCTTCCGTTCCTTTCTCTATTTCTTTCCTTTTCTCATCCTACCCTATACAGAGATGAGCTCAAAGATGATCAGGGCTGAAAGAGAATCATAATCATATGGTCTGACCCCCTCATGGAGAAACTGAGACCTAGAGAGAGGAAGGGACTTACTGCCTAGACCCCATCAGCTTTCTCTGTTCAGCGTTCTTTCCTCTCTGCCGTGTCACCTTCCTTTTCATTCACTCATCCAGTGACTATTTCTGGAATGCCTCCCCTTCGCCCAAAGGATCACATTGGCCATGATTTGGAGGCCGGGAGAAGCGGTGCCCTGACTCACTGCAGACCACAGACACTACACAATGGAGCATGGATCGATGAGGCTCAAATCCTCAGAGCGTGGGTAGATATCCTTCCTGATGGCTCAGGCCGAATATTTGCAGATATTCCCATCTGGTTTCAATCCAACACACGGAGCACGGCGAACCTACTTCCAGTCACGAGCGACTAAAGGCCCTCTGGGGGAAAAGGACCTTCTGGTTGGTTGAGAAAGTAGGATTTCCCTGTAGCCCTTTAGCCAGGATGTACAAAAACAGTGAGGGTCTCCTTAAGCAACTCCTTTTTGCTGCTTTCTTTCCTAGCCAAGCTGTCAGGAGCTGCTGGGTGGGAGACGAGCCACCATCCTTGTCCCATGTGGTTGCCACGTGTTCATGAACTCATCACTGAGTGTTCCGAGAAGAGAGTAGCCAGTGATGGGAGACCCAACCAAAGTCAGCAGCGGCTGCCAGAATGCTGACAGAAAGCAGCTGCAGAGGGAGGAGGCTGGCGGCTTTGGGGATCACAACCTCCCGGATGGAGAGAAATGCTGGCTGTGGACTCTGGAAAGGCCACAGATCCTACCCCTTTCCTTAAACATTTGCCTCTAACCCCCAAGGGGCAGCTCACCAGGGCTCTACCAAGGGAAATGAGGCCTCCAAAGGCCAGGACTCAGGAGGACCCCCTGGCCACATGTTTTCCTTAAACATTTGCCTCTGCACTATTGAGCCCAGTTTTCCTCCTGAGCTGGATTTGTTGGAAAGTGTGTATGGGTGTGAGGGACGGCGGAAGGCTTTATAACTATTACTCTTGCTGCTTATAACTTCTCCAAAAATCCCTTTTCTAAAAGCTAATAGAGCTCTACTGGCCGATTGATAATGAGGAACCATCAGTTAGGGATTCTAGTACTAGAAATTCTGGGGACCCAGGAGAGAAAGAATCAACTCCCTCTGAAGACTCTGGCCGATTGATAATGAGGAACCATCAGTTAGGGATTCTAGTACTAGAAATTCTGGGGACCCAGGAGAGAAAGAATCAACTCCCTCTGAAGACTCAAAAACTGCCAGTAGGATGGGGATCGAAAGGGTGGTTTCGGTGAGAGTGCTTCTCGGGGTCCCTCTGCTCCGTCCCCCACTCCAGGTTTCCCAGCCTCCCCCAGTCAGCCTCAAGCCTGGGCTGTCCCTGAAAACGAGCAGGGCTGAAGGGGAGGGTGGGTATCATGAGCTCATCCTCACTGATCTCACTCACTAGGAGCTGACAACCCAACTTGGATTCCACCCAAGGTCAAAGCTTTGTGTGGGTTTTCTCCACTCCGAGGCTCTCTGGGCAGGCAAGAGATGCATGCATCCTTTGGGCCAGGAAACAAGATGACTGCAACCTGTGGAAAAGTACCTGGGCCTGGCTGCGAGCCCACCCTAGAACAAAAAGCAGCCTGTGGCTTGAATCTCAAACCCCGTGGGGTTAACGATCCCAGGACTTCCAAGCCCCAAAAAGGACGTTTGAATGCCAGCTCTGACAATGCCGGGAAGCTGACACGGAGGGAACACATTAGGGGCATTGTTCGTTCTGCCGCCTTTTCCTCCCAGAGCTCTCCTCACCCCACAAACTTTGCCTCAGTTGCTTTCACCTGCATGTTCTGCCCCTGGGATTAGAGAGTCAGAGCTAAAAGGGATCATTGTACAGGCCAGCCAACTGAGGGAATCCAATCCCAGAAGTGGGATTTGAATTCAGATCCTCCAACTCCCAAACCAGTGTAAAAGGGACCTCGATGAACAAGGGATTCATCTGACTCCTCCCTCCAAGAGCTTGCTCCAGCTCTCTCAGGTAGTAAATGGTTACAGAGCCATTCTTCAGGGATTCAGCTCACAAGACCGCTCCGGCCAAACTCAAGGTTCACATTCTCTCGTTAACTACCCTGACACCTGATACGGGGCTGCGATGGCCACATACCCGGGTTTTCCATCTCATCTGTGTATATTTGTTCATGTTCTCATCACCTTCCCCATTTCTCTAGAATCGTGTCCTTTTGCCAAATGTACGCTGGCTAAAAAGATTACTTTAGGAAGAACTCACACAGGACACTCACCAGGCCATAAAAAGGGGCACAAGAACATTCTTGAGGTCTCTCTTAAGAACTTAGAATTGATCGTATGACACGGACCGCGCGCCCTCATCGGAGAAAGGTGCAAAGCAGGATTGAATTAGCCTGGAAGAGACTCGAGCCATACAGAGTTAGAGAAGTCCCCCCAGTTCTTCCTAGGAACTCTTGTTTCCAGTCTGTGGCAGAGCATTCGGGGCTCACGTGGCTCTGATCGGCCACAGTCGGACACACCGAAATTGGACTCCAGCACAGTGATGTCATATCGGTCCCTTTCCAGAACAACAACAATCTCCCCCCTTAGAATGTCAGCTCCCTTCCTGCACGTTGGGATTGCTTAATTCTCTGTCTCTAAATTCCCAGTGCTTAGCATTGTGCCTGGTACACAGGAGACACGTAGGAAATGCTTGTTGATGCATGACCAGCTGATAGGTTGATTCAGAGAGAGTTGGTAAATATTAAGCAAGTCCTCCAGGAAAAAATGTATACAGATTTGCTCTGGGGGTTAATACACATTACCAGGATTTTTCTTATCATTTCTTTAAGTCTGAAAATCAACAAAACTATAAGCCGAAGCCTGATTTGTAAATGTAAATGCTCACAATGAAAATTTGACAACTTGTTGGAGAAATCTGGTTAGAGCTGGCTCCAGGGTGACCAGCACCCTCATGGGGCCTCACAGAAGTGCTTAACGAGGCTGGAGGAATTATGTTTCATTGGAAAGATGGAAATGCAGTGGACCACCCAAAACATGCTCAGGTTCCTGCATCCTCTCCTCTTTCCTCACTCCCCTCTTCCCCCATTCCATCGGTCACTAAGCTCTGTTGAGTCCATCTCCACATCCTCCCAAAGAAGAATATATGTTAAACATATATTCCTCTGCACTCACCCATTACTGCCTCTAGACTCTCGGCTCTCCAATTATCTCCCTCACAAGTGCCCCATCATTCCCCTGCTCAGGCAGCTTTAGTCTTTCCTGTTGTCAGCAGGCCAGGATAAAAATTCAGCTCCCTCTATCTGGAATTTAAAATTCTTCACAATTTTCCTCCAATCTTCCTTTCTAAGACGGTCCACAAAAAATGGCCCACAAGGGGTAGCTAGGGAGCGCAGTGGATAGAGCACCAGCCTGAAGATACCCATTCAGACACTTCACACTTCCTAGCTGTATGACCTGGGCAAGTCACTTAACCTCAATCCCTTCATCCAAAAAAAAAAAAATGGCCCACTTGCTGCTTTCTGTACACAACGTTCTCTCTCCCACCTCCATAGCCTTTGTAGAGGCTGCCCCCCCAACCTTGAATGTTCATGACCTCTGCCTCTTGGAATAGTCATTTTCCTTCACAATTTAATTCAAATAGCATTCCCCTGCAAGAGGGTTCTCCGATTTCTCCCTCCTCCAGTTGCTAGGGACTAGTTTGGTAGCTAAGGGGGTGGTGATGGGGGAACAGCAGCAATATTTGAGAGGAAACCCAATAAAAATCCACTGGTAAAGAAAGAGTTTCTAATAAAATACTAAAATACTAAGAGGCACAGCTTGTTCTAAATGCCAGATAGAGAACTGCCCCTCAGGTGAAGGTATTAAGGGGAACTTTTCTGAAGTCAGAGCCTCGTCTGAGGTAGTGATGGTTGTAGGGTGTGATGGCCCATCAGCTCAGCTGTACATTGGGGAGTTTTGAACTTAGAAACGGTGAATCAGATGGCTACTTGGAGACTGGGGGGATTATATAAGGACTCTCAGGTTCACATCTGACAGAAAGCTGTTTCCTGCAGAAAAAATTCATATCACATAAAAATCCCTTCTCTTGATCCCCTTCCAGTATTTACCACTTTTCCTGCTGAGCAAATCCAATCCTTTAAGAATAACTACCACTAGTATTACTATTGCTACTACTAGTATTATTACTGCTGCTGCTGCTATTGCTACTACTATTACTATTACTACTACTACCACTAGTATTACTACTGCTATTACTAGTAGTACTAGAACTGTAACTACTACTATTACTATTATCACTACTATTACTACTGCTACTACTAGTACTATTACTGCTGCTGCTGCTGTTGCTGCTACTATTGCTATTACTACTACTACTACCACTACTATTACTACTGCTACTGCTAGTACTACTAGTACTATTATTGCTGCTGCAATTGCTACTACTACTACTACTACCATTACCACCACCATGACCCCCATTTGTATAGCACTTAGTATGTGCCAAGAATATTGCTAAGTGCGTTATACTTATTATTCCATCCTTGAGCCAAGCAGTGAAGAGCTCTTTTAGCTCCCAACCCCCCTTAATGGAGCACTGAGAAATGCCATACTCTTTTAGTAGGAATATATCAACATTGTACTTGATCAGCAAGGTCAAGATCACTCTCTGAGCAATGCAGTGAAGCACAGAAAGCTTTTTACTCAACAGTATTGTGGCGTCTCTCATCGATTTCTAGAAAGACAAAGCTTCTCCAATAAAGTCAGCTCACAGTAACACAGGTGGCTCACAGATTAGAAAGTTACAGAAATTATCTTTTAAAATTCTATTGTCTCTCAGACGACAGAAAAGACTAGGGAGCAATAATCTTAGCTTTTTACACAGCAGCAGGATTCAGCTGTACTTTATTTGGGGGGGGGGGGGTGTTTTTTTTTTTGTTTCTTTGTTTTTTTTAAGGCAGTTGAGCTTAAGTGACTTGCCCAAGGTCACACAGCTAATAAGTGTCAAGTGTCCGGGCCAGAACTGAACTTAGGTACTCCTGACTTCCCAACTGGTACTCTATCCAATGCACCATCTAGCTGCCCTCAACTCTGTTTTAAATAACATAGCAATTGAAGAGTTTTCCTTTGACCCCTCCTTTTTCTGGTCAAATGAATCTCTTCCCCAAAATGGCCTCCAGCAAAGTAGCTACAAAATCCACGGTTCAACTGGAAGAAGTTCTATCATAGACTTCTCTCATGTCTTCTGTCCCCAATTTCTTATGACTACTACTGTGCTTGGTGACTCCAGATTCTTCTGTCCCCCTCTTCTTAAAGTTTCTTCTCTGCAACTCCTTCCATTTTATAAAAAATATGTTTACTACATGTATTGATCAAACTGCCATCTGGGGGAAGGAGGGGAAAAGTTGGAACAAAAGGTTTTGCAATTTTCAATGCTGAAAAAGTACCCATGCATATATCTTGTAAATAAAAAGCTGTAATATAATTTTAAAAAAACATGTTTACATGTTTAACATGAAAAATCATATGTGAAATTTAGTTATTAAAAATGATGGGATTTAAGCCAATTCCAATGATCTTGTAATGGAGAGAACCATCTGCACCCAGAGACAGGACTGTGGGAACTGAGTATACATCACAACATAGTATTTTCACTCTTTTTGTTGTTGTTCACGTGTATTTTTTTTCTTTCTCATTTTTTTTTCCTTTTTGACTTTTTTTTGTACAGCATAATAATTGTGGAAATATGTATAGAAGAACTGCACATGTTTAACATATATTGGACTACTTGCTGTCATGGGTGGGGGTGAGGAGAAGGGAGGGAGAACAAATTTGGAAAGCAAGGTTTTGCAAGGTTAAATATTGAAAACTATGCATGTTTTGAAAATAAAAAGCTTTAAAAAATTAAAACAAAAAAAGGACGCACACACACAAAAGAATCATGGATAGATCTACTGGGTATATGCTCACAATTTATCATATGCCCCATTGTAGATTGCTATATTTATGCTGTAGCATCCCATCGTATTTGTGGTGAGGTACAATGTTTGATATCTGTAAGAAATGAGGGATACTATGTGTAAGGGAGATGAATGCAAAAGGTTTGCAATATAAATATCACTACTAGGTTTATATCCCAAAGAGAAGATTAAAAGTGGGGACTATTTGTCCCCCAGCTCTTTTTGTAGTGGCAAAGAATTGGAAATTGAGGAGATGCTCCCATTTGGGGAATGGCTGAGCAAGTTATAACATAAGATTGGAGTGGAATATTATTGTGCTAAAAGAAAGTGATTTCAGAAAAAAAACCTGGAAAGACTTAACATAAACTGATGAAAAGGATAATTGATGACTCAGGCTGTACTTTCATAGCATGCTAACATGTTAGAAATAACCCAGAATGTAGTGTTTTTCTTCTTTAAAATATAAATGGTTCTCTCTGAGAGCAGGTTTCTTGGGGAGGTTTTCTGGAGGCAGCCTTAGTTTCAGTTACAACTAAATAATCACCCAAATGCAGCCAGGTGCTAAAAGTTCAAATCTTTTATTGTGTCCTTCAAAATAGCCCAGTTAGTTTTTCTTAGAGGCTTATCTTTCTGCTTGGTTCCAAGAGCTCTTGCAGATTGTCCCTTGCTTCTGCCTCTGCTTTCTTTAGCCTCCAGCCAGCACCTCCTTGCCTGGGGCTGAGCAGTTTTCTGGAGAGCCTTTCAGACCAGCATTGGTCTCAGTGGGGGAAGTGCAGGAGCCCAGCCATCACAGCTGTGTGAGATGAGGTGAATCTGGTTGCTCCTCCGAGAGTGGGCTTCTGCTGAACTGACTGACACTCCTCCACCCTGAATCTTTTCAACTGAACTCCCCAAGAGAGCCTCTGTCTGTTTCTTATATATGATCTCTTCTGAGAGAATGGGATTATGGGTTTCTCCCAGAGTGCTCTCTGGCCCTGAGAGCTTCAAGGGAAGTGTGAATTTGGATATCTCATACTAAACCCTGAAATCTCCCAAACGTGTGAACTCCAATGAGTACTTAAATACTTCTTGCTTATATGAGCTCTCTAAAGGTGTGAACACAAGCATTGTTTCTATCAGTTGTACTTAGTAGCTTGTTTCAAGTTCTGGCCCATAATATCTCCTCATAGGATCAGATCAATCATACTGAACCATGCTAAATTAGATAATTATTGTCTCTATCAACTCTAATGACTTAACAGTTTGTAAAGATTCCAACCCAGAAGATGACTTTTATTATTGATACACTATTACCAATTCCCAAGTGATAGCATCATGTTTCGAGATTTGGAGTCAGAAGACCTCGGTTCAAATGCTGGAGTCTTCCAAATTGTTTGATCTGGGAGCAAATACCTTTCCTTCCTGGGCCTCAGTTTCTTTCTCTGTAAAATGCAGAGATTGGACTAGTGGCCTCCAAGAGTCCTTCAAACTCTGGACATAGGCTCTTCAATAAAGAACAATAAAAAATATATCTCATCGGGCCAGTCCCTGGGCTTTTGGTGATGGGATCCCATTGGAATGGTCGTGGATGATTAAGCAGCTGCTTGCAGGGACCCACCCTCCACTCTGGCTTTGGGTCCAAGTTACAGCCCACTGAAGTCAGCTGAGCCAGGGAGCTCTCACATCTCCTGGAACACTTTCACTGAGCATACTCAGCATTTGGCTGAGAAATCTGTAATCTTGATCCAAGTGGATTGTGGTTGGTTTTGTTTTTCTTTGAATTCCTCTAAAAAGAGACAATTGGGGTAATAAGAGAATTCCTGGATCTTGAAAGATTCAAATCTTGTTTTCCTCGTTTATCAGCAAGCTAATTAGCTTCAGAAGAGTCGATTACCTTCTGCAGACCAAAGTTGTTTTAGCTATAAAACGAAGGCGTCAGTCTAGATGGCTTTTAGGGTGTTATGACCTTTCTGAGCCTCAGTTTCCTTCTCTGTAAAATGAGATTGAGATGCCCTCTGGGGCTTCTGCCACCTCTAAGACTTTAATCCTAAAATCCCATTCCAGAGGATCAAACTCCAAGATGGAACTGGCCAAAAAAATAAAACTAGGAACCAAACCAGTTTCATTTGGCTGTAGCGACTCACATGGGAAGCACTCTGGGACCGTTTAAAATGCCAGATGTCAGTTATTATTATTTTAAAAAATTTATTATAAACTTAATAACTATCAGATAATCCAAGAGACCAACAAAACAAGGAATAAAATCAGGGCAAAATCATAAACATAAATCTATTTACATTTCAGTAAGTGGAGATGGGGGTGGAGGAGCCTCATTTGTCCCCGTGATATCACTGGGAGAGTCCTGGGGTCTGGGTTCAAATCCAAGCTCAGCTAGGCCCCTGGGTAACATAGAATAGCTAGAATGCTAGACTTGGAGGTTGTTATTGTTGTTCAGTCGTGTCCAACTTTCCACGACCCCATGTGGAGGTTCTTGGGGCAAAGATTCTCTCTGGACTTGGATGGCATTTTCTGCCCCAAGTCTATTCCAAGTCATTTTGGATTGCTGGATTGCTGAGAACAGCTAAGTCTGTCATAGTTGATCATCATGTAATCTTACTATAAGAAGAAAAATCTAAGATCATAGCTTGCTGTTATTGTGCGCAATATTTTCCTGGGGTTCTGCTCACTTCACTCAACTCATTTTATAGGTAAGGAAACTGAAGCAAACAGGGTCCCACAGCTAGTATCAGCAGTCATATTTGAACTCGGGAACATCAGGCCCAGCATTCTATCCATCGTGTCATCCAACTGCCTCTTGAAGTAAGGAAAACCTGAGTTCAAATCCAGACTCAGAAATAGGGTATGATCTTAGGCAGCTCATTTCATCTCAGTTTGGAAAATGGGGATAATAAGAGCACCTGCTTCCCAGGGTTGTTGTAAGGATCAAATGAGTTAATAGTTGTATATCACTTTGCAAATCTTAAATTATTACATTATTATTTTGGATAAGGAACACCCACGTGACCCAAATCCCCTAATGGCTCTGCTTCTCCTCAGAGAGGGCTGGACTAAATCATCTCTGACCACATTATTTTTCTGGCACTAAACTCTTTTTCAAAAAAATTTTAATAGTATTTTATTTTTTCCAATTACATGTAAAGATAGTTTTCAACATTCATTTTTATAAGATTTTGAGTTCCAATTTTTTTCTCTCTCCCTCTCTTACCTTCCCCCTCCCTAAAACAGCAAGCAATCGGATATAGGTAATATATGTACAATTATTTAAAACATATTTCCATATTAGGTTATAAAAAAAATCAAAACAAAAAGAAAAAGCCATGAGAAAAATGTTTCCATTCGTAATCAATCTCCACAGTTCTCTCTGTGGATGCACACAGCATTTTCTATCTAAGCCTATTGGAATTTTCTTGTATCACTGTTTTACTGAGAAGAATTAAGTCTACCACAGTTGATGATCACACAATCTTCTTGCTACTGTTGCCACTTTTGCACATATCAGAGCTGTACTACTCCTAGGTACCTCGGCCATTAACAGTATCCTCAAACCTCTCTGTCTTCCTAAGTTGTCCTGAACTTGAAAATGACTCACTGTGACATGAGACTGATTTTTCTGGCCCAAAATTAAGTTTAGGGGTATTTGGGGGAAAGGATGATGTTGGGAGATCTGCGAAAAAATTTTGGTTTCACTCTGCATTTTGATTCTACTCCCTCCTCTCTTCACTCTGCATCAGTTCTTACAAGTCTTCCCAAACTTCTCTGTCTTGTTACATCTCAGTAGCATTCTATTACATCAATAGATCATAATTTGTTCAACCATTCCCCATTAGCTTGGGCACTCCCTTAGTTTCCAGTTTTTTGACATCACAAAGAGAGCAGCTACAAATATTGTTATACCTCTGGGTCTTTTCCCTCTTCTTTTGACCTTTTTGGGGCATAAGCCTAGTAGTCGTATCAGTGGATCGAGGGTATACACAGTTTAGTGACTCCCCCCACACACACACACTTCTGAAGTACTTCCAAGAAATGTTGAACTGATTAAACAAAAAGTTTTTCAGGATGGGGGCGATCAGAGCATGTTTGAAGGCAGCAAGAAAGGAGCTAATGAATAAGAAAAGATAGAAAAGGAGATTAGAAAAGAGAGGGCTTATGTATTTATGTATATGGATGATCTAAAGTAAAGAGAAAGATCATGAGAGTTGATAGCCAGGAAATTTCAGAACACATCGTGCATTAAGGGTTGAGGTGATCTCGGTACTCGCTCTCAGCAGAATCTATAACTTAGCACATAACAATGAATTTACTGGAGGTGTCAAGTATCCTGGTAGAAGGTGGAGGGGAAAGACCATGGCAAGTGGGTACTGAACTCCTAGAGAAAGAGTCTTTAAGATAAATGCTACCAAGATCCAGAGAGGGTCTTCCTGACTCCATACTCTATCCATTCCACCATGCTGCTTCTCAGATCATCATGCCCTTCCCAAGAGCCAGGTTAGCCTTTTCCTGAGGTCCTGATATGATGTCAAGTTCATTTTTGGCAAAGGAAGAGGAGAGAGGAATCCCATGGATCTAAGACTTGTATGAGTCCCAGTAGACAGAGAAAGCAGATGACCTGGTAGTCAAAGGTAAATCTTGGGGACTGAATAGTGTCCAGGACCTCGCTGATGAGGAGACAACTGGTTAATTCATACTAAGGAAGTGACTTGCCCTGGACCCAAATAGTAAATAATAGAGGCAAGATTCAAGGCCAGATCTTCTCATCCATGAGACATCTCAACTATGACAATCCATGACAATCTCAACTATGGCGCTTGGACCCTTAAATATCAAGTTAAAGTGCCCAGAGTAACTGATAGTTTTCTTAATATCTTTATATTCCTTGTAATCTTCCCTCTCTCGCATCCAATTTTGGTCCTTTGGGTAGTCCAGTAGATAAAGCAATGCACTTGAAGTTGAAAAGACTTCAATTTGAATCCTATCTCATCTATTTGGTGGCTGGGGGGGCGGGGGGGGGTACCATAGAGCATAGAGCACTGGTCTTGGAATCGGGAAGACTCATCTTCCTGAGTTCAAATCAAGTCTTAGACACTACTGTAATCTTGGGCAAGTCCCCTTATCCTATTTGCCTTGGTTTTCTCATTTGTAAAATGAGTTGGAGAAAGAAACGACAAACCATTACGGTATCTTTGCTAACAAAACTCCAAATGGCATTGTGAAGAGTGAGACATGATTGAAAAACCACAAGTATCCCTTTCCTAGCAATGGGACCAAAGGCAAGTCAATGTCTCTGAGGACTAGTTTCTTCCTGCATAGAATGAGGGGTTTGCACTGAGTGGCCTTGAAGATCTTTCCCAATTCTGGATGTTTGAGCCTAGGACTTGCTCTTTTCTTTTAAAAAAATTAAATTTGCTAATTATTTATTAATGTCATTGATCTTTAAAAAAATAGCCCTTGGTTTTATTTATCAATTAAATTCTTCCTTTCCTCCTTAGCAATTTCTGCTCTGCTCTTGATAATCCCTTTTCCTGTTTTCCTTTGAAGCCTGTTTGTTTTCTCATTTCTTTATAGATTCCATTCATTGTATTCCTTCTTTTTTTTCTTTTGTATCTACAGACCCTTGGCTATAAATATGGCACTAATTATCACCTATAAATGTGAGCAAGTTGTGTTTATAGTGTAATTATCTTTTATGGCATGTGGAAAATCATTCCAAATCTCGGCCAAAGAGAGTCTGCAAAGGTCATATGGAGATGCCCAACTGATAAACCAGACATGGGAAAACCCTAGACAGGATTACATACAGAACTGCACGAGTTAATTATCAACAAGCCACAAAGAGATAACGCAGATTCCAGATCCATCAAACAAGGCCAGAGCACAGATGCGTTACAGGGGCTCCAGGCCTAGAGCTTAGGGGAAAAATGGGAATGTGATTCCAAAGGGCCTGGTCACCTTTGCCCCATCCTGAGTCTGCTTTTGAATGAGCCCAATTTCTGGAAAATCGTGGCTGCATTTCCCAGAGGTAGCAAGTGAGACCCATTGAAAAAGATAGTTTTTTATTGTTGCTTTTGTAGGTAAGAAGTCAGGTCTGTTTCACTTACATTGGAATCCCTAGCATCTAGCAAAGTGACTGGCATGTGGTAGTTGCTGAATAAATGAGTATTGATTGACTGATTCATTTCTCCCGTAACCTGGTCTTGGTCAACAAAATGGTTTTTGATTTCCAGAAAAAGCTGTATCAGTTTATACAAATCTTCCTAAATTTCTCTGCATTCTTTGTATTCTCTGTAAAGATGAATAAATCAATCAAATCAATGGGCTCCCATTTAAAGAACAATGACTCTGAAAGATTTTAGGGTAAGTTGTTAAAAAAAAAAAAGTCTTTGAGATGCAGCTAGGTGGTGGTGGATAAAGCACCAACCCTGAATTTGGGAGGATTTGAGTTCAAACTTGACCTCAGACACTTAATATTTCCTAGTTGTGTGACCCTGGACAAGTCATTTAACCCCAGTTGCCTCAGCCAAAAAAAAGAAAAAAGAAGTCTCTGATCATCTGGGGTAACAAATAGTTATTTGCATATTGTCTCCCTTTTAGACTGTAACCACAAACTGGCTTTTTTTTTTTTGTCCTTATTCATACTCCTGGGGCTTAGCATAGCACTTCAAACACAGTAGGTGCTTAATATATGCTTATTTACTGACACTAGAGAGGAATGGTTAAGAAAGTCTAGGAGATGTCTCAAAAACATCAAGGGAGAGTAAGTGTAATCCAGGAGAGCGAATTCAAGCAAAACACCCAGTGAATAGCCTCCTAAGGATGGGGAAGGGAAGGAGAAGAAAGCCCAGATTTCAGCACTGGCCTAGGTCTCCTTCCCTGCCTGCTCCTTGGCCAGAGAAGGATTTTCAAGCGCCATGAGATTTCCAAATCTCTGTGTTCTCATCAGAGTCCTCCCTCCCACAGCAAGCAGCAGTTAGCAGTGTGTCTGCCTCAGGAGCTGAGAACAACTTGGATGCCACTTGAACAGGCAGGTTTCTGCTCCCTTAGTAAATACCTCTTTCTAAAAATGTTTTCTGGCTGAGTAGTTAATACCAAATAATACTCATAGTTAGAAACACGCCGATGGGGGCTTATGTGCTATAGCATTAAAAAATGACACTCCTCAAAAAATGACAACTTAGGGTTAATTCTAAAACTTTAAAAAGAAATGTAGCAACCACATTCTGGAGACCCAGTGTTGGAAATGAGAGTTGATATACGAGTTCCCCATCATCGCTACCTGCATTTTCATTAATTCTTGAAGCTCAATAATATCCTGTTTCATTCCCTTCATCCTGTGACTTCTTAGCAATATGATACATATTAATGAATTTCCCATGAGTATTTGAAAACAATGCTTATTCTCTGATTTTTTCTTCTTCTTCCAAGATTTCATAAATCCCAACACTCTGATCAAGGTTAAAATTACTTTCATATTTATATTTGTGTTTCATTTATCTTACCCTGATGGGAGGGGCATAAGAATTTTCTGCTATTATTAATTTTCTACTTTTGTGTAAGCCCGTGAGATTTTTTTTCAATAAATGTGATATCAATATATTTCAGGGTGATTGATGACTTGAAAGTAAACAGCCTAGAAAGCTCATCTGTCAATATAGAGATTTGGGACAGATACCGCAAATGAACAATGAGTTTGGCCCAGAATTAGACTGAAGGAAAAGAGAAGATTGAAAGGATTACCTTGGGGAAATTGCAGATTTCTCCTTCCTGATGACTGAAACAGACTTATCTTTTTTAAAACCAATAATCTACTGGGATTATTGGAAAATGAGATAATAGATTTAGAGCTGAAAGGGATCTTAGAACTCATTGAGCCCAGTCCCCTTTACAGATAAGGAAACTAAGGCACAGAACAATGAGGCACATTGATTGTAAGTATCTGAAACAGGATTTAAACTGAAGAGCAGACATAACCCTATCCATGAATCATGGATATGACAGCTTCCAATGAATTAAAAGTAAATATCCTATAGAGGGCAATGGAAAGGTGAGTACGTGGCATAATAAATGTGAAATGTAGGGGCTTCCTTTGTCCTCTTTTTTTTTTTTTTTTAAATGAAATGAGCTTTTATATGGAGGTCATACAGCCACTTGGAGTTCAATGTGGTTTATGGTATAAGATCTTGATTTAAACCTAATTTCTGCCAGAGTGTTTTCCAATTTCCCCATCAATTCTTGTCAAAAGGGGAATCCTTCCCCAAGTAATTGGCTTTCTGGGATTTTTTTGAACATGATGCTATCATGTTCTCTTATTTCTAGGTTTCATTTACCTAATCTGTTTTACTGATTATTTTTTCTATTTTTCATACCAGTAATTAGTAGTTTTGATGATTATTTTGTAGTATGCTACTGGGTTCCCCTCATTTTTAACCTTATCATTACTTCTCTTGAGAATCCTGGCCCTTTACTCCTTCAGATGAATTTTATTATTTTCTTGTCTAGTTTTATAAAATAATTTAAATTTTATTATGGCATCAAATCCATAAATTACCATTTTAATTATATTTACATGAAGAATTAATATTTTTCCAATTATTTTTTATTTCAATAAAGAGTAGTTTACAATTATAATTATATAATGCCTATGTGTATTTTTCCCTATGCAAAGTATGTCATCTGATAATAGACCAATTCAGGTATTTAGTGATTATATTCAGAAATAATGCATACATAGTCAAAAATTATCTGTTTTTCTAAATGTTTAACTCTTCAGAGTTTTTTCTCTAAGAATCTCTCAAAATTTCTTCATTTCTCCTACTGTTTCTCTAAATTCATTCCATAGACTCCATTGGTCTGTTTTCTTCCATAAGTTTTTTTAACATTTTCTGGATTCTTAAATAACCATCTTGTTTCCATGAAAGAATATCTAAATATGCTAAGAAATAGATTTTGACATTAAGGCTCATGCATTTTAATTATGAATATGGCATTTCCAGTTGTTTCTGGGTTTGGGGTGTTTTTTTTTTTTAAGTTTCATGAGAAGCTAATTTTTAAGCAGTTTCCTCCCTCTCCTTTAAATTCGAGGGCTTAAGGGTTTAATTTTGGTTTTCCCCTTTGTGATTGTGCTTCCAAAATTTGACAACACTGTAATTAAGTGAGTTTGATTTTGAGTTTCACCATGCTAGGGTTCTATGAATTTATTTTGTTGGCAATACATGACTTGTTTCAGATACTTCTAGGAAGTCCTCTTTTACTTTTCTTGAAATACGGAAATCTGACCCTTTTCTTGAATATTTTTGGGGAACGATAATAACTAACATAATAACTCACCATCTGCAAGACACTATGCTAAAAGCTTAAAAATACTATTTCACTTTATCCTCACAACAATACTGGGGATTATATGCTAGTTTTATCACCATTTCATAGATGAAGAAAATGAGGCAAACAGAAGTAAAATGATGTCTTCAGGATATCACAGCTAGGAGGTATCTGATACTGGATTTGAATTCATATCTTCCCGATTCCATGCCCAGCACTCTTCCAACCACACTATTTCACTGATCCCTAAAATTAATAATATTGAGCTCTTTTCTTCACCTCTCCTCCATACCTATTGTGTTTAAATGCATTATTTTAATTAAAAAAATATGCATCATGTACCTATATTTCCAACACTAGTGATGGGAACACAAAGACAAAAATAGTCCCTGTTCTCAAGAAACTTCCATTCTTCTGGAAGGAAACAACATATACATAAAGAACTAAATATAACAGAGATAGACACAAAGTCATTTGGGAGACAGGGAGGCCCTAACTAGGGGCAGAAGAAATTGGGAAAGGCCTCCCATAAAAGGGAACATATAAGCTGAGAGCCTAGAAGAGGAAATATAAAACACAAGGAATATTGTTGTGAACAGCAAATCTATAGGCTTGGCTAGAACATAGAGTGTCCCTGGCCCTGAATGCTTCTTGCTTTTATGCTGTACACTGAGTACACACCAATCATTATATCACTGGGAAACCATTATTTGTTGTAAGATTAAATCAATTCTAAACTAGATTTAAACATCACCTCCTCAATTCCACTTAGTACCTCGTTTTAAGTTCTGGCCCATAACATCTCCTCGTAGGATCAGATCAATCCTCCTGAACCATGCTAAATTAGATCACCATTGTCTCTATCAATTGTAATGACTTAACTCTTTGTAAAGATTCCAACAATAGAGTTTATGAATGGCAATAATGTATAATCAGTTTGGAGTGGAAAGCCAGACTGGGAAGGGCTATTTAATTATCCATTTAGAAGCGTTAGAATTTCAATCTTAAAGATAATTTGTTGTCGTTCAGTCTGAGTCTCTGTAACTTCATTTAGGGCAAAGATACTGGAATGCTTTGCCATTTACTTCTCTAGCTCATTTTACAGGTGAGGAAACTGAGTCAAACAGTAAAGTGACTTGTCCTGGCTTCTTTGTGCCTTCGGGTTCGGTGCTCTGTACACTATAGTGCCACCTAGTTGTCCTCTTAAAAATAATTAACAATACTGGAGCTTCTCTAGCCAAGGAATAAAGAAGTAAAGGAGTAAAGTAAGCCCCTTGGATGTCCAAGTGTTTGAGCATAAGCACAGTTAGATTTACCATCTGCTACAGAGATCAAGAGAGAACAAAGATTCTCTAGCCTTCGATGGGGGCAAATTGACGTGGAAGAACTTAAAGACCAAGAATATATTCCAAGTGATTAAGAGTTTTCTATTATTTTCTCCAATTCTAAAATTCAATGAAAATTACACACACATACACATATACTTAAAAACAAACAAAAAAAATGGAGAGATTACAGAATATAGTCTGTTTTTTTGGTTTTTGTTTTTAAGTTTATCTGAATCAGTTTCCCCAGTAATATATTAACTTGTGAGAAAGACCTTGTCAGATAGCAAGGACTTAATTTTGTCAACACATGAACAATGGGAAGCAGCGAGATGATCTAACTACCTGCCAAGAGTTCTTTGGCTTCATTAAAAAAGATACAGACAGGAAGATGAGAAAGTCACTCCCTTCCACCCTGGCCAGATGACATCTAGAATATTGTGTCCAGTCCCGGCTAACTTTATTTGAGGAGAGCTTGTTAAGCTGGGGAGCATCCAGAATCTGTATGATGATGTTGGGTCTCAGATTCATGTCACGTGAGTATCAGTGGAAGGAACTGAGAGTGTGACCCCGGAAAAGGGAAGACTCAGAGGGACGTAATAGACTGATTTGAAGGGGAATAGATGTAGGTGAGGAATTTGAACTCAAGGCTTCCTGACTTCAGGTCCAAGTCTATCCACTGCTAGCCATCTACCTCAATATTTTTTCTTCTCAATAACTAAGGTTAAATCTTACTGTTTCTGTGCTATTGAATGAATGATAAATAAATAAATTTTGGCATCCTGTGATAAAACCTGCAGTTACATCTTTGCTGACTTAAACAAGAATTTATTGAGCATTTACTGTGTTCTAGGCATTGTGCAAGGCACTATGGGCACAAATATAAGTAATTCAGCCCTTGCCCTTAAGGAACTTACATTCTACTGAGAGTACAATGTGGTGAGAGGTAAGTTCAAATGATAAACACAAAGTCACTGGGAGTGAGGAGACTCAGGAGAGGCTTCTGGTAGGAGATGAAACTTCAGCTGATCCTTAAAGGAAGCCAGATATTTAGAGGTGGAGGGGTTACAAAATTGATCCAGGCAAAGGGGATGGCCTGTGTCTTGCATGGAGACCAGAGATGGAACATCCTTATAAAGCAACGGTGTCAGATTGTGCCATATACTGACTTAGAAAACCACAAATGTACATTATTTATATTGTTATTATATGTTTGATTGTTACACATTTTCCAATTGTATTTTAATCTGGTTCTGGCTACTCCAGAGTTTTGTAGGCAGGACTTTGATACATCTGCTACATGAAACATTAAGAAAATTAGAATTTATGAAGAGGGGTCATGGGCCATCAGTCTGAAAAGATGGGTGGGAGCCATAATGTTTACATTAAATGCTAGACTGGGAGAATTTGCTTTTTTGTTCTAGAGGTAAAAGGGAGTCACTGAGATTTTTGGAGGGAGTTGCTAGTTTGAGGTTTTTCTTGAGTCTCCAACACTCAGCATAGTGCTTGGCACATATTTGGTGCTTAATAATTGTCAAGTGGTTCATTGTCAGCTGTGTGCTTTAGAAGCAGGAGGAAGGATTGGAATGGGAAATGATTGGAGGGAGGGAAACCCATCAGGAGATGAATAGAATAGTCCAGGCAAGAGGGAATGGGACCCTAAACCAGGATGAAGGCTATAGGGAGGAGAATGAAAGTGTGAGAGGTCCTAAGGAAGTTGAGTTACCAACACTTGGCACTTGAATGGATGTATTTAAGGGTAGGAAGAGAAGCAAGGAAGCTCGGGAAAGGAGTGAATATGGGAGAGAAGACGAAAAATACTCTGGTTGCGACATGGGAGTTTGAGATGTCTGTGGGACACGTATAATCATCTCCCACTGGCATCCCTGCAGGGAGACGCCTCCCGCCTTCCCTCCCTCCCAATGGAGCCTTGATTTCACAATAGTCATCATCTGTTTCTCCCTCTAATGAGGAAAGCATCAAAGGCCCCAGGCCGAGGCAGGCAGCGCTTGGACAATGAACAATGCTCGGATAGCATAGGAAGCCTTCCTTCTTTCTCTCGAGTCCCTCTGCCATTAGTCATAGAATGCTAAAGATGAAAGGGACCTGGATGGGAATTCTCATTCCTTCATAATTATCTCTCGCTGCTCCCAGGTCTTCTGCTTCATCGTCTTCATATTGGACCAGTGAGGAAAGAAATTTCAGAGAAGCCAACCAGGAGAGAGACTCCCTGAGGCATTTTTGTCTCCCCATGTCCAGAATTCATATAGCACATTCCCCAAAATGCTTGTTGATCGATTATGTTCCTCGAGCAAATGGAGGGCAGGCTCCAGTTCATTTTTGTCTGTCTCCCCTATTTAAGAAAGAAAATGGTAGGTTGGACAGAATCTAACAGAAGGGAGTTAGGATGGCCCAAGCCCTCAAACTGATACAATCCAGAGAAGGAATTGAGCACATTCAGCTTGGAGAAGAGAGGAATTGGGTGGATATGAGAGTATCTTCATGTGCTTCAGAGGCCACTTGAAAGAGGGATAAGATGAGTTCTGTTTGGGACCAAAGAGCAGAATTACAATGGGAATGATGGTCCATAGATCATCTCCAAGCAAAACCACTCCACTAATCTATGCAGCCTCCACCAGACTTTCCAAACTGAGTGGATAGATTCCTTGAAGTACGCATTAGACCAAAGGACACCACGAATCTCTCCAAGCGCACCCTCCAACCAACCAACCGACTGACCGATCCATCAACATCTATTTAGCCAAGATAAAGGAAGTACTACTCATTGATTTAATGGACTAATCCAATATGAGAAGAACAGCTGAGAAAAAGGGAGAGTATTGCAGCTCTAAAGGACAGATAGGAACCAGAACAGAGAGGAAACAATATCAGAAAGCAGAGGAGTCGCGGATTCAGTTTCCTAGAGAGAACGGATGCGATTACATGGACCTAGAGCAATATTTGCTTAAGGACCAAAGCATATTAAGGGGCAAATCTCATCTTGCTCTGAAGTATTACTGGGAGTCGTGTGGAAGGTGCAGGTCCATTTGGAAGGAGGAAGATTTTAGCAAACCCATTCCGGGGAGCCTCTCAACTACAGGATGGCGCTATAGGTGAATGTGGAGATATCCTTTCCTAGAGATAGGCTGCTGAAAATCATTGGTTGATTTGAATTGAATTGCAACTTAAAGATACTATTAGATAGGGCCATTTCCAAAGAGATCAAAAGAAAAGGGAAAGGTCATGTATACTTCCCCACATATGTGTGCATATATACGTAAATGTATATAGATATATGTTTTTTGTTTATTTATTTACTTGTAACAGAGAGTTTTTATGGAGGCAAAAACTCAAAACTTAAAGGAGTGTCCATTAATTGGGGAATGAATAAACAAATTATGGTATATGAATATAATGAAATACTATTTTGCCAATTAGAAATCACAAGTCAGAATGAAGTGAACAGAACCAAGAGAACAATTTATATAAGAATTACACGATAAAACAAACAATTTGAAAAGACTTAATTCTAATTAATGTCATGCTCAAGTATGATTGATCAAAGGGAGACAGGGAATAAGCATTTATTAAGCACCTTCTAATTGCCAGGTATTATATCCTTTGTTTACAATTATTTTTACATGATCTCATGTAATATTTATTATCTATGTATGCATATATGTAATTTTGCCAGTTAAATGTAAAACATTTTTACATTTGTTTTTAACACTTTGAGTTTCAGATTTTCTCTCTTCCTCCCTCCCCATTCCACTCCCTTTTAAGAAGACACATTTGAAGTTATCTCATGCAATATTTATAAAAATATTATCTCACATAAGCCTTACAACAATCCTATGAAGTAGGTGCTATTATTGTCCTCATGTTACAGCTGAGAAAACGAAGCTAGACTAGCCCAGCATCTAGGGTTTTCTTGGCAGATATTGGAGGGGATTGCCCTTTCCTTCTCTAGTTCATTTTACAGGGAGGAAACTGGGAAAAACTAGGTAAAGTGATTCAGCCAGGGTCACACAACTAGTGTCTGAGACTATATGGCTACTAAAATGATAGTCTTACTATCACCTCTAGGATCAAATACAGACTCCTCTGCCTGCCAGTCAAAGCTTTCCATAATCCAGCTCCAGTTCATCTGTCCATACTAGTTTCATGTTACTCGTGCAGATGTAGTCTATGTTTCAGCCAAATGACCTATTTACTGTTCCCTCTCTACCTACCTTGGCTCCCTGGCCTTCCCTTGTGTCCAGAAATACTCTCCCTCCTAACTGCCATCTCTTGGAATCTCCAACTCCCTCCAAAATGTTGCCCAAACACCACCTCCTACAAGAAGGCTGTTGTGATTGCCCAATCACTGGTGTTCTCCCCCTCCTCTTCCTCTAAGAGATTTCCTATGCCCTATTTTATAATGTTTGTATTCATTTATCTGTTTACATGTTGTTTCCTTCCAATGGACAGCAAGCTCCCGGAGGGCAGCAGGGATTTGGTCTTGTCTTTGTATCCCCCTCTGCCTAGCATGTAGTAGATCTTGATGCTTTTTGAAGTGACTTGCATCTTCCCCATATTTGAGGCGGACTATATTTGGATTCATAATTCCTGAAATATGCTTTGATCCCAATCCAAGACAAAAGGGAGACAAGGGAGGCGATCGCCTATATAACTCATTAATAACAAGCATCCTCCAAAAATGCTGACTCTGATTCAACATGGAGGGAGGTACAGTAAGACTTTTCAATAAACCTATGGATTTTAAATGTCAGAAAGTGACAATTCCCATAGTGCAAGAGCAGGTAAATTTAACCATAAGTCACTTTACTTCAGGACAGCTAGGTGGTGCCCTAGTGCACAGAGCACTAGGCTTAGAATGGGGAATCTTCCTCTTCCCAGTTCAAATCTGATCTCAGAAGACTCCTTGCTGTGTAGCTCTGGACAAATCACTTATTCCTGTTTGCCTCACTTTACTCATCTGTAAAAGCAGGGCTTTGGACAAGGTGCCTCCTCTAGCCAGAAACTTGTGCTCCTTTTCTAACTCCTAAAGGTCTCTGTTTAGACAGCTCTCATCACACTGACCACGATTTTTCAAATTCTTTTGAGCCATTGCCTGATTTTCCTTCCAAAGGCTGAGCTTCCTGGTGCAGAGACCCTGTCTTACACATATGACTATTCCTCCCAGTATTGAGCAAACCATCACAACTAACATTCATCCAGCCCTTAAGGCTTGTAAGCATTAGCACAATGCCTGGCACATAGTAGACACTTAATGTTTACTGAATTGAATTACGAACCACTCAAAACAACCGTGGGACTTAGGCTGCTGTCATCATCATCATCATCACAGTTTTACAGATGGAGAAAATGAGATTCTGAAAGCTGAGAGTGAGTGGGCCAGAGTCAAGCAGCTGGGAAGTATCTGAGATGGGATCCATTCTCAGTTTTCCCGATTCCCAGCCCAGCTGGACAGTCCCAATACCATATTGCCTATCTTCCCACGAAATACTCAGGAGGTTATGGAAACCACATTTGCCAGATCGCTTGGTCCTGTGTCCCTTCGACCTGAAGAAGAATCTTGTTCTGCTGCCATTTAGCTGTGAGATCTTCAGATCTTCCCAGCAAAGGGCACTGTGAGAAAAACCTGTCTCCCTGGTCTCTAAGGAATGCTCTTGAAATAAATGAGATCATGGGATAATGACATGGGAAATACTTTCAACTCTTGAAGAGATTAAAAAAAAAAAAGACACCTTTATTGTACAGTGTAATTATCAATTCCATTTAGGACCAGCGGCTTACATTTCTAATTGTTGATTCAACTGATGGCTTTAGTCTTCTTTCATAAAGGCTGTTCTAGTCCAGAGATTGTGTGGCCTCCCAGGCGTCAGTATTCCCTCCAGTTTGCAGATAGCAGCCCATTCCTTCTTGCCCATTCTCTACCACACTGATCTGGCTCTTTCCATCAATTCCCTGTGGGAATTGGCTCGGGGCCCTGGGCTCATTTGTTTGGCTCCAGCACTTAGTTCAAAGGCTGGCACATGGCGAGGGCTTGATTGGATGGGGTTGGATTGATGTTGTCTGGACCGGCAATTTCATCTTTGTGAAGAGTTCCAGGTGAGGAAAAAGTAGCAGGTGAACTGCTTGACTGATTGATGTGTAGTCTAAGAATTCCCTGGGGGTGCAGAGATGTCATAATCCCTTTCAAAAGGGCTACGTGGACCCATTTTCCTGATTCCAAGGCCAGCCCTCCGGCTGATAGTGTACAAATACTGCTGATGGAGGGGAGGAAGCCTATTGAAGTGTATCTGTCACTTCATCTTGATGAAGACATCAAAGTGAATTCTTTTCTTTTCTCTCAGTAGTATTTTATTTCTCCAATTATGTGTAAAGACAGTTCTCATTTTTGTGAGTTTTTGAATTCCAAATTTCTCCTCCCTCTCTCCCTTGCCTCCCTCCTCCTCAAGAAAGCAAATAATCTGATCTAGGTTATAGAGGAGCCATCCTCTTAAACATCTTTCCATATTTACCATGTTGGGCAAGAAAAATCAGACCAAAAGGGAAAAACCAAGAGAGAGGAAAAGCAAAATGTTAATGTCTTTTTACAGATGTTGGTGTGTTCTGGACAGCCGCCATCTACTAAAACATATGAACCATTCAACTGTCGAATGTCAACACTGGCCAAACCTACTAATTTGTACCTTTTCTATTATCTTCATTACATAAGATTCATTAGCCGATAACATTTCTGTTTAGAACATATAGTTTTAATACTGTGTTGAACATATAGTTTTGTGTAGAGTATATAGTTTTAATACTGTGTTGGAAAAAAAGGGTGGGTGGATAATTTAATGCCTATAGAGATGCATGGAAAAAGTTACATAAATTAATGCAGAGTGAAACACGACTAGGAAAAGAGCCAAGACAATACCTATTACCTAAATGGAAGAAATGAGCACAAAACAAAAGAAAAATAAGGGAAATTACAAGCTGGGAACCAAAGAAGAGAAAGGAGAAGACGAGTCCCTTTCTTCCCTTCCTTTGGAGAAGTGGGGTTCTACTAACTATCCACAAATAGCAGATTTGTCAATGTCTTAATCAGTTTTCTTCTTTTAAAAAGTTATTTGTTGGGGGCAGTTAGGTGGGGAAGTGGATGGAGCACTAGCCCTGAAGTCAGGAGGACCTAGGATCAAATCTGGTCTCAGATACTTAACTCATCCTAGCTGTGTGATCCTGGGCAAGTCACTTAATCTCAATTGCCTCAGGGGAAAAAAAAGTTATTTGTTAAAAGGTATAGTTTGTGGAAACAGGAGGAGACATAGAAGAAATTTTAATTGATATGAACATAAAATACCAATGATCAGAAATATTAAGACAGGCTAATTCTAAACAAAAAAAAAAAAAAAACAAAATAAAATGACAAAACAAACAAACAAAAAAAGAATACGGACCTTGTTCTGTCTAAAAAGCAAAACAAATGAAACACAAAACTCACAGGAACCTCTCCACCCTCCCGAGCCTCCAGGAAGCCACTCTGCTTCTCCAACCCCCTCTCTGAGGAAGGGAGCAACCGTTTTCAAATGAGAAAAAGAAGAAATAAATAACAGTGGAGAGTTCTAGGATCCTTTTTATCTAAACCCCAAGAGAAAAGTTGAGAAAGATTACTAAAGCTTACATTTACTTAGGTTTTTTTTTTTTTTTTTTTTAAGTATAATGAAGTACTTTACGTATATTATCTCCTTTGAGCCTCCAGGTACTCTTATTTGCTAGCCCATTTTACAGATGAGGAAATGGAGATTTCTGAGATATGGAAATGACTTGTCCAGAGTCACACAGCCAGTGAGTATCCCAGGCCCTGTTGAACTCGGGTCTCCAGTTCTCATCCCCCTCCCACCCAGCCCACCCCGGTGCCCTTCTCCAAAGTAGCTTCAATTCGACTCCGGAACCGACGTTTAAGTGTCAACCGTGTCCTTGGTCGGGAAGAAAATCAAAACAAGCCCCTGTCCTCTAGGAGACAACATTCTACTTGGGAGTGACGGGAGACGCTCTTACGCGGCGTTAACTAATCATTAATTAATCAGCCGGCGTGGAGCGTCGTGTCCGAAGGGCCGAGACCCGAGCGGGAGCTCCAGAGCTAACGGGGACTCGGCGGGAAAATCCGCCCCGTACGAGATAGAGGCGGCTCCGGGGCAGATAACGTCCCAGGAGCTGGGGGAGGGGAGGACGGGGACGGCTTCGGACAGAAACTGGACTGGAGCCGAGACAGAACGTCTGAGAGAGCAGCGAGAAGCTCCGCTTGGCTGCGAGGCAGCGTG
Source organism: Sarcophilus harrisii (assembly GCF_902635505.1). Classification (NCBI taxonomy): domain Eukaryota; kingdom Metazoa; phylum Chordata; class Mammalia; order Dasyuromorphia; family Dasyuridae; genus Sarcophilus; species Sarcophilus harrisii. The sequence continues at coordinate 456,256,828 of NC_045429.1, forward strand.
TGAGGGGGAGGCACGTGAAGCCGAGAGACAGAGACAGAGACACGCGCTGCGGAGGGGAAGGGAGAGAAACAGAGATAGGGAGAGGAGGGAGGGGGCGTGTCCCTCGGGCTGCAGCTAAAGCTCTTCCCCTGCGAGAGACTGCCCTCGGCCCAGGGCCTCGATTTCCTCATCTGTAAAAGGGGCGGACTAGCCGGGCGGCCCCGGGAGCCCCCCCCCCCCCGGCATCAGAGAATCCCAAGGCAAACCCCCAGCTCGCCTCTCTCTCCGAGTCTCGGGACGGGGGGAGGGATGGAAGGCTCCCCGCGGCCTCCCTCTCTGGGAGGGGGCGGGGAGGAGGAGGCTTAGGACTTCGCTGTTGCCGTTCAGTCACGTCTGGTTCTTTGCGGCCCCGTTTGGGGTTTTCTTGGCCAGATCCCGCCGTGCTTTGGCGTTTCCTTCTGCAGCTCATTTCACAGCTGAGGAACTGAGGTCAACGGGGTTAGGGTTTGGGTGTCGCTTCGCCCACCCCCTCGGTTTACCGAGCAGGCCCGAGAGGGGCCCTTTCCCTAGGAAGGGGCTCGCGGCCGGGCGCCCTGGCGGCCCAAGTGCGAGCCCGAGCTACCTCCCGGCCGGAGGCTTCGCGGGCACTCGGCGACCTGGTTTGGGGACTTCGAGGCCCCGCCCCTTCCCGCCCCTGCCCCGCCCCCGCCCGCCCTCGCTCCCTTTTCCCTGGGCCCCCGAGCCGGGCTCGCAGCAGAGCGCTGAGCTGCGGCCGGGCAGGAGCGCCGCAGCGACCCGGGCTCCGTCTGAGCGTCCGAGAGTCCGTCGGGGCTGCCGGGGCGCGCATCCTCCTGAGGTCGGGCAGCCGCGCATCGAGGTCATGGCCTCCCGGGAGCTCGCCCTGAAGCTGCAGCGGCGGCTGAGGTTGGAACAGGAGTCCGAGACCGCCCAGGGGCCGCAGCAGAACGGCCTCGACGGGGAGGGCAACGGGCTGCCGGCGGAGTCGGCGCGGGCGCGGGCCCGGAGCCCGGGCCCCGTGAAATTCATCCGAGAGATGCCAGGCAAGGAACTCACGGCCAACGCCGACTCGGAGCTCAAGGCTCAGCTGAGCCGGCGCCAGAGCATCCACGAGGGCACCGAGCTGCCCCAGCTCACCAAGGTCTTCAAACCCCACAACGAGTTCCGGGAGTTCAGCCGCCGGCAGATCCGAGACATGGAGACTCTCTTCCGACGGTGGGTACCCTCCGCGATGTCCCGCCGCCGACACGCGCCCCTAAACTGCAGCCCCGCCGCCCCGTGCGCCGCGGCCGCCCGCCCCCAAACTCTGCGGGTCTAGACCGCCCCCCTCCTCCCCACTCCCTACGCGGACCCCCTCGCCTCTCCCTACATCCCCACCCAGACCTCCGGGGCCCTCGGTCCTTCCTTCCCCATCCCCCACCCCCAGCCTGGGACGCCGCCCAGATTCCTTCCCGCGCTGCAGCCTCGGGACACGGTCCCGGTGCTCCCCTTCCCTTTGGGCTCGAGACGCCGTCCCCTGCTCGCTGCCTCGCTCCCGCCCGGCCAGTCTCCTGCCCCGCCCTCGCCGGGTCGCCCGGCAGCACCTGCCGGGCTCCTCCGCCGGCCGCCCTCTGCCCCGGGGTCGGGGAGGGCAGCCTTCCTGCCTGGCCCTTGGCGAGGAGGGTGGGAGGAGGGAGAAGGGGAGGGTCCTTTCCCAGACCGAGCCGCCTCCGTGTGGGTCCCCGCCCGGGGGCTTGGGGATGGGGGGGACTAGCTCCCCCCCACCCCACTGGGGCTCCTGAGCCGGGCGCTGCCCTTGGCGTGCCCATCCCGCAGCCCAGACGGCGCCGAAGCCGGGGTGCTCGGGGGCCCTCAGGTGGGCTCCCCTGCGTGCGCCCTGGCTCCGGCTGCTAAAGAGGGGGGCCGGGAGCCCAGGTGTGTCTGCGGGAAACCCAGGGGGCTGGCGGGCGGCCGCGGCTCAGCCTCCGAGCTCGGCCTTATCCCAGATCTCCCTCCCCCTCACTTCCCTCCCTGCCTCCCCCTCCCACTTTTTGCTTCCACCTTGAGAGGGTGCGGAAGGGAGCTGTTCCTGCCAGCTCCAGATAACCTTTCCTTTCCGAGGGAAGCGGCCAGAGGTCAAAGCTAGCTGGGGAACGGCCGAAAGCCAGGTGTGTGGAACAGCCTCCCAGAGACAGATAGCTGCCCGATGCCAGGGTTCCCTGGCACCTCCTGCCTTGTTCTCCCTGGCTATCCGTGTGTGTTGAGTGGGGGGGGCTGCGTCTCTGGGGTGGGGTCATTTCTCCGTGCCAGGTCTGGCTCGGGGTGGGGGTGGGGGGCTGTGAGGCCGGCCAAGGGCTGGTGATAAAATGGGGTGAAGAAAGAAAACTGAATCTGATAGCTCAGGAGGAACTGGGCCTTCTACCCCATTCTCCAAGGCTTTGGATGTGTCCCCTTTTTTGGCTTTCTATACCCAGTACCTGGCACGTAGTAGGCACTTTATCTCTGTAGGCCTCAGTTTCCTTATCTGTAAAGTGAGAGGGAGTAATATGACTAGATGTCCTCCAAATGCACAGATTTAGAGCCAGGAGGAACCGCAGAGGTCATGTGTTCCCTACCCAGGAGGAGATCCGAAGGCTGTGACTTCTCCAAGATCACGCAGCCAGGAAGTGACAAATTCCCACACAGCTGGACTGTGTTCCCTCCTTCCTGCCTTCTGTCCCAAGCCCTTCCAAGCCTCCTTTGCACTCTGTCTTGTTTGCCCAAAATTGTGAGCCATCTTTGCCGTAGGCTGGGAGCACCCCGAGAGCAGGGGCTGAGCTGTTGCCATGTTTTTGGAGCCTCGGCGCCAGACTCGGGCCTTAATCAGCCTGGCTGACTGGCTCATGCCTGGGAAAGGCACCTCTGGGAAATTTTGGTTCCCAAAACTTGTAAAGAAGCTCTGCACGAGTCCCACCCGGTGTCTGGATCAGTAATGTAGTCTCTTGGGCACTTGGGGATAACTGGTGGGTTGCCCCAAGATCACCTGGGGCTTTGGGGAGGAAACTTAGTGCTGAGAAATGCTGGGCAGCTGCGTGCCCCATGACAGGGGAGGCGGCAGATGAGGAAAACCAGAGTCCAGCCTCCCTCCTAAAACCCAAAGCCAACCACATCAGTCCCCTGCCGGGCAAGCTCTGGTGACTCCCCATTACCTCTGAGATCAAAGATAGCGTTCTTAGCCTTTGGAAGCTTTGGAAGCTTTTCATCACCTGACTACGTGGTATCTGCAGTGTCACCAAACTGATGATCTTTATCTCTCATCTCTGTGCTTTTGCATTGGCTGTCCCTCATACCTAGAATGCCATCCCTCCTCAGACTCTGCCTTTCAGACTTGACTCACACACTCTTTCCTGCAGGAAAGCTTTCCTTGTCTCCTCCCCCCACCACCAGTCCCTCTTCCACAAAACTAGCTTCTACTGTGATTGGTTTGTTGTTTCCCCAATAGATTGGCAGGACCCAAGTCTGGGTTGGTTGGTTTTTGGGGATTCCCAGCACCTGTAGAGAGCTTGGCGTGTAACAGGCACCTGATAAACAGCCTTTGGTTGGTTCTCTCAATAATAACAGATTCTGGGGGGGGGGGAGAAGCAAAGCTTAGAAATGATCCATCCCCTGTGGAGCTTACACCAAGCCAGGGGTCTTGTGAAATAAGTCGTGATGTGGACATTGGATTAAGTGAAGAAGGTGCTTCGGAAGATCCAGAAGGGATGGCGGGGAAGCAGATGGGGACCAGGTGGCCTGTAGTAGTAGCTAATAAAGATAGGTAAGAATTAAAACAAGGGGAGACTTTTCAACAGTGCGGTGATCTAGGCCAGTTCCAGTGGTCGTGTGATGGAGAGAGCCACCTGCACTGAGGGATCTGAGTGTAGCTCACAACATAGGATTCACTTTTGGTTATTTCTTTGCATGTCATTTTCTTTCTCATCATGATAATTGTGGAAATATGTATAGAAGAATTGAACGTGTTTAATATATATTGGATTATTTGCCATCTAGGGGAGGGAATGATGGGAAGGGAGGGAGAAAAAATTCAAAACACAAGATTTTGCAAGTGTGAATGTGGAAAAGGATCTATGCATATGTTTTGAAAATAAATGTTAAAAAAGAAAAGAGTATTCCTGGTCTGTGGATAGCTGAAGCTGAGGAAAGTATGTAGGAGAAAGGGAGAATGAACTAGAAAGGTAAAATGGAGACATGGTATAAAGCCTCAAATGTCAGACCAAGAGGAATGAATTTTTTTCAGGAGGCGCTAAATAGGCACCTATAGCCAATTTTCGAACAGTTGATTGACGTGAGTCTGGGGGTGAAGGATGATCAGAAGGGGAAATAGGAGATGGGCTCAGAGGATGCGTCAGGTCTTAGAACCAGGAAGGAAGCGGGTGCCTGAAATAAGAAGGCAAAGCTAACAGGTCTCCATGTGAGAGAGAAAGCAGGGGATGTGGTGTGATGGTGCCACCATGGACAGAAGCGCCTCAGGGAGAAGGAGGAAGAGGCTCGGAGAGACAGGTTCTAAACCCCATTTGGAAGAGTTGACTTTGAGTGGTGGCCAGCCAGCTGGGAGTGCTATCATAGAAACTGTTGGGCTTTGATCTGAGGAGCCGAGAGCCAGATGGGAGGCCATTGAGTCCTTCGGCTTTGTTTTACAAATGGGGAAACTGAGGCCCGTGGAGGTGAAGGGCCTTTGAACCCTTATCCAGTTTTCTCTCCTGCCCTGCTCAAATGCAGAAGAGAGATCAAGGTTGTGGGGATCTGGGAGGCATCTGAACAGTGCTTGGGCTCCCCAGCAGTGGGTTGAAGTTTCTGAGAGAGAAGAGGATCCTCTGGGAGCAGCTCCCACAGGAAGGGCCTGGGTGGAAGAGCCCAGGAGACCTTCAGAGAGAAGAGGAAGAATTAGTTGGGTGGGGACCAGGAGTGTGTGGGAAGCCCAGAGTTAAAGGAAGAAAAGACCATTTGTGACCTCTGAAAGAAAAGTCCCACTAGGGAGACCAGGTGCTGTATTCCAAGGGGAGGATGAACTGATGGAGAGAGAGGCAGAGGACGGGGGCAAGGTGAGGGAGAAAAGCCGGCAGGGCTTATGTAGGCTCATCAGAGGCAGCTGCGGTATGATGGGAAAGGACCAGGAGAGATGGGTAAGGAAGGAAATGGAGTTCCCAAAGAAACAAGCTTTCACCTGGGAAGCCTTGTGGCCCCATGCAAAGAGAATGGGCTTTGGAGCCAGAGGACCTGGGTTCGAATGCTCCCTCTGTAACCCCGGGCAGGCCACTTACCTCCTTGGTGTCCTGTGTTTTCCCATCTGTAAATTGGATGGTATTGGACTCCATGGTCTCTGAGCCTCTTTTGGCTTAAGACTTGTAATCCTATTAACTAGTTGTCTCCTTCTAGGAACTCCCAATGTAATTATAACACGAAGAAGTATTTATTAATTACCTACTGTTTGCCCATGGGGTAGAGTCCTCCAGATCTCTCTCTGGTCACCGGACCCAGATGGCTCTGGAGGAGGTGGGGAGGGGGGAGGTGATCTTGGGTAGCCCTCCCTCACACAAGCCCAGTTTGCTTGCATGTTATGGCATCACCTCCCGATATGGTCGTCTTCGGGAACAATGGGACAGACAACAAAGGAACGACTATGTGCCCGGCTCTGCTCAGTGCTAGGGATGGAAAATCGAAGCCGGAAACCACCCGATTCCAAAGCTAGATCTATTGGCTTAGGATGGTATATTCTGAGAAATGACAATTTAATAAGAATAGCTCTGTTATCACCTTTGGCATTTTATGGCAACAGCCTTGAAGTTTAGAGCTAAAGGGATCCATCTTTCCCATGATTGATCCGTCTCATTGCTGCACTTGACAGAGAGACCGAGTTTCCCAAGGTCATGCAGCTGGCAGTAGCAGGCTGACTAACCCGATGAGAGCGTTTTTTCATCCGGTCGGTGGAACTGGAGTCCATGACCTTGAAAGGTCTCTATGAGCTTCAGAATTTGTGGGTTTGTCTGGAGATTGAATAAGGGTTTGCTCAAGGGATCCTTGTCCGTGTAGGTGGCAAAGGAGTTGAAAAGGGGCGGCTTGTGGCCCTGGAGCTCCCACACAGCCCACATTCAGGGCTTCCCGGTTCATTGTCCTACCTGTTCATTCTGAATTCAGTTGGAGCGTGTCAGTGAATCGGAGACGCTCTGACTCACTGGGTCTCCATGGACACCTGTTATATTAGCTTTAACACGGTGTTAAGAGAATTAAATTGTAAGTCTATCGAGCCTCCACCAAGGCTCCAATAACCCTCTGTGCCCGGAGCCCGTCTCTTTTAGCAGATCGGGAGACAAGATGGCATCGGTGGCCTCTCACGGCCTGAGCTGCAGGGCCGGAGGTTGGCTCATGGTCCCGAGTGGGGAGCTTCCATCTGGGCCACTCGGCTGGGGTTTGGGCACATTCAGCCCTGTGACCTTCCTCCGGCGGACCTGAGGAGGCGGCCACAAGCTTAGCTGGATTTGGGGTCAGAGTCCCAGGTCCAGAGACCCAGCTCTGCCCTTCCTGCCTGTGTGAGCTTGGGCAAGTTCCTTTCTGTTCTGGGCTCTATTTCCTCCTCTGTCAGATGAGGGCTTGGACTGGGGGTCTCTGAGGCCCCTCCCGGGCTGCCATGGTTCTAGAGTACACAGCGAGCCATAAATAGAGCAAGAGTTGGAAACCAGGGGGCTTCCCGCCAGACCGTTTCCAGTTAAGTGCAGGCCTGGAACGATCGGAAGTGCAGAACATTTTTGGTAGCCTTGGCTGCGGTGTATGCAGTGGGCAGAGTAAGGACAGACGCCTGGCTTGTGCCCGTGTGGAAGGTCTCCAGAGGATGTCTTTGCCACTATTTGGGAGGAAGGTCCGGGAGAGGTGCTTGGCCCCCCAGGGTCCCGGGCAGGAGGAGGGGCTGGCCAACTTGAGATGCTGCAGGGGTAGGGGCTGGGAGCAGCACTAAAAGGCCCTGGGGGTCCTAGGGGAGGAGGAGCCGCAAAAACCAAAAATCTAATGGTTCCTTGCCCTGGAGGGCAGGGCTAGGCCCAGGCTGGGCTGGAGGCCCCCACATGTGGGCCGTCCTGGAGACCCAAGGGGGCTGGGAGGGACTTGAAAGTATATCAAAGGGAGAGCAGCATAGAAGCTTACATGCCCAGCTGGGGAGACCTGGGGTTCCCCCCCCCCCTGTTTTACAGATGACGGAATCACCGGGAGGGCCCAAAAGGGCCCCGCCCAATGTGAGCTGAAGGAAGTGGAACCATTTAGTCTGAGAAGGAAGGAGAGAAGGAATGAAAGGATGCTCCCTCCCACAGCACCCCAAACACTGGGCGGGACAGACCTGGGGCAGGGCCTTAGTCTCAGAGCCAGATTTGAACTCGTGGATCAGGCTTTGGTTCTCTTGGCCACGTCGCTCTGCACAGAGAACTCCACGGCTTGGGGTCCCTACAGTTGGGCTTCAGCCACTGCAGTTTATTAAGGGAACATGGGGTTTTAGGCCTTGGTTTTAGGGCTTTCCTGAGATAAGAACCCCCGAGACCATTATCCCCAGAGGTGGAGGACCTGAATCTGAGAAGAGGGAGGAGCGGCTTGGCACATTACTTCCCCTCTGCCCACCTTTCCTTATCTGTAAAATGGGAATAACAACCATCTCTACCAATGAGATTTTGCAAAGTACTTTGCAAACTTGCAAATCTTTGCTATTGTTTTTGCTGAAGTTAAATCCACCAGGTTTGGAGGGAGAGGGGAAGCTCAGGGGTTAGTGCTTGATGCCTCATCCCTGCCCCCACCTCCAGCAATGGATCCCCCTCCTGGCCTGGGCCAGCCTTTGGACCTCCCTTCTCAAGGGGGGATGAGCCGGAAAGGGAACCACCAGGGACTGGCAGGTCCACCCAGGCCTTTGTCTGACCTTTTCCAAGGACAATGGCGCATTATGACAGGATCCCACCTAGAAAACTGCTGAGTGAAAGGACCTTTCATTTCCTGAGGAATTGCCCACGTCCTGGGGCGCAGCGACAGCTTCATTGGACTTGAAAAGGTCAGGGGTCCCTGCTCAGGCCCTCATTTTATAGGTGACCCAAGTTGAGGTTCTGGAGTCCCAGGGGATTCATCCAAGCTCCAGATAGGAAGCCACAGGTACGAGATCCAGGCCCTCGGACCCAGGCCCACGTTAGTGGCCGGCCCAGGATTAGAACCCACTGTCCACACCTTTCAGGCATCCCAGCATGTCCTGGGGTGGGCGGGACCATGAGAGAATATTCCCTGAATTTAAAACGAGAGTCCACAGGCCCAGGACCCGCCTCTCAGACCCAATCCCCGGGGAGTGGGCGAAGTTCTGGTGGCTGAGAAGGGGCCGTGGGCCAGCCCCACACTCCCTCCTGGGAGGCCAGGGGACATCAGCATGGGACCCGGCAAGTCCTGGACTCCGGGAGTTGGCCAGAAAACTGGAAAGCGTGTCTGAGCTCCCCAGAGAGAGAGGATGGGAGGAAGTAGCAGCTGCCTCCTCTGCAGCCCGGGCGGCTTCTTATTAAGTCGGGAACGATGAAGTCATGGACGTGCTGCCAGCCCGGGCGCCTCCCGCCAGGATGACGCAAGGACGACCTAAAACAATGCCTGTCCCCTGCCCGCTCTCCCTTCTCCTCCTTCCTTTCCCCCAGATCACCCTTTGGGGACCATAGGGCATCCCTGGGATCCTGCTTCAGACGCAGCTTAGAGAAGCGCCTACTGTGTGCTCGGCGCATGGAGGGCAACTCAGGAGCCCTGAGGTTGTCGGTGCCGCCATCCTTCCCTCAGTTTCTCCCCCATTTGTCTCCCCATCAGAACAGAAGCTCTTTAAAAGGAGGGGCATTTGTCTGAGGTTCCCAGGGCCTGGCGCCACACCTAGAACGTGAGGTCTGTTAATATCTGTCACTAGTTTTTCTCGATTCCTCTTGGGTCGGAGGATAAATGGACCCGGAAGAACTGGCCGCTACCCTCCTGGGGGGATTCAGTCTGAATGGAAGTAAATGCGGGGTAAGCGGAGGAAGGAAGGATTGAGCATTAATATTGGGGGGGGAGGGGGAATCAGGGAAGGCTTCCCAGAGGACGAGACATCTGAGCTGAGCCCTCGAGGAGGATCCTGGTGGCAGAGATGGGGAGGGGTCCTCAGTGGGGAGTGGGGCTTGGTTGAGCAGTTGGGAGGGGGAAGCATAAGAGGGAAAGGGGGGCACCTCCACCCCCATCTCAGGGTTCTCATCATCACTCCTCCTTAAGAGCAGAGGCGGCTGGAGATGAGTCAGACGCAGAATTAGCCGATTCTAGTGCTTCCTTCTGTCGGTGGGTTTCCAGCTCAGGCAACAGGAAGAGATTCAGAGTCAGCCACCATTTATTAAGCACCAACTATATGCCTGTCCAAGTTCTCTGCCAAGTTATGGGAGGACACAGACAAAATTATAAGTGGTCTCCCCTTAAGGAACTTGTAGAGGGAGATGAGGGAGCGTGTATCGGGCCATGTGCAGTTTGGGGGGGTAGGGGGGGAAGTTCAGGAGGGAGCACATGGCACAGGGAAACGGGCCCTGAGCTGCGGGAAGAAAGCTGGGATCCAACATGGTGGGTCTGGAGTCTTCCTGGTATCTAGTAAAAGCCCATCAGTAGAGTAATAAAGACAACGGCACGTAAATCTTAGAGGAAGGATTCCAGCAGGTGAGTGGGTGACTCATCCACACTGATGACGGTTCTTACTAGCTATGTGGCCTCTGATGCCCCAGGTGACTCCCTGTTCACCCCCAGCCCTTGGGGTCCCGGGCTCTCCCTTCCCCAGGAAGCCCGGCCCGATCTCCCCAGCTGGTTTCCCCCCCCCCCCCCCCCCCCCCCCCCCCCCCCCCCCCCCCCCCCCCCCCCCCCCCTCCCCCTCCCCCCCCCTCCGACCACTTTCCCATCAGAATGCCCGGCTGCCCTCGGGCATCGGAAGTGCTCGTTGCTGCCCCTCGCTCAAGGTTTTATGGCTCATTCTCTCATTTGGGAACCCATTTCCCCAAATGTCGGGCACCGTAACTCAGTTCTAATATACAGTGACGTCACTTGGTCCCCTTCCCATAATACCACTAGCTGGGCAGGTGATCTCTGGACCTCCCTGTGGGACCCTTGTCCCTACATCCCCGGCTTTAACTCAGAACTGTGAGATTTGAATTCAGAACTTCCCTATTTCTAACAACGGGACTCGCCTCCCGGCCTCCCATGGCAGGGCTGGCCTTTGGGACCAGAGTAAAGTGGTGGCAGGTGGGGCAGACCCAGAGCCCCCCATCCCAGCCACTCAGTTCAGGGTCTGACTAACATGGGCCTGGCCCGAGGCTGCCCACGCCCTGAGGAGACGGGAAGGGAGTTAGAGCTGGCCTTTGAACCAGGAAGGAAACCGAGCGTGGGGCCCGTGGTCACCCATGCGGGACTGGGGTCCTGCACCCTGGGGGGTCCAGACTGCCTGGGAGCCCTTGGCTCCATCACACAAAAAGTAAATACCTGATTTCTTTTGGAACCCCAGGCAGGAGGGGAAGCTTGCTTCCCACCCGCCATTTTCCTGTAGGGTTCCCAATTCTAGCGCTAGGTTTCCTGCAGTCATGTGCTCGCAGACTTGTTTTGGCTTCATATACATTGACAGAACCTGTAGCCGGGGGGCTTAGATTCTGCCCATCTGGCCACGTGATCTTGAACTGGATTCTTCAACCTCTGGGGCCCCCTGGGCCAGTTGCTGAGCAGGAGTTTCCTGACCCATTCTGGGTCTGGACCAAAAACATGAACATGGAAGAGAATTTTCACTGTTCCAGTTTAGAGTGTGGACCACGGCAAACCCCCTCCCCCCAAAAGAGGCAGAGGGGGGCCGCTGCTGGTTTAAATGTCAGTTATTCAGAGGGAGGGGGTGGGACCCTGGGGCATCTATGACTGGGGTGGGTCCCTCGGTTTGGGCGCTCTGCCTCTCTACCTTGGTGAGGGGCAGCCCCCAGCCCAGGCCCAGGTTCGGAAGCCTTGCCTCCCGGGGGGCCCAGGCTCCTAAAGGACGCCTTTGGAGGTGTTGTTAGCCCTGCCCTTGCGGGGTGGGGGGAATGGACCCCAAGGATTGTGTTCTGCGGGAGGGTAAGCTGCTTTCCCACTTGGGGACCTCCCAGCAGCCCCCAAAGCCATAAGCTGGCCCTCTAGTTTCCCAGCACAGTCGGTGGGCCCTTCCTGGGTGCCATGGAGAGGAAGGGAAACTGTAAAAAGCAGACACAAGGCCTTTTGGGTGGAGCTAGTGGGTCTGGATTCAAATTCTGCTGCTTGGGCCTATCTCTTCCATCACTCAGTCAGCATTTATCTGGGCCTACTGTGTGCCGGGTTCTATGCTAAGTCCTAGGGATACAGATGCTGAAAGGGAAAAAAGTCCCTGCCCTCTGGGAGCCTGCAATCCAGTGGGGGAACTCTGCCCCCAAAAGGAAGTGGCTGAGGGTGGGAGGGGGGCTCCCAGCTCGGGGCCCGGTGCCCAAGTAGCCCCGTTTCCTCATCAGAAAGGAGGGGCACCGGCAAGATGGTCCCCGGATCCGTCCCAGCGCCCCAGCCTGGAGAGGTTAATTCCCGTTTGGCAGCTCCCCTGTGGCGGCCATCAGAGCCACTCAGTCAGCGCTGTTAATTATTCACTGTGGCCCGAGAACTGGGACAGTCCATTTAGATCCGGCTCCTCCCTTGCCAAAAGTAGGTAAACTTAGCCAGCTCCTTGGGACTGGGCCCCAGAGTGGGGATGGGGCCCCTGGGTGGGGTCTTCTCCACCTTTCTGGAGAGAGGAGAGATGACGACCTGGGAGGGAGATAAGAGAGCAAAGGAGCCCAAATAAGAGAGCAAAGGAGCCCAAATGATAAATGATAGGAATCGCAAAGATAAAGGCTCCTTGGCAAGGAGAACTTGGAGCGGGAGGGCCTGGGGCCATCATAACCCTACAAATATTTGAGATGTAAACAGGCCGGGACCTTTTGGCTGGCCTGGAGCTGCCGGTGAGCCGGGGACCCTCAGGATCCCGAGATGCTTCCAGGGATAGAGAGGGCTGGGGTCATGACCTGGCCTGCAAGGCAGCTCCTGATTTTCATTCTTTCTCTCCCCTGCTGGTCCTTTATCTCCCCCTCAGCGGCCTTGTCCTGTTCCTCTCCTCCATTTCCCATTTCCCTCCCCTGGTGGCCCTGAGTCTGTCATGGCCTTGGAACTGGGGGATGCTTAAGAGTAAGCACTACCCGAGCGCTGCCCTGCCCTTGGTCTTCTAAGGAAAGGCGGAGGCCTAGGGAGATGGACGCCAAGGCCCCCCTCCTCCAGGCTGGCCCCGGGTCCCAGGCCTGATTTTATGGGTCAGATGACTGACCCTCTAATTAGAGGGACATGCCCACAATCATACAGAATTAAGTGACAAAAGCAAGTTTTGAACTCAGTTCTCTGGCTCCAAATCCAGCACATTGACCACACTGACTGGGGCCAAGATGTGTCCTCTTTCTCAGGCTCCGTCCACTAGCTCCACCCAGAAGGCCTTGTGTCTGCTTTTTATAGTTTCCCTATCCTCTCCATGTGAATGAGCGAGTCGGACTCTATCACTTCTGATTTCCTTCCCTACTCTAGAGCCTTACTAACAGCTAACCATTTTGATAAATAGTCTCAGTTTTCCACTTTGTATAATGGGGATAATAGTTATATCTTAGCTCTCAGATTTGTTGTGAGGATCAAATAACAGCTGCAAAGTATTTTATAAACGTTAAAACGCTGTAAATGCGAGGTTTTGTATAATAACAATGACGATATCAGGGCTGTCTTCTGTATGTGTGGTCCCTGCAGCTGTTGTGCTCTTGAAGGTTCCAGATGCCTTCCCTCGGTGGAAGGAATAGCCGCCGCCCTGGGGAGCGTCTTCCCAATTGGCCCATCTGGAAGTTGTGCTTATGTCCAGGCTGCCCTCCCAGCCAGGTCCATTTCCTTAAACTGTCCTTGTTTCTTCTTGTTGGGGGGAAGGGAGGAGGATTGGTTCTTTTTTTTTTTTTTTTTTGGGGGGGGGGTGTTGCTTCCTCCCTTCCCCATGTCCAGCCAGCTGCCCAGGCCTCCTGTCCCTTCTCTCGCTGACCTTTCCCCTGAGACATGCAGGAGATGCAGGGCTGCAGTCTGCCCTTCCTCCTCAAAGGCAACACTGACCATGGGTCTCTTGCTTTGAGAACCTGCAGGTCCCGGTGACGGGGCAAGGACGGAAACCAGGATATGGGAAACCTGGTAGGGACCAGATGCCAAACATTCCTGGGAACTACTGCCTGGGTCCCTGCATTTGTGTTTGTGTAATGGGCAGATACCTCCAGCCTGGGACCTGCCCCTTCCTCCCTGGACCTGTGTCACCCCCTGCCCATTGTGGTCAAGCTGGCCCGTTGCTTCCTGGCATGGGGGGAAGTGGGGCAGGGGGAGCTTGCTGGAGTGGGTTAGCTTCAGAAAGTTCCCCGGGGGACTAGCCTACCCCATGTCACTACCTGTCTTCCCCTCTGCATCTTCCCGTCTTGCCTTGAAAACAGCCCAACTGATCCTCTGAAATTTGGGTCCTATTTTGATCCATACTTGTTTGTTATTTTTGCTTTCTTGTTCTTAGCTCCTTAGTTTAAAAAAAAAAAAATCTCATCCTGGCTATTTATCAACTAGAAAAGGGTTTCTTAAACTTTTCCTACTCAGTCCCTTTCCGCCTGAGAAATTTTTACATGACCTCGGGATACAGAGTAGATATGCAAATCTAATATCTACTGATGAGAAATCTTCATTTTGTGGCCCCCAGTTTCACTTAGACTCCACATGGGGCTGTAAGCCACCGTTTAAAAAGCTGGGATCTCTAGAATCATGAGTGAGTCATTTGCACTCAAGACTAGTTTCCTCCTTGGTAAATTGAAATGATAATAGCACCTATCTGCTAATGGGGTCATGAAGATCAAATGAGATGATCTTACGATGATCTTCCAAGCTTTATAAGTTGTGCAAACAAGTTTCTGTCCTAAATTAGCATTTCTTTTCTATATCTCCCCACTTGGTAAGACAATCAAGTATTTGCTCATAAGGTGGTTTCCGGTGTCTTTTAGCCTCCTTGTTTTGCCAACGTATTTACACTTGTGAGACTTCCTTTGGAAATGGTGTTGGTTCATATCTATATCTGTTCTTTTATCCATTTTTCTTTTTTTGGCATCAACAACTAAATCAAGTTAGACTTGACTCAGTTCTAATGTACATGGGTGATATGTTATATATGTGTGTTTGTGTGTGTATGTATGTATATGTGTGTATATGATGGAATCATTATCCAAAAAAAAGTTTGGGGAAAATTGAACAACATTATGGTGAAAAATTGGAGTATGAAACTTTGTTCTATTTAGCCCCCTGTGATCTGAGCAAATCACTCTAGTCCTCTGTTCTGACATGTAATATAAGGGTGTTGGACCCTTTCTAGCTCAAACCAGTAATCTTATGACTAGAAACCAAACACTTTGGTAAATGTCCAAATGGATCATAAAACACTAAAATTAGAAGAAAAGAGAACAAAATGTTTATCATGATTATGGAAAATACTCATCTGTTCAATATGGGAAAAATAACAGGAAAGATGGATTTGTTTCCCATAATATAGCCATATATAGTAATGTTTTACATGAAAAAAAAATGTACAACCAACATTAGGGATGGAGAAGTCACATTGTTCCTCTGGCTCATTGGTATAGGGAGCTCCCGGGTGAGAGAATTTCCTCCACCAGTGCAATACCTTCTCTTCAATTTAACAATTGTGGCGAGTTGTCCAGGGAACTTACAGGATGGTCAGCCGAGGGTTCTTCGTTTATGAGACCATCCTCATCCAAAATTACAATACAAGAATCGGATTGGAGGGGGAAATCTTTGAATAAATATATAATCTAATAGATAAGTATCAATGTTTTCAAAGGAGATGAAGTGATATGTTTCAGGATAGTACAACTAGTAAGTAGAATTGGAAGGGGGCTAGGCAGGGATTTAAATCAAAATCTTCCCACCTCCATGCTCCCAACATTTTCTTTTTCTATAATAGATCTACAGGAATTAAGGACAGTAAATGTGTGTGAGGCAAATCCTTCCCCAACTTGGTAAGACTGAAATTCTTTCCAGAAGCAAAGTGACCAGAGAATTTAATAGGCACAAGAAGAAACACATTGTCACTAAAATACTAGGAATAATGTTCCTAATGATGTCACTGAAATATTATTCCTACGCTCTAATAATCAGAAAACCATGAATAAAACTGTTCCGAGGTATGGACGTCAAAATGATCTGACGTTCCCTGGTGATGGGCTGTGAGCAGAAGGCACACTGGCCATCCGCTGGCTCTGGTGAATTAGTACAGTCTTCCAAAGAAAGGAATATGCATTAACACTGCGGCTTATCGAGCCCTAGTACCCTTTGACCCTGGGATACTGCTACAAAATCTCTGAATCTATTCATAGCTGGTTTATCTGTTGGAACTTAAAAACTTGGAGACAGCCCATATTTCCACTGAACATAATGGCATGTTATTGTGCTGGGGGAGATAAGAGTACAAAGAAAGCCAAGAAATCTGGGAAAGCTTGTGGAGCTGTGTAGTATGGGGAGAATAGCCCTGACTTTGGAAGTCAGAGGAACTCGGCCATGAGCTCGGCCGTAATCTCGCGCCACTCCACGCCGGCAGATCTCCAAGCTCTCGCCCTTACCTTCTTTATCTGCAGAAATGATGGGCTGAGAGTCTAGGATATACACGGGAGTCTAGAATATTTTCTCGTAAAACAGAAATACAAGTTTCTAAGGCACTTGACAGAATGTAAGCTCATGAGGTAGGGGCAATTTTTTTCTTGATATCCCCAGAGCGCAATGCCTTAACACATTAGGTGCTTATAAAGTGTTATTACGGCTAGTCTTGATATAATGCCTACTATGTGCCAGATACTATGCTAAGCTCTTCACAGATATTATCTCTTTTGATCCTCATGACCGATCCCTGATCAATTTAACTCAACAAAGAATTGTTAAAGTCCCATCATTTGGCCCTGAGCTGGCCAAAGGGACAAAAATTAAAGATTGCTTATTAGCTGAATGTTGGATGAATATTACTCATAAATATAGGTGCAGTCGCCAGAATATCAGGGTCAGAAGCTTGCTCATGTACCATCAAATCCAATCTCACTTTACAGAAGGGGAAACTGAGGCCCAGAGTGATTCATTGATTTGTTCAAAGTCACACAGATAATAAATAAAAGCGTCAAGATTTGAACTTGGATCCTTACTTATAGTCAAATTGAATTTGAGGAGCTAGTGGGGCATTCAGTTAGTGATCAAGGCTGAAATTCTGGAGTTTGGTATCTCTGAGGTCATCTCTCCCCATTTTGCAGATGAGGAAACTGAGGCACAGAATCACCCAGGCAATTTGCATCAGAAGCAGGAATTGGCCCCCAAGCTCAGGACTGGAGATAAAATTCCAGAGCAGATGGGAAGCGGTCTAGTATAGGAGAAAAAAATGTCTCCCTCCCAAAAAAGCTTTGGAGGCAGAAGAGCCGGGTTCAAGTCATGCCTCTGATGCTCGCCCCATGGATGAGCTGGGCCTTGATGACCAGATCTCTCTGGCCTTAGTTTCCTCGTCTGTAAAATAAGAGAGATGGACTGGCCGCTCTCAGACATCTTGGCTTTGGAGAGATGATTCCCCGGCCAGAGGAGGTAGTGGAAGGAGATCAGCTAGTAAGGTGTCCTCTGATACCGAAAAGGAAACTGAGGCCCAGGAGTGGCTGAGCTTTCCCAGTCAGGGAAAGGTTTCACGGCCAGAGCCTCTTTGCCCACAGCCTCCTGGAGGCTAACTGAGATCCCCTTGTCCTCCAGAAATTTGGCCCTTTCAGGGCAGGAGTGACGGGGAACCCTCACAGGAGCCCAAGGCACATTCCCTTAGATGCCCCCTAAGGTGGCAGGTCTTTGACCTTTAGGGTTGGAGGGGCTGCATGCACCAGGGTGACATCTCGCGTTGAGAGGCCTGGGGCGGCTGGCAGAAGGAAGGCTGTGTTGATTTTCTCCACTGAATCCACCCCCATAGGATTTATCTGTTTATCCCATGGCGTCCTGCGGTCTGTGTGACCGTGGCCAAGTCACATAACCACGATGGCCCTGGGCCATGTTCCCTCCCTGCAGTTCCTGAAGCGGGGCACGTGGTCGGGAATTCGAGACCCAGAGCTGGAGGCGTCCGGCCTGGTTCTGGCTTCCATAAAGGCTCCCTGCTCTGGTGCATTTTATTTTGTTAAACATTCTCCCCGATACCTTTTGATCTGGTTCTGGCCCCAGGAGAGTGCCGAGATGCCAAGGAAACCCCAGGCTCGGATAAGGCAGATTGGGCCCAGAAGGGTCGTGCTACCTGCCTGAGGTGACAGTGCCGGAGATGGGATCCACATCCAGCCCACAGTCCCTTACAGGCTCACAGACCCTCACCCTGATCTGCCTGAGGGGGCCCAGAGTCCTTGGAACGTGGCCCCACGAGGTACGGCTTCTGCTGCAGGATATACCGGCCCCTTCCAGCCGTGGGGACCAGTGACAGGCACTTAAAGCCTTTGGGGAAACTCGAAAGTAAAACTGTCCCAAAGCCTAAAGGTTCTTTCTTTGGGGACAATAAAAAGAGGCCAAAAAGGGAGTCCCTACCCTCAGCAGGCTGACAATCTGTGGCAATAAGGGCCGGCTCTGGGACTTATCTGGGCCCGAGATTAGCCAGCATGCCAGAACAATGAGAGTACCCCTTGACCTAAGCTCAAGATCTAGGGTCAGATCTGGGACCCCGAGGTCCCATGATCAAAGCCTCAGCCCAGGGGCCACTTCCTCCAGGCAGTCTTCTCACATTACAGCTGAGGAAAGCCGAGTCACCTTGGCCAAGTAGCACGGGTCTGAGGTAGAATTAGAATTCGAATCCTCTGACTCCAAAGTCAGTGCACCTTTCCAGTGAGATCTGGAGAAAGCACAAGCTCTTCCCTTTCCTTTTCCCTCCCTCCCAGACCAGTTTTCATCTCATTACCATCCCCCCTTCCAAACCTTAGAGATCATAGTATCATATATAGAGGTATCTCTGAGGTCATCTCTTCCCATTTTACAGATGAGGAAACTGAGGCACAGAATCGCCCAGGCAGTTCTCATCAGAAGCAGGAATTGGTCCTCGAATTCTCCCCACGTTGCTACCTGTGTGTGGCTGAGCTATGCTCTGTGACATAAGAGACAGTGTAAACATGACCTGCAAGGGCCCTCCGTGCCCATGGTCCTGCTGCTCGGGGCCCCCTTGCTCTGGAACGATCGCCCGCTGCCAGGTGTTGGTGGAGGGCACTCGCCTCTCCCTCCTGCTAACCCCGGCCCTTGCTTTGCACCCTGCAGATATGATTCCAGCAAGGATGGCTACATAGACCTGATGGAGCTGAAGATGATGATGGAGAAGCTGGGAGCCCCCCAGACGCACCTGGACCTTAAGAACATGATCAGGGAGGTGGACGAGGACCTGGACAGCAAGCTGAGCTTCCGAGAGGTATTGGTTCTCCCCGGGTAAAGGTCGCGCTGAGCAGTCGGTCGGGCCTCAGGCAGCCCTGGGGAATGTGGGAGGGGAGGGAAAGGCCTCTGCTGAGGCCGACTGGAGGAGCTGGGCCCTGAGCTGAGCCAGGAACTTCTCAAAGGTGGAACACGTCCCACCCGGAGCCCCTCGTCCCTGCCGAAAGCTGGCGAGCCGGGCTGGCCGGAGCCAGAAGCCTGCCCCTCCTAGCAGCCATTCTGGGCTATGAGATCCTTCCTGTGCTTGGCTGATAGGCTTTGTGCATTCTTGGGTTAATAGGTGATCTCCCCTGAGATAACTGCAGGTCTCTAGAGGCCTTTCTTTTCCCCTGAAAATGCCGCTCTTGGACTCCCTCCCCCCCACCCCCCTCAGTGTTTGCTTGGCTGCCAGATCCCGCCAGGACCTCCCCTTCCCACTCCGCTCAGCTTGCTAAAGATCCTAAACTCTCCCTCTCAGAACTTGGAGGGACTCGGCCTTCTCTCTCTCCCAAGGTTCCTCCTCAGCTCTTGGGCCAGGCAGCTGGTGCCTCAGTGACATCCCTGGGTTACAAATACTACGAATGTTGGAACTTCCCGGGGGTCCTTGGGAACCTCACCTCCCTGAGAGAGCTTCCTTCTTTGTAAAAATGAATGGGTTGAACTAGATGCCCGTGGCAGTCCCTAGATCTGTGACCTGTGATCTTTCCAAGTCATAGAACCTGGTTCAAATATTGGCTCTACTATGTACTCTCCATATGATGGATAACCTCTTGAGGGAGGAATGTATTCTAGCTGAAGAAGCCTGGGTTTCTTCCCCTGTAATATAAAGGAATTGGATTCATCTAAATCTAGGATCCAAGGACCAGGGTTCAAATCTCACCTGTGACACAGTCCTTGTGACCTTGAATAAGTCACCTAAGGTGACTTATTCAGCCCCAAGTTTTCAACCCTACAAATCTGATCAAAGTGAGGGGATCAAAGGAGCCTTTGTGGGGATGGAGAAGTCACCTAAGGTGACTTCAGGGAGCAGAAATAGAGAGGGTGTGGTGTGAGCAAGCTGGCCTCTGCCCAATAGAAGCCAGTCACCCCCGTCTAGCATTCCCCAACCACCTGCCCAGAATTCCCTCCATCTTGCTCACTTGCTATATTCGGGCACCCAGGGTGGGAGGGGGAACAACTTATCTCCTTCCTGAATCCACAGTCTGTTGGTAGTTAATGTCCAGTTTAGAATATTTTCCGTAAACATCAGAGAAGTACAAATCTTGGGGTGGGGGCAGAGGAAGGGAAAAGTAACATCACCAAACACCTTTCTCATTTCTCAAGCATTTTCTCCATTTTTCAGATTAGGAAACTGAGGTTCCAAGAAGGGAGGTGAGACGTAGGATCAGAGATTTAGAATTGAAAGGGACCTTAGAGGCCTCCCAGGCCAGTCTGTTCAGGAAATGGCAGAGCTTGGGTGACTTGCCCAAAGTCACACTAGTAAGTAGCCAGGTGGGATTTGAATTTGGGTCTTCCAGATCTGTATCTAGTGCTCAGCTCATTACACTCCATGCTTTTCAAGGGTTGTCAGGGGAGGAGGATGCTCTGAGAGTCAACTCATTAGCATCTTAGATGGCTTAATAAGAGGTTTCTGGGTGATCAATGATGGGGTCACAATCAAACTCTGCTCTTTATCCTCACTGTGACTTCCAGTCCAGTTCTTTCCCAGGTCATCACCCTGCCCTAGCTGTACTCTTTTCCTTCCCAGCCTTAACTCCTTATTTCTACTTTTAGCTCCATCACACCCACCAGCTGTGGGGATCCTCCAGGACTTTGTCCTCAACCTCCCTTCTTTTCTGTTGTCTTGTTGGTGACTTTATGAGCTTCCACGAGTTTGGTTATCCCATCGATATTCAATTGGTTCCTTATTGGACTTATTTATAATAAGTATAATAATTGGACTTATTTAAGTCCTAATTATCTTGTGGTACCGGGCTATAGCAGCACCAAATCACCACCTGCCCTTTGGCTTCTCCAGCTGGATGCTCCGTGGAATTCTCAGGCTCATAAGTACAAAACATAAGTACCTTGTTACCTTCTTGTGGTACCTACCTAAATCTGTTTTTTAAAAACTATAAAATAAATCCAGCATACTTGCCACATATTCAGCAATTAATAAATGGGTATTGATTAGGTCAATAGGCTGTAAGCCTCTGGAGGTCAATGGTTATTTCTCTTTTAGTAGCCCTGTCAAAATGTGTGGCACAGAAAAAGTCCCAGGCACTATGCTGATGAGTTGAGTAAATGCTTTCCCATTCAGGGGTCAGTGGGCACATCCCCAGCTGTGCCTTGCCATCTTTCATTTAGCATTCTTAGATTTTGGCACCTGATCTGGTCTGGAGTCTCATGAACCTTGGCTGCCTTCATACAGGGGAGAGACTTGTCACTTAGGAGATGATCACAGAGAAATGTGAGCCCCAAACCCACAGGCAACAGCTGCTGAAGTGAGAGCAGTTGCCTTCTGGTGAGCATGGCCTCAGAGAACAGCAACTGAGTGCCCAATTGGCATCCGGTGCCAACCAAAATGAGCAGCAGTTGTTGGGATCAAATCTCAACCCCTTCTGGGGTTGAGCTTTTTTGTTTGTTTTTTTGTTGTTGGTTTGTTTTCCTGGACTTCTTACAGAGAGCTTGTTCTCCTCTCCAACCTACCGGTAGTCTGAGGCTATGGCCTGTGATTTGAAAATTGTTTTGAAACTAGAATTAGATTCATTGTGTAATTGAACCCATTGGATGTTCCAGTTGGATAAGACTATAGTGTCAGAGCTTGAAGGGACCTTCGTCAGAACTTAGGAATCCTACAGCCAGCCATTCAGTCAATGAACACTCACTAAGCAGTTGGCAGTGGGACTTGGCAAGTAGCCCAAGGATAGAAAGTTGAAAATAGTCCCTGTGCTCAGTGAGGTACATGTAGATATCACATATACAGTAGACACATACGAGATCCGAGACTAATCTCATCTCTTTTTGTTTTTGCTGAGGCATGTGGGGTTAAGTGACTTGCCCAAAGTCATATAGATAGGAAGCGTTAAGTGTCTTGAGGTCAGATTTGAACTCGGGTCTTCCTGACTTCAGGGCTGGTGCTCTAGCCACTGCACCACTTAGCTGCCCCCCACATACAAGATCTGTACAGAGCAGATGAAGAGAGAAGCCTTAAGAAGACTTGGAAAGATAGAATGGGGACAGGTATGGAAAGGTATGGAAGAGTCCATCAGAGAACCTGCTATTTGATCCTGGAGACAATAGGGAGCCACAGGAATTCACTGAGGAATATTACTTAATGATACTACATGGTCAGATTTGGACTTCAGGAAAATCACATCAGCAGCTGAGGTCGGACTGTATTGGGAAGAGACTTGAGGCTGGGAGGTCAGTTAGAAGAAAGCTATGGTGATAGTCCCGAGGAATGATGGGATCCTGGGTCGGAGTAGGGGAAAGAATAAAATTTGTCACCAACTCGACAAATGTGAGTGATTGGGAAGAGGCGTGAGAATGAGTTCAGCTTTGGATAGGCCGAGTTTGAGATCAAACCTTGGGTTTGAGTTGTCCAGCAGGCAGGAATGGGGATTCAGAACCAAAGCTCAGAAGAGAGACTAGGGCTCTATATATGTGGCTCTATGGATCAAGGACATCACCATTGAGCCTGTGGGAGCTGACTAGGTCCCCAAGGAAGAGAGACCAGAAGGAGAAAAGGAAATGGCCCAGGACAGACCCTTAGGAAACATCCAAAGGTGGTGGGCGTGCCATGAACAAAAATCTGGTCAGGTAAGAATAAACCAGGAAGAGAACAGTGTCACAGAAACCAGAAAAGAGTGGATCCAGGAGGAAACGAGGGTAATAACAATGTCAGGGCTTGTGGAGAGGGCAGGAAGGATGAGAAACGAGAAGACTCACCAAGAGGCCATTGGGAATTTTGGAGAGGGACAGCAGTGTCTCTGGAGTGATGAGGTCCTAAGAGGCAAAGTTTGGAAGAGACAGGGGGAGGTTAGCCAAGAGGGCTTTGGGGCCTGCTCTGATCAAGTTCCAGGTTATTTTGGCTTTGTTTTTAGAATGGAGAGACTTGGACATTTGTATGGAGCATTTAGAAAAGAAATGGAGACAAGTATGGATTGTTCTTTAAAGAGTTGAGCTCTTGCCTAAAAAGGAGCCAGCTAGAGGACGGTGTCTAGTACCGATGTTGGGGAAGGGAGGGTTTTGAGAACTAGAACATCAGATATCCTTGCTGAAAGGGACCATAGAATAGGGATGCCAGAGTTGGGAACTCCTCAGAATACAGAAGGATCTCCAGACTCTAGAAACCCTTTTTTTTTTTTTTTTTTTTTTTTGAAAGACAAATAACTTTTTTGGAGAAAACTGGAGTTTTGTCAGTTTATGAATAGTTTATGACACCTCAATAAATGTATCATGAAGCAATAAAGGAAAAGTTAAGGGCAATAAGTTCATTACCAAGCTAGCTATTGATTCTAAAATATGTGGTATTACAAAACCATAGGGGAAATTTAAATACAAAAATCTTAAATACATCAAAAATGCGGAAGTATAGCAATGATAAAAGTACAAAGGAGTCTAGAAGCCCACCTTTCATCACTATTCTCACTGGGTCATAGAGCTAAATCTGGCATGGCATCCAGCTAGTGGATAGCCTGCTCGTTTTACAGATGAGGAAACCGAGTCTCAGGGAATTGCTTAAGGCCATTTCCAGGCGGTTTGTATCAAAGATGGAATTTGAATCCAGAGACAATTATTGCAAGACCAAAACAAGTATTTATTTTCTCTTCCTTCCCCTCCTTCCTTCTCTTCCTTCCCCTCCTCCCCCAGTTGAATATATTTTTAGACAATACAAATAAAGCCCTCATAATAAATATGAAGAGTCAAGCTAAACAACTTAAACAAGTTCCCACGTTGACTTTATCCAAAGCTGTGGGTCTCATTGGGCTTGGGGCCTCTGGAATCGAGCTTTTGTCACGACTTTAAGGGTTTGGGTTTTAGTCTCTCGAAATGGTTTGGCTTTCCAGTGTTTCTGTAAGGGTCCTGGCTCTTCTCCTTTCCCTCTGCCTCAGTCACAGAAGTTGTCTTCTGAAAGCTTCTATCTCGCCATCTCTCAGGGCGCAATGAGAGACCTTAATTAATTCAGCCTTTCCCCAATCCTCGGGCATCCCCTTCATTTCTTCTCTTTTGTTGCTACAAAAGGAGCCGTCATCGCTCTTTGTCCCTGTGGATCCTTTTTCCTCAGTATCGGAGGAGAGGGTCTGGCGTTGCATCGCTCCTGTTATCGGGCTCCTGTTATCGGGGTCTCTGGGTCAGAGACGTGACTTTCTGGGCACGCTCCCAAATGGCTTTTGAGAAGAGCTGCACCAGTTCAAGCTCCACCAGCCTGAATCAATGGGCCTGTTTTCCCCAAGCTCCTCCCCGTTTGTCATTTTCCTCTTTTGTAATCTTTGTCAGGCAGCTGGGGGAGGGAAGTCTCTAGTGGCTTTGGGATCTGGAGCCTTTCACCTGAAGCTGGGAGCCGGGAAGAGCCGGGGCACTCCCTCCCAGACCCCAGGATGCCTCCCGGCTCCATCCTGCTGAGGACTTTCTATGGGATGGGGATGACAAGGTTTACGTGGTTTTGTGTCTGGTACCAGAAATGTATTTAAAAAGAAACGGCCACTTGTGACTTCTGTTTCTCTCCTGGATGTAAAGGCTCCCAAGCCGGATGATGGCAGGGGGTGGGGCTGGGATGTGGGTGCCCCACCAGGCCCATACAATGATGGTTTTGTCCTATTCACAGGCCTGAAGTGGGGTGTTGGGAAGGAGGGTCAGGGAGCGTTTCCATTAAAGGAGTTCACAAAAACATTTTCCAGCTTTGTTTAAAGAAACTTGGGAAGCTTTGCTGTCCTTTCTCCAGCTTCTGTCCCCTTTCCTCCCTCCACTTCTTGACAGTCCTCGCCGGGCCTGTGGCCAATTCTCCCCCCTGCATACCAACCTTTGAGGGCTATAAATAGGAGGATAAACAAGGAGAGGGATGGTTGGCGAGCCAGGAAATGGGTGTTCTGATGAATATTTAAGAGGGAAGACCCCAAACCCCCAGACACACACACCCCCACGCATATTAAACAGCAGCTTTGAAGAGATTTTTATGGAAACCCAGATTTTCAGACTGAGCCTGTGCCTTTAATTGCTGAAAGGTGGAGCCCCCGCTCAAGGGAGAGCAGAATTCTGTCGGGTCCCATAGATGGCCAAGACTCCAGCGTAGCCATATAGACACTGGGCTGCTGCCTCTTCTGTCCCATTGTCTGCCACTGGGACAGCCCCAAAGGCACCGTCTTCAGGGATTCGGAAGCTGACCGTAGGAAGAACAGTGTTGGGTGGCTGCAGCCCAAGAGATCAGGGGAGGCCCGTGGGTGGGTGGGCCTCCTTTGAATCGGCCCTAATTGGATTTAGTTACCAAAAAAGACCTGGCTTTCTTTCCAAAAGCCTAAATTAGGAATTCCCTCTTCTTGTGTTCCTAATTTAAACTCTGAAGGATGGGTGGGAGCCTTTTGGAAGGTCTTGTTATTCCCCATGATGGACAAAAATGGGAATAATTAGGATCACTCTCCTTCCTCCATGAGGGAAGAAACCCTCAATTTATGCTGGTTTTTTTCTGCTTCTTATTTCTCTTCTACCTCTTCTACCTCATTACTGTGTGTGTCTACCTTGTTTATGTCTTGAATTTCAAAGGCAGCCAGGTGGTACACACACAGATACACACTGATACACACACAACCACTAGTGGCTCCCTATTACTGAGCATATATACAGAGACAGACAGACACACACACACACACACACACACACACACACACTCACACTCACACAGAACCACTAGTGGCTCCCTATTACTGAGCATATATAGAGACAGACACACACACACAGATATACACTGATACACACACAACCACTAGTGGCTCCCTATTACTGAGCATATATACAGAGACAGACACACAGACAGACACACACACTCACACTCGCACATAACCACTAGTGGCTCCCTATTACTGAGCATATATATAGACACACACACACACACACACACACACACACACACACTGATACACACACAACCACTAGTGGCTCCCTATTACTGAGCATATATATAGACACACACACACTCACTCACACTCACACACAACCACTAGTGGCTCCCTATTACCGAGTAATGCTGGCTCTCAGTTGACTATTCAGACCTTTGATGATCCAGCCCCACCCACCCTTCCCCATCCTGTTGCACCTTACTCCCATTCCCTTACTCTGTGTCCAGTCACACGGGCCTTCGAAATGGAAGGAGCCCTGGCTGCTTGGGCAGTGGGACAGAGTAGTTGGATCCCTGAGCCTGAGACGGGATGCCCCAAGTTCAGATCCTGCCTGAAACCTTCCTGGCTGCGGGAGCCCAAACCGCTTGGTGAGCTGGCTTCTTGGCCCCATTCCTGGTAACTTCCTGGCTTGTGCTTTTCTCTGGGCACGTCCGAGCCTGCCCCGAGCACTTCCCGGGACTCAACCACTTGCAGATCATTTTTAACTGGATCTCAGTTTCAGATTAATGGTGGGGGGAGGGGCAAGGGCAGTCCAATTATAGGAACTTGGCTCCCTTGTTAGGAAGAATGTGGGCACCCTGGAATATGCCCGGAAGAGGGGGCCAGGCTGGACCTGGCAGCAGGGCTAGCGAAGGCTCTTCCAGAGAAGCCAAGTCAGGGTGCTTAGGGAGGACCTGATCAATGTATTTTATTTTTTTAAAACACATTCATGACCCCACAGGTGAAGAACTCTGCTCTAGAACCAGAATTAGAACTTCTCTGGTGCAGAAGCTGCAGAGAACCAGGCTCCATGTTGGGCTTTTTGTACACTTTTGGTACCACCCAAACTTGTGACTGCGTGGGAAATTCTGATGTGGAAATTTCCTCCCCCAGGGCAATCAGCCATCCCTCAGTAATTTTTAGTCTTGGAGGGGACCTGAGAGATGAACTGGTTTGTTGGAATTACACAAACTTTCATTTGGAGCGGGACTCGAATTCAGATTTTTCTATTGTCATGAAAAAAAAAGTGGCTTCACCATTGTGTTGTCCCAAGGTAGACTGGGTCCCTTCGTGGGGAGTGAATATCTGGTCTCTGAAGGAGGCTTCTGTTGTAAGTTGTAAGTTAGTTCAGATGTGAGGACGTGAGTTCTGGGCCAGGTGTTGCCCAAAGAAAGCTGACTTTGTTCAAATCCAGCAAGGATCCAGGGCCGAGATACGGTGACACTTTGCATCTCTGGTTGGGGGCCCCGCTTGTCTCCATAGAAACGAGTCTGCTTGGATTGTCCTAGGTGACCGCACCAACTACATTTGCTGGGACCTTTCATGGCCCGGACCATAGAGCTGGAGCCAACTGGCTTTCATGGCAGAGGAAGTCGGGAAACTCGAGAAGGCAGAGTCACAATAGTGTTGGGCCCGTCCCGGCCTCCGAGCAGAACTCAAACAGTCCCTTGTGTTCGGCATTGTTAGGACTCCCGCTTAGCTCCGAGGTGGCCATGGGATCCTCATTGCTCTTCCCAAGAGGTGTGACTAGGTGGCTGGGGGGGACCCTTGTTGCTCCACTGCTGGACTCTGTTTCTTCCAGCTTCATGTCATTGGAACCTATAAGCATAAGTCCATGCCTTCCTCCAAGTCCCTGGAGAAGCACAAATTAAACATAGATCCCTGGGAGCGCCACTCAAGGCTTCCTTCCAAGATTAAGATCTAAAGATTGACTAACTTTATGGCTGGCCATTTGTCCTCTTCCACAACTACAGCAGGACTTCTGCTTTTACCTTATCCTCAAGAACAACATTCAGTCCTGCTTAATGCATTTATTAAGCACCCACAGTATGTATGACACTGTGAGCTAGGCTTTAGGTGCAAATGAATTCAAAAATGAATTTTGTCTGCCCTCAAGGAGTAAGAGGGGTATGACATACAAGTAAGCAGGTATAAATTTCTATACTAAAAGTACCGAGTGATTTCAAGGAGGAGACAATACTAATGACTGGGAGCCTGAGGAAAGGTCTTGGGCACGGGGGGAATTTGAAATATCCTTGGAATAAATGGGGGCATGGGGACAGGAAGTGAAGTCCGACCTGTCCGGGCTGGGATAACTTGAAGTGGGGTACATAGGAGGGAAAACACGATACAAGTCTGAGAAAATAGAGAAGCCCCAGCAGATGCTTTGATGAAATGTTTGTGAATTAGATCTTCAGCATTTCTGTGATATCTCAGTCTAGTAACCCTGTCAGAAAAAGAAATGAGGGGAATTGGGCACGTTACTGGCCCATGCCATACTGACTCTGGGCATCTCTGCTTCCTGGGCAAAGGGATGGCGATGAGATAACAAGGACTCTTATGCAGGGAGGATATCCAGCAGCCCATTTTGGCCAGAGCAGAGGCTGCAATCGGGCAGTGATATGCTAGAGATCTGAAAAAGGTCAAGAAATGTCATCAAGTGCTTTGCCAACATCTTTGCAAATTGTCTCTAGAAAAATAACTATTGTGTCTAGTGAATTGTATCTACCCCCTTGATCTTTTGTCATCAATGACTACTACTTCCTTCCCTTAAAGGATACATTCTAGAACTTGGCAAAGAATCAAAGTCAAGTTCATTGATCTGTAGGTGGCTGTTTTCTTCCTTTGGGAGGAAAATCGAATGTCGTTTGGCCTTCTTTAGGCCTGGGATACTTTTCTTTTTCTCTGTGGTTCACCAATGGCACATCCTCCAGCTCTCTCAGAGCCCATGGCTGGAGTTTATCTGGGTCAGTCCATCCTAAAGAAGTGGGACCCTCATACTCTCTCTCCTCTTATCTCCAGGAGCAGCTCACTGCTGCTCATTCTCCTGGGCAGATAAAACACAAACCAAATTAGAATGGAAGTTTTTTCATTTTTATTTGTCAGTTATCATTGCCCCATCCACTCTAAGCAAAAGTTTTGTCCCTTCTCCGAGTTCCCTTTTCTTCCATTATGTTTAATAGACAAAACACCACAGTAAACCTTTCTGCTATCCTTAGCTTTCCTTATCAGCCCCAGTTCATTCTTGGCTTTAGCTTTCTAGACACATCTGGTTATAGTCATCTTCTGTTGGTTCCACGTGACTTTACCCCTATCTTCTATTCATTCCTTTTGAAATTCTTTTTCAGTTGGAGAGTTCTCTGTGCATCCATATTGGTTTCTTCAGATACGTACCCTCTTCCCTCCTTCCTGGAGAGTCTTTGTGTCTAGAATTTCATTTCTGATCATCTTTTGATCTCCCCTGTTTTGCCTTCCCCATTATTACTATAAAATGGCTCTGAGCTAAGTTTGTAATCAGTTTCCCAGACTCCTCTATTTCCTCCATCAGCCACAATGATCTAGAGTACATTTCAGTAATAAAATCTTTTTCTACTTCCATTGACTTTTCTTCAAAAGCTTTCCCTTGGCTTCTGAATTTTCTCACGTAAATATGAATTTTGTCTCCTGTGAGTTTCTGATTGTTTTCACTGGTGTCCTCCTTTCATTGTCGCTGACATCCTCCATAATATGGAGGACTTTGTGGCACCCCAGTGTTTAGCACAGTGCCTGCACCTAGCAGCATGTCCTACTTGCTCCTTGACCAATTGCCGTAGGCAGCCATTTTCTCAATCCATCATCCTTTTCACTTTGAAGGCCTCAATCAAGTCCATCATGCTTTGCCTGGCATTCAAGGCCTACCTATTTAAAATTCTTTTAGCTCTTTCTCAAGCTGCTGCTTCCCCTGGCACCTGCCGAGTCCATTGTGTGGTGGAGCAATGAGAAGGCCCATGGGATTTTTTTTAAACTTTAGTTATAGAAACATGGCTTCCAAAGGAGAAGGCTCTGAATAGTCCAGCTGGTCTCTTCCCTGGTCTGTTTTCAGGCATAGCAGTTTATGTAGAATTCAGATAAACTGGTGAGCCTTCAGAGGAGCATGATCAGCATGATCGCAGTCTTTGGGTCCACGCTATATAGATATGAGTGGAGATGATGAGTTAACAGAAGGAAGGTACTAGAATGAAGAGTTTTAAGTATCTCCTATTTGTCTTGTAGATAGTTTCCCTTGTATATATTTATTTGCAGCTTGTCTTCCCCATTAGATGGTGGCAGGGATTCTATGAAGCTGGGGATTTTCTTTTGCTTTAACATGTATTACAGCGCTTAACCCTGTGCCCGACACAAGGTAGTCACTTAATGCTGAGCGATTGATTGTCTAGAGAAGGGGAAATCAGTCCGTGACAGGGATTGGTTGGAAGAACTGTGTGGCTTTTAACTGGAGAAGAGTTTTAGAAAGACTGAGACACTGGCCTCTGATACAGAAGGATTGTCACGTGGAAGAAGGATGAGGCAATTGAACTAGCCACAGTGGGTGCATGGGGCCCAGAGGCAGATAAAGGCCAGAAATAATTGTTGACCATTAGAGAAGTGAGCCAGAGAGGATGGACTTGGGCAACTACTTCGGGAGTGGATAGGAAAAGAAGAAAGCCTCTTCAAACATGGGCAAACTCAAAAAGGTGGGCAATTAATTTGACCTTGATTGTCTAATTTAAAAAAATATTTAAAATAAAGGCAGCCCTTGCCCTCAAAGAGCTTACATCTAAAGGGAGAAGACAGCAGGTATATATAAAAGGGAGCTGGTGAGAGTGAAACAAGATTTTTCAGGCCTGTTTTCTTGTTGTCCCGGCAGTTTTTGCTGATTTTCCGCAAGGCGGCTGCAGGGGAACTGGAAGAGGACAGCGGCTTGATGTGTCTGGCAAAACTTTCTGAGATCGATGTGTCCATGGAAGGAGTGAAAGGGGCCAAGACCTTCTTCGAAGCCAAGGTAAGAAGGAGGCCGTTGATGAGCTTTTTTCACAGCCTTTTCCCTAAGGGATTTGCCCTCCCATCCCTGAACCCTTTTGCTGGCCTAGGGAAAAGAAGCCAGCTGCTGCCCAACTACATGAACCAGGAAATGGAAGCAGTCCAACCAGTTGTAATTCTTTCCTTCACCTTACTTTTA
Source organism: Sarcophilus harrisii (assembly GCF_902635505.1). Classification (NCBI taxonomy): domain Eukaryota; kingdom Metazoa; phylum Chordata; class Mammalia; order Dasyuromorphia; family Dasyuridae; genus Sarcophilus; species Sarcophilus harrisii. Next base: position 456,287,410 of record NC_045429.1, read on the forward strand.
TGGGTATTTTTGTTTATCACCTTCATTAAAAAAAGAAAGAAAGAAAACCGTCCCTACGTAGAGAGCTATCTCTTATAGGAAAAAAAGAAGATCCCCCAGCCCTCCTCCTCCATTTCTGTAAAGAAGGGTGGAAGGAGACCTCCAAAAAATGGAGGAATCCTGCTTTGGGGGAGCTGACATTCTACTGGGGAGACAGCGTGAACTTAAATAAAGATATGTGGAATAAATATCGTCAGTCAGCCAGGAGACATTATCATTATGTGTTAAATGCTGAGGTACAAAATATGATATGAGAGCTAATAATTGAAGAAACCAACCGAATTAGCCAATTATTAACAAACAGGCAGACTATGTAACAGTTTTCAAATAACCCTTCTGTTTACACCACTTTCTAGAATGTAGCCTTTAAGAGTTTGTCAACAAGTAGAAAAGGAAGCAATCATGGCAAGGGATTAAGGAACAGATACAATTTACTCGAAAGAATAGATTATTTATCTAGTTAAGATACTGTAGCCACAATTTGTAATTGTAGCTTTGGCAGAGCACCAGACAACATTTCTCTACCTTTTCAGACCTCTAGCACATTATTCTCCACCTGCCATCTTTACTTTGCCCAAAGGGGCGACTGGATGGCCTTCCTCCATTGGATCCCGGCTACCGCTTCCATACCTTTGTCCAGAAGCAGTGATGGACAGTCAGCACGGCTTTCTCAATCAAATGTCCAAAAAAGGGTTACTAGACTTAGATCTGGAGAATGCTATAGATCTAATTCACAAACATTTTATCGAGGCATTTGACAAGTCTTTTCTGCCTTCTCAGACTTCTGTTTGCCTCAGTTTCCTCAAATATGCAATAGAGATAATAATAAATTTTGTGATGGAGAGTTGTGACTCTCATAAATACTTACTGGCACATAGTAGGTGCTAAATAAATGCTTAGTCTCTTCCCCTTTTCCATCTTTAGAGTATGATTGGATCAGATGCCCTCTAAATGCTTAATGCATTTATATGATATAAATTTAGACTTCCTTCTGCTTAAATGCTTGGGCCAAGGTTCACTGGCACATTCAATGAGAAGCTGTGGACTGGCTCCCTTAAAAGGAAAAGGAGACTTCTGAGGGTAAGTCTCTTCCTTTGTTAGGGAAAATGAAGGAGCCGGACTGCTACATTTTTCCCTGGAAAGTCCTTTTCAGCCATCGAGGATTCCTTAAGTTTTCCTCCTACCTAGGCAGCCAGATGGTGCAATGATAAGATTATTTTGCCTCAGATAGATAGCTATTGGCTGTATTGTCTTGGGCAATTCTCAATCTCTCAGCCTCAGTTTCCTCACCTGTAAAATGAGGTTGGATTTGATGGCCACAAGGTCCCTTCTAGCTTTAAGTCTATCATCTCATGTTTCCCTGCTCCCAGTCCCCTATCTAATCTGATAGAGATGGGATCCCCAGAGCTCTAGCCCTCCTAGGGCCCAAGATCCCAAAAAGGGGAGAGCTTTGTCAGTCCTTCCGGGCTGAGACACATAGCACCAGAAAGGGCCAGGGGAGCCCAGCTCGGGGCCAGAGGAGCTCCAATCCAACTGCTTTTGCATGGAAAATGAGGGGGGTGAATTGACTCGATACCTTCCCCAAGGTCTCTTCCAGCTCAAATCTAGGAATCTGGATCTGAGTCCTATTTCTAGTCCTGGTTCTGACAATGAACAAGAAACCTTTCTGACACTGTTTCCCAAGCTGTAAAATGTGGTTAATCATATCAACCCCTGACCTTGGCAGTTTGGCTGTCAGAAAGCCCTTGGTTAACCTGAAATTACACTGTGTGAAAGACGATTGTGATTTTTCCTTTCTCCAGAGATTTGCTCCTGACCCTCAGTCCCCTGGAGCCAGACTTTTTTCTAAATATATTTTTATATTTATAGATTTTTTATATTTAAATCCCTTGAAGGTTGAAGCATAGAGGGCAGGAACCTGTTACCTCCTCTCCTCACCGAAGAGGAGGCTTTGTTTCTGGGGACTAGGGGAGACTCTGGGGATTGGACCACGAGGGCAACCCTCCACTTACTTTCCAGCCCTGACACCAATTAGCTGTGTAACTTTGGTTAAATTTCTTCCCCCTCTGAGCCCCCATTTCCTCATTTCTAAAAATTGTCCATTTATTCAACAAACACTTATTAAATGCCAACTGTTTGCGGCCCACTATGCTAGACACAAGTTAGGAAAAGATAGGGCCATGCTAGTGAATATGGAGTGATTTAAGTATTCGAGGACTAAACTAGGAATTCTGGGATCTGAAGCCAATTCCATTGTGGGGGAATGGGGTAATGGAAGAGACCAATCCACTCTGAATTGATATATTAGGGAAAGAAGCAGGGTAGGACTGCCCCATCCCCACTCCTGCAGGAAGATAGGGTGCTGAGGAGGGTTGCCCTGGTCTTATTGTAGTCGGGGTGTGGGGGGAGAGAAGAAAGGATAAAAGCAGAGGGAATAGGGACCCAATTCAAAAATCTGCCCAAGTCACTTGAGAACAATTGCAAAGTCCAATCCACCCCTCTCTAAACACCTCCCACTAGTGGTCTCCAACCCGCCAGACCTTCGGGAGGGATTGCGCACTGTCTCCCAATGAAGCCCATGCTGCTTTGCGACAGCTAATTGTTGGGAATGTTTTTCCCTTGACATCCAGGCCAAATCTGCCACTAGGTGGTGCAATAGAGAGAATGCGGGATTTGGAGTCTTAAGCCGATGCTACTGTATGATCCTGGACAAGTTCCTCTTAATTTCACTTTGCTCATCTGTAATATGGAGAGAATAAGAGCATCCCCCTCCCAGGGGATGTGAGGAGACAGAATGAGGCGATACATATAAAGTGCTTTGGGAAAGGGCATATAAATGCTAAATACTTTCCATGGAATTACAGGTTTAGAGCTAGAAGGCTCCTTATGCCTTTTGAACAGCCGCTCACTGCCAGGTGGCAAGAGACGGGTTTACAGCAAAAGAGTAAAGGGAGGACCCTCATGGCACCCATGGGTGCAGCTTCTACAGAGAAGCCAGCAGCCTTGCTCCCTGGATATTGTGCCCCAGGTCCAAGTTCTGACCCTACCCTAGTTCCAGCTCTGTGCATTATTCTAAAATGGATTGCTAGGGCAAAGGGGAAGCTTTGGAAGCAGGTGCCATTTGGGCAGACTTGTAGTAAATGAGACAGGAGTAAATAAGGAGGGAGCAAAAATCTGTCCAAGTCACTGGAGGACGATGGCAAGGTCCCATCACTCCCTCTCTAAACACCTTCAGCAAGTGGTCAAACGGCCCTCAAGGCCTTCGGGAAGGATTGCCCACTCTCTCCCAAGGAAGCCCATGCTGCTTCACAACAGCCCCAATAATTATTAAGAATTCCCCTTCCCTCCCCAAACCCCGCCATCTAGACTAACGATTTCAGCAAAATCTGCCCTGACAGGGACTATCCAGGACTAGCTTGCCCTAGCCTGGTATCTCCTGAGGTGTGTAATCAGAGGTCCTAGATTTGAATCCTGGCTGTATGACTTAAATGACTTGCAAAGTCACAAGATACTAAGTCATATCAATCAGGAAGACTGGTTCAAATCCTGCCTGAGATCCTATCTGTGTCACCTATCTATGCCTCAGTTTCTTCATCTGTAAAATGTGGAGGGGAGCTGTATAGGAAAGGGAGTGTTGTATTCAATGGTCTCTAAGATCCCTTCCAGCTTTTAATCTGATCCCATGATTCTCTGAAGGAGTCCTGCTCAGTTTCCCCAGTGAATGTAAGATCCTTCAGGGCAGGGCTAGTTCCATTTTGTGTCCCCAGGGCCAGGGTCTTATCAATCAATGAGGCTCCCATTGACTTAGTGGGACTGAAAGGAGGCCTCTCCACCTCCTGCTGGTCCAGATTGCAAAGAACTAGTGCTAGAGAATTCCAGGCAAGCCCACTGTACCCAAGGTCCCTTGCCTGCCTCAGTAGGGGTCCTCAGTCATGGGCAGGAAGGCTGTGCTGAGCTAAGCTGAGTGGCTTCTGCTTTCTCATTGGCTTTGCTGATCTTGTCTTTTCAGGTCCATGTCCTGTCTGTGCCCAGCAAATTTGAATCTGAGGTCAAAGAGGAGCAGATAGCCCGAAAACAGGAGGAGGACAGCAGGAGACATCGGATGGCCCTTTTCAAAGAGCTCCAAGCTACCTTCTCCCAGTAACCACTGCCAGGCGAGGTGTGCCTGAGTGTGGTCAGAGACTTGTCTTGGTGGCCACCGGCTGTGCCTTACAAGTTGGCCTGGAAGGAATGTCCAGCACCTTGTCCCCCAAGGAGGACCCATCTCTTTGAATGTTCAGCATCTTTGTCATCCCTGACTTAGGATGACCTTTCTTAAGTTTCCTGGCCTTTGGGCCCGAGGGGAGACAGAGTAGGGAAGATCAAAGTCAGGGATGGGAAGAAATTAATTTCAAGAAAAGAGAGGAAATTGCCCCTTTCTTACCTAGCAGCTGTTCCTCCACCCAGCAAAAGTTTCCGGCCTTTTGCCATTTTCTGCCTTTTACTTTCCCTCTGTTCCCTTTTCACCAAGCCTTTCAAAAAGGAATTGATGTGCGGTCATTTGACCAAAGAAAGGTACAACTCTTCCATTGTCCTGTGTTCCCTTCCCTTGTTCAGGCTCCTTGCCTTCTCGGTGTGCTCAGCAAAAGAATACACTCTTGGCTTTGTTTGAGTTTTCCCTCCTATCAACTCTAGAGACAAGGTTGTTTAAACATCCTTCCCCTCACCTAGTGTCAAGGCAGGAGGAGGTTTTCAAGAGGTTTGGAGTGCCCCCCCCCCCCCATACACCAAATCCCAGAGTGTTGGAGTGTAGCAGATATAAAAGCCACTCTTATATTCTGCCATTCAGAAAGAAGTTCCATGCCCCTGGAACTCTTTTCCCCAACACTCTTTACCTCCACGTCACATAATATTTTGTCAGATTGCCAATTTGGATGGAAGAATTCGTGCAAGGCACCTCAAGCTAATCAGACCATCTGATCACAGTTCTGGGACTTTTAATGTATGGATGGGTATGGGCCCTCACTCCATGACTGGGGGCTATTCTGAGACCTCTATACCCCTAATCTTCTGTGAGTAGGGACACTTCATAATTGCTTTTTTTCTCCTTTCTATGCATCCATTGGGAATAACCCTTTTTACCCTCAATTTTTCCCTTTTTTTTTGACCTTTTTATTTAAAAAAAAAAAAAAATCGCCATGCTGTCAAAACTGGGCATGGACGAGTAATTAAAAGAAAATAATTTTAATAGATTGAAGTATGAAAGAGTACTTGGAGCTCTTTTTATCAGTACAAAATATAATGTTTCTAAAAGTTCAGTCTTGTCGATTTGATATTTATTAAGATATGGGGTTTTTTATATCTCTGTTTGGTGTTTTTCAGCCTTCTTAGCTTTTCTTGCCAAATGAACTATGCAAATAAAATATCTTATCTCACTGGCTTGCTTTACTGTTGAATGGCTGGGAAAGTGCGAGATCAGAAGAATAGATCAGAGGGTTGGTGGGTTTACTCACTTTGATACCAGCTGCTTGGAATACTGCCCAGGCACAATCAGTCTTGGTATTGTGCGTGAGTGGGCACCATTAGCTCTCTGAAATATGGGAGGTCAGAATTGGCTAAGAGACTTAGAGCCAGAAAGGACAACTCCCCCATTTTTTAACAGATGAGGGAACCGAGGCCTTGAGTCACGAAGATGGTAACAGACCTTCAATAGTTATGATAGTAATAATAACCATAATAAACAGCAACTAGCATTGACATAGCACTTTAAAGTTTATAAGCTGTTTGACAAATATCTTATTTATCCTCACAACCATGGGAGGTAGGGGTGTTACTATCCCCATTTTACAGTTGTTAAAACTGAGGCTAACCAAGGTGAAGTGACTAGGAATTGTCTGAGGCTGGGTTTGAACTCCCTCCAAAACCAGTGTTCTATCCATTTTCACCCCCAGCATCTGTGGGGTGAATGAGTGAATGTTGATTCACTCATTAAGCATTTATTAAGCACCTACTTTAGCCAAGTACTAGGAATTCAAAGATAAGGAGTTTGCATTTGATTGAGGGGGAAAGGAGGCTTGGGCACAGATTTGAACAGTCTTGGTCTAGCACTGTCTCCTAGTTCTGGAGGGATATCAATAACCATCTGGTCAAATCACTTCCATTTCATAGCTGAGAAAATGGGTCAAGGAAATTAAATGACTTGGCCAGTCACGTGTCCAAAGTGGGATTTGAACCCAGAGCCTGTGTTGTCTTCACTGTACTATGGTCACTTCTTTGACCTCGGGTCATTCAATGGCTTCCCATTGCTGTTCAGATCAGTCCCGAAGGGGTGAACCCAGGGCTTAGGATTCCCACAGCGTGGTCAAAGCCCTTCTGCTCCCTACAGCTTTGGGACCAGATTTTTGTGCTGCGTACAAGAAAAAATGAGCAACCAGGATGACCAGAGAGGAAATGGGAGAATACGCCCACCTTCTGTTCCTGGCTTGCCCATCCCTCTTATTTCTAATGCCTCCCATTGGCTGTTATCTCCAGTCTAGCCTGTATAACTTTATCCCCCATGAGACTGTAAGCTCTTTGAGGGCAGGGCCAGTGTTTTGGCATCCTAGCCCTTAGCACTGTGCCCAACACATGAGTGTTTATAAATGCTTGTTTCTTGACTTGGAGAAGTGGGAGCCTGTGTGTACGGAATTTTATATACATTGTCTAAGGTGTTACTGTTGGGCTTTTTCGTGAGGAAAGACATTAAATGCAGAATTGGGGGAGTATCTGGAAAAGTCTAATGGACAAACACAAAACATTAATAAAGCAATTTTCAAAATGAAAATGTATGGGAAGGCCTCTTCGTATTCTTTGCCGTGATGTGGGTCTGGTTACTTCTCATCTGTAAGCGACAGGTTTGGCAACTCTGCAAAACCCTGATAAACTAATAATGTCTGAAAGACACAAGATGGAAACCTCCCCGTGGGGGCTCAGGCTGGGCGGGCCTGGTGAGCCAGAGCTTGGGTGAGGGCTGGGAAGGGGGTGAGGAATCGCCAAGAAGGAGGCTGCTCTTTCCCCCGTCAGGAACAACGTGGGGGAAAGACTCTTACTGCCTCTAAGATCACATTTTTTGGGGGGTGGGCATTCAAAGCTTTTCAAAGTCTGGTTTCAATTTTCTATATAGCCTTTTCGCTTTTGCTCCCCTTCCCGGGCTCTACCTAAGCTGGTCCATTGTTCCAAGTACAGCATTCCATCTCCCTGCTGTACCTCCATCTTCTCTAAGAATCCCCAGCTTCCTTCCAAGTCCGGCTTGGCAGCTTCTTCCCACCCAAGACCCTTCCTGGTGCCCCCAGTTATCAGCTCACTCTCACACTGAAACTCCCTGGTAAGCTTTGCTGTATACTTGCTTGGGTATGTGCATTGCTGTATCTCTTAACATAGAAGCTGAGCTCCTTGAGGGCAGATTCTGTCAAATTTTAATTCTTGTATTGCCAGTGCCAGTAATAGTGGGGGCAGCTAGGGGGTGCCATGGGCCCAGTTCTAGGCCTGAAGTCAAGAAGACCTGAAGTCAAAACCTGGTCTCAGACATGTGCTAACTGTGTGACTCTGGACAAGTCATTTGTCTTCCTCTTTAAAATAATAGTATTTATTTCACAGGATTCTTGTGAAGATGAAATAAGACGATATTTGTGAAGCACTTAGCACAGTGCCTGATATATAGTAGGTACTAAATAAATGCTTGTTTGTTTCCTTCCTTCCTTTTTTCTCCTTCCCTCCCTTCCCTTCCTTTCCTTCCTTCCTTCCCTCCCTCCCTTCACTCCTTTCCTCCCTCCCTCTTTCCCTCCCTTCCCTCCCTCCTTCCTTCCTTCCTTCCAACCATCCATTTGTCCTTTTCTCCTTAGGAGTATGGATTATTTCAGGTATTTATATCTCCAGTGTCTACCAAGAGCACATGGATTGGCACTTAGTAAGTGCTTGTTTCATTCAATACAGTGGAAAAAGAGACCCCGAGTTCAAATTCTGACCTTGGGCATCTTTTGTCTCTTTCAGTCTTAGAACTATAACCCTATGAAAGACAAGACCTTAAATAGAGGCTCAAAGATGCCAGGTCACAGTCAGCCCTAGTGGAAAATAACTCACTTTAAAGGCAATATACCTGGGGATGGGTGGAATGAAAGGGAAGGAGGAACTTTCTCGGGAGAAGGGAGACCTAAGGGAGACCTAAGAAATGACCTGAGATAAGGTCATTAACTTTCCATTAGTCACAAAGGTGACTCAAGTGTCCACCTCACAGGGAGGAGCCCCAGACATATCCCACAGCCCTTTGCAGGATGACCCCTCCCCCCAGCACTACTTTTTACACCCGCTATTTTAGCATTTTAAATGATGTGTTAAAAATCTGCTTTGACCATTTTTATACAGCCAAGGCTTCTCTGTGGACCAGACAGCTATTTTTTTTTTATTTTGAAAGGCAACTTTTTATTGCAAATTGTTATGAAATCTCATGTCAAGAAGGTAATCTCTATATGTCCAAATTCCTAGTTTTGATTTATTGGCTGCAAAGAGCTGGTGGACTTCTCGGTATCCCTTCCCATCCTGGATTCTAGGAGACCAAAAATAGGACTTTTAACAGATAAAAATAACCCCCTATTTTTAGCTTGGAAAACACTGGAACTCCTCTCACCCATCTTTTTCATCTAAAGGGGGCCTCATGTTTTATTACTGCCACTAAAAATCTCAAAGGGGATGAGGCGAAAGACTATTGTGTATCCATTGATTAAGTCCCTGTATTTAGAGTGAGAAAATCCATATGGGTTTATATGCCAGCTCTGCTCTTATCTCCTTAGACCCATTCCACAATCTCCCTGGGCCTCTTCTCTCGTTTCCCAAATGAGGGATCTGGGCTAGAGAGAGCCTGAAATCCCTAATCCTCTAGATTTGGCGATCTGTGAGGTCTGAAGCCATGCACACGAGGGTGGATCTCAGCCACAGATTATGGGTTTCTAGCAAGCGTTTATAAATAACTCGCATTTCTAGAGTGCTTTAAGATTGGCAAAGCATTTTTCTTCCTTAAAGAACCTGAAAAGATTAGCTCATTTGATCCTCACAACAATCTGGGGGAGGAGGAGTGGGCGCTATTATTATCCTCAATTTACAAATGAGGAAACTAAGGCAGTCACAGACTATGTCACTTGCTTAGGGCCACACAGCTAGTAGGTGTCTGAGGTCACATTTGAACTCAATTCCTTCAGTTCCAAGTTGTGTGCTCTCTGGGCACTGTGGCACCACCTGGTGGCCTTTTAAGGTTCCTAACTTTTTGGTGTCATGGACTCTGTAGGAGTCTGAGGAAGCTTCTGGTGTGAACTCCTGCTCAGAGGATTGTTTTTAAAAGCTTAAAATAAAATACAGAGGGCTACGGAGGAATTATCCTGATGAATTACCCTGTTTTAACCTTAATTATGCTGAATTATACAATTACACTGAAGTGGAATTATCAAAATGTGAAAGTCGAGTCCGGGGCACCCAGGGGGAAAATATCAAGCATGTCAGCACATTCCTCTGTGACACGGAGGAGGAAATCACACAGAAGCCCAGATTTATGCTCCGAAGGGTCATTGGCCAACTCAAACAATGAGTGAATCCTCTACGTGCGCAGTATTTCAAACAAATGACTCTCTTGAATACTTCCAGTGACTAGGAACTCACCATCTTACAAAATGACCTGTTCCCAATTTGGACAATGCTAACAATCAAAAAAAATTTTTACTCAGATGAAATCTGCTCCTCTGAGATGCATGAAGAAAACTGAATTCTTTCTCCATGTTGAGACTTTGGAATCATGGATATTGGGGAAACTCGATGGCACTGTGTAGAAACTGGCCCTGGAGTTGAGAATTCAATCTGAACTCGGATACTTATTAGGTGTGTCATCTCAGGCAAATCATTTAACCCTGTTTATCTCTAAGAAATAAAAGAGGAAAAAAAGGAATCATGGATATTGACCCGGATTTAGCTGACCTTTGAAAGCACCTTCGAGGGCAACTGCTTAAACTTAGAAATGAAGTAAGGAAGGAACAGAGAGAGGGGAGGATTTATTCAATTACACATAACGTTAAGAGCAAAAGCTACTTCATTCTTGTCTTTTTTTTAGTTTTGTTCAGCTCCTGAAAATGTCTGGCACATGATAACCACTGAATAAATATTATTTGAAAGATTGATTAATTGGCTGATGCCCCACATGTAGCCTGAATTTTCTGATTCCAAATCTAGCCCTTTCCACTTTAGCATAAGTGAGACTTAAATTTAGAATCTCTATTCCTTCTCTTAATGTCAGGAGCTTGTTAAAAAAGCTCCTTTTAGTCCAGTGGCAAGAGTAGGCAAAAGTGATGATATCATTTGCCTACAGCAGGCCTCCTCCAGACTACAGCTATAGGTGTAAAGTTCTCTGGAGGGAGCAGCTTTCTGCTTCTAACCTAGTTTCTTAACCTGGGATTCCTGGGCTTGATGGGCTGGCTGATGCTTTAAATATTTTGGCCATTACATTTCAATGTAATGATTTTTTTGGTATTCCTCTATCTTTTATTCTATGCCTTTGACAACATGAATCTGAGAAGGAGTACATCTGTTTTTTCAGACTGCCAAAGAGTCTGGGCCCCAAATAGTGAAGTACAAATCCCTGTGCCAGACCTACGATAATGAGCAAGAAATAGATAAGGAAGGAGGGGATTGTGATAAAGACCTGTTGACCAGTAATCCCTTCCCCATCCCCACCATGCCCATCAGTCAAGGAATCTTTCTTTTTAACCCTTCCTGTATCCTAGCAAAGATAAAATCCATTGTGTTTAAAGCAGTTCCTATCATCAAACTCTTCATGGACTAAAGGTACAATCATATGTTAGCCTGTGTCTGATTTTTAAAAAATTAAAATATTATTTTGTTTCAGAGCAAAAAAAAAAAAAAAAAAGCTAAAGCAGATAGATCATTTGAGAAGGATAGTGTTTGAAAGAGCAGAAGATCTGGTTCTCAAATCCTGCTTCTGCTACCTGTGTAACCTTGGGCAAATGACTGTCGCTCACTGAGCCTCCATTTACTCAATTATAAAATGAAGTAGTTGAGGTAAATGGCCTCTGAGGTCCTGTCTGGCTTTAAAGATATGATCCCACTGTAGCAGCACACGTTCTGGAGCCATTCTCCCATCGTGCATGGGCAGATGGGTCCCCAGAATGCAGCTGTTACATTTCCCCTCAGGATAACACAAGTAGCCCTGAGGAGCTGGAAGTGGTTTTCCAATGAGCTATAATTCATGAGCCCCCACTAGTGTGTTTGTCCATTGATATTAGTTAGTCACCATATCTTAACTAGCTTTTAGAAAGAGGTAATTTACTAAGGTAGTATAGTATACATATTCAATTTAAATCAATTCATTCAATTGGGAAAATATTAATAAGTACCTACTATGTGCTAGGCACTCTATTAAGGATGAATAATACAAAGACAGAAAGGAAACAACCTGGATATAGAGACCTAAGATGATTTTTATTTGTAGTAACCTTCATGGGGAAATTGATCACCTGTATAGATACATTTCATATATATGTATATATAAAATAATACAACGTTACATGCAACAATAACAAGAACAAATACAATGAAATATACATACACACAGAATGGAAAGGTTTCACTAAGAAGTGGATAATGACTTTAGAGCAGGGCTCACTGAAAACCTGGCATTTTTCTTTATTTTAAGAATCGCTGATGCTCTTGAGAGAATCAGGAAGACCGACCCCCATTTGGCGGTACCTCAGGATGGCAGAAAGAAGCTAGTTGTCATAGTGGACCAGGGAGTCAGCCTCAGAGTAAGGAAGACCCAGTCTCCAGGCTCCCCTCTGCTGCACATAATTCCAGTTTTTTTTTTTTTTTTTTTTTTTGTCAAGGTAATTGGGGTTAACTACTAAATGTCAAGAGTCTGAGGCCGGATTTGAAGTCAGTTCCTGATTCTAGGGTTATCTGCTCTAGCCACTGTGCTGCCTCACTGCCCCAACGTCCATGATTCCAAAGGCCTCAGTACACAGGGGAAGGATTCGGCTTGTTCATGAGTCTAAGAGAGGCAGATTTCATCTCAGTGAAAAGGACAGCCGTTGACTGTTAGCTTTGTTCAAATCTGGAACAGGCCATTTTGTTAGATAATGAGTTCCTGCTCCTTGGAAGTATTCAGGCAGATGCTGGAGAAGCATTTCTTTGCTCTATCCACTAGGCCATCCAACTGCCCCTAATTGTCCAGTTCTTCATAAAACTTCCTCATTCAGTAAGTGTGTGTGGATCTGCCTGGTATTGTTTGCTCTCTCCTTATATATATGACCCAGGATGTGAGCTATTAGAGAACAAAAGGCATCTTGTGTCCCTTTATATACACTCTATTTCCTTTCTGTCTTTGTATTCCCTTCTGAGAGACACTGGGCACACAGGGGATACTTATTACATGCCTGTTGAATTGAATCGAATGATGTCTGGCACACAGTAGGTGGTCAATAAGTGCTCTGAAAAGAAAGAGGTTGGGCCAGAATTGGATTTGTGGTTTCACTGATGTGCCAAAGTCCTCCCCTCCCAGCAATGTGCAATCCTACAGCTTCCTAAGGCCTTGAGGGGTGAAGGGACATGTCCAGGGTCAAGGGGATGATGGGACAGTCACCTTCAGTTACAGGAAGGGCTGCCAAGTGGGAGGAACTCCAGACTCTTTGTGTTTGGCTCCAGCCACAACAATGAGTGTGTGTGTGTGTGTGTGTGTGTGTGTGTGTGTGTGTGTGTATGTGTGAGTGTGAGTGTGTAGGGGGTGATGCTGGGGGTGGATCTAATTGCTTCTCTACTTCTCTGGGCACTTTCCCATGAGCCCACGCCCTGCCCCTGACAGCAAGCCTTTCAAAGCACCTGTTGCCCTGGATTAGAAGCTTTCCTGTCCTGGCTTGGCCCGGGACCTGAGGAAAGTTGATAGAATCAGCTGAATGGGGGAGTTAATGATGGGGCAGCTGGGAGTCCAGGGGCAGGGATGAAATCAACAGTGTCTGTTGGTAGAAGGGAGGTTGAGGCCTGTAGTCAATGAATGGCCAAGGTTCAGAATGGAACAAGGTCTCAGCTCTCCTGTTTTCCCTCTGAGCGAGTTCCCTTTTCTGTATCTTGGTTGCTTCATCTCTAAGATCCCTCAGGCTCCAGTGCTAACATCTGAGGCATGTGTAGGTCTGTTTTATAAAGGAAGAAGTAATTGGGGGCGGGATCTGACCTGGGCTAAGGGAGGGGAAGGGGCAGAGTGGGAGGTGGGAGACAGACCACAAGCCTATCCAGGGAAGGCTGGCTTAGTCACAGAAGGAGCAGGGAGTGGAAGATGTGCTTTTCTTACCCCTCCCTTCCTTCCCTTCCCCCCTTCCCTTGTCTCCCCCAAAATCATCCCCAGCCCCACCCATAGTCCCCAGGAGCCCGATGCAGACTATCCAGACCAATCGCCCGACTCATACAGGAAAGAGACCTTGGATTGAACCTTCCAAAACCTCTCCCCCAGCCTAAAGGACTAAATCAGGACAACCTTAGCATGGGGCCAAGGTCATTTCGCGTCCCCTCCCCAGCTTGTTTCCCTACTTGCTGACTGAGTCTTGACATTCCTTTACCTGAGCCCATTGCATGGTATTTGTTACTAAGCTGTTTATTCATATCATCCCTACGACCTGATTTGGGGTTTTCTTGGCAGAGATACTAGAGTGATTTCCCATTTCCTTCTCCAGCTCATTTTACAGGTGAGGAAACTGAGGCAAACAGGATGAAATGACTTGGCCAGGGTCACAGAGCTAGGAAGTGTCTGAGGCCAGATTTGAACTCAGTTCTTCCTGGCTCCTGTGCACTTTTGAGTCCTTGAGTTGCCCTTTGCAAAATTCCTGACTCTAAATTCAAACTCTCCCCTTGCCACTTATTCCGTGACTTGGAATAAAACTCTTGAACTCTCTGGGCCTCTGGTCTTTGTGGAATGGGCGGATGGGATTTGGTCAAAGGTCAACAGCTGAACATCATCATTCCTAAATACCATGCTAAATACCATGGCTGTCAGGACAGCCAGGAGCTAGCTTGGCTCATTGCATGTTTGCTACTGTAGTTAGTCCAAGCAACATTGACTTTTAAGCCCCCACCATGTTCCAGCATTGTGCTCAGGGATGGGGAAACTAGGAGAAAGAGCAGCCTTTCTGCATTCTTTGAGCTTACAGTAGAGCAGAAGGGGATGAGAATGGACCCAAATAACCATCCCAGAAGAAATTAGGACAGAGGGGTCTATGAGATTCAAGGAGAGAATGGAACTGACAAGTCAATAAGCATTTACGAAGCCCCTCCTCTACGCCAGGCACTGTGCTCAAATTAAAACAAACAAAAAGCCCCCAAGGAGCTCAGTCCAGTGGGTAGAGACAAGATCTCTCCACAGAGACGAGATCTACATTGGACAGATTGGAGACGATCAACTGAGGGAGTTAGTGGACAATGGTTCTGTGTAATTGGGACTTTAGAGCTCCTCTCATCCAGTCCTCTCATGGAACTGAAGATACTTGGCCTGAGACAGGATTCAAGGTGACTCCTCAGATTCTCCATCCTACTCTTTTTACTGCCCCCAGCTGGTTCCCTTAGTTCTGAACTGCCATGGTAAGACCGACAGGTAGTGGTGAACCACAGCAAAAAGATGTCACAGAGGGATCAGAAGAGCAGAGAAGAGGTGAAAATGGCGACCCAGGTATCAATCAATGGTCTCCGACAGCTTTGGACCTCTGAGGCAAGGAAGGAAGAACTTGGAGAGCTCAGCTAAGGTCAGGCTGAGAATTCAAGAGAGAAAACTATCGTGACTCAAGAATGGGTCATACTTGGGAAAGAATTAGGAATCAGCCAGGAGAAGGCAACAAAGGGTCAAGGGTATAGATTGGGTGTAAGAAGGAAGGACAGTAGGGCCCAGAGGGGAAGATGGGCATTCTGAAGATTCCCCAAGATGCCTCTGTCATGTAATAGGAGACAGCTGGGGCAGAGGGCAGCCTAATTGGCTCAGCATTCCCCGAGGTTGCAGTTAGCTAGTATAGTTAAAAAGAACACACACGGGGAAAGCTGCTGGTCCATTTTGTGGAAATCCTTTGCAGGTTATTTGAGGGTAAAGATGGGCCAAGGAAGGAGCCTAGTGAAATAATAAGTAGAGATTCCAACATTTGTCCTTAGTACGGAGGCAAAGCAAAACCCAGACAGTTAGTGCTGGCAGTTATGAGTGGTGCTGGGAAGACCAGAAGGAAGATCAGAAATACGGACAATCCTAGACTAAGGGTTTCTGTCCACTGACTGCTTGTGTTGTTGTCGTGCCCCTGGGCTATATGAATCTAGAGCCTCTGTTGTTAAATTATGTCCAGCTCTTTGTGACTCCATGGTCCATCTATGCTCCACTATGAAGCAGTCTGTCCAAGTTCATGTTCATTGTTTCCATGACACTCTCCATCTCATTTTTTACCACCTCATTTTCCTTTTGCCTTCAACATTTCCCAACATCGAAGTCTTTTCCAATGAGTCCCATCTTCTCATTATGTGATCAAAGTATTTAAGCTTTAGCATTTCGCCTTCCAGTGAATAGCCTGAATTAATTTCTGTAAATATTGACTGATTTGAGCTCCTTGCTGTCCAAGGGACTCTCAAAAGTCTTCTCCAGCAACAAATTTAAAAGTGTCAATTCTGCAGTGCTCAGTTATGGTCCAACTCTCCCAGCCAGAGATTACTCCTGGAAAAACCATAGCTTTGCCTATAGAGATCTTTGTTGGCAAGGTGAGGTCTCTGTATTTTAGTCTGCCGGTCAGATTTGTCTTAGTTTTCTTTCCAAGGAGCAAGCATCTCTTCATTTCATGGCTACTGTCATTGTCAGCATTGATCTTTGAACCCAAGAATATGAAAAATGAAAAATCTGACACCGCTTTCATTTCTTCTCCCTCCCTCTCTTTGCCAGTAAGTGATAGGACCAGTTGCCAAGATTTTAGGTTTGTTTGTTTTTGTTTGTTTGTTTGTTTTTTTTTTTTTTTGCTTGTTTTGTTTTGTTTTATGTTAAGCTTCAAACCAGCTTTAACCCTTCTTCTCTTTTATCCTTATCAGGAAACTTCTTAATTCCTTTTCACTTTCTGTGATCAGAGTGACCTTATCCGCATATCTGAGATTATTGATTTCTCTCCTTGGTAACACTAATTCCAGTTGTTGAGTCCTTCATCCTGGCATTTTCCATCAAGTAGTCTTCATATAAGTTAAATTAGGTGACAATATATAGCCTTATTATAGTACTTATCCAATTTTATTTTATTTTATTTATTTTGCCTAGGCAATTGGGGTTAAGTGACTTGCCCAGGGCCGAACAGCTAGAAAGTATTAAGTGTCTGAGATTAGATTTGAACTCAGGTCCTCCTGACTCTAGGGTTGGTATTCTATCCACTGTCCCTTTGTGCAGCTTTTAAAATTCTTTACTTCTTGGACTCAACAGATCTTCCCAGCCTCACTGCGCATTACTGTCCTCCCCACATCCTACTATCCAGCCAAACTGACTGACTTTTTGTTTCTCTTATAGAACACTCCATCTCCTGTATGTATGTCTTTGAATTAGCCATCATATGTCTCCCTTCTCACTTCTACCTCCTAGCATTCCTCTTTCCCATTAAGATACAGCTAAAACAAACTCTGAGGTGTCACCATCAGATTGACAAAGATGACAAATGATAGAGGGACTATGGGGAAAAAAGGTACCTTAATGTACTGTTGGTGGAGCTGTGAACTGGTGCAATCATTCTAGAAAACAATTTGGAACCATACCCATTAAATTGTACATATTCTTTAATAGAAATACCAAACCTAAAACCTATTGTGCCCACAGAGATCAAAGAAAGTGGAAAAGAATCTATATGTACAAAAATATTTATTGTGAGCTCTTTTATGGTGGCAAAGAATTGGAAACCAAGGCAATCCCCATCAATTGGAGGATGCTGAACCAACCATGGTATATGAACCTGTAGGATATTATTGTGCCACAAATAATAATGAAGGGGACATTTTCAAATAAACCTGACCTGATGGGGAGTGAACTGATCAGAATTAGGAGAAAAATTTATATAATTACAAAAATATTGGAAAGATAAACAACTCTGAAAGACTTAAGAACATTGAGCGACGTAATGACTGATCACAATCCTTAAAGATCCATGAAAACATCTGCTACCCATCAAAGTGATGGAACTTAGGGGACAGATTGAGCCTTTTTTTTAAAAAAAATGTATGTGTTTGTTACTAGGGATCTGTTTTTATTTCTTTTCTTTTCTTTTTTTTTTTTATTTAATAGCCTTTTATTTACAAGTTATATGCATGGGTAACTTAACAGCATTAACAATTGCCAAACCTCTTGTTCCAATTTTTCACCTCTTACCCCCCACCCCCTCCCCCAGATGGCAGGATAACCAGTAGATGTTAAATATATTAAAATATAAATTAGATACGCAATAAGTATACATGACCAAACCGTTATTTTGCTGTACAAAAAGAATCAGACTCTGACATATTGTACAATTAGCTTGTGAAGGAAATCAAAAATGCAGGTGGGCATAAATATTTTATTTCTTTTTAATGGTGGGGGAGGTGTGGAGTAGAATTAAGAGAAAACAGATTTTGATTAATTGAAAAAAATCAAAGCAATTAAATTTTTTTCCCAAAGAAACTGTACTTTAAAAATATGCAGTCCAAGTAATACTTTCTACATGAATTCTTTCCCAATCACTCAATTGTTATGCTCCTCTCCCTAACTACCTTGTATTTAACATTCTTTGTTAAATCCATTCTTTATTTAAAATAATCTCATCTTTTAGTGGAAACTCTCGTAACCCCTTTTAATTCCAGTGACTTCTTTTTGTTAGTTATTTTCTACTTTTCCTATATAAGCTTACTTTATATGTATTTGTTTGTATGTTGCTTTCCCCATTAGATTGTAAGCTCCTTGAGGATAGGAATTATCTTTTCCTCTCTCTTTTTGTATACCTACCTCTTAGCACTATGCCTGACATAGTAGGCATATGATAAATATTGATTGATTGATAATATGCTTCTATAATGTCTCCCTTTGATTTTGAGAGTTGTCTGGCCTCTCTGTGCTGACCTTATATTGCAATGTTATAGTGATTGGGTATACCGTTCTCCTGACTCTGCTTTCTTTGCTCTGTATCATTTCATATAAATGTTTCTGTCTTTTTGAATTCTTCATTTCTCACATCCCAATAATATTCCTTTACATCTATATGTCACACACTAGTTCTATTCTTTCCCAATCAATAGGTACAGACTTTGTTTCTAGTTTCTTGTTATCACATATAATGCTGCTTTAAATATTTTTGATTGTATGAGTCTTTTCTTGTCAACAGACTCCTTGGGTTGCTCCAAAAGAGCAGAGATGCTTTCCTTGTGTTTGTCTGACCAGTACTTATGTGCTAACCAGCACACATAGTAGGCAAATTATCACTATTTGTTGATTGGTTTATTGATTCATCAGAATATAATCCCAGTAGTGTGTTCTCTAAGAAGTGGATGATTTACAGGCTTTTAAAATAGAACTCTTAATTGTTTTGTGAACAGTTAAATCAATTCATGGTTCTTCCTGTAATGAGTCAGCAGTGTCTAACAATACATTTTCTCATCCTTTAGTGTCTTTGCTACCTTGATAGATGGGATTGTTTTAATTTGCATCTCTCTGATTATTAGTGATTATTGATAATTTACATGGTGGGTTAAAATTTCTTTATGTCAGGAGGGCTAAAGTTCAGAAGGCAGGATTAACCAAAGGATTTTGCTTTATCATAATTATAATTGAGGGAAAGAGAAGGGTTGAGTGTACTCTGCTCATATGGATAGGTCAGTGAAATTTGGGTAAGGTTATTTGTCTATTGTTTTACTTCTTTTTTGTCATCAAAGAGAATGACTTTTGTCCCAGAGAAGACACAAAAAAGATGATTATGGAGCATTGCTACCTAAGTAAAGCGAGGAGGGTAGAAGGGGGCACCTCACTGATCTTGCTGGGGTTCAGTCACCAAGTCCAGATAAGCCAAATTCTCAGAAACTGAGAGAACTGGGAAGTATATTTGCCAAAGTGTTTTCAGTGAGCTTTAAAAGAATGTGGAGAATGGGAGAGATGCCAAATGACTAAAGAAATACAATGTTTACATGAATTATTTTTAAAGGAAGAAAATAATTAGCAAACTGCATATCAGTGAACTTCATTTTGATTCTTGGCCCAATTCTAGGATTTGTCTGTGTGGTATTTGTCTAGGTGTGGCTCCCAGGGAAACATGAACAGATTTAATCTCTAGTCACCTCTGCACCTCACCACTCGATCTGAGAGAGACTTTGATTCCTGCCGGGAAGGCTAGATCATCAGAAGATAGCCACCATGCTCTCCTCCTCAGAGAGGTGTCCAAAGCTATAATTATATCTAGCTGACCCCTTAAATATTGTTAGTCTAGGGAAAATAATTTTTAGGTTCAAGCTGAGCTCCTGATTGTTATCCATTAGTGGGGAAAGAGTTTCCCAAACTATATATTTAAAGCCTGACTCCCTTCCTACCAAATGCCAGATCACACTATGGGGAATAGCAAAACCCATTTATCCCATTTGCTGATAGCGAACAAAAATCAGAGAAGGTATATAGATGGGGGGGGGGGGGAAAGCCAGGCAATATACAGAATGAATTAGCTTTCCCACTGGAAACATGGGAGAGGAAGAGAAAGAGAGAGAGAGAGACAGACAGACAGACAGACTAACTGACCGATATAGAGACAGAGACAAAGACACAGAGAGACAGAGACAGAAAAAGAGATAAAAAGAGACAAACATTCAAAAAGTGAGAGACAGAAAATGAGAGACAGACTGAAACAGAGAATATGGGTGTATGTGAATGTGTGTGTGATTCAGGTCTCACCCAAGGGGAAATCCCCCCAAATCTCTATCATACTAAACTAGGGATAAAAACATCATGGAAGTTCTGGCTCTTCACTTGTTGGCTTTGCTCCAGCCTCTCCCTGAAAAGAATCTAAGACCAAAGTCTCTTCTCTAAAAGCCAGGAGTAAAAGATCAAGGATTTCTCCCCTGCCAAGCTCTCCCCAATTCAATGCCTCATGTCCATGCTTATTTGTATCAAATATTTATTTTCCACCAATGAGGAGAGTCTTATGTAAATGAAGCTTGAGAGTCCTGGATTATTTAAGGGCCAGTCAGTGAATGGCTGGAAAAGGAAATATCAATCCCAGAATCACATGGCCTCATTAATTTTTTTTTTTTATTATAGCTTTTTTAGTTACAAAACATGTGCATGGGTAATTTTTCAACATTGAGCTTTACAAAATCTTCTTTTCCAAATTTTCCTCTCCTTTCTCCCCCTCTAGAAAGCAGGTAATCTAATACAGGTTACAAATGTTAAAATATATGTTAAATGAAATATATGGATACATATTTATACAGTTATTTTGTTGCACAAGAAAAATAGTATCTAGAAAGAAAAAAAAAACCTGAGAAGGAAAACAAAATTACAAGCAAACAATAACAGAAAGAGTAGAAATGCTACGTTGTGATCCACATTCAGTTCCCACAATCCTCTCTCTGGGTGCAGATGGCTCTCTTCATCACAAGATCATTGGAGCTGGTCTGAATTATCTCATTGTTGAAGAGAGCCACATCCATCAGAATTGATTGTCCTATAATCTTGTTGTGTACAATGTTCTCTTGGTTCTACTCACTTCCCTCAGCGGCGGTTCATGTAAGTATTTCCAGGCCTCTCTGAAATCTTTCTGCTGGTCGTTTCTTACAGAATAATAATATTTTATAGCATTCATACACCATAACTTATTCAGTCATTTTCAGCTGATGGACATCCCCTCAGTTTCCAGTTTCTGGCCACCAGAAAAAGGGCCGCCACAAACATTTTTGCACATGTGGTACATGGCCTCTGAATAACTCACCATTTTCTTGTTTGGTGGAGTTTCTGGACTGATGGATCAAGGGAATGATGTCAATGCAATTTACACATAAGACAATTGGAGAACTCGTCTTCCTCTTCACTAAGGGGATGTTCCCCCTGGAAGCCAGACTGATTTCAATCCTGGGAGGAGTGTGACCTCTAAGGAGAATTAATGTCTCACAATTCTTTAACTCAGAGGAAGTCTCTGAGAAAACTGCAAATAGCTGAGATTTTGGTTCCTGTCTAGCCTCCCCAACATACTCTGTCTTTTCCCAAAAGAAATGTAGAAAAGTGCTCAGACAGTAAGAATCAGGTATGGGACAGCAATTTATTTCCCATAAGCAAAAAAAAAAAGGGCTAAACATTGGAGACTCACAAAATCCATTGGCAGAAAGACTTAAAGGAGGATTATAACTTAACTTGTAATTACTTTTATCCTGTCCAGGAGGCTGAGACTTAAACCTCCTCAGAACATCAAGCAGTTTCTAGGAGTGATGATACATGTGATTATATTTCCCTTCAACTCTGCTCATCCACCAGTCAGGGCCTGCAGCATTTAAGCTCATTTTCTCCTTGGTGGAAATTTCTGCTGCAGAAATGTCCCCCCCACCATCTGCTCTGACCCACCGAACCAGACTCCTACAACTCACAAGGTCACAGAAAGCAGGCAGGGACATGTAGAATCCTCCTTTGACATTAGCATGTGGTCGAAATTTCTCTACCTTTCCAGGAATGCTTCACATTACCCTTTTACATTCATTCTCTCTCTCTCTCTCTCTCTCTCTCTCTCTCTCTCTCTCTCTCTCTCTCTCTCTCTCTCTCCTCCCTCTCTGTCTCTGTCTCTCTCTCTTTGTCTCTGTCTCTCTGTCTCTGTCTTTCTGTCTCTCTGTCTCTCTCTCTTAGGTTAAACATGCAATTCTTCTATACATATTTCCTCCATTATCTTGCTGCACAAGAAAAATCAGATTAAAAAAAGAGAGAAAGAAAAAAAAAGCAAGCAAACAACAACAGAAAGAGTGAAAATGCTGTGTTGTGGTCCACACTCAGTCCTCTCTCTGCATGCAGATGGCTCTTTTTATCACAAGATCATTGGGAATGGCCTGACTCATCTCATTGTTGAAAAGAGCCACGGCCACCCCAGTTACATATACTTTCTCTTTTAGTCAAAATGGCCCACTCGCTGCCCTCCCTCCAGCAAACGTCCCCAGTCTAACCCCCCTTCCCCCGAGTTTGTACTACCTCTCCCCATCTCTAAACTATACTGCTCTCCTCATATCTTTCACTTCTAATCTCTAGCTTTGTTTAAGGCACAGCAGGGAGAGGAATGGAAAAAAACTGGAGCTAGAAGATCAGAGTGGAACTGACTTTGGAGGCAATTTGCTGGATAATGTGATAGGATCAAGGGTGAACATAGAAGTGTTTTTCTTGGCAGGGAAAAGGGCAGCCTCATTAACTGAGATTAGAGTGAAGGAGGATGTAGTGGAGGAAGACTTCTAAATGAGGTGAGGTGAGGAGGAAGAGACAGGAGGCAGTTCTAGGAAGAGCCTCATTTTTTTTCATTGAAGCATGAGGTGAGCTTTAGCTGAGGGAGTAAAGGGTGAGGCTTGAGAAGAGATGGTTTGGGGGCCCTGAAGAGGTTGGGGAGGAATAGAACCTTTGAGCCCAGGGAGGCTCAGCTCAGTTTAATTGGTGACGTGCCAGTTAGTGTGATTTTAGTACAAAAGGGGAGAGAAACATGGGTTGAAGCTCAGAAAGGGCGGAAGGAATTGAGGGCGGAGGAGAGTATAAAGCTGAGTTAGTTTGGCAAGGAGGTGAGCTTGAGGAGGAAGCAGAGTATAAGTGGAATGGGATAATGGCCTGGAGAAGAACAAAGGCAGGGAGAAATGGAATCCCACAAAGGATGAAGAACTGGTTGTGGATTGTAAACATAGGGCCAGATGAAAAAGATAAAAAGATTATAATCAAATAGGAAAAATTGGATGTTTGTAAACATGGGCTTGGAACGCATGGGTGCAAGATGACATTAGTGGGTGATCGTGACTGGGTGCACTTTGGTGGAGGGAAGAATAAGTCGTGGGAACTAAATGGAGTAAGGATCCGGGAGGTTGACATTTTTGAAGGGACAACGATATATATGCTGAAGTTCCTTGGGAGCAGGACGGGAGCCGAGGAGAGAAAAACTGTGGGGCAGACACTGACCTTCCCCAAAAAAGAAGGAGAATGGGGGTCTATCAATAGCTGCACCTGGTTGAGGGAAGGTTGCCTGTTGAAAGCAGTCAAGAGAAAGTACAGAAGGGCTGATGGGAAGCAGGTCATGGGGAAGCTGCAGTGGATCTGACCCAGTTCTGTGTCAGCCACCTTCATAGCCATTGGAACTCATGTTCTCATCCTTGGGGAGAATCTCACCCCACTAACTCACCAGTGGGTATGAAGCCCCTCAGTTACTCTGGCTTAGCCTGTCTCTGATAGTCTTCTGGGGCGTGGTCTCCACACCTGCTACAGCTTCATGGGGCCACAGGTGAGTGGTGGGTGCCAGATGAACCCCAGAGGGGGATGAGCCGCCCTGAAAAGTGCTCGGCTTCCCTGAACACCCTGTACCCCCAGGAAGGGGAGGTTTTAGAGGGACTCCAGGGAAGCCAGGAGGCAGAGGAGAGGAGAGAAAGATTTCTAGACACGGGGTCAGCTGGTCAAAATGGCCAGAGTCAGCAAATGGGGTGCCCTGTTCTAGGAACAACCAGGAAGTCAGCCTTGTCCTTAGGAGGCGTAGTGTGCTGGGGGAGTCAAGGGAGGAGGCTGGACAAGTAGGAGGAGGCAAGCGATGAAGGGCTTTGAAGGTCAAACAGAGGATTTTCTATTTGATCCTGAAGGGGGATTATTGACTAGACCTGACATCTTAGGGCATCATGTCAATTATATGTAGGAAGTTTGTTAGAGGGTTCCAAGATGGCCTCCGAGGTCCTTCTGGAGTTGGGCTGACGCCATCCCAAAAGAGAACAGGCCAGATTTCACGCCCTGTGCCGTTAGGGCGAATGCCTATCTTTGATCTGGGGACCCGGGGTCATTTTTTCAGTTTTCTTTCAGAAATGGAAGTGCTGCCAAGCTTGGAGTGCTGAGAGATTGCATCAGAGAGGCAGGGTGTCTGTGGTCCTGAGAGGACGGGCCTCAGAGACAAGAGGGGCCAGGTTCGAGTCCAGCCTGATTCCTTCCTGATTGTGTAATCTTGGGCAAAATCATTGGCCCTCCCAGGTCTTGGGCTGATGATCTGCCGAGGGGGAGGGAGTTCCTCCCCAGGAGCTCCTCACACCAATGAAATCATGAAATCACTGCTGGGGAAGAAGAGAGAGAAAGAAAAAACCAGGAGTTCTTTTAGTCTATATTTACCTTGGTAAGTATTTCCGTAGTGGACAGTGGAAGAATGAGCCTCCTTTGGGCAGGAGGGTTCACTGGGCAAACTTGGCGAAGGTGCACATGAGGGCAAGTGGCCAGGGAGGCCTGCAGGAAAGAGTCCACGCACCGGACAGTGTCTCCTGTGGAACTCTGGGCAGAGGCCTCAGTCGGGCTTCTGTTTTCCTTTCCTTTAAAAAAGCCGTACCTCGGTTTTATTTTTAAATTTTAATTCATGCCTTTTTGTCGTTGGAACACATTTATTTCTGAATAGATCCATGATCTCTGCCTTAGCTGCTAGCCAAAGACAAGAAAAGAAAGAAGGGCTAAACCGACCAATGTCCAGAAGGGGGAAACATGCACTATTCAGCACCCCTGGATCCCCACCTCCGCAAACTGGCAAACTTCAGAGAGCTTGGAACCCTTTCTCTCCTCTTCTCTGAGGCCCAGTTCAGGCTATAGTGGTCGGGCTGTTAATTTTGTTTAGTTTTGAATTGTACAGAAGGTGGGACAGCTCGGTGGGGCAGTGGATAGAGCACCAGCCCTGAAGTCAGGAGGGCCTGAGTTCAAATGTGGCCCTTAACACTTCCTGGCTGTGTGACCCTGGGCAAGTCACTTAACCCCAATTACCTCAGGGGGAAAAATTACCTTGAAGTGTATGGAGCACCAGGCCTGGTTCAAATGTGACTGTAGACCGTTTGACTCTAGGCAAATAACTTAACTGTTGCTTGTCTCAGCCATTTCCCAGGGAGATTAATGATATCCAGGGAGAATAAAATGACCTGAGATTTATAAAGCACTCTGCAAATTTTATCTCACCATCAAAATAACTTTTGCAACCCAAATACCCTTCCTACGTCTCCACTCCCTTCTTTTGGCTTTTTGATCTGTATCACTAGTGTTTGTATTTATTAATAGCAACCGACAAAAATGCTTTTTCTTCTTGCTTTACCTCCTTTCTCCCTCCCTCCCTCTCCTTTCCCACTCTCTCTCTCTCTCCCTTCCTTCCTTCTCTTTGCATCATTACATATAAGCTTTCTAGAGAAAGAACTGATAAATAGAAATATGTATAGGATAATTTTACATGTACACACACGTATACCTATTTGTGTCTAACAGTCCTTTGAGGAAAGAAAAAAAGAAAATTACTTGCTAGTCTTGTTGCCTATTTGAAAGGAATAGCAAATGATGCCTCAGAGATGTGTCATTTCATAGGCAATCATCCTTTCCGTTGTCCTATGTTATGGAAATGTTTGTTTTATGACAAATTAAAAATAAAATTTTAAAAGGTAAGGCTCCTGTTGGGGTAAAGGTGTGGGCAGAGGTGAAGAGACTATCTCAGAAGGATGTAATAGAAAAATAAAAGGCATCAGTTGACTTTTATTACTTTTAAAAATATTAAATGTAAACACTATCACTTTTTAAAAGGGAAAGTGATAAAAGAGATCCTAAGAAGTTCCTGGATTATAAAGTTTGGCCCTGAATAATGTGAATTTAAACTCCCCAAGCCGGGAAGGCTTCAGGTCTCTCCGAGCTCCAGCATGGAGCCCTTCGTTCTTCTCCACAAACACTCCCTTGTACTGTTTGGTACCAGGGATGTGTCGCCTCCCAAGTAGATCGGAAGCTTCTTGGGCTTCCAGGATTGTTTTTAAGCTTTGAATCAATACCCCCAGCCCCAGCCCAGAGCCTGGACAGAAGCGGGAGTTAACGAACGCGTATTAAATCAGCTTGCTCACAATAGGCGCCTAATAATTGCTTGACAGGCAGATGCCCGGGAGATCGGGGTCTGGCTTGGTCCCAGGGGGCACTGCGTCGCCAGCCTCCTCTTGCCGCAGCCTCTTTCGCTCCTCTGGACTGTCCCTCAGCTCATCTGAGAATTTCTCGGCGGAGGTCCTGGAGGGATTGACCTTCTCTTTCTCTGGCTCAACTGACAGATGGAGAAACTGAGGCACGGGGGAAGTGACTCGCGCAGGGTCACAGAGCTCTGCCTCCAGGCCCGCGCTCTGGCCACGGTCCCACGGCCAGCCCGCGACCCAGGCAGGAGGAAGGAGCCGGGAAGGGCATGTGAGCAGAGGCTCCGGGTCCGAGCCCGCTGGCATCCGTGTCCTGTCCGCCGCCAGTGTCTCAGTGGATAACGCTGATGACTCCCACTCCACCTGGAAGGGTGTGATCGTTTAGTTAATAATTAATAATTATTAATTAATAAATTGGGGTGGGGGTGGGGCGGAGAAGCAGGAGCCCGCTGCCCGCAATGGACCGCCCCGTGCCTCAGTTTCCCGGAGCTTCTCCTCGCTTCAGCCCCAGAATGAAGCCCAGCTTCAGCAAAGGAGAGCCCAATCTCGATTGGCTCCAGGGAGCACGAGTCACCTGTCTCGAGGGCGGGCGTGGAATTACCAAGATGGCCGCTTCGGAGGCGAGGCCGCCAGTACGCCTGCGCCAGCCTGCCCCCGCCTGGCTTCGGGTACCCGGGCTTCAGCGCCTAAGGGAAGCGGGGAGGGGGCGGGGCGTCCGGGTTCGACCCGTCGCCTCGCATTGCGTCGCGTTGCGCCGCGTCACGTCACGTGCCGGCGCGCGGCGACGTGGCGGCCATCTTGTGTTGTCGGGGCTGAGGGCTGACTGGGACTCCGAGAGACTCTCCGTCCGGGACCGCAGGTAACCGGCGCCCGCTCTCCCCGCCGCCCGGGGCCCCGCCGGGCCACCCTCGCCGCTGCCTCCCGGAGCCTGGGGCCCGGGCCCGCGCCCGCCTTGCCTTTACTGCCCCCGCTGCCACCGGGCCCGCGCCCAGGCCGCCCCAGCAGCCCCGGGCTCGCCTCGGGCTGGCGGCCGAGGGACACGTCAGGCGCCCGGGGCCGCCCCGGGGCCTCCGCCCGAGTGCTGCCCACTGCCGCCCGCCCGCCCGGCCCGCCGGGGACTGTACCGTACCGGGGCCCAGCGCCGGGCCGGGCCGGGCCAGCGCTGCGAGGGAGCCCCGCCCGGCCCTTGGGCCGCGGTGGGTGGGCGGGGAAACTGAGGCCGGCGGCTGAGGGGCCGGCGCTGGCCCAAGGTCACGCTGCCGTGGGGCTGGAGCCGCGCGAGGCCGCCCTGCGACCGGCCCCTTCTTCCCCCCGAGGGGGAAACTGAGGCCCGGGTCCGTTGGCGCTACCCCCCCCCCCCCCCGGAGTCAGGCCGGGGGCCGGTGCTCCCACCGGCTGCTGTCTCCGGGGCGCTGTCCAGCCGCGGCCGCGCTCGCCCCCAGTCTCTTCCGACTGGCATCCCCATTTTACAGATGGGGACACTGAGGCGGGCAGAGGCGTTGAGTGACTCGTCCAGGGTCACCCAGTTCGGGAGTGTCTGAGCCGGATTTGAACTCGGGGTTCCTCAGCTCTGCTCCCTGGACCGCCGGTTGCCTCTAGTCCAAGGTCACTTAGGTATTGGCTGAGCCCCGGAGGACCCCGGGTCCTCGGGAGGTTTGGTGACTGATCCAGGGCCAGCTCGGCTCTGGGCCCTTTCAGGTAGTGTGGCCGGATTCACATCCAGGACCCCCGGCTCCTGCACCCTGCGTCCTCGAGGGTTCTCAGCGAGGGCTGGGGGGAACTTAGCCAAGCTCACGGAGGCCAGTGTTCCTTTAGCAGGTGAGGAAACTGAGGCCCCGAAGGCGCAGGGACCCGAGGGAGCGCGGCCCCAGCTGACGGATGGGGCACGTGGGCAGCGGCTCCGGTGCCCGGAGAGGAGCCTTCCCGGAGCCGGCACTAGTCTCCCAGTAGTTTGGTAGCCGCGTTTCAGTCCCGGAAGGAGTTTCCCTGGGATCCTGTCACTTGTGCGCGTTCTGAAACCTCCTGAGAAGCAGCCGGGAATAGACCCCCAAAGGGACGCACTCCCCTGGACTTGGGGTCAGAACCTGTGGAACTCTTGTTGGTGGTGGCCCCTGTCCCTCCCAAGCCAGAGGGCATGTGGTATTGATGTCCACTTTTGACTTAATAACCTGGAGAAGAGCAAGTTCTATTTATTGGACTTAGTCACTGTTGTGGAGGAGTCCTTTTAAAATGCCTCCTTTTTCAAAAATATTCTTTTTTTAATCTTCCTTTGTTTTTACAATTCTTTCTGGGCATCGTTACGTTCTGCACTATTTCCCCATTCTATATAGATCGCAAGTAATTCCTCTTACTCATTGACATTTTTATGTGTTTTTAGCAGTTACTGTAGCAGCTTGCAGAGTGGACAAACTGGTATATAAACTTGGCTGTTGCATCAGGAGTTTCTCATCAGACCTGACACCAGGAAACAATTTCAAAGTGGGATGTGCTTGGAAAATTGACATGATTCCACTGACATTTAATTCTGAGAATTGTGTTCGCAAATGGTATCAGGGTTACTAGAAATAGGAGTTCCACATCATTTTGGCAATTGATGTATTTTTCAATTTGGAAATCATTACCTATTTTTAAGAGTTGAGTTTTGGAAAGCCACTGGATGTATTTGTACAAATGTGAAAAGTTGTTCATATATTGTATAGCCAGGTATGTATTGGCTGTTGTGGAAGCTGTCTAGGGAGAATGGGAGGGTGAAGAAACTTACAGAGTTCAACTACTCTATCCCTTTTCTTTTCAATATGAAACTTAGATCCTCTCTCTATAACTTCTTTGGCTGGGGGAGGAAGGAAGGGTTCTCTCTTTTTAAATTCACCCTCTCTTTCCCCACTGTCCTTTTACTGGGCTGTCAAGTTTTAGGTAGATTGATTTGTTTGACTATCAAAAATTTTTATTGGGGAAAAAGCTAAGAATGCTTATTAAATTCAGGTAACACATCAAAAAAATTTGGTGTGAACTGGTTTGGCAGACTCTTTGAAGCTACCTGGTCTCCAATAAAAAGTGCCTTTAATGAGACAGATGCCATACTGTTACTGGTATTTTTCAAGAATAGCCATTTAATGAAGGAACTTGTTGAGGGGGTGTATTGGGAAGAAGAATCACTAGTAATTCTACAGTTCAAAATATAAATTATATTGAAAATGTGAAGCATTTGGTGGGTATCTTTTGACTTGCAAAATTACACACTTAATGAATATAATCAGAAAATCTTCTGTTCATTCTAGTTGGCTGCATTTCAGCACATGTAGCCTTTCTTGAGTTGGTAAAGAATTGCTCTTTACCATAGCTTTTATGAAATCTTCTTTTAAAGATTTTAGGGATTTTTTTCAGCTGATTTGGCTGCCTTCATGTGAATGTAGGCTTTCATGATATTGGTTGGTGTTAAATATAGTATTCTGTTCCTCATGATAGATTTTAGAATCCTTGGTTTAAAGTATCAATACTTTATTTTTATTCACATATTAGAGTTCATTCATTTATTTCTGTTTTGTCATTTCATTTCCATTACCTAAATCAAAGTAATTGTCTTGCTTTAGAAGCTTGCAAAGATGAGGATATTGTGCATCATGCAGATGGGGGAGCTTCTTGGATGAAAGATACCAGTAAAAGGGCATTAACGATTCGGAAAGATCCCTTATTTACTTGATAAATTGAGTTTAAAAATGTAAAAGTATGACTTTGTTGTAATTCCAATATATACAGATTTTCCGCCCCTCTCATGGTCTTTTGGTAACCCTTTTTTTTTTTTTAACTTGGATAATTGTTAACTGTTTTTGTACATTGTTATTGAAAGATATCTCTTGATAGTAATTAGTTTGGCTGAAAAGATCTGTATCATTTCCACATTGTTTATCTTTGTTTTTAAGTATCTGACTTGGTGATTAGATACTTAAAGCTTTCCTTTTTGTTTCTCTGTGGTTAATTATAGGACTATTACTCTTAGGCTGAAACTAGACTGTAAACCAAGGTCTTTTGGAAGGGAGTTTTGTGCCCAGTTCTTTCTCCTTTAACATTCTGGATTAACTTTTTTTTTCCCCTTTTGCAATCTGGATTGGTTTAACATTCTTGTGTATTGGTATTCAGGCATTTCTCATGAATACTTTGGTTCTAAAACACACAATCTGTTGTTCAAGTTTTAAATCAAAATTGCTGATGAGTAACTCCTATTATTTATAAACAGAGCCAAATAAATAATGTAGGGTGCTCTGTGAGTTATAGAAATGATTTCAGGAAGTAGATATTCTTCTGGAATAAGTCACTCATCTTTAGAGGTAAATGTCTCTTACTTTATGGGTCCTAGAAATAGGGATAGCCCTTTAGGGCAGCCTACTGAAAATGTTTAAGATTTATTTTAGGCAACCTGAAGTTTCTTTAGTTGTACTCACATTAACCAGTGCTACTTTCACTCCATCTTCTTTTCTTATTTCCTAATGAATTCAAGAAGCATTTATTATCTCCTGGTTGTTGTTTAGTTGATTAATTGTTTTTTAATCTTTGTGATCCCGTTTAGGGTTTTCTTGGCAAAGATACTGGAGTGTTTTGCCATTTCCTTCCCTAGCTCATTTTACAGATGTGAAAACTGAGGGAAACTGTTAAATTATCCAAAGTCACACAGTTAGTAAATATCTGAGGCTGGATTTGAATTCAGGTCTTCTTCACTTCAGGGCTGGCACTACTATCTCTGCCATCTAGCTGCCCAGTTATCTCCTGAGAATAAAAAAATTATGTAACAGAAGGATTTCAACTAATACTAACTTTATATTTTCCATCTGTTAAAAGAAAGAATTGGATATGAGCTTTTAAAGTTGGTAGCAACATTGTCGAGTGTTTTTAATAGGAGTTTTATTGCCCAGATAGGGGGCACAGTGGACAAAGTGCTGGGCCTGGACACATCCTCTCGGGCACTGAATAGCCACTCACTCTTAATAGCTTCACCAAGAAAGCCCCGGATGGAGGCAGGGAGAGTCGGACCTGGCTGAAGTGACTGAACAATAACAAGTTTTCTTTCTATAGTTGTATTGATTATAACCTCTAAGTTGGCCTCTTTAAGGAAGAGGCTTCAAGTTAAGCCTAGGACACGTGCTTGCTGGGTGGATGTGTAACTAGGAAAATTGTTTTGCCTGTTACTGCTTCAGGCAACTTAACTCTCTAAGATAAATGTATTATGGGAATTCTCTCTGTAACAGTTGTGTCAAAACACATTTAATTGTTAGGTAGGGATGGCTGGATAGTCCAGTGGTTAGATTGGATAAGAGGGCCAGGCCTGAAAGGCAGGAACACTTATCTTCCTGAATTCAAACCCTGTCTCAGAAATGAACTTGTCTGTGTGATCATGGGCAAGTCACTTTACCCTGTTTGCTCATCTGTCAAATGAGCTGGAGAAAGAAATGGCAAACCACCGCCAAGAAAACCCTAAATGGGATCTTAAAGAATCAGACATGACTGAACAACAACAACAACGTTAGGTATTTTCTAAAAGCACAGAAAACAACATCAAAATATTCTTTGAACAAAATTTGAACTGGAATAATGAGTCTATCATTTTGAGATCTGATTATTAGAGTACCTTTTTTTCCAGACAGTTCAGAATGCTTTTCCATAGCTAACTTTTTTTGTTGTTTTTGCGACTTTGTTTTCATGAGGTTGGAGGAGATACTGACTTCAAGAAAAACAGTAGGGAAACTGAGTAAATGTAATGTGTAATGTGGAGATTAGAACACTAGAGCCACTAGAACATGTTCTGAGTATTTTTGCTAGGTTTGTATGTAAATTTCATTCAGTAAATATTTAAAAGAATTAATTATTCGGTCAATGTTACACAGTTGTTCATTTAGTTGGTGGTTTACATGTCAGAATCAGACCCTCTGGGTTTTGTTTGTTTTGTTTTTGTCTTTGTGTTTTGCTACTTTGTTAGCTTGCCATTGGTTAAGTGATTGAAAAATTGGTACTTCAGTAGATTACATGGAATAGCAGAAGGAGTATAACATGACTCTGGAAGCGGGAACCCTGGGTTTTCGTCACAGTTGTGACATTTAGTAGTGATGGGTCCATCAGCAAGTGAGTTTACCTTACTATTCTTTGTTTTTCTCATCTATAGACTGGGAGGAGAACACTTTTGTTGCTGGCCTTAAAGGATTATGGCAAAGGAAAAAAATTGTAACCCTTAAAGAATTATTATCTGCCATCAGCGATCAAAAGAAGGTGTTGATGAGTTGGGTTTTGGATATCTGAATGCTGCCTGTGTAAAAGCTGAATTTTTCCCCCCAGTCTTTTTTTTTTGTTTGTTTGTTTGTTTCTTTCCTTAGAAAACAGAGTACACTTAATACAGTTTAACCTTTCTTGATGACTCAAAATTACTATGATTTTTTTCATCATGTTTTTTGTTATAGATCATGAACTAGTGAGTTTTTTACCATTTAAAAATATTTGGGGCCATACAGCCCTATGTTTATGTGGTTATTCCTATTGATATTTACCATATTAAAAATTAAAATATCTTATTAATACTGTAAAAGTAGTTTTGACCTTGTAGACATCCTGAAAAGGTCTCGGGGACACCTGAATCCTTAGACTTTGAGAAGTGCTGTTCTCGGTGGTTATGATTATCATAATAATTAGAACAGGTTCTTTAGTACTTTACAATTTGCAAAATACTTTCCCAATATGTCATTTAATCTTCACGATAACCCTGGGAGACAGGAGCTATTTTCATGTTGCACATGAGCAAACAAATGAAGGCAGACAGGTTAAATGACCTGGGATGGACAGTAGATAAAAGTACTGGGCCTGGAGTCAGGAAGACTTAAGATCAAATTCAGCTTCAGACACTTAATAGTTGGGTGACCCTAGGCAAATCACTTCAACTGTCTGCTTCAGTTTCCTCCACTGTAAAATGGGGATAATAGCACCAACCTTCCAGGGTTGTTGTGTGGATCAAATGAGACAATAAGTATAACAGATTAGCATAATACCTGGCATATAGTAAGTGCTATGTAAATGTTAGCTATTTTAGCTATTATTATTGCTCAGGGTCACATAACTGGTACATATCTGAAAGAGAATTTGAATTCAGGTTTTCTTGACTCTAGGTATAGTGCTTTATCTATAAAACCATCTACTTAGTTGCCTTCAGTGATGATTTACAACATTTTGTTGAATTATTATAAGATATGCATATGTTTTCCTGAATTGGTCTCTTATGTTAACTTGTTTAATTAAATAAAATGGAAGATTATATGATCTAGACATTCTGACTACCTTTCTGTAGAATGATTAAATCAAAAGTTGAAAGTAGCCTTCTCTAACTTGTTCTGTTGGTCTTATTTAAATTATTTTCACTTTTTATCCTTTGATATTTGTAGTTTTCAAAATAACTTATTAGTTCAGCATTCAAATATACTTCTTCCTGTTCAGCTTCATCAGTCTTTCAGACTTTCAAGTTATTGGTACTAATGATAACTAAAAATTGATTGTAGTTTTGCTACTAAGAAAATAAATATGATTACTTCTCTGGGCATTTACTTCTAGTTTTACAGGAGTTATGTTTTTGTGTACCGGGTCCTTGAAGTTGAGCTTTGTTTGTACAATAATAATGTTTTTGTAGTTATAATAGAGGAATCATTACATCAGGAAGTTTTAGGCTATATGATGATTTAACTTCTTGAAGAATGGAGAAGCAAAAAACAAGCCCTGCTTTCTGATGACTGTTTTGACTAGTCAGTCAACATTTATTAAGTGCCTACTGTGTGCTAGCACCTGCACAGTCTCAGGATACAAAAAGAGCCAAAAACAAGCAGCTCTGCCCTCAGGGAGGTCACAATCTGAGGGAGAAGAGGCCAGCAAACAGCTGCAGACAGACCAGATGCACTCTGGGTAAATCAGGAGGGCGATCTCCGAGGGGACTGGTAACCTCAGGAAAGATGGCTTAACTGGATCGCATCGAGGGAGAGTTGCCTCTCTTCTTGAGTCACTTGAGTCTAATGGCGAGATGGTTTTCATCCACCTGTTCTGCCAGGGGGAGTCTTCACATCTTGGAGTAGACAATCCCATCATTGTCGTGGGCTGCAGGTCGATTACCTGTGACATTGTTTGGCTCTTCTGCTTGAGGCGGTTTTGCCAGGATGACAACTCTATATGCTGCAGCTTCTTGTTGAGGAGTTGGGTGACCCCAGAGGCGGATAACTCACGAGCAGCCCCACCCAGGCAGATGAGCAGCCCAGAGATGCTGGCATTTTCTGTGTCCCGTACACCTCACCTGTCCTCAGAGGGAAGGCACCGAAGTTAAGGTGGGCTGAGGAGGCTTCTTGCAGAAGCAACAGACCCCAGGAGGGAGAGAATTCCAGGCATGAGGGATTATCAGAAGAAAACTTAGATTCAGAAGATGGAAGGTGTTCTGTGTGTGTGCCAACTTGAAGCATCACTGTCACTGGTACGGTATTGGTGAGGGAAAGTGAGCTATAAGAAGACTTGAAAATGAGGAGGGGACCAGGTTGTGAGGATTTTTGAAGACCAAACAAAGGATCCCCTATGTTGAAAGTAATAGGCAGCCACTGTTTATTGGGGGTGAGGTGGGGGGAAGGTAGGTATGTGGTCGCTTTGAGAGCTAAGTGGAGCATGGGTTGGAGTAGGGAGAGACTTGGAGCAGGAGGATCAAGTCACAAACATGAGGCAGTTGAGTCTGCCCAGTCTGAGAAGTGAAAGGGACACAGAGGAGAAATGTTAGGGAGGGAATGGCAGCATTCGGCCACTGATTTAATGTGGTGCCTGGGAGGATGGTGGTACCTTCCACAATAATAGGAAAGGAAAGGAAAGGGTGGCGCTCAGAGGGAAAGATAAAATGAATTCCGTTTTGGAGATGTTTCATTTAAGATGTCTATGGCACTGGCATTCCAGATGTGTAAAAAGCAGTAGGAGATGCAAGACTGCAAGATGGGAGGAAGATTAAGGTGGACTAAGAGTTCTGAAAGTTGTCTGTTGAATTATTCATCGAAACCTTGGGATCTGATGAGGTCAGGAAAAGAAATATTAAAGGAGTAGAAGAAGGCCTGGGACAGAACCTTGAGGAATATTTGCTTTTTGTTTGTTTGTTTACTAGGTATGTTGTGAATGCAGATCCAACAGAGGAGACAGAGAAGGATGGGTCGGATAGTCAGGAGAAGAACCAGGGCAGAACAATTTTACAAAAACCTAGAAGAAAGAGAGTGTCCTGGGAAGAAGGATGATAGGCCGTGCCCCAGGCAGCAGAGAGGCCAAGAAGGGTGAGGTATTAGGTTTGACAAGTAAGAGATCATTAGTAACTGGAGGGAACAGTCTCAGTTAAATGGTGTGGTTGAAAGTCGGTTTACAAAGAGTTAAGCAGACGGTGAGAGGAAGTGGAGACACATATGGCTTTCTCATGGAATTTAGCCACAAAAGGAAAAAGAGTTGGCAGATGATAGATAACGGGGGAGATGGAGGAGGATATTTTGAGGATGGTGGAGATGGAGGTATATTTGTAGGCAGAAGGGAAGCAACCAGTAGGCAGGGAATGAGTGAAGGTGTATCAGAGTTGAGATGAGAGGGGACAGTCTGCAGAAGACAGGATGGAATGGGATCATGTGCCCCTGGAGAGGTTGGCCACCTCACTTTGTGAGACAAGGGTGGGAGAAGAGCTCTGGGGAAGGGCTTCTTTTTTGTGTTTGTTTTTTTTTTTCTTTTCTTAGTAATCTATGAGACAAGGCTCTCGGTGAAGAGAGTATGGGGGGTGTGTGGAGTAGCTGTTGGAAGAGTAAGGAAGGATGAAAAAGTTTAGGAAAGCCATTGTGGAGAGTGGAAAAGTGAATGGATTCGGAAGGTAGGAAAGGCTTGCCTTGCCATGTTGAGAACCTGTTTGAGATTATGTAACATAAACTTGTAGTGGACACAGCCGATAAGTAATACATGTTTTTCTCCAGCTTTATTCAGGAGTATGTAAGAGGGATTGAAACCCTTGCCTAGTGGGAATAATCCAAAACTGGGGTATAGCATGAAGGGCCCCAGGATTCAAGAGAACAATGTAGACTTGAAGTGTTTCACTAAGGAGCCAGGATGAGAAGGGAAGAGAGTAGCTACTACAGGGATGACGGCTTTGAATGAAGAAGGGTTAGAAGGATTGAAGGTCATGGTGAGAAGAAGAGCAGGGTTTGCAGGATAAAAGGAGAGGTGGAATATCAACAGATTATGATTAGATGATGGAATTTTGTTCATGATTTTGGAAGTGTAATATAATTTATAGACGATGACAAAATCCAAGATGTGAATATCTTTGGGTGTAGATGAGATGGAGTGGAAGAATAAGTCATGGGAAATGAGTAAATTAAAGAATTGAGAATTTAGAGTATTTGAGGAAATACCAGTACATATGGTATAATTTGTATGGTTTATTCCAGCCTTAGAACGGGCTGGAGTTGGAGAGGAAAGAAAGGCAGTGAGCCAGACACTGAACATACTGAGGAAAAGTGAGTGTCCTGATGGTTACTAAACAACAACTCTCAAATTTTTGATTGGGTAGGAGATAAGGACTGAGTAAATCTCAGAGGCCGGGGTGGGGTGGGGTGGGGTGGGGTGGGGTGGGGGGTTGAGGGTGGGGTGTTACTGAATGATAATGGTATATTGAAAGACTAGAAATGGCAGTGGGAAGCAGGGAGGAGTCCATCTTCCCCACCAGGATGGGGGAGTCAGAATACATTCATTACTGGAAAAGGGTAGTCAGGAAAGTGAAGTATCAGGTGAACCGACAGTAAGTGCAAGAAAGATGAAGGAAGAAAGGAAATGATCAAGATAAAGTCTAGTTTATTACCTGTGGAACAAATGGGTATTCCAAAGAACAGATCGGAAGAGTCAGGTAGCTATGAAGTGGAAAGTTGGGTTGAAATGAATGGGAGGAGGAGTAAGGAAAGGGTCATTGGTAAGGACAGCTTTGCACTTGGCTGAGATGACTGAAATAGAATGATTGTGACTACAGCTGGGTGCATCCTCAGGTAAGGTTGTTCCAGGGCTGGCAAGTGTGAGGGGAGAGGGAGGGCAATGAGAAGAGGAAAAAGTTTGTGGGAGGGGGGGAGGGAGGTGGGAAGCCAGGTAGATCTTGAGAAGGTA
Source organism: Sarcophilus harrisii (assembly GCF_902635505.1). Classification (NCBI taxonomy): domain Eukaryota; kingdom Metazoa; phylum Chordata; class Mammalia; order Dasyuromorphia; family Dasyuridae; genus Sarcophilus; species Sarcophilus harrisii. The sequence continues at coordinate 456,324,775 of NC_045429.1, forward strand.
TATTTGGTGGAAGTTGGAAGGCCTGTGCAAGACAGGTACTGAGAAGGAATAGGAAAGTAAGATTTGGTGATTCAATACCAATTGCCTGACTTTTTTTTTTTTTTTTTTTTTTTTGCTTTTTTAATATAAGAATGGTTAAGTAGCTGGTGTGAAATTGAGGAATTATTTATAAAAATGGTAATAAAACCCATGATAAATCCAGAGTCAGGTCTTGAATGCAGCATCAGTGGTAATTTTTTTTAGTCAGTGACTTTTACAAGGACATTTCAGAATTAGGACCATCTTAAGGTAGAAAATTATTTTCGAGGCGGCAGTTTCATAGAGAAGTTCAGCATTGAAAGAGTCCTTAAGCCTAACTGATAATTATAAGAATCCTCTTTAAAATATCTCAAGCCAAGTATTTATCAAGCCTTTCTTTGAAGACCTTCATTGATGGGGAACTAATCACTTATCATGGCAGCTATTCTGCTTTTAAATAGCTTTAATTGATAGAACTTTCTCCTTACATGTGTGCTTCTCTGATTTTTATTGCTCCTGGCTGTGTCCTTTGGTGCCAAGCAGAGCAAGTTAAATAACATTTCTACCTAATAGCCTTTTAAATACATTTTCTTTTTCTGTGACCTCTCTAAGCAAAATATCCGGTTTCTTCAACTGAGCCTCATATGACATGATCCATAGTCCTCTCACCAGCTTCTTAAAATGTGGATAAAACTGAAGGCTTGTTAATTTTCTCTCAGCACTTCTATTGTCTCTTCCAACAACAGCCACAGTCATCTTAGTTCAGGATCTCATCATTTCTCAGGTGGACTATTGAAATAATCTGTTCTTTACTGTCCTCTACGTTTGAGTCCCTTGCAGATTATATTTTGATCCCAAGTTCTTGTACCTGGAACATAGAAGATGCTTATGAAATGTGTTTCTCCCACGTCCCGCCTCATGCATTTGCATAGCCCTTGATTGCTGCCCCTTGGATCTTCAGGCTTTAGTTCAGGTGCCACCTCTCCAGTTGGCCTAGCCCGAGTCTCTCTACTTATTTGTACCCATCTTGTATTATTTATCAGTGAAGGATTCCTCGTAAGATGGAAGCTGCTTGAGGGCCCAGAGTAGCTGCTCTCTTGTGTTTGCTCCTCCCATGTAGAGGCCAGTGCATGGCACCTTTTCTATTTGGCCTCTACAGATTAAACTATGGAAAAGTTTGGTGACTTTGACAGGGTCATTCAGCCAGCCGGCCTGTGTCAAAGGCGGTGCTTGAAATCAGATCTTTCTGATCGCCAGGGTTGCTCTAGTTCTTAGTGCTTTTCAAGCTCCTATCAATTGATTAGAATCTATGATTTTGGATAGGATGGATAATTTCCTCATTACTGCTTGTGGTCCTGCATGTTGTCATTCCTGTCACAGGGACCCTTGACTTAGTTTTGCTGATGGCTTCTAAGGACTATAAGAGAGTCTGCCTTTATTACGTTATAGTAACCAGTATTTCTGAGGAAACCTCTTTCCTTGGAAGGTTTATGGAGGATTTTTATATATATATATATATGTGTGTGTGTGTGTGTGTGTGTGTGTGTTTTTGTTTTTTTAATGAGGAACTTTTTTCCCAAGGGAAATTTGTCTATTTATTTAAAAAGGATATCATTTTCTCGGACTTCATTTTTCACCTGTTATATGAAGTTGGACATATCACAAGGGATCAGAGGACCCTCTAACAAATAATTATATTTATAATACAAAAGTTTATGCATATGGAATTTTTTTTGGGGGGGGAGACTAAAGCTTTTTATTTTCAAAACATGCATAGGGGCAGCTAGATAGTACAGTGGATAGAGTACAAGCTCTGAAGTCAGGAGTATCTGTATTCAACTGTGGCCTCAGATATTTAACTCTTCCTAGCTGTGTGACTTTAGGCAAATCACTTAACCCCAATTGCCTCAGCAAAAATAATAATAATATTAATAAAAAAATATGCATAGATCATTTTCAACAAATTTTTATGTAAACCCTGGTTCACATATATAGATATATAAAATAGGCATTTTAATCTATTTTGGTATATTTACCAAATATTTACTTCTAATAAGCCATAGTTTTGTGACTCCCTACATATGGGATTGTGAACTTTGAGAATCTGGGCACAAGGGACCTTATCCAAGTCGCTTTATTTTTCAAATGAATAGATTGATATAAAATAAAACTTCATTGATAACATTTATCTTTATAGTAATACCAGTGTTTTATAAATTGAAGAGTGTAACTAAGCCACAGAATTGGAAAGAATTTTCAGCAGCTGTCTAATCTAAATTATAACCAAAAAAAGCCTCCAGCAAACGGTTGTTAGGCCCCTTTAAAGTAGGGTTTGGGGAGAGGAAGATTGGAGAAAGCCCACTGTTTCCCAAGGCAGTTGTTCTTTTGGGCACTTTTTACTGTTAATAGGAAGTTTTCCTGTTATCAAGATAATATCCTATTATCAAGACCAAAGTGGCTTCTTCAGAATTTCCTTACCTTACTCTGATTTCTTCCTTCTGGGCCAAACAGAACAAATGTAAAGTGTGGCTCTCCAAGTTCAGCACCACCTCTTGATATGGTCTGACCTAAGACAGTGCAGAGACTGTTTGAGTCCTCCTAGAAAGCTGTAGCTCTGTGTCTAACCAGGATTGTAGCAGCAGTTTTAGCTTCCCCTGTCATACCTTCTCTTATTCAGACAGATTGCTGTCTAAATATGTCTCCTTATTTTATAATTATGTTGTTTGGTTTTTAATTTAAGTGTAAGACTAGATATTTATTCCTCTTGAATTGTATCCATTACTGTCCTGAGTTGTCTTCTTTCTCACTTGGTGACTTAACTCCACTGGGTTCTATCTTTATGTAAATTGTTTATCTCTCTCTCTCTCTCTCTCTCTCTGTTTCTGTCTCTTGTCTGTCTCTCTCTGTCTCTTCTCTGTAATGTTCAGTTTCTTCTCAAGCCTTAATGATTCTACACCCCTATCGCTCACATTCATATTATTTCTCCACTCAAATGGCCACCAACCTAGTTCAAATTTCTTATCACCTTTGGATTGAATAATTGTCATAGCTTCCTAATTGATCTTTTTTGCTTTAAGTCTCTCTGCCCCCTCCAGTCCATTTTTTTGGTAGGTACTAAGGTGAATTCCTGTTGCATTCATCTGACTACTCATTAAACTCCAGTGGTCCCTCTATTACCTCTTAATATAAATGTTTGGCATTTAAATATGCTTCCAATTTACTTTCCCATACTTAATCTACATTACTTCCTTTCATGTATTTTTTCTGTTCAGCCAACATGACTCTTTTTGTTGCCCATTACACATGATATCTCTCATCTCCTATCTCTGGCTTTGCCTATATGGTCGTGTCAATGCCTGGAATATATTCTCTCTTTATATTTTACTTTGTACAAGCATACCTTGGAGATATTACTGATTCAGTTCCAAACCATCACAAGAAAGTAAATATAATAATAAATGGATTCACAGAAATTTTTGGTTTCCCAGTGCATTTTTAAAGTTACATTTATCCTATTCTACAGTTTTTTTAAGTGCTCATAAAAAATGTACATACCTTAATTAAAAAATACTTTGTTAAAATGAAAACTATCATCTGAGTCCTTTTGCTGGTGGAGATGGTTCTTGATTGAACAGGTTGGTGGTTGCTGAAAGCTGGGATAGCTGTGGCAATTTCTTAAAATAAGCAATAAAGTTTGCCCCATTGGTGAACTCTGCCTTTCATTTGAACACTTAGAGGCCATTGTAGCAGAGTTATTAATTGACTTAAATTCAATATTGTTGTCTCTTAGGGAATAGGGAGACCTGAGGAGAGGGATAGGGGATTGGAGGGTCAGTGGAGTAGTCAGAACACACACATTTATTGATTAAATTCATGGTATTTTATGGATGCAGTTAGTGGCACTCCAAAACAGTTATAGTAGTAGCATCAAAAAACACTGATTGCAGATCACTATGATTGATGTAATAAAAATGAAAAAGTTTGAAATATTGCAAATGTTATCAACATGCAATATAAAACCATGGTGTAAGCATATGCTGTTGGAAAAATGGTGCTGATAGATTTGCTTTAGGCAGGGTTGCCATAAAGCTTTAATTTGTGAAAAATGCAATATCTGCAAAGTACAATGAAATTATGTATGCATATATATGTATATGTGTTTGTGTCTGTGTATATATATATATATATATATATATATGTATATATATTTGCTTGCCTAAGTGGAAGTATTATTTGCATTTTCCTTCACCTTTTTGAATTTAACTCCTTGACTAGAAGAAATACTTGTGCTTAGCATATGGTTGCTTATGCTTACTGATTGATTCATTAATCTTACTTGATTGAAACAGGGATATTCTGATAAGATTTAACAACTGGCCCTCTGGGGAAAATATATGCACAGAACACTTTTAAACTTTAATATGCATTTTGAACATTAATTTAATAAACCTATTTAAACATCTCCATTATTTTCTTAAGTCTAGATAATCAACAAAAGAAATCAAGCCCTAATTATGTAGCATTTGCTGATTGGGGGATATAAATGTTCACACTAAAAATTGGATGTGGAGAACTGGTTCAATCTGACTGCAGATGGCTCTTGCCTACCCCAGTACGATTATCTGTAAAGATCTTTTTGCATTTTGATTCTTATCATCCAGTATATTGGATATCTTTTCCAGCTTGTGTCGGTTGGAACTTTGATGATCATGCCATCTATGCTTTTATCTGGCTGAGAGCAGTATTTATAATAAAGTATAGGCTGTTTCCACAATTCTTTTTTTGACCAGAATTAAGGTAGCATGCTGAAGCAAAAGAAATAGGTTTTTACTGAGATCTGTTTAATTTCTCGGAGCCTCTGGATCAGCAGGACTTAATTTCCTCTTTCTGAACCAAATAGTGACAAGGTTCCACAAAGCAATGCTTTGTGTATGTTCAAATTGATGCCTAACTACTGCCCCTTAAAGGATCAGGTGAATCCATTTTCAGAAGGATTTTTATAATGAATTAAACATTAACCTCTGTTAGATTTCCTGTTCTGGTACTTCTTGATGGTGTGACTATGCTTTTGATTGTTGAAAACTGTGCCAGTGAAAACTGAGGCCACGGTAGTGGGCCCCAAAATATTGTCAGAAGGTATGGTTATATAATGTCATTATTGGTTAATGAGAGTGGATTTGGGCGACATTAAAGGGCATATGCTGTGTGTTAAGGTAACGGTCTGTTGTGGAAATGCCATTGTTCTTTTCACAAGAATAAAGTAATCCAGTTCTTGTTTATGCTTTTTCACTAGCTTGCTGGCTGAACTTGGCCATTTCATAATTTGGGCCTCAGGTTGCTTAAGATAATTATCTTAAATCTCTATCATTTACATAATATGATTGTTATGAGTGATTTATTTTGGGTTTTCTTTCAGGATAATTTAGACTGATTGGTGGAGTCTTGGTCCTCTGTTTCTAAGAAATCTGTATGATTTTTCTTTTAGGATTTCTTGAAATAAGATCTTGCGGCTCTTTTTTGGTTATGATGTTATATGTTCAGGTAGTCTTGTAGTTTGTACATTTTTTACTTCTGTTTTCTAGGTCATTTAATTTTTACTTCTAGATACCATATATTTTCTTGTATTTTCAGTCTTGATTTTGTATTTAGTATTTCTTATCTCTATTTTGTCCATTCTAATTTTTAGGAAGTTTGTTGCTTGGGCAAGGTTTTTTACTTCTTGTGCCAAATTGTTAATTTTCTTTCTATTTCTATCTTTAATATTTAATACTTTTCTTATTTCCTTTATAATTTTCCTTGTAGTACTCATTTCATTGATTAAAAAAATATATATATATATAACTCTTTAAAAATATACTGCTTCATCTCTTCCAGGAATCTTAGTTGAGTTTGTGTCCAAGTTATGTTATTTTGGGACTTTGCTTATAGAAACTTTGGAGTCATTCTCTTCTAAGCTTGTGTCTTGAGTGTTCCTTTTTTAGTGATGAGATTCTCTTTTTGTGTACTTGTTCTTCTGTCCTGTTTCCTGACTTCTGACTTGATGTTAGGGCTAGGCTTTGTGTATTTCTTGAAGGAAGATCTGGGCTGATCCTCTTGCTATGTTTTCCCAGGATATCAGGGACAGCTCAGGCTGGGGACCTGGAGGCTTTCAGTGCTACTCAAGTCTGACTACTTCCTCCCTGGTCTGAATCCTGCAGGCTCCCTACTTGAGGTTTGGGGTCTGAACAACAGTAGTTGCTTGATGGACTTATTCTCTCCCCGCCTGCTCGGAAGCCCTTCTGGTTCAGAATGCCAGAACCACAACCTCCCTTTTGGTCTGTGATTGTTGCCTTGGTTAATTCCTCTGTAGGCTATAGAGTGGTTAGAAGCTGGAATGGTGAGCCACATGAATGCTCATGGGTCCTGAACTTCCTTGCCTCTGGACATTGCCTCAGGTCTGTCACCCAATCCACTTTTGGTATACTCTGGGTCTGTGACCTAGAACTGGGAAGTAGGCATTGGCTTCCATTTGCCACCTGTTTTTGGACCCTGCATGCTTTTGTATGAGTCTAGGACCTTGGCCAGGTGCCGTCTCTAAGTTGACCCAGGGACAGCTCAGACCCTGTCCTGAATGTCCATCAATCTCCTGTGCTGATCTGGCCTGTGGAAGGAAGTTCTGAGTTGTCTTTGGTTAAAGAGTGAGGATTCCAGAGGAATCCAGAGAAATTCCAGAAGAATAATTAGTTGAGATGAAACTATCCCAGTGAAAAGGTTTAATCTTGAAAAGGAGGGGAAGAAGAGAGGAACTAGGAAGAAAGAATTTTGGAATGAAAACATGGAGTTTGGAGGTCAAGGTAAGAGCAAGAATTGGCAGTGGGGAAATGGGGAAAGTGTTTGGAGAAATGATAGAAAGGGAAAATAAAAGCAATTGCAAAGAATTGAGTCAGAGCTTTGTCAGTGTTCTGTCATTCCATAATTCACTTATCATGCATTTACTGTGTGCCAATATGCTGTATACAAAGAAAGTCAGAAACACACCCTTTCTTAAGGAGTTTACTCTTGAGCTTGCTCTTTAATTGGGAACAAGAGCTGCAAGTGTTGGGTGAGCCAGGGTTTGGTACAGCATTTTATTAATATCTTGCACCAAGCTGTGTACGAGGAGCTCAGAATGCAAAAAGCAAAAGAGAGAGTCTTCAATCTCAAGGACCTTACATTCTATTGGGTGAAACCAATATGTACTAAAATGTTAAAAGTATGTTTTTCACATGATCTTGGGTGTTGAAAATGACCTTGAAAATTGAATGAAATGAAGGGGATTACATATTTAGAGCATCCTTTATTCTCTGAAACCAAGTACATCTTCAGGAACTGGCCACACTTGTCTTTTGAACTTTGAAATTCAAATGTCTGATGTTTTATCATTTGAGCAATCAGTGATTTGGCCAGGAATTAGGAAGAAATTGTAAGTTCTCTGCCTCTCTGGCTCATGCATACAATTCAAATCCTAGGAAAAGTATTTGCTCTCAAAGGTATATTATCAAAACTATAGGATCATTACTTTGGTGTGCCTGGGGTACTGATTTTGTTCTGATGAAAGAATGTGAGCTAGGACAGGTATGATAGTTGTCAAGAAAGGGGCAAGTGTGTTTGAATGTGTCGTGGCAAATAAACATTTATTCAACGTGGCACTATCTCTCCTGTGAAGCCTTGTGAAGCTCCTGTGAATTCTTGTTGTACATGGACTTTTGAAATTCTATAACTTTGCTTTCCCGGTGGTCTTTACAATAAGAAGGTAGAGGAGGTAGTAAGTAGAAGTTGAGCTATGCAGTAGAAATGGCAGCAGGTCCAACTAGGAATACACAACCAAATGAATGAATGAGATGAGTAGGCTGTTGACTGAGCTGCAAGGAGGAAGTGAAGCTTCTGACCTGTGTGGATACTGACAGGATCTTCCAGTTTAATTTAAAGGCTGGATAGACACTGCTCTGGATGGAATATCAAGCAAATTAGAGCATATGGGAACAGATAGTGAACTAGATCCATTTTTCACAGCTGGGCTCTGCGATGCAGTGACAGAAGCTGCCCAAACTTTGCCCTGAAGATATTATTATTGTCTTTTTATTTTTTTAACCTTTTCTGTTCTAATTAAATGCTTTTACTGACTGCTGTTATTTGGGTTTCTGTTAGCACATTCACAACTATATATCTAGACTCTAATTAATTTAATCTAATTAATTCAACTTATCCAGTTTTAGACTCTGTGGGTTTCACAGTAAACTGTGGCAAATGATTTACTAGAAATTTTCCCCCAAACCCCAATCCAGATCTTTCAGGATCTAATCTTGTTAACAAATGAATGACATTTGATATGCATGATACTTGAATATATGGGAGAAGATGGATCACCAAGGGAGAATGTGACTTGGTGGTAAGCAAATTATTCTTCTTTAGACCTTAGTCCTGTAAAATGAGAATTTATGACCTATTTAGCCATGAATGCTAGTATGACAGGCTTAGAGATTCATGTGAGGGAAGAGTAGTTTGACAGGGGAGAATAAGAGGTAAAAACAAAAAGCCATGTTTTTCTAATTTTTGTTTCAGAATGCAAGTTCAAATTTTAATTAGGTAATTTTTGCTTATTTTAAATCCAACAATGGTATAGTTTCTTATTCTTTTTAAAGAAGATTCATTAAATGCATCAATATGTAGCAACTGCGACATTGAACTCTGATGCTCATCACTGAGTTTGACATTATTAGAAACACAAACCCAAAATTATCTTTGCCCACAAGAAGATTATATTCTATTACAGGATATACCATCTACAGAGACGAGTTTAATGCAAAGTAGAAAGTGAAGGGGATGAGAGAAAAATTAGAGGAGGAGAAGAGAATACAAAGACTGGAGGAAATCAAGAAAGAGTGGCTATGAAAGCAATAATTACTGGTTTTATCCTGAACTTTCAGCAAAATTATAGTCCTGTATCTCTCGTCCCAAACTTGTAGAATTCATATATTCAATCGCTTTGCTTTTTCAACAGTCATTCATTTCTCAGTCTCCTTCAATTCTATATCTTGTTTTGACTACTCTTCAGTCTCCTTTGGAATATAAATCACATCCATCACCCTCTTTTCTCTCTAAACTCTTTTTCATGGGGGTGCCATTGTCTTTATGAATTCAGTTCTCATCCCTTTGTGGATGGTTTTCAAATCCATATCTCTAGTGCTAGTCTCTCTCTTAATCTCCAATCCTGCAACATCAGCTCCCAGCTGGACATTGTTTGTGGACACTCAGTTTGTCCAAAACTGATTATCTTTTCTCAACTCCTTCATTCCCTCTTTTTTGGAAGAGAAATCACCATAATGTCAGTTACCCAGATCTGGAGTCAGTCTTCATTCTTTCTCACCTTCCTAACTGCTCAGCACCAAGTCCTTATCATTCTGCCATAGTATGTTTTGATTCTGTTCCATACTCATCACATATTTCACCACTCTTCTAATTGTAATAAGGCCACTTATTTCTTGGATTTGCAATTGTTCCAGATTTGTTTTTCTGCTTCCACATTTTTAATCTCTATCCTTCACAAATCTGCCAAAATAATTTTTACTAAGGCATAGATCTGACTAGGGAAATCTCTTTCTCAAAAATCTACAGTGACTCCCTATTGCCTTTAGAAAAAAATGAAAAATCCCTGACCTCAGATTTAGGCACTAAATAGCAGGGGATTTAGGAAACAATTCTTCCTCGACAGCAGAACAAGAGGATAAAAAAACACTCCAAATCCTTGTAGCTTAATAGAGATAGTGATGACAAACATCAAAATATTTAATATATTTTACTAATTCAGACTGATTTGGAATTATCATAAATAATAGATTATGTGGAAAGTAATGAATTTATATTTGAGCTATGCTCTGTTTTATTGTGTATGTAGTTTTTAGGAATTATAAAGAAACCTGCAAAAGTTGTAACTTTTAAAGAATACACTCCAATGATTTTTAGAGATAATGGCTATGGGTATAAATCAAATATTTCAAGGATCATTCAGTTCTGCGCTGAAACTGGTTTAATCAAACTGAAATAACCAGTGAAAAATGAAAGCCTATGCCAAGAACTGACAAATTGTTGCTGTGAAAAAAGTACTCCTCAGAAAACAATCAGAAACCTTCAGAAGTACTTGACAGTAAGATTATTCTTGATTCCTGTACAGTGTTGCATAGTTTTCTTGAATTGGAAAAAAATATATCTAGAAAGACAATTTGGAAAAACATGAACTACCAACCATTTCTGTAAGGAACAAAACAATTAGGCCGAAGAAGGTAAAATGGCAGAGTTAGATGAAACACTAGCACCTCCTGTCAGCACACCTTTTCCAAACAACCTAGAGAAAATGCTAGACTGAAAAAAAGTCATTTTTCTATTGTGAGGTAGCTTAGGAAGACAGAGAACTTTGTAAATGCTATGGTAAGAGGTGGTCAGGAAGGCAGTGCAAGAGAGGCAGTGGTGGGGAGCATTTTAGCATTCAGGATCAGAAAGGAGGCTGAGTCAGCACCAGGGTAGAAAGAGATTGATTGTAGGGGCTGCTTGCTAGAAGTAGCACAAGGAGCAGGAATGCTCCTAGCTACCTAGCAATTCTGCTGCTCATTACCCAGTTCTGAATTACAGTTCTAGGATGGAGAAGAGAGAGGGATCTTAAGTGAGTGATACCTTAGCTATGTAGGACTGAACAAGAAATAAGTTTTAGGAATAGAACTTAGGAGCAGGAATGGCAGCTCTGTTCTAGCCTTTAGAGGCCCATAAGCCAACAATGAAATAACCAGGCAGACATCCAAGACCAAAGGGAAGCCAGTTTTATTTTCTCTGGACCCCAAGAACATCTTAATGGGTTAATAGTGACTGAATTAATCAAATCTACTAAAACTCTACTGCACAAAGGCAATGAGCTCAAATCTGGATTGGGAACTTGCAGAGGGTAATTAACAGTCCTTTCTTCAGATCACAGCACTTTGGAAGCACTGAAAACTTCTCCCCCTTTCACAGAGTGAGAAAAGAAATCAAAAAGGATATATGCTCAAATGAGAGGTGAGCAGATCCTAACTAACACAAAGTCCAAAATCAAGAAAGAGGCTAGAAAATTGAGCAAACAAAAAAGAACTGACCATTAAAAACTGCTTTGAACAGAAAAACTGAAGACAATACAGGTGGTGAGAACTTGAAAGCACATGTAAGCAATGTAGAATTGATGCACAATAATGCAGACTGGACACTATCCAACAAGAATTCCTGGAGTTAAATTAAGAGGTTTCTTAAATCGAGAAAAGAAACACAGAGTAGTAGGAGGTAAATGGGAAAAGAAATAAGAACTGTGTAAGAAAACCGTGAAAAGTGAATTAATAGCTTTTTCAAAAGAGGTATCAGGATGACTAGGTGGTACAGGAGATAGAATACCAGGTCTGGAATCAGGAAAACCCGAGTTCAAATCTGATCTTAGGCACTAGTTGTGTGATCCTGGGCAAGTCACTTAACACCAATTTGCCTGAGTTCCTCATCTGTAAAATGGGCACCCAAGCCATTCTAGTATTTTTGTCAAGAAAACCCAGTGGACAAAGTTCATGGGGTCATGCAGAGTTGGACATGGCTGAATAAGCAACTACAAAAGGAGTACAAAATCTTACTGTAGAAAGTAACTTTTTAAGCATTATAATTCAAAAAACGAAATAAAACCCAAGAAAATATGAAATATTTCATAGGAAAAATAACTGATCTGGAAAATAGGTCAAAGAGAGAAAATTTAAGAATCATTGGAGTGCCAGAAAGCCATGAACAAAAAAAGAACTTAGATAACATTTCAAGAAAATTTGAAAGAAAATTGCCCAGATAACTTTAACCAAAAGACATAATAGAAATTAAAAGAATTGCTGATCACCTCCTTAAAGAAACTAAAAAATGAGAACTCCTTGGAATATATAGTCAAAGTCCAGAACGCCAATATAAAAAGAAAATAGAGATAAAGAAATCAAGTACTTTGGAAGCACTGACAGGATCACAAAAGATTGAGCATCTATTGTGATTATGGAATAGAGGACTTGGAATGTGATATTCCAGAGGGTAATGGATCTAGGATTTCAGGCAAGAATAAACTACCCAGGAAAATTCAGTATAATCTTGTGGAGGGGAATTGGACTTTCCAGCATTTCTGATGAAAAGAAAATTTGATATTCAGATGTAGGACTCAAGGGAAGCATAAAAAGGTAAACATGAGTTAGAAATAATAAGAGACTAAACAGAATTCAGCTGTTTACATTTTTATATTTTGAGGATATATATATATATATATATATTTCAAACTCTGGACAACGTAATCTTCAGAGATCTTAAAGGAAGTCCAATTAGACCGAGAGCTAGCTGAAGGGGAAGAATGGGGAAATTTATAAATGTAGCATACAAGGAGGAATTTATACAATGACAGAGGCAGTAAGAACCTAAGAGTAGGCAGCACTTGAATTTCTTTCAACTCAATTGGTTCAAAAAGGAAATAATAAGCATATGCCCACACTTGGGAAGTAGAAGGGAAAAGAAGAAAACGGGTGGTAGGAGATGAGGCTAGTAGATTTAAGAAAAGCAGCAGCCAGAAGTCAGTCAAACTCTTAAAGCCAGGGGCTAGGGTGAAAAAGAAAGGAATCAAAAGAAAAGTATAGATAGTTCTTTACGTAAATTTGCATTATGCAAATTTGACCATTCAATTTGAAGAATTGTAAAAGAAATCTGCATTCCAAAAAAAATTCTGTGTTTACTATGTAGTGCTGTGCTCTCTGCCCCTGCCTCTTGATTCTGTGCTCCACATCTTTCTTCCTCTCAAATGCCTTTAAAAACAAATTCTTTAAAAAACAAACAAACAAACAAAAAACTCCAGTGAAAACAGAATAGATTCAGAGAGAGACTGCCACTACTATCACTAGATTGGGGGCTTGGCTTGAGACCTTTGGCACCAAGAGTTGCTCCCCTCTGACCTACCTGCATGTCTGTTTTATCTGTCCTGTCTTAGATATCATACTCTGTCTTGGCTCCGGTAAGCCCTTCCTTCTTAGGTGTGCATGATACCTTCACGGAAATTGACACAAGTCACAAGTACAGAAAATCAGAAGTACTAAATGCATCTTTTTCTGACCATAATGTAATAAATATTATAATCAGTGAAATGACTGAAGCATAGAGTAAAAATTAATTGGAAACTAAACTGAATCCTTTGGAATGGGCGAATCAAAGAACAAAGGACAGAAACAACCAATAAATTCATTCAAAATAATTAATGGTAAGACACTGTATCAAAATTTGTGAAAATGAAGCCAAAGAACTATTAAGGAGAGAATTTGTTTCTCTGAATATAAATCAATACAAGACAGAAAATGTAGATTAATGAATTGGGCATACCACAACAACAAACCCCTAGAAAATCAAGTTACAAACCTTCAATTAAATACAGAAATAGAAATACTAAAAATCGAGAAAGATTAACAAAATTGAAAGTTTAAAAAAATAGTTGATCCAATACAAGTAGGAGCTTATTTGTTCAAGGAAAAAAATTGACAAGCCAGTGGCTAATTTAATGTTTTTAAAGAAGAAATGACCACTGTCAAAAATGAAAAAGTCAAATTTACAACCAATGATGGGGAAACATGCAATTGTTAGGAATTATTTACTCAGCTATATTCAAAGTAAAACAAAAACCTAAATGAAGTAGATAAATATTTGCAAAAATATATAAACTGCCCAGATTACCAAAAGAGGAAATTGAATAAGAAGTCTTATCATAGAAAAAGTAATTTAACAAGAATGTACTTCCTAAAGAAAAAACCCCAGGACCACATGAATTTACTCTTGTAAATTCTCTTGAATTCTAAAAAAAAATTTTGAAGAATAATCAATACTTGTTAAGGGGACAGGTCAATTCTCCGACAGCCTTCACAACTGTGAATCATAACATTTGAGGGAGTTGCAGGGCAGCCTTTGCTGGCACAGGTGTTGCGGACTGGGAATGAGATAAATTGGAGGCAGAGGGAAGAGGGGAGAGGTCAGACAACACAATGGCCTCTCAGTCTCCTTGTATCATTCTCTCATAAGAGGAGATCCATTCTTCAGGTCTGGGGTGGATCTCCATCAGCCACTGTCAGATGGCTCCCGTGTATTCCAACAGAACCCTGTATTCCTACAAATATTAATAAAGGGGATAGAGCCAAAATGGGGGAACTCAAAACAACTGAATTTACTAACATTGTAACAGTTCTAAGCTACTTTTAAAAAAATACTTCAAATCAAATTTTGGAGCAGCACAGCCACTAAAGAGTCAGATTTTTCTGCTTTAAGAAAACTTAAAGGTTGGTTAGGAGAGGTCTGTAACATTGAGTGGCGGTCTGTCCATAGCCCACACATGCAGAAGCCAGAGTAACAACTTTGGGAGCTTCTAATCCAGCGTTGCTAAGTGAAATGAAAAACTGGTTAGTAAGAGATCACAGAAGATCTTTTGTAGGCACTGTGTGCAACTGTTGCCCAAACACAGTTCTGTGTTACAGTCCAAAGGCAGATAGCATCATTGATGGTTGATCACAAGGGAGGAAAGGGGCCTAGGTTGCTATTTCAAGGCAAAAAAGGAACCCTAGTGCTTGTGGCTACAGGGGTCAGGGACCTTCCTTGGTAAAGAGCAGATTACAGACCAGGAAATCAATGACCATACATCTGTCACCGTAGGGTGACCACACCAGGGTCACACCACCATAGAGGTACCAAAAAATAACAACAAAAAAAAAACCTCCCAAAAACCAATTAAAAAAAAACAAACAATTTGCAGATCCTCAAAATTAACTCTGAAAAGAATATCATGAGAAAGTCTGATGCCTCCCCAGGTGAGCAGAGCCTACCATACAGTTCAAATTGAACATCTAGGCTAGGAAAATGAGCAAATACCAAAAAAAAGCATTCAGCCATAACAAGCTATTGTAGTGGCAAGGAAACTATGAACTCAGAAGAAGACAACAATGTGAAAACACCTACAAAAAACCTTCAAAGGAAAATACTGATTGTAGCCAAGGTTAACAAACACCTACCAAAAAACCTTCAAAGAAAAATGCTAATTGTAGCCAAGATTAACAAGAATTTTTAGAAGCATTAAAGAGATATGTGATAGAGAAAAATTGGGAAATGAAAGTGATGCAAGGAAATTAGGAAAAGATTAACAAGTTGGTTAAAGAGGCACAGAAAAATAAAGAAGAGAATGCCTTTAAAAAACAAATTAATAAAATTGTTTAAAAAAAAAAAAGACACAAAAATCCTCTAAACTTCTTAGAAAACACAATTGGCCAAATAGAAAAAAATAATAATTCCCTAAAAAACAGAATTGGTCAGGTGGAAAAAGAGGTACAAAATTCAGTGAAGAAAATTAGAATTGGGCAATTGGAATGAAACATAAAGAAACAATAAAACACATTTTTATATAGGAAAACTAGCTGTAACTTCTTAGAACTTTATCATTATTACAGCAGTTAAAAGTAATTTACATAGGTGTGAATAGATTATGTTGGAATGATTTCTCCCCAAAAATGAAGGGGTGAGAAAGAAGGATGCACTGGGGAGAAGGTAGAAGGGGTGGTATTTTCTCAGATAAAAGAAAATATTTTATAGTGAAGAGGAAATGATGGGCAGTGTATGAACCTCATTATCAGAATTGGTGTATGTATATACACTTTGTTTTGATTAGAAATATAACTTGGAGGGAAATAGCAGGGGAATGGGAATAAGATAGGGAGGCTAGAGGATTCCTATAGATACAGTGTGGATTAAAAGAGTCAGTGGTTAAAAATAAAATAGATTTCTGAAGAGGGACTTTGATTTCAGATTCTTTGCAATCAGTATTTACTGGTGGTTGGGGGAATGGAAGAAGATGGGATATGAGGAAGGGAATAGACAGATACCATAACTGAATGGAATGAGCTCACCTATAAAATTGAAAGTGTATAGCATAATGGATTAGAAACCAGAATCCAAGTTGTTTACAGGAAACATGTTTGAAACAAAAACAGTTAAAAGAAAAGACTGGAACAGAATCTAATAAGCTTCAATTGAAGTAATAAAAAGGCAGGAATAGTGATCATGATCTGAGGCAAAGCAAAAGCAAAAATAGATATAATTTTAAAACTATATGTTTTGTGTTTAGCATATATGCTAAAAGGTACCATAAGACAGTGGAGTAATATAAAAATTTTTGACATCGTTTCTTTAATAAAGGGGTCATTTCTCAAATATATTCTGACTATAGAAATGAGTTAAATTTGCAAAAATAAGAATCATTCCCCAGTTGGTCAAGGGTTATAAACAAACAATTTTCAGAAAAGGAAATCAAGACTATATATAGTCATATGAAAAAATGCTCGAAATCACTTGATTAGAGAAATGCCTAATGAAAATAATTGTGATACCACTTCACACCTATCAGAAATGATTTGTTGGAAGGGATGTGGGAAAATAAGTAGGTACATTGGTAGAATGGTGAATTGGTCCAATTCAATTGCAGAACAATTTGGAACTATGCCCAAAGAGCTATAAAACTCTGCATACTCTTTGATGTAGCAATACCAATACCAGTACTAGGTCTATACCGCTAAAGAGAACAAAGGAAAAGGAAAAGACTTCAACGTATAAAAAATTAAAATTGGAGAAACTCTTTTGGTTGTAAAGAATCTAAAATCAAAGGGATGCTTATTAATTGAGGAATAACTGAACAGGTTGTGGCTTGTGATTGTGATAGAGTGCTGTTGTGCTGGGTAGCTAGGTGGTACACTGGGTAGAGTGGTGGGTCTTGGGGTCAAGAAAATTTTTCCTGAGTTCAGATCTGGCCTCAGAGACTGACTAGCTAGCTATGTGACCTTGCATAAGTCACTTAACTCTGTTTACTTTAGTTTCCTCATGAATTAAATGAGTTGGAAAAGAAAATGGCAAACCATTCTTTTGGTAGCTTTGCCAAGAAAACCTCAAATGGAGCCATAAAGAGTTGAACAGGACTGGGAAAAAAATGACTGAACAATAACAGCAATACTACTGCACTATAAGAAATGATAAGGGGTTGGGAAAAATTAGTTTTAGAAAAACATGACAAGGACTGTGTGAACTAATGTAAAGGGAAGAGAGAACTGGGAGATCATTGTGCATAGTAATAGCAGTGTTGCAATGCTGATCGACTGTGAAAGACTTGGTTTCTCAAATCAAGAGAATTTAAAAAAACTCACAATGAAAAAACTGGCTATTCACCTCCAGAGAGAGAATAAATGAACTCTGAATGCAAATTGAATTGTGATTTTCTCACTTTTTTTCTTGAATTTTTTTTTTTTGGAGGAGGGGGGAAGAGATATGATTAATATATAAATATATTTTGCATTTCACATGTATACTTGATATCACTGCTTGCCTTCTTAGTTGATGTAGGAAGGAGGGAGGGAATTTGGAACCCAAGATTTAAAAGAAAAATGATAAAACTAATGTCTTTTTTAAAAAGTGTATAATAAAATTATACATTAAAAATAGTTAAAAAGATGTTCTACCATATTCCTTCTTTGATACAAATATTTTATTGATGCTTAAACTAGGGACAGTCAAAATAGAGAAAGAAAACTATAGATCAGTTTCCCTAATGAACATTGGTGCAGTTTTAAATACTAATAAGGAATTATAGCAGTATATGAAAAAGTCATACAATATGACCAGACTGAATTTATAGCAGAAATGCAGAACTATTTCTGAATTAGGAAAAATGTGGTTATTTCATTATACATAAAATGTTTTTGATAAAATGTACTGTCCATTTTTAAAAAATTACACTAGAAAGCATAGGATTAAATGTTGCTGTCTCTAAAGTGATGGATATCACTTGCCTGTTGTTATTGGTCCTTGTACTTACAAGGGTGATGTCTTTGAATTTAAGTGAGACATAGCTGTGCAGAGTCATCAGTTTCACTCTTCCAGAGTCATCGAGTTTAGGGGTGTCTCAGGATGCAATGGGTGACCTTGACTTTTCTAAATTAGGTCTTTCCCAGGCCTTGTCTGAGGTCATGTCCTTACCATGATTTAGAGCTATGTGAGAATTGAGACAAAGGATGGCCTAATTTGCCATCCCCAAAATGCCAACCTGGAATGTGAAAACCTACAAAGTTTTTACTGATACTGTTTCTAAGTCATTGAAATCTAAACTATAAGCCATAGAGGCTTGGGTTGAGGGTTATTATTGTTCATTCAAGGAAAGCCAGAGTGATTTAGATTTTAAAGTAGAGTCATGTAACTCCATTTGAAATACAAAAGGCTAGTCCACAGACTCTTTAGAGTCCTTTAAAATCATTTATTATTAATATATATTTTAAAAGCTTGTTTTTAAAGCTATATTTTAAGATATCATAAATGAAAACTGCACAGCACAAAAAGCAAATTGTCCCAGCTTTTAGAAAAATATCTAGCCCCCAAGCCTCAAAATATAAGCAGCAAAAATTATATTCTTATGGATAGAGTACTCACTTAGAAGGCTATGACATCCCAAATAGAGAGAGGGACCACATATGGCAGAGTTGTATGTTGCTGCAAGAGTGGCTGAACAAACATCTGGAATGTTTTCTTAGCTAATTCTGGGAGAAGGCAACACCTTAGTTCTTCTGAAATGGTGTCATTAAAAGACTCCATGGAATTTAGCAGGATGGGGGGAGTAAGCTCAGAATGAGCTGCCACTACTCACTGTTTCCCCAGTTGCAAACTAGTCTAGGAGTAGTATTACAACCAAAGTTCTTTTAGAGTGAAAAAAAAAATCTTATTTGATTCTCTTAAGAAATGGGCATACTCCCAAGGAGGAATCAGGCGCAATCTTTATACTATTGATTCAGTTCCTTACCATAATTTCCAGCCTTGGATTGGTTGTATTTACAGTCAGATTTAGTTACAGTTGGTTGGCTTTAAAATCCAAATTACAATTAGATGTGATTTATAGTTGTTCAGATTTACAATCTTCTTTATTCATCCATTCCATATGCCAAAGGCTTGTGTCCTGTCATTGATGCTCGCTGGTTTGGGCCAATTTAAGCCTGGAACCCTTTGTAAGGAAGTTTGCTGTATAGCTTGTTCCTTGACTCACACGTTAATTGGTTGGAAATATCTTAAAGATACTTCTGTCTTACGTTCATCTTTTTTCACATACGCCTCACAGTTGCATAAACCAAGCAGAAGCGGAGTCATCACTTCCCTGGCCTATGCTGTGGTCTGTGAGTGACCATAAACACTCTTGCTCTCTCTGGAACCTTGACCAGAGCACCTACCTCCCAGAGTCAGATTAATCATCTACAGCTGTTGGAGCTTTGCTGGAAGATGCAGGTGGCAGAGGAAACCACCACCACTCTAGTATCTTTATAAAACCATTGTAAGGATTGGATGGGGAGTTAGTTTCCACAGAATTATGGATAGAGGAATGCAGGGAGATGAAATTTAAATTAGAAAAATAAAATTGAAACCCAAGAAATGGAGGAACAAGGAAACAAAACTAATAAAAAGAAAATTAGTCAGATGTGTGAGGATTCAGACTTGCAAATGATTGTAATAGTAATCAGGGGCAAGGATTTAGAATAAGAAAACACATTGAAACACATTGTAAACTATATTAGAGGAAGAGACTTAGATTCACTTGGGAAATTAAGACTCTTCAGATAGGATAGTATTCAGCCAATAGGGAGTCAAGAGAAGGGCTGAACTACATTGAAATTAGATTAATGCCAAGGGAAAAAATGATATAATTGGACATGGAGATTCACACTCATGCTAAGGGATTAGTGATAAAGGTTGTCACCTCTCTTGTCTCAGGCACTGGGGCATCAGGAAAGGGACTTGTGCTTTGAGTATAAAAAGACAAGTGTTGATTCCAAGTATTGCTGTTCTATAGGATATCCACTTATTCAGTTCACTTCTAAGTCCGATGGAGTTAGTTCTCACAATGAAGAACAAGCATATAAGTTAGAAACTTTTCCAGTGAAATCAGATGTAAAGCAAGAATGTCCATTGCCATCATTACTATTCAGTATTTTACTAGAAAAGCTAGCTATAGCAATAAAATAAAGAAAAGAAATTGAAAGAATGAGTGTATAGTCCATGAGGAGCCTGAATGCTCACTTTTTACAAATGGTTTGATGATTTACTTAGAAAGCTCTAGAGATTCAACTAAAAAACTAAAAAAAAAAGAAAAAAGAAAAAAAATTGACAGCTCTAGCAAATGATATTATTGCTTATATTAGCTTACTTATTTATTGCCATATTAATGACACTACCAAAGCTTTATAGAGCTAGAAAAAAATGAACGATTCATCTGGATGTACAAAAGATCTCCATTATCATGTGAATCAGTGGGGGAAAAAAGATAATGTAGAAGGGGGGCTAGGAGTACTTATTCTTAAACTAAAAAAAGTAGAGAATGGAAAAAATTACTGGTCAGATAGTGAACAGGGGAGGAGTCCATGAAGAAACAAGATAAAGAGAGATTCATAGGAAGTAAAATGAATAATTTTGATGACATAAAACACCAAGCAACTAAAATTAGGTGAAGGGCAGAAAATTGGAAAAATAAATCTTAACAGCTGATTTCTCTGAAGTCTTATTTTTAACAGATAGGAAATGAGTCAAATTTACAAGAATAAAAGCCATTTCCCAGTTGATGAATAGGCAGGTTTTAGAGTAAGAAATCCAAGCTATCAATTGTCATATTAAAAAAAATGCTCCATGTCATTAATAACTAGAGAAATGCAAATTAAAAATTTCTGAGGTAACCACTTCATACTCATTATTTTACTAAGATGACAAAAAAAAGGAAAATGACCAGTGCTGGAGACGTGGGAAAACAGGTATAATAGCCAACTTTCTGTGATGGCAAAGAATTAGAAATGAAGTGCATGCCCACCTATTGAGGAATGACTATCAGATTGTGGCATATGGTTGTGATGAAATATTGTAACAAATTATGAAGGCATAAGGGAAGACTGGCATGAACTGGTGCAAAATAAAATGAGCAAAACTAGCAGAACATTGTATATAATAACAGTAATATTGTGATAATCAACATGAAAGTAATTCTGATCAATATAGTGACCCACTCTGATTCAATGAATTCATGGTAAAAAAATACTCTCCATCTCAGATAGACTTAGAGTGTAGATGGAAACATTTTCTTTTTCTTTTTAAAATGGTAATTTAAAAATTTATTTCACAAGATTAAAAAGAGAGACAAAAACATTTGTTAAGGGTAAGATAATATCCAAACTGAGAGTGTCAGAACCTGGAGAAGTATAATTCTTCATGATAAAAATTAGACTTTTAATTCATAGCTATATACTAAAACTATTGTCAGGATTCCAAGTTATGTCATAAGATATGGCAAACTGTAAAGTAAAAAAATAAAAATAAAAAACCAAAACAAACTGTAAACATCTATTCAAAAAATGTTTTGGGCATATTTTATGATTAGTTGACCAGGAATTTTTGAATTCTATTGAAATAGAAGTAGAATTTTTCTAGAGCTATACAAAGTCCCAAATGGAATTAGAATATTATAACATGACCTTGGGCTGTGCCATACCTAATGAAAAGTTAAAGTTTACCCAAGAAATGCAGAAAGTACATGTTTCAGTGTCTTGAGAACTCATCTCTTAAATTTCCAAACCCAAAATGGATTTGGCTAGATTTGGGAAGATGGTATACTCAGTGTCCAATAGTTTCATGATGAAGAATGAAAGTGTATATGTAGAAAATTTGAACCTTAATGTTAATTTAATGATTGACAGAAAAGGATAATGGTATATGTTTGGAGCTCTTTTTCTTTTTTTAGAGATAAAAAATTGCAATGTTTATTTTATTGACCAAAATATTGTATTATTTTGTAGCTTCTGTTATGATTAGAGAATGAGTTGTGATTATCATATCAAAACACCTGGGTAGGCTTTGCTAGTCTCTGTTTACTTTGCAGTTAAATCATTTAAAAAAAAAAAAAAAAAGCCCCCAAACTGTTGGCTTCTTATAGTTTTATAGTACCTCTAAGACTAATTGTTAATGTTTTTACTGATAGCCTGGTCAGCTTGTCATTTAAAATTTTGAGACAGCTCTCTTTGAATGCTTATTGGAATAAGCTACTTTTCTTTATTATGCATTTCATATCTTTGCATTTTCCCATTTCTTTTCCAAAATTTGGTGACGGGATAGGCAGGTGGAGTATTGCAGATTAAAAATGCTCTTAGATGTCAATGATGTGGTATTTTTAAATTTTTGATAACAAGGGATGACTCCATGGGGAGGAGGAGAGAAATTTAGAAGTGAATACAATGAAAAGATAATAATATACATATATTTAAAAAATAACAACAAAAAACACACCATGAAACTAATTTGTCATCTTGACTTAATCACTTACTTTGACTTGGGTGATTTTGGGGCAAACCATTTAACTTTCTTGAGTTGCTAAGCTTTCTGCAAAGTGTCCCTTGGATATTTTTTAACCTAACCATTCTATGGATCATGACCTATTGACATGTATTAGAGTGTGTTAAAGTATTTTGTTTACACAGATACTCTACAGTTGCAGTGGAATAGTATGCTGAAGATGTTAATTGTACACCAATTGAAGATCAAATGAAATCAAATATGTAAAATGGGCTCTATCAATGCCAGCTGTCATACAAAGTATATTATTAGTGGGCTAGGATTTTGTACATGGTTATTTCTTGCTCGCAAACTAATTGTGAAGAAAGGCTCCCTCAAGTGCTGGTTTAGGCAATGGGCAACTTCCATACCCTCTTGATCCCCATGATCCACATGTGAGAAGGGAAGGGTGGTGCTTTCATTGAGTTAACCCTCAGATGGTACTTGTAGTGCAGTTTGGCTTTTTTGGTAGGAATTTGTACTGTATTTAATTTGAATTTTCTGATTTTTATTTCTCAGGTGCCAAGCTCCCTGTTATCTGGGCTTGTTCCTGCTTTCAACAGTTCCTGAGTAAAGGTACTGACTAGCACAGGGGATGGGTACAGTACAGAACTGAAGGTCTTAGCATAATATTCTTTTTTTTTTTTTTTAAATAGCTTTTTATTTACAAGATATATGCATGGGTAATTTTTTAGGATTGACAATTGCAAAAACTTTTGTTCCAATTTTTCCCCCTCCTTTCCCCCACTCCCTCCCCCAGATGTTAGGTTGACCAATACATGTTAAATATGTTTGTTTGTTTTTTTTAATAGCCTTTTATTTACAGGATATATACATGGGTAACTTTACAGCATTAACAATTGCCAAACCTCTTGTTCCAATTTTTCACCTCTTCCCCCCCCCCACCCCCTCCCCTAAATGGCAGGATGACCAGTAGATGTTAAATATATTAAAATATAACTTAGATACACAATAAGTATACATGACCAAACATGTTAAATATGTTAAAGTATATTAGCATAATATTCTTAACCTGAGGGTGGGAATTTTTTAAAGCTGCTACAAGGGACTATTTGATAATAACGTTTCGTTTTATAAAGCAACAAAAAAAAATAATGAATGTAACTCAGACCTCTGTTCCACATAGGTTGCTTTTTAAGAAGGTATAATTTAGCCTGTACCTGCTTTCTTTTCATTTTAAACTTTTTAAACTTCTCTTTTATGTACACTAAAAAAAAAAAAAAAAAAAGTTTTTTTTTTTTTTTTGCCTAGGATTTCTAATCCCACTCTCTTTTTTCATTCTTCATCCTCATTGGGGAAAAACCACAGTTCTTATAATGAGTAAGCCTACTATTTTAAATTTAGACAATTACCAGAGATTGGGTTGGCTTCAGGTTCACTGGTATGTCCTTTTCAGAGCTTCTTCAACCTTTTGGACATACAGACGTGTTAAAGCATATTAGTGAATTTTGTTGTTGGTGTTGTTGGTTGGTTTGTGGGAGAATGGGGCTCCTTTGGGAGCCATGTTATCATCGTGCCTTCTTAAAAAACAAATCACACACACATTGACTATATATGACAATCCCTTTCTCTTATTCAGTACCAGTAGTCCATCACTTTTGTCTCAGGATGTGCATTGTGTAGCACACTTTATCATTGTCCTTTGTAATTCCAGTCAGTTGTATTAATTAGAACTTTTAAATCATTCAAAGTTGTTTTTCTTTATAAAGAAAATTTTTTAAATTTTTCTTCTAGTTTTGCTCACTTTATTTTGTATCATTTCTTTTTTTTTTTTTAAAGCAATTTTATCAGATTTTGATTTCCATTTTTTTTCTCTCCTTCCATCCCCACTCTCCAAGATGGCAAATAATCTGTTATGGGTTATACATGTAGAATCATATTAAACATTTCCACATGTTTTGAAAGAAGTATCAGAACAAAAGGTGAAAACTATGAGAAAGAAAAAAAGTGATAATAGTATGCTTCAGTCTGCATTCAAATTCCTTAGTTCTTTCTCTTAATATGGGTAGCATTTTCCATCATGGAATTGTTTTATATTAGAGCTTGGCTGAGAAGATCTAAAGTCTGTCAAAGTTCTTCATCTCTGTACAATGTTGCTGTTACCACGCACAGTATTCTCCTGTGTTTGCTCACTTTACTCAGTATTAGTTCGTGTCTTCTGGCCCTTTCTAAGATCTGACACCCTCCTGATGACAACCTTCCTGGCCACCCTTTTCAACTCTGGTGACCCTTTTACTCCTTGCCTTCAACTCACTGTTCAAGAATAGGGAGCTGGATTCCTCCTTGTTCTCCATTGTCATTTTAGTGTCTCAATATACTACCATCCCTCAGTAACTTTTTCCCTTTGGAGGTCTATTCAGCCCAAATCTACCAGCCAGTCAGAATTCGATTGTCTGTTGCCTACATTAAGGATACTCCCCTTTTTTCCTCAGTACATTCAGTGCTAGGCTGCTAAACAGCTAGAGAAAATCATGGACCCAGGTTGACTGATTCCACAATCATAACACTGGTTATGTTACATAACCTCAATTGGGTTCTCACTGTGCCAAGGCAAAGCATTTATACTTTCCTAATCCATTTGCTTTTTCACTCACCATAGTGGTCTTTTCAAAGCCTTTGATCCCTCCCCAGGCTTACCCTACACTGAGAGCTTTTTCTTCATTTCATAACACAGAAGCTTTCTGCCATCATCTCTTCCCCCATCACAGTCTAATATAATGAAGTCTCCTTGCAGAAGTGATCCATTCTATCCTCTGTTTTCCTGCAAATTGTCCCCCTGTCATCTTAACTGTGACATATTTTTAATCACTCCCTGACTACTGGCTGTTCTACTGCCTACAAAGTTTGTCTTCTATTACTCAATTGACTGGAGGGAGGGAGGGATGTGTGTATTGTGGTTTCTAGGGAAATTTTGGAGCAAAACATAGATGATCTTTGTTAAGCATCTTGTCATCATCTTTTTTTCCCTCTGAGGCAATTGGGGTTAAGTGACTTGCCCAAGGTCACACCGCTAGGAAGTGTTAAGTGTCTGAGACTAGATTTGAACTCAAGTCCTCCTGACTTCAGGTCTGGTGCTCTATCTACTGCACTACCTAGCGGCCTCTAGCATCTTGTCTCCTTAATGGCAAGTCTACCACTCTCCTATCTGCCTATGATCACAGTGGTCTCAGACAAGCTCTCCTGATATTCCATGCTGTCATCAAATTGATCAGCTGGCCCTGTCTCTTGCTGTGGCTCTTACTGCTCCTAACACAGTGACCCACAGGGCCTATTCTGCCCCAACTTCTACTCCAGCTATTTAGAAATCCTCTTGGATTTTCTCAGATCCTGGGCATAACAGTTCCTACTGGCTAGCTTCATGCTTCTCTGGTACATCCCATCTCATAAATATCTGGTTTCTTCTCCTGATTCCTTGAGATCAAGACAGCTTCTAACCACTCTGGTTTCTCCCACTTTTATCACCCTTATATTTCAGATTTTGCCAGAGATTGGGTTGGCTTCAGGTTCACTGGTATGTCCTTTTCAGAGCTTCTTCAACCTTTTGGACATACAGACATATTAAAGCATATTGTTGAATTTTGTTGTTGGTGTTGTTGGTTGGTTTGTGGGAGAATGGGGCTCCTTTGGGAGCCATGTTATCATCGTACCTTCTTAAATGACAAAGTTAGATATTTTGCTTGTGAAAACTAGTCGACTAGAAATAAGAACATATGGAATAAAAAACTATTTATATGTCTTAAATGGCTGTCTTATCACTAAAATACTTTAAAAATCCTCCTTAGGGAAAGGAGGAATTTGAAGCCTTGGTGGTTTCTTTTATTGGTAACTTAAGAGAAATACAACAATATGTGACTACTGAACAAGTTATTTGCTGCCTGAATACTCTTCTTGATTATACAGTAACATAAAGAAGACTGCTTCTTTTAAGAGTATAAATAAACTGCCTTTTTAATTCTTATTGCTCCAGGAGATGTGAGTAGAAACTGAAGGAGAGTTGGACTAATTTAGGAAGGGAGGGGCTGATTTATCAGACTGTGGCTTTGTGCTTTGAGTAGTTGAATTCTTTGATCCCATATTTTTTAAGTATTGGGTAATTTGAAACAATGGAAGTCTATTTTAAATTTAGATTATATGGGCCATCTTGGCAGGTTTTTTTTTTTTTTTTTTTTTTTTTAAAGAAGTGCAAATCCCCAGTGTCTTCTATCTATTAAAATGATCTCAGGAAATATGTTTTCTAAGAGTTGAGCAAGGATTCTGTTTCCCTCCTTATATTCTACCTCTTTTTGTTCTTAAAAATTTTTTCCCTCTTTAGGGGAATGATGTTGGTGGAGAACAGCTGGTTTGCCCTGGGCTTTTGATTTTGGTTTAATTCTTTTTTATACATCATTCAGTTTTTCTTTGTTTGTGATAAGAACATAGATATGGATGAATGAAGGACCAAATAATTATTTCAGCCTGATTCTATTTCAAATA
Organism: Sarcophilus harrisii; assembly: GCF_902635505.1. NCBI lineage: Eukaryota > Metazoa > Chordata > Mammalia > Dasyuromorphia > Dasyuridae > Sarcophilus > Sarcophilus harrisii. Next base: position 456,351,742 of record NC_045429.1, read on the forward strand.
TAGTATGTACTGAAAGGTATTCTTTTTAATGCAAAAAGTTGTCTACTTTGAATTTGAACTTACATAATTTAATGTCATTTTTCTACATGCATAGTGATTGGGCTTTATAGTATTCTAGTTTGGTAAGTATGTGAATTATATATAAAGTAGGACTAAGTTAATGAAACAACTATGTCTCATTTTTGATGTTTATAATATTTTACTGGCATGTGCATTCTTATATAATTTGATCTCGTATACATTTAAAACCTTTTTTAATAGCTGGAACTGCTAGAAAATTATAAAAATAGGTTTGAGATATGAAATCATAATTACTAAAGAGAGGATCTTGTAATAATAGGGAGATACCAGACAGTTTGGCAATCAAGTAGATAAAGCTCTGGACCTGGAATCAGGAAGGACTACTTGTTTACTATAGAACTCATACCATAGTTGAAGTGATTGGACAACTAACAACCCGAGACAATAACAGATATTTCCTAAATTAGAATTGGGGACAGTTAATGTTTTAAAATCCTTTCATAGTGACCCATGTCACTTACATAGAGCTTCTGATGTAGAAATTCTCTATTCTTAGCACCATGGAATTTTCTTTCAGTTTTCCATTTAAATTATATCCTTCCTAATAGTAGTAGATTTCTCTCCTGTCCCTCAATGCCCTGCCATAGATCTAAGAGCCAGTGCTAGTGGTTTAGAACCTGAGGAGTCCCCTGCTTTAGATTACAGCGTCGTTGGCATAAGATGAAAGGATTTGACTGATGCTGCTCTAAGAGTTCCTGAAACCCTGACTCCTTGACATCATTGCTATCCAGTAGGGACGTCACACTTCAAGGAGCTATGTCTGCTTTGGTCTGGAAACCTGACAGCCATTGATATGAATATTTTTATGGGGCAAACAGATTCTGACTTCTATAACAACCAGTTCATTTTAGGTTTGAACTGTTATGGAATGCTTGTATTTTATGGTGCTTGCTATTTTGTCATAAATGGGGAATGCAAATCTGAGTCACTGAGGGTAGGTAGCAGCAGCCCTTGCCCTTAATGCACGCAGCTTTCTCACTATCTTTTGTTTCTTACCCTTTTGGCAGTAAAGCCCATGAACCCCTTCTCAGAATAAATGCATAAAATAAAATACATACAGTTATAAAAGAAACCAAATAATGTAAATAAACAAGTTCCTGGATCCAAGGTTACGACCCCTCCCTGCTCTAAGGTTTCTAACTTTTTTGAAAATATTAGTAGATTTCTAGTTCTTTCAGCTACAAAAAAGAACTTGAGGTTGGTCTCAGCTCTCTGACTAACTTTATGGTGATGATCTTTTTTTCCTAGGTATTTCACATTTAAAAATCTCCTGTAAAGATATTGAAAAAAATGGCAGCAGAAACTCAGACACTTAACTTTGGGCCTGAATGGTGAGTTTCTTCATTTTTAAAATTTCATTGAACAGTGAATGTTTTTGGGGAACAGGTTTCCTTCGGGGGACTGTTACAACTATTACTAAAACCCTACTATTTGCATATAATGTGTAGGAGAACTTTGTAAGCAGCACAATATTTATAAGGTATTTAGTTTTATTTTTGCATGTGGGTCTTATGCTTTTGACTTAGATGAAAAATTATACACTTTTATAAGAACTAAGGAAGATCTTATGGCCAGTGTTTGATATTTGTTCTGTTGAGGGAAGTGCTACTCTAGAAGGTCTCAAAGGTTGATTAATAACAAAAGATGTCTTTTTGACCATTGAATGCATGTGATTCATTTTTCTATCAATTCTATTTTCATAGGCGTTATTCTCAAACTATTAAGTAGTTTGCATTTCCTGAATGGTCAAGAAGCCCATAAACAGGGGCAGCTAGGTAGCTCACTGGATAATGCACTGGCCCTGGAGTCAGGAGGACCTGAGTTCAAATCCTACCTCAGTCCTAGCTTTACTTATCCTAGCTGTGTGACTCTGGACAAATCAACCCCAATTGCCTCAGAAAAAAAAAAAAAGAAGCTCATAAACACTGGTTTAATATTTTAAATTACTACTAATTTTAAGTTGGCTTCATAGTTGCTTGTGTTCAGAGTTACAGAGTTTATCATAGAGTTTGAATCCATTATAGGTTGTGATTAGTTTTTTCCACCTATAAATAGATCATGATATCCTTTCCATGGTTTGAATAATAATCCATTGCTCAATTCAGTCTTTAATCCAACTCCTTTTGTGGCGCCAGGTGCTGCATTTTTGTTTTGTGTGGGGTCGGAGTTTTATATTTTTCATATTTGAGAGGCAAGGTGCTTTAAGGATAGGAAAAAGACCTGGAAATGAAGAAGGGCTGTTTTTTGTCTTTACAAAAGTGGCAGAACATACTGCCCAACTGTGATGAAATCAAGTCAGGTTAAAAAAAATCATCTTTTATTAGATTGAACACTGATTTGTTTTACTTTTGCAAATCTTAGTTTTTCTTCCTTTACAATTATTTTAAGGATATAATATCTTTTTAAAATTTATCAATAGTAATAGTGTCACAAGATACTTTTTAATAAATATATAACACTTCCCTCCCCACCTGGCAGATTCCTGAAAGCCACCACTTTGTCAGTTATTTGTAGAAAGGAAGGCTCCAAGGACCTGACTGAGGCCACATAGAGAGAGAGGAGCAGACAGACTGTCAAGTTGGTCATTTCTTCCCCTGTGCTGTCTACTTCCTATTATTGCCACCCTCTGTCCTAGAAATTTGAGGCCGTCTATCTCTGTGTCTCTGCATGCAGATTACGTGTGCAATGGCAAAGGGCATTGAATTTTTAGTTAGAAAAATTGATTTCAGTTTATTGAATCCAATCCAAGATTTTTATTTATAATAGTCATGTGACTTTGGCAAAGTCATTTAATCTCCATTATCCATCCTCCATTTATCCTCATTTTCATGTATAAAACAGATTACACAGACATGATCACATACATATATACATATGTGTGTACATGTGTATCTTGAGCTGTCAGCAAGACTTTGAGTCCAGCTGAATGTCTGAGTGATCAAAATACACTATTGATATTTTTCATCTGTAGTTGGTGTGACCAGTACTTTTCTGATTTTTTTGTTAACATTTGTTGAGCAGGGAATGTTTTTACTTTTATTAGTATTTCCAAGTATTAATGTAGAAATTGTATAGTAAATACTTGTTGGGATTTCATGCTAGACTGCCTAAAACTTAACTATTGCATCAGAAAAACTGAAGTTTGCAGCAGACTAATAATGACCAGTTAATCCAATAACAAAATACTGTAAAGAAGTTCTACCCCAAAATTGCACAGAAATCCAGAATTTGCTGGCTCCCTACCAGCAAATTGTAGGTCATTTTCCTTTGTGACATCAGAGCTATCTAGGGATTTGATTATGCAGCCTGCATTCTTCATCTAGATTCAGTAAGATAGGAGTTGCAAAAATAGAAGAAAAGATCGTTCATCAGATATTGGAAACACTGATCAGGAAAACAGATAAAGAAAATTTAATAATTATTGGATTTCCATAAAACTGACTTAAAAAAAAAAAGTCTGGTGATGCTCCTTTTTTCAAGAAATTATAAATGCACACTTAAGATAGAAGGAAAAAATTAAATGGGAAGAGATTTGCTCTGGATATCATTTAGGGTGCTGTTAGTCTTTGAGTCAAAGAATAAATATATGATCATAAGTAGGATGGAAAGAAGGGGGAGACTGAAGCATTCAGGTGAAATTGAAGAGGCTTTTTACAGCTGATTGAATTGGAGAAAATGAAGAAGGAATGTTAAGAGAGATGACTAGGAAAATAATAATTACGTTTCTATTGGTTTCAAAATTTGCAAAGTACTTTACACAAGGAAGATCATAATTCTAAGAAATAAAGTACAAAAATCTGAATATCAGTGGCATAGATTTTGACTGTTATCCTCAGTTATTGAGTCATCTTTTTTATCATTGTCTATTGGAATCAGTCAAAAGATTTCCTCAGTTCTCTTCTTGCTTAAATACTAGGGCAATACAATCTAAGACTTTTAAAATAGATTTTCAGGAAGAAGACATGATTTTAAACTCTCTATACCTTGTAGAAAAAATTCCAGACTGGAAATTTTTTTTACATTTTCTTTTTCCATTAATGAAGATGCCTTCTCTCTTCCTTCCTGTCTCTAACTGAAAAAGACAGAAACATCTTGCAACAAATATGCCCATTCCTTTGAAACAAATTCTTACTTTGACCATATGCAACAAAACATGGCTCAAACCTCACCCTGCCCATTACCTCTCTGTTAGGAGGTGGTGGATAGCATGTGTCATCAAGGGTCCTATGGAAATGTGGGGTTGGTCATTTCATTGATCAGAGTTCTAAAATCTTTCATAGTTGTTTTCACTTCCAATGTTTTTACTATATAAATTGTCTTCTGATTCTTTTCCCTATTCTCTTTACCAGTTCAGAGAAGTCTTCCAGGTTTCTCTGAAACCATCCCCCTTTTTCCTTTCTTACATCATAATAGTATTCCATTACATTCAGAAGGCAGTGTGATTTACTCAGCCATTCCCTAGTTGATGGGCCACCATCCACTTGAATCTTCAGTTCTTTGCTGGAACACAGAGAATTGCCAACATATGATTGATGTAAGAATTCTTTCACCTTACACAGGTCCTGGCACATAGTATGTATCTAATAAAGATATTGATTAGATTGATTTATCACATTTGGATTTATTTTGGATTTTGAAATTGACATCATCAGTGCATACGCCCAGGACATAAAAATGATTTTTTTCTTTTTGAGATACTTAAAGTACCTGATATCTTTGAGATTTGGGTGAGAGATTTTTCTGGGCTGAGAGAGACAGAAGTAAGTATCTCATTGATTTTGAAGGTCATCTGACTTAAATCTACTGACATGTGAGACTGACACTGCAGACAGCCTTATATTATGATTGGTAAAATCAGAACTGTATTTAACAGTTTCTATGTTGTATTATACCCCGTGATAAGCAGCCTTTCTTTAAAACCCACAGTCAGAATTTTCAGTTACCAGATTAGGAATGGAGGTCTTGAAATAGTTTCTTTTACATTGTCATCTCCCCGATTGTTGAAAATGAGTCACTTTCCAAGCAGGAGATGCGCCTACTTCTAGATGCCTAAGTAGAGGACAAAGGTAGGACTAGGTTGGACTCTTCTGTTATAGATGATTTCACATCTTTCACAGCTGGGCAACTTTTGTAGCATGAATAATTGGGATTTGTTATATGGAGATTTACTGCTGTGAGTTTGAAATAAGTTGTTGCTTAATGCCTGATGCAAGAAAAGTGCCTTGTTAATGAAATCAGTCACTGCCTCAGTGCTGGGCTAAGAGGTCTATTCATAAAGGTGAGTGAGCAAATCCTTTAAAGTCTTAAGATCTTTTCTAAAAGTTGTATAAGGAAACCATACTCTAATTTTATTACTTAAAATGAGAAACAAGATAATTTTATGTACTTTTAAATATTTTGTTTATTGTTATTTTAATGAAGAATTTGAGAGTGATTATTTATTAACAAGCTCCTGTATCATCTCAAATGAAATGCACTATTTTGTCATCTGTTGGCTGCAGTGTTTATTGTTGATAAGTCAGAGATGTCCTAATTCTAGTGGGCCTTGTTCAATTAAAATAATTTCAATTAAGGAACTTGAAGCAGCAAACGATTTTTTTTTTTTCTGTGCTACTTACATTTTAATACTCTGTAGTTCTCATTAAAGTGAATAACCCTATCAATGGTAGGGATTATAGCTTGGCCACACTTTCTCATCTTTAGTACTTTTGTCTCTCTCCTTACATGAATCCTGGTAGCCACCCAATCTAAAGGAGTACTTTCCTCTAGATCAGTGATTTACAGATTGTTTTGATTGTGTATATCTTTCAGTTTAAAACAGTGAGCAGGCATCTCTAGTCTGTTCTGTTTATTCATGAAATGTATACATGATATAATTATCCTAATACATTATTTTAAAAAATGCACAAAGATAGAACTTAAGGTAGATGTAAAGATAAACTATATTTTAAAATACCTTAATTTTTATTTTATATGTAAAATGTCCTCTAAATAACTTTTTAAATTAAAGCAATCTGAATATGCTTTATTGTTTTTAAAAAATCTTGATTATTATCCCTTGTGGTACAGTGATTCATAAGTTTGATTCTAAGTTAAGTTTTATGTTGATGCTTAATATTTAAATGCTGTCATAGGTGAAATATAAACTTCATAAAGAGACATAGATCAGAATGGAAGGAAGAAAGGCATCCTCGACTCTACTTACTAAATCATGTTTCTCATTTTTCAGTCCCACCAAATCCATAAAAGTTTTTGTTAAGATTGGGTAATCAATTACCACCTTCCATGGAAGATTGATTCTTACAGCTACCTGAAAGATGTTCTTAAATTAAATTAAATTTTAATTTTAAATTGTTAAAAATTTACATTTTTAAGCAAGTGGATTCAACATTCACTGAAACTTTATTTGAGGAAATTTTAACAGGATAAAAATGCTAAAAATTTTCAGATATGATAGTTTTAAATTTGTGACATTCATATAATAAAGTATTTTGTAAGTGTTTTATAAATCATAGTGATAATAGCACTTGACCTTCTCAACAACCCTGTGTGGGTACTATCAACTATTCTACACATGAAAAAGCTGAGGCTGAGGGAGGTAAATAGATTTTCCCAGGGCCCCTCAGCTAGTTATGATGAGGGATGGGTTTCAAATTCAATCTTCCAATTCTTCAATGCAGTACTGTGTATTTCATGTTATTGTGCTGACTGTGTGGTGGCTTCACACAATAATCTCATTTCCAGTGTTCATAAAGAAAAGGGTCATTATTCATCAGTGTCTATGAAGTTATATTTCTAATAATCTTCATGGTAATTTCAAATTTTTCCCAGACTTTTTATCAGCTCTGATTAGATTAGCATTGATTTTCCCTGATAATGTGGATGAGGAAGACTGTTACCTATTATGAATAGAAGTGTCAACCCTGTCATTTTCTTCTTTACATTTGCTGACATTATTGTTAAATCAATTTGAAATTTCTTTGCAGATGACATTTCTCTCTCTCTCTCTCTCTCTTTCTCTCTCTCTCTCTCTCTCTCTCTCCCTCTCTCTCTCCCCCTCCCTCTCTCCCTTTCCCCCTCCCCCCCCCCCCCCTTTATTATTAAAGCTTTTTATTTACAAAATATATGTATGGGTTATTTTTCAACACTGACCTTTGCAAAACCTTCTGTTCCAAATTTCCCCCTCCTTTCTTCGACCCCCTCCCCTAGATGGCAGGTAGACCAATACATGTTAAATATGTTAAAATATATGTTAAATCCAGTATATATGTATATATACATATTTATACAGTTATCTTGCTGCACACAAAAAAATTAGATCTAGAAAGAAAGAAAAAAACCTGAGGAGTAAACAAAAATGCAAGCAAACAATAGCAGAAAGAGTGGAAATGCTATGTTGTGGTCCATAGTCATTTCCCATAGTTCTCTCTCTGGGTGTAGATGATTCTCTTCATTATTGAACAGTTGGAACTGGTTTGAATCATCTCATTGTTGGAGAGCCTCGTCCGTCAGAATTGATCGTTATATAGTCTTGTTGTTCCCGTGTATAATGATCTCCCGGTGCAGATGACATTTCAAGCTAGTTAGTTTTGTGAGGGTTACTATGCTTAAAATTAGATCATGTAATCCATAAATTCACTTTCCTGGTTTTACAACAACAAAAAAATAAATAAATAGGTTGCAGTATTCTAAAAGATGACAGTAATAGCTAATAATTCACACACACACACACACACACACACACACACACACACATATACACACACAGCATTAAGGTTTGTGGAGTGCTTTATAAGGAGCAATTTATTTCATCCTCACAACAGCCTAGGAAATGAAGTGCCATTATTATCTTTAGATGAGGAAACTGAGGCACAGAAAAATACATGACTTGCCCAGGGTCACAGAGCTTAGTCAGTGTGTGAGGCTTTAATTTGAACTCAGGCCTTCTTGACTCCAGATCCAGGGTGCTTACCCACTGAGGAGGCACCTAGCTGTGGATGAAGAAGGAAAGGGCTGCTGGCAACCACTCTGTTTACACACTTTTCTTAGGAACCCTTTTAAACCATATAGGATATTTGAACCATCTTGAAATAAAAATAAATTTAAGTTCTAATATTTTCTTTGAACTTTCTTGTTTTAAAGACCATACTGTGATCTCTGGACAGTGATGAAACAAAACGAACACATGGGCCGCCCATCCTGTCCAGTCTATCTACATTTCTAGTCATTCTCTTTGATTAACATATAACTTATTTCCTCCTTTCTTACTGTGTTTTAGGAGTCCTGGAATTTTGATTTTTCAAAGACCATAGTATTTCAGCTTTATTTAAGAAATAGAATTGAATCAAGCAGCATTTATTAAACACCATTATGGTCAGGCACTGTTTCAGGTGTACAATAGGAATATCAAAGACAAAAATGAAAAAGTATTTTCTGTTTTGGGAGATAGAGCATACGTATGGAAATGTGGTCTAATGTTGGGCTTTGTGAGTGGGGTACTGCCAGTTAGAGGGAGCAAAGACCTTGTCGAATGTGATGTTTGAGCTGCACTTTACAGGACCAAGTGTAAGAAGGTGGAGATGAGGGGAACAAGGGAGGGAAGGAAGAGATGCAGAGATGGTCAATGAAATGTCCCCTCTAAAGATGGCTGAGAAGACCATTGTGGCTGGGTGGAAAGGGAGGGTGGAGCCAGGTTCCCCAAAGAGAAGCTAGGTATGATCCTAGGGACAGCATAAGCCCCTTTATGTTCCCCAGGATGGGGACAGAACTGTGTTTGGGGAACAGTGTCAGCTGTGGAGAAGTGCTAGATTCACAGTAAGGGGGTATGATTGGGAGGAGATAGTTTGAGAGCATAGGGTAGACAGGCAGGGATGGTGGCTACCTTGACAGGAGTGGGGAAACATTTGGAGGAGGGTAGGGTTGGGGGAGAAAGAATGAATTTGCCATACTTCTGGCACATCTGGACATCACTGGTCTTGGCTGTTGGTCTCTGTTAAAGGGCAGGCTAGGGACCTTGGGACAGCCAAGGAGATGGCATCCAGGTGCTTAGAGGAGCCCTGAGAGATGGAACATTGTCCCTACAAGGCTTGAGGGGGGAATCATCAACAGCATCAAACACCACCCCGAGGATAAAGGCCATTGATCAGGGAGCTGATGGCTATGCTGAGGAGGGGCCCTGTTGGTCTTAGGATGTGTGTGTCCACTGATTGTCTTCCTTCCTATTTGCACCTTCCCCCAGGCTTCGAGCTCTGTCCAGTGGTGGCAGTGTGACGTCCCCACCTCTTTCTCCAGCATTGCCGAAGTATAAATTAGCAGACTATCGCTATGGGCGAGAGGAAATGTTAGCACTTTTTCTAAAGGATAACAAGGTAATTATTATAATTGTTGTTGTTGTTGTTATTGTTGTTATTATTTAAAACTCTTTGTGATGGTCTGTGTCTTTGAGAGTGCTGTGGGCAAAGGACTCTGTCCAGAACATTGGAAAACAGGCTTTTTGCATGCATTCCCCCTTTCCTGACAGCTTTTTTTCCTTCTTTTTCATCAGCTACCACGGTACGCTGGTAGCAGGAGGACTGGGAAAGGGAAATTTGGCTTTTCAGTACTTTAATCTCTGCCCACAGCCCCACAGGAAGGGAGAGCAGTTGGCCATTAGGCTGCTTCCTTTTTCAGGTGACATTTTCCCCTGGATTCTGGTCCTCAGTTACTCTTTGCTCCTCTGAGGGGGTCCCCTCTTAAGCAGCTTGTGGCCCTGCAGTCACAGAGATAGGTGTCAGGAGCTTTGACAAGGGGGCCTTCCTTCTCTGGCTGAGTATAATGACGCCCAACTCTGGTCAGATGCAGCAGCAGCAAAGACTGGCATGTGGTAGTTTGAGGCCCACAGCGCTTTATACCAGGTACTTCTTAGAATCTCCCAGCCGCCTTCTCTTTCATTCCTTTGTACTGATGAGCAGACCGAGACTGAGAGAGCTAAGTGACTGTCACGTATTACTTAGGTTCCTGCCCACAATACAAGCAGCTCTATTTGAAGTAGACTTAGCTTTTCATCCAATTGGGCACATAGCTACTGTTATCTGTGTGGTTATTTGCTTTTCTGCATTCAATGATGTGACTTTTAGAGCTTAATTGAAGATTGCTAATTTTGGAACCAGGCATTTTGTGTTTCAGAATTTCATTTATTTTTAATATCTTTTGTTTCTAAGTTAGATTCATTTCTAAAGGTATCTATACCTTCCTTGTTTCCTATTCAGTGAGCCTTCCCATGTAAAAAGAAGAGAAACAGAGCAGTTCATACAGGTGTCCCCCACTTACAGTCTTCCCCTAACCCTCCATATCTACATAGACATTGACCCGATAGGACATGTACTGCTCTCCACCCCCTAGTTAGCTCCCTTCCCTTCTGAAGGGAAGGGCTGATGGTTACTTCCAGCACTGTAGAGCTCAGAGACTTTTATAATACTGTTTTGTCAAGTCAAGATATTAAGGGGATAGAGCAGAAAATAAAGTAAGTCAATGGCAAGTTTTGTCCTCATATAATTCACAAAAGCTGAGACACTCATATGGCAAAGTAAAGACCTCTGGGAAAAACCTCTGGGCATTGGAGAGACTGAATAGCTGAGAAACTGCCGCTGTGATCTTGCTAAGCGGGCAGCATATGACTGGTGATTATTTTCTGTGTTCTTGCTTCCCCAGATTCCCTCAGATCTTATGGATAAAGAATTTTTGCCTATTCTCCAGGAGGAGCCCCTGCCACCACTGGCACTAGTACCATTTACAGAAGAAGAGCAGGTGGGTGTCCATTTGGTTCACATTTAGCAAGTAAGGGAGAGAATCCTGCTCAGAGATTCCATCTGTCAAGTGCTTCTGGGTAGCTGAAAAGCTTTGCAGGCTGTCTTCTTGAGCCGCTAGGGGGCGCCGTAGTGCATGGAGTGGTGGGCCCCAGTCAGGAAGACTGCTCCTCCAGTGTTCAAACGCTGTCTCAGACACCGACCAGCTCAGTGAGCCTGGCCGGGTCACTGCCCCCGGCTTGCCTCAGTTTCATCATTTGTCAGATGAGCTGGAGAAGTTTTGCCAGGAAAAACCCCAAAAGAGGTCAGGAAGCGTCAGCCACAGCTGAAAAACAGCTGAGCAAATACCTCTTTCCATATAGAAGGTGAAATGAAGCAGAATCCATTTCAGATGCAATGGGCAAGATCCACATGTCAAGGAGGAAAAAGCATTCTAGACTTCAACCCCCCCACCTCCCCCGAGCAAGCAGCTCCTTTTTGCAGTTTTGACCTTGCCTAGGGGACCAGGTGCACATCAGTCAGCCTCTGGGCCTCTTGGCTTGCTGCTGATTTCTGTGTGGATTAGGGTTATTTGCTTGTCCATAGTAAGCAGTGGTGTGACTTGGAGGGAATTGTAATGTTCTTAGTTCCATTTGGTTTTCTGGAGGTTTGGGGGGCAGCCTTCTTTTCAATTGAGTAATCTCCACAAGAATAGCCAGGTGTTAAAGTCCAAAAGTCTTTATTGTCTCCTTCGCCTGGTGCTCAGCTAGTTTCCTTAGAGGCCTTCCAGAGTCTTGGTTTCAGTGGAGAAATGCAGGAGGCCAGGCCAGCCACCATAAGGCCTATGAAGATGGAAATGAATCTATCTCCTTCGCTCTGAGAGCTTGAGCTCCCAGCTTATATGCTCTATATTGAGTATAAACCAATCATTATATCACTAGGAAACCATTATTTGTTGTAAGATTAAATCAATCATACTGAATTTGGAGGACTATTAATCCCCATTCTAAACTAGATAACCATTGTCTTCTTTATCAATTCCACTGACTTAACACCTTGTAAAAATCCTTGTTTCAGAGTTCTGGCCATAACAGAGAATATTTGAAGATTGCCAATTATGGACCCAAGTGACTTAAAATGTAATTTATTACAACCTTTTATTTTTAAGTTAGACTTTTTTTTTGAATATAGACTCCCTGATTCAAGGCAGTTTATAGACTTGGGATAGTCTATTAGATTGTATCCAGAAAAGAAAACTATGGAGACTAAATGTGGATCTAAGCAGAGTATTTTCACATTTTTGTTGTTGGTTGTTTGTTTCTTTTTCCCCCTTTTCTCGTGGTTTTCCCCCTTTTGATCGGAATTTTCTTATGCAGCATGACAAATAGGGAAATATTTTTAGAAATACTGTTTAACCTATATAGAGTTATTTGCTGTCTTGGAGAGGGGAGGGATGGAGAAAAAATTTGGAATACAAGGTTTTGCAAAGGTGAGTATCAAAAACTATCTTTGCATGTATTTAGAAAAATAAATACCATTTGAAGAAAACAAAAAAAGACTATAGACCTCTTTTTCCTCCTACCCATTGAATCTTTTCTGGTAAAACAAGGACCAGACATAACCAGTACATTGAGTGCTTGTTGCCTCATGTATCAAATGAAAATGAAACTTTCTAACAATCTTCAAGAGCCAAAGGCAATGCTGTGATTGCTCCAAGATAGGCTAATTCTTCCAGACTTCTCAGGGGAAAAGTAGCATTTTTCAGAAGTGATTTGCCAGGATTGATTATCAGCAATGAGTCCTTTTATATGGGAAATGGCTATGATTCTGGATTTGGAGTCAGAAGACCTATTATTTAATAGATTTGTGACATAGGCAAATCAGTAGCTTTCTTTGCCTCAGTTTCCTCTTCTGTATAGTGGGAATATCTTATCCCAGGAGAGGAAGAGTGCTGGATTTGAAATCAAAAGACTTAATTTTGAATGCCTGTTTTGCTATCCACGTGACCTAGGACTAAAGGCCTTATTTAAAAAAGAGGGTATACCATTTTATGGTCTTTATGGTCTCTTTAGGCTCTAAATTGAAGTTCCGATGGTCTCATCTACCTTACAGGCTTTTTATGAGAATTAAATGGGAGAATGGAAGTATCATTTATATCTCAGCTACTGTTGTTATGCCCTGGGTTTGTAGCCCTTGTGATTGATGGAGAGGAAAATGTTCTAAACCCTGTATTTGAGGTAAATTTTTATCCATTTTTCTATGACAGATCCTGTTGAATATATTCTAGGCTAAAAAAGCATTAGAATATGCTCATAAATAAATTAAGGATCCTGATAAAGCAGAAAGAAAATGAAATCCAAAGGGTCCAGTTCTGAGGAGTTGACAGTTTTGTCAACTTTGTCAAGAAGGCAAACCTTAATTGTCAGATGTTACTGCCATGTTACCTGTTGAGGTCACTGTCTTCTTGATGACCATTCATAATGTACCACTATCTAAGATAAGTTGGATATCTGAAATTGTGTTTTTTTCTTTTGTTTGTTTTTTTGCCTCAAATCATGGGAAGTTTTCCACTGAGGCTGGGGAGGAGGGGGGGGAGAAGAGCTCCATGCTAGGGAGAACCCTCAGGGGTACCATCTAGTGGAATTTGTGAGAACAGCAAGCCAGCTACCAGGGAAAACTGACCTCTCTGCTTTCTCATTTCCCTTAGATTCACAAATACTTTTTTTGGTATTTAGTGGTTTGGAAGTGGACATAGTTTTTGGAGTGCCACAAATAGTTACCTGGCATTCCTTCCCCATTTCTTCCTGTAAATAGGCTTGGAGTTCTCACAGTTTTAATCGGGAGGAGATTTTTCTTGGGCTTTGCACTCTCCCCTTCTTCCTGCCTCAATGGGGAGACTCCCAGGGCTTGGGCAGTGGGAGTTGCACGCAGCTTAGCCTTCTGATCACTTCTGACAGAAGAGTTAAGGGGAGTTCTCAATAAAGGACAACCTCTCAGGAACTGCTTCCTACACAGAATAGCTCTGTATCTGATACTGGCTCTGTGGTTCTCCATCTCCTAAACAAAATCCTAGCTAGATACCATAATTCGATAAATAGGATTGGTTTGAGGGAAGGAGGAGCTTTACTTTAGTACATTTGATTTCATTAGTGTGGGTACCCTGTTGACAGGAATTTTTGTGACTGGCCTTTGAGGAGAATTTGGATCATCTAGCCCTGGTGTAGCGCACACAGAGTCGGTACCAGGACAGCATGGAAAGTCTTTCCATACTTCCTGGCAGAGTCCTTCTACACTGCCATCCTAGCAGAACAAAAGTGTCAGTGATCCTGGTTAGAACAGCATTTGCTGTTTTTCTCATACTTTTGTAAGCTTTCGGAGATTTGGTCATTATAATAATCTTAGGAGATAGTGATTAGGAATTTTATTACTTCGGAGTATTATTTCCACTTTATACATGGGGAAACTGAAACCCAGAAAGATTAAGTGTCCAGGATTATATGCTCCTATGTGTTGCTATAGCTTTCAGCCATATTCGGCTTCTATTAATTTAGGATTAAAAATAAAACTAGAACTTCAGAATATTATCAACCCATTAACTTAGGCAGGGCCAGGGAAGCTTTGAATAGGGGAGTCAGATCATTTTTCATGGTTGTTTGTGCCTCGCCAAGATACTTGACTGCTTAAGCTAGCCTTAGGCCTGGTGTTTTCATGCTATTTTGAAGGTTTGCTTTATCCCTGTCAGTATTTTTCCATTTCCATTTTAAGGTTATTTAAGATTCAAATGAGTTTGCAAAAAGAGAAATGTAGAAAATAAGGCATTTTAATTCAGGTAAAGTGAAATTTATATTTTCACCAGAGAGATCGTATTGCATTTGTTATCAAGGTTAAAAAGGGTCCTTCCTTGTATTCTTAAGTTAGAAATATTTCTTTGAAAATGATACTCTTTTCCTGTGTTTTTACTAAACAAATGAGACTATGCTTCATTAGCTGTTTGTTTCCTTGAGCTGGAAGGTTCATAAATTGGCATTTAGCTCTTTTATATTCCTCCTTTTATGTGATTTTTTTTTTTTTTGGAAGTTAAATTAGTAACCAAGTAGTATTCTTATCTTGTTGCTTTTTATTTCTCACCTGTGTTTGGATAATTACTTTTTGGATATGTAATACTTTCTACACATCTTTGACATGTTAGGGCATAAAATTAATACTTAAAAAAAAAAAAGATACAAAGAAACTAAGACCCCCTCTTTGCTAATTTGTAGCTGGTCCAGAATGAAAAGCAAGCTTTGAGATTTCTGGTTTAACTTTTTTCATTAGTTAAAAGTGCTCTTAATCTGAAATTCTAGTTTGTAATTTTCATTGCCATTTCCAAAGCCAAAACTTTCATACTGAGTTAAAATAACCAGAGGGTGGCATAGACATACTATTTGTTTCACTATGTCAATATTATTTCTGACTTTTTTTGGGGGGGCTATTTATTTATTTTGGAGGGGGTTGCTTTCCCTTTGTTCCCTATATTCCAGTTGTAGTTTAAGTATTGGTAAAATATTCTCCACTTATTTTTTTAAAAATATACTTGAACCTAAAAATGATATAAAATCAATTTAAACCACCCTTCCTTATATTTCCTTTAAATGTTATCTTTTGAATATTTTGAGGATATCTTAGCCTTTCTTGTCTAAATATTTATAGGACACTATGTGGACAGAATGCATCTGTGTAAAGAAATAGGACACTTCTAAGTACTTTCTTCAAAGACTTTGCCAATCATATGCTAGAGCTGCGTAAATCTCGTCAGTGGATGAGCAGTTTTTTACTAGGTCCACTTTGTGCATGTTCTTCCTCCTGTTTGCCTTGTCCGAGTCCTGTGTTTGTCTTCTCCTATCCCCCTTCATACTTAAGCATGGTGTTGGTATTGATATTTCCCTTGCATTCTTACCCCTCACTATAGATTCTGTAGATGGTCATCTTCCTGCCATCCCCCAGCTGAGGAGAAGTTGAGCTTTAGCTTATTTACTTTGTGGAAGAAGAATTACTTAAAATGTCACATTCGTCCTTTACTTTTTGTGTTTGTTGGTACTGTTTCAGAAGGTTGGGATAGATAATTGCTTATTAAGGGGAAGTTTAATGGTGATGGAATTTGGCTTTCTGAAGCTCTCTCTGGGCCTGGACAACTTGTCTCTCACCCTTCCCATATGCGTGCCTCTTGAGAACATTTACCTGTTCCTCAGGTTAGGAAGGAGAAAAGACAGGAGTTGAGTATTTACAGAACTGTTCTTGATTTGGACTCTTTCCCTTTTGTGTAAAGGCCAGTGCCCGCCCAGCCGAGCAGTCTCAGTGTCTGCGCTGTCTTTCTGCCCTCCTACCTAGAGCATTTCCCGTGTTTCTGTCCTTGAATCATGCGCTTTTCCATGTGTGGAGTGAGTGTTCTCCAACCATCCAAATGCTCTGATCCCTTTAATCCACAAGCATTTTTTTTATTAT
Organism: Sarcophilus harrisii; assembly: GCF_902635505.1. Lineage (NCBI taxonomy): Eukaryota > Metazoa > Chordata > Mammalia > Dasyuromorphia > Dasyuridae > Sarcophilus > Sarcophilus harrisii. The sequence continues at coordinate 456,368,067 of NC_045429.1, forward strand.
TAAGTACCTATGTGCCGGGCACTGTGCTCAGAGACTCCTTCAAGTCTTAGTCTGTCATAGATGGCTCCTTGCTGACTGTGAGTCAAGATGTCTCTGGCAGGGAAAAACATGGCACTTAACTTCCTCATCTATAACATGTGGATAGTATGAACATGGTTGTACCTCCCTCCCCAAGGAGGTTGTTGTAGGAGGGGCACTCCAAGCACACCCCTACATGCTCTCTTTAATGGGCCCCATTGAAGATAGGCCTCCTGAGGGCAGAGATGGATGTGGTTTTAGGCTTGTAGAGACTCGTGGACCCCAGCACCATCCTGGGCAACATGCCATACCACACAGAACTTTGGGTAAATGATTGTTTATATGTTGATTCTTAGCCAAAATTAGCAATGAGTGTCCTTATGCTGTTCTACTTTTAGATTGTATTTGTGTGTGCACATGCGTGTGTGCGCACGTTTTGAGGGAAAGGTCAATTTCATGTAATTTTTGTTTTTACCCAAATTGCACTTTTTTTCCTTGGCAGAGAAACTTTTCCATGTCTGTAAATAGTGCCGCTGTCCTACGATTGACAGGACGAGGAGGAGGAACAGCGGTAGGGGCTCCTCGAGGTCGAAGTTCCTCTAGAGGTCGAGGTGAGCTTTTATATTAACAAAATAATGATGTACTAGCAAGAAGATGCTCAAGGAAAATCACATTCAAGATAAAAGGAGGTGAAGATTTTTAACTTGTGTTAGCAGGATACAAAGATTTGGAGGCAGCTAGATGGCACAGTGGATAATAAAGTGGATAAAGCACCGGCCCTGAAGTCAGGAGGATCTGAGTTCAAATCCAGCCTCAGAAACTTAATACTTCCTGTGTGACCCTAGGCAAGTCACTTAACCCTAATTGCCTCAGCGGGAAAAAAAAAATTGCTCAAGTACCCTCATAATATTTTTGATCAGAAGCCATCAGAGGCCGGGCTTCCTGGAGGCTAATCTGAGGAGTTGAACTGGAATCTTACTCCAGAATTAGAGGCATGAGCAGACCCTGACAGCCGGTTCTACATTTTTAAACTCTTCTTGGCACCCTTGGCTTCTCCCCTGCATCCTCTTCCCTTTAAGGATCCTGGCAGAGTTTGTATTCTCTGAACTGACTTAGCTTCCTGACCAGCCTCTGGCTCCCAGATCCCCTTTAGGAAGAAGGGCCATGTTAGTAGAATTGTCTGCTACACCCCAGCCACTCAAGATACATGGCAGCAGGGCGGATGGAATGTATTTTCCTGTGGGGACATCTTGAAAGTGCAACATGAAATAATTGTACAGAAAGCAGTTAATGTAATGTGCAGTCTGACAAATTTGTTGACCATTATTTTTTTGCTTTTTTTCCTATTTGATGCTGTGTTTGACTCTATTTTGTAATTTGTTAGTATTTGGGTATATGAGAGCATCTTGAGTTAAAATGAACATGTATATATTTATTTAGTAGCAAGTATTCTTTGAAGAGAAATTTAGCTACTTGAATGCAGAAATAGAATGACACTAAGTATCCCACTTTGTTTTTTTGTGTAATTAATGTCTGTTGTCCTCCTCATGCCCTTCTGCTTTACTTGTGATGACAAAGGTCCATGAAGGATTTTCTGTGGCATTGTGTCAATGTCAAAAGACTTAACTTTCTAATTTGTTTTCCTCGGGTCTCTGGAATTGTTTTTCTTACTTTACTCAGAGGTTTAATCAAATCAATAAACATTTATTAAATTCCTTGTAAATTTCATGAATGAAATTCATGATATGATATGGAAAAAAAGCATTGACAGTTACTGTTAACCGTTTATACCTATTTCTTACTTCTCATTAGAAATTGCTCCTAATGTACTCTTAGATCTCATTACGTTGATGGTGGCAGAAGTTCATGGTGGAGATAGGATGAATGAGAATCCCCTTCTTTGCTGCTTGTCTTCCTTCCAATTCTTTCTTGCCTGCCTGCCTCCTCTCTCCCTTTTTTCTTTCTTTTTCTTCCCTCCTTCCCTTTCTTTCATCTTTCCTTCTCTTTCCTTCCTTTTCCTCTCTCTTGCTCTCTCCCCTCTCTTTTCTCCCTCATTTAAAAATTTTTAAACTTAGACTAAAATCTTTCCTTCTATCCAGCCCCTCTTCCACCTAATTGAAAAAGCAAGCGATGTGATCCCTATTATGAATGTGAAGTCTCACCCCCCTCCCAAAAAGTTTTTTATTTTTTTAAGTAAGAAAAGTAAAGAAAGTGGGAGGAAAATATTCCTCAGTCTGTACTAAAGTTCACATGTGGAATTGTCTTGATCACAGTAACCCAGTCTTTTCCAGTTGATCATTGTTATAATGTTGTTATTACAATGTACAGTATTTTCTTGGTTGTCTTCATATTACTTCGCATCAATTCCTGAGTTTTCCTAAGTTTTTCTGAACCTACCCCACCTTGGTATTTTTAATAGCACAATAGTATTCCAAAACATACATATATCACAACTTATTTAGACATTTCCCAATTGATGAGCATTCCCTTAATTTCCAGTTTTTTGCCACCACAAAAAGAGCTATTAGAAATATTTTTGTTCATATAGTGTGCCTTTTTTCCCCACACCTCTCCAGCATTTGTCATATTAGCCAATCCGATATATATGAGGCAGTATTTCAAAGTTGGTTTAATTTGTATTTCTAATTCATTAGTGAATGCAGCTAGGTGGCACAATGGAAGTACTGCCTTGGAGTCAGGAGGACCTGAGATCAAATCCAACTCCAGACATTTAATACTTGTGTGAGCCTGGACAAATCACTTCGTCTGGTTTGCCTCAGTTCCCATTTTTGAAATAAGCTGGAGAAGGAAATGACAAACCAATCTAGTATCTTTATTAAGAAGCCCCTAAATGGAGTCATGAAGAATAGGACACAAGTGGAGTGAATCAACAACAATAATTGTTAGTGATTTAGAGCATAAGTGAAATGACTATTGATTGTTTTGATTTCTTTTTCTGAGAACTGTCTATTCATAGGATTTGATTTCTTTGATTCTTGACTTATTACTAGAATTATAGGCTTCTAGAATGGGAAGAGGTTCTGCTTTTGAAGAAGAGTTACTGTATAATAGAATGTTATTGTATAATAGAGGAATCAAAGACATGATTAAGAGAAGCTGAAATTTGAGGGGAAGAGAGAAAAGTATCCAGCAATAAATTGTGTGTGTGTGTGAGGTTTGGTGGAATGGGAATTATAATTTGAATACAACAAGAGTCTGGCAACATTTGGTTTAAAAGGAATTGCCCAGAGAGTAGGAGTAATAAGACTAGAAGTGGAAAGTTATTTTTCTTTCTTTTTTTTTTTTTTTTTTGGGGGGGGGGGGAGGTTTTGGAAAGCCATTTTTCAAAGGTGCTTTATCATTGTAGTAGTCACGTGAAATACATTATATAGGAGTTATTATTCACTTGTACTTATGAGAAAACTGGATCACAAGACTTTCACATCTCAGAATTATGTAGCTAATGAGCAGGTGATCCCAAGTCTAATCAGCCTTATTTCAGTGCTTTTTCCATTTAATTGCACTGCCTTTCTTTTATATTAAAGCATGTACTACAGGATAAAATGTACACCTGCGTAGAAATAAATCTTGGAATGTAATAAGAACAATAGAAAGCATTTGTGCGGACAAAGTAAAAAATAGTGATCTAATTGTAGAAACAGACATTGGACATCTGGGTATTATAGTGAATCGAATTCTGAACCTGGAATCAAGAAGCTCCATTTAAATGGCTTCCGATAATAATTGAATGATTCTGGACAAGTCACCTAATCCTGTTTGCCTCACTTTCCTCATTTGTTAAATTAGCTAGAGAAGGAAGTAGCAAATCACTCCAGTAATTTTTGCAAAGAAAATTCCAAATGAATTAGAACATGAAGAATTGGACACGACTGATACCACTGAACAAAACTATGAGCTGCTCAGAAAGTTGCTATCTTCATGTAGGCTACAAAACTGGAAAATAAGCAAGCTTTAGAATGAATGGTTTCATTTATCTAAAATCTGGTAGAGTTTTGACTTACTGACATTTGCTTTCTTAGAAACTAGAGGAAGCAAAAACAACCTGTTATATTCTGAATTTTGTTACGATCAAAGAGGGAAAATGATTTGGAATTTATAAGAATCTTAGGAGAAAGTGACCAATTATAGAGAAGGGAATACTGGTTGTACTTAAACATGTTCTCCAGATGTTTAAAAAAAAAAAACTTTTTTTAAAGTTAGGATTAATTAATTTTGATAGGGATTCCAAAAGCTTTTTTTTGGGGGGGGGGCAGAATTTCTGCCTAAAAGAGCACAAATATACTTGATAAAGTTAAGACTATATGTATATGGGGAATGACAGGGGAAGGACATTGGAAAACCCAAGTGCCTGAGCTGAGATCATAAGAAGGAAACTGGCCTCTTAGCAAAGATGGAAGACTCAGGGCAGAGAAATAAGGACAAGTGTGGAGCCATTATCCCTGTGCTGTCCTATGGCAATAGTGTCACTCTAGAATTAGGTAATTTTTAGGATACAGGAACAAAAACAAGAGTTTGAATCAGCAAGAAGATCTAGAGACAGGTCTGTTGTTTATGTGGAAAGGCTGATATATGTTAGAAACATAATTATTTGACTCTTACTAAATCAAAATCATCAGACTTGAGGGAAGGCAGATATTTCCTCTTTTTCAAGTAGGTGAGCAGATAGTAAGGGAGTGTCTGTTTACTTAGATAGGTTAGCACCATTCCTAGATCTCTGAGGAGTCATGGGGAAATAAAGTACTAGTTGAGCACTGTAAGGCAAAAAGATGGAGGTCAGCTTGACATCCATTTTCATGAAAATTTTGGAATGGATCCTGCAATGGACAATCTCTGGTCCCTTAGTACGAGCCTTAGGAAATAACATGAGTATCTAGCTTTGCATCATTCATGCCAAAGCAAATTAATTTACTTTTTTGCTGAAGTGATTATATTTGTAGAACAAAAGAATGCCATAGATACAGTTTGATTTTAAAGTCATGAACTCCCTTCTGCTATTCTTGAAGATAATATGGGGAAATGAAATTTGGATTATCGTGCATATGGGTTCATTTCTAGCTGTTTGAATATTTAAGAGGAAAACTTTAATAGATCATTGTTTTTCCAGAGTGACGGTTCTAGTGGCTTAAATGACCTCTCCTCATTTCTGATCTGTTGAACATTTTTATCAATGGCTTGGATAAAGTTGCTACCTTCTTTCCCTGTTGCACTTAACTAATGACAGCAAATCTGACAATTGTAGCTAATTCAAGAGATAGTAGTTCAGATATGCTCTGGAGCCTGAGGTACTTGAACAAATTCTTGAAATCAAAGTAGGTATAAATTTTAAACCTTGCACTTGATTTGCATATACAGAACGGAAAGTTGTTTTATCATGTAGTTACAGCTTGGTATCTAGGAAGACTTAGTGGCTATTGACAACTAAAAGAAGGGCAGCTAAGAGGCATAGTGGATAGAGTGCTGGCCTTAGATTCAGGAGGACCTGACTTCAAGTTTGGCCTTAAGCACTTGACAGTTAACAGCTGTGAGATCTTGGGCAAGACTACCTTGTTAAAAAAAAAAAAAAAAAAAAAAAAAAAAAAAAAAAAAAAGAAAGAAAGTGAATAGAAACCCCTCTTTTTTGATGGCTAGGAGAATGTCTTGCTATAATGGCCACTTATTGTGTTTTTTGGTCTCTGCAGGTCGAGGCAGAGGTGAAGGTGGTTTTTACCAAAGAAGTTTTGACGAAATTGAGGGTGGCTTTGGGCGAGGTGGCGGTGGCCGAGAAATGCACCGATCACAGAGCTGGGAAGAAAGGTAACCCCTGCCTCAGTGGCCTCCGCAGCTTCAAACGTGGGCCCTGGGACCACTTCCCTTTCCTCTGTCTGGGGCAAGGCCACTCTACAAGTTGGATTAGCTCAATGGTCTGCGTAGCTGCCTGGGCTGAAAACGTGCTCATATTATGAGAGGAGAGATGAAATGAAACCCAGTGGAAGAATATCCCTGATAAACAATATTCTTGTGCACTTTACATATATGTTCTCAGCAAGACTGTCCATACTTTGTCAGTAGCTTGTTGAATCTCTGAGCAATGTGGGTGCTCCTTCCATCTGTATAGATTGCACCCTATCTAGGGGTTTATATCTGTGCAGCCCTTGTCAATGTCCTCATGTAAATTTTCTATAGGGTGTCCTAACAATGGATTAGGGACTTTCCTCATTTTCTTCTGATATTGTGAATGGGGATTTACCATTGCTTATCCTTTGTTCTTGCTGTTCCATGACTGGCAGAAGTGCTTTTTCTGCTGTATACATATCCTTTTAAAATGTTTTGTTGATATTCTTACCTTTTTTAAAAAGTTGCTTATTCCCAGTGGTTTTCTTCTTTCCCATTCCCCTAGTTTTTTTTCTATTTTTTTTTAAACAAATAAGTATATTCAAGAAAAACAGAGCAATACATTGGCCTTGTCTGAAAATGTCTGTGTTGTCTACCTGCCGTCTGCCTAAAGCTAGAGACATTCTTCACCATTGGTCCTCTGAAGAAACAATTGTTCACTCAATTAATTTGAGTTCTGATGTCTTTCAGTGTTCTTTTCCTTTATGTTATCATATACATAAATATATGTACATATTTATATTTCCTTTATATGTATCACTGTAGAAATTATTTTCCTGATTCTGTTCACTTCACTCTGTGAGAATTTATACCAGCCTTAGCTAGTTTCTCTAAATTCTTTAATTTAGAAAATTTCTTATGAAATAATAATATTCCATTTAATTCAAATGTCATGCTTATATCCTTCATTCAGTTTTTTATATTATAATCTACTTAGATATAGCATATATGATCTGCTTCTCCAAATCCATAGAATTTAATGGAGCATGGCCCTAATTGTCCACATGAGATGGTCTAAATGAATGCAGAAAGCTTGTTGTCCAGACTGTCATTACACTCGGATGGATAGTGGATAGTCACACCGCTCCACCAGTACATATGTCTTGGACTGTGTGTGAAACAGTAGTGAATTGGGTTCATCACTGATTCGTGGGAGGGAAACAGCCTCTTGCCTTTAAGAAGATACCTGCTGTTTTTCATAACCCATGGTTTTCCCTGAAACGAAGACTGCCCTAGTCTCTGTAGAATCAGTTTTCAGTCATTCAATGTCTCTCAGGATAGCTAATCTAACCTGTAGTAAAATGCTGACTGGGATTAAAGGTGAATTTGAACAGCTAAATATTTGTCCTTTCAGATTGCTCAATGAGACTTTTTAGCAAATCTTAGCCCTCTTTTTGGTTGTTAGTCCTAAGCTAAGAAGAAAGTATACCAAAACCGGAGTGAAATGATCAAAGTCCTTGTTCAAAAGTTTATTTCTGTTTTTCTAGGGGAGACAGACGGTTTGAAAAACCAGGGCGAAAAGATTCAGGTAAGGTGTTTGTTTGGAAGTTTGAATTATGACTTTGCATTCTCTAATTGCTTATTTTCAGTTTTGAGGTATACTAGGATATAAGGAATTAAGGCAGTTCTCTTAGAGTTGCCTTCTGTTCCCTACATGTGGGATATGGTAGATGCCTAATTAGAGGCATGGCAAGGTTTTCATCATGGGTATTTGACTCTTATCTGCATCCCAGGCTGATCTGAATCACTTTGTGGGAAAAGATGATTGGGGCAGGAAGCAGACTGTAGGTTGTAATGGCAGAAAATTTGGAGGTTTAAGTTTTTTCCATTTGGAAAGCCTTGCTTTAGATTACTTGGCAAATGTGCAGCACATTTTCAATTTCCAATTAGAAAAGGGATAACAATTATGGATTTGGAGTATGGCCCAGAGTTCAGGACAGGGAGTTTGCTGAGAGCTTTTTTGCAAAACGAAGTCTTAGGAATGATTCCAAATACTGCTGTGAAAGAAAAGGCATTGTGGTAGAATACACTGAAGGCTGGATTTAGAGTGAGAATAGACCTGAGTTTAAATCTTACCCTTCACCCTTACTAGCTTGTAACTTGGGGAAGTCATTTTGCCTCTTTTTCTTCGATTGTAAAGTGAAATTGGTAATGCTCATAATACTCCTAGATGGGTGTGGAGATGAGTTCAAATCTGGCCTGATTAACTGATAAGATAATGAAATACCATTCATATTGTTCCACATGATTTACAGATGCTACTAAAGTGATTAACAAGTTATAGCCACCACTTTAAGTATCAAATAAAATATGGGGAAAAGCCTGTAGTTTTTGATGAGTTAAATAATTCATGGAAAACCATGTGTGTGGATTACAGTTATATTGTATTAATCCCATGAGGGTCATTTTCCACATAAAGTATATTAAGGGTGTATTCAGTTAAAAAAAAAAAATGCTTTCCCTGCTGGGTCTTTCCTTTTAGATACAGCAAGAGGTCTAAGTTTACAGGTAGCTTCATTACAATACTGATGTTTGGAAACTTATTGAGTTATTAAAATTGGGAAGGAAGTCCTCCCAGAATGTATTAGGTTTTCGAGTGAATTTTTTTGGGGAAAATAAAAGCTCATCTACCTGATAGTTGTTTAAGACTGTGGTTGTACAACTCAGATTTAGACGTAGCAGCGATTTTCAAGTTAACTCATGTTAACCTATGGGGAAACTATAGTCCAGAGAGCTCTGATGTCTGGGAGTAGGTAAGAAGCAGGAAGCCCCCGAGTAGACTATGGACCCTCTTGTTCTCTGACTTTCAATCTGGCTGACTTCCCCTTCTCTAAATCTTGCTACGTTAAAGAATAAGACTACTGCAAGTTCCTGTTAGCTGTCACTATGTTTGGGCCTATTACTGTGGAGGCTGGGAGTGAGCAATTGCAATCTACAGTAAGTGGGGAGACTGAAGGCAATCTAATGTATACAAATCTTTCTGTGATGTGGAGCAGAGACTAAAATTGCTTCCACAAAAATTATATTAAGAACTCATGGAATGAGTACTAGACTACATTCTATACCAAGTTTCCTGGTTGATACTAAATATTACACATATCAAGGAGTAAGGTGATAAGTAAATTTTGTAATGTGAGTATATCATTATAATTAACCCTTTTTTGATGTGAAGTACTGAGAAACTGAAAATGTTTTAGATGTTGCATGGTTACTATCAGAGGCAAGTTTTTTGGCTCATTCAGCTAAACATAAGGATATTGACCATCAGCCCCACTCTTAACCCTTCTTTATTCATAATGAATTCTGTAAGACACTTTCACAAAATCAGAAGGTACCTGAAGGGGAGGTTATGTGGAGTCCAAGTTATTCCTAAACAAGACTTCCCTATCTGTTCTGTCTGACACATGATTGATCACTTAGTTTTTACTGGGAGGGCTCCAGGCCACTCATTACTACCTGCTTGTGCAGCATACATTGAGGCAGTGCTGATGTTCCTTAAAAGTAATGTGTGATCCTGTTATCTTGCTCCTTCTTCCACATCCCCTCTCTCCCTAGTGTGCATTCTTTTGGGTCTGTTGCAAATTTTACCCTGGAAAAATGAGGATTGTGATCCTGGACTTAGTTATGGGTTGAGTATAAAGGAAATAATGTCAAAGAAAGTCTTTAGGGAGAAAGTGTTCAATGTAAGTCTCAAGGTACAGTTATTTTTTCATAACCCAAGTGCATCTGGTTTCTTATTTTCATTCAGTTGTTTTCGATTGTATTTGACTCTGTGACCCCATTTGGGTTGGGTTTTTTTTGTTTGTTTGTTTGGCAAAAATACTGCAATGATTTCCTTTTCCAGCTCATTTTACAATTAAGCAAACTGAAGCAAACAGAATAAAGTGACTTGCCCAAGGTCATGCAGGTAGTAAGTGTATAAAGGCCAGAGGAAGAGGAGTCTTCCTGACTTTTAAACCCAGCATTCTATTTCTGGGCTTCAAGCAGTATAAGTGCATCTTATGCTGCTTCCTATTTAGGTATTCCCTTTGGTCAGTTGTGGTCCAGTAATCTTGTATGAGGATGAAAACCTCTTGATGTACTATATCTTTAAAACAAAACACAGCAACAATAACAACAAAAACAAAAATAACTTTTTAGTGGCAGATAGTTATTAGGTTTTTAAAAAAGACCTTTTCTTTATGCCATTTTTATCCTTCACTAAAAAAAATACAACAAATATTATATTCATAGGTTTTTGCTTTAACTTGACATGTGTTATTTTAAATATGTCCTCTTTCTTTACTTGTTTATCACTAATGCACTATTCATCCTTCTCCATCTTCTTTTCCCATGTAAACCAAAGAGGGTGGGGGCTTCCAAATGAGGGGAAATTATAAATCCTTGTGAGAGTATGAACAGATAGAATTTGTGCATTTTCACTTTATAAGGGTCATAGTTTTCTGTTGAAAAGAAGTTTTAAAGTATATGCTCAAAAAAATTCTAAAAGGTTTTTGTCACTAGGCTAATTGAAGAATCCTCTTTGAGAATCCAGCTTGGGACAGATTTAGTGGAAAAGGAAGTAATGATCCAAGACATCATGACTTTATTAAGCATGGCACACTAATGTAAATTTTTAGATAGGGTTCCCAAATCAGTAAATCAGGGATATGCTATAGATGAAGTTTACCTGAATTTTAGCAAAGCTTTGATCAAGTTTTTTATGTTTACAGGAAAAAAGGGGAGAAAATTGCTAGATGATAGCACAGTTAGTTTTAGAATTAATTCTGTAGCTTGACCCAAAGCATTTAGATAAAGGCATGTAATGTAAAAGTAAGCCTTCAGTGAGTTGCCACAGGGATCTAGACTTGTCTCCATAACTTGGATAAAAGAAGAGATGTCTTCTTTGTTAAACTAGCAGATGGTGCAAAAGCTGGTAACATACAGACTAATTAGTCTGGATTCTAATTAGAATCCAGAAAGGTTTTGATAGGTTAGGACCAATTGGACCAAAATAAAGTAACATGAAATGATGTAGAAATAAAAACATGATATCAAAAAATCTTCACAAGAACACAGTGAACAAGACTCTGAAGAACATGGGATAGAATGATAGTGGACTGGCAGGTGGTACAATTCAACAGTGTCATGTGGCTGCCACAGAATATGGCCTTGGGCTGCATTGTGTTTTTTATCTTCCAAGAAGTATGGAGGTAATACTCCCCTTGCATTTTATTCTGGTCAAAACATGGTGGAATATTGTGTTCAGTTCTGGATACCATGTTTTAACAGACATTGATAGGTTGATGAGTTTCCTGAAATATTGTGCCATATGAGGTTAGGTTTAAAGGATGATTTTAGTAGGAGACCAGAAGTCTTAGGTTGGGGGAAGGAGAGTGGGGGGTAACTTTATTTGAAAGATTATCACCTGGAAAGGGATTCTTAATCTTGTTAGAGCAGAATCTTATGATAAAGATCCATTTAGGATCGATTATAAGAACTTTCTCCTTCCCCACTTTTCTGTCCTCTCCTCCTTCCCCCCATTCCTCTCCCTCCCATTTTTTTCCTCCCTCCTCCCTCTTTTCCTCCCTCTCTTCCTCCCTCTGTTTCTCCCTTCCTTCTTTCCTTTTCTTGTTTATTTTTTAGACAGTTTAAATTTTATTGTGTAAATCAATAAATTATTTTATTTTGTTTCACTTAAATTTGAACACTACTGTAAGACTAAAATGGGATCCGATTATGTCTAGCTGTCACAAGCTGTTCCCCTGCCATCTAGCTGTTCTCTTGTAAAGGTTCAAGTGCTTGTTTCAAATAGGGTGGTTATTGTATTAGCTTATGCTCTATTCTAAAAATTTCAGTCTTGAAAAATAGTTATGAGATTAACTATGTTAAATGGATTATCAATTAAAGTGTATTAGCATTGACTTACTTCCCTGACCCATATATATTATAGATGTTGGTGCTTTTAGCATAGAACAGCTGACCTGAGTGTGGCGTGAACAGCTAGCTAATCTTGCCTTGTCCCATTATTTCTCTAAGGCTCTGATAGTCCTTTGTGGACAATTCCCATGAAGGATATTCTATTTACCACACCTTGAATACTGGCAATCTAAAAGTGTAATGTTCTCTGAGAGCAGGTTTCTTGAGGGGCTTCTGGAGGCAGCCTTTGTTTCAGTTCAGTGTAATGTCCCCAAATGCAGCCAGGTATTAAAAGTCCAAATCCTTTGTCGTCTCCTTCAAAATCTTATCTCCTTCACTTGGGGGCTCAGCTAGTTTTTCTTAGAGGTCTTCTGTAGTCTTGGTTCCGAGAGCTGCCTTCTCTGACTTGTGAATCTCCCCGACTGAATCCTGAATCAGAAGGTGAATTCTGGTTGAGGCTCCTAGCTTATATATGTTCTCTTAAAGGTGTGAATCTTGTAGAACTCTAGTAAGTACTAATTAGGTACATGATTATTGTCTCTTATCAATTCCACTGACTTAGTATCTTGTAAGAATGCTAACATAAAAGTATGAAACTTTTAGAGTCCATGGCAAAAGCTCTTTTATCACTCTCCAAGAGAGGCTAACAGTCAGCTTATACTCATACTCTCCAGTTTGGCTGGTTGTAATAAACAACTTGTTATACAAAAGATAATCATATTCCTTCACAAGCTAATTGTACAATATTTCAGAGTCTGTACAGCAAAATAACGTTTTGGTCATGTATACTTATTGTGTATCTAATTTATATTTTTATATATTTAACATCTACTGGTCATCCTGCCATCTAGGGGAGGGGGTGGGGGGGTAAGAGGTGAGAAATTGGAACAAGAGGTTTGGCAATTGTTAATGCTGTAAAGGTACCCATGCATATATCCTGTAAATAAAAGGCTATTAAATTAAAAAAAAAAAAAAGATAATCATAAATGATTAGTAAGCTTCCTTATCATAGTAAGCAGTAAATGGAAAACCAGGAAAGTCATACAGATTAGAGTAGGTGAAAGGCTATTTGAGTGGACAAATTCTGGCTCAATATGGGATAGAATGATCTCACCAGGGAAGTATATCCTTGGCAATCTAGAGTTGCAGGCACTGAGAATCCAGGGACATATTGTGGGGTAGCTCCTTCGTGAGCTTTTCTTCACCATTCCAAAGGTACTCAGTGTTGTAGGATTACTAGTTTTTCATATCTTCTTCCCTGTTCCTTCAATGCAAATATGCAAACACCATAGGTTGTGGTCCCTCAGCAAACTGTTCCAGACTTTGGTGGAAGTCAGGTTAGTTAGTATCTTGAGAAAAAGAATGACTTTTCTGTTTTATCTCTGAAAGTATTTACTGTGAATCAGATCCAAGTGAGGTTTACAAATGGATTCTCCTAATTGCTAAAATTATCTCAAAGGGAAGGCTGTATAATATGACAATGTAACATACACAATGCTCACAGAGTACAGGTTGTATGCTCTGCCTTGTCTTTTATCAGAAATTATGAAAATTGAGTTGGCACATCACAGAGTCATAGAATGATAGAAGAAACTTTAGAAATCATCTTGTATCTGGTTCAACTCCATCCTTTTTATGGATGAGAAAAATGGACTCATAGTCACATGGCAGAATTGGAACTGAAACATAGGTCTCTTTATTTTTTCTCTTAATGCTTTTTCTAATCTGAGTCATGAAAAAAACACCACTGCCTTTTATTTATTTAATTTTTTGCTGAGGCAGTTGGGGTTAAGTGACCCCAGGGTCACACACAGCTAGGAAGTATTGTGTGTCCAAGGCCAGATTTGAACTCAGATCCTTCTGACTTTAGGGCTGGTGGCTCTATCCACTGCGTCACCTAGCTGCTTCATCACTGTAATCTGTTTTAAGGCAGCAGTGTGTTATAGAGGCTGAATTTGGAGTCACAAGACTTGGATTTATATCCTGTAGTTTTCTCATCTGTAGAATAAAGGGGGTTGGATTGGAGGAGCTCCTGAGATCTGTCCATTCCAACTCTTCATGTATGCTAACAACTTAACTAGATAGAAGCAACTATGGCCAAGTGAGAGTTCAGTACTATGTAGTTAATAGCTTTTCTAACACTGTCCAATAATAGAAGAAATTCCAAACTTGGTGAACTCCTTCTCCTAGATTGTCTTCAAACAGTCATGAAAGGACACTTGGCAGTCAGGTTTTAGAGACAATTCTTTTTCAGATAGTTTGGACTGGGTCGCCAATTTTGTGTTTTTTTCTGATACTTTTCATGGATCTACATTGTACCTCTAATTAGTTTATTCCTTTCTACATTAATGTAGTTTGTAAGATTTTGATATCCTTGTCTAATACCAAGTTAATACATCATTGGAAAGAACTCACAGAGATATGCTTGAAAGTAAGGAATCCATTCACAAAGAGGATTAAAATATAGTTATCATAGAATAATAGAGTTAGAAAGAATCTCGAATATCATCTGGTCCAACCTGTTACTGCTCTTTTCTGTTTTCAGAAAAATCTTTGTGCTTTGAATTTAGAAGAGGAAATTTTGTTCTTAATTCTTTGATATACAAATATTCAAGCTAGATTACTTCCTTGCCAGTCTCTGTTCAATGTTTAATTGTTGTTTGTGTGTTTGAATCCTTAAATTCTTGAAGAGTCTTCCTGGTTATGTTTCCTATTAAGTTAGAGTATGGAGTCATTTGTATGTTTTCCTTAAAATGAAAATGATGTCATTTTAAGTTTGAGAAATTGAATTTGACTTTTTCAAGACAGTGCTCGTAAGGTCGTTGAAGGAGTGAAGTTTTGGAACCAGAGAATCTATGTTTGAATCTTTACTACTGGTTCCCTTTGTGGCTTGGAGTATATTGGTTAACTTTTCTCTGCCTTTGTTTGTTCATCTGCCAAAGGAAGTGGTTGGACTAGATAGACATAAGTCTCTACAGTTCTTACCAGTTAAGTCAGTGAAATCTTACTCCTAAAAAAAAATTGTTTGTTATATATTTTTTTTTAAAGTTTCTTAAGTTACATGGACTTGCCTTCTATGTTTTATAATCTCTATAGGAAAAAAAATATATAGTAACTCTTCTATTAAAAAAAATGCAGTGTTAAAATATAGACTGTAGTTAGGTATTTTAAATACTGTACATAAATATGTGGGCTTATATATTTTTAGAAAATCAAAAGTATTACCTTATATTCTTTGTTTTTTATGACCCTTAAAATCCTTTTTTTGTGGCCCTAAAACTGGTTCATTTTTATATAGCATGGTCAGAGAAATATTATTCTATGAAAAGATACAAAGCACATATATCATTATTTCTTACATCAAAATAAATCATTTCCTACTAACTTAAAAAACAGTCCCCACAGAGTCTTTTTTTTTTTTTCCTTTTACTAAAGTTTTTTGATTTAGGTCTGATTTGCTTTCATAAGAATTTTTTAAACACTTAAAATCTCATGTCTTTGTGAATTTCATTATTAGTTCTTAAAAATTAAGGCCAATACTTAATACTTCATTGCTTCTGAAAAGTGTGATAATTTGTATAAAATACTTAATTATATCCAAGGAGAATTTACATTGCATGGAATTACTTCAAATTGGAATTTTATATATTAATTTAATTCACAGATTTAAATTGCTTTGAGTGAGTTTTTGTTTTGAGATCACATTTTTTAATTCATTGACTTTTACAAAAAATGTCAAATCATATTTAAATGTCATCAGTAATGAAGTCTGTATAATTTTTCTTTCAGTCACTGTAACTGATCACCTTAGTGAAATCATCTGGTAGAAAACTTTGCAAGATGCTATGTTTTCAGAATGTCTGCATTTAATTCATCCACTAGTCTCACATGTGATCATATATCATGTTTTGCATGCCATGATGTAATTGAAGAAAAAGATAATGGAATAGCGATGATGAGGGGAAAAGCAACTAGTTAAGTAGTTTAATATATTTTTTAAATGTATCCACGTTTTGAATCTATTCAGCTACCCCAGTCTCAGAGATCTGAAAATTATCAATGTGTTGTCCATTAATATGGATTCCTATGTCAGTCCTTTTTGAGCTCTTAGGATCTGCAGCTGTTGGAAATTCAGGGATAGTTTTGTCAAAATTCTCCATTTTGATAATATATTCACCGTTAGAATCTCGAGTAATTATAGAGGCAAAATAATGATTCAGCATAATCTCTGATGGTAGGTAGGATGTCCTCCTATGGTATGGTTCTCCTGTGACCTCTTGAATAGCTGAGATGAAAACAACTAATTCAAAATGGCCAGGATCTTCATGCTGGAGGAAAGCAGCTAGAGGACTCGACGGTGTAATGGAGTGATAGTAGGTCAGTGGAAAGATAAATAATGGGCATTCTGTGGAATTGATACTGTCAAGATGGAAGTCCACACTGGTCTGGTAGAGTTGATCATTTTCTCGTTCCTCGTAGAGAATGGCAGAGACGTGGACGTTGGTGAGTGGTCTAGGTTGAACGTTGGCCACTTGGAAGATAAGATTTGGTATACCACCTATGTGGGCTACTACTGCCAAGTCAGTAAATCGGATGGAGTAAATTCCATTCTTTGGGCGGGCGATCTTTGCCACAAAGGCACCTAGATTAGAAAGAGTTGATTTTGTTACAGACTTATTTATAACTAATAGTAACCAAATTATATGAAATAGTGTAGTGTTATATTTTGGGTAACATTTCTAAGACTAGGTTAGATACAAAAATGCTTATATTTTAGATATGATTTTTAAAGTTAGCTGGTTAAATTCTTTGTTTTAGGTATCGTTTTTTAGAATAGATTAGGAGCTAGTATCTAAGTGTCACATACTGTCTTAGAATTGTTTGGCTAAGTTCTTTAGGGAATGTAAACTTTTAGATAAGACATGAAAACTGTGTATTAGTAGTGCATGTTGGGACAAAACTTTTCAAAGGAAAAAAATGTGTTCTTGGTATATGTGTTTTTCCCATAGATCTTTAAAATATGCATAAAATTGCTTTCATTTAGTGGGAATGGGAAAATTCCTTTTTTTTTAGTTAGATTTTGGGGTGGTGGTGGTGGTGATCACTGATTCATCAGTATAGTGACCATCTCTCTTCACTGTAGTCTTAGAGAATTACTGAAACGTTGACAAGTTAAATGATTTGACCAAGATCACACAACTGGGACTGTCTGTACTACATTATTATTCTACATCTTTTTTTGATTGCAGCCTCAAATAGTCAGATTTCTTTTTTTTTTTTAGAATGTGCCCCAATTGTTAAAAACTTTTGCTGAGTATATACCTACCAGTGTGTACATTTATTTACTTATAAATTATACTTGTACTACAATATAAGCAATTATGTATTGTTATAAAACTTAACCCCAAGTGGAATTTTTCTTTTGCTGAGGCAATTGGGGTTCAGTGATTTGCCCAGGGTCACACAGCTAGAAAGTGTTATGTGTCTGAGGCCAGATTTGAACTCGGGTCCTCATGAGTTCAGGACTGGTGCTCTATCGACTGCGCCATCTAGCTGCCCCCCAAGTGGACTTTTAAAAATATGATGTCGTATTTTATCTTAGAATCATAGGGAGCCTCTGGGGTTTTGAGAATAGTAGTGATATGATCCAGTCTGTGCTTTAGGAAAATCATTTTGTCAGCTATGGGGAAGATGAATTAGAGAGGAGAAAGACATCAGATAGACCAATTAGGAGACCATTATATTAGCTTGGGCAGGATGTGATAAGGTGTAAACTAGAGTGAACTCTGGATCAGTAGAAAAAGACACCAGGTACTATTAATGGAGAGATAGAATTGACAAGATTTGGCAACTTTTGCCAATGCCAGGTGTCCGGGAGGATGTGAAACTTGGGAGAGCCTGTGTGACTGGGAATATTGTTGTGCCCTTAATGGTAGCCAGGAAGTTTGGAAGAAAAAAGGGTTTGGCTCTTGCTATAGTCTAAAGGTAGTCTTGGGGATGGAGACAAGGATAGAATTTCCTATGCCCTGACAGTCAACACTTCATGGCATATCGGGATGATCCTTTTGGAAGTATTTTGTATAGCAGAGGAATTGATGGGAATAAGGGCAAATATGGTTATATTGTACAAGAGTTCTCCTAACTGGTTACACATCCCACTTTGTACACCCTAGTTTGAAGACCATTGCATTTTACAAACTATCCTTAGGAAACTGTTGGTTTGTTCCTATCTCTCTGTTTTGGACTGGTAGGGTCAAGAGGAGGAGGGTACATGGTAAAGGGAAATGCACTTTGTTAGCTGCCAGACCCTTAAAGCTGAAATAGAAGCTGTTCTAAGTTAAGGATATGTTGTATTGGAAATAGTACAGGTTTTGGAGGAATCTTGTCTGCCATCATTGGCATTTGTATCAAGTTCTATTGATACTTTTTAAGTATTTGTTGCTTTTGAATGAACTCGGCATACATTATCACATCTGAAAGGCAACATGTGAAAACATATATTTTTGAGCTTATATTAATTTGAAGACTTTTCAAGTCTTTGTCACCACTTTATTTCAGTAGGTACATTTATTGCCTCCTAGGTGCCAAAGGAAAGCATGGAGATGATTAGCCAGAGATCACAGCAGGGCTATGACCTGGATTCATTTTTCCTGATTCTTTACCCAGTGTTTCTTTGAGGGACTCAGAAAATGCTTTAGAAAAGAAAAATGACTTAAAAACCAGGTTTAAAAAAGTGTTAGTCTTGTTAAGGGCTTCCACCTTACCTGAGAGACTTTCCCAAAGAGTTTTTAATAGGTCTGTGACATGATTTTGCAACCTAGTTTCTAGTGGATTTTTATCTAGAGTGTGTGCTGCATTTAGTCCATTTCTATGTAATCCTAACTCTAGTACTATGTCTTCAGTGGGGGGGGGAGGGGGGAGTCTGTAAATATTGCTTGAGATGATGAAATGAGAGGGAACTGTGGACTTAATTGGAGAAAAAAATTAATTTTTGCTTACATTAAGATGCAGAAGGCATATTTCATAATTTGGAAGTTATGTCTTCCCAAGTAGAAATGTATCTCATTATGGGATCCTGGATTTCTGTGACTTAGATGGAAATCCTCCTCCTTAGCTGCTATATTGCTTGCTCTCTTATAGACCCTTCACTCCTTCAAGCTAGAGGAAATGTTGGAAATAACACAAAGTAATTTTTCCTGTAGATACGAAGACAAAGGTTATTTGACTTTCTTGAAAAGGTTGTGGAATTCCTGTGGAGTTTGATAAGTGTAAGGATTTACTAGCAAAGCAGGATGAGAATTTTTCAGGATGAGAATTTCTGATGAGGCCATTTTTAGCATGGAATTATTACTGTTTCTCTCAATTGGGAGTAGGAAAGGAAACTTTTTTTCTCCCTGTCCCCTGGAAACTGCTGTCTTAATGAGAACACATCTCAGAAGTTAATCTTTCTCTGTTACATGAATTTCTTAGCCTTCCAAAATTCATAATCACATTTTGAGAGAACAAAGACACATTACCTGTGATAAAGGACTCCAGCATGAGTCCCGAGAGCATTTGGGCAGCTAGTAAGGTAATGGAAGCTAGACACTCGCCACTGGGGTACATGGTACCATAGCCAATCGTGAGCTGTGTCTCCAGTGAGAAGGAAAATGCAGTTTTGAAGCTGGTGACATATCTTACACAGACAGTATGGTTTTGGGGAGGGTTGTCATGGTCTATCCAAAGATCGCCATTCACTTCAGCTAAAATGTACCAGAAGACCGCGAAGACGAGCCATTGAATCACAAAAGATGCGGGATAGACCACCAACATCCACCGCCATTTTAGGTCTATTAGGATTCCCCACAGATTGGCTAGACGGGTGTGACAAATTCTCGAGGACCTGCTTATCTTCATGGTGCTGTGGCCATCTTTGGTAACCATCCTCTTACGTTTCTGAGTCAGGACTGGAGCCATGCACTCGTTGGCCCTTATGCTCTGAAATCAGAAGGACCTGTTGGTAGCTGATGGGTAGACAACCGCCTTGCACTAACATAGAAAGGCAATGGCTAAAAGTGATCGCCTCCCCCTCAAAACTTGACAGTATTTATCTATACCATTCAGTTAACTTGTCATGCATTTCCCACAATGTCTTTTGCATAACAGGTATTTATTTAATATTGATTAGGTTACTTTTCCTATAGTTGGCAAAAGACTGAGACTAGAAAGAAATAACTAATGAATTAAGACTATTATTTACTTTATATTATTTAGATGTCAGAAGCTGGAATTTCTTGGAATTTCTAGTTACTACACAGTATCATTTTTTTTTTTCTATCACATCTACACTCTGTAAGTAGCTTTCCTGTACAATTAACATAAACTCATGTTTATGCCAAGTTTTTAGATGGTTTTACCCTAGAGACAGAAGGGTTACATAACAGCACATGTAACAATGGAGCATAACAAGCCTCCTTCCATCTGTTCATTCATTGTGTAGTGGGAACAGCACTAAAGAGCTGCCATTTGATCTGAAATCTTATCCTTCCTTTCCTTGAACTGAGAAAGTGTGTGATCCTGAGCAAGTCACTTCCTCATGTTGGGTCTGAGTTGCCTACTCTTAGTAAGGGATTAAAAGCTTCTAAAGCTTTTCTGGTACTAACATTTTGTCATTTTAGAATGACCACGGTTCTCTCCCCTTCTCCCTTTCATTCAGGAAATTCCAGGACCTCCAGGTCAAATAAAGATTCCTTTTGGCTTTTAAAGCCCTTCACAACCTCATTTCCTCCTATCTTTGCAGTCTTTGTACCCTTTCCTCCCCACAAGGAGAGTGGGATCCAAGGACACCATCAATCCTTGTTGAAGGGGCTTTGTTTTTTTGCCCCAGGTGGGTCACTGGCTGTTCCTCTGATGCCCAGAACCCTTTTTCTCCCTGTCTCCTTATCCCTGATGCCCTTAGTGCCCCAGATAAAATGCCACCTGCTCCAAGATCCCCTTAATGCCGGCCAGCCTTCTTTGCTTGTTTGGACAGAGCTGTCGGCAGGCTGTCTTTCCTGTTGGGCTCCGAGCTCCCTGAGGGCAAAGTCGGCTTAATCTTGGCCTCTTTTTCTGTGCCTTGTGCTTCACACAGTGTCTGCTCCTAGTGTGCCCCTAATAAGGAGTTGCCTGTGGACTAACTAACTGCAGTTACTGGGCTGGAGTCATTTTCCAGTAGAAAGACATAGGAGTGATCTCAAGAGGTGCATGTCTCAGGGGCTATTTGTCCATTCCCCCCCCAATGTCACTCCAGTCCTCAGTAGTCCTAGAATAGACACGGCTCTTTTTGTTTTGTCTTGTTCTCTCCAGCACTTCATACGTTGCAGACCCTTCATAAATGCTTGTTTATGACTGAAGGGTGGAGTGTGAGCTTGGATTGGTTCTAATTTATAGAATCTCTTTATATGAAGGGGGAAATAAAAGAACTATAGTCTAGAAACTTTTTGTATGTTTTTCTGTACAAGTGTTATTTTTAAAAAGTAACACATTTCAAAAGTTAAGTAAAATGAATAGTCGGTTTTGTAAGGATGGTAAGATACCATGTAATAAAAGTGAGAGTTTGAACAATTTAATTGCAAGTTTTCACTGGGAGTTTGTTTCACCTGCACTCCTCCTCCTGTGGCTCAGGTCCTCCTTTGGTATACTAAGGGGCTTATGCAAACAGCAAATGAACTGATTACTTTTTCCCTTAAAAGAATATATCCAAACAGCAGGAGCCCATTGGTTATGGTTTCCATATAGAAACCTTTTCATTATTTCTACATCTTTTACTTGGAATGAGTTTGCTTAAGAAGGATCCTAGTAGATACATGCAGTATGGAAACGCTGTTCTTGTGGCCTTTTAGGATGCTTTTAATACCCATTGGCCTGACTTGAAGAGTCAAAAAGTAGGTTTTTGGGCAGATCACAGCTGGTCATTAGATGATTAGTTATTCAGTCCCCTTTTCTGACATAAATGGTCTTTTTGTCATTTTTATTCTGAAACCTTATTTCTTTCTATTGAACCATTGAATTTGAATCCTCAATTTAAAATGTTTCAGAAACATTTAAAAGGAAAAAAAGAGCATCCTTGTTTTCCAGTTTTCCTCATAAGTTTACTTAGGGTTAACTGATCCCTTAAACTTCACATTTATACTTTTTTTGGTCAGTCAATGTTGATTGACTTGCCCAGGGTCATACAGCTAGTACAAGTCAAATGTCTGAGGTTGTCTTTGAATTGAGGTCCTCCTGATTCTGGGGTTGGTGCTGTATCCACTGTACCACTCAGCTACCTGACTTTTATGTATTTCTAATGCTAAATTGTCCTTAACACAGTTGAATTGATGTCCTAAAAATAAGTCTTTGAAGTGTAAAGAAGATTGCAAATGAAATAATTTGTTGTTAGGTACTCAGAGCCTTAACATAAAAGTGTTTATAAATATCTATCATATCATTTGTGATATTGTTCCCTTTGCATAACTATTTAATGACTGATTTTGTTTAGGCACAGTGTTTTAATAGACGTAATTTAATAGACATAAGTCTGTTATATATTATATATATATATATATGTCACCATTTTTATGGAAGTTCAAGAGACTGCTGCAAATGTAGCATATGATTTTAGTAAGCATAATTTCATTAGATTTTGCCCTGGCCCTTTAGTTTGTAAACTCTGTTCTGTTTTACTTAAATTGGAATTTTTCTCCACAAGAACCATAGTTAGTTAATTTCACACTTAGATCTCCTTGGTTTACAAATGTGCACCATAAGCCAGTTAAGTACTTCCTGTGCGCAAAGAGCATTAGGAGAGATCCAGTGTTTACTTAATAAAGACTCAGTCCCTGATCGTCTGGAACTTAAGTGCCCGGACTGATGTGAGACACATGCATGCATATATATATATATGAGATGTGACTAGCAGAAACAGCATCATCTATGAACTAAAGTTATGTGTAACTTAAGGAGCTTGTCTACCTGCTGGGTATCTCGCTCACCCTGTAGAGCTTGGAGGGCCAGCTTCAGTATTAGTTGATCACCCTGTTCTTTTGATTCCTGATAGCTCAAGCATTTTATCCTGCTTAGTTTAATTTCTCTGTTTTTTAGCCCCTTTTCTTGCAAACATCTCCTAATCACTCAATGTATTTAAAACAGAGTTGCTTCTACTTGAATTTTAATTGTCACCTCCTCCCCTACCTCAGCATATGTCTTCTTGCTCTTGACCCCTACCATCCGACTCCCCTCTCTTCTCTCTCTTTTGCTTCTCATGGTTTAAATATTTCATTTTCACGATAAAGACTTTGTGTTATGTTGTGTTCTAGGAGTCCCTTTCATTTGTGAAAACTCCAGCACTTGAGGTTGTGGCCTTCAGTGTTGCTGTGGTATAACCCTGCATAGGACCTGCGTATTCAGTAGCCCCAGATTGTTCAGGAGGAATTGAGCAGGATTTAGGTTATAACAATAGTAATAATAGTGAATATGTGGAAGACAGGTTAAAGTTGGCAAAGTGATTTCATCCTCATAATACCTCCAGGGAAGTCGAGTAGTAATTACCCCTCTGAAGTTACATTTCAAGAAAATGAGGCAGACTTGTTTATGCTCACAAAGTTAGAAAGTGGTCGAGTCCCAGGATTCCTCTTACTCAGGTATTCTGGCTCTGAGTCAAGCATTCTGTTGACTGGACCACATTCTCTAGGATTTTTTTCTATTGTAACTCAATGTGATATGTTCATGTCCCATAAGCCCATATGCTGCTTTTCCATATTTTGCATATTTCATTCACTATTTTGAAATTTACGTCTAGCAGTCGGCATGTATAGTTTTTAATCACCAACCAGTACTTCAGGGAAAAGAATTATTTCTTGCTTTTCCTATTACTACTTGTTTTGTGCTATCTGTAGAGTACTTCATCTTTTAGGGGATCTATTCACGAAATTAGATTTTGCTTGAATAAGTAAGGATGAATGAATATGATATAGATGTTATTACTAACTTGTTCTTAGATGATTTCCATAAACTTAAATTGCGTAATGAAAAAAAAAAAATTACCTTAAGGGAGAGTTTTAGAGAATTTTATCTAATGAGAGCAAGATTTCTTGCTCTCTTTTTCTCTCTCACACACACAGACATGTTGCCACTTTGATGAGTTTAAAGAAAAAAGTCTAATAGACCTTTCTTAAAGTTCAGAGATTACCCCTTTTAAATCTCTGCCATAGTTTAAAATAATTCACACACCATAGGAAAGACAAACCATAACTGTAAATGTCATCTCAATTAATCAGTTATTTACATTTGCTACTGGCTCAGTACAATTAAGATTTTATTAAGTATTACTATTTATATTTATTATTTATTGAGTATATACTATTCTTTTTATGTAATTGACAAATTTATAAAATAAGCCCATTCAGACCATATAAGCTTTATGTTCTTTTTACCTCTTTAATAGGAATAATTGTTTTTATTCCAATCTTAAACATCAGCTTAAATAGTGATTTAGAATTGGGCTATAGGGAAGGAGGGAGGGGGGGAGAATGCGTGTGTGGGGGAAGGGGGGGCAGGGAGAGAGAGGGAGATTGAGTGTGTATCCATTATTGAAAATAACAGCTATGACAACATTTAAATCCTTTAATGTTAGATTCTCTAGTACCCATTTTAGGAGTTTTTTTCTCATAATTTATCCCTACTGGAGTAAAAAGCAAAGCATGATCTTTTAAAAAAATCTTTGGAATTCCTTCCAGAGACGCATTCTATTCTCCAAGTGAAGTTTATGAATCATAATCAGATACAGGCATGTATTCAGTGAGGTGATGAGAAATTCCAGTAATATTTTCAACTGGTCTGTCCCATTTCTAATATTTCAAAAGAAATAGCCTAATTTCCTCCTTTCTGTTTAGTTAAGTTTTCATAGATTTACCCATATTGGATATAACTAATTGTGACCATAACCTTTCTATCTACCCTACCCCCCTCCCCCAAAATTAATAGTTTTTAATAGATGAATACTTACCAATGATTTTGAAGCTTTGGCTAATGTGCAAAGGTAGGTCTTTAGGGAATCTAGGAGGGATGTATCACCTTAGGCAGACAGTCCTATCTACAAGTCTAGTTTTCAAGTCTAGGACTCTCTTGTTGAACTGGGTTTACAGTTCACATTCCTCTGTTTATAATGCAGTGAGGGCTGGTTTCCTCTGAAGCTGATGTGATTGGTCACTTAGTCTGCAGGGGGGCCAATTAGCTCTGATCATGTGGAAAAGAATGCTGGTTTATTAGGAGGTCTTTCTTTACCCAACACAAACCTTAGCAGCTCTAGAGAAATCCTCCAAAGCTGACTTGGAGAAGGGGTGCATTTTTTTCTCTAATCAGAATCCGACTTTAGTAAGTTTGTATAATCTTACTTAAGATTTTGGAGGTCCAAAGGGATAAAATTCTTTACAACTTTCCATTTCGTCTTCTCTTTTATTGTAGGTTTAAAGCATAAGATAATTCTACTAATAAAAACTCCTTTTTTCCTGTCAATTTAGATAAGGTTTCTTTTGGAGAAGAATGGTAGGATCAGAGATCTGAAAGAGACTTTTGAGTCTAGCTTCCTCATTTACAGATGAGAAAATCACTATTCAGAATGACACAGTTGTGATAAAGCCAGAACTAGAATATAGGGTTAGAAATAGACCAAGATATTAATCCCTCTCTTTGTCAGATACCATTCCCATTTAGAATAGCTATTACAGGTTCCAGTATTGTACTGCTAGCAATATATCATTGGGGAAAGCACATTTATAGTTCATTGTAGTAGTAATATCTAGGGCCTTGCCTTTTCAGTGATTTCTTTGTAGAACTGAAGAATTCAGTTTTAAAAGCAGCTTTGGGGGTATTTAAGGGAATTTTGCTTTGGTGGCAAATATATTAAATCTCAGTAAATTAAGGTAAATGGAGCACAGACAATTCAGCTCAGTGCTGTAGTAGTGTTTAGCTGGACATTTTCTGTGTTCTCACTTGTGTCAACACTGAAGTGAGCTGTGGGGCTAGCTTTGGCACACCCTGCAGTGCAATACTTTTTTCCTCTCCATTAGCTGCTGATGTGAGAACTTTGGTCCAACATCCTATATAAGAGGATCTGAGGAACAAAGACTCTCGTTGTGTCTTGCAGGTCGAGCTATTGGAGACCTGCTGGGAAAATTATTAATGTGGACCCATGTAATACTCCTTTGGGAGGGAAATCAGCCCTTGGGGACTTTAGCTCTTTTTGTGAAACAAACATAAAATTAATTCTTTCTTTGTTTAATTAATACCAAACATTTCAGTACAAGTTCAGGCATAGCATTTAGAAATCTGATAGATATTATGTGACTTTCTGAATTATGGAGGGTAAACCCTAGGAAAAGGATTTGTGGGATATTGTTTTTGTCGTTCCTTTTCCCTTCATTTGGTAGTAGAAATGATGATTAGCTATTGGCAAGTTGTTTTTTTTTTTTTTTTAATTGAGTATTATATAGCATTTATGACTGAGATATGTATGTCAGTATTTTATGATTCTGACTCCCAAGTAAGTATCTTATAGAAGTAGGATGAAATTGGAAATTATTTTTAGTAAAATAAACTCATAATTATCATAACCTACTAGATTTTTATTATTGATTTATACTGTATTTTAATAGGGATAGTCACAATTCAAGAAATATTAGAGTTTTAGAACATAAACTTTGAGTTCTTGAGGTACAAAGAAATTTATTTTATGAAACTGGTGCTCATTTTACAGGATTTTGAATTCTTTGAATGACATTTTTTTAATCTTGTTAAAGTCTAGACCAAGAACTAGATTATTTGGAAGAAAGCAAGTGGAAATTGATGAAATGAACCTCCTTAGGACAATTTCTCCTCCTGTCTTCTAAATCAGAGTAGAAATCCTAAAAAGTAATAGACTTTCCAGAAATGACCTTAACTAGAAAGTAAACCGATCAAAGATCAGTGCTGATTGAGAAAAGCAATAATCAGAGCACCAGAGATGGTGATCTACACTGGTGCCATGAGGGCAGGCACTGCAAGAGAGACCCACGTGCTCAGCTGATGGAGAAATCACAGAATCTGAATACAGCTAAGAATAGACACAACTACAATGTAGAGACATGGAAATGGTGTAAAGAAAGTTAAAATATCAGGAGAAGCAGTTGAGAGCACAGTTACTACAGAAGATGGCATAGTAGTAGGAATCAAGGTGCAAAACCCACCTCAGAAAAATAATTTGGAAAAAGAAGAGGAAAAAAAATTCAAATAAAAATGACGAGATTTGGAAGACAAATTAGGGAGACAAAACATAATAGAGAGGTGTCTTCCAGAGTACAGAATTAGCACATTATTTTAGTAAACTCTAAGGAAAATTCCCAGACATATCAAAACTAAATGCTGTATTACAAAGAGAAAGTATTCCTAGAGCCTCAGTAGAGAGATAATTGTCTTCTCGGCCAGAGGTCTTCCAGGACCCTAGATAGCCAGATCTACTGTATATGTCAGTTTTCTGAGAGATGAAAATGTGACTATATTCCTGACCAAGGATCCCTGTTAGCCACATTCAGGAGATTCCCCACTACCATGGATTGGCATTTCATTTGTTTGCATCAGGCCTGGCATAACTCTTAAATCCATGAGCATCCTGTCGGAGGAGTTCTGAAGACTCTTTTTTGCCATGTGTCAAGGTGAGCTCCTGAGTTCTCTGGATTGATTGTGTTTCAGAATGATAGAGAATAACATAGCCTCAAAGAGCCCAGATTGGCTGCATTTATACTGGGAAGCCAAAGGTTTTTGGGTCCTGGCTTATTGAATAGTTCCTTCCTTTGTAGAATCGACCCAAAAACCATATTTGCACGTGTGCATTCATACCCTTCTTCATGTGGGCTTGCTTGTCTCTGGCCCTGCCAACATAAAGGATTCTGAAAATTGCCAGGAGTCCACTCTGGGCCCAGAGTGCTTCCCTTTCTCAAAAGCCAGTCTCTTTAAACCAAAACATCCAAGCTCCAAACAGCCCCATCAGTAACTTATATTTAACCACACTACTATTCCTAGCCAGACTGTTAAAAGTAATTGCCGGAGTTGTGTTGCAGTAGATTGAGAAGGGAGGGAGAGCTGGCTCGGGTTCAGGTCTTGACTTTGATGTATACTGAGTATGAGACTGTCAGCAAATCCCTTCACCTCACTTCCCCTGCAACTCTTAAGCTGATTAGAAAAGAGTGACATGAATGATTTTATTTTGATCAAGTAGGTCCCTATAGCTGTAAAATCATAAGTTTCTTCCTTTCTCCCGTTCCTCCTCCAGGAAAAAAAAAAAAAAGAAAACAAAAACAAATAAGCTTGTCAGATTATTCAGTAACAATTCTCTGGAATATTTGATCCCTCCCTACCTCTCAGTTCTCTGTGACATTAAGGTTTGTAATTGAATATAAAAGGAAGACATCAAATAAATATATATATATACTCACATTATATAAGAGAGTGTGTGTGTCTGTGTGTGTAACACTTCACTATATATAACAACTGAGATTATTTGGCATCTAAGGTAGAAAACTAGTGTACAAACAAGTTGATGCATCTCTGTCCCATAATTCTTCTTTTGCTTTTTGAAAGTGTAGCCTCCAAGCTTCCCAGCTGTAGATTGTGTTGGCTAAGGGCCTCTTTTGCTCTGTCTGAAGTTTTCCATAAACACCACTGTTGGCTGAGGGTCAAACATGCACACAGGTGCCCTTTCACTGCTCTTTCTCCTTAGGAAGTCCACTCAATTAGACCAGGCCAAGGTCAACACTACATTTTATTTTATTTTTCATGGTAGAAAAACCCTGCCCAGTGTTAACTACAATATGTAAGGCAGAAGTGCCTCTGAAACACCAAAGTTCTGGGGAGATTGTGTGACTGTGATTTGTTGCAGTCTAAGAAGACTCAATTTCAGGTGACCCCAGAGCCAATGAAAAGAGAAGCTGCCCAGTGGGTGCCAGCAGCATGCGCAGCCTTCCCAGTGATCCCTTCTTTGTTTTTAAGAAATGGCCTCCAGGACACATTGAACTCCACAAGGGCTGGTTGGTTGGCCATAATGCTGAGCTGGCATCCTCCAGAAAGCAATACGTCAAAGCCAGAGGGGGCTAGGCGGGGCCCTGGGCAGTTGGAGTATCGGAACCATAACTGCCCAGATGCGACAGCTTGGAGAAATTGTCAGCTGTGTTGTACACGAGGCGGTGATTGGAGGCTATGGCGTAGGGCTGTGCCAGTTGTAGAACTGAAGAAGCATCAAAAACACATTTCAGTGAGTGTATAGGAAGAAGTTGAAGAAAAATATTTTTGAGGGCAAAGTAGAAATAAATACATATCCTTAATTTGGTATCCCTCTCAGGAGAAGTGACATCACTTAGCTCTGGAAGATAATGTGTCCGAGTGGGGATTTTTGTAGTCCATCAGGTTTAGTGTCCTGATTTTTCAGAATTTCCCATATAATATTGTGTTGTGTATTTGTTGTTCTTTTCTTCATGGATTGAATTAAAAGCTCATTCAACAGCAGACTGTAACCTTATATTTATTGTCTTAATAAATATTCATTGTACTGCTTTATTGTGGATCTCATGATCACAGGAATAAAAAGACTTTTAAGGAGAGATTAAAATGTGTACCTAGGGAAATGGATGGGAGTCCAGGGCTAGTTTGTTGGTTCAACAGGACATAGTAGGAAAAAAAAAACCTGTTGGTTTTAAAAGTGGAGGAAGCATGTGATTGGTGTCTATTTGAATCCTGTTCCACTATTCCTTCAACTCTTCCTTAGTTTCCAATTCTTCCTTAGTTTATTGGGAAGAAAACATTTCCTAACTTGGAAGTACTGTAGATTGTTTTAGGACACAAAGTTGGTGAAAGGAAAAGAAGGAAATTACTCTTTCCAGTAGGGAGACAGGATGGTTGAGTCTGCTCCCAGCAGCCACTCAAGTCTCGGGTTTTGAGCCCTAATCTTAAGGACAGAGAAGAGCCAGGCTACAGTCGAAAAAAGAATAATTCCTTCTGTCTTTGAAAATAGTAACATCCTTATACCCACAGGCAGAAATCTGACTTGTTTGCTTTCACATATGAAAGTTTACAGTACTGCTTATCTATTCTTTGTAAGATCTGCAAAGATAATATAGATATCATGATATATACAGTGTGTTTCAGTTGTAAGTCTTTAAAGCTTTTGAAACCCCCTGTATACCACAGTCAGAATCACAGTTCCCACTGTACACTTAAAAAATAGTTACATCATAGTTGTGAATTTTATGCAAATTATAGTCTATCAACATAGACTTCTTTTTATAGATCATAGTTAAAACTAATGTTAGAAATTTTAACTTGAAATCTAGAAGTATCCAAATTGGACCATTTAAATATTGCATCTTTAGAGTCGTATATCTCTAGGTAAAACAGTCAAAAAATTTCTTGAAAAAGCCATAGAATCTTGAAGATGTTTCTTCTTACCCTTGAAAAGTCATTCTTCTCTCAACTGATTTTTTGGGTTTGCTCAGATTGTTTTTAGAAAAATTCAGTGTATTTCACACTAAGGCAGGATCTAGGCCCAGGGTTTCCAGACTGAGCACTGCACATTCTGCCTTTGTTCTAGAAGTGACAGATTTAGGGGGTTTCACATAGACCCATTCTGATTTTGTTCTGGCCTCTTAGGTTTACTTAAAACCTATCTGGATTTGCTGTTTGGCTTTGGTTTTGTTGAAACTTATTTATTCTCTCTAAGTTAATCTCTCTTTTTAAGTGATGGAGAATGGTTGATTTATAAGAATTTTAGAATGAGGTAGAATCCTTGATGTATGATGCTTTATCTCAGATAAGAAAGTTGAGTGTATTACTACAGATTGTTTTAATATCAGAAACCAGAAGTTGAAGGTGGGCAGCATTATGTTTCTTGGAAAATAAGATGGTGATAAGATAGGTAAGCACTGTATGTTAAAGTGAGACCAGGAGTGTAATGACATAATTTTTATTTTTCTTCTCAGATTTATAATTATTTTAAATTCAGTTTCCACCTAATAGTACCATTGTGAATCCTTCAGCTCCCCACCACAATAGTTTTGGGCTATTGAAATATATTTGAAAGGTTTACTTTGGAAATCTAAGGTTTTTTCCATCAGTGATTGGGGGAAAAAAACAGCCTTATGTAGTCCAAGTGGTGGTTGGAACTGAGCCAAATGGTATTTGTTGAGCACTTTATGTGAGGAATTAAAAAGCAATAAAATAAGGTGATGCCATTCATTTGGATAGTACTTCATAGTTTTCTGAATGCTTTCACAGTCATTTTCCTTCCAAGGCTGTGCAGGCTAATTGGGAGAGAGAATATTAACGGATTCTATTGCTGTTCAGTCGTCCCTGACTCTCTGTAACCCCATTTGGGGTTTTTTTGGCAGAGATGCTGGAGTAGCTTGCCATTTCCTTCTCTAGCTCATTTTTTACAAATGGAGAGCTGAAGCAAACATGTTTAGATGACTTGCCCAGGATCACACAGCTAGTGAACGTGTGAGATCAGCTTTGGATTCAGGAACATGAGTCTTCCTGACTCAAGAATCCTAAAGGATTTGGCCTTTTTGCAAAAACTAATGTTTGAAAATCTCTTTGTGCACAGCTCTCCTTTGGGGAATGGGGACAAGTCCAGGAGGGGAGATGCCAGAATGATGGATGTTTTTTTTCAAGTTCTTTATATTTATGCATCTGATATTTTCATAGAAATTACAAGGATCCATGGCATTGAAACGGTCTGTATTTCTTAAATTTGAAACTATATTAAATTTCATCATATTGGATTCAGCCCAGTGGTCTGGTCCTTGAAGATCTCTTTTTTGATCCTTACTTTGACATCCTGTATATTAATTGTGCCTTTTTGTCATCTGCACAATTGAAGAGAATGACATCTGTGCCTTTATCTAAGACACTGATAAAAATGCTAAATAATCCAGGGCTGGGCATAAATCCCTAAGTGGACACTGTGCCACTGGGGGAGAACTGTCATAGGCTCATAGAGGGGAAGAAATGCTGATATTATGGAGCAGATTCTTGCAGAGTTCTAAGGGTCCTTTACAAACCGAGGGTGGTGGTGGTGGGTCTGTGTCCCTGGGTTCTTAGTGAGGAGGGACATGAGACATTTTCAGACAAGAGTCGCTGTGCTGGTTTGTTTTGCATGACTGTACTTTGTTGTTACAAGGGAAGATTTTATCAAGGGTGAGGAAAAATGACTGGGAAATAACTGATCTTATTTTCAAAGAGCCTCAGTAAAACCTTTTTGAAAGGATGATGACATAATTCTATTTGTGTAGGAGCAATGTTCACCAGGCAAGGCCAGACCTCAGTTTACTACTCCAAATCTGTGGGACAAAATAGGGAGAGATCATATGACCTTGGTTTATTAGTGGATTTGTAAGTTTGATAACTTTTAATTGTTATTTAGTATGGAAATTGTGCCATCCCCAGAAATTTTTTATATCAAGAAAATTTTATCTGCCATTATTTAATCTACTTGATTGTTCTAAATCTAAATATTTGATTATTTTGTTTACTTTTCAGTGAGACCAAACTTTGAAGAAGGTGGGACAACAGTAGCAGGGAGAAAGCATGACTTTATACGTTCTGAAAGTGAAAATTGGCGCATCTTTAGAGAGGAACAGAATGGGGAAGATGAAGATGGAGGTTGGCGCCTTGCAGGGTCACGAAGGGACGGAGAGAGATGGCGTCCACACAGTCCAGGTGAGAAGGACCAATCCCTGAAGTAAAAATTGTCTCAAGAGAGCCAAAGAGTGCTTGTTGACTTCTAGGCCTTGGGTTCCTCACCCTGAAAATGAAGAGAGCTAATGAAATCATCCCCAAAGTGTCCTTTGTGTGCCTCATTTTCTCAATGCTCTTTTCATGATATGTTTTTTGGTTGTTGTTTAAGTCGAAAAGAAAACAATGTGCCCCATTTGCCACTCTGGTTCTCAAGTTAGGGAATACATTATATTACTATTTTCCCTGAAAAAATGGTAGTTTATTTTGAGCATAAGCTTCAAGCTCAGGTCAAATGAATTGTCACATGTTCTTTTTCTGCCTCTTTCCATTTGAAGAGCAGGGAGCAAGAATAAGGAGCACTTTTTGATTCTTTTGCGTCCTCTGTTTTACTCTGAGAATGCTTTAGTTTGTTCTTTCTTTTGACATTAGATATGCTGGTAATTGAAGACACTGGTGCTTGTGTTAAAGTTCAGTCCCTACCAAACTGCTGGCTCAGCAGCGCATGAGAATCAGATGTGACTGTAGCTTATGTAGGTCATGGGGGCACTGAAGGCTTAAGCTTAGGAAAGAGATATAGAGAACCAAATCATAAATGGAATATGTATTACTTGATTTTTTTTTTTTCTTTCTTATATCTTCGTATTGTATCTTGGAAAAAATGGAAAAAATCAGTGTTAGGAAAGATTACTATCCAGCCCCTGTCTCTGCTAATACCAATTTCATTATGGTTTTGTTTCTTCAAAATTTAATTTTAGTGACATTCTTTATTTTTGTATTACTTGTATTTTTCAGTTTATTCCTTTTCCTTGAGAGCCATCCTTTATAACAAAGAATTAAGAAAAAGCAGAGGGGAGAAAATAGCTAAGCAAAACTAGCATATTGAAAAAGTCTAATATCAGTCAGTGAAGAAGTATTTATTACATGGCTCCTATGTGCCAAATAGTGTACTTGGCTCTGGGGATCCTAGTACCAAAAAAATGAAATAATCCTCCTTCACAAAGGGCTTCAAAGCTTAGCAAAGGAGTTTGTATTTGAACTCAGGGCCAATAGGAAGCTTTTGGAGTTGATTGAATAGTAGAGTCATATGATCAGATCAGTATTTAAGGAAAATTTCCATGGGCAGTGGTATATGGGGAGGAATTAGAGGCAGGGAGACTAATTAGGAGGCTGTTGGCAATATAGTAATCTAAGAGAGATGTGATGAGGGCCTGAACTAAGGTGGGAATTCTGTGAGTGGATGTGAAGGGTCAGAGGTGAGATATTTTGAAGGTAGGAATGTGAAGAATTGGTGACTAATTGGAGAAGAGGGGGAAAGAAGAGAGAGGCTGGGGATGTTATCAGGGTTATAAAGCTGGGACTCTAGAAGGAAGATGGGGGGGAGTGTGAGGAGTTGCCTTTGACAGAAACACAAACATATGGAAAAGGGATCCTTTGGGGGAAAGAATAAGCTCCACATCCTGGTCCATTTCTGGGCCAAGTTTAATGATGGCAGTTTCACAGGATTCACTTTCTATTGTTGTTGCTCTTCCTATTTGCATTACTGTAGTCATTATGTATATATTTCCCTAGTTCTGCTTCCTTTTACTTTCCATAAATTCACTTGGTTTACCATAGTCCCTCTGTTCATCCTATTCATTGTTTCTTGTAGCATAGTCATATTCCATTATATTAATGAACTGGTATTTGTTTAACCCTTGACTAGGAACACCTATATCACCTCTAACTCTTTCCTTCTATGGAAAGTGCGTCTGTAAATAATTTGGTGTCTTTGGGGCCTTTTTAAAATTAGTGACCTCCTTGGAATATAGGGCTAGATTTGGAATCTCTCTGCTAAAGGTTTTCTTGATTCTTCAAATCACTTTTCAAAGTGGCTGGAGCAACACACAATTACTATCAGTTCACACCATTCAGTTCATCTGTGTGCCCACCTTCCTACAACTCCTTCAACCTTGATTTACCGTAAGTCATATCTTGTCAATTTTCTCCATGTGAGATGAAAACTCAGTTGTTTTGATTTACCTTTTTACTATTAATGATTTGAAGAATTCTTTCATGTAGTTTTAAAGAGTATAGATCTTTTTTGGTGGTTTGTTCATAATCATTTATTTACTGGGGAGACGAGTTCCCTTAATATTTTTGATATCAGACTCTTATCAGAGAGGTTTGGCAGATTTTCCCTTCCAGTCAACTACTTACTAACTTGCATTAAGTTTGTTTATTCAAAAGTTTTTCTGTTTCTTATACTTGAAATATCATCTCTTTTGTCCTTGTTAATTGTGTCTATATCTGGTTTGATTAAGAGAACCTTAGGGATAGTTCTATTCTGAATTTTTTTTTTTAATGGTGTGACCAATATTTTTCAGGTCACATGGAATACTTTTTATTTTATGTTTTTTGGGGGAATACTTATTGTAAAGATTTTTTCACTTGTTATTTGAACTTTGTTTTAGTATATAAAGCCAAGTTATATTAGACCTATATAGCTATCCAGAACTTAAACAGTTTAGCTGGGATTTAAATTATTTTGTTGACATTATTAGAAATGAAACAAACTTTAAGAAATTTTTGATCATTTAAATTCTCTTTAGGGTAGATGTTTTTGACATTGTCTTTGGGGCTATTCCTTAAGATCCTTGGGCACCCGAAATCTTGTTCTCTTCTGTTCATATTCTCACCAATATTGGTCTGCCTATGGCATCCAAACAGTATTGTTCTAGTTTGAGGTATCATGGCATTGGTGCTATATTTGCCAACTGAGTGATGGAGGGCTTGTAGAATGTGTTCTCAGCAAGTGAGTACTTTGTGAAAGAATGGATCTGATCTGAGTTGAGAAAAGATAAATTCCAGCTGTTAAAAACAAACAAGGCAATGTTTTGGATAAGAAACGGCATTTCTCAGTCTTTGTAGTGTTGATTCTGTTAAAGGGCATTAAACAAAGTACATTTGCAAGGTTTTTGACTTTGTTTCATATACAGTTGTATTCTGTCACCCAAGACTGGGGAAAGGCCAACAATAAACTTTCATTTTCTCTTTTGAAAGCTTTTCCTTAGTGTACAATGGGCTTACATTTTGTGTTAACCATAATAGAATTGACTAGTTTGTTCACAGTCATTTGTGTATTGAATTGTCACTTGAGAGCAATAGAATCTAGCTCATAAAATATGTCATAAATATTATTTGGAACATTTTGATTTTTCTGTGAAACTAATAGCCCAATACCATATTTTTTATTCTTCATGGTAAGAATTTCTGAAAACTGTTTATTTCAAGTTTTTGAAAAGTATGCTGATTTTAACATGAGAAAATGTACATATTTTAAATTGGTTTTAATGGATGCCTCAGGTTAAGTAGTTAGTTGATTGCCAAAATATTTACACTGAATAATAACCAGATAATAAACAGTAGTTCAAATTATATTTTTAACTTAGTGCCTTTAAGATACTCTGATTTTAACATTTTTATTCGATATTTAAGAGTCTGCATTTTGACTAAATAATGGTCATATGGTTCA
Source organism: Sarcophilus harrisii (assembly GCF_902635505.1). Lineage (NCBI taxonomy): Eukaryota > Metazoa > Chordata > Mammalia > Dasyuromorphia > Dasyuridae > Sarcophilus > Sarcophilus harrisii. The sequence goes on from NC_045429.1 coordinate 456,404,143, forward strand.
TAGCATGTCCTTGAGTCACTTGATGACGGTACATTCTTAACAGTCATTTGTTATAATTCATTTCATTTTCAGATATGAAGTAACAAACAGTCTACCCTATGCTTGTGAATTTTAAATGTTCCTTTCCCTCCTTCCCTCTAAATTTTATTAGGCACTCCCTATTGTGCTCTCAGTGGTTCTTCCCAACCTTTCCAAACCTCCCATTGCCTCGCCTCTCCTCCTCCTGTCTCCTCCCTCAAGTGGTGCCTTCTGCCACCCCATCTCGCATAAAGAGGTGATCCCCTTCCATCCTGACAGGTTGTCCCTGTTGTCATTTGCACCATTTTATTTCTCTTTGCTTCTCTGAAGATGAATGTATTGTAAACATGTCTACGTCTCCTCTGCTTGTTCTCCTGTGTTTCTTGTGGTTAAGGCTGTCTGCTCTTTGTGCCTCCACTTCCTTTCCCTCTTCATCCCCTACAGTCTGACTTCGGATGTCACCATTCACCAAAAGGATTCTCTCTAATGGCAAGATATGGTGGGCTGTTCTCAGTCCTTATGGGCTCTCTGCCTTCCCTCTCTGGCTCATCCCTGTCCCTTCTTTCTCCCCCTTTTGACTGCCCTGCCCTGTGCTGCTTTCTCTTTTCCCTCTGTACGACTTCTGGGCGATCTCCTCTTTCTGCTGATGATTCTGCAGCGATTCCTGTGTGCCTCAAACCTTAGTAATTAGTGTCTTAAACTGCTGCTGAAAACCAAATTCATCCTCTTGGTGGCTTTCCCCTTCCCCATGAGTTTGCCCTCCTGAGGCCCCGCCCTCTCTCTTACCCTCCCTCCCCATCCAGTTTTCTCTGACACCGCCACTCCCTGGCGGGGCCTGGATCATGGCTGAAGCCTGCTGCTGGCTCTGAAATCTTCCTGGCTCTGGTCTCTCTCGACTCCAGTTCATTCTCCATTGAAACCCCCAAGCAATAAATGCTGAAAGCTCCCTGTGATCTTTAAGACCAGATACAAAACCCTCTCCTTGGGCAGAGGATCCTACACTCCACCCCCCTTTCTAGTCTTCTTGTACCTTATGCCCTACCCCATACTCTTTGATCCAGTTACTTTGGTCTCTTGGCTGTTTACAAACAAGACCTGCACCCTTGCCTTTAGCCATTCTCTGGCTATTCCCCAGGGTCCCTCCTTATCCCTGCCTCCTCTTCCTCTAAGTCACAGCTAAAATCCCACCTGATACAGGAAGCCTTTCCCAATCCCTCTGAATTTTAGGGCTTCTCCATTAATTATTTCTTATTTATCCTCTAAAGGTCTTTTTGCACATATCTCTTTGCTTGTTGTGTCTCCAGTTAAACATTGAGTTCCTTGATGCCCGGGACTGTCCTTTGCATTTTTTTGTATCCCAGCACTTACACAGTAAAGGGTCTGGCACATATTAGGTACTTATTGACTGACCGAACCATTGATTTTTCCCTTCTCTGTCTTAGATGGTCCTCGCTCGGCAGGTTGGCGAGAGCACATGGAACGGCGACGGAGGTTTGAATTTGACTTTCGAGAGCGGGATGATGAGCGAGGTTACAGAAGAGTGAGATCTGGCAGCGGCAGCATCGATGATGACAGGGATAGCCTCCCTGAATGGTGCCTGGAGGATGCTGAGGAGGAGATGGGGACCTTTGATTCCTCTGGGGCCTTCCTTTCCTTAAAGGTGACCATGTGGGTCTTTTTTGGTGGTTGAGGAGAGTGGTAATAGGATGAGTTAGTGAGCTTGGCTATGTCTCCTTGTCACAGAAAGTACAGAAAGAGCCCATTCCTGAAGAGCAGGAGATGGACTTTCGGCCTGTGGAGGAGGGGGAGGAGCAGCACTCTGATTCGGAGGGGAGTCACAACGAAGAAGCCAAAGAACCCGATAAGGTTGCCAGCAGAGATGGGGATCGACTGGATCGAGGGGCTGCAGGTAAGGAGGCCTCCTTGGAACTTTTGCAAACATTAATGATTAATTTATCATTCATTCAAGGTCTTTCCCTGTCACAGAATCTTCAGAAGAAACAGCCGGGCCATCGTCTCCATGTGCGCAGCCTGCTAGTCCTTCAGAGCGGCCATCTCAGGAAGCCCAGCAGCCCAGCCTCTTCGAGAGGAACGAAGAGAACAAAGTGGAACAGCCAGAAGAGGAGAGCCGCTCTGAGAGCGCTCTGGCCACCCAGGGCCCCAGCAGAGGGGAAGGTACTCGGCCTTGCACAACTCAGCAGACCAGCTTAAGCTGAGATGTTGAGACCCCAGGGTCTCCCTCATGTTGTCCATTATTGATTGGGAAACGGAAACTTGGGGGAAAATAACCTAAGCACAGTTAAGGATCTTGTTAGAATCTGGTCATCACTTTGCTTAATCACCATAATCATTATTTTTCTATCTTATTTTGTAGTTCTCTTATTTCAACACTACAAAAGCCACGTGAAGTAGATGCTGTTCATTCTCATAGGTTAAGAAATACACCTAGGGTCCAATTTGAACTTAATAAGCTCTAGATTTCCCCATGCTATCTCCCATTTCATAGTATCTTTTTAAAGAGAATGAAAGCCCAGGGGAACAGTATAACAGCTCCTTTGCTCTACCAGGTCTCTCCTTCTTCAGCTTCTGGGAGTTTATTTTAAGCAAAAACTTGTATGAGTTCAGTCACAATTGCCTCAAATCTCCAGTTGGGAACATTCCTAACATTTAAGTGGAGGCTACCTTTGTATTTATTTCTAGTTATCTCAGGCAAGACTTCATTTTATTGATAATGTTTGGGTCATAAAGCAGCTGACTGTGGTATACTGGCTCTGGCTAGAGAGGCAGGAGGAAGGGATGCTGGGGAAAGACTCAACCTTCTGGGAGAACTTGTTCTGCCCCAACAAGCTTCTAATGCCAGTGACTGTCATGCATATCTCCCTTCTCTGTCACAGGATTTTGATACTCATTAGGAGGCCAGTGTCTTCAAATCTCCATGTCTCTTTTCTTCTTTAAATGTCTATTATCTGAAGGATTTGCCATAGTAATTTTCTTCTGAGATTTGTAGAGTTCTATAATGAGAGTTCATTTTGTTATGTACCTGTCACCTCTTACTCAAAGACTGCAAATTCTCCTGTAATCAGAAAGTTATTATATTGAATTATTAACTGTTGCTTGATATTTGAAAATAATAATGTGGGGTGATGGAATTCTCTTATCACAGTAGTAATTTGGACTGTCCCCAGTAGTCTTTTGTGAGGAGCTCTGACTTCACTTAATATTCCCCTCAAAATGGAAAGAGTCCAGAATGAAGCCAGAGTTAAATGATCTCGGGGTGAAGAAAATAAGGGTGGTGGTCTTTGACAGGTTTCTGACCTTTTAATGTTTGAGTCAGTTCTTTTACTTCTCCTAGTCTTAGGCAGAATATTAGGGCTGTGAGGTGTAGGGAGCATGTGTTAACTGAAGCTGTTAGTTTTTTTCCCTTAAGACTTCTCACTGCTAGTAAAATCATAACTTTGGTTTCATCTCCCTCTGTATCAAAATGCAGAAATAGTCTGTGTATTTTTTATGGGTTAGAAATACTTTCTTGAAATTGTAATTTTTTTATAACTAGTTAATATGGATACTGTTTTCACCATTTCTTCCATTTAAATGTTTGGTTTTTCTTTTATTGGTTTGCCCTAATTTAATGCAGAATTTCTGGCCTTACTCTCCAGCAGCCTAAATACAGAAGTGTGTTCTCCTGCAGCCTCTGTATGTATTCCAGAGGCTTTTAATATCTTCCATCTCTTTCTCTAGAACTGGTCCCTGCTGTCCAGTCTTTGTCACAGAACGCTTCAGACCCATCCTCTTCTGGTCTTCTTCTCCCCCCTCCCGTTGCCAGTCCAGGCCCTGCCCTCCGGCCCCCACAGACGCCAGCCCTGGGTGCTCCTGGCATGAGCAGTGTTTCTGCAGATCCTGATGATGAAGATGGTCTCAAACACCTTCAGCAGGTAAATGTTATGCCATGTTAGAACCAAAAATTTTCTGGAAACTGTAGTAACGTTGCACAAATAAACTAAAATAGAATGTTCTTTTATAGTTTAATTGCCAAAAGGGACAGATGCATTTTGTGTCTCTAGATGTGAGTGTGAGCATCATTCTCTTTCCAATCCTTTCATGCTTATAAATGTCTGTTATGCAGTGGTCATCCGTGTCAGGGGATTTTTTGCTCCTTTTGAGTTTGCCGTTGGCTGTTTTTTTCTTTTGGTATGCTAAGAATGCCAAAAAAAAAAAAAAAAAAAAGCTCCCTTTCAGCAATAACTAATAGGTACCATTGTCTTGATTTTAAGTGTAGCTGGATGTTAAATCAAACAATTAACCATTAAACAGTCAGGATGGGAACCTTCTCATCCCCCTTTGAGGGAACCATGGATTTCCACATAATTGTATTCATCTCATTATTCAGTCCTTTGAGGTTTTCTTGCCAAAGATACTTGGACAAGTTTGCCATTTCTTTCTTGAGCTCAGTTTACAGATGAGGAAACTGAGGCAAACATTGTTAAGTGACTTTCCCAGGATCACACAGTTAGGAAATGTCTGAGGTTGCATTTGAACTTGCATCTTCTGGACTCCAGGTCTGGAGTCCTCTTCACCTCTATCCAGATGTGTAGCTGTGCTTGTCATATTCAAAAGAGACCATTCACTTTTTAAAGTTTTTTCTCTGCAGAATGACTTATTTTTCTCTCCAAGGTTTGGTAAGATGCCCGATTTAGTTTTGTCAGTTGAACAATGAACCCTGATTATGTTTCTGACCCACTTAGTAGAGTGGTAGTTTTCATTGATCTTTTGTTAAAAGGTCTTTTTCTTAAATTTGTGGAGAGACAGCTTCTGTCCTGGTGCTGTTCCACTCCGCCTCATTTGTAAGTCTCTCCCTTTTGTCTTTCCTTGGATGGCCCTGTTCTCTGAGAAGGCTTCTCCTGGCTGGCCAAGTCACTCTTCCTTGTTAACTTCCGTTTGCTTTATCTGGATGTTTTTGTGTGTGTTGGGTGTGTCCTTGTGATCTTCCCAAAAGAATGTCAGTTCTGTGATAGCAGGAACTTGTTTGTGTCTGGGCCTCTCCCCCCCAAGCACACATACTTAATAAATGCTTATTGATTAATTAATTGCTTGGTCTTATGACCATTATTCACTCAGGCCTCCCTTCCCCCTTCTCTTCCAGCAAGCAGAAAAGATGGTGGCCTACCTACAGGACAGTGCCTTGGACGATGAAAGACTGACTGCCAAGCTCCAGGAGCATCGAGCCAAAGGAGTCTCCATCCCCTTATTGCATGAGGCCATGCAGAAGTGGTATTACAAAGACCCACAAGGAGAAATTCAGGGTATGGTGGGGTCCTTTGGCTTCCTCTTAGAAAGGCTCATCTCTCTCACATTTATCCTGTGGGATAGATGATCTGGGTAGCAGAAATGGTGATGGCTAGGCTCGTTTTGTGACATTGGAGGGCTGGGCTTTGCCAGAACCCTCAACACCCCTTAGGAGTTATTCGGCAGTATCCTCAGCTGTGCTTTGTCAGGGCCTTGGAGTGCCACATGTTTCTCTAAATGGACACTTATTTTTTGTCTGAAGTATTCAGCCACTGATGTTGGTGCCAGAGCACAATGATTATTCTTTCGTGCACTTTTGCTCACCAAAGTATCTTTGTCCTTTGAATGTTTCATATCTTATCCAAAGAGTTTTTCTGTTCTAATTGTATCACTGAAAGTATAGCTGCCTATCCATATTTACTTTGTTAGTTGGATCCTAATGTCACTGGCTATATGGAGAAATGGTTAAATAATTGGAGTTAGAAGTCTCAAGTTGCATACTTTATTTTCCTAAGTTTCTTTGCTTCTGGGGGACAAAAAAATACAAATAAAAAAATTTGGAGAGATTTAGAGCATTTGGATTTTATCATTCTTCCAGTTGTGCCTGGAATTATTGATAAGAAAGGACATTGGTGAGTTACTTGTCATCATCACTCTACTGTTTCTACTGTGTGTGATCTTAACAGATCACTTTAACCACTCCACCTCCCCTGAAACCCTTTAGTTTTCTCATCTGTAAAATCAGGGCCCTTAAGTAGATGCTGTTGAAGATCCCTTCTGCCCCTAACCCTTGAGCTGCTGGTTAGATGTTGACAGTCAAATAACCTAGACCTGAGCCCAGGTGTCTGAGCTTATACTGCTCTTCTATGCTTAGGTCTAGGAGAGGACGCCACCTCAGTGACCCATCAAGGAAGAAGTTTGTCTCCGATAGGGTCAGATTCTGGAAATGGCTGGTATTGGAATCCCTGACGTCCTTTTGTTTTGCTTGGTGATGTTGTAGGTCCTTTCAATAACCAAGAAATGGCAGAGTGGTTTCAAGCAGGCTATTTCACTATGTCCTTGTTGGTGAAGAGAGCGTGTGATGAAAGTTTCCAACCCCTTGGCGATATCATGAAAATGTGGGGAAGAGTTCCCTTTTCACCTGGCCCGGCACCCCCTCCACATTTGGTAAGTAGCCTAAAATTCATCTAAAGTACTCACCAAGTGATTACCCATTAATTTGGAAGTGGGAAGGCAAATTGTGGTGTACAAGTAGGATGTAATATTATGTAATGGGACCAAAAGGAATTCAGAGCAACATGCAAAAACTTATCTGAACTGATAGAGAACAGTGTAAAAACCAGGAGGACAGCTATACAGTGATCTCAGTCATGTAAATGAAAAGTCATAATACTTTGATAACCCAAAATCTTTATGTTAGTATTACCCGGGTTCCAAATGGAAGCCTGGGAAATTAGTTTCTTGAAAAGAGGAGTACAAGATTAGCTAGAGAGTCATTTTTTAAAAGGAGGTTTATAATTCCTTCCCATTCTCACCCAAAATCTTTGTTAAGATCCTATGGCACAATTTTCTTTATAGCATGGACAAAGGAAGCTTATAATCTGGAAATATCACTTTGTACTTAAAAACATTTCTGTACACACTAAACTCTGTACAGTTATTTTTATTCTAAATACCATATTCTTTTATTGCATTTTATTGCCAGTGTCCAGACCTTTTTGAGAGACCAGTATCTTATGTTTTGTGGAAAGGCATTGACTGTGTTTAATCCTGGCAGGATATTTAGTTTTTTAGAAATTTTTTTTTTTCCTGAGGCAATTGAAGTTGAGTGACATGCTCAGGATCACACAGCTAGGAAGTGTTAAGTGTCTGAGGGCAGATTTAAACTCAGGTCCTCCTAACTTCAGGGGTGGTGCTCTATCCACTGTACCATGTAGCTGCCCTTTTTAGAATTATTTTATGAATGAAGAAAGTTACTTTCTATCCTGGTTTGAAAGAATTTGTTTTAAGAAACTGTCATATAGGAGGGGGTGGAGAGTGGGAGGGAAAAATCGGAACAGAAGTGAGTGCAAGGGATAATGTTGTAAAAAAATTACCCTGGCATGGGTTCTGTAAATAAAAAGTTATTATAATTTTAAAAAAAAAATAACAACAACAAAAAAAAGTGTCATATAACTGACTGGTTAATAAACAACATCTGGTAGCTTTAATAGATCTGACTCTGGAAGATGATGGCTTTGAAACTAGGTTTTTTTGAGCATCATTTAGTTGAATCCTTGGAATATAAAGTAGATCAGATGAAGGGAAACGAGTATACTCATTGAGTTTTTACAAGATAATTATTCAATAGTCTTTATAGTTCTTTGTAATAGTTCTTTGTAGCTTTTAAAAGCTAGATTAACTAACTTCAGTGCTTTGACATTTCAGATTTCAATTCTCACCTGGAATACCATTTTAATCTTCTGTTAAGGTTATTGGATCCATCTTTGATAAAGCTGTCAAAATACCTCTCCTAATAATGTACAGGTCTCAGCATATCAACCCCTGTCGGTGCCTGTGTAACAGTTTAAATCCCTCTCTTCCTCCATTGCCTCCCAGAAGCCTTCTCAGTGGACCGTGATCTCTTCCTCCTCATATCCTGTTGTCTTAACTTCTCCTCCCCTCTTACCACGTGTGACCTAGTGGCCCTGCAGTCTTGGTAGAAGATGGGAGGTTTCCTAGCACCCAGCACCCCCTGCGGTGCTAGCCAAGGTCACCATGGATGTTTTTTCGTTATGTGGCTGCATTGCTGCCCTCTGGTGGACAAAGCCTCTGGCTGATTGTTCACCCCCACCCCCACACTAGAATATGAGTATTTTTAGTCAATCTGTTTTAAAATAGATCTTTTCTTAAATTTATAGTTGATTGACATAAACTACTTTAGTTGCTGAGAAATTTCCTGTTAATGTTTTTCCTTTTGAGGGAGTCCCTATGACCATCCTCATATAGGGATTTTGTTGTTGTCATTTATACTCTTGTGTAGGTTTTAATTTCTAGATTAAAAAAGTCTATTTCCATATAGTTTATCAGACATATTCAACCCAATTCTCAAGATATCCTCTTTAATACTCCCTTTTAAATTCCTTTAAAAATAAAAAAGGAATCTTTTTTTGTCTCTTCCTCTTTCAGGTGTTTGACTCATATGTTCCATTCTGGTCTCCCTCTTTTTTCAGGCCTTCACTAGCATCTCATCTCATTTACCAAAAATCTACTCATTTGCTCCTTAGTCTTGTCAGCCCTCATCCTTCTTTGACATTTGGCATTGTTCCATATTGTTGGATGCACGCTCTTCCTCAGCACTTTCTTAATGTTGCCTTTTGTGCTTTTGTTACCTCCTTATTTTTCTGACTTTCCTTCTTAATTGAACTTGCTGGTTCATTGTCGTTGTATACTTTAAGTCTGGAGGGCTGACAGTTTTTAGGCTTCCTTTTGTTCTCTCTCAGCTTTAGTCTTCACCAATCCCACTGTTCCCTATAGTTTCCATGTAGCTGATTTCCCACTGTGTTTAAGCCATTTGTTTCTTGGCAATAGTCTCCTAGCTTCAGGATCTCAAACAGTACATGCCTCCATTCCTGTCTTCCAGCCTCTCAAACCCCTCTTTCTCCCAACTTATCTAACCTTCTTGGTGTCCTTCTATTCCCCTGGGCTTGGTCATCTTGGATGTTCCTTTTGCTCTTACCACTCATGTTCTGGCAGTGGCCAGATCTTGTCAGATTTCCTCAGCCATCACCTATACGCACTGATGCCACGCTGGTTTAGACCCTCATCTTTTTTATACCTGCACAGTGGCCTACTGAACTGGTATCTCTACCTTCAAACTCTCTTCTCTGTCTAATCCATCCTTTAAGAAAAAAATACATTTTGTTGACTGCTGGTACCCCTTCCCTCTCATTAAATCCCCTCTTGTGGCAAAGAAAAACAAGCCAAAAAAATAAAGAAATCTGTGTGTGTGTTGGGGGAGCTGTTAATTCTTTAGTGAGGAAGGAGTTGTTTTTCATTTTTTTCATTAACTCTTCTTTTGGAGTCTTCATTACTATTTCAATTATCTTCCTACATTTTCTTTCTTTCTTTTTTTTTTTTTTTTTTTTAATAGCCTTTTATTTGCAAGTTAGATGTATGGGTAGTTTTACAGCATTGACAATTGCCAAACCTTTTGTTCCAATTTTTCCCCTCCTTCCCCCCACCCCTCCCCTAGATGGCAGGATGACCAGTAGATGTTAAATATATTAATGTATAAATTAGATACACAATAAATATACATGACCAAACCGTTATTTTGCTGTACAAAAAGAATCGAACTCTGAAATATGGTACAATTAGCCTGTGAAGGAAATCCAAAATGCAGGCAGGCAAAAATATAGGGATTGTATCTTCCTATATTTTCTCTGAATTCTTTGTTTTTGTCATTTTTTACTGTAGAATAATATTGTTATATTCAATTATGCTATAGTTTTTCCACTTCTTTCCTGACATGGTTGGTATCTAGTTTGTTTCCAGTTCTTTGCTACCACAAAAAGTATTTTTAAAAATATTTTGCCATAAGTTGATCCTGTGGTACCTCTATCTTCTCCTTTCTTGGTAGACATGATCTGTCCTCTGAGTCTTCTCCTCCTTAACTGGCTCCTTCTTTGTTAATTTTCATTTTGTGAGCTGAAATCTGAGTTAATTTTTTTGTGTGTGGTTATTATTATTATTAATTGTAAATATTTTCAATGTCTTTTAGATTTTATAATTATTTTGACATTTTCTTTTTACTATCCGTTCACTATCAGTCTTGTTGATGATATTTGATGCAAATATTTTTCTTTTAAACTCTTATCTTGCTTAAATATAGATGTATAGAGCACTCTGTGGAATATAATATAAATGCTTTTAAGGAAATCCCAACACAGATGCATAAGGCTACATCTTATTTAACTAAATAAGTTTGATTTTTAAATTGATATTATTCATACAAACACCTTTTATTTATTTATTTTTTTTTTTGCAATAAAACTGGTTTATCTTTTATGATCTCATTTTACCCTGGGGCAAACTATAGTTGTGAAAAATGCTTGATCTTACCCTTTTAAAAGTTTTATGTTATGTCCCTGTTTATTCAGCTTATGAATCTGTTTTGTGATTATTGTATTAAAAGATTTCATCCTTTCTTCCCAAAGCTGTTAAAATTATCATCTTGATCATGATCTCTTCAAAAATCTTTTTATTTCATTAAATATTTCCCAATTACACTAAATAGATTTTAACATTCGTATTTTAAGATGTTGAGTTTTAAACTCTTCCCTTTGTCCCTTCTCTTCCATCCTTGAGGAACAAGTAATTTGCAAATCAGAAATCTCCCATGATTCCTTAATGGTCTTGGATAAAGTCGATCTTCTGCTTATTGTTCCCTGGAATCCCAGGCTTCCCTAGTCTGATCAAAGAATATCTTTGAAGTATTATTTCTGTTCATTTCTTTAATAGGCTTTTCCTGCTAGTCTGGGCTTCTCTGTTCCCTGACATTACCATGAAATCTTCTGTTCATTAGTTTACTTCCTCCTCATCTCTTTTTATCCTTGCTTCTTCAGGTACATTTCGGGGAGGCTTCCCTTAAATTGTTTTGTTCCCGGTATTTTTCTTAACCAGGGCATTACAAGCCCTTTCAGAATAAGGATTATGCTATCACCAAATTTTCCTAGTTGGTGTCACTCTTAGAATACTGCATATTATGTAGTAAACATGTTAAAATCTGCTGCCTTTACTAATTAAGATTCTCTTATGAGCAATGAATACAGTATAACAACCAATTTTGTCCCCTAGTTAGGCCTGTAATAGGTGGTTGTAGGATAAGAATTTCATAAAGAGCTTGTATCTCCTTAATGTAGGCTCACCTACTCTTGAGTATTACCTTGCAAGGGAGAAAGATAGCATGTTTGTATGTGGTGCTTTTGGTCTTCTATTATGAATCTATTTCCAAATAAGGTTGCGTTTTATTATCTCTTTATGATTATTTTTATATTCTTTATATTTATTTCTTTTTATTTTTATATGTTATCTTTTGCATTTGACACTTCATTTCAGAAATTCTCAGATCCAGCAAATTTTTAAAACTAACTGAAATCACAGTTGAATTTTCTAGCATACATTAGTGCACAATAGAACTTAAGCTATGCTAATTATGAGTTTTTTTTTTTTTCCCTCTTGAGAAAAATTCATTGAAGTCTGCTATTACATGCTATTGCTGGGAGGTTTGAAGTTGACCCCTGACTTATGTTCAACCATTTGCCTTCTCTCTAGGATAATACAATCTGATTAAAAAAAGAAGGTGGTAGCTTTTCCCAATATTTGATAGCAGTTTTTTTCCTATAGGGAGAATTGGACCAGGAACGACTGACCAGGCAACAGGAGCTCAATGCCTTATACCAGATGCAGCATCTCCAATACCAGCAGTTCCTGATCCAGTAAGATACTGCTACAGAAATTAAGGAACTTAGTTCTGCCATGGCTCAGTGAAAACTCTGGTTGGGCTTGAATTTTGATCCAAAAAGACATTGCATTCCCAAGACAGAAAAAGGCTTTTTAGTTCAAGACTAGAGATTTCTAGCCTCATTAGCAGTGAGCAGAAATAAGTTTTTTATGCATCATGGAGAGGGAAAGAAGCAAGAGGGTCGTGAATAGAGTTGGGATAAAGAAGCAGAAAAAAGTGGAGGAGAAAGAAACAGGGGGTTTTCATCTAAAATAATTAGTAGTGGTTTTAGTTTTTATTTAGTCAGTTTTAACACCCAGAGGGTATTAGATATTTTCTACTGTTCAGCTCACACTCTGTTCTTTTGTCTAATTCTGGTTGCCACATTTTGGAAAGAAATTCAGAAGTTGTCATGTATCTTGATAATATTATGCCAAATCAGGACAACAAACATTACTGAATATCTATTTTGTTCCACGTACTAGGGGCAAAAAGAAATGATAGTCTCTTCCCCAAAGGGAATGGGGACAACATTTAGACTAGAGATAACTTTGGAAGAAAGACATTAAAATTAGGCATCACTGGGAAAGTTTTCTTATAGAAAGTGGGCCTGTAGCTGAGGAAAAGGGTTGGTAGCTAATCTGTTTCTGACCCTGAGAACATTGGGCAGCATGGTGTCAGGAAGGTCTGGGAGCTGGTGCCGAAGCCCTGTGCTGCACTCTGCCCCTTGGGCCATCTCGGTGCCCTGTGGGTAGTGGTGGGTGTCTGGGCTTCAGGTCTCCTCTCCTGGAGAACCTTGTTCAGCCTAGTTCAGCTTTCTCTTCTTTTTAAGACAACAGTACGCACAGGTGTTGGCCCAGCAGCAGAAAGCAGCCCTGTCATCCCAGCAGCAGCAGCAGTTGGCCCTGCTTCTCCAGCAGTTTCAGGCTTTGAAGATGAGGTGAGTGCTTGTGCCAGTGTGCTATCCAAAAGCATCACTTTTATTTCTTAAAAGGAGGTTCAAGGGATAAAACAGTGACTGACTTCCACAAAGAATGAATCTGAATTTACTTGGAGAGCATGTGATGAGTGTTTTGGGATTAGGATGGCCAGTGGATGGATAATTTAGATCACAAATCAGCCTCCTGCCTGGCTGGAGGAGTATTTACTGATAGTATTTTTGAGTTTCCCCTGGAAAAATTCCAAACCCTCTTCTGAAGCAAAGATGTAGCTTTTCAGGTGCTGCCAGCCCTTAGTTTGGTGCTAAATCAAGCCAGACCAAAAACTTGCAATCTAAAATTTAGTTTCTCCTTGTGCACACTGCTGTTACTTAATTCCCATTATTCTTCATAGGAGTCAGTGGGAAGAAAATATTTTACATAGTGATAACTCTCACTCATTTTTCTTCTGGAATTGGGCTGCTGCTAAAACTGTCCCGAGATTGACATAAGCTTTTCTCTTCTCACAGGGGCTTAATTTAGTGTCACAAACAAGAGAAAGTCAGAGCTAGCTTTTACAGAGCATGGAAAAAATTGAGATACTCCTTTGTTTGATGGTCAGCAGTGATGTGTTTAATTTTTTTTCTTTTTTGTAGAATATCAGAACAGAATCTGATTCCATCTGTCACTAGGTCTGTTTCAGTTCCAGAGACTGGCTCTATTTGGGAGCTTCAGTCAACAACTTCCCAACCTACAGGTAAAATGGTAGTCTTTGGCAGATGCCAAATAGTTGTTGCTGTTTCTGGATTGTGCTGGGCTGGTAAAGCCAAAGGGAGAGGGGAATTGGGGGGGGGGGGGTCATTCAGTTTTTTTAAATTTCCAAAACGTGTTTAAATCATCTCTTTTTTAACAATAAGTCACCTTTTGCTAGTTTTGATGATGTTGAACTGATGTTGAATAAAATATGAGATCAAGGCCAACTCTGTGTTTACATGAGAAAAGAATATCTTTTGGTAATAATAACATTGTTGCTCTTGGATGTCTACCTCTGTAACATATGCTCAGCAGTTCTGGAAACAAAGGTAACAGGCAGTGTGGAAAGGGGTCTTGATCCCACTTTATTTTTTCAGAGAGATTAGACTATTCAGGTAGTATTCTCCCCATCTGGCATTTGATAGTTTAAGGTAACTCTTTGTGCTTATGGTTACTTTATTGTCAGCAGACACACATAGTTGTAAGTGTACACTAAGCTGGGATGCATTGGAAAAATGCAGCGTGATTTTAAGTACCTGAAGGAAGCATCTGTCTTGTTAGCATCATGATGTACTGCTTGGTTGGGAGCCATAGAATGTTGGTCACTGTCCCTGAAGTTGTGGGCAGTGAAGTGGCCATGAGCATGCTGTACCATCTTCCAATGAAGACCAGCCCAGGAGGGTCCCAACAGTCACCCTCCCGCAGCTGGTGAGAATGGTGGGAGAGTCTTGCTTTTTGAGAGTAGAAAGTTGGATGGAATGGACCGTGACCCCTCTTGGCAACCCCACTGGCTTAACACAGCTAGTGGAAGGCCTCTGGTCCTGTGGAGGCTTTCTGAAGGACTGGGAATAGGTTCGCTCAGCACCAATCTGTGCTACTCAAAGGGACACTGCAGGTTCCTTGATGCACATTTGATACAGTGGGAAATCATGTGATGGAAAACAGGAGAGCCGTGCTTGTTGGTTTCCTGAAAGATTCTGCCCAGTTCCTTCTGAGGCATCTTACTGTGACCCAGCATGGAGTCACAAGGGCACAGGTTCTTTTTGAGACTGGTTCTGGTTTTTCAGAGTCCTCCACTGTGGATTGTGAGCTTTCTTTCCCGGAATCAAACCGGGAGCTTACTTAAATATTTCAAGTGTGACTCCTTTGGCCAATAGGTTTCCTTTCCTCAAAATATAGGCCAGATCTGTGTGATGAACGGGGCATGTAGCTTTTCTCTGGACTTGATTTAGTTGATCTATGTGTGTTGTAATCACTGTCATTTTTTCTACATTTTACAGTCTGGGAAGGTAGTAGTGTTTGGGATCTTCCTCTCGACACCGCGGCTCAGGGACCAGCTCTTGAACAGCTTCAGCAGCTTGAGAAGGCTAAAGCTGCCAAGGTCAGAGACTGTCATTCTTTAGTGCTTCGTCCACTTCTTTCAGTTCACATATCTGGTTCTCCCCCAGTCCCCAAAACAAATCAAAAAACCAAAACCAAAAAGAACAACTAAACACACTAACCACCAGCTGCTTACTATGGCCAGTAAAGCAATAAAAAAACTCTTGGTAGAATTAAAGATAATCACTTTTTAATGAGATCTTAGTGAAACTTGGCATCTCTCACTTTGTAAATATAAATAAAATGTTCTTGCCCCAAGGGGAAAAAATTATCACAAACCATAGTAATACAAAAGAATTACTCAGTGAGCCTCTATTTTTAATAGTTTTCTACAAACCTTTGTCCTTTAAAATAATTTGAAGATCATGGTGTTTTTGACTTGATAATAGGATCCTGGGCATGCTCAAAAGAGGCAAATTTGACATTATGGTAGTGATTTGCCAGAAGTTGGGTATTCCTCTATTAATCCGAAACTCTTTCTGGGTTCCATTTCTCCCTTACCCCTCTACTGGCTTGGTCATAGCTAGTAACTTAGCTTGTCCCATCCTCCAGTTCCCAAAGTGTGATTGTTGTCAGCATCACAGATAAGAACTTCAGAGTTCAAAGGTGCTTCCACACTCCTCTTGTCCAACGCGGGCCTGGCCGAGAAGTGGCCATTCAGTCTTCCTGTGTTGGAATGGCTCGGTTCCCAGAGAGCCCATTCATTCCCCTTAGATCACTGTCATTGTTGACAAGTTTGGTCTTGTTTGGTGCCCGAAGATGTTGTCGAGCATGTTGCCATGTAAGCCTGGATACGTGTCTGGGATACTTCTTAGTTGTCCTTTCTGCTCAGTAGTTCCTTTGTGCTCTCTAGAAGAGTACCCCAGAGGAACTAGTTTGCCTCTACATTGCAATGGAAATGATTATTTTTGGAACAGTCAGTGGATGTAGGAATTATGGGGAGGTAAAATGAGGTTGAAAGATTAGCCGATTATTGTTGGAGAACTTCAAGCTGTTATAGCTTTTCATTTATGGCTCCAAAAAGAGCTCATGAGAATTCTGACTAAGGGTGCCAATTTGAAGTTGTCTAGTGAATTATAGAACCTACCCTTTCTTGTCTCAGTTCTTTATAGTTTCTTCATGTAATTTGTGTACAGCTAGAGCAAGAGCGGAGAGAGGTGGAAATGAGGGCCAAGCGAGAAGAGGAGGAGAGGAAGAGGCAAGAGGAGCTCCGGAGGCAGCAGGAAGAGCTCCTTAGAAGGCAGCAGGAGGAGGAGAGGAAGCGGCGGGAAGAGGAGGAGCTGGCCCGCAGGAAGCAGGTGAGGAGGGTGCTCAGAGAGCACCCACAGAAGACTCTGATGAACCCCAGTGCTCACTCTCAGGATACTCTGAGGTGCCAGGCCATGGTTGAATACATTTATTGTCCTTGCACCTGAAAGCTGAAACTTCCTAAATTAATATGATGAGAAAGAGACAAGTTTCCATTTTATTTGCAGACCTAGAGTTTTTTTTGACCCAACTTGTAGAGTAGAAAAGTTTATTCTGAATTATTATAATTTTGCATTTTCCAAAAATGGGGATTTATGGCAGAAATGTTATTTGAATCAGCTTGGACTATGCCACTGTCTGATCTGTGTCAGCAGTTCAATGTGCCTGGCATATCATAGGTACTAAGCGTTTATTGTTTGGCTGATTATTCCATTCTTACGTCTTTTTTTTAAGGGAGACAAGGGGAATAAAGGGAATGATGACCAAAAAGAACACAGCTTTAGAAATCAAAAGGGCAGAATTAAGTACACATTTGACTATTCCTCTTACAACTGAGGAAGCATCATTAGAAACTCAATAGCTGTTTAAATTAAGTAAGAATTCTTACTTAATTTCTAGATTGTAAATATGCTATGTAGATAAACTTATATCCTTTAAAGTTGTATGTCTTTTTAAAGATAATTTTTGCTTTGTCTTGGATGTAAAATTATTTTTTAATTAAAGTTTTTAAGTTAGACATACAACAATATTACATATAACTAATTTTTACTGTTGATTTGATTTAGTAATAATAATAATAATAACATTAGAATTGTTCAGAGAGTTTTGTAAATATTATTTTATTCTTTATATCAGGAATCTAGTTTTTTTTTTAGAGCAAACTATTACAAAATATATATATATATCTGACATTGGCCATTCTACAAATAATCATTAAATATTTATGTCCAGAGGACTCTGCTAGGTGCTGGAAAGATGACAAAATATGGGTAAGAGGAGGTCCTTTCTATCATAGAACTCATGATCAGGAAGGGGATTATACACAAACCTGGATAATGTCCTTCCTGCATGGGATAACAAAAATCACTGCAACAGAACAAATTGCTGTGGCATCAGAGAAAACTTTCTGGAAGAGGGTGGGCATTTAGGTTGGGCAGATTTAGCCAAGGAATGCATGAAATTTTAGGGGGAAGGGGCAGTGGAGGATATTCCAGATAGAATAAGTAAAGACAAGCAGGTGGGAGAGCATAGCTCATTTTAGAATGGCATTGAGTAATTCGTTTGGCTTGTTTGTATAGTACAAATCAGGATGCACCGTTAGGATCATGGCCAGCTGAGAGAGAGCAGTGAAAGGGGTGAGCATGTGAGCATTGAGCATGATCATAAGAGCAACTTAGCAGTCACTCAAGGACTTTCCTTTTAGCCTTCTAATGTATTTAGTAGCTGTTTTTTACTTATGGCTACTTTCTCTCCTGAAGGAAAGTGATTCTGTCTCACAATTTCAGCTCCTGATAGAATTATAGTACTGGAACAGACTTAAAGCTGTAGCTAACCATCATAAACTCCCTGTCCAGTGTCACTCCAATGGACAAGTCAGCCACCTTCTCCCAAACCTTTCAGATCACATTTGTGACCGTAGGTGACTTAGAAAATTCTTTTAAAACTACATCCTTGAAGCTTCTGGTCTTCAGTGTAAGTTGGGTTTCTAGAGCCCCACGGGATAACTCACTTTTTACATGTGAGTCCTTAAGATATTGTGTAACAGCCAATTCTTTGCTGGCTTCACTATCCCGTGCTGAACTTTTGCTCATATAACACGATTTCTAGTCCTTTGATGGTCTGATGGTTCTGAACACTGTTCTGGATATATTTCATTTGTCATATGGTCCTCAGAAAGGAATACCCTTTATTTGTGTTTCAAGCATAGTGTTGTCCTTTCTTGTGTCCCTTTTCTGGAACCTACCATGGCTTTATTTTTTTGGCATCTACTCCCACCTGTTGGCTCTTGTTGAACTTACAGGCCATGAAAACCCCACGGTCATGTTTTCTGGTTCAAATTAGTCTTCTTTTTTAATACTGTGCCCCAATGAGCCAGCACTTTGGACTTCCCCTTTTCTGTAGTACTTTTTTCTGTTCTTGGAGACATAGGATCACTCATAATACTCCCCCATGTTTTTCATAACTTGGTCTATGTCTTTTTTCCAAATGGAGAATCAGCAGTACGGAGAATCTTCCTGCCTTCATTACCTAGCTCTGTGTTCTGCATGTTTTAAGGGTTCAGTAAATACTTGCTAGATGTTTGTTGTTCCCCCTCCTTCTTCCTATAATTCCATTCTGGGATTCATTCCTTGCTTCTCCTCCACCACATTGCCATGTTGACCCGAGCTCATCTTGCATGTTAGCACCTCCATAGTTCCGGTCACTGACTCATCTGTCCGGCTGCCTCGGAGTGCCTTCTCATAGTGAAATACCCAAAACTGCCTCTTGTCACCAGTGGGCCCTTCTCCATGCCTTATAAAGACTCAGCAGTCGAGAGTCGTTTATTCAGTGACTCCCTGTGATGTGCTAGGCACTCCCCAAAGGAACAAAACAAACCTCATTTCATTTTCTGTCAGAAATTGTGTGTGTGTGTGTGTGTGTGTGTGTGTGTGTGTGTGTGTGAGAGAGAGAGAGAGAGAGAGAGAGAGAGAGAGAGAGAGAGAGGAGAGAGAGAGAGAATGCATGTATATATTATTGCATTCCAAGTGAATTTCAAACAGTTGAAAAGCTGTCAAGAAGGCAGGACATGAGCACTTGGAGGTGTGTGAGCTGCATTTTGAAGGAAGTTAGCAATTCTCTGAGCTTGTGGTGAGGAGGAAATTTCTTCCAGGCATGGATGGAAGAGAGGAGAAAAGGGGGAGATGAGTGGGGGGCACTGAGGTGGGGGATGAAGGACACACACAAGACCCTTTTAGTGGGAAAGGGGCATAATATATGATGGTGCAAGGCAGAGAGGCTGGGACCAGATTCCCAGTGACTTCCCATCTGACCCTAGAGACATTGGGCAACCCCTAAAGAGCGATAAGGTCAGACTTGCCCTTAAAGAAGGTGCTGTGGCAATGAGAGGCAACAATACAGATTGGGGTGGAGGGGAGCTTAGATCGCAGCTGTGTGACTAGGATGTGGGGACATAATGTGGCGTCTGATGAGAACTTGTGAGGAATCGAGAACAGTACTGAGCTTATAAACCTGGGAGATGAGGTGGGTAGGGGTGTCTTAGAGAGGAATATGTTTGGAAGAGGAGGAATATTTGGGGGAGAAAGTTCTGAACTTCTGCTTTGAACATGTTGCATTTGAGATGTGTCTGCGATATTCTGATTGAAATGTCCAGTGAGCAGTTGATGCCATGGTCCTGGGGCTCAGGAAAGACACTATGGCTGGGTCTGGTCATTGGCAAAAAGGTGGTAGTTAAACCCTTGGTCACTGATGAGGTCATTGGAAGAGAGGGTGGCCCAGGTGCAGCCCTGGGGAATACGTAGAGTAAGGGAGTTGGGACCCAGATGTGAAACCAGCAGTCAGCGGAGTAGGAATCCCTGGAGAAGGAGGCTCGAAGGAGAGCATTGTCCCCATCCCAGAGAGTCTGTGGTAGCGTCAGATGCATCGCAGAAATCGAGGAAGTTGAGGCCTGACAAAGACCATCTGATTTGTGGAGGGAGAGACTTGGTAGCTCGGGGCCAGCACTTCTGATTTGAGTGATGAGGTCAGACGCTCCACTGATGCCAGGAATGATGGGGAGGGAGGTGGGGTGCCCTGGCTACATGAGTGGCAGAGGCCATCTGCATTCTAAGTCAGGCTGCACCCTTCGCTTCCTGCCACATTTATATTGCAAATTTGTGCCAATATCCCAGACTGCTTAGGTCTAAAATGGGAGCTTCAAAAACACAAGTGGAGATAACCAGGACTTTCAGGGCAGATGTAGCTTCTCCAGTTTCTCCCTGGGTAAATTTTATGATCTTCTTTAGTAGTGTGACGTGTTTGTTTATTGGGGGAAGAATTCTCCTGTGAGATTTACAGTTATTCATTAAAGGACTTGATAGACTTCTTCAGCATATTCTCATAACACCAATACAAAGTCTACTTCATCTTGGACTTTTAGACTTCCCATCAACATCCTTTTGTCCTTCAGGAAGAAGCCCTCAGACGTCAGAGGGAACAAGAGTTGGCCCTAAGACGGCAGCGAGAGGAAGAGGAACGGCAGCAACAAGAGGAAGCGCTTAGAAGGCTTGAGGAAAGGAGGAGAGAAGAGGAAGAAAGGAGACAGCGGGAAGAATTGTTACGCAAACAGGTGTGTTTGGAGAGTTCAGGGAATGGAGGGTTGTTCAAAGGAAGGAATCAGTAGAATGGTTTCTCATGAAAGCTGTCAATTAAGGAAACCATACCAGTAGCTAATTACACTCCTTAAAGGCAGTAGATTGACAACTGGAGGGAATTGTCCAAGATCACATTGGTCTTAGAATTGACATTAAAACCAGGAATTGAACCAGGCTCCTCTGATCACATCAGCACAGTGCTTGACACGTATGTTTGTTCCAACTCTAATCCTAGATGGGATTTTCTTGGCAAAGACACTGGAGGTTTTGTCATTTCCCTGGGTGATGGCTTTAGGCAGTCAAAGGTTTATTGATCTGCCCAGGGTCCCACAGCTAGGAAGAGTCTTGAGGCTGAATTTGAACTCTGGTTTTCCTGACTCAGGGTCCTGTGCATTATCCATTAAGCCACTCAGCTGTCTCATAGTCATTGACAGACCAATTCCATGCCTATTCTCCCTACCAACCACAGTACCTGCCTTTCTTTTGACCAGAAAAATATACCCCATATTTATTCCCTCTCTTACTTATTATTTCTGGGAGATATTGTAATAGGAATTTTTCAATGCAAGTAACTTTAAAAATTTTTTTTTATTTTAGGGTTTTATTTTATTTTACTTTAAATTTATGGAATAAAATAAGCATAACATAGTATAATTAAAGATAATTTCAGGTAAATTTTTTTTTTCTTTCCCCCAACTTTACCCTTGAGACTGCTACTACTAGACAAAATTGTCTATGTCTGTGTAAAGTCATTATGTACATAATTCTGTTTGTCTCATTCCTCTCTCTGGTGGATGCAGATAGCATTTTCCTTCATATGTTCTTTGTAGTTTATTTGGGCATTTATAATAGTCAAAATTACTTAGTTGCTCAAAGTTGTTCTTAAAACTGTATCACTGTTACTTTATACAGTATTCTCTTGGTTCTGCTTATTTCATTATGTGTTATTTTGTGTTAAGTTTATCCATGTTTTTTAAAGATCATTGTGCTCATTTCTTATAGCACAGTAGTATTCCATTACAATCATATACCACAGCTTCTTCAGTCATTTCCCAATTGATGGGCATCCCTACAATTTCCCACTTCAAAGAGAGCTGCTATAAATATAACATAGGTTCTTTTCCTTTTTCCCTAATCATTATTGGAAACCTAGCTGGTGGTATATAACTAGGTCAAAGAGTATAGGCAGTTTAGTAGCTCTTTGGGCATAATTTCACATTGTTTCCAAAATCAGGCTCATAGACCCACCAACAATGAAGATGCCCCAATTTTTCCATATTTCTCCTCCTCTTCCCTTCCTCTCCTGAAATATTTGTCATTTTCACCTTCAAATTATTTTAGCCAATCTGATAAATGTAAAATCTCTCTCTCTCTCTCTCTTTTTTAATAGCCTTTTATTTATAGGTTATATGTATGGGTAAATTTACAGCATTGACAATTGCCAAACCTCTTCCACTTTTTCCCCTCCTTCCTCCCACCCCTTCCCCCAGATGGCTGGATGACCAGGAAGATGTTAAATATATTAAAATATAAATTAGATACACAATAAATATACATGACCAAACCGTTATTTTGCTGTACAAAAAGAATAGGACTCTGAAATAGTGCACAATTAGCCTGTGAAGGAAATCAAAAATGCAGGTGGCAAAAATATAGGGATTGGGAATTCAATGTAATGGTCATCTCCCAGAGTTCTTTCGCTGGGCGTAGCTGGTTCAGTTCATTACTGCTCCATTGGAACCGATTTGGTTCATCTCATTGCTGAGGATGGCCAGGTTTCATTTCTCTAACCCTTGATGATTTAGTTCAGTTTTAAAAATATGACCATAAATTGTTTTGCTGTCTTATTGGAAAGCTTCTTGTTCATATCCTTTGACCATTTATCACATGGGGAATGACCCATACTCTTGAAGATTTGACAGAGTTCTTTATTTAGATATGAGACCTTTAACTGATGAACTGTTTATAAAATTTCCCCCCAATTTTCTGTTTTCCTTCTAATCTTGGCTATATTTATTTTATTTAGGTAAAACTTTTTAATTTAGTGTAATCAAAATTATCCATCTTTCTTGCTTATGCATAAATTGCTTACTTGTCCATAAATCTGATAATGTTCCATCTTCTCCTAATTTTCTATAATATCTCATATCTTAAGTCATATATTCATTTTGATCTTATCTTTGTTAAGATAAGTTCCACCATACTGCTTAACAGTTATTTCTACTGTTTCTTCAACGAGTTTACCAAATAGTGAATTCTCATTCCCAAAACTTAAATCTTTATTTATACTTGTCATATAGAAAGTTACTAAGATGATTTATTTGCTGCTGTAAATTATATGTCTATGCTATTCCATTGATCACTTTTTTATACTAAGCTAGTAGCAGATAGTTTTGATAACTACTTCCTATAATATAGTCTAAGATCTGTACCTGCTAAATATCCTTTACTTTTTTTTCATTATTTCCTTTGATATTCTTGACTTTTGTTCTTCCAAACTAATTTTATGACTCTTTCCAATTCAAATTTTTTCTTAAAATTTGGTAATTTAGTTAGGATGACAATGAATCTATAAATTAGTTTAAGTAAAATTAACTTTTAAAATCATAAAATCATTCCTTTAGTGCAATCACCAGCATTTACCTGGGTCCTGACAAATTTGAATTGTAAACCATAGTATGCTTTCAACTCAGCAATGAGAGAGGCTCTAATCTAATCCTTCCACTGACTTGACTTGATGTTATTTGCATTATTTATATTATTTGGAAACATACTGCTTGGTGTCGCTTGGCTTTTAAAAGTTGTTCCAGGTCTGTGATTCTGTATGACGTCATTTTTCTATAAGCGTATGGATTGCATAGTATCAAGACAGAGCAAAAGTTGAAGTGCTTGAAAGTGAGTCTAAGTTTGCAGCTGGTTCAGTAAGTCAGTTTTCTAGCAGGTAAAAAGACAAACTCAAGCCATAACTGAATATAGTCTTTTGAAATAAAATTTCTTTCAGGAGTAAATACCTTCCAAGTTGAGCCTTTTACAAGCCTTATTTAACCTTGTGATAAGTTGTTTTTGACAACACGAACCCCTTAAAAATGACTGAGGCTTTTTTTTTTTCTGGTGCTTTTATACCTTTATCTTTCTTTCTGGGAAGGAAGAGGAGGCTGCCAAATGGGCCAGGGAAGAAGAGGAAGCTCAGCGTAGGCTTGAGGAGAACCGATTGCGGATGGAAGAGGAGGCAGCCAGGCTGCGACATGAAGAAGAGGAGCGGAAACGTAAGGAGATGGAGCTCCAGCGGCAAAAGGAGCTGATGAGGCAGAGGCAGCAGCAGCAGGAGGCCCTGCGGCGCCTGCAGCAGCAGCAACAGCAGCAGCAGCTTGCCCAGATGAAGGTAAGTTGTGCTTCCCCCAAAGATGGAGGTCGGGGGGGCCACATCTTTGTGATCAGAGAGTGTCCAGTGTAGGGGAGCAGATAGGAGGAAACATTTCTGTACCAAAGAATACAGTAGAATAGTGATGCTAGGTCCTTGGAGCTCTGGGATAGGTGTGGGACAGTGATCTCAGTAGAGAAATAATTTTAATAATAATTAATAATAATTTTAAGTCATGGGGATTTGGATTTTAGGGAACTATGTATAAACTAAATAGGTTAAAGGGAGCTTTCTTTTAATGTAGTATCTAAAGAGGGGAGAAGTAGATAAGAGCCAAATCATGGAGAGCCTTTGGTGCCAGGTAGGGACCATGCACATTCTGCTGATAGTGGTTTAAAAACATTAAAGTTTTTGGAGCAGGGTAATGAGGCATGCAGGGGATTTTCCAGCTTCTGTTCTGTGGCACGTTTGGAAATGGGAGAACAGTTCAACTTACACTAAGATTGTGGTGCTAATTTGAGGGAGGGTTGGGGCAGGGAGCAGAAAAACAGTACAGTTAAATAAGTAAAGATGAAGGGAGAGGGCACGGATTTAAGACTTTCTCCACCTCGGATTGTCAAGGAGAATTATTGTCTCATTGACTTAGAAGGAAAGATGCTCAAGCTGATAAAAAGGTTTTTCTGCAATTCATGTCTAACAAATAAGGAGATTTGGGATTGATGTTTCAGAAAGAAATTCAAGGTTACATGTTGAGTCCTACTTTCTAGAGCCCCCACGCCAGGGTGATTAAAATATACCTTCCTAATGGAGAAGTGATAAAGTGGGACTCCTGAGGATAGTGAAAAAATAGAGTCCGTTTATTTCATGGGCTCTCCCCTTTATATAATGTAACAAAAACAACACTGTGCACGTGAAACTACATAAACAACTTGCTGTTGTATGTAGTTTGCTACCTGGTATCCCTCTTCCACCTGATATCACTGCTTCAATCTCAGCACAGGTTGTCACCACCCCCTGACTTCTCAGGAAGGCCAGGAGCCCTTAGAGGAGATGGGGAGCCGAACCAGGCACTGTCAGCCATTTCCCTCTGGCCTGAAGGGTCTTAAAGACCCTTCAGAGTTCCCTACTGACTGTGACCCTCTACAGTTACAGATTTTGATTTTTGGATTCACCTCTATGGAGGTGGGAATTGAGATGATTAGGTTGAACTCTTCAGGGGTGGGAGGGAGAATTGAAGCCCCCTTGGAGGAAAAGTTCCATTTTTTCCAGAGAACTCAAGTACCTTTTTTTTTTTAAAGTTGTTTTTATCCATCATAAAATGGTATGTGTCATTTTATAGACAGAGAAAATAAGAGAAGAAGGGATTGGGTGATGTGAGGAATCAATGGAAGAACATGACAGGGATAATCTGAAGGCTTTTTAGAAAGGGACATCTTTAGAAAAGAATGTGAGACCTGTTGTACATTTACAGACTTGGGAAGGGGGGATTGTTTGAAAAGTGAAGAGAATTAGGGCAAAATTGCTGTGAAACCCTGGAGTTGCTTTCCACGGAACTTTTTTCTGATGAAGAGAGGTGCCTTATACGTGTTTTGGGGACTGTTTGTGATGATGAAGTGCTGTTTTACTTTTTTGGCAATGGCCACATTTACTCACACATTTTTTCCCTTCTGCTCACCCTCACCACATAGTACAGCTTTTGAAAAGAAAGTTAACAAAAGTACATGACTGACTGCCCATAGTAGTAGCATTAAGTGCAGTAGGAAAAGTTCTTTTCTGGGAGAACACAGGCCCACCTTCCAGTCCCAGATTCTGATTTCCCCATAAGAAAGTCATTTAATTTGTTTGACTTTCCATTTTTTCATCTTTCAAAGGGGTATAATGAAATTTTAGCTGCTAAATTGAGCTATTTTGGAACTATTTTGCAAACACCATCTCGGTGTGTGGGCTGCTGTTCCTACCATTGTTTGAGCCTCAGTTTACCTTATCTAAAATGTTAATATGCTCACAGCTACCTTTCAGGGTGTTGGCAGAAGATTGATTTCTTTATAAACTTTAAATGTTAAAATTCTACATCTTGTCATCTTATTAACTTTTTTCTGAACTGAAGAGTCAGAGTTGGTGCCATTTGGGTGCCTTTACTTACTCTTTATTGTGCTCTGTCTTTTTAAGCGTTTTTTAGTGATCTAGATAACAGGCATACTACTTGTGAAAGCTGGAGATGACACAAAATCAGGATAGAAATAATATGAAACAGTATCAGGAACAAAAAGCCCTAAAATTCTGTATTTAAGGAGACTTACATTGATAGCATTTCATATCTAAAAAGACTAATAGACTCTGATTGCAGATTGAACCTGAGATGAAAAAATGATAGTCAAAAAATTCTCCATTTTGATCTTTAGTAAAAAAATGAGATGTCCTGTATTATGTACTTTTGGAAGATCATATGGTAAATTGGACTGTTTCATAGTAAGACAGTTATGATGGGCAAAGAAACTAGAAATCATGTTATGTGAAGAAAATTAAGAGGTGGTGACCATGAGGATGTGAGAATATTGTATTCAAATAGTAGAAACTGTCTTGGTAAAGAGACTTCAGAGGTCAATGAATAGACGGTGAAGAGAAATTTAGTTACATTGGAATCTTGACTAAGAATTAAGAATAATTTCTGATAATTAGAATGCTTCCAAAAAATGAATTATATTTCTTTGGGGATAGAAGAAAAGACTAGGGCACAACTTGTCAAAATGACTTATAAGAGATTCTATCATGATGAGAGATTGGACTACTAAATTCTAATGCTCTTTTAAATCAGTGTCAGGTATAAAGTAGATATGACAGGAAGCTTATGTTGAATGATCTAAGCCTTGGTGTCTTGTTTTCTGTCTTAAAAGTTCTTGTTTCATTTTTGCTCAGCTTCCGTCTTCTTCCACATGGGGCCAGCAGTCTAACTCTGGGGCCTGTCAGTCTCAGACAACACTATCGTTAGCAGAAATTCAAAAGCTAGAAGAAGAAAGAGAGCGGCAGGTTCGAGAAGAGGTAAGTTCTTCATATGGACAGTGCCATCAGTCTGCCAGATTTTGTGCTATAAACTGGCAGAGCCCTGAAAGGTAGGATTACCATAATTTGTCCCACAACAACTAGGAGCTCAAAAATGTTACATGATTTCAAAACGTCCTCTTGATTGAATGTAGATTAGTATAATTTAGATTTACCTTGAGGTACAGTGTGGCATATAACCACATGCTATAACCTCCCAGATGGTTTTATTAATGTTTAATCTTTGTACCAGAATTTTTATTCTGGTTATATTCCACAAGTGCATTTGGGAATTGCTTTAGACCTTGAGACACATTTCCTATAAAACCAGTGTTATTAGAGTCTCTGATTCACAAAAATCCATTTTGCCTCAAGGGTGGCAGCACTACAGTCTCTTAATTGTGGCTAGTTATATAATATCTAATTAGAACTTACCATAACTTATATTATTTCCATGAGAAAATGTATACAGAATGGTCCCACCTGGGATCCTGGGAAGAACTTGTACATAAGAAAGCTAAAAATGCTCCTTGTCAGTATGTGGTGGGCTGGCTGATTATGTAGCATAAGGTGTCCTGGAGATATAGACTGAGGTGGAATAATCATTTCAAACCAAATCTGGGGCTCCTGGAGGTAGTCTAGAACATGTTCATGCCCATGGAATATGGACCATATTTATAAGGGGCAGGAAGTGGGACCTCTTTCCCTGTCACCTAAGCAGACTGTTTGCCCATCTTCAACATGGTTTAGAGAGCTACCTGGATCACTGAGAAAAGTCACACAATTTTATTCTGGGTCTTTTGGCTCCCAGGCAAGGCTTCTGCTCATGAAAAAATGTTTTTTCATTGAAAAAACATTTCCTTGTTTGCCGGCCCTCCCTCAAACAGTTCTGGCACTTGAAGCATATATGACATCCTTTGTGTCTTGGCTCCCCTGTGCTTAGCTTGAGACCACAAAGAACATCATTTAATACATTGCCTTTTGAAATGGGCATCTTCTTTCTCATTAAAATATGACTGTGTTTTCTTTATTAAAAAATGGCAGCTTCTTTTGGAACCTGATTCTTTAGGGTACTTTGTAGCCTTCTAGGCCCAAGTTGGAGGAGACCTCTGAGACCTTCCAGGTCAGTTTCCTCATTTTTCAGAGGAGGAAATGGAAGTCCAAGGGAAAGGTGGGGAGTGAGTGTTTGAGGTGGAGTGGGGACTTGCCTCTGCTGTTCTTTTGGGAAGCTGTAACTTGTCTCATTGGGATTACAATATTTTTGGACTTCTGTAGGTGGGAACTTCATGTAGTGGTATAATTTTCTAACCTCTCTCAGACCAAAAGAAACTTGAAGGGACCAAGAATCGCAAGTAGACAGAGGGATAGTGTCCTGCTTTTAGGGAAGATAGAGACATGTTCCTGTTTTTGCTTTTATAGGTTACATTTACCCCCAGTGACAAAAAAGATTCTGCTTTTCAGGACTGGATTCTAGCTTCAAAGATTGATAGCTAGAAGGGACTTTGGAGGTCCTCTGGTCTAAACTCGGGATTTCATAGATGGAGGAAACTGGGGGTCTTGTAAAGGCTAAGTGGTTTGTTTATTCACACAGGTGAACATTTGAACCAGCTCCCTTAAACCCATTCTTCTTTAGATTATAGCCCTGGGACAATAGAGTTGCATTAGAGGTATAAATATTGCAGATGAAATGACACTATAGCTTATCAAGAAGTATTGAGATCACCTGCTCAAAAAATTTCTATTTTGCTATAGATTTTGTGATTAAAAACAAAAATAGTTAATGTACAGATAGGGGAAAATGTTGTTTTAAGAACTTTATTTTTTTTTTTTTTACACCGTAAACATATATTTAAAATAATAATAAAGGTATGTTGCTAGAAAATTAATACTAAATATTTACCTTCCCATATCATCTTAAAAAATCTTTGCAATAGCAAAACATTGATGTGTCTGATGCTCTTTGTGTAGTACCAATCATCTCTATTTCCCGCTGGGTTTGGACCCCAGTTCTCTTATTCCAGAGTCACCACATTCTCTCTTTATACCAGAGGAAACTTAAGTTTTTCCAAAGTACTTACTATGTGCAAGACATTGGGCCAAGTGCCTTTCTTTACAATTTGTTTCATTGTTTCCCTAGTGTCTCTTCGTGACGCCATTTGAGTTTTTTGTTTTTGTTTTGTTGTTGTTGTTTTGCTTAGTTTTGGCTTGGGGGATTTCTTGGACAAAAAATCTGAAGTGGTTTGCCATTTCCTTCTCCACCTCATTTTACAGATGAGGAAACTGAGGCAAGCAAAATTAAACAGCATGAAGTTTCATACAATTAGTAAGAGTCTTAGGCTTGATTAGAACTCAGGAAGTTGAGTCTTTCTCCCCTCAGTGCCTATCCACTACATCACCTAGCTCCCCTCTAGTTCGGCTGCCTTTTTTCCTAAATGAGATACTGGAATGTAGAGTATGTTCAGGAAGACTAGAGGGCTGCTTTTCTACCCGTGGTGTCCATCTGACTCTCTCTTCCTCAACTCTCTTGTAACATGCTGTGACACATGCAGTGGCCACACCGTGCTAAATCATTTTGGCGGATGAGCTAAGTGAATTTGGAGGTAACTGGGGGGAGAGGAAAAAACTGAATTAGGAGCATGGCTATCCCAAGTGTCCCCCAGCAGAAGGGGCTCCAATGGCCAGAAAGGTGGCTGAAATGGGTGCTGTGGGGCACTTAAAGTTTGGGGGACAGGAGTGTTATCCACTGCCTCCTGAGCTACCACAGTCTTCTTGATTTTGGTTCCTCATTGGACTTTGATGACTGGGGGAGAAAGGAAAGCCAATAACTTTGCACAGCCCTGGTCATAATCCTTCCTGCATGATGGCAACCCATGCCATAGAATCATCTCACTGGACTGAAGCAGTGTGATTCGGAAGCCTCCTGGGTGTCCAAGCAGCTTTTTCGGTGGGAGGAAGGGACTGCAAAAATTGCCTGATTACCATGGTCAGCAGAAATCCCACCTTGTGATGGGAACACCAAAAATTGTTACAAAGACTTCTGCAGAAGGTGACTCCACTCTCCATCAGTCCATGGAATGCATGCCCCCTACACTTAGGAACAACATATAAGCCAAGTAGACTTGTTGGGAGAGAACTCATCCAGACAGCAGCCCTGAGGGAAACAAGGTCACCTTCCAAACTCAAGCCTGGATGCGCATTTTTCTGGAGTGGCCCCAGTGAAGAGGGGAGTCTCCCTGGAGACTGGTGCAGGCTTTGCAGTTAAAATTTAAATGGTCAACAAGCTTGTATGCCTCCCAAAGGAGGGAGTGACAGCCTCAGCAGTGCCATTGCCACTTGTGGGAAAGAGCCATGGCGTCACCCTTAGTGTCTGGGCTTTCATTAAGATGAACCCTGACGAAATTAAAGAAGGATTTTAGAGGACTCAACATTGTGCCAGAAGAGGACCAGCTTATAATTCTGGGCGACTTTAATGCCACAGTAGGCACTGACTACCAGAAACAGCAGCATGTTCTTGGGAGGAATGGAGCCGACAGCACCAATGAAAATGTGTACATCTCATGACCTCATCAGCCCAACTGCCTCTATTTACCTAAATGCAACAAACTTCATGGGTGCCCCCTTGCAGCAAACATTGGCATTTAATGGGACATGTCCCAATAAGGAGAAGAGACAGACAGGATATGAGAATGCTGGACTGATCGTGGACTTAACCACTTCGAGCTAAGCATTCACATTCAGCAAAAGCAGCAGCCCCCAAGGGGCTGACAGAAGACTTTTATGTCCATGGCTTAGGATGCTCCTCTGAGTAGGAGCAGTATGCTGCTCACTGGGAGGGAAAGCTGAACCAGCACACAGTTGGCCATGGTGGAACAGAAAAGGAGTGGGCAGCTTTCAGAGATCTGGCATACAGTACTGCATTTGCTCATCTGGGTCAGAACATTGGCAAACATCAAGAGTGGTTTAATAAAAATGGTGAGGAAATTCAGAAGCTGTTAAATAAAAAATGAGAACTACATAGGGTAAATCCAGATAATTCATGCCTGTAAAATGTTTAATTTCACCAAAAGTAAAGTGCAAGCAAACCTTAGATAGATGAGGATTTGTGGCTCAATAAGAAGGCAAATAAAAATCAGTTGTATATTGATAGTAAAGATACAAAGCATTTTTGTGGTGCCCTGAAGGCTTTTTATGGGCCAAAGACATAGAGTGCATTTCAGCCATTTGGTCCTAATAGAACCAAATTGGTGACGAGGACATGATCCTGGAGAGAGCCTGCTGAACACTTTCATAAGTCTTCTCTATACATCATCATCATCATCCAGGGCCGACACCACTGACTGTTCCAACCTCAGGTTGAAATTATTCCCTTTTTCTAAGCCAAAATTTGAACTGAAGAAGAGATTTTTGAATTTTGTTAGGTTCCTGTCATGTGTTGGAGGACCTGGTGCTGATTTTATTCCAGCTGAGATTTATAAGGTAAGGGAGTCTATTGCTCATATGAAAGCTGACTGAAATTTTCTGGTTATATGGCAAAAAGAGGTTACATCTCATGTGTTTAAGAATTGCTCTATTGTCCATCTCTGTAAAGGCAAATAGATTGTCCTGTGACAAAAGGAGGTGGGGCGTGAGGGAGTCCTTTCATAGTCATTGCAAGATTCTTGCCAGAGTTCTCCTCAACAGGCTGGTTCTTCACCTAGAAGGTAGTTCTTCTATACCTGAGAGTCCATCCCTGTGGCTTCACAACGGGCCAAGGAATGGCCGATAAAACATTTGCTTCTTGACAACTTCAGGAGAAATGCCAGAAGCAAAACATTGTACACAGTGTTCATGGATCTGATCAAGGCCATTGATACTGTCAGCCTTGAGGGCTTGGAAAATTATGTCAGTTCATCATGGATGGACTGGAGAAGTTCATCATGATCCTGAGTTATAGATAATAGACAATGTTCTTGCTCTTTCCTAGTCACTAGTGAGGAGAAGCAAGGCGTGCTTTTTAGCATATTTTCAACCTTGTTGTCAGACACCTTCAACAAGGACAAAAACACCATCAAGATCAGCTACCACACTGATAGTGTGCCACTATCCATGGCCATAAGCCATGATTAAAGTGGAGAGAGCTGAGGCTGTAATGCAACAGATTTTGCATTGATTCTCTGCTATTTGTGCTCATTTTGGCCTCACAATTAACACCAAGAAAACCCAGGACCTCCTCCAGCCAACACCACCCCATTTACACATGGTGCCATCGATTCCAGCAAATGGAGACATTTAGAATGCTGTGAATAAGTTCCTTTACCTTGGCAGAATACTTTGCAGAAATGTCCATGAGATGATGCCAGAGCTAGCTCAGCGTTTGGGAAGCTCTGCAGGAAAGTTTGGGAGAGGAGAGTTATTAAACTGCCTACCAACCTGAGGTACTACAGCCATTGTGCTGACCTCCCTGTGAAATTTGGACAATCTGCCAGCGCTAAGCCAGGAAACTGAACCTCTTCTATCTGCATTGTCTTAGGAAGATTCTGATGATCACCTGGTGGGAGAGGGCACTGGACGCTGAGGTCCTCTCTCAAGCAGAGCTGCCAGGCATTCAAACCCTACTGCAGAGAGCACAACTCCTTTGTTCACATACCTAAAAGACTTTTAACAGGTAATGCACATGAGGTAGGAGCTTACATGGTGATCAGAAGAAGCAAGACAAGAATACTCTCAAAGCCTCTGAAAAATTTGGAGATCGATTGTATCACATGAGAGAAATTGGCAAAGGACTGGTCAGCGTGGCAGGTCCACATAAAGGGGTTGAACAGAGCAGATTGCAAAGTGTTCGATTAGAGACATCTCCATTCTAAATGGACTGTGCCCGACCTGTGATAAAGCCTACTGAGTTGGTCTTATTGGTCCATTGGATACAAAGTTCTCTGATTCCAACCTACTGATGAGGTTTTATCCTCTGAGAATAAAGGATGACAACCAGCCATTGAGAGTAGCTTCAAGGAAAAATTGTGGTTAAAATGCTCAGAAGTTCAAAGGAGACAAAATCCATGACAGGGACCAGTAGTTAAGCCTGTGGCCCCAGATACATAAATGTGCAGAGATTTTGGGCTAAATAAGGGTCTAGGAAGCCCAAAATACAGGGAAGCAAATTTGATCTTATGGCTGACATTTGGGATAAAATCCATGACTGGAATATAGCAACCTCTAGATGAGTAGACCTTATTCAGAAAAAACATGATATGTAAAAATGGGGATGAGTGTGGGGAAACATGGTGGGAGAGCATATTGGTGAAGATTAGTGGAAGAAGAAATGGAGATGATTCTGTCAGCCTATATATACTATGGACCACTTTAGCAGAAAATGGAAATAGAGCTGGGTTTGGGAAATCTCAAGCTTTGCAAAGAGACATGGTAACAGTAGTGAAGAGAGACTTAAGTCAGCCAATGTGTTCCAGAGAGACACAAAAATAATAGCTTTTTGACTTGGTTTATAATTTTATACTTCAAAAGTGGAAGAACCAACAAAAGAGGAGGAACCAGTTACGTAGGTAGAAACAATAGAAACTTTTTGTGGGATAGAGGGGAAGAAGTCGCTCCCTCCTAGAGTTATGTTAAATATTGTGTTAAATGTAGTCTTCCTCTCTCTGGTTGTGGCACTCCCAGCTATTGTCCCAACTAAACCGCTCTGCTTGATTGTAAATCTTTATCCTTTGGAATATCTTCATCCCAGTTCTCCCTCCTTTTAATGTCAGCTGACACATCCTGTATGATTCTGAGTGGAGTTACTTGGTATTTGAACATTTTCTTTTGGGGGCTACTTGCCATATTTTTTTCTTTGACCTTTAAAGTTCTGGTTTTTATCACAATGTTCCTGGATATTTCTTCTTCTTTTTTTTTTAAATCAAGATTTTCTAGTAGTCCTTGATTCTTAGATTATTACTCCTTGATTCATTTTCTAGATATGTTGTTTTTGATAATGGATACTCTACATTTTCTTCTGTTTTTATTTTTTTGATAGTATTTCTTGCTTTCTTTGATGTGTTGCTTTCTGTTTACCTCATTCCCATTTTCAGGGAATACAGTTCTCCTTGTAAGATGCTTATTCTCCTTGTCATTCTTTCTCCTTGGCTAACGTTTTCTTTAACGTTACATTTTGTATTTCTTGTTTCATTTCTTTCAGGTACTTTTGTAGTCCTTGTGGACAGGATCTTCTTTTCTGTGACCATCTCTTTGGACTTGTGGAGTTAGTCTTTTCTCTTTTCTTCTGAGTTTACCTCTTGGACTTCTCTCAGTCCAAGGTATTTCCTCATTGTTGCTCATATCTCCACCAGCAGTTTCTGAATTGGGGTTTTAAGTTTGGGTCTGATTCTGTTCCTTTCACCTTCTTGGATTGTATGGTATGGATGCAGAGCCCAAGACTAGATCCCACCTTCTATAGGAATTCCTAGATTATAACCGAGTTTCCTGATGGCTCAACTTGGAGTTTATTTTGGTGCCTTCCTTGTGTCCTTGCAAAGTCTTGAACCCAAAGTTGGCTTAGTACCTTGTGGTGTCCTTGACATGTTCTTGGTTATGCTGGTGGACCTCTGGCAAGGTTCCTAATACTGCCTGACCCTTTCTGTGTCTTGGGCAAAGGCCCAGCAGTCATTGGTCGGACTTGCTCTCCTGTTGTGGTTCAGGTCAGGCTACTACTTGGCTCTTGATTGGGAATGGACTCTCTAGATGAGAGGTAGGTGGTAGGCCAGAGTTTTTCTGCTCACTGTTCAGGCCTTGTTTCCTTACAAACCTCGAGGTGGGCCTTGTTCTGGGCAGTTGGTTGCTGGTACTGTTCACTCCCTCAGTCCCGTTGTGACATTTGTCTGCTTGAGCTCTTTGTTGTTCATCTGCCCTAACTTATTTCAACTCTGATCTTTCATGGGATTCTGGCATTATTTCTGTGCAATCCTAGACTGGTTAGAGAACTTGACCACTATTTCGTTTTTGTTTTCTTTGTCATTATCCTTTTTGAGGCATTAGAACTTTATTGGAATGTTTGGAAGGATCTGGACTGACTTAGGTTGGAAATGGCTAGGTCAGAGCTTCTGGGCTCTGCTGATTATCAGTGGGATCGAGCGTGTGAGTGGCTGCTGCCTTTCCAGACTGGGTGAAATGGGCAAACCCAAGATATAAAGGGACAGGTCGTGCCAAAGTAACTTGTATCTATTTTTGACAAGTTAATCTTCTTTGCTCCACTTTTGATATAGTCCCCATCTTTCCTAATCCTCTTTAATATTGGCACCTTTCTTCTGAGATTACTTCTTAATTCTGTCCATATCTCTTTTGCGTGTTGTAACCTCTCTGAGAGGAGGAACTGTTTGTTTTTTGCCTTCTTTTGTATCTCCAGTGTCAAAACCAAGTGAATGATTGGATTCAGAGTAATCATTTGATGATGAAGGTGGAGGCTAGAATATAGGTGACACTGCATGAAGATGGTTGTCTTCCACCTTCATTCAGCTATTCCCCAGTTCTTGGAAGCTTACCTTCTTTGCTATAACAAAAATATGTACTGTAAAAAATGTGTTCTTATCCCTTTGTCTCTGAAATGTGTGTCTTAAGGGTGTTAATCAGTGGCTTTTCCGTGAATTGGACCCATTCACAGACCCTCCAGCCTTGGATCAATACCTGTCCTACCAAAGCCCCTTCAGCAATTTTTGTCTTCCTATTTTCTCAGCTTTGCCAGTCTGATGGGATGAGGTAGAATCTCGGATTTTTTTAAATTTGCAATAATTTTTAGAGATTGGAGCATTTAGATTATTGTTATGGTTATTGATAGTATAAGATGAATTCAAAAAGGATAAAAAGTCTTTGACTCAATCACTTTTATATAGGGTAAAGAGGGCATGATCAGTCATGAAGGGAGTGAGGGGGAAAGGGGATTTAGACTTCAAGTTCAGAGTGAATCAGCTGTAGTGTCCCAGAAAGCTGATACGATTTAAGGCTACCATGAAGAAGGTTCCTAGCCTCTTGTTGGGGACATGCTAGTAGAGATGTTTTTGTGTGGCGTGGACCAGTTCTTGATTCTGGGTTAGAACCAATTTATGCTTAATGGTAATGAGCACCAGTTGTCAGTTTTCAAAAATATAACAGTAGATCAAGCAGCAGAAGAAGCGCACTCACAAAGCAAGTGAAACAGACGGGCCTCTTCAGGGAGGTTTTTCATCTTTCTAGTTTTTCCCAGAAATGTTCTGAAATGGTTTCTTGGTATCTGCCTGGAACTCGGATTGATACACTGCAAAACTCAGGCACTGTGTTATCTCCTTTGTTATCCTGTAAGAGTGTTGCTTCTTGCCCCCATACCTTAAAGTTTTCCAGCTTTTAACGTTTGTGACAAATGCACATAAATTGTGACAAAAATTAAAACTGTTGAAAAATGTAGTCAGCAAAGTAGTGACTTCAGCTGTTCAAGTGAGCATTTTAAGAAAATAAACTTTGATATTAATCCCATCTTCCTCCATGATCACTTCTGTCCAGAAAACTTTTTTTTTCTAGTAAATAAAGCTGTGTTCCACTTTATGACTCATAAAAGAATGACTTGAGGTAAAGATTTGTGTCTTTGAAGGGAAGGGGATTTGTTCACAATCTTTTAGAGACCAGATTGCCAAAGGAATCCTGTTTCTGTTTATAACAGCAAAGGCGACAGCAGCGGGAATTGATGAAAGCCCTGCAGCAGCAGCAACAGCAGCAGCAACAGCAGAAACTGTCAGGTTGGGGCAACATCAGCAAACCTGCGGGCACTGCAAAGTCACTGTTAGAAATCCAGCAGGAGGAGGCCCGGCAAATGCAGAAGCAGCAGCAGCAGCAGCAGCAGCAGCAGCAGCAGCAGCACCAGCAACCCAACAGAGTCCGAAACACCCCGGTGAGAACCCTTTTCTCGACACTCGCCTCGCGGGGCCCTTTTTTCCATTGTCTCTGCCTTCTGGGTCCCTCTCTGTCCTTGGCGTATCGCCAGCCTTATCTGTTCTTGTTTCTTCCCAGCACTCTAACCTGCACACCAGCATCGGGAATTCTGTCTGGGGCTCTCTAAACACTAGTCCCCCTAGCCAGTGGGCATCAGACCTCGTTAGTAGCATCTGGAGCAATGCCGACACCAAAAACTCCAATATGGGATTCTGGGACGATGCTGTGAAAGAAATGGGCCCGAGGAATTCCAGTAAGAGCAAAAGCAACGCCAGCCTCAGGTAGGTGGTGGCCTGGAACGCTTGGTTTCCTTCTCATGTCCTTGCCCTCGTTGCCAGGATTGCTTTGCAGATCTCAGAAGAAAGCATTCTCCACCTGGCTGTGTTGTCTAGAGCGGCCGTCTCTTGGTGGTCCCAACTGTGAATTCGTATTTCTTAATGGCAAATTAGTCTAAGCTTTTCTTTCAAAAAACCAAACAAACCAAGGACCTTCAAGATAACATTTCAGGAAGGTTCTTCAGTGGCTTGCTATTGGTTATATAATTCTTCATCACAATGTACTTCATCAGAGCATGGGTTTCCTTTTTAGTTTTCAAGTGAATTAGAAATCCAGTCCCCACATGCCTTGTCAAGGTGGGATTTGAACTCATCGATCATCTTTTGAAGAAACAATCATGGGCTCCCTGGATTATTCTGGGTTTTAAATTACTACACTAGAGATCTTTGTTATTCTTCCAAATATAAATCTTTCAGAATTTTTGAAAACATTCTCCATACCCTTATTACACCCTGTGACCCAGCTGATCTTAGGTCAAAGTCAAGTCTTGTCTATTGTGAAACAATCGCAAGGTCTCCCCCATTGGGAGTCTTTGAATGTTGCAGATGTTTGTTCCACTGATTACTCTTATTATAAAATTTGTTGTCCAGCCATTCAGATGTGTCCAACTCTGCCTGATCCCGTGGACTCGTCCATGGGGTTTTCTTGGCAAAAATACTGGAGTTGACTCTTTTTCTCCTTCAGGGCATCCACATTTCCTAGATGATAAATTGAGTCAAATAGGGGCTGTAATGACTTGTCCAGAGTCATACAACCAGTCAGTGTCTGAGGCAGATTTGAATTCAGATCTTCCTGACTCTAGGCTCAGGCCACTGTCTACTACACCACCTAGCTGTGGGCCCTTTAGTAAGAAATTCACTGAAATTTTTGCTATTGTATGGTGTGTATCTGTGTCTCTCTCTTATCTATCTATTGATTTAAAAATGTCCTTCCTCCCTCCCTTTTTCTTGTTTCAACTTTGAAACTAACAGGTTCCCCAAATGTCAGGGGATGGATTTATCCAAGATGAACAAGTCTGTGCTCACTTTTGTGTGACCCTGTTCTTTGTAATGCCTTTTCCATCAGTTGGTGTCGTGTTCCTTCTTCCCTCTTCTTTCCTTAGCGGATCTATGAATTATACAACCTCTCTCCAGCTTGAATGTAAATTGAGTGAATACATTTATGTTGTTCTCTCGACTTGTACCAGTTAAAATGGTGCCTGGGTGAAGCACTAATTTGAATTCTGTTGTCTTTAAAATAGGAGTTTTTCTCCTTGAGAAATCTGAATCAGCTAGCTAGACCTTAAAGGGGCATAAAGAATTACCTCAGAATTGAAGCCTTCAGGACTGCTGTTTGTGAGGAGGGCCCCCCTGGGTACCTGGCCTAATGAGGTTGTCATTCAGCTCATCCCAGTGGTCCTCCATCCAAGCCAGCCAGCTTTTGTTGTCTTAGCTTTGTGGTGGGCCTGGGAGTGTCTCTTTCTGGGAATATAACGTCAAACTTCTCTTTGCTTTGCTCTAGTAAGTCCATAGGTGTTTCTAGCAGGCAGAATAAGAAGGTGGAGGAAGAAGAGAAGCTTCTAAAGCTCTTCCAGGGAGTTAATAAGGCTCAGGATGGATTTACCCAGTGGTGTGAGCAGATGCTTCACGCGCTGAACACGGCCAACAACTTAGACGGTAAGGAGCGACTGCAGAGGCATTGGGACGGAGGGAAGGAGTGTTGTTCTACCAGGACACCATAGGCAGGCTAGGGACGCCTCCTTTGGAAAGCAGAGCTGGAGAACAGTCATTGCTTAATAGTCTAAGCATTAACTACACAGATGCTAGAAAATTCACAGGGAGATCTGAAACTCAACTTAATCTACTTTAGTCAGCTCTGATCCAGTTATTCCCCAAGTGAAGGTGTAGCTAGGTTTTCTGTAATTTGATATTTTGCTCATTCAGACACTTGTAAACATTTCAGTAATGACACAAAATTTTTTTAATCACCAGGCACATTTTTATTTAAGTCCAAATTTGCATCTATCCCCCTCTCACACACGGTCACCTGTTTTATTTTTGTTATTTTTTTTTCTTTTTGTGTTGCAGTTCCCACATTTGTTTCTTTTCTGAAGGAAGTGGAATCTCCTTATGAGGTCCATGATTACATCAGGGCCTACTTAGGAGATACTTCGGAGGCCAAGGAGTTTGCCAAGCAGTTTCTTGAGCGCCGTGCCAAACAGAAAGCAAACCAGCAGCGGCCACAGCAGCAGCCGGTACGTGACCTAATGACTACTTTGTGTATGACCTGCCTAAGAGGAAAGGGTCCTCTTTAGACACATGCTGGTTCTTGTGGTCTTTAAGGGAAAGGACAGGTAGAGACCTAGAAAAAGGGCAGCTCAAACAGTGTTCAGGAGGCTGAGAATGGTCTAATGGGCTTGGGCTTCAAGGGCTTGGGAGGTAGTCAAATTCTGTGGAGTAAGAATGGATGGACTTCTGGAGGAGCTGCAAGAGTTTGCCTTCACTCTTCAGAGAATGAGACCTGGTCATCCAGGTTCATTGCCTCCGAGTCTTCCTCGTTGGCTTTTTGCTCTCCTTCGCGGCCCCCCCTCCCCCCCTCCCTCCCATGTTTTCTGGATTCTTCCTCATCTCTTTGACAGCCCCAGCATCAATTAGAGCTTTCATCACCTCACCCAGACTGAGAGAAAAGCTTCTGGATTTTTCTCTGCTCTGAGTTTCTCTTCTCAGATCCCTTCTCCACATAACTGTCAAATTAATATTTCTTCAGTGGTCTCTACTATAACATTCTTCAGAGTGGTGGTGAAAGTCTTCTCCGATCTGGCTCCTGCCGGTCTCCCCAGAAGGCCTTTCCCAATCCCACTGCTTATTCCCTCGTCCTCATTGTGTTAGTATTGTGTCCCCCTTGAAATTACTCTGCTTTGTATTTATCCATGTATGTAGTGTGTAATCTAGTAGGATAGGAGCTCCTGGAGTGCAGAAATTCGGTTTGGGTTTGTTGAATTGCATTAATAAGGAGCGATTTGACATAATTCTGCAGAGCAGTAGTAACATGAGCGAATCTTTGTTAGATGGGGGAGCAATTTACTAAAGATATTTGCTCCTGGTCCAAAGCGGGGAGAATGAGACAGAATGTCGTACATGGGGCTAGGAGCAGTTCAGGCTTTTCTTGGTCTTTGGCAAGGAATCAGTTGGTCAGTTCTCCTTTTCTCCCTTGTGTTAGATTCGTATTTGGTTGCAGAGGCTATTTTGAATATTGGCTCTGTAGGGGTAGCAAGTGGATAGAGAACCAGTTAGAGTAAGAAAGGCGGCGATTCAAAACCTGCCTCAGACAGGAACTTTGTAATGCTGGACAAATCACTTTGCCTCAGTTTTCTTAGGTATAAAATAAGGATAAAAATAGTCCCTTCCTCTGAGGACTGTGAAGATCAGATGTGCCTGGCACTTAGTAGGTGCTAATAAAACATAAGCTATTATTGTCAATATTATTGCCAACACGTTATTAGGCTAATAATGTATTATGTGTAATGTATTATTATAATAAATTTCCCCAAAACACAAATACAAAATATATAAATAAAATAATAATAATAATAATAATAATAATAATTCTCATTCAGCACCGAATTGCATCTCATGGGCTTTGCAAAGGAACACAAAGACTTGTCTCTAGCTTCTAGAAACCCAAGGAGAAGAGAAGGCATTAACTCCCAAGTTAAACATGACCAAGATTTAAAATGACCCAGCAGTTGGAGAGTTGGCTCAGGGCAGTAAGGAAGCCAAACTTAGCCAGAAAGCACTTCCCTGGGCACCCGTGTCCCCCAAGTCTGGGCCCTGAGCTTAATCCCAGATGAGGAGGAGGAGGTGGTTGGGGCCGTGCGTCCCGCCCCGCCTTCTCTCTGCCTTCTGCGGAGGCCGCTTGTAGCTCCCTGTGGAGCATGGGCTTGGGCCGTGCTGTGATCCTGGGCTCACATTGTTCTTTTGCAGGACTCTGTGTGGGCCGTGAACCACAGCACACTGCACTCGGTGTTTCAGACCAACCAGAGCAACAACCAGCAAACAAACTTTGAGGCTGTGCAGAGTGGCAAAAAGAAGAAGAAGCAGAAGATGGTCCGAGCGGACCCCAGTTTATTAGGTGAGTGTTCTGCTGGAGACAGATCAGAGATCGTGGAAGGGGGAGGAAGTCCCTATTTTTCAAGAAGAGGAAAACGCACTATGCCCAATGGACACTACTGCCTACAACGGCCCATGAGATGATCTTTACAGATCACGGCTCTTAGGAATATGTAAAATAAAATGCCTATTTCTATAGAGTGTTTCACATTTTCAGAGTCAGTGTCATGTTTCCTATCATGGTCCACCCCCCAAAATATGAGGGTGCCATTGATGCTGAATTAGGGAACAGCAGATACAAGAATAATTCCAGAGGATAAAGCTATATAAGCACTGAGAATTCTTGTCCAGGCATGTGTTGACTTTGCAAACTTAAGTTTTGTGTTTTCAGAGTGTATATTTCAGGCTGGGGCTCTTGGAAGGCAGGTGGTTTCCCTAAGGAAAACCTAAACGGCATCCCCACATGGGGCTGAGTGCCCGCTCAGACCACTGTGGGCTCTGCCAAGGGTCCTTAGGAGCCCCCCATGGTTCTCTGGAGCTGCTTCCATCAGGATTTGCTCATAGAGCACGGGGCCTTCTTTGGTGCTGGCTGGGAGGGTCTCACAAGGGTCAGAGGAGAGACAGGAAATTGTGGCGCGGCAAGGCTGCGATAAGACTCCTGAAGATAATGATGTTACTTTTCTTGTAGAGGGTGGCTAGGAGCCATAGTGCCAGGAGCCGGGGGGACTCCTCTTCTGAGTTCATATGCGCTCAGATGCTTACTTCCTGGGAGTCATTTCCCCCATTCACCCGTTTCCTCATAAGTTACTACTTCCTAGCTGACCTCAGAGTTAGGAATGCCTCTGTTCCAGCCCTGCTCCTGACTGGGGCCAATAATCCTTCAGCCCCTTACTTGCTCCATGCCGTCTCTGAATCCTAGAAGGTTCATCATGACTACTCTGTAATCTGTTGAGCGCAGGGGCCTTGGATGAGGTTCTTGGACAAGGCCCTTTCCTGGCTTCCCCTCAAAGACCAGGAGGCTGTAGAGCCTTTATTTCCTTTTCCTCCATTTCTCAATGAGACACATTTGGAACTTGACTCCTTGACTGAGTTTTGTGATGTGTAGCAAGAAATATTAATAGACTATAAAATAGAAAACCTTCATCCTAAAAAGGATGTGGGCCTTCTGCAATAAATTGCTTTATGAAAAGCATTGCCTCTGAGTGCATAGTGGATTTTTTTTTTTTTTTTTTTAATAAAATTAGTTACCAGGAAGAATCCTTGCAGTTTTAAAAATGAAAACTTGGTCATAATATATCCTTCCAGTTTCTACAAATTCTGTTATCGGATGTTTGCTGTTTACCAATCTGTTTGCTTCTGTGTGTGTTTTTCCTGGAAGGCAGTATGCATAATGGAAGAAAGCCCTGGCCCTGGTTTAACTCCTGATTCTGTGGGGACACATTTACATATCTGTAATTTTCCTTATGATGTGGATCTATTGTGTTTGTCTTTCAAAAGATGGTTGATTTCACTGATGCAGATACTCCTGCCAACACTCTACTTGCTCCTCCTCCTGCTTAAAAACTCATATAGGACAGCCCCTTTTCAGGGATTCTCTAGGGAATAGCAGAACTTTATCTTTCCTTAAAGTAGACTTTTATCATATAAAGATCCATTTTGTTTTGTCTCAGTCACTGATCACCGATTATTTCTCCCTGCAGGTTTTTCAGTAAATGCATCATCAGAGCGACTTAATATGGGGGAAATAGAGACTTTGGATGACTACTGAGCTTCTGCACACCGTCTGGCCATTTCCCATGTCTGTTAACCATGGATTCTCCACCTTTGGACATCACTCTTTATCATTTACTCTTGATCACCTTGCAACCATCACAGAACCTATCATCTCAGGCTTTATCTTCTAGCCCTTTCTGTCCAGGACTCTGAGCAGTCCTTGTTGGCGAGCCTCTCGGACAATAGACAAGTGGACTGAACTCTGTCTATTGGGTGGGTGGTAGTTGGGATTCCTCCCCAACAAGGATAACTGTAGACAGCAGGCATTCACTGGGCTGTGAGACCACCTGCTGTTTCCTGGAAAGCCCGTTGGGATTTGCCAACAGCAGCTTCCTTTTCCCTATCTCCCCTTCCTTTTTTTCTTTTTTTGTTTCCCCCTTTTTTTTTTTTTTTCTTTTTTCTTTTACTTTTTCTTTTTTTTTTTTTTTCTTTTTCTTTTTTTTTTTTTTTTCTTTTTTTTTTGGCTGGGGCAAGGGAGGGGAACCCAACTTGTGCAATCATGGAGAGAGTTTATGGTTAACAGATGTTGGTCAATAACAACACACCCCATGGATTGTGACTTCCGTGTTCCTTCAGGACAGAGCCACACGGTGCCCTCCCCATCCAGGAGAGGCATCCGGAAAGCTTAACTTTTGGATAACGTCAGCAAGGGCTTGGATGAGGGGGTTAGCTTGGATTGGTTTGAAGTTGCACACCCTTGGCCTGCCTTTGATGAACATTCTTTTGGAGGGAAAGTTCAAATCTTTCTTCATCAGGCAGTGACATCAAAGCATGCCGAATTCTCCCTCTGGCACACTCCTTCCTTCCTTGGACAAAAAAAACCTATGATCTGGGAGAGGGACTTTTTTCCTTAATTTTTCTTTGTTAAAAACTGATTTTTCCCATAAACATTTTTACTTCAGAGGAATAGGACCAGTTTGTTTTGGGCCCTTCTACTGAGAATTTGTCTCGTTTAAGAGATAACTAGGATCTTTACCATATGTCTGTATTTGTCTAATTTCATTTTGGGTGGGGATTCACCTTGGCTCTTGAATATACAAGCCCCAAACTCTAGCTGGTTATTCATGGCAGTGTGTGCGTCTGTCTGCTTGCAACCCAGCCCTGGAAAGGGCGTGTTAAAGATCCTGGACTGGCATTTTTATCCCGACTTGACCGCCTGCAGTGCTTCTGCTCCTGGAGACCACTGAGGGGCAGGCAGAAGGAAGCCTGGCCGGTTGTGGGGCCTTCTCTTCCGACCCAGAGAGAATCGGCATCACTTGGACTCGCTTTGCTTCGGCCGAGAGTTCCACAAGGCCCGTCCCTCCAGAACCAGGCCCACCCCCTGAAATTGCCCATTGCACTTAGTTTCTGACCTCTCCTTTCTTCTTGCCACATTTTGGGAACGGTCGGAGTGTGCCTGTGGGAGAAAGTGCTGCAGCTGCTGGGGTGGCTCTGTGGGAAGATGGCACCTTCTTCTCCCTCTCTTCCCTTTCCCTCCCCTCTCCTCCCGTCCCACTCCCTCCCCCCAACCCTCCCCTCTCTTCTTCCCTCTCCGCCATCATTGCCTGAAGAAGAGGCCAGAGCTG
Source organism: Sarcophilus harrisii (assembly GCF_902635505.1). Lineage (NCBI taxonomy): Eukaryota > Metazoa > Chordata > Mammalia > Dasyuromorphia > Dasyuridae > Sarcophilus > Sarcophilus harrisii. The sequence goes on from NC_045429.1 coordinate 456,448,661, forward strand.
CTCTGAGAGCAGTTTGGCTTTGAATGATTTTATTTGGTTTATTTTATTTTTATTCTTTGAGAACACCGCTCCTCTTGTCCCTGCCCCCTCCTGAACATGTACAGTAATTCTACAGAGACTGCTGCAAACGTGTATATAGTTTTTGGATCCAGTGGCATGGGGAGACAGGGCACCATCCACAGTTGGGCTCCTGTTCTCCTTTGCTTTGTAAATTCATAAAGGGGGAAAGAGGGATAGTTAAAATGTTTACAAAACTTTAAGCTCCCTCGGAACTTTTGCCAGTGTGGAGGAAAAAAAGAGAAATAAATAAAAACAGTTGTATTATATCTCAGAGGGCATTTTGTGCTTGCTTTTGTCGAGGCTGACTTTTGCAATCAATCACTTCCAAGAGTACAGTCGATCCAAAAGGCCCTTTCTCCTCTCAGCTTCACGGAGAAGCCGCAAACAGTACGCAGCACCCCGAGACCACCCGCCACTCGCTGCCTTTCTGGGGAAAGTTGGTGGTTTTTCTGCTTGCAGATTGAGAGCTCAAAATAAACACTGGTAAGTCAGATTGGAAATGTTTGACCAAACAAACATCTTCACTCCTGTGAGTGTACCCCTACCTCTAGCCTCTCCTATTCCAGCGTGTACTCACCCAAGAAAGTCTGAAACTTGACTCCCCCATCTCTCCTTTTTGTAACAGATGAAAAATTAGGAAACAAACGTGGTTCTTCAGTAATGAGTCACTCAACTCATCAGACACTTTATTTCCACTCTTGAAAACAAGCGAACTCACTTGTACCTGAAAAGCCTTCTAGCAGACATTGGAGAAAGACCACTCTGACCTTGGACTGTTCAGCCTCTCATCTGCTCATGTCTGTCTTTCTGTTTGTCTGGAACAACCCCCGCCCTCCAGCTCACAGCGTCTGTAATTATGCTCTCCCGGGGGACGCTCGCTTTGTGAGCTCAAACGTACTCTCCGTTTCCATTTTATATTCTGTCGTCTTCTTTGCTGTTTGTCCCGGGGTGTTTTTAATGGAAAAACTTCCCATGCAACTCTCAGAAATCCTAAGACCTGGGCTGGAAGGGACCTCAGGGGGCCATTGAGTCCAGCCCTTTGCAGATGAAGAAGCAGGATCAGAGGTCCCGGGCCTGGCTCAGTGTCCCATTAGAGACTAAAGCAGGAGGCCCGGGATTTGGACGTGGGTCCTGGGACTCCAAGGCCAGCTCTCCGTGTACTCCACACCACGCTGCCTTTGCCATGGCATGGGCGGAAAGGCGTCTATTCGGCTCAGTCGAGGAGCTTCATTCACTGTAAGCTAATGAGTTTTCTACTTGAGTACAGTTAGGGATGTTTCAGGGTTGTTCTTACAATTTGTTTTCATTTCAAGGAAATCATTGTTAATTTATGCATCGTTTGACCTACCTTGCAATGTATTCTAACCTGGTGAGAAATGGACATATTTATTTTTGTACAAAGCGCCTCTCTGCTGTTGAGTTAATAAAAGTACAAAACCCACTGTGTGTGGAATCTGTAGTGAGACCAGCTCTGCTGCCCCAGGAGAAAGGACGAGCAGACTCGCTCGTTCCAGGCGCAGTAAGTAAGAACAGAGGATTTACTTGGGCCTTCAGGTCGGGAACGGTTTTCAGATTTAAGAACGGGGTCGCGGTCACTTCTCTAAGTTGGGAACCTCAAACCGATAATTTCTTGGCAGAAGCAACGAAGACCCATGTTCTTCTCCAAGGCTTGAGCAGAATCACTGAGCTACAGAAGCCCCGGGTGGCGGTCACGGTCTTGGCCAGAGGGTCTCTTCGGCCCAATCAGCTAGTCCTGGGCTTGCTCATGCTACCGATCACAAAAGTGATCCTTTCCTCTGAAGGGGAACCACCGAGGGGAGGGAGTGTCTCAGCTTTGGCGTAACCCGGGCAGGCTTGGGAAAGCTAAGGAATATCACACTGTTAGAAAAAGGTTTTTTCGGGCAGTTGTTGGAGTGTTTTCTGACATGAAGATGACTCGGCTGAATGGAAGTTCTAGGTCTGTTGGGGTCCCCAGGATTCAATTCAGTTAAACTCAAGTACCTGGTTAGCAGTAACTCTCGCGAGTGCTGGGCAAACTATGGTTTTACTGGTGTGGTGGACTCCTGGCCAAAGGCAGAGTCGAGGCCCTAGTCTGTCCAGAAAAGCACATTGTCTTTAGTAAGTTAATGCAAACCCCGCAAGGAGGAATTTCCAGGAGAGGACACTAGCCGGGCTTGGAAGGGTCGCCTCCGGAAGGTGGCCATGCTTTGGAGGTGGATAGAGGTTTGTCAGACCAGTCCTTGGGTCCTGATGTCGGGTTGTGAGGGGCGGGACTGCAGGGAAGAGGGAGCTCGGGCCTTTGAGGACCCTTGTGGGAGATAAGGAGACAGCGACAGGCGTGTTAAGGGGAGTAGCAGTGGTTGGACTGGGGCAGGAATAAAGGAAATCTCTAAGTCGCTCATCCAGAGGACGAATTCTAGAGCTCAGACTAGGCGCTGCATGTGACTCCCATAAGCAACGCTGTGGCCATGCCGACAGTTGTGTGCTGGGCAGGAGTGCCAGAAGCTGATCCGGCGCTGGATCCGGCTGTGGGAGCCGGCGGTTCTCCCGCAGAGGTCCTACGTGGTGCAGAATGTGGATTAGGGAAGTCAGTGGGGTGCTGTGGGACAGAGGATGGGGGTGAGAGCTACCCCCTGGACCTCTGCAGTCGAGTCATTCGCCTTTCCTGGGCTTCCTTCAAAGGAAGGAGCTGGGACACCATGTCTCCCAGGCCCCTTCCATCTTCATACCTGAGACCCAAGCAGAGTAGTGTGGAATAAAATGCCAAAGACTGATCGCGGTCAAGGATGGGGTAAAGTCGTGCTGAGGTGACGTAGTTAAGAATCAGAACCAGGAATTTTAACCCGGTCTGGTGCTTGGTCCCCGTCTCCCTGCCTCTTCAGGCCACTTTGGAGATGGGACTGGGGAGATGGGGAAAGTCAGAGGTTCTCATCTATTCAACTGGATTAGCAGGAGCTCTCCCCAGAGGCAAAGCAATAATAGACATAGTATCCCCTGGGATTCCAGGACTTCTGAATTGATCACTTTGTGAAAGTTTTTTCATCAAAATGACTCAACTGGCTTGGAGCTCAAGGAGTGAGTGTGTGTGTCTGTGTTTGTGTGTGTGTGAGTTTTTCCTCCCCCCTTTTAATATCCCAAGGGTGGAGCTGCTCCCTGGCTCCAAGAACACGGGTTTTCTTGGTCAGTCAGTCAGGGAGCGGGTCTGTTGAGGGTGTCTGCACTGTGTGTGTGCGCATGTGTGTTCTCTGAGCAGGGCAGTGGTGAGCCAATTGGACAGAGTTTGCATTGAAGCAAACTCTTCGAGCTTCCTTACGCTTTCTTCCCCCTGCCCTGAAGTCCAAGCCAGACCAGCCCCGTGCAGAAGAGGGAGAAGGATGGCTCAGTCCAGGATGGCTTGCCTGCTCCTCTTCATGCTGTCAGGAGCCTTTGTCCCTGCTGTTCTCACAGGTAAGAAGGACTTTTTTTATTTCCAATCTTTCACCAGCCTCCAAGGGGATGACTGATCCTCCCGGGGCTCCTGTGGCCCTCGAATTGAAAACTGACTGGGAAATGACTGGAAATGTTGGAGGGCGATGAAAAAGGCCAGGGCTCGTCTGTTGGAAGTTTCACAAGGACGTTACAAAGTGTAGAAACGGACCGGAATATCTCAGCTGAGGGGGGCTCCCCGGGAAAGGTGGGGCAACAACTTCTTATGGGGGTGCAGTGCTCCAGGGTGTCTCCTAATGGGTTTGTGACTGTGCTCTCCACAGTCGGATCGTAATTAGTGGCGTTTTCCTAGCCCGAGAGAAGACACGCAGAAAGTACTTCACACGTGTTGAAGTGCGACGTAAATGCCGGCTGCCATTATTATTTCGGGAAGGAGCAGCAGCTGCATCGCAGAGGTGAATGGCCCCTGGGTGACTACTGTAGGAAGCCTGTCAGAAGTGGAGGCCAGAAGGTCTCCACTGGCTGAAGGGGAAGAGGGGCCGGCGGGAGGAGCAGCCGGAGCGTGGGACGGGGCCACGAGTTTTCATTCTCATCTGGGCAGGAGCAGATCGCAGATTGGCTGAGAGCAGGCAGGTTTGTGCAGAAGTTTTTGTCGGTACGAGTAGGTGGGACCCTGTGTCACAAGACCACTAAGTAGATGTGAGGAAATGTGCTTTTAACTTGGCGGGGGTGCGCCTCAGCCTCCACACAGACCAGGGAGGGCAGAAAATTGGTTTGAAGTTAGTGGTTAGTTCTCCAGCTCATGGACGGGCTCTGCTTGTTTCTGTCTGACTTTGCCCATGAGTGCCTTTTCCTCCTCCTTCCCTCCAGCACCGATCGTTTGAGGTCCTCGACTCCCAGACGGCAGGTCCCAGACCCCCTCTGGGGAGCCCCCTGGCATGTCAGTTTCCCCGGTGGTCTCAGGGTAGCAGGGTGACAGTCTTAGCATTCACCGGAAAAGTCTGTCTGTGGAGAAGCCCTAGGTCTACAGAAGGGCCCCAAAGTGGCAGCCGCAGGGACACCTTCCTCCAGCCACCTGGCCCAAGTCTTGAACCTCGTTTTTTAAGCTCCCAAGGCCCGGGGACGCCCAGAGCCCAGGTTTACATGCAGGGAGCTGCAGGAGCCATAGTCAGTGTCAGTCAGGTGCACATGTACTTCCCCCAATAGAGCCTTAAACATTTCCCAGTTATTCAGACAGCGCCCACCTATGTCCAGGGACCCGCTGCCACAGCCCTCAGCAGCCAGGCCAGGGTGGGGCAAGGGGACCGCCAGCTGAGCCCCCGAGTGCCTGCAGCTGGAAATGTGCGGCTGGGGATAGGGCGGCCGTGGGGTCACCTTTTCCTCAGCCGGTAAATGGGCATAAGAAAACATCCACCTCCCAGAGATTCATGAGGCTCAAAACGTCTGTAAAGCACTTTGCTACTTATCTTTTCTTTTTATATCTCCTTTCCCCACGTGTCCTGTCTCTCCCTATCAGAGAGCAAGCTCTTACAACCCAGAATGAAAAAATGGGGGAAACGGTTTACCCAAAAAACGACCCCCAGAGGGGCAACCTGGGCAGTGCAGGCCCCGCTCCCCGGCCACGTTCCTCTCCTCTGCAAACTGGCCTTTGTAGGTGGGGGGGCACCCCCTGTCTCCTGTGTCCCTGCTTTATGAGTGTTAGAGCCTGAAGGAAACGCTCTCCCGGCCATGACACTGTGGCCCTCCAAGTGCCATCTGCGTTTTACTGGTCTCGTTGTCATTTAGCTTTGCCTTGTTCTGGCCATTTCTGTGATTGCTTTGGTTTGGGCAGTTTCTGGCAGGGAAGCCATTGGCGCAGATTGGCAACGTTTGTCCATGTTAACAGCTGGCGTTCATGGAACGTGAGGCTGCGGAGGGATTTCTGTGACCTCCAGGTCTGACAGTGACCTGTGGGGCTCCCAGCTCAGAGCCCCAGGCTCGGGGCCAGGCAGCCAGCCAAGCCTCTAAGGCAGGATTAGAATTCAGAGCTTCCAGTCTTGCTGATAGGGATCTGAAGGGCTGTCCCTTGGACCTCGGGGCACACTGCCAGGGTCCCGGGGCTGGTCGGTGGTTTCCTTAGCACTGGAGCCTTCCAGGTGAGGAAAACTCCCAGGGCGTGGCCTTTGGGGAGTTCCTGGGGCTTATGCAGGGGTGGGGGCGGGGTATTTGGCCCCTGGGGGGCTTCTGGGACCAGCTCTTGCCCCAGTGAGATCACCCTCCCCCCACTGGCCTCCCATACATATGTAGTGTTTGATGATACAGGTAACAATAAGGGGCTTCCTGTCTCTGGCTGGCTTCCCTTTTAGGACGCCCTCTTGATCTCGGTTATGGCAGATGCTTTGGGCTGTTTTTCCAGAGGAAGGAACAGATTTGACCCGACTGTGTATTCCCATGTGGCAGGTGGTTGGCCGGGGTCGAGGGTATCCTTGTGCCCGAAGGAGACCCAGGCAGTCGGGTCCCTTCCCCACATCTGGCTCGTTGCTCTTCCTCCTCCCCCTTGGCCCAGGCTCCACTTGTCCCTACTGGGTTCTTGCCGGGACAGCCGTTGGGGCAGCTAGGCCCGGCCTTGCCCAGAGGAGGAGCCCAGGAAGTCGTGGGCCTCGGTGCCCAGGCTGTGGGCAGAGGCAGGGAAGGAGGCTTCTCCGGCTTCTCCATCCTTTCCCCCCCTCTCCCCCTCCCGGGTATCCAGGCTCAGTGATAACCAGGTTCCTCTGCAGGAGCACCTGGCGGGCTCCCGGGGACTGGGCCTCTGGTAGACAGCTGGAAATTCCTATTTCTCCTTCTCAGACTGTCCTCCCTCCCTCTCCCGACACAGCTGGAGGCTCGCAGAGGCCCGGGCTGAGCAGGGGCTGGGGCATGCTTCCCCCTGGCTTCCGGCCCTTTCCTCCGGCCCTCCCCCCGGGTTCGGCACCGGGGCCACAGGGCTGGGGCTGGAATTGGAGAATGTGGGGGCAAACCCCAGCCCTGGGAGACGGGCCGGCCAGTTTGCTTTGGGGGGGGGGGGGGCTGTCTCATTTTCTTCTCCTGTACATGGCTCGGGAGTTCTCCTCTTGAGTCCTGGGAGCTGATTTTACGGTTGGATGATGACTTTACTATAGTCTGTTTCCTTAGGAATGATTGAAGGAGCCAAATCCAGCTTTTACTGAGTCAAGGCCTGAGCTCAGCCCCTAGGGGCAGAGGGGAAGTCCAGGCAGCCCTGGCCCCGGTGCGACCGAGGAAGGGCCAGCTTGGGGAGGAGGGGCCTGGAAGCCCTGGCCACGCTAGGCTCTCCTGCCTGAGCTGGCCAGGGCAGGGGGCGGGAGGGCAGCACAGGGCAGGTGAGGACAGGGGCCGCGGCGGGTCTGGGCTCCGTTGGCCAGGGGAGGAGAGGAGCCGGTGACCGCCTCTGGCTGGGGAGGGCGGGCGCCCCTGCACACCCAGCCCCTTTCTCTGGGTAAACAAGTTTGTTTAACGTTGGGCCCGGCCGCGGTGCTCCCTGCCCCTTCGTGCTCGGCCCTCACAGAGGGGCCTTTGTGCTGGCCATGAAGGGCGCTTTCATCCCTGCCCTGGCCGCTCGCCCACCTGGGGCCGGACAGCCTGCTCCTCACTGCCTGGCTCACTTGGTCCCTGCTCCCCAGAACTAACAGGCGTGAGGGAGGGAGTTGGGGCTACGGCGCCATTTTAGGGAGCAAACTGGGGGTCCTTCCTGCTCCCCCCGGGGGCGGCTCTGCCTGGGCCCCCAGCAGCCTGAGCAAGGATCCCCGGCAAAGCTCAGGCAAGGGGTCCCCCGGCCCTGCTCCTGGGGGGCCTTGTCGTCACACAGTTGCCCGACACCCGCTTGGCCTGTGGCGGCTCCGACCAGTGGGAACCGAGCAAGCGCCCTCCCCTCCCAGAAAGCTTTAAGTGCCTGGAGACGGCCCCAGCAGCTGTCCGGTTTCTCATCGGCCCCTCATAGAGCTGACGCCTCCCGCACCCGCATCTGTGGCCTTCCCAGAGTGGGGCTTCTGCAACTCAGCACCGGCCCTGAGGGGAAATGACCATCCTGGGGGCCCCATCATCAAGTTTGTGGTCCCCTCAGACCCCCAGATCTTTTTTCAGAAGAGCTAGCCGTGTCTCCCCATCTTGTCCTTGTGCAGGAGTCGGGCTTATTCCCCCTTGCACTGTCAGTGCCCCACCAACAGGCACGTCCCCGGCTCTTCATCTCTCCCACTTCTGTGTTTGACATGTGCTCCCCCGGGGAGTTGGGAGAAGGGATGAGCCAGCACGAAGGGGTGTGGGATAATCGGGATAATTGTCTCTGGCCTCTGTGATTGGTTGGGAGCAAAGTCTGTCCCTGAGCCGACTCCCGTCCTCCCTCTTCTCCGGTGCTCCAGGAGTGACTTGATGCCCGTTGTCCTAAACGAGATGTCTAAAGGCAGTGGCTGTTGCCCCCTCGAGGCCCGTGTCCCAGGGACAGCCCAGCCCCCACAAATGTGGAAGGCCCTCCTGTCTCCCCCCCCCCCCCCCCCCCCCCCCAGTTCCATCAGCCAGTGCTCCGGTACCATGGGCCACACCCTCGGGAGCCAGCATTCACCCCTTTCACCCCCTGCTCTCTCCAGCCTCTGGCCATGACCGTCCTTACTAAAATGCCGCTATCGTTTCCCCGACGAATCTGGCCGACGGCCCAAAGGCCTGAGTCCGGTTGGGAGAGGGGACCTGGAGCCTGCGGCTTTCTCTGCCTCCCTGTGACAGGCCGACCCCGGCCTCCCCCGCAGCCTCATGCAGAGGGCCCGACCTCCCTCGAGCTCCCTGCCCTCCCCAAGGAGGCCCCTGGCATCCGTCCTGGCGCGGGCTCAGGGCACTGTCGCAGCCCATGGGGAGGATGGGCGTGGGGCAGGTGCATCCTCCCGGTGGTCACTCAGGGATGACCTCCTGGCTCTAACACCCTCTGAGTTGGGAGCAACGTGGTCCAGGGCGGCGGGAAGAATGAAGCATGTCCCGAGGTCTCTGCCTGCTCTCGAGCTGTTTCTTGGGGTGCAGGCCCTGTCCGCGGGGAGCCATTCTGAAGGGAGGGATGCAGAGGAGAGGCCAGAGCATCAGGTCAGGGGGGATCCTAACTCCCATCCAACACTCGGCCAGGACCTGGGACTGAGGCTGACCCCCTTTTTACGGAGGGGGAAACTGAGGCAGAAAGGGTGAGATCTGACTCCCAAGTCACCACCAAGGTGCCCGGAACGAGAGGAATCTTGGGGTCATTAGTGAGGTACAAAGGTGACAGAAGGGGAGAGGCACATGCTCTGGGGTCAAACCCAACCCTGCCCCTTCACCTCAGGGTGGCTTTGGTCCAGTCACCTGGTCTCCCTGGGCCTGGTTGTCCTCGGCTATAGGATGAGGGCCTTGGGCTCCAAACCTTCTAGGCTCCCCTCCCACTCCACATCCAAGATCCGAGCCTCAGTTTACTCTGTTGTAAAATGTTCCCTCCTCTGTGACCAAGCGATGGTTACAGGGACAGTGGCGGGGTACCCCAAAAGGCCTAGTTGTTTGCCCAGATGAATCAGTCTCCAAATGAGGGCCCTGAGAAGCAAACTCCCCGAGCCACCACTGGAGGAGCAGCCGTCCTCCCCTCCTACCCGCCCCCCCCCAGTGTCCCACTGGAAGAGCAGCCGTCCTCCCTCTTCCCCCCTCCCCCCTGTCCCCCAAGTGTCCCCTTCCCCCCCTCCCCCCCGTGTCCCATTGGAGGAGCAGCCGTCCTCCCCTGCCCCACCCACTGGCCCTGGGGAGAGGGCCGGGCCTGTGCAGGGGCGTCCTCAGGCTGGCCGGCCTCCCTCTGCGCGGCTGCCACTGGGAGGAGAAGATGGGGCAGCTGTGAATCTGCCCCTTTGTCTGGGGCTCTCCCAGGTATGCCAGGACGAGCTGTTTGTTTACCTTTAGGGCCTGGAGGTCTGTTAGCCCCCAAAGCCGGGAGCTGCGGGCAAGCAGGCCCGCGGAGGACACTCGGGCCTTGTCTCTTGAGAGGATCAAACGCTTTTCTCCAAGAGATAAAATTAAGCCATTGACCCCCCTGAAACCCATCTCTGGGGGGGGGGGGTACGGACACCAGAGCCCTCCCTCCCTAAGGTGGGATCAGGGTGGGAGCCGCCCTCCCGCTGCCCACCAGTGTACACACGGGGCAGTCACACCTTCCCACAGGAGGGGCCTGGATAAAGCAGATCTGTATTTCCTCTGACCTTGTTTCAGCCCAGAGGGTTTTTCCTTTTTTAGTTTTTATGACAGTCCAGAGGCTTTTACCACCTTTGTGGGACCGTGTCATCTCCCCAGGCACCGAATCAAGGCTTGGGGCCGCCTGGAGAGGAGGCTCTGGTGCCTCCTGGGGAACCCCACACCTCAGAACCCACATATCCCTCTTGATCTTGCGTTTGCCTGAAAACTGGAGCAGGGGGCACTTTGTGGGACCCAGCAGCGTCCCCGGGATCATCACAGTGGGAGGGGGAGGATGCAGAGTCGGGGGGAAGTGGAGCCAGTCGGCTTCATGGCGGCTGCTGCCGTGTCCTCCTCCTGCTTCCCACTGCCCCTCATCACCCAGAAAAAGGGGGGAAATGCTTGGAGCCTGTTAATTATCCCCCCAGATCTGATGTAGCCTGCAGCCCTACACACACAACCCCCAAAACTCGTTCAAGAGAAAATATTGATAACTATTGTTGAACCAGCTTATTATGAACCAGCTAGACCGGCCCAATAATTCTGGCTCAAGGTTAAGACCGTTAATAAGAGACTTGTGGAATCAGAGACATTATAAATGCAGGGGAGGTTGGGGGGGGCACAACCAGTGCAAAGGTGAAGCCCATGGAATCCAGCTTCTCTTTTTACAGATGGGGAAACCGAAGCTCTGAGAGGTTAGGTGACCTTGTCAATCACACGATTAGCTTCTGCCTCCCTCTGGGTGCCTTCTGTCTTAGGGGTAGGTGATTATTTCCTCATCCTCCCCATTTGAATGTCAGCATGTTGGGGGCAGGCGCTGTTTTAGCCTTTGTCTTTGAGCATGTAGACAGGGGTCCTCAAACTATAGCCCTTGGGCCAGATGCAGCAGCTGAAGACAATTATCCCCCTCACCCGGGGCTATGAAGTTTCTTTATTTAAAGGCCCACAAAACAAAGTTTTTGTTTTTACTATAGTTCTCCAACAGTCTGAGGGACAGTGAACTGGCCCCCTAGTTAAAAATTTTGAGGACCCCTGTAGTACATAGTAGGTCCCTGATAAATGCTTGCTGCCGGAAGCCCCTGAGCCTCATTCCGAGGGGAGCCTCGGGGCAAGCCTGACAGTCAGGACTGGGAGGTTGGGAAGCCGGAGCCGTTCTCCAAGCCGAGATGTCCCATCTCGTGGCCCTTCCAGACCCACAGTGTTTGCGAGGGGCCAACCCAGGGACCTCTGTCCCCGGGTGGCCCCCTCCAGGCCAAGTGGTTGCGGGAAGGGGTAAATATTGGTCCAGGGTGGGGACAACTGTCTGGCGCGCCTTTCCCTAGCTCGTTGTTGATTGACCAAATGTTTGTGCTTGGGCCCTATTTTTAGTATGTTTTGCTGTTCCCACCTCCCCCTGTCCACCCACCCACCCACCCAGGACCACGAAGGCCCTTTTGCTTCCAGCCTCCCCTCACGCCTCCCCATTGAGAGTGTGCCACTAGGTGGCTGAGATCTGCATCTGTCCCCACCTAGAGATGTCCAGTGTGGCCAACATGGCGGCAAGCGGAAACTGAGGCTCAGAAAAGAGCCCAGCAAAGAGGAGGCAGGAGGCCCAGATTCTCGTCCTGCCTTTGCCACATGCTGTGGCTTTGGGATGGATGCTTCCCTCTGAACCTCGGGTTTTCCATCTGTAAAAGGGGGTTGGTGGAGGTCTCTGGGGTCCAGCTGCGAGTCTCGGGGTCCTGAGAGGCTTGGGTCTCCCGTTACCGCCGCATCCAGTTCTTTGAACAGAAGGATTATCACCAGGGGAGAGAGCTCGGGACAGTTAGCGCAGCCCTTTACCCAGTCATCCCATCTCTGAATTGGGGATAGGGGCCTCTCTGTGTATAAGGCCCAGGGCAGGGGGGCGCTCAGACCCCTTCTTCCCATCCTAGATGCCCAGCCTCCCCTCCCCAGGGCCCGGGCCCAGCCAGGCAGCCAGGTGCTGGGCCCCGGGCGCGGGGGCCTGAATACCGAAGGCTTTTCCGTCCCTGGGTGACATTCCGCGTGGTTTCAGTGGGGACCTGTGGAATGTCTCCCCTGCTCGCTGGGGCCTCTCACTTGTCCCAGTCGCACAACAGAGGCATTGATGGGCCCGCCAGGCGGCTCCTCCCTGGGCAAACAGCCCCACCCGGCCAGGCTCTGCTCGCAGCCTCCCCGGGAAGAGTCCGATACCTGGGAGAGGCCTCTGATCTTAACATCAATCCTGAGCCGGAGGGAGCCTCGGTGGCCTCCGTGTGTCTGCTGTTCAACAGAGAGTCTTTTTCCCACTCCCTCTTCCCTGGCCCCGGCCCAGCTCCGTGAGGCTCGGCCCAAGCAGCCTTTCCTCATCCCTTCCCTGCCTGCCTTCAGCGCACAGTAGGAGCTTAAATACTTGTTGGCTGGGGAGCCAGTGCTGCTGGATCAGAGAGCGCAGGGCAGAGGGTAAGGGCAAGACGAGAGCGAAGGGACTTTTGTACCTATAAAAACCGTACTGATGTGATGTCTCAGGCACAGGAGGATGTAAACTCCCTGAGGGTAGGGCTCGCCTCTTGCATTGCTTGTATCTAGGACTCGGCCAGCCTGGAGCTGAGTGGCTGTATGAGACGTGTTGCACTAGACCTAGAAAGTCATCGTTCATGAATGTTGATGTCAGCAGGGAAGGAAGTTTCAGTTGGAGGGAAGCAGGGAAGGAAGTCTCTCTTAGAGGGTCCTGGGGAAGCAGGGAAGGAAGTCTCTCTTAGAGGGTCCCCGGGAAGCAGGGAAGGAAGTCTCTCTTAGAGGGTCCCGGGGAAGCAGGGAAGGAAGTCTCTCTTAGAGGGTCCCGGGGAAGTAGGTAAGGAAGTCTCTCTTAGAGGGTCCTGGGGAAGGACCCTAAGCAGAAATTCTTCTGCTGCTTTTATCGATTAGTCTAATAGAACAGCCTTGGAAAGAAATGTAACACCTTTCTGGATCCCAGTAAAATTATATTTAATTGGGACAAATGTCACATCAGTTTCCTAGACACAGGATAAGAAAGTTTGTCTGAAAAAGAGGCAGAGGTTTCCGATTCTCGGTAGCGGAGCAGTTGAGTGGTACCAGAGGGCACAGAGTGCCAAACCTGCAATCAGGGAGACTTCAATGACAATGTAACCTCAGATACCAGCTAGCAGTGTGGCTTGGTCCCTCAGTCCCGTCTGCCTCAGTTATCTCATCTGTCGAATGGACCGGCTTTGGAAATGGCAAAGCACACCAGTATCCTTGCCAAGAAAATCCGAATAGGCTAACAAAGAGTCGAAGGCAACTGAAAACCAACCAGCTCACAGCAGCATGTTCCGTAGGAGTCCGGAGCATGAGAGATTTTGGCAATCGAAGCTGATGTGATCTCGGGGTCTAGAGATTTTAACTGTATTTGTGCCATGGACTCCTTGGCTAGCAGCCTGGTAGATCCCATGGGCTCTTTCTTAGAGATTTCTAAAAGCATAAAATAAAAAAGTGTTGCCAAGGAAGCCAATTCTATTGCAATACAGAAAAATTTTTTCCATCCATGGTCACATGCTCCTTGAAATCCATCCAAGGATCCTGGGGTCCATGAACCCTGGTCTAGAGGATGGGAGCAAGGCTAGAAATCTCAAGTCATGCCCCAAGGGTTATGTGGAATGAGTTGAGGATGTTTAGCCGCAGAAAGAAGGCTTTGGGGGGCACAGTATTCTAGTATTGGAAGGTGCGCCCTTTGGAAAAGGGATCAGCCTTGTTTGCTTTGGTCTCGGAGGAGCCGGGACAGCCAGGGAATGGCAGAGGCAGACTGGGGCTAGATTTAACGAGAAGCTTCCCAGCACTCAGAGAAATCCAGACAAGCAGAGTGGGCTGCTCGAGGTCTCCAGGGAAAGGTTGGATGGCCACTCACCAGGCCGCCCACAGGACATATAGACCGGGGTATTAGCGCCCTGATTTCTCACTCTACAAATGACATTGTAGAAAATTCAAGGGTTAGCCTTGGACGGCTAGGGGCCTGCCTCAGTCCGAGAGGAGGGTTTAAGAATCTGATTGGAGAGTGACCCACGTCAGCCTCTTGTCCGTCATCCACACGGATCAGTCCTGCTCAGACTCCCAGCGCGACGCCTTTGCTGGGGGCAGGACTCCCGGGGATAGGAGGAGGTGCTGGAGATTGCACATCTGTCTGTTGCCCTGGGAACAAGTATGGAGATAGAGCCAGGCGGGTTTGATGGGACAGGAGCCCTTTAAAGGCGGGGGCCCTGCCTCCTATGTAGGGGTTCCCATGGCACGCAACAGAGCTGGGCATGATGGGAATGGTGCCCTGTGCAGGATTTCCGAGATAGTAAAACCTTCCAAGTTTCCTAGAGAGAAAATTCCTGTCTCAGGTACTGGATTTTAAAAAGTAATGTTTGATTGAGAGGAAGGAAGAATATGATTCAACATCAGTTCTCAGACCAAGATTCCCAGTTCTTTGCTAAAATGAAAACTATTTTTTTTTACGTCGTTTTCTCCAGTGTCCCTCTCTTTCCACCTCCCAGAGCGCCAGCCACGTAAAACATTAGATGCTCAGAAAGATGGGCAGCCACCTTAGGGATGGGAGGGAAGACTCAGGCTGGAGCTAGATTTGGGAGCAGATTGGGCCCCTCCCATTCTGAGGTGGTATGGACAGCCCCACCAGAGAGGGCCCTGGCTTCTGAGCAGATGGCTTGGCAGGATGGAGCATCTGCCCGGGGATGCCATTGTCCTGGGCTGGCAGCCCCAGGCTGCTATGCTCCGCATCCTCCAGAGGAGAAAAGCAAAAGAGATTGTTAGAAAGCTCTGTGACTGCCCTGGGCGTGCTGCACCTTTCTACTCGAGTCAAACAAGAAACACTTCTTAAGCACCTACTGTGTGCCAGACACCCTGCTATGCCTTAGGGACACGGAGACGGTAAATTACTCACTCCACTCTTCTCCCCAGAATCAAATAGGAAATCATCTTAGCTCTTTCCTGTTTGTTTTATTTGCCTCCAAAGGCATAATATTCCAGTGATGTTGGCTTAGTGTTGTTTCCCCCCACCCTGCTTCTTCCCATAGCCTCTGCAGTGACCCTGCCTGGGCTGCCCTCGCTCCTCCCCTCTATCTCCTGGCTCCCCGGCTTCCTGCAGGGTCAGCTCAAACCCCATCTTCTGCCAGAAGCTTTTCTAGTATGCCCCTCGGCACACGCAGCATGTTGCATTTCCCACATGCAAACGCTGCCTTCCCTCTGAGATCACACCAAGGTTTACCCAGAAACCCTCAAAGAGGGGAAACCAGGCCCACCGCCTCTAGAAGCTCACTCATGATGTAAAGGGGCTGCGATCTGTTTTAGTGAATGAGACTCACTGAGGGAATCAGTAAAGAATCATAGAACAAACTATCACAAGGGGAAAATGAATCCTTTACAGCAGAGTTTCTCATTGCAAAAAAGAAAACGCCAGAAACAAACCTTGTACAACTGGACTAGAAAAACTGCAGCATGCTGGAATCACGGCTATGGCTGCTGATGCTCCGGTGCTTTATCAGCACAATCGCACCGGAGCCCCTCTCCAGCCCAGCGACTTTGTAGTGCAGAGAGTTTCACTCCCATTTTACAGATCCAGAGTCTGAGCTAGAAGCAACCATCTCAGGGAAAGCTAGTTCAAACCAGCATCTGACAGAGGAGCCCCCATGATATTCCGGAGAAGCTGAGACTTGGGTGAGCTCATGATTATGAGCTGCTAAGGGTTGGAGGTGGAATTTAAAGTCGAGAGGGCTTTTCCTGCTGTGCCCCCAAAACTGAAAAAATAAGAGGAGCATGGACATGAAATAATACAAGGGCTGAAAGCGGGCAAGAAGACGGGGACTGATCACAATTTGCAGAGACTATGGGTGTGAGGCAGGGAGGAAGGCAAAGGAAGGGAGTGTGGGGACAGGAACTGTGTGAACTATTCCATCCCTGTCCAGCAAGGAGCATCATGGCCAGGAGAAGCCGAGCTCCGTCCCCTCTGACATGTCCCGGCGGACCCCAGAGGCAAGGCCTTTGCCAGTAAGTGGCCCAGCCCTTCTCCCCTGGTGGAGGAATTTCCTCATTAAAGAGTTCCCTTCTCTGATGAAATCCCAAACCTAGACAAGTGTACTAGGTGCTATATTAGGACATGGAGACAAAGACAAAAATAAAAATGCCCCTTTCTTCTTCGAGGGGAGGGATGGGAGCAGCATGGTCACTAGTCAATCTGTAAATGAAAATGAAGCAAAGAGAACACCGATAACCAAGGGTAGTTACTAGATCGAGGCGCTGTGATGCAATGAAAAAAGGCTTTGGAGGTGGAGTGTTCAAAGGGTTTCAAAGTCTGGCTCGGCCACTTGCCACCTGTGTGATCTTGGACGAGTCTCTGTCTTGGTTTTATCATCTGTAAATCTGCCTTAAAGGTCAGCTGAGAGGATAGCGCTTTGTGGACTTTAAAAGTCGTAAAAATGAAAGGTATTATCATCATCATCATCATCTTATTCTTACCTCACAGTTGCAGTGCTACGATTCTTTTTTTTTTTTTTTTGCTTGAAAGTGCTCTATTTTAATTTTTTTCTAGTAAATTTATTTTTAATTCATATTGCTTTATGAATCATGTTGGAAGAGAAAAATCAGAGCAAAAGGGAAAAAGCATGGGAGAGATTAAAAAAACACACACACACCGAAAAAAGAAGTGAACTCAGCATGTGTTGATTTACATTCGGGCTCCTTGGTTCTTTTTCTGGATGCAGATGGCATTTTCAGCCCAAAGTGCTGCAGTTCTTTATTTTAATATGCATTAGATTGTCCTGGGCGGGGGAGGGGGCAAGTAACCGCTATTTGTCGATGAATAAACGCCGTGGGATGGAAACCCATCTTCCATAGGGTCATTGGAAGCATCCTTGGGACGGATCCAGTAGTAGACAGGATGGTGGGGAGGCCATATTCCTCGTCCTGCTCCCATGTCCTTTCAGTTTCTTCCACAAGGACTCCATCTTTTGAGTTTTTCATTGCATCTACTTGGAGGTTGTGAGTATTCGCTATGGCAAAACCTGTAACAATGCTGTTCTTCAGTTTTTCTGGATCAGTGGAATGTCCAGGCAATTGTGGCATCAGTTTTATCCATGAAATGGTCCAGTTCTCATAGAGATCATTTGTCAAATTCTCAAGTGTCTCCTTCCCCCATTTAGTTTCTTTAGTTTAGTTTAGTTTCACTTGGCAGTAGCTGAAGGGAAAGAAATGCCTGTGGGTGAGACAGCTGGGTAGCTCAGTGCATAGAGCACCAGCCCTGAAGTCAGGAGGACCTGAATTCAAATCCGACCTCAGATACTCAACACTTCCTGGTTGTGTGGCCTTGGGCAAGTCACTTAATTCCAATTGCCTCAGCAAAACAAACTCTTTGGGAGGGCATTTTGATATTCTGGAGTTTGCCTTTGGCTTTCTGCAAGTCTTAGCTAGAGTCCTACTTACTGCATTTTTCCTGTCCCAGTTCTCCCGTCTCAGGGCTCGAGATTATGTTTCCCTCTCTGCATCTTATTTGTATGTAGTACTTTGTATGTCATCTCCACCATTAAAACACTGGCTCCTTGAGGAACTGCTTTTTTGCTTTTACTTTTGACCATGCCTGGTACACAGTAGGTGCTTAATAAATGCTTGTTGGCTTGATTTGTACTTGTACGAGGATTCACCACTGCAAGTTTCTGATGCATCCGAGGCATTCTGGTCTATCATTCTGGCCACCTGTTTGCATCTTCCTAGGGTTTCAGTAGCGCCAAGTTGTTAGTAGCCTACAGTGGTCGGTGGTGTTCCTTTGCCAAGCCCGTGTGGACGAGCCATTCGTGCCTTCTTAAGGTGGATTGTCTGCTGAAGGGGGTTAGTGAGTCCCAGGCTGGGCTGCTGGTGTTCAGTGCCTGACCTCGATGCCGATCTTGCTGCCGCCTGTCTCCTGGCATCTTTCTTTGTTCTGTTTTCCAGCAGAGTATCCCCAAGGCCCTGTGCCCACCCTGTGGAACGACCCGGGGGAGCTGCCATCGGGAGTGGGCCCCTTCGAAAGCACCACCCACTCCCACGCCTCCGACGCCACAGACCTCCCCGTCTACACCTCCGAGTACGAGCCGGAGGACACCACCCATCTGCACCGGCTGGACAACGAGACTGGTACGGGATTGATTCTCTCAGGGGTCTTTGGGGGGTGGGGGGCGAATAGAGGTTCGTCTCTCCCCGAGTAATCAATTTCTTTCTCCTTACTCCTGACACATACCTTTCCCTCCCATTCTGAAAGAGGAACAAATCCCCCAGTACCCCCGGAGGGAGGGAAGGGCCTCCAGCAAGTCCTCACTACCTCAGTCTACTCATCTGTAAAAGGGAGACTTTAGGGGCTACTAGGAAGAGAAAAGAGGAGTGCTATGACCCCTGAGGTCAGAATATTCCTCCTCCAGCCTCAGCAGAATTAGGGGCCTGGGAGAAAGCTGACTGGCAGAGCAGATAGGGGATCTGGGTTCAAATTTTGACTCAGCCGCTTACCACCTATGTGACCTTGGGCTATTGAAGGGGGAAGTAAAGGGAATAAATATATACATACCCACTCTGGGCCAGGCTCTATGCTAAGAGTTTTACAAATGTTATTTGATTCTCACAACAACCCTATGATGTAGATCAGGGGTCCTCAAACTATGGCCCACGGGCCAGATGCAGCAGCTGAGGACGTTTATCCCCCTCACCCAGGGCTATGAAGTTTCTTTATTTAAAGGCCCACAAAACAAAGGTTTTGTTTTTACTACAGTACGGCCTCCAACAGTCTGAGGGACAGTGAACTGGCCCCTTACTTAAAATGTCTGAGGACCCTTGCTAGATGCTGCTATTAGCCCCATTTTATAGTTGAGTAAATTGAGGCAAACAGATTAAGTGACTCGCTGCACAGCTAGTTAGTGTCTGAGGCTGAATTTGAACTCAAGTCTTCTTGATTTCAGCACTCCCTTTACTGTCACCCAGTTTCCCATGAGCCTTGTGTGCAAGTGTATTTGCATGTATGTATGCACATCTGCATGTGTATTTGCATGTATGTAAATGCACTCGTGTGGGCACACATGTGTAGTGGGTGCCCATGAATCCTAGTTGTGAAACAGAGAAGGGCCTGGGTAACTCACAGCCCTTGCTGTATCTTTGCAAAGATAAGAGGATTCCAGGCTTAGGAACTGACTCCCTGATTCTCCCTTTCCCAGTGTGATTTCTTGTTACCACGCCGGGGGCCAGTCAGGAGGGGAAGGAAAGAAATGTCTGTGGGAGGAAGATTAGGGCTGTCCTTACGAACCCATTTACTCATTAGACCCCAGTTTGGGCACCAGAGGAGGCTTCGGGTCACAGCAAGACGCGGAGCCAAGGTTCAACCCCAGCGATCATTGAGTCTAATCTGCAGATAAGAAAACTGAGACTGAGATGGGAAAGTGTCTTGTGCAAGGTTCATAGGTGGACAAAGGTGCAGACTTGCTTCCTTTGATTCAAATTCAGCCTTTCCTGGCACCCCCAGCGCCTCTGCCTTCATTCCACAAACAGTGATTGGGGGCAGCCAAAGCGCTGCTGGGCACTTAGGGAAGCAAGACCCAGTGTTGTCATCCTGGAGCTTCTGATCTGGCAGCCAAGTGCAGTGAGAAAGCCCTTAGCTCTCGAGTCAGAGAACCCCAAGCACCTTTGATGCTGGCTGTCGGTCTCTGGCCTCAGTCCCCACACTAAAATGTGGGAGCTGGATTACATAAACTCTGAGCCCCTTCCAGCCCCGCCTCTCCGATCCCGTGCTCCTATGCACCAGGTAGGTCAGTCTGTCGCACAACTACAGGAGAGAGACGGCTTTTGTGGAGCCCTGTCCGGCTGCTGGGAGTGGCCTGGCCAAAGAGGCGGACTTTTCAGTCTCGGCCTTAGAAGTGTCCGGACCAGGAAAGAAGGTATCTAGAGCAACTTGTGCATCCATAAATGATTGCCAAGTGGAAGAATAATGACAGAAACACCTAATGCGATAGTTTTATGCCTCAATCAGTATTTCCTCCATTCATTTTGCTCCGGGATGATCCCGTGGGGAAGATGTTGATTTGGGAAGGGATGGGCCAGGCTGACTTCTGAGCTCCCATCCAGCTCTGCAGTTCTGTGTTCACGGTGCTGGCACCCTCCTCACCCCAGGCCTTTGGGCCACATTTTGAATCCCGCGCTTAGGCCTGGATCCTCCACCTCTCACTTTTCCCTCTGCCTTCCCTAGGGTCCTTGGGCCCCGGAGCCATCGCTGCCATCGTGATCGCCGCCCTGCTGGGCACCTCCGTGGTCCTGGCATTGATCGTCATCACTCTGCGAAAATTCTCCACATCCTGAATGAAATAAAAAGGGTCTTGTTTTTCCTAACATCTGGATTTGGCTAAGCTCACTTGGCACAGCCCTATCTTCTGTGCTCAACTGTCTCCTCTTCCTCCTCCTCTGCTGCTCCCTGGAACCCGAGATAAGGAAAGGCCCAAAGGCCCTTTACCAAGATTCTTAGTTGCCTCCTGCTGGTCCCAGTAGTCCCAGGGTGAGAGATTGGCCCCATAGAGCATCCTGGGGTCCTCAAGCTTGCCCGGGGTGAAGGGTAGACTTAGAATGGGCGACCCTTTGGTGGTAGGATTGTTTCTTACATGCGGCTCTTCTTGGCTTTGGCCTAGAACAAGAATCCTTACCTAGAGAGTTCAGGGGGACTCATGACCTTGGATGGGGGAAAACTGAAATTGAGCATTTTATTCCGAGAAAGGGTCCATGGCCTTCACTAGATATATTGGGGTCCTGGACACAAGGATGAAGCAGCTTTGAGTGAAAGGCTGGATTATTGTGGGGGTGTGGGGGAGACACAGAAGCCTTGTTTCTTGTTTCAGCTGCCAAAAAGCCACTTGTTCTGCCCTAACTTGTCCTGCTTCCTTTTTCACTCACCTGAGAGATCACAACCTCGGGATTTCCCCCCAAAAGTCCCTTTCAAAAGGGAGCAGAAAGGCAAGATAGAAAATACGATAATTCTTAATAATTCTGAGCCCGTCTCCTGTTAGCCTCAAATTGTGTTCATTGATGTGATAACCCATAATCATTGGCCTGGCCTGTCAAAAAGGAAGCCATATTTGGCTGGCCGCGCCCTCTTGTGAGACTGCAGTCTGGGACGGAGACGGAGGGAAATGGGCTTTTTCTCTGAGACATGGTCTGAAGCCGGGGGGTTAGTTTTTCCCCTTCTGGTGTCACCGACTCCTCTGTCGGTGGAGGGTTTTCGCATGCGTGGGGTGACAAAGGAGCCTAATTCTGTGGAGATACAGTGATAACGCTATTTTATAAAAATGGCAGAGCCCCAGATAAGAGTCCCTGACCGGCTTCCACCCCAGTTCCCGCAGGCAGAGCTCCAGCTGGAAAACCTGACTGCCAGAGCACGTTTTCCAGAGTAGACCCTCATCCAAAGTGACTCCCCCAGCTTCTTGTTTAGCCTGGCATTCTCAGTTCTTGCCGGTTGCGTCCTGAGCTCAGTTGTCCGGGCATTCCTTCAGCCTAAGTATCATCTGTGCCCTCTAAATTGTAGCACCGTGGAGGGAAACCTTGCTTACTGAGCTCTGCCTTCGGCCGGACCCATATTTCCCAAGCAAAACTGTCAAGGAAAAACTCCTGCCCCAGAGGGGAATGGGCTGCCTGGGAGGAGGCCCTGGAGGTGAGGGATGATGTGGGTTAGGCTAGGTGGCCCTGGTAAATCTGAGAGTCCATGATTGGGGGGACCTGCCATCAAAAAGAATCTTAGAGAGCATCTTGTCCCCTTGTTCACTTTGGAAAGGGAGCAGTGCCTCCAGAGGTAATGTCTGCTTCCCTTACTCAGCCTCTGCAATATCCCTCTGGCTCCCAGTAGGAAGAATGCAACTCCCAGCATGCTTCAGGCTCTGGCTGGACTCAAAACCCATTCCCTCCTCAGCAGTTTTCTCCTGAATCTGGATAAGAGGAGGCTCCTTCAGAGGGGAGCAAAAAACCTAAGAGACACATGTCTGGGGGATTCACCTGGATTTCCCACCCAGGTATAATGACAAGAAAAAGGAGACTTTTGCTTTTGTTTTTCAAAATTTGATTCTGTTTTCTTCATATACCTCAGGTGGCCTGATTTTTAAAAGATCTGGGAACATTTCCATTGAGTTTAAATAATAGGGTGGCATGATGGGTTTGGAGCCGGAGGAGCTGGGTTCAAATCCTGTCATATGCAAACCTATGTGATCTTGGACAAGTAACTTCAAGTCCCTCGATCTCAGTTTCTTCAACTATAAAATGAGGTGGTTGGACAAGGTGACCTTTACAATCCCTCTCAACTGACTCTGGTTATCTGAAAAAGCAGGTCCAGTCCCTAAGCATCTGCTCTATTTTACAGATGAGGAAACTGAGGGCCCAGAGAAGGGAAGCCACTTGCCCGTGATCACCCAGGGAGTAAACGGCACAGCCAGGATTTCCACCCAGACCTTGGACTGCCAAGCCAGGGCCCTTTCCATCACACACACACAGTTTCATGTGAAGAGAGGAGTTAGAATCCACCCTTCTCCCACCTCCTGTTCCCGCTCCCCGGCTGCACGTTTCCCCCTTTCCCCTTAGAGCCCCAGTCTTATAGCGTGGCCCCATCTCCCATGGCACAGGGTGGGGTGAGGAGGGGACCTAGGTTAGACAGCTAGGTTTGCCCGATGCCCCTGAAGAGACTGGAGTCTCGGCTGTCCAAAGGAATGACTATCTAATGGTGGCATTCCAGGAGCCCCTGAGATTTGTGGCTGGGCGTCCCAGAAGTCCTATTTAGGACCGCCGTCCACCACAGACCCTTCCAACATGGAGACCTGTCTGGCCTTTGGTTTGCACTGGCTTTCACCTGGGAAGCTTCTTTTTTTGATGCTGGAGTCCAGTTCCAAAGGGTTGACCCAGAGTGAGTTGGTCCCCCTGAAGCTACAGAGGGAGAGTGTGGGAAGCCCCGGACTTTGGGGGCCGTCCAATGACGTCCAAAATGTCCCCAGTCCCAATTCCTGCCCAAGCTAGCAACCCCCGCCCAGGTCCCCTTCAGATCAAGCTGCGGTCCTCCACAAGCCGGCTCCGGGCTCCCTTCCCCAAGCGGCTTTCACCTGTCACTTTTCATACATTCTCTATCCCAGTCCCAATGGACCAGGAACTGCTCCCCAAATTTACCGAGCCCTCCCTCCCCTTTCTGGTGTCCCCAGTCCTGGGGCCTCCTCCTTCCAAAACCTTCCCTGACCCCCCCCCCCCAAGGGGAAAGCCTTAAAGTCTTCCTAACGTTTCCCTAAGGTGTTCTGTCCTCAAGCCTTTCAGTGTATTGCTCCATGCGAATGAATCCATGTTAAAGCTGGCCAGGGCCTCCCCACTGCTAGAATGGAAGCCCGTGGTGGGCAGGGACTGACTGCGGGCTGTCTTTGTACCCCCCGCCAGCAGGGCAGCCACTGCACGGAGTAGGACTTTAGTCAATGTCTTTCGAATTGTTTCATCGAATCAGCAGACTGGGATAGGACTTTGTAAAACCCGTATTAAAACAGCAGCGACAATGTCCATTCTCTGGGGGTTCATCCTTCAAGGCTCTTTTCCCATTTTTTCATTTCTTGAAGAAGCCCCTAATGGAGCTTGTGTCACAAATGGCGGCAAGTTCTTCCTGGGACAGTGTGGAGGGAAGCAAGCTGTCCTGCCTCCCCGCCCCTTTTCTTACCTGTACCCACGGACCACCCTCACCCGCCTGGGACGACCCCAGCCCGCTTTATGGACCTACTTCTAAGTCAAAAACCAGCAATCCGCCCCCAATATGGTGACATTGTCTTGTGGCCATAACGCTTTCGGCAAAAAGTGTAACCCTTGGCCTGGCCTTCAAGGCCGGCCCTGCGCCATCTAGCCGCCCTCCATCTTTCCCTGGCTCCGGCCGAACCGGATCAAAGCGTGCACGTGTCCGTTGCAGCCGACAGGACCCCGTGGGTGACAACGGGGACTGAGCCGGTGTTCCCCGAATCCCGAGAGCCCAACACCGTCCCAGGGCTGGGAGACAGGCAGGGGTGAGAAAGGGCTGGGCCAGACGGAGGGCGCTCTGTCATTATCAGCCGCATTACTGTTATTGTTGACCAGAGACCCAAGAAGGCTGATGGGCCAGAATCGGACGCTGAACCTGGTAATACAATTTTTAATATGGAGACATAGAAATTCCTACCCTTGAGTTTAAAAAAAATGGCTGAGATGGGGCTAGGGAAGAGTTTGTCTGACAAAGATCTGGGAGGTGGGGTGGGGGGTGGACCACAGTCTCAGCCTGCATCCAGAAGGTGCCAATGGAGCGCATTAGAATGTAAGCTCTTTGTGGGCAGGGATTGGTTTGGGTTCTTGTTTCAGTCTTTAGTGCTTAGCATGAGCCAAACAGAAAGTGCTTAATAAATGCTGATTCTTTGCTCGATTTGTGGGTCTTGCCTTGAGCGCAGGGGACGTGTCTCAGTGTTTGAAGGGCGCCCTAACGCGGAAAGATGAGCTTTGGCCATACTGGCTCAGAGGGCAGAACCGGGAAGCCCGGGGAGAAGCTGGAGCCCCCTGAGCCCAGTATCAAAGGGGAGAAGCCTTTCCTGATGGACCAGGAGCAGGCTGGGAAGTGCTCTGGGTGCCCTGGGCTGGTGGAAGTCCCCGTCCTCCCCCCCTCCCCCCACCTTGGAAATCTTCCAGTAGAGGTGGAGGACCCCTTTGGAGGGCGCAGCCAACAGGGAGACCCTTCCCTCTACAAGGTCCTCCCCTTTCTCCCTCAGAATCTGTCCTCATGAGATTCCTTTATTGGAAAGACCCTCCCCCTTACCCGTCTGACCAAACCCAGGTCGGGGGCCATGATCTCACGCAATCCCCCACTATTCCGCGCTCCGCCCACCCACCCCCATCAGCCTCCAAAAGGGCCCAAGGGTCCCCAGTTTCCCGACTTCACACGCGTTTCACCATATGTAATATATTTTATGAAACAAAAAGGCATTTAAAATATACATGGGGGCAAAGAGAGGCAGGAACCGCCGGAGGGGAGGGAGGGCGGGCCTGGCTTGTGGCAGCCGGAGCCCGGGCCCTGGCAGCTGGATGTGCAGCCCAGGCCGGGGCTGTCTCTCCCTCCCCCCCAAGGTCAGAACATGCGAGGGTGGTCATGCGATCCTGCGTCCCGGCTCCTTAGACGGGGGAGCCCCGGCCGAGGCTCAGAGGCCGCCCTTTGCACTGGGGACAGGGGAGGGGCGCCCTGGCTCCAGTTCTGGGGCTCCATCCGCTGCATGTCCGAGGTGGCCGGAAGTGCGGGAGCTGCAGAGGAGCGGGCTGGGACCCTGCTCCTGGATGCCGGCAGCAGCCCCCGTGGGGGCCCGGAGAAGCCCTCGGCTGACTGTTCTGTAAGGGGCCTGCAGTCCCGGGGTGGGGTGGGGGCAGGACACGCGGACCGCCCTCTGCAGAAGGGGCAATGGCATGCTGGGGCGGGGGGTGGGGGGTGGGGGGTGGGGTGAGGAAGCAGCTTTCTGCCCAGATAATGGCCCAGGGAGGTTTCCCAAGCTTCCAAGGTGACTCGGAGCCCCGGGACCTGCTCCGGGACCCCCCAGAGGCCTCCAGGCTCCCCCTGCTCTTCACCGGGACCGCCCTCGGGGCCTCCGGCTTCCCCTCTGGTACCAAACTGCCGAGGGCAGAAACCCTCCAGGCCCAGAACCGGGGGCGCTCCCAGCCTCGGGGCGGGGGCCGCCACCTCTGGGGAGCCCCAGGACGCGGTATGGGAGTGGGGGTGTTTGGGGTATCCGGGTGCCCTCATGCCCATGCAGTGGAAGGTTTCTCACACTTATTAAGGGGTAGGGGCGGGGAGGAAGGCGGTGAAGCAGCGGGAGGAACCCACCAGGCTCACAGGAGCTGGGAAGGAGGGAATCTCTCCGCTCTTCCCCTCCCCCACCGCTCTGCCACCCCAGGGACCAGGAGCTCTAACAAGGGGGGAGGGGAAGGGCAGAGGCGGCAGCGTCCCTTTGGTCGGGGTGGACACGGGCCACGCTGGAAAGCTCAGACCCTCCCCCGCTCCCCTCCCCAGCTCTTGGACCTCTCTAGTCCCCACCCTGAGTCTGCACCTCCCCCTCCCTCCAGGCCCCCTCGGTCCTGCTCACTGGCCCTGGCGTCCCTGGGTCAGGGGTCCGGCGCGGGTGGGAGAGAGGTCATTGCCGATTGCGGCTGCCCAGCTTCCGCCGGTCTTTGTTTTGGCTGCGTTGGGTGTCATCCATCTTGTGTACCCGGAAACACTCCTTGAGGTTCTGGGATCGGATCTTGGGGTTCATGATCTCCTCCACCATGGAGCTCGGGAACCAGCCTCTTTCCTGGTCATGAAGGCGCTCCCCAAAAATCCAGCCTGGGGGTGGGAAGGAGAAGGGAAAAAGCGACCAGTGTTTCATGAAAACCTAGGGAACTGAGGGGGAATCTGTGGCAGCCCCGCGACGAGGCGGAGGAAGAGCGAGGCCCAGGCCCTGCTTGCCGCCAGCTCTGACTGTTTCCTGGGCTTTGAGACGCTCCCGGTGTAAGCCTGGAGCCGAGCAGCCGCGAGCCAAAGGAGGCCCTGGAGACATGTTTGGCCTCTGCGTGTGGGGCTTTGGGAAAGCCAGTTAGTCCCGGGCCTCAGTTCCTCCTCTGTAAAATGAGGAGATCTGACCAGAGAAAGGACTCGAGGTGTCCCCAGCACTCGGACTTTCCCCTAAGTTACAAATTTTGGATTGGACTAACCCCGGGTCCCATAGTAACAATTCTCGATATCTCTAATTAACCATTAAAACTTAATTAAAAAACAAAAAGTTAAGGGAAGTGCAAAGAGTGAACAAAGCCCCGGGGTCTTATGGGGCCCTGCCGCTTGGGGGGGGGGGGGGGGGGGGGGGGGGGGGGCGCAAAGGTTTTCTGCTGTTCCCGGAGATGGCCAGCAGAGGGAGCAGGTGACCCAGAAATACTACCCAGAGGGACCCAGACCCACCTGGCAAATGAGCCAGGCTGGGAGCTCACTCTCTACCCAGCAGGCGGCCCCTTGCCCGGGGACCCTCTCTTTCACTCCTCCCAAACCTGAACCTTCACAGCTCCCTGGGGGGGCCGTCATCCGGACCACTCTCCCCCAAAATACGGACCTGGGAGGGACCTTAGGGACCAGCTGAACCCTGTCATTTTACAGATGAGGAGACTGAGGTTCAGAGAGGAAAGCCTAGCTTGAAACAAAACTCACCCCAAGTTCCTGACAAGTCGGAATAGGAGGGAGGAAGGAGAAGGAGTAAGGGAAGATGGGGATTGGGAAGGAGAGGATTAAACTAAGTGGTCTCACCTGTTGAGAAATGGGTAACTTAATTCAACCAACATTTATTCAAAGACTCATAGGGCTGGAGCCAGCTCGGACACCGTTCCCTCTTTTTACAGGTAAGGAAACTGAGGCTCAGAAGTCATAGGATCCTAGACCCAGAGCTGGGGGAAGCTCAGAAGCAGCCAGTTTGACTCTGAATTTTTAGGGAAACTGAACCCAGGAAGGGGTAGTGTTTGCCAGAACACATGGATATGAATGGCGCAGCCGATTGTTATTGATGTTATTGATACTGATACTAGTGACAAAACGACCTCGCTGCCCGAGCCCAGCCTGTGAAGGGCAGCCCCCAAAGTGAGTGGATCCGGAGCTGCCCGAGAGCGGCAGAGGTGCTGGGACAGGGCGGTGATTGTCCCCTGGCCCCCTGCCCCACCTGGAGGGGGCGCTCAGTTCTGGGAGCACATTTTAGAAAGAACCTTGAGAAGCTTGGAGGGCGCCTGGAAAAAGCCAGGATCCAGGGGCCCATCCCGGATGAAGCCGGCCAAGAAATCTAAGGCAAGGAGGTGCTAGGGGACCCTCCAGGCAGCTTCCTCACTCCCTGGCCTCCCACAAGTCCCCCGGCCCCGGTGCCAGGAAGAATGAGAAGGGACATGGAAGGTAAGTGCCCGGGCAGCTCTCGGAGAGGGACTGAAGGAGGGACTGGACACACTAGGAGTTCCCTACCCACTGAAAGCAAGGAGCTCAACCCAAACGAAAATCAGCTGGCCAAGGCCCCTCCCGGAAGGCGGAGCAGATGTGGGACGCGGGGTGGTAGAGATGGGGTGCGGGTATTAGGGATGGGGTCCAGATGGTGGTAGAGACGGGGTGCAGGTGATAGAGACGGATGGGGGCAATATAGACAGCCACGGAGCGCGGCTCGGCCACTCACCATCTTCGGTCTTCTCGAGGATGTTCAGAATGTCGGCCAGCTCCAGGGACAGCTCGTCTGGCTGCTGAGCCACGTAGGGGTGGACGCACTGCACCTGGGGGCAGTCTGCTGGGGGAAGGGCAGGGAGAGGGAAAGGGCTTTCAGCCGAACTCTGGACTCTCTGAGAATGGGGGAGGGATTAGGGAGCTCCTGGGACTGGGAAAAACCGACTTGTTTCCTTGGTCATCCCCCAGATTCGGGTTTATGCCCTTTAACTTAGGAGCCAGGGAGAGCTGTGTGACACAGAAAGGAGACCCCCGATCTAAGTGAAACACCCTTCCTTCCATGGGGGGGGGTGCTGGGTGTGGAAAGGCGGACTCGTGGCTTTGGGGCTTGGCAGGAAGGGGGGCGGGGGTACCCCAGGGCATCTCTGATGGAGAATCAGTCATGAATGTAACTAATTTTAAGGGAAAAATAACGGCCTCCCTCTCCATCCCAAGTCAAGGGGGCTGTCCGAGAATTGCTGTCCAGCACAAGGGCCCCTAACAAACTCTCTGGAAATCCTCACATCCAACATGGTGCCCACAGGGCCCTTCTGGGGGCTCAGATGAAAAGGCTATGGGAGGAGCCCGAGCCCAGGGGCCTCTGGGAGCACTCACCAAGCAGTCTGGATGTGAAGGAAACAAACTTTGTTCTGCGATTCGGGGCCAGGGAGGTCATCCAGCGCTTCATCTCGCTCCTGTGAGGGCGGAGACACCACAGATTGACATGGCTTCTGGATGGGGGCAGGGGACGGCCTGATCGTGGCCCCCACCTGCCCCCTGGGCCTTCTGTTGGGGTCAGGCCCGACCCCGCCGTCTCCTGGGGCTGGGGGGACACCCAGGGCTCCCCACCGGGGCAGGAGCTGCCCTCCCCAGTATCTGACGCCATGTGGAGTGACTGGAGATGGCGGAGGCGCTCCTGCAGACTGGGCCCCCACACGGTGCTCACTGAGGCTGCTGCCTGAAGCTGCCGGCCTTGGCACCTGGCGGCCCACACAGAGGGCCCAAGAAACAGGGGGAGTGGAGAGGAAGGGGATGGGGCCCGGCTTCAAGTCCAGCTTCGGCGGCTTCCTCTTTGTGGGGCTGTGGGAGGTCACTGCATCTGGAAAAGCCTCAGTCTCCTTCTCTGTAAAGTGAGGGCCCTGGACTAGATGCCTCCAAGGGCTCTTATGTTTCCTGAGCTGTAGACTAAGGTCCCTCCCAGCCTCGACAGCTCTGGTCTAGGTCCCTCCCAGCTGACACATCTTGTATTCATTGCATGACCAGCCACAGGAGCGGGAGGATGGGAGGGGGAGGGGATTGTAGAGAGGTGCTGAGGGAGCTTGGCCACAGCCAGCCCAACCCCTCTCTTTTTCAGAGGAGGAAGTGGACTTGCCCAAAGTCACATGGAGGAAGTGGCCAAGCTGAGACTCAAACCCAAGTCTGAGGCTCTCTCCACTCCCCCAAACTCACATCCAAGAAAGGGGAGTTAAGGTCATTTGAAGCAGGCAAGTGAAGCAGGCCTGCTCTTCTAGCTTTGATTCAGTTCACTGAGCATTTATTAACCACCTACTTTTTGCCAACATTATCCCAGGCACTGGGGGTCATAGACGATAACAAGAACTAGCAAAGTTCCTCTAGTCTTTATAAGTTCACAAAGCACTTTGCTACATCTCACCTGATCTCGAAAACTCTGGAAGTAGATGCTATTATTACTCCCACTTTACAGCTGAGGAAATGGAGGCTGGATGCCCTAAGTCATTACGCAAAGAGGTGACTGATGTGTCCCACATGCTAATTAGTAAACTAACTCTTAGAAAGCCTGAGGTAGGATCTGAGTTCGGGCCTTCCTAACTCCAGCCCCAGTTCTCCTCCTGTGCATGGCCTACAAGAAGGATGCAGTTCCTGTGCTAGGGAAGCTTTTGTTCTCCGGGAAGGAAACAATATCTGTGGAGATCAGCGGTTGCAAAAGGATGGGGGGGTGTGGGGGGGGCAGGACAGGGCACCAGCTCCGGGGGCCCAGGCAGGGCTTGCCTGAAAGTGGATTTTGAAGTCGGCTGGATTGGAAGAGATTGCCTCCCAGCACAGGGGATGGCTAAGGTAAAGGCAGGGAGGTTGGGAAGGGAATGACTGGTGGGGGGAGGGGGTGGCAAAGAGGCCGGTTTGGCTGGAATAGAGCGCTCCTAGAGGGAAGCTGGCAGGAGGCCGGTTCTGTGCTGAATGAGCCCAGGTGGGGATGGAAGGAGGGCAGAGGGAGGCATTGGTGCCACCTCCCCTTGCCATTCCATAACCACACGCCGGCTTTCTTGATCCCAGCCCCTACCCTGCTCTGCTAGTCCTCAGGGGTCGGGAGAGCGGAAGGGGGGGGGGGGGGAGGGGGCACAGACCACTTCTTGAGCCATTTCCTGGGTCTCAGCCCTGTCTGAAGGGAAAGGTCTTCAGGCCCCTTGGGGCGGCAAGCTGCAGATGGGCCAGGGGGCCTCGGTACTCACTGGGACGAGGCCTTCAGCATGTACGTGGCTTCCCGGTCGTCGGCGTTCTCCAGCAGCCTCAGGATGAAGACGTTGGCCAGAGTCTGCCCTTGGTCCTCCAGCTCCTCCACCCGCAGGAGGCCCCGGGGAGCCGAGTCAAACACTTGGTACTTGTCCCTGGGTGGGGGGGAAGGGGGGAGGTCAGGAAATAACAGCCATCACTCACTGAGGTCCTGCTTTTGCACTGTGGGCCCCTGCCCAGAATCCTCTTCCTCTTCGCCTCACCTCTTGAAATCCATGCTTCCTTCAGGACTCAGCTCGAGGGTCACCTCCCATGTGAGAGCTTTTGTGGTGCCCTCGGTCCTCCCTGGGCCGTCCCTCCCTCCCCAACCACTGCATAAGTACATTCCTATGGCCACCTCTTCTCCCTGGGAATGCAAGTTCCTTGGGGGCAAGGGCTTGTTCTGCTGTTGTCTTTCTATCCCCAGTGCCTGGCACAGAGGAGTAAATGCTTAATGAATGCACAGAGGAGGAGGCACTTAATAAGAGCACAAGGGAGTAGGTGCTTAATAAATGCACAGAGGAGGCACTTAATAAGAGCACAAAGGAGTAAGTGCTTAATAAATGCACAGAGGAGGAGGCACTTAATAAGAGCACAAGGGAGTAAGTGCTTAATAAGTACACAGAGGAGTAGGTACTTAATGAAAAAGCACAAGGGAGTAAGTGCTTAATAAGTGCACAGAGGAGTAGGTACTTGATAAAAGCACAAGGGAGTAAGTGCTTAATAAATGCAAAGAAGAGGAGGCACTTAAGTGCACAAGGGAGAACACAGAGGAGTACACAATAAGTACCGGAAAGGAGGTACTTAATAAGCACATAGAAGAGTAGACACAGAGAAGTGCTTAAGTGCATGGAAGAGGAAGCACTTAATAAGAGCACAAGGGAGTAGGCACTTAGTGCACAGAGGAATCCACAGTAAGAGCACAGGAGAGGAGGTACTTAATAAGCACATAGAAGAGTGGACACTTAAGTACACAGAGCAGTAGACACCTAACAAACCACAGGGGAGTAGACAACACTTAAGAGCACAGAGGAGCAGGTGCACGGGGAGGAATCGTGCTTGTCCATTGATGGTTGAGCTTCCCTTGTCCAGCCTCCCCTTGTCCAAGCCGCTCAAATCTGGAGGCCAGTGAAAGGATCGGGTGCTGGACGGACACCAAAGCGGGGTGCGCATCCCTTCCCCACAAAGGAGGCAGTCCTCCCATATACCCGGGATCTAGTTCCTCCTAGATAAAATCCAAATCCTTTAGGCTGGCACTCAAGGCCTTCTCTCGCCATCTTATTTCCCAGCAGTCCAAGCTCCACCCCAGACCAGATTGTCCACTCTCCCTGGTTTCTCCTACTGCGGCACCTATTTTATAGATAATATTACATAGAAACAATTTGATGACATAATATTAAATAAATAAAATGTTATAAGCTAGTGAAATTAATTAAATAATGGAGTAGTTATGGATAACATGCTACCTATGCCTATAGGCACATCATATTGCCCAATAGAAGGTAAGTTTCCAGCAAGGACATCTTTTTCTTTGTGTCCTCAGCACTGAGCACGATGCCTGGCACCCCGTAGCTGATTAACAAATACTTATTGAATGATCGTCAAAAAGGAAATGTGTTTTAGTCTGATGTGATTTCTTCTCAGTGAACCCAGTGGCTCCAAACGATCGCTCCTTTCCCCAAGTGCTTACAAATCAGTGGTTTGACCACGTTTTGTATAGTTTTCTTGGGGTTGGATGTTGAAGTCACTGGTCTAGAGTTTACAGGATCTACCGTCTTCCTCCTTCCCTACTTTGGACTCACCCAGGAATTTGCCTGCAGATCACAAGCAGGTCATTGAAGAGGAAAAGGTAGATTTCTTGGAAGAGTTTTTTGGTCCGAAGAGTCCGGGATGTTTTGGGGCCAGACATCTGCTGTAGTTCCCCTTGCTTCAGAAGCCAGCGGGAGTGAGAGATGATGGGCACAGACTGAGTAAAGGAGACAAAGGACAGTTAGAACGTGCTGTCAGAGGTCGGTGCCCCAGACTCCTTATGTCATGGGATGGGGGCAGATGGACTAGATGATGACCTCATTATGCTGAGGTCAGCTTGGATTGGTTATCAAAAAGTGATTCCATCTATAGAGATCGTGGCCTTAGACTGGAAAAGGACCACTTTACAGAGGAGAAAACTGAGCCCAGAGAAATGATGTGAATGGTGAATTGATTCAAGTCACAAGGTAGTCAAGGACAGAACTAGAATCAAACTCGGTTCCTAGGAGTCCATGATCACTCACTGCTTTCAAATGTCAAGGAAAGAACACGAGGCTTAAAATCAGGAGACACCTGCATTTGAATTCCATCTGGGATTTGTGACCATGTACAGACCACTGGACATCTCCAGGGTTCAGTTTCCTCACTTCTGTGAAATGAAATAATGCTTACGAAAAGCTTTTACAAAATTGAAAAGCATTACACAAACAAAATCAGTGCAGCCCAAATGAAAAGAGAAGCAGTTAATTAGGGGAGCGGAAGGGAAGCAAGGGGTTCTTTAGGGCACCATACCAAAGCTAGCATCCTGACTATTCCTTCGGCTTAGTCTGATATAATGCGAGACGTTGAATGGAGTTCACTTAGGAAATCCTCAACAGTCAGTGCTCAAGACTGACCACATTAGGAGGTATGATTATTCAATCAATAAACATTTATTAAGTTCTACTATATGCCAGGCACTGTGTCCTGGAAATAAAAAAAGAAGCAAAAGACAATCCCTGTGTTCAAGGAGTTTATAATCTAACTGGGGACACAACATGCAGGCCAACATATGCAAAGCAAATTATATTATCTACGTGGCACTTGGAAAGGGATATCGGAAGCAACTGTACCTTGATCTTAAATTCCATTTTCTTCTGAATACTAATCATCTGCTCTGTCCGGCTCATCTTCCTGACACCTTCGTTGCATGCTTTTACCACCTGGAAAAAACACCAAAGGGAGATCACGAGTCACGGCAACCTTTGGCCATTTGGATTCTAATGTCTCAGGATAGTGAGGAACGACTGTATGACCAACAGAAGGAGCTCCTGGCTTTGATATTAACCTCAAAGTCAATTCCATGGCTGCTCTAGGACATAGGCTGAAAAATCTATCAATTAAAGGCAATTTTGTCACTATCTTCTTAAACTAAATAAATATTTTTTAAAATGACAAATGTATGTAACAGATCCTCACGTTCCTAAACAATCCTCCTCTTTTTTTTGTCTTTTGTACACAAATGTTTGTTGATGATTGTCAAGTTCATAATATAAAAAAATAACAAATTCCTGAGTTACTGCTAAGAATGCTAATTTAATCTGTCATTTTGGAAGAAAAATACAATTTGATGATAAGTGTCACTGGAAAGACAAGGAAAGATAATGAAAGTAAAGTGGGAAACGTGGACCTTATGCCTTAAATAGAGTGTGAGAGCAGAGTTAATTCCATTTCATTCCTGGAAGATCTCCTGGTCCCTTCCTTGGTAGATGGGGCTCTCTATTACCCATCTTGTTTCATCTTATTTACATGCAGGTCATGTTTTCCCCTACCTGCCTTCCCAGTAGAATATAAGCTGCTTGGGGAAAGAAAAAAAAATTTTTTTTCATTTTTATTCTTGGTGCCTAGCACAGTGCTTTGTACAAAGCGGGTGCTTACGAGACATTTGTTTAATTGAAAATGTTCTAGCCCCATTGAAGGCAATCATAAAACTATGGCCTGAAATCTAGAACTATAAAATGTTGGGGCTGGGATGTTGTTGTCCTCAGAGGGGCCAAGACCCTTAATTCACAGATGAGGTAAGTGAGGCTCAGAGATGTGAAATGATTGGCAATTTGGGGGATACTTCCCTTCCAGGTTCTCCTCCCATCTCTCTGACTGCTCTTTCTCAGCCTCCTTTGCTAGATCCTCCTCTTTCTAACTTCTAATCATTGATTTCCCACAGAAGTTTATCCTGGGCCCTCTTCTCTTCTCTTTCTACACTCTCACTCAATGATCTCACTAGCCCCCATTGATTTAATTACCGTCTCTGTGCTGATGATTCTCACATCTCCCTTTCCTTCCATGATCTCTCTGCTGATCTCTGATATCTCATCTCCAGCTGCCTTTGAGCCATCTCAAACTGGACATCGTGCAGACATCTTAAATTCAGTATATCCAAAACAGAATTCACTGTCTTTCTCTGAACTCCTCCTCCTATATTCCCTATTCCTGTAGCTAGAACTACCCACTTCCCAGTCCCTCAGATTCCTAACTTAGGAATCATCCTGGACTCCTCATCTCTCTCACCTCATGTCCAAGCTTTGCTAAGGCCGGTCAATTTCACCTCTGAAATGTCTCATGTAGATTTCACCTCTGCCCCATCTCTAGTCGATTTCATCTCAATTTCACCTCTGCAACACCTCTAGTCAATATCACCTCTGCAACACCTCTAGTCATTTTGTCTCTGCAACATTTCTAGTCGATTTCACATCTATCCATTCTGCATTGTCTCTGGTAAATCTCACCTCTGCACCATCTCTGGTCAATTTCACCTCTGCAACACCTCTAGTCAATATCACCTCTGCAACACCTCTAGTCAATATCACCTCTGCAACACCTCTAGCCATTTTGTCTCTGCAACATTTCTAGTCGATTTCACATCTATCCATTCTGCATTGTCTCTGGTAAATCTCACCTCTGCACCATCTCTGGTCAATATCACCTCTGCAACATCACTAGTCGATTTCACCTCTGCAACATCTCTAGTCATTTTATCTCTGCAACATTTCTTGTGAATTTCACCTCTGCAACATCTCTGGTCAATTTCACCTTTACAAACCTCTCTTTGATTTTCCCTTTGCAACATCATTAACATATACTCTCTTCTGACATTGTCTGAACCCTGGTACAGACTCCTATCACCTATTCCTGGACCATTATAACAGCTGCTGGGGAAAGGGTTCTGCTTGTCTCAGGTCTCTCAATGTATAATTTTATTTCTTATCACTTCAATCAGACTATTAAATGGATGGGGATAGAGGAATGTTTGTATCTATTCCAGCGCCTGGTACAATGCTGGGTTTATTTCTTCTTTTTTTAGAACTGATTGAATCAGTTTAGGAGTGCTCCTGGAGTAGAAATCCTCTCCACTGATCCACTTAGCGCCTCCTCCATAATTTAGTCTTTAGGGAGTTGCCAGGGGTCTAATAGCTGGCATTTCTATATAAAGTGCTTTATGTGTGTTAGATGCTTTGATCCTCCCTGTGACTTAGGTGTTATTATAATCTTTCTTTTACAGATGAAGAAGAGAGTTAGTGAATTGCCTAGGGTCATACAGGCAGGATTTGAACTCAGGTCTTCCTGATTCGATGTAGAATTTTTACAACTCAAGGACTACAGGATTTCGAGCTAGTAAGGTCCTTAAGATCACCCATGAAAGCTCGAATGAATCCTCCAGGATCATCTCACCCTTATGTGTTAGAAGCAAGACTTGACCACAGCTCTTCCTGACCCCAAGGTCAGCTCTCTATCCAATATATCATGTGGCCTCATATCAAGCACATGCAATGGACACTGTGCTAGCAACTCAATATTTGGTGGGTGAATGGGTAAATAACTAGATGGTTGAACAGATAACTCAATAGGTGAATGAGAGGATGTGCGAATATGTGGATCGTACACAAGAAATAAAGTACTCTGAATATAACTTCAATTCCATTCTTATACATCCTAGGATTTAAAAAAGAAGACAGTGCTCTTCATATTTCCTAGGGAGATAGAAAAGCTGAGCACTCATAGTAGCCGGAAAACCTTATTCAGACAATGGAGGACCCCCACATGAGCTGAGTCTGCTGAGGTTCAGCTACCGTGATGGATGAGTGAGAATTGAGGTCATGTTCCCAACAAAGGTCTTCCCAGAATTCCCAGGACTGAGGCAACAAACCAACCGTTCTTCCAACAACTCAGGAGATTTCTAAAAACTTTTGCCAAATGGGCACTTCCGATGTAGGAGTTAACTTAAACAAGTTTCCTCTTCCATTTTTTTCTAGATGTCAAGAATATTAATTCACACACACACACACACACACACACACACACACACACAGCCAGTTTGGCACAGTGGGCAGAGCAAGTACACAGGACTTGAAATCAGAACAACCTGATTTTAGATCTCACCTGAGCTGCTGACTAGCTGTGTGCCTATAGGAAAGTCACTTCATCTCTGCCTTACCTTCCTTTAAAGGACTGTCATCAAGGTCAAATGAGATAACATGTATGAAGTACTGTGCAAAATGCTAGATAAATGTTAATAGACATATGTGTATATAGGGACATAGACACATACCCATAGACTTATTCAAAGACCTCATATCTGACACTTTCTGCACAGTTCTGGTTATACACATGTAGATATAACATACACATAGATATTCTACACGAACATACACGCATGCCCACCAAATATATATACATTATTCATATTTACACACATATCCATACATCTCTTGTCTTCTTCCCTTCCCACTCCCCTTGTCCCTGTCCCAAAGTTATTCCAGGTTGGAGGAAGTAGGGAGACATTCCCTTGGAGAAACCCTGGCCTTATCTTCTGGTTATTGGACAGTTCAGACGGCTTGGATGGGAGGGAAATAACGGCTTTATTCCTTCAGAGGAGACGGTGGACGGACCATTAAGCCTGCTCTTGTCTCTTCATTCTAGAGTCTCCTGCGTCTGACATCTGCCCTGCCTGACCAGCCGCTCTCCGCTGGACCCTCGTGGATCCTGCCTTCTGCGGTCAAGCCCGCTTCCTTTGAGGTCTCCGCCAATTAAGGTAGGAGCTCTTGGCAGCGGCTACTGTTTCACTTTTTCCTCGGATCCTTAATATTTAGTACATGGGGAGCACTCGGTACTGATTCATTCATGCATATGTAACACAATGTATACAATCCAATGTCTACACAGGTTAACATGGATATAGATCGTCTACGGAAACATAGAAACGCATTGTAACGAATTACGAGATGCCGGATACAAGTCAGGAGGATGTTTCAAGGGCTCATCAAAACAGCTTCCCACAATGCATTTCCAGGAACTTTCTTACCTCCTGAAGCATGACATCTCCAGGCTATACAAGATAAGCTGTGCCCACACACGCACACACACACACACGCACACGCACACGCATGTTCCCAGCCTATGTAAAGATATAAGCGTATACACACATAAAGTGTATATGTGCATATGAACATACATGTGCATTGTATGCATACACGCTACACACATAGCGAACACTCATCTCTCATTCTGTGGATGGCCACATTCAGGACTTGTGTAGCACGAGACCGGAAGCAATCTGGGGGAGGGCAGCGCCACAATCGGAGTTTACGGTGGAGAAGGGAGGCCGCGCCCTCTGTGTTCTGGCCAACATTATTGGTTGCCTAAGTCGTCCCTCAGCGCCGGCCAGCCGGGGATGGTTCCCTCCCTTCTCCCTTCCCTTGATGGCTCCATGTGGCCGGGAATACCGGGCAGTACTGCTCTTCTGGGAGCAGCTGGGAATGGGAACCCCTCAAATAACTTCTTCTTTGCTTTTCTGAGACCAGAGAGTGAGGGTGCCAAGGATCCCCCCTCCCCCAGTGGGGCTGTTACCCCCACTGCCCCTGTGGTCACCGGGGACCGTCCTGGGACAGGCGGGCAGCCTCAGTGGCATCCTAGGCCAGGGCCCCTTGTTTTCTCACTTTCAAGGAGATTTGGAGATGCATCTTGGACAGAAAAGAGATTATTCACAGATCCCGGAGAGCCTCCTGGACACACAGCTCAGAAGGAGTAGCTTGTTAAGAAAATTCAGGGGATGGAGCCCCAGCCCTGAAGTCAGGAGGACCTGAGTTCAAATCTGACCTGACACTTAACACTTCCAGGCTGTGTGACCCTGGGCAAGTCACTTAACCCCAATTGCCTCAGGAAAAAAAAAAAAAAAAGAAGAAGAAGAAAGAAATAAAATTATTGGATCGGAGGAAGCCCAACCCATTTTGGAAGAGATGAAATGGCGCCACTCTTAGTTCTCAGCTGCAGCTCGTTAAACAAAGATTTTTCCCAGAGGATAAAGCACCTCGAAACACGGGAATTTTCATCTGACCAATCTCAAGAACTCTTGACCATTTTCTCCCCTGGAGCCATGAGCCCGCCCGCCTGCCTGGGTCCCTGGCCCAGAGTGCCAGGACAGGAGCCTGGGCTCAGGGGCCAGGCTTAGGTCAGAGGTCCCCCCAGACCAGGGGCGGGGGGACAGGCGGGGCCGCAGGAAGGCTCCGGGCCTCGCGCTCTGCAGAGAATGGGGAAGGGCTCGGGTGAGCCTCGGAGGAGCCACGGGGCCCATTTACCATCTCCAGCTCCTTGTGGGCGTCCAGGGCCGTGCATTCCCGTTCCGAGCTCTCTTCCACCCTCTTCAGAATATTCTGAGCAGGAGAAAAGATGGAGCCGAGTTAGGACAAAGCGGGACCGCGCGCTACCCTCCCCAACCGCTCCCGCAGGGACCCCTTCAGCTTCTCCTGAGGGGAGGATGGGGGGGGGGGGGGGATCTAGAACAATTGGGCTGCAGAGTCATTTACAGAGCAAACTCGGGGAAGTGAGATGTGGGAGGGAAAGGGGGAGAAAAAGAGACAGAGACAGAGACAGAGAGAGACAGAGAGACAAAGAGAGACAGGGAGATGGAGGGGGGAGACACAGATAATGGAGACATAGCTCAATAGCTGGAGAGATAGAAAAATGGAGAGATAAAGAGATGGAGAGATAAAATGATGGATAAAGAGATAGAAAAATGGATGAATAAATAGATGAAGATAGAACAAAGAGGGGAAGAGAGAGGAGCCAATTGTTTATTTGGGGGACAGAGAGAACTCTCATTTGCGCACATTTCCCTAACAAAAGGAGACAAAGGCACTAATGGGGTTTGGCCAAGGATGTTCCCGAGGCCCCGCCCCACCCCCTCGTTGGCCCTACTGGCAGGCTCCTCCCTGTGGGCTCCTCCATCCCTGACCGAGTTCTCGCCCTTAATTATCTCCTCCCCGGAACCTGCGGATTCCCCAGCCCGGCCTCGTTCCTTCATGGCATCACTGAGAGGCTGGGCCTGGAAGGGACCGCTGGGAACATTTGGTCCGATCCCCCCATCTTACAAATAAGGAAACTGAGGCCCAAATTGGGGGAAACTGAGTCACTAAAAGCCGTAAATTCTGGGATTTGAATCCAGGTCCCGCGATGTCAAAAGAATTGGGAGAGTTCTCTGAAAACAGGGAAGGTTTACTTTTCTGTTTGAGTTCCCTGTGCTTAGCACACAGTAAGTGCTTAATAAATGCTCCATTCCTCCATTCCAAAGCAGCTCCTCTCGCGGGCTCTGCCTCAGTTTCCAAGGCGCTTCATTTTGACCAGAACTTCCCAACGTGAACTTAGTGACTGACATCAAGGCCTTGGACCAGATGGACTCTATGGGCCCTTCTCTGGCTCTCAGGCGAGGACGGCTCCTATGTAAGCTAAGAAAGGAACCGAGCAGACAGAACTTTGAAGTCCCGAGGCCTGGGTTCGAATCCTGCCTTTGAGTCTCTGGGGGAAGCCCCCAAACTTTGCTGAACCTGGAAAATGGATAACTGGACTCCAGGGCTCCCGAGGTCCCCCCAGAGCCACAGCTCTAGTCCTGGGAGGAGAGGGTGCAGCAGCCCCAGCTCCTCGGCTGTTCACAGAGAACAGTTCCGCGGCGAGGGGAAACAGAGGCAGGGCGGAAGGAGGCCAGAGGCTTACCTGCACCAGCAACTTCAGGCGAGTGATCCTCTGGAAGGGCAGAATCAGGAAGGAGGAGAAGGGCAGCCCCTTGCACTTGGGGTCCAGCTCCAGCTGGGAGATCACTTCCCGGAAAGCGGCCTTCTCCTGTCTGGGGGGCAGAGGGCGAATGTCACGTGGGGCTGCTCGGGGACCGAAGGGAACCCCTGCCTTCCAGGAGATCCCGCCTTTCCTCACAACCCTGGTAGGTCCTTTGTCCTCCTCGGGAGAAGTTTCCACTCTGGTGGCTTTCACGGGTGGGGGGGGGGGGGGGGGGGGGGAATGGGAAACCACTTCCAGGGGCTGAGTCCGCTCCCCAGAGCCCGTCACACGTGAACACGGACAGACTCCAGCAGGGGGCGCTGGGCTTGGGGGTGGCGGAGAGCGGGGCTGAGTCCAAGGCCTGAGTCAGAGGCTCCACTAGAGGCCGGCGGGGCAGGAGGCCGCAGGCCTGGGAACAGGGCACTGACTCAGGCCCATGACTAAGAGAGCCCAGCTGCCTGTGCCAGGGGAGGGGCGGCCTCGGAGAGGCTTGCAAGGCCCGCTGGGCCAGGGCCCGGGGCCGCGGCTCTCCCCAGGCTGGCCAAGGTGCCGACCTCAGGGGCCGGGCCGGGAAGGGCCCAGAATGCGAGCGTGCGCCAAGGGCGGACGGGACCTGCCAAGAAGGGGCTTAGACCCACTTCTCTCCCACCACAAGACTTGCTTCTCATCTCATAGCATCAGAGCCCTGGGACCCAGTTCAGGGGCTGGGGCCTTTGTAATGAACATTTTGGGGCCCGTTTCACTATCATCGCTTCGCTTGATAACCTTGAATTTTTTTCCGCAGCAAAAAACCACGATTCGGAGAAGGGCCCTTTAGGTTTTACCCGCCTGGGGGGGTCCGGGACCCGATCAAACACGCTGAAGGAGCCCTGCCTTGGAGGCTCACCCGGAACACAGCAGGAGCTTTTAAAGGTTGGTTGATGGATCCGTCTCCTCTACTTCCCTCACCTTATAGATGAGGAAACTGAGGTCTAGAGCAGGTCAGTGACTGATTCAAGGTCATACATCTGGGAAGTAGTAGATCCAGGGACTGAGCCCCAATTCTCCCAGCATATCTTTACTTTAGGTGGAAATTTTGGTATATAATTAAAAAAAAAATCTTAACCAGTTCTACTTAAAAAAAGGTCATGAGCTCCAGGCTATTTATCCCAAGTCAGTTTGTCAGTGTGTGGACAAGTCTTTCTAGCACTTGTGTATTTTGTTCATGAAAAAAAGCCGGGGGTCTTAGGGGTCTGCAAATTCAATATGAGCAGGAGGCAGGAGAACCGAAATCCGAGGCCATCTTAGGCAGCCTGAGGGGGGCCAAGCTTCAGGAGGGAAGGAGACAGTCAGCCTGGCTCCCCGACCCTGGCCACGTTCCCTCTGGCTGGGGATCCCCAGCCAGAGCCCGGCCAAGGGATGGTGGAGGGCCCAAGACCATTCCGTGTGGGGCCAGCAGGGAGGGAAAGAGACGGCCTAAAAAGGACATAAAGCTGATTTCTATCCCTGGAGGGAGTGTGTGTGGAACGGACCATGAAGTTTCAAAGTTGGAAATACATCTTAAAGACCAGAATCTCTCAGAGAGGGCTGGGCTGTCCTGGGAGGTAGTGATCACATCATCTTTGAAGGTATTCAAGCGCCATGGTGGGATGGCTTGTTCGGGAAGTGGAGTCAGAGCTCTGCTCCAAGCCCGACTTGGGGTCTGCGTTATCTGGGACTTCCACCATCCCTTCCTCTCCCTCACCTATAATAAGATTTCCCATGGG
The DNA here is from genome assembly GCF_902635505.1 of Sarcophilus harrisii. Taxonomy (NCBI): domain Eukaryota; kingdom Metazoa; phylum Chordata; class Mammalia; order Dasyuromorphia; family Dasyuridae; genus Sarcophilus; species Sarcophilus harrisii. The sequence goes on from NC_045429.1 coordinate 456,490,658, forward strand.
GGGCATCCTTCATATGTAGGCCCCCTTCTCTCTTCTGGTATTGCCCCCACCCGGTACTGCCCCCCCCCATCCCACCCCATTATCTGCCTCCAGCCCATCCTCCACCTACCCACCAAAGCCCAGGCCCAACCTCGGCCTCCCCCAGCCCGGATCAAGGAGCTCCAGGGCTCCCCATTGCTCCTGGGATCCCACATACATCCTCGGCTTGCTTGAGTCCTTTCCACGTGCTCCCGGACTTCTTACACCTCCTCCCCAGGATTCTCCCATCCAGAGGCCAGGGCCTGCGCCACCTCCCACCTCCCCACTGTTCTTCCTCTGCTTGGACCACTGCCCTCCCTGACCTTTAAATCCCAGCTCCAATCCCCAATTCAGCGGGAAGCCTCCCGGCCCCTCCTCCCTCCCGGCCCTTCCCTCTATTGGCAATTTTATATATAAATTACTTTCCGTTATAGCCTCAGTGTGAGGCACATAGTAGGTGTTTAATAAACGCTTGTTGACTGACTCACTGACTCCTAGCCGGTGGATGGGGGCGGGTCTCCTCTCTGAGCCCGTATTCCCTAAATGTAAAACAAGAGGTAGGAGGGCCCTGCCCCCCAAAGCTCCAGCTCCCTAGAACCCTGGGGCTACCCTATGATGTGGGTAGGACCCCGCCCCAAAGCCCCCGGGATACATTAGAATCCGTTCCTGTTTCTGCCCTGGGGCTGCGGGCTGGCTGGGGAGCCAGGAAGGCCCGGGCTCCAGCCCCCGCCCCCGCCCCCGCCCCCGCCCCGCCTTGTGCCAGTCCCGGAGAGCACTGGCCAGAAATCGGAAGCCGCCAGAAAAGCTCTGGGCAGCTGAGCGGTGCGGCCGCTCTCAGCCTGCAGGAGGCGCCAGTGCGCCTCAGCCCGCTCTGAGCCCCGCCCCGAGCCCCGCCCCGAGCCCCGCCCCGGCGGCTCCAGCAGCCTCCGCTCCCACAGCCGGGGATCGCGTTTACCCCTCACCGGCCTAAGCCCGTTACAGCTGCTCTGGGTTCCCGGCCCCGCCCCGCGGATTCCTGCCCCGCCCCGCGGATTCCTGCCCCGCCCCGTGGGTTCCAGGCCCCGCCCCGCGGATTCCTGCCCCGCCCCGTGGGTTCCAGGCCCCGCCCCGCGGATTCCCTGATTCTGTCTCGCAGAGGCCAGAGGCCAGAGCGCCGGCGGCTCCGCGTTTGGGTCCAAAAGGCCCAGAGGAAGCCGCTCGTTTCGGAACGGGAACGGGGCGCGTCCGTGCAGAGGCGGCTCCAGGCCGGGCGCGGGGCCTCCCAGGCCCCTCAGGGGAGCTCAGCCGGCAGCGGGCCCCTCCAGCAAGGGCCCGTTTCACCCAGAGACCCGACGGGCCCAAGGGCGGGACGGGCCCAAGGGCGGGACGGGCCGCCGGCGTGACCGGGACGGACAGAGACCAGTCGGGCTCCCCAAGCCGGCCGCGCCCTTGCCTGTTGCCCCCGTTTCTCACTAAGGCGCGGCTCCTGCTCCCGAGGCTGATGGAAAAGTCCAGGCCCAGCTCCGACCTTCAATGCTCCCAGTCTTAAACATCAAAGCTCAGGCGGCCTCCAGCCCAGAGTTCTAGCCGCGGAGCGCCCCGCTCTGGGAGGGTGCCCGGGGGCACCAAGGCTGAACCCCGGGCAGTGCCCTCGGCCCCCAGGAGGCGAAAGGAAAGGAGGAGCTCTGCCGGGCTCAGGCCCGGCCTCCGGACCCTTGCTGAGGCTTTGGACGCTTGGATCACCCTCTCTGCTGGGGGCTTTCTTCCCTGGGTCCCCGGCCCAACTGCTTTTCCCACCTTTCTCATTTTCCTTAGTCTCCTTTGGTGGGCTTCCTCATTCATGTGCCCCCTGGCTATCCTCCAGGCTCCTCTGTCTCTCTGCCTCTCTGATCTGTTATGCCATAGTTCTCTTTTATTGTCCTGACTCAGTTTCCTAAATTGTCCTGCCTCGGTTTCTAATTGTTCTGCTCAACCATCCCTCGCTCCTAATCATGGTGACCCAGATAAGGAGAAAGACCTTCTATCTTAGGCATCATCAGAATGTTGGGTGCCGCTCCCCATTTCATGATCCCAGTTATTAGATGTCCCCATGCCTCCCCTCACCCTGTCAGAACCGGTTAGTCCCGTGTTCCGGCTCTCAGCACCTGTACTCCATCAGTGTCTCTCTGATCTCTCTCTGTCTCTCTGATCCCTGTCTCTGTCTCTGTCTCTCTGGGTTTCTCAGGGGCTACTAAGGCTTTAAAAATCACCCCCTCTCAGAGGATGCCCAATTCTGTCTCTCTAATCTTTCTGTCTCTTTATCTCTGGTCTCTTTCTTTCTTTCTTTCTTCCTTTCTCTCTTCCCCGTCTCTATCTCTATTTCTCTTTCTCTGTCTCCATCTCTGTCTCTTTGTCTTTCCCTCACTCTCTTTTCCCTCTATCTCTCCCCCATCTCACTCTGTCTCTCTCTCTTTTTCTCTGTCTCCATCTCTGTCTGTCCTCCCTCTCTCCCCTGTCTGTCCCTGTCTCTTTCTCTCTTTTCCCTTTTTCTATGACTCTGTCTCTGTCTCTATATTTATATGTTATTTTTATCTCCATTTCTGTCTTTGTCTGTCTCTTTCTTCTCCCTCTGTCTTGATCTCTTTCTTTTCTTTCTCTCTCCCCACTTCTATGTCTGTCTATCTGTTTCTCTCTCTCGCTTTGTTTTTCTCTCTTTGTCTCTGTATCTGTCTCTCTCTCTGTGTCTCTCTGTCACACACACACACACACACACTTGCTTTAAAAGCCAGCTCTCTGGGGTCCCCCCACGGAACTCACAGAAGCTGCTTGTACGCTCTCTCCTGATAGGTCTGGTTGGAGACGTAGGTGATGTAGACAGAAAAGTGATTGGCCGCGTGCTGGTAGACGATGTCGCACACGTCGGAGATGACGATGTTCTCTTCCATGCGTTGCTCCAGCTCCAGGAGGAACCTGAAATCACCGACCAATAGTCCCCAGTTAGGCCGGGACTGTTTCCCCTTCCCTGTCACTATGGTGGAGTCACAGACCCAGGGCTGAGAGGAACCTCGGAGTCCGTCTGATCCAACTCCCTCATTTCAGACTGGGAGCCTGAGGCCTGGCTGGGACCCAGGACAGGAAGTGCACCCTTAGCTCATTCAAACGCCTCATTTTATAGGTGAGGAAACTGAGGCTCAGAGAAATTAATTGACTTGTCCAGAAGCACACCCGCAGGTCCCGGAGGGGGAAGGGAACAAGCACTCATTAAGCACCACTGTGTGTCAGGTGTTGTGCTCAGCTGTTGGAATCTTTACAAAGTGTTAAGCCATTAGAGTTGATAGAGACAATAATTCTCTAATTTGTCATGGTTCAATATGATCGATTTGATCTTGGAAGGAGATATTTTGGGCCAGAACTTGAAACAAGGTACTAAGTACAACTGATGAAAACGATGCTTGTGTTCACACCTTTAGAGAGCTCATAAGTATCTAAGTCCTCAATGGAGTTCATATGTTTGGGAGATTTCAGGGTTTAGATATCCGAATTCACACCTCCCTTGAAGTTCTTAGGGCCAAAGAGCACTCTGGGAGATAACCCAGAATCCTTCTCTCCCCAGAAGGAGGAGTTAACCTTTGGAAGATCATATATATACAGGAAGCTCTTAGAGCTGGAGAGTTACTTGGGAACATTCCCAGAAGTCGGAGAGGAGCACTCTGGGAGGAAGCCTACAGGCCCTATCTCCGAGGCAAGAGAGATGTCATTGCATCTTCTACCTTGGTGCTGGAGTCGGAAGGACAAACCTTCGGATTTGGAGCCATTTGGAGGGAGCTCTTGGAACCAAGCAGAGAGATAGGCCCTGAGCTAACCAGGCTCTATTGAAGGACACAAGAAAAGATCTGCACTTTTATCACCTGGCTGTGTTTCGGAAAAAGACACCACATCAGAGGACTAACTAGAGTCCATACCCTATCTGCCATCTTACTCTTGGCCAAGTCACTTACATTCTTTGGACTTTAGTTTCCTCATCTAGAAAATGAGGGAGTCCAACTAGAATGATCTCTCTAATCCCTTCCATAGTTTTAGATCTAAAATCATCTGTGTAGGGAACTCTTGGTCTGGAAACTCTCTTGACTCAGCACTTCACAATATAATCCCGTTTGATGGTAGGATCATGGAACTGTAGCTTTAGAGCTCCCGGGCTCTCCAGTCTTCCTCCTCTTTTAACAGATGAGGAAACCGAGGCCCCCAATGGTACCGTGGAGCAGAGCTCGGGGTTTCACCTCTTTCCATCGTTGCATAATGTGTCCTGGCCATCCAGTGCCGGCTTATGGCAGTTTCCTTCCCCCTACTTGCTCTTAGAAGAATCAGATGAAAAACAGCAAATTTTGCTTTGCAATCACTTCTGGCCCAGAGACCCACGATCGAGCGGCTGATAAGTGGATGAGGCAGGATTTGAACTCCCATCCCCGGATCCAAGAACCAGCCCAGACAGAGCTGGGAATTCTTAGCAACTTAAAGGCTTAAATGTGGCGGGACCAGAACTGATTTAGGAGTGGGGGCATCTCCCTCAGACTCAATTTCCCGGCTGTGTGCTCCTGGCCAGCTCGTTTCTCTCTGATGCTTATTTTTCCCATCTGTAAAATGGAGATAATAATCGCGGGTACCTGCCGGGGCCGTGGTGACGACCGGCTGAGAGAACACACGTACGAGACGTGGTCGACACGGAATGTCAGCTGCTATTTTTGCTAATGCGGCCCCGGGAACCGGAGGCTGCTCATCGTGAGCCTCCCTCTCCCCCTCCCCCCGCTGACAGGTCCCATCAAGGAGAAAGCTGGGAATGCAACTATCGGGAAGGAGGCCACGGAAAAGAGGATTCTGTTGTCCTGGGGACTAATCACTGGGGGGCTGCGGGGAATTTTTGCCTCCCCGGGAAGTTGCTAATCACAGTTTTTTGTTCTTTCCTCTGTCAGCCTCTCCTTCCCCCCCCCCCCCCCACCTCTCAAGATGCAGCAAAAGTTAAAACAATCCACAGCGTGAAAACGAGCCAGAAGGCGCATTTAGAAAATCAGGCCCCATGGAAAATACGATTGAATATCTAAGACAATGAATAAAAGACGGGCTCCCTTAGTGCCCGTGGTTGCCCAAGTTGGACGGAGGTAGGATACAATGGGAGGGGTGGGGTGGGGAAGGACTGGGCGTCAGGAGAACTGCTTAGAATCCTGGTTGTGCTATTTGTAACCTGCGTGACTTTGGACAAGTCACTTCCTGCCGTGGGCCTCCACTTTCCCACCTGCAAAATGGAGGAGTTGGATTGGGTGATCCCAAGCATCCTTTTCTGTTCTAATGAACTTTTTCTCTCTGGAGTCTCAGTTTCCCCTTCTGTAAAAGCAAAGATATTGAACTAGAAGACCTAGATCCTTTCCCATTCTAGAGCTATGACCAGAGGTTCCGTGCCGCTTCTTCCCTCTGGGCCTCAGTTTCCCCATCTGTAAAAATAACAGTGTTAGAAAAGATGATCTCTGAAATCCCTCCCGTCTCTAAATCTGTGCACACGTGAATCTAACGAACCTGACGGCGGCTCCTTCACACTCTCCTATTTGCTTTCCAGCTTCTCCTCTTACACACACACAAGGGTACACACAAGCTTTATATCATATCTACACACTAGTAGTAAGGCATTGTATATATATGTTTGGGTATATATGTAACGGTCACACATGTAGAGGCCATTGGGTGGGAAGCAGAAACATGAAAGCCCCCTCAATCAGCCTCCTTAAAAGCACCTTGGAGGGGCAGCTGGGTGGTGCAGTGGATAGCGCACCATCCCTGAAGTCAGGAGGACCTGAGTTCAAATCTGGCCTCAGATACTTAACATTCCCTAGCTGTGTGACCCTAGGCAAGTCACTTAACTCCAATTGCCTCAGCAAAAAAATAAAAACATAAAAAAAAAGCACCTCTTGGCAGGGGGGGCAGCTGCCTAAGAGCAGACTGGAGCAGAGGAACCCCTCCCCTACCAGGTTGCCAGCCTCCGTGGAGGCCGAGTGATCTGATAGCTGGATGGGTGTCTTGGTTAAGGACTATGCTCCCAACTCTGAAGTTCTCCGATTCCCTGAATTCCCAGCTCTGCCGTTTGCTACATGGTGACCTTGAAAAGATCACCTAAACACACCAGCCTCAGTTTCCTCAACTGTTAAAATGGAGGTGATAATTCTTAGCACTGGTTCCTTTGCATCGATGGAGAGAAAGCACTTTGGAGAGCTTTTCTAGGCCAGAACTTCAGATTTCATTAGTACAGGGAACTCCCAATGAGAAAACTCCCTTCATTTTTCTTTTTTTTTTTTTGGCTAAAGGAATTGGGGTTAAGTGACTTGGCCAGGGTCACACAGCTAGGAAGTGTTAAGTGTCTGAGGTCAGATTTGAACTCGGGTCCTCCCGACTTCAGGGCTGGGGCTCTATCCACTGCACCAAAGCATGAGCATTTCTTAAATGAGTGGCCTAATGCCCTGAGAAGCGGGATCGGGCAGTGCCAGCCAGGCAGAAAGCGCCACAGATGGGACTCGCCTCCAAATCTTTCCCACTAGGAGGTCAGCTCTATCCCTTATTCCCGAGGACTTCTCAGGGATAACAATGAAGAAGGATTAATTTTCCATCCCTTGCCCGGATGGCAAAATGGAAATTTTTTTTTTTTAAACATTCGCTTTTGCAATTTCGATTTTAAATCCCCAGTTCTCTCCTTCATCGGGCCTCGCGCCCACTCACCGTGAAGGCAAACGGCAGCACCCCCTTCCCGAGAAGTCATGCCAAACCTAGTTCCATATTAATGAAGGACAGATCTTAGAGAGTTGCATAAATGTGCGCCGTGCCCTGCCTCAGACACTGGGTGACTGACTTTACCTCTATTTTCCTGGTCTGTAAAATGGGCATAATTCTAGTACCTATGGGCCAAGGACCCCACAGGCAGCTGAGATGCCGTCCCAGACCAGGGCCCATTTGACTCTGGTCTGTTTAGATCAAATAAAGGCATCTAATAGCGATTTGCCTACAAGAAGCTAAAAATGGGGAAGGGGGAGGGGAAAGGGCGTGATGTAACTGACACAGGGCCGATCCGTGACTGGGGCCCATGAGCGGTGATGGAAGAGCCCAAGAGCCTGTTTGATAAATGTCATTCGAAGATGAAGCAATCGGGGATTTTGTCACGTGGCCCCGGCAGTCCCCGACTCTGCCCGCAGGGCTCGGCTCTAACCCAGATCCAGTGTGTCACGGAACCACGTGACCGCTTTCTCTTGTACCACCCAACACGGCCCCCAGGGCCCTCTCAGGGCAAACGCAGGCTGGCCGACCGGCCGATCTCCACTGTGTTTTGGGGGAATCGGGGTTGGGTTGGTGGCAACTACGCCCATGACCTCATTCTCCCAGGGAGGAGCGGAAGGGCTCAGAGAGGAAACACAACTAGTCAATGACAGAATCGACCCTTGCACCAAGGTCTTCAGACTTGAAACCGAGGGTCCTTCCTGCTGGGTTGTGTGGTCTTTCAAGGCTGGGAGTCTTAAGTCGTCTGCCCCTCTCTCCTTCTCATAGGCAATTATTGCCGTGGAACTCCCAGGGTGGAAACGACCTTTCCCAACCTAAGTAAGATCAGCCTTTTCTCTGTAATATATTCTTTTAGAAATTGGCATAGGGGCTGCCAGGTGGCGCTAGGATAGATAGAGCACCTCTAGACGTGAGCTAAGACACTTAACGCTTATTAGCTGTGTGATCTTGGGCAAGTCACTTCACCCCCAGCTGCTGCAACAATAAATAAATAAACGATTGTAATGGAAAGAAAGACTGCTTTTCCCATCCAAGTTCAAGCCCCACTTAGGACTCTTTGGGGTCCGTGGGGCCCAGAGTAAGGACCCCACTCGGAGAGAGGCTGAGACTGCTCGGTCCCACACCTCCCAGGTCTCCCTGACTCCGAGACCAGCCCCATCTCTACGACTGCTCCCTGCCTCCACCTGGCACCCAGCAAGTGCTCAAGCGTTGCTCGTTAAACGCCCGGGTGGGCTGGAGACGCGGCGGGACGCCCGGGACTTACCGCTCGCTGACAGCCATGACGTCCAGGACGTTGGAGAAGAGGATGTGGGACTCGGAGGGATGCAGGATCTTCTTCAGGCGCTCGTTGTCCATGAAGTGAGACACCAGCAGGCTCAAGCTCTTGTAGTACGAGGCCTCGGAAGTGACCAGCTCGAACATGGCCTAGGTGGGGGATACAAAGAAAGGACAAAGTCACGGCCGGGGCCCAGGGAGAGACGCTCTCCGTGCCCCTCGACGGCCCCTCACCTGTGCTTGTGAGCGGCCATGCTCACTCAGCTTGGCCCCCAGATGAAAGGGGGAATCAGGGGGAAGGAGCAAACACTTCTCAGGATTCACGGCAGCCCACAGTCAGCAGGCACCCACAGTCACAGTGGGCGGCCAGGGAGGCAACAACGCCCCCTCCCTGGGCCTGAATGACCACGTACTGACGCGTGACACACAACAGTGTCATGTTCACAGAGGCCCCGGCCAGCTCGGAGCTGCTGGGATCCTTAGGAATTAACACAACTAAATTTAAACTCTGGCATCCGAGCAGGGAAGGCCTTCAGAAGCACTTGGGGAGCTCCCGCATCCTGCAGGACAAGGGCCCTCCGGCCTCTTCCTAAAGCCCCCCAGCAGTGGGATGCACGATCTCAGGCAGCTTCCCTCCTGTGCTTGCCCACGGCACTGACCCTCAGCCAGGATTTCCTCCCTACCAGCAGCCACGATCCCCCTTTTGAAGTTTCATCCCCTCCCTCACCCTTTTGCTGACCTTGCTTTTTTCTGTCCGGGGTCATCCCATCCTTCCAGCCTGTCTGTGTTCCTGACCTCGGGGTCATCCTGACCCTGTTCTCTTCCCCACTCTGCCCACCAACGGTCAAGTCTGATAACTCCATCTCCTTCACCTCCAGATCTTTAATTTGTCCCTTTTTTCACTCATGAAACTCATCCTTCCTTGGCCGGCTCATAGCAGATGCTCCCCATGGGGTTACGCCGCCCAAGGGACTCCTCAGGGGAGGCGGGTGCAGCTTCTGGTTCCTCGGCTCCCTACAGTGGCTACTTAGGGCCTGGCCAAGACTTGGCCTCCAGGGGTAGGACCAGGATGGGGAGAAAGGTAGAGGAAGAGGACGGATGCTCCCCACCTTCCCTCACTTCTCGTCCCTGTGTATGGGGGAGGCAGTTGGGGTTATGAGTTGCCCAAGGTCACACAGCTAGGAAGTGTTAAGTGTCTCAGCTGGATTTGAACTCAGGTCCTCCCTCCTCTATCCACTGGGCCAGTTAGCTGACCCCCCCCCCCCCCCCCCCCCCCCACTTCTCTTCATTGTCCCTCCCTTGTCTCTCAAATTCCTTCCACTCAAGTCTCTGCCCCACAGCCGGAGATGGAGTGGCCCCAGTCGCCCTCAAAGGCTCCTGGAACTACAGCTGGAAATTCAGCTTCACTTCAGCTCATCCCTGTTTATAATTAATACTTGATCTGGGGCTCAAGGAAAGGGACTGGGCCAGGCCACACTCCTCTGCGCTGGGCCCTGGGAACGCAACCAGGAAAAGCAGGAGTTCCTGATCTGGGGAGTTTAGGACAAATAAAGGGGATCTGGAAAGGCGGGAGGGCCTCTGGGGGGCATCTCCTTCACTCCCAGAAGTCCGGACCAAACCGGTCTGAAAGGAGGTTTTTACCTTTCACCTTTACCTTTGGTTTTGCCCCTCCCTCCCCCCCACTTCTGTCTAGCAGAACTTATTAGCTGTGAAAGACTCAGGAATGTCAAAGCACCCAGTATGTGTTTTAGGGGCAAGAAATCGGGGATCTGGGTCCTCCTGGGCCCGGGAGGGGGCCGCCCTAGAGGGCCAGCAGAGAGGGAAGCAGATGGACCTAAAGGAGAGGGGGGAGCTAGGGGGCTGACCCAGCACCTGGGGAGAGTCCTGGGGCTCCAACCTCATGGGGAGCCCAGGGAACCAGGCCCAGGGAGGGAGGCTCAGCTCAGAGGTGGGATGGGAACTTCCACTGCTCGGCTCTCAGGGTCTGACCAGTCACAGACTCTGGAGGGAAAGTCTGCATTACAAATGCCACTCTTCCCTTTCTTGAGAATCAGCATAGAATTTACCCTTTTCCAGTCCTGTTGCCCCCTTTCCCAGCCCTGATGGGGTGAACAGACCCCAGCAAAAGACCCAGATTCCTGATAGCAGGTGGACCAGGAGGAAGGACATTAAAAATGAATTCCATTGGAGAAGCTGAAGCTACCCCTAAGGCAATTTATCTTGTCCTTAAAAGTGGGCCCTTTTATTGTCCTCGGGCCTTTGTTACAGGGGCCAAGGTGGAATTCTTGGTGAATTCTTTGCACTGACAAAATTATCTCGATTCCATAATTTTGGTTCCCATTCCGAAGGCCGAGCCATACATGGCAACGCTGAGGTTATTTTTCTTCCATAAAAGAGCCTCCTGGTATCCACTTCTTCACTCATTTCTTTTAGGAACTTAGCCACTTATCAAGCATCACAACATAATTCTAACCCTAAATTCACGCAGCTTCATTAGGAACTGCCCGCCTTATGGCAGCAAGTTCCTAGGAACTCTGTCTTATGGCGCTTTTCTTCTTCTTATGGCTGAAGGGAAAATTTGATCTTTCTTCAAAAGGAAAATTATAAATTAACCAACTATGGGATCAGGTTCCTATTTCCCCTGCCTTTCCTCACTGGCAAATAGTTTCCAGGATATGGGGAGCAGGAGCAATTCTGGGAGAGTGCAGAGCAGACAGACTCAGCCCTTATCTACCCTAAATGTCTCCCAACTCTAACCCTAACCCAGCTCAGAGTCAGTAAAAGAAATGTCTTTGTTTAAATTTGAATCTCTGTGTTGCTTCCCCATGCTCTGTGGTTTTTGATAATGCAAGATCCATTCTCAGCCAATGAGGATGAGCCTGGGGAGTGTGTGTGTGTGTGGGGGGGTGTTAATGTTGCATCAGGGAACCTATATATTGCACTTCTGCCTGCACTCAGGGCCCTCACTGGCAGCCCTCCCTATGGTGAGAGAGAGGGCCGCTGCTCATGAGAACCGAGTAAACTTTCTCCTGGCATCCTGAGAGCTCTCCGAGCTTCATTGGCCGAGTACTGCATAAGGAACTTGGCTGCTTTATACTGTCACTAGTTCATTAGGAACTTAGCCCACCTTATGGCGTCTCCCCCCCTCGATAATGAGTTCCACTAGGGAACTTGGCCTGTGCCTTTCCCCTCGGTAATGGTTAAAGTCCCTTTAGAACTAGCCTGTGAAGTCCAGGTTAGCCCCCTGGAGGCCCTAGAATCAGCCGGAGTCAGGATAAGCAAAAGTCCTTGATCTTTAGGGGGACAAGTGAAGGGGATGGAGGAAGCTGCCACAAACTCTCCACCACCTCCCTTCTTGTCGTCATCCTCCAAAGTGACCCTGGCTAGTCTTACTCCATCCTCTAATCCCTCCCACAATTCTCTGTATACACCAATCATCGAGCCAGCACATAAGAGTGGGAAGGGCCATTTTCCAAGCATATGCTAACAGAGTATTGCCCAATCAGTAATTAGCCTTAAGTGCCCGGTTGTCTGACTGCAATGCACCTCCTCAGAGTTTCAGCCCTTCACACTAGCCCACTGCCAACAATATAAAAAAACAAATCTTGCTTCTTGCTTTGGGGATAGGCTAAAGGTACAAATTCCTGTGAGACCCCACTGGCCTGAAACCCCACTATATTGGGGGGGATTTAACCCCTGGGCTCCAGCATCACCACTTCTGTTTGCAAATCATCTTCCCCCTTAGCTATAAGCTTCTCGATTGAGGACAGGGATTCTTTCTTTTTTCTTATTTGGGTCTCTACTTTAGTAGCATTTAATAAATATTTATTGACTATTTCAAAGGTTACTGACAAGGTCTGAACCCATCACATTTTGGGGTTTTTCCCCTAAACTGCAGCCTGCAATTTGCCACATCCTCAGTTTTACGTCATCAAGAGCAGCTAAAACTCTCTCAGTATATTTTGCTTATCTCAGGTTTCAAGTCCCTCCTCACCACACTGATTGTGATCCTGTACTACAAGGGGATCAGTCTCCTTGATAAAAAACAAAAAACAAAAAACAAAAAAAAAAAAAAAACACACCAAAGCACGAATAACATGTTGACCTTCATCTACTGTCATCATGACGACCCCCACAGACACCACCACCATTCTCTTCCTTCTTGGACCCTCCTCTTTCCCCCAGATAGGTCTTAAAAAGCACTTTGTGTTGGGCTGTTTTCCTCCATAGGCTCTCGAAACACTGTGCTCAGGGCCCCGGCTCATTGCCTCTCGTGTCGGCTCTGCAGGCTTGGGTCTTTTGTCCTAGCCATTCAAAAATCTGAGGAGACCAAAAAGCTCCCGATGCATCTACATTTGTGAAAGAGAAGTAAGTAGAAAATGGTTTCCCTGCCTTCCAGATTCTGAGAAGAGATGTCAGCGTGAGAAAGTGAAAGGATAGATAGGAAACTGTGAACTGAAATTCTAGAGGGGAGATGGGCTCCTGAGGGGTGAGAATGAACTTCAGAGGAACAGGCTTTGAAGCCCCAGCCATACCCCTTGCTACCCGTGTGACCTTGGACAAGTCCTTAGCCATTGAAATTCCTCATTTGTAAAATGCTCGGATGTGGAGAGTCCTCTGGAGTGAATTCACAGGCTCAAACCATCTCCAGGTCAAGGGGCGAAGCTGTACTATGACACTTTAATAAGTGGGCAAAGTTCCTAATGGACTCACAATTAAAAAGAGGGAAGATGGGACTTTCTGTGGGTAAGGAGCCAAGATGTGCTAAGTGCTAATTGTGTGCATCAGGTGGAGTCCCGGCCATCGTGTTTATACCAGATGGCCCTGGGAGTCGCCATCTATCCTTGCACTCCAGATTGTACCTGGTAATTATGGGCATCAGTGCAGGGTAGCTCTCTCTGGGGTAGAGTGTGCAGCAAGAACCCTACGGCTCCCTGGCCTTGGGAGTGCCACAAACAGTGCTGCTGTCAGATAACCTGTCGGTTTACAATCTGAGCCCTAGAATTCAACACCTCTCAACAAAGACCATTCCTCAATTCTGTCTTATCTAAGCCCTAAAATTTACATCCCAGGGATTTGAAGCACCTGATCTTTCTATCTTTTTCCTATAAATGTATCTTGCTGCCAGGTTCTTTGCGAAATTCTTTCGGAACTTAGCAGCGTCAGCAATCTTTGCCCTTTCGCTCAGAGACAAACTGAGCTTGCGAACTCTTCGCCATTCCTGTGACACTGCCCTGGGGACCCTGACATTGCTGAAGTGTCTCAACATGTCCAGATATCTCCACAAGGTCAGCTCGTTCCTCACTTTGGGCCACTGGTTTGCTACCAGGGACATGGTATTTTGCTAAAGTCCATTTCACGCCATCATTGGCATGGGACTCAACGGTCTCTAAGGTCCTTTCCAGCTTGAAATCTATGATCTTATAATAAGAACGACCTGGAAAAAAAAAAAAAAAAAGAAATATCTGAAGATACAAGGAGAAGCAATTTTGTTGAGGAAAAATGAGCAAAGGGACCAATGTGGACGCACAGGGAACTCACCATATTGAGTTCTTCAAAGATTTGTACAGAAGATAAAAGCAAAGGCAGGTGATCATGAGAATGAACACTCCCCTCCCACCCACCCCCAAATAGCACGTTCTTATAAAAATACCATTAGGAATATTAACACTCTTAATGGGAATGAAGGCTAAGAAAAAAAGTATTTTCAGTCACCCAAGGGGAAGGCCCAAGAAAAGGTATTCTTAGAAAAAGCTGGACTTTGACAACTAATTCCACCCGGAGAGAATAGCTGCTGGACTCTGTTTTGTTTCTCTTTGCCCTTTCAAGGAGAACGATCTTTGTGCTAGAAAAGACAGAAGAAAATCGGCTCAAACCCAAGATAAGGAAGGAGATAGTAAGGAGCTCCTGGCTGCTTGTCAGCATTCAAGTCACTTGACTTGACAAGCTGCCTCCCAGGATCCTGGCTGGACGAGAGTGACTGCTATCAACGATCTCTGAAAGACCCGTTGGAGGAGGGGAAAAGTAAGTCTGAACTGAAGAAGGGCAAATGTTTGCCTGATTTTCAATAAAGGGGAAAAAATGGAGCGTTGGACAATGAGCTTGACCACAGGGCCTGGCAAAATTCTAGCAGGTATTACTCAAGGTATTATTCTAGTAAACATCTAGAAAAGGAAGCAGTCAACATGAAGTATGGGATGATTTATTAATCCAGTCAGTCAATCAATTAACAAGTACTAGAGCCTTCTCCTTCCCCTCACCTTCGCCTATTGTTATCCATCTTGTATGTACTTAGTTGTTTACTTGTGGTCTCCACCATCACAATATAATCTCCCTCAAGGGAGGCTCAGTGTCCCACCCCCTCTCCTTGGTATTCTGAGAGTTTAGCATAACAAATGTGTCCTTCACAATTCCAGGAATGGAAATACAAGTACAAAGAATGAAATAATCTCTCTTCACAAAGGATTCTAATGGGGGAGAGTAGGAACAAGAAGTAAAAATACAATTATTCCTTCCACATCACAGGGAATAGGGACACAGAGCTTCCATGATCTGGAAAATGCACATAAAACTTTATGACCTTCCCTTCATGCTAGACTAGTCTGAATTGTTATGATATTAAATATAAAATATGTTGTTATTAGACAATACCACTCATATATTTTATGCACTTGTGAGTTTCTAAACTTTTCCTTCCTCATCTACCGGCCTTCATGTATCATCTGCAGCTTCTGCAAAACTCACACAAAAAAAATTCTCTTTTAATTTCTTATGCCAACCTGTGATACACTGAAACTGCACTGGGGAAAAGTGTGATGAAGAAGAGATAACTGAATATAGGGAATAGTGACATACAAGATCGTTGAGAGGGAGGGCACTGACTTTTGGGGAGAGGTGGATTAGAAAAGGTCCTTCAGAAGATGGTGCCGGATATGTATGTTAATGGGAGAGGATTCTATAAAGGGGAAGGAGGAAGTGTCTTTCAGAAATGTGAGATGATCAGTATAAATGAATCAAGATGGGAGACGAGAACAGAATCCATAGAGGAGACAATTCCCAGAAGAAGTGGCTAGACTAACCTTCTTTCTTTTCATGACAGTGATACTAAACTCTCTGGTTGGTAAACCAATCAATAGGCATTTATCAACAGTGCTTACTGCTTGCTGTGTGCAGGGCCTTTTTTTTTTCAGGGCATTTTAAAAAAAGTATTATGGATCTAAAGAAAAAGCCAAAATAGTCCCTGCCCTCAAGGAGTTCATATTCAAATGGAGGAGACAACATATAAATAAATCAGAATACAATATGACTTAATTTTAAAGAAATATCCACAAAGACCTTTGTACTATGATGTAGATAAGATGGAGGAACAGAGGCAAATTGATGCAAATTGATAGTGGGCTCTGTGTAGGGTCTCACAGTTTAACACATTGCATTTAACACATTAACACAGTTCAACATTGAAAAGCTGGCAAGCGGACAAAGGAGATGCAGAACCAAGAAGGCAAAAGGCCTGATTCCATGCCCTGTGGAAACAAGTTAATGGAACAGTTCACACACAAGCAGGGTTAGTGGGGTGAAGGGAGAATGAGCATCTCATCTGAGCTGATTCAAGGAGAAAAATATAAATACACACACACAGTTGAACTTAGATATTCATCTTACCAACAGGAATGTAGAAGAAAAAGTAGATATAAGAAAGGCAAGGGACAACAAGGAGGGTAAAGTAAGGTCAGAAGCAATGGTCAGAAGATAGATTCTTATGGAGGGGACAGGGTTAGAAAAATTGAAGGATAAATATAAGACAATGGGCTAGAGGAAAATACTTAATCATAATGCTATGAATGTGAATGGAATGTACTCGCTCATAAAATGAAAGAGGACACACACTAGAGACAAAAAAATATACAGAGAGTTAAAATAAAGGATTGGAACAAAATCAAGTATACTTCAGTTGAAATAAAAAAGGCAGGGATGACAATCATGATCTTAAGGAAAGCAAAAGGAAAAACAGATCTAATTAAAAGAGATAAACAAAGAAATTATATTTTTACCAAATGGTACCATAGAAAATTAACTAATATCAATATGAAAATGTATGTACCAAATGGCAAACCATCCAAATTCTTAAAAGTTAAATGAATTATAAGTGGAAATAAATGGAAAAACTAATCAGTGAGGGGACTTCAATTTACTCCTCTTAGATCTGATTATAAAATAGAGGAAATTAAGGAGATGAATAGAATTTTAGAAAAGTTAGCTAGTATAGACCTCTGGAGAATATTGAATAAGAATAGGAAGGAACATAGCATTTTTTTCAGCTGTGCATAGAACCTTTACAAAAACTGAGTATGTATTGAAACATATCAAAAATAAACACAGAAAAGCAGAACTATTAAATGTATTTTTTACCATAATGCGATAAAAATTAGGTTCAATCAAAAGCTTTTGAAGCATAGATGAAATATTAATGTGAAACTAAATAATCCTAAAAATGGGTAAATCAAAGAAACAATAACTTAATTAAAAATGACAACAATAAGATGACATACCAAAATCTGTGGGATGCACCCAAAGTAGTCCTTAGAAAAAACTGTATATCTCTAAGTACTTATATCAGTAAAAAGAGAGAAAAGAGATAGTGAGGTGATACAGTAGATAAAGTACTAGCCCTGGAGTCAAGAGGAGCAGAGTTCAAATTTGATCTCAGATAATTACCAATTACTAATTGATCCCAGACAAGTCACTTAAACCTGATTGCATCCCCAAAAGTAAAAATTAAAAAAAGAGAGAAAGAGAAAATCAAACAATTGGGCAAAAGCTAGGAAACGCCCCCCCAAAATTAAAAGGCTCAATTAAGTATCAAAACAGAAATCCTAAAAGTCAAAGGACAAATTAACAAAAATTAACAAATTAATCCCCCCCCCCCAATAAACTTAATACAAGGAGGGTTTTTTTTTCCTGGGGGTTGAGGGGGTGGGGGAATGAGGAAAATTAGTCATTGGCTAATTTGATTCTTTTAAAAATAAAAAGGCCAAATTAGTATTATCAAAAATGAAAAAAAAAAGTAAATTCACTACCAATGAAGAAGAAAATAAAAACAATTATTAGGAGCTATTTTGCTCAGTGATTATTGGATTAATATTTATGAAAATATAAATTGTTCAGATTAAGAGAACAGGAAATAGAATACTTAACTATTTTAGAAAAAGAAATTGAACAAGCCATAAACGAACCCATGAAAAAAAAACCCCAGATGATGGTGGTGAACCCCAAAACTATCCCCTTTAATCTGTAAAAGAAGGGTGACTCAGGCTCTCAAGTTCTCCCCTGGGAAAAGCATATTTTTCTCAGACAACACCCTCTCCAAGTTAAGCTAAGTACTCTCTTTTCAACTGGAAATCTAAGCCCCAGGGATTGACAACATTGAAGGAATCTCATTCAATTTTGAATGGAAGTCCGAGCCTCAGACTGCTAATAAAAGACAATTCTGAACCTCAAATCTTTGCAGAAGTCTGAAACAGGAATTGGCTTTGCCAAGGAAGAGCTCTGCCTGGCAAGGCTACCTGCCAGGACTTTTGTCCACTGTGAAGATATTCTCTTCTCAGTGTTAACCTTTGTTATCTCCCTAACAGGACCTTTTACCCACTAAGAAGTCGGTCTTCCTAGCAAAGCTAGCTTCTCAGTGCCAGTAAAAAATCCCTTTTTGCCACTAACAGATTTTTGGTTTGCAAATTCTTTCTCATTGGACCTGGGCCGACCAGAAGGGATTCCCCACCCCAATTCTTGCACCATTAGCCTCATCATTCGAACCTCATCACTAAGACCAAATAGATTTATAAGCAAATCTACCAAACATTTAAGGAATAATTTAATTCAAGAGAAATGCTAGCTATAGCAATAAGGGAAAAAAATTGAAGGAATAAGCATAGGTAACGAAGAAACAAAAATTATCACTTTTTGCCAATGATACAATGGTTTGCCCAAAGAACCCTAGAAACTCAACAAAAAATCTCACACAAATCATCATTTCTGTATGTTACCAACAAAACCCAGCAAGAAAAGCTAGAAAAATAAATTCCATTAAAAAATAACTATGGACTCCCTGAAGTCAGGAGGACCCGAGTTCAAAACTGACCTCAGACACTTAACACTTCCTAACTGTGTGACCCTGGGCAAATCACTTCACCCCAATTGCCTCAGCAAAACAAACAAACAAATAAATAATAATTATTGATAGTACCAGACTTGGAAGTCTATCTGCCAAGAAATGTACACAGGAACTATATGAATCCAATTATAGGACAAGTTTCACAAATGACAGAACCAAATAACAAGAGAAATATGAATTGCTCATTGATAGGCTATGCTAATACAATAAAAATGGCGATACTATCTAAACTAACTTACTTATATGAGTAGTTAAGTGGCACAGTGGATAGAATGCTAAACTGGAGTCAGGAATGCTAAACTGCATTCAAATCCAGCCTCAGACACTTACTAGCTGTATGATCTTGGTCAAGCTGTTTAAACCCTTTTTGCCTCAGTTTCCTCTTCTGTAAAATGAGCTGGAGAAAGAAATGGCAAATCACTCCAGCATCTCTGCTAAGAAAACCTCAAGTGGGTCATGGAGAATCAGACACAACTGCAAACAACTAAACGACAATTAGTGCCGAAAGAATCAACCAAAAAATTACTTTATAGAATTAGAAAAAAATAACGAAATTCAATGCCAAGAATGTAAAGAAAATTATTGAAAGAAAACAGGAAGGAAGGGGCCCAAGCATTAATTGATTTCAAATTATATTACAAAGCTACAATCATCAAAACAATTTGGTATTGGGAAAGAAATATAGTTGTTGATAAGTGGAACAGATTGGGTATATGTTATATAGAAGCGAATGAGCACACAGTAACCTAGTGTTTGATAAACCTAAAGATTCCAGCTATTAGAGCAAGAACTCACTAGCTGACAAAAACTGATGGCAGAAACAAGGTCAAACCAGTATCTCACACCATATACCAAAATAAGCTCAAAACATAAAGGGTGATATAAGTAAATTCAATGAGACGATTCAGGCCAGGTCCAATGGATTTGTGATGGAAAGAGCCATCTGCATTCAGAGAGAGGACTGTCGGGACTGAATCACAATATGGGATTTTCATCTTTTTTGTTGCTGTTTGCTTGCTTTTTGTTTTCTTTCTCATTTTTGATCTAATTTTTCTTGTGTAGCATGATAAATACGGAAATATGTATAGAAGAATTACACATGTTTACCATATATTGGATTGCTTGCTGTCTAGGGAAGAGGGTGAGAGAAAGGAGGGAGAAAATTTTGGAAAAAAGGTTTTGCAAGGGTGAATGTTGAAAACTATCTTTGCATCTCTTTTGAAAAATTAAAAAAAAACTATTATTGTTTTTTAATGACACAGAGGTTCATAGGAGATAAAATGGGTAATTGGGTTTGTATAAAATGAAAACCATTTTTGCACAAACAAAGCCAATGTAGCTAAAATTAGAAGAAAAGTGGGAAACTGAGAAAATATCTTTGCAACAGATTTCTCTGATCAAGGTCTCATTTCTGAAATATATAAGTAATTAAGTCAAATTTACAAAAGTAAGAACCATTTCCCAATTGACAATTAGGGAAAGTATTTGAATAGGCAGTTTTGAGAGGAGAAAACCAAATCAATACCTATAAGAAAAAATGCTTTAAATCACCAATAATTTTTTGTTGTTCAAATATGTTTAATTCTTCATGACTCTATTTTGAATTTTCTTAGCAAAGATACTCAAATGATTTGTATTTTCTTCTTCAGATCATTTTACAAATGAGGAACTGAGACAAACAGGGTTGAGTGATTTGCTCAGGTCACATAGCTAGTAAGTGTCTGAAGCTAGATTTGAACTCGGGAAGATGAGTCTTCCCGACTCTAATCCTGGCACTCCATCTAATGCCATCTAGTTGTTCTCACTAATAATTAGAGAATACAAATTCAAACAACTTTAAGGTACCATTTCACACCCATCAAATTAGCTTAAAAATGGCAAATGTTGGAGGGCATGTGGGAAAACAAATTCACTACTACATACAGATAAATGTGAGAGAAGACTGGGTCTGACTGGGGAGAAGAGAGATTTGATGCACATTAATGTGCATTTTGTACATTAAGCAATAAAAATGTACAAACCATAATATTTGTGTGTGTGTGTGTGTGTGTGTGTGTGTATACACACACACACAAATAATTGATATAAAAATCTATGTGGCCTAGGGTTGAAAAAATGTACAAAATATATTGGAACTTTTCTAAAAATATTCTCTTGTGAAAATATTATTTTAAAGTGGCTTTTCTCTCTTTAACTGCAACCTTTGTCCTAACCTACAATATCTAAAAAGCTAAGCAGGATACCAGGGAAAATAGGTAAAGAAGAAAAAAAACCCTGAAAATAAATGACCCATAGAGGACATAGGATACAAATTTGGAACTGGAAGGAACAGCTGATCCAACTTCTCTATTTTCAGATGAAGAAACTGAGATCTAGAAAAGTATACTGACTTATCTCAAGTCACAGAGGAGATAAGTGTCACAATCAAGATTTGAATCCAGGGCCTTTGACCCCAAGCCCTATGCCCTTCCATAGCTCTGGGCTGCTGTCCATATGCTGGCTCCTTTATATTTCTCTTCTAGAAGAGAATATGGAGGCAAAGACCCTTCTCCTCTGCCCTGTAGTCAAATGGTGAGATACAAGACTTGGGCCATGATTTAAGACTTGGGCCATGTCTCCATGGTGGTGGCTCAGGGTTGAGAATGCAGTAGCACATCAGCCCTGACTCTACCCTTCATGTTAATTCTGTTCAATCAAAAATCATTTATTATTACTGTGCTAGGTAGGACCTAAAGAGAAAAAAACCAAATTTTAACAGCTCCTGCCCTCAAGGAACTTACACTCTATTTGGGGTGGTCATCGAATATTTACTATTTCCTCTCTGATTCCAACTCATTTCCTTCCATCTCCTCATTCCCTCCCTTCCTCCCACCCCACCCCAAAGTGCCATATTTTATACACACTCTTATATTATGTTCTTTTCTCCCCAGTGGAATCCAAGCTCTCTGAGGGTAGAGATGATTTGATTTTTGTCTCTGTACTGAGTAGGCACTTAGTAAAAATTTTTTTAAAACTCATAAGATCATAGACTTAAAGGTGGAAAGGACCTTAAAAACCATTGAACCTTAAAATCGCCTTCATTTTACAGATGGGGAAAATGAGACACAGAGATGTTAAGTGATGCTCAGGGTGAGTGGCTGAGTTAAGATTGAAACTAGGGTCTTCAGACTCTAGCCCCAGGGATTATTCCATTGGAATGACCACCAGACTTGGTGAATCATTCCTGGGATACAGGAAGTGGACTTTTGGTGAAGAATGAGGCAGTGTTTGCAGACATAATCACCTGAACTATACTTATTGTCATAAGGAAGGTTCATTGGGAAATGACAATGATCTAAGAGGAACATCAGTAAAATGCTTTAAAAGAAAAGAAAAAATTAGAACAAAGCTAGAGTTGGATCAGGGACCTGGCACAGATTTTCCAGTATTTTTTGAGAGGGGGAGGAGAGCCTCTGAAAGACAGCAGGCATCCAAGTGGGAGAGCTCATTAACTGGATGGCTGGATAGAAGGATGGGTGGATGGATGGAGGGATAGACAGACAAATAGATAGATGGGTAGATGGATGGATGAGGAGTAGACTGAAGCTTTGATACTAGCATTCAGCTCAAAAACATCCTTCTCTGTCACCTATTTATAGATCATTAGTCATCTTAAATCTTAGTTTTCCTGAACACTTCTCATTGTAAACATGCAATGGTTTGTCACATCCTTTTCCCTGTGCTTTTCGACTAGCTGTTTCCCAGTGATCAATAGCTTCTTACAGCAAGGGATTCAGTTGCCCCCATACTCAATCAGGGTGCCACTGAGGTGCCCTCCTTCCAAACTCCCTCTCCACAAAAATTCATTGCTTCAAACCCAGCTCTCGATGACTGTTTTTGCCATAACACTGATTAACTGATACCTACCCTGCTTTTCTTTTCCAGTATGTGCCTCTATTCAGTGGGATTTTTTCAGCCCCCTGCTTCCAATTATTTATGCATGAGCTAAATTCTGATCCTAGAAACATACTCATTTAGGCTGATCTACATTTTATGAATTAGCATCGACTCCCCTAGCCATTCAAGAGGTTTTTGGTGGCTCTCAAGTAGCACCACCTTCTATCGTCTCTGCTAAGGTTTATCTCTGAAGTCTCTTGTGAAAAGGTGATGACCCAGGTCCTTGAAGGTTGTACCACATAGGGAACAAATTTGGACAGTTCCTACCAAGCCAAAAAGGTTTCAGTGATGAAACTAGTGAAAGACGGTCGCCAGAGAAGTTTTTCAAACAAGGGTTAGATGTCCCTTTGTGGGGTAGTTACACGTGGGGCTCCTCCTTAAGTATGGGAAGAAGAAGGTGCTGAAACCTTTTTAATTTGGGAATTCTGTGACCTCTTCTTAGTCATTTCTGTATCTTCTGTGACACCCTGCACAGTGCCCTGCATACACAAAGCACTCAATAAATGCTTACTGAGTGAGCTCTCTAAAAGTATTTTTCAAATCAAGCCTTCCTTTTGAAATCTAAAAATACCTCTCTAAATCCTTCAATCCCCAGTCTTGAGACTAGGAGAAATAGCAGTTTGTGTGCCTAAGTACCATGAGGATTCTTTATAGTTCCATTATAAACTTCAGGGTTAAATATATCTGAACTCAACCACCGCAACATGACTCCAATTCTAGATCAAGCTTGTCCAAAGAAAAAAATTCTCAAAAATTCTTCCAGAATCTCTTCTGAAAGAAGAAGGAAATGGGCAGAGAAGGATGAAAAATGGAGGGGAGATAACTGTCTTAAGAAAGAGCCAGAGGCTTAAGGGAGGTGAGGGAAGTTTCCTGAGTTCAGGGATTTCAAGTGCAAAAGGATCTTAGATGTCACTGAATCATTTGGTAAATGGTTGAAGGATATGAACAGGCAGTTTCAGATGAAGAAATCAAAGCTATCTGTAGTCATATGAAAAAAAAATGCTCTAAGTCACTACTGATCAGAGAAATGCAAATCTGAGGTACCACTTTACACCTATCACATTGACTAACCTAACAAAAAGAAAATGGGGGATGCTGGAGGCGATGCTGGGGGGAAAAGGAAAATATGCATTATTGCATAGTTGTGAATGGATCCAATCGTGCTGGAGAGCAATTTGGAAGTACGCTCATAGGACTATAAATCTGCGTACCGTTGAGCCAACAACACCACTGCTAGGTCTCTATCCCAAAGACATGCAGAAAAGGAAATAGGACCTATTTGTACAAAAATATTTATAGCAACTCTTGTTTCGTGGTGGCCAAGAACTGGAAATCAAAGGGATGTCCATTAATTGGGGAATGGCTAATGTGGTATACAATATAATGGAATATTATTGTGCCATAAGAAATGACAAACAGTATGATTTCAGAAAAATCGGAAAGACTTAACATGAACTGATGCAGAGTGAAGTGAACAGAACCAGGAGAATGTTGTGCATAGTAAGAGCACGATTTTTCGATAAAGAACTGTGAATGACTTAGCTTTTCTCAGCAATACAACACCCCAAGACAACCCCAAAGGACTCATGATGAAGCATACAATTCATTTCTAGAAAAAGAACTGATATTAATTGAATACACACTGAATCATATCATTTTTCACTTTCTTTCATTTCCCTCACTTTTTTTCAAGTCTTCTTTTTACAAATGACTAATAAAGACATGTTTTACATTAAAAAAAAAAAAAGAAGAATGAAACTATGGTCACTGGCTCTGAATGATTCCCAGAACTCCTTGAATTATCTCCCTTCTTTTTGCAGCCATCGTTTAGTTGATGAAGAACAAGGCTGAATGATATTTTTTGCTTGTTTTGCTGTTTGTATCATTAACAGTCACTAAGGAGGCAATCTGCTCATTTAAGACCATGGGTGATGAGTCATTATTAGGCATTATATGTTTAATGCTTAACAGATGTCAGGATAATTAAAAACCAGCCATTAGCACCCCCTTGGGGGACTGGGATTTCTCATCATCGTGTCAGAAGCAGAGTCATATTTTCCCTTCTCTGTACACTGGACAAAGACATTCACATAATCCTCTTGGTAGTTAATTTACAGAACTGTTCATGAGGCCCAACACATGGAGCTGACCTTGGTGCTCAATCCAGGAGGGTGTGGCAAAGGCCTGACTAGAGTGGAGGCCATGAGAGTAGAGGAAAGGGGATAGATACTAGAGATGCTGCAGGGTGGGAATGCTAATAAGAATGGGCAGCCCAATGGAGGTCAACAATGGGGGAGAGTGAAAAGTGAAGGACAACATGGAGGGGGACTGGAAGGATAGGGGTACCCTCTAATTCTGACCCATCCTTTCTGGGCCAGCTCTAATTCTACCTCTTCAATCGAGAATTGCCAGATTCCCCAGACACAGGGAATATCTTCTTCCTTCAAGTGACACAACTTCAGACCTCCCAGACCCTTAACCCACCCCACCCAGGATCGTGGTTATGGCGAACATTCCTCATCTCTACTGGACTGCAAGCTTTATGGGGGTGGGCACTATCTCCCCTATCAGCCATTTCAATTGTATCTGATTCCTTGGGATCCCTCTTGAGGTTTTCTTGGCAGAGAAACTAGTGGAGGGTGGTGATTTCAGCACTTTGTGATGGCAGCCAGAGGCAGACCAGCCATGGTCAACTGGGAGATGTGCATTCAAACTGGGAGAGAAAATCAGCCAAGACTGTAAAGACACAATGACCTCTGGGAGCAAAAGGCACTTCTAGCAGAAAGCTAGACAAGTTCTGGAGTTATGGGTGCACAAATGAAGACTATGGAACACATATAGCCTTCCATCCCTCCCTTCCCTTGTGAGATTAGGAGACGTGAGCAGCTGGCCACAAAGTTGGCATTGAAAAATGGTATCATCGTTCAGTCACTTTGATTGTATCTGATTCTTTGTGACCCATCTTGGGGTTTTCTTGGCAAAGATCCTAGAGTGGTTTTGCCATTTCCTTCTCTTGCTCATTTTACAGAAAAGGAACTGAAATCAACAGGGTTAAGTGACTTTTCCAAAGTCACCCAGCTAGGAAGTGTCTGGGGCTACACTTGAGCTTGTGAAGATTAGTCTTCCTGCTTCCAGGCCTGACACTCTATATCCACTTGCCAGCTAGCTGCCCAGAATAAGATCTGGCTTTCTGGACCACAACTCAAGACATCAAAAAGATGGACTCTCGTCCCAGGGATGGAGTGAATCTCATGAGACACATTTGGAAGGAGCATCTCTCACAAGAAGATCCCTACTGAAAATGGAGGGTTGGGGAAATGTCCAGAGAGGATTGTAAATCTAATATCACAAAAGAGTTTGGGAATGGCAAAGGAAGGGAAAAGTAATTGCAAAGAAGACTGGAAACTCTAAAGAAGGTCATTGAAATCATATGAAATATGACCAATTTGAGATTTTCACATAATGTAGTTGGCTTAATTTCACATGAATCTCTGGGTTCAGGTAGGATGGAACCCGGCCACCAGTATTTGGTTCAAAAGCAAGCAAGATGGTAGGGGCAGAGGTGCATTTTCCTGTATGAAAAGAAAGCCACCAGCCTTATGGGACAAGCACACAGAAGCACGTTTGGGCAAGAATAGAAGGGAAAAGATCGGTTGTTATTTTTTTCTCTCTCTCCCATTTTCTCTGCCAAGGAAAATGATGTTCAGACTGAAAAGGGGAAGGAGGTTTGCTTAAGGGAGGCAAAGCTAAGAATAATGAAGGCAATAGATATTCTGAGCTCGATGGGTTCTCTATAACCGTTCAGCTCCCCTGGGTGAGGTAGATTTCAGACCAGGGCACTGAGATCACTTCTGGTTGTTTATCTCTGGGGAGTCCTCGAGGAGATGCCAGAAGAGAGGGACCGGTAAAATACTGACCCTATCTTCAAGAGGGAAGACGCTGCAGAAAGAGGCTTGAGTCAGACAACTTGGATTCGAATCCTCCTTTCATGTGACCTCAGGCACATCACTTTAATCTTTTCAGCCTCAGTTTCATTTTCTGTAAAATTAGTCTCCAAGACACCTTCTAGCTCGAGATCTAGGATCCTTTCTCAGATTATAGACTAATGAATTCATTGATCTCCATTTGAGCCAGAGTTCTAGACCAGATTAGAATACAGTCTCTTAGGGCAGGAACAACTGGGTTCTTTGTATCCCCACATTCAGTACAGCGCCCGGCATATAGTAGGAGCTTAATAAATACTTATTAGTTGACTGAAGTCATGCTACATCAGTTCATTATTTTTTTTGACCAGGTTACCAGAACATAGGTTAGAGGAATACTATAGACCAGTGGTTCTCCAAATGTGCTTGGGGATCCCCATGGGTCTCTTTTCAGGGGATACACAGGGTCAAAACTATTTTCACAATAATACTTGGAGGTTTTCATTTCTAAATGGGAAATCCCGACAGATACGAGTCATAAAAACAAGTGGTCTTTGGTCATAAACAATAATGTTTATGAGTAGAAAGGGTCCTGAGATCAAAGCATTGGAGAATCGCTGTCTTAGACCTAGAATATATTGAGTCCAATAAAAATTGGACCAAAGCTCTAATGACATTTTACTGGACAATACTCGGAGACGTGAATCAAGAGTTAGTTACTTGAGTCATGCTGCTCGGCCAGCGGGACGCAAACGATCCAACTGATTCCTGGTGAGGAGGAAAGCGGTCTCTGGTGGCCTTCGACCTTGACCCATTCCTGCTCAACATTTCTGATTGGACCAGAGCCATCAGCAACTTGCTTATCAAACCTGCAGAGGCCGGGAAACTAGGAGAGACTGCTGATGTGCTCAGCCACAGAAACAAGATAACCAAAGGTCGGACTGGGCCAGCCCCCACGAGGCAAGATGTAAAACTGTGCGTTCAGGTGGGGGAAATAAAAGGCAATTGCATAAGGAGAGGCCGGGGGAGGTTTGCTTAGGCAGGGGCTCTTGGGTAAAAGAATTAGCAGGGTTTAGCTCATTACAAGCTCTACAGGACCTGCAGAGCAATGGGAAGGAAGATTAGGCTTATTGTATGTCTCTCCAGGGGCTAAATGAGAGCCAGAGAAGCTCCAGCAAAGATGGTGGGCCAGGAAGAAGGCTGGAGAAGAGAAGTGAAGAGTCCATAAATAATACTCCCATGGCCCCTGTCAGGGAGGCAGGTTGTCGCCCCTTCTTGCGTGCCCAGCTGGGGGAAGCCTTGCCCATTCCCCCTCCCCCATCCAAGCAAGGAGAGCTGAACTGGGAGCGTTGACCTTGAAGTCATGGGATTCTCACTTGGATCCCAACTCTACCCCCTGGGTGATCTCTCCCAGCCGTGAGGTCCCAAAGAGTCACCTGGGGTGAGCAGATGGGGGTGCTCTGATACTGGATTCCATGGGACTAATTCTATTTGTGATGGGGGGCTTCCACTCACGTGCTTTTCTCGCTTTCTCTTGACGCAGCAAGGATCACATTAGAACACCCAGGAGCTACCTCCCAGTTCCCTCTCCCTCCTCCCCTCCATTCGACCGTCCTGACTTCTTTCTCGATTGCTCATTTCTCTAAGAAAGCTTCTGAGTCGGGCAAGATGGACGACCCACAGACGACAGCCTGGCCCCCAAATCTCATGTGCAGGTGTGTATAAATATGCACGTGGATGTATAAATATGCACAGACATATGTGTACAGCTACAGAAGACCAATATTGCCAAGGGCAGGAGCCCAACTCAAAAGTAAATGAGAAGTAGGGGGCCCCAAGCTCTTTTAGTGACCCCTAAAAAGGTTCTCTTTTTAATACCGATATTTTGTAGATGATACCGGACGACCGGGAGCCATGGAACACAGAAGGCTGTGAGGAATTAGATAGAGCATTTATTTAGCACCTACTGTATATCATGCAAGGAACTAAACATTAGGGATACAAATCTAAGCAAGCAAGCAGCCACTATCATATTCTAATGGGGGAAGACGGTCCCTAAGGAGATCTAGAAAGGAGGGACGATGCCCATGTATCAGCATGGCGGGGTGATGGCTGACGAGAGTCATGGAGACCTGGCTCTCAGCAAGAGAAAGGAACGGCTTCCCTCTCAAAGCCCAAGTTTGTGCTGGTGGAGAGAGAAGGGCTCAGTGCAGATAGTGGAGAAAAGGTGGGCCGGGTGAAAAGGGGATTACTCGGAGGGCACAGAGGTACAGGTGGGATGGGAGCGGTCTGCACCTCCAGCAACAAGGGGCCGCTAAGCCATTGTTAAGGTTCCACTTACTGTGGCCAAATAGCAAGTAAGTGGAGTGACCAATGAATAGCCCATGGGCTTTAGTGTTCTTGTGGCCCTCCCACCTTTTGGGGGGACTCCCTTGGGGAATTTACGAGATGACGTGGAAGGTAATGGCAGCAGATAGATGGGTTGTGCTCTCCATCACTTGAGTGAGCGCCTGTGCTGATGAAATGCCAGATCCATGGAATCATGGGAATGGGCTGGTAAGAATCCAAGCATTCCCATGGGCAGGCAGAGTTTCTTCCATGGGAAGGGGTTTAGGGAGTGGGATCCCCATGGAGGGGGAGCAGTCACTAATGAAGGGGCCAGCTTGGGTGACCCAAGGGCCTGCTCTCCCCGCAATCCTGGGACGCAAGCCTTCCTCTCCCAGCCTTCCAGAGGTCGGCGTTCCCACAGACCGGACGCCATGGATCTGCTGAAGTTCTAGGGTCCCAAAAGAGGCCCCTGCTCTCGGCCGGTCACAGATAAATGTCCCAAGGAGTCAACAGGCTTCTTTTGAAAAGAAACCCAGACAGTAAATTCTCATGTTTAAGCCGAGTGCCCTTGTGGTATTAAGTGCAGTTTCTAATTATATAGAGACGTTGAGATGATATATTTATAAATGTCTTTTCAGAAACATTTCAGAAGTAGGTCACAACAGGCCATATGCTAGGGATCCTCGTTTCTTCCGTTCTCAACACCCCGGGCACGATGCTAGGCACCAGGGACGCGGGACAGAAAAGGGAACGGGCCTTCCTTTAAGGGGCGTGTATCTGGTGGAGTCAGGTCTTCCCCATGAAGGAAAGGGAGCCATGACCTAGGAAGTCCCTAACATCCCAGGCAAGGATGCTCGCTCGTGAATGAGGCTGGGAAGAAAGCTTGCCTCTAGGGATGAGGGAGACGGGCTCCAATGTACAGAACGCTGATGCGGAGCAAGGTTCAAATCCCACCGCAGACAGCTGTGTGACCTATCTCAGTCTGCTCATCTATAAAATGGGTCACACTTTGTTGTGAGCCAGAACTTGAAACAAGGTGCCAAGTCAGTGGAATCGAGGAGACAGTGGTTTAATCCTACAACAAATAATGGTTTCCTAGTGATGTAATGATTGGTGTATACTCAGTGTGGAGCTTATAAGGAGGAGCTGTGAAGGTCAGGAAGGACAAGCCCACTAGAAGCTCTTGGAGCCTCAGCCAGGATTCAATGGAGGAGATTCAAAAGCCAGAGAAGGCAGCGGGAGCTTTCAGAACCAAGACTCCGGAAGGCCTCCAGAAAAACTAGCCGAGCCCCGAGTGAAGGAGACAAGACTTTGAAGGAGACAAGAAAGGATTTGGACTTAAACTCCTGGCTGCATTTGAAGTGATTATTGAACTGAAAAGAAAGCTGCTCCCAGAGAACATTATGTTTTTAGAGAAGAATATTACAACACTTATAAGCTCTAAGGTCCTTCCAGCTCTTGATGTGTGGTTCTATATTCCAATGAAGTGATAATAGTTTGTTAATATGAATAACCTCCCTCCAAAAAAGACATTGATCAGGTATCTACTTCATATAATTTCATACATAGAAAATAAGGGGTCACAAAAATAGATACAACACTAACTCTGAACTCAAAAGATTCACAATCACTTCACAAGCATTGACTAAGTACATACGACATGCGCCAGACACAATTTAATATAGGAAAGTAAGAGGGGAAGGAGGGAGATCATCCATCCATCCATCTATCCAAATATCCATCCATCTGTCCATCCATCCATCATCCATCTGTCCCTCCAACCATCCATCTAGCCATCTATTGACCTTGTCAGCTAGACTCTATCCATTATACAAGGGAGATCACAATAAGTACAAATGCTTTGAGAAACCAATGGTGGAGAAAGTCACTTTGCTTGGGAAGGCACCAAGGAAGCTTCACGGGGGATCTGCCCAGGAGGAGATCATTAGGGGCTGGTCCATGGCTGGGCCCCCTGCAAAGATTTCCCTAATCCCGGTCAGTTGTCATGGCACAGTCCTGCCTTGGTGTTCCTTCACCCCACAACCATTTGCATTTATATTGTACTTTCCCAAACAGAATGTGAGACCCCCAAGGAGAGGGATATTTTTTTTCCTTCACCTGACCAGCACTTGTGAATGCCAGAATCAGAAACTTATCTTTTATTCTACTGAATGAACACAATTGAGTATTGAATGAGGGTGGTGCGATGGAAAGGACTCTGGCCTTGGAGACCAAGGATCCAGGTTCAAATGCCATGTACTTCCCCCTTCCCCTCCCTGGGCTTCAGTTTCCTCATCTATAAAACAAGAAGAGGGGTCCCTGGATGGTGCCATAGTGTACAGAGCACAGGCTCTGGAGTTCAGAGTTCAAATCCAGTCTCAGATACTTAATAGACATATGACAATGAGTAAGGCACTTTACCCCAATTGTCTCCCCAAAATTAAAAAGAAATAAAGCAAGAAGGGTGACCCAGATGAGCCCTGAGCTCCCCTGCCAACATAGGTTCAAATCCTGGTTCTGCCAGCTAGTAGCTGGAAGATCTCGGGCGGGCCCCCTCTTTCTGTACCTCCCTTTCCCCCCAGTTCCTTTAAGGCCCCTTTCTGCCACGGCAGCACCCAGGGAAGGCTCAAGGCCGGGGCTGAGGGGCTCTTGCCGGCCCCACTCACCTCCTGGAGCCGGATCTCGTCGGGCTGCAGGATGTCCAGGACGCCGCTGCTCCTGATCTCTGGGAGGTCCTGCCAGAGGTTGAACCTGGAGTTGGCATTGTTGAGGAGGCAGATCTGGGGCAGCGGCTTCTTCTCGGGGGAGCTGGCGGGCTCCTCCTCTGGCGGGGTCTCCTCGCTGTCGGGCGACTTATCCGTGTCCACCTGGACTTCGGCGTCCTGCAGCCTCCTGGTCTCAATCTCATGAAGCGTGGACTTGTCACGGTATTCCTGATACAAGAGTCCTGAAAGGAGGGGAAATCGTCACGAGGGAAAAGGAACAAGGGAGAGGAGATGAAAGCGAGCCGTGGCGCTACTTTGAAATCAGCATTTTCAAGTGACTGAGTCAGAATTTTGAATCTTCCGTGTCACCCTCTGGCTGGGAAAAGTCGGGAGCAAGTCGTTTAACCCCTGGTTGCCTCAGTTTCCTCCTCTACAAAAAGAAGCCAATAATAATAGGACCTATATCCTAGGGTTGCTGTGAGTAACGCCAGGCACATAGTAGGTGCTGCATAAATGCTCCTTCCTTTTATTTCCCTGACTGCTAGGACAATATAAGCTCCTTCTGGGGTAGTACTGCTCCATTTTTGTCTTTAACCCCAGCGCCTTCAGTTCCTACTTATATATGCTTCAAGGTCCATAACAATCCTGTGCGATTGCACCAGTAGTTTTGCCCCCATTTTCCAAATGAGAAAACTGAGACTGAGGAGACTAAGTGACTTGTCTAGTAAGCAAGGAGCAGAGCTGGGCTTCGGAAAACACTTGTTAAATACCCACTACTCTGTGCCAGGCACTGTGTTCTGTATTTGAGTTACAAAGATCAAAAAATAAAAAAGGGGTCCCTGCCCTTGAGAAGCTTACAGTCTACTGAGGGTTTTTCTATTTCCAGATTAAAGGGTCTGCTAGACCAGGGCTTCTTAAACTCTTCCCACTCATGACCTTTTTTTTTTTTTTGCCTGAGAAAGTTTTCTCTCAGGAGACCTGGCAAGCTCTGCAAGGATCCTGAAATACGGGACCTCACCAACTCATAAATCCAATCATCCATTAGATTTATTTGTTTGGAAGGGGAAGTAAAGCTCATCATTTTGCTCGTTTTTGAACAGAGTTTCTGAATTTAAAAATAAAAAATTTAATGGTTGTATTTCAAAATAATTGGTTTCCTTTGCACACCTCCGTATTTTATTTTTTAAATTTGAAGACGTGGCTCTGAGAAGGTCCGCCCTAGCACCAGAGGCCTTAGAGACAGACAGAAA
Organism: Sarcophilus harrisii; assembly: GCF_902635505.1. Lineage (NCBI taxonomy): Eukaryota > Metazoa > Chordata > Mammalia > Dasyuromorphia > Dasyuridae > Sarcophilus > Sarcophilus harrisii. The sequence continues at coordinate 456,523,026 of NC_045429.1, forward strand.
AGTTCTGAATCTTGGGTCAGGGGCCCGGCCCCCGAGACCGTCCCGCTGTCTTGGTCACCAGCGAGCTCTTGGAAGGCAGAGATGGCTCCATTTTTGTCTCGGTTTCCTCCACACTGGCCAGTGTGTGCCCACAGATCATCGCAAGCCTCCATCAGGGAGGCGCTGGGGAAGGAACGCTAGCTCTGAAGCTCGTAGACCAGAGTTCAAATCCTGCCTCTGCTACTTCCTACCCATAGAACCCTTCACTGGGGCTTAGTTTCCTCATCTGTAAAATGGGGGAGTTAAGACTAGCTGATCTCTACAATCCTTTCAGTTCTAAATCTATGATACCACATGGAGCTGAAGCCTCTCGGGCTCCTGGCTCTGCCCTCTCAGTGCCTGACTTGGGGCAGGTATCCGATAAAAGTGGGTGGAAGTGAATACGAGGGCGTGTGCCCACACACACGTGCCCACACACATGTGCACACGCATCGTCGCTCCGGCACAAGCTGCGCCTGTGTTCTGGATCTCAGCCTGAAACTACTCATTACGGCCTCGTGGCTGGGGATCCCTGCCGGGCCCTTGTCAGCTCCCTGGGAGAAGGCTCTGGGGTCTGCCCAGCTGAGAGGAACAGCCATGGCCCCTGTGGGATCTGGGATGCACACAAAAATCTACCGAGACCATGAAGACCTCCCCCCTCAGCCTCCTCCTCCCAGGAACACAGCAAACAAAACCCCCCACCCCTTTCCTGGATAGCCCAGAACGCCTGGAGCCCCTCCGACCTGCCACACAGCAGCGAGGGTTCGGACCTAGGCAAGCTGTGGCCAATGGCTCAGCCAAGAACCCGCGACGGCTGGAAATCCAACCAGATGGGCCGAGCCACCACGTGCGGAACGAGTCTCCCCCCAGATGCCAACTCGCCAGCTTCCATTTTTAGTAACCCAGAAATCCCCATGATGCATTTCTGCTGCAGTCTGATTCCTGGAAACCCCAAGGTGCGGGACTGAGAGCTAGAAGGGGCAGGGGAGGCTCCTCAGTCCCATCTGCCAAACGAGGAAACTGAGGTCCAGAGCTGGGGCTCGCGGGCATGGTGATGGCGGTGGGGGATTCAGTCCATGTCTTTCCCCCCCACACCCATCAAAAATAAAAACAAAACCACAGCCCCAAAGACCTTCATGGGCCCAGCTTAAGAAGCCCCGAACGAGAAGGCGCCCGCCAGCTTTGTACTTAATGCAAACAGGACACAGTTTGTGAGAGAAAGCCCAATTCAAGGTCATTCATTCCCATCACTTTGTCTGGAAGCAGCAAAAATGAGCTCCCGCCTCCCAGCCAAGCCATCGGCTCTGAGCCCGCTTGCCAAGGGGTGAAGGACACCCCATGTCTGCTGGCCGGGTGGGTTAGAAAGGAGACCCCGTTCTAGCACGGCCCCTGAAATATCAGGTCCAGAAGAGCCAGGCTTCCCTCTTACCCACAGTGGCCTGTGTCCAGTTTCTGTGCCACTGTACGGGCTGTGGTTCCCGCCAGAAAGGCCCTCGCCCCTCACCTACCTCTCCAAAGCATGAGTTTCCTTTATGAGTCATCTCTTGGGCTGACTCCTACAATCCTGACCTGATTTGTGCTTCCCCCTCATCTCAGCCTGAAATCACGTTGTCCTTGATTATTTATTGACATATGTCAGGGCAGCAAGGTGATACAGTGGATAGAGACTGGATCTGGAGTCAGGAAAACTCACCATCCCGAGTTCAAATCCTGCCTCAGACACTTTGCAGCTGTGTGACCCTGGGCAAGTCACTTCACTCTGTTTGCCTCAGTTTCCTCATCTGTCAAATGAGCTGAAGAAAGAAATGGAAAACCACTCCAATATTCCTGCCAAGAAAACCCCCAACAGGGGCATAAAGAATTGGACAAAATTGAAATGATTGAACACAATGACATGTTGTTTCAATCAATTGAATGGAATCTCCTTGAGGGCAGGTGTCGTTTTCACTTTTGTTTCTGTATTCCCCATCCCTGGCATGGACACCAATGGATCTCTAGTCTGTACTGGGGTGGTTAGTCCCTCCGCTAATACAGGTTGCAACCCAGCCCCGCCGGCCCATCCTGGGCAATGCTCATCCATGGCCTCCCATAAGAGAAGCACTAGGGATCTGTCCAAGGTTCTAAGGGTCTTTCTCAATTCCTTATCAAATGAACTCTGCAGGATGTCACTCACTCCCAAAAAGAGCCAAGCCCATGCCCTTGTTCATTTAAGAGTATGCTTGAGGCAGTAGGGACCGATCCGGAGAGCCAGTTATTAAATTTTCAGTATTAATATTTACATCTTAGAAATCAGCAAAGGTTTCAAGTCAGGACTTGCGTTTTCCTCTTGATTATTCTGCTAATTGTCTGACTTAAGAAAATGATGGAGATAATGTAGATTAAATTTTAAAGTAGATTGTGTGTACATGTCCCCCTCCCCTAATTAGGGAGCTGGTTGTTAAATATATACCTACCTACCCATTGTTCATTCCTACATTCCTCCTATTTTTATTCCTTTATTCGGGTCCCTGGCTATAGGCTACATATTAATTATGCTCCTCCTTTGTCTCTCTGTTGCCCTCTCTTTCCATCCTCATGTTTCATTCCTCAGAAACAGCTATGCCCCATGTCCCAATTCTAGGGGGAAAAGAGGGGTCTGGGACAGAGAAGCTTGGGAGCTTTGTAGCCTCCTAAAGGCAGCCTCGCCCAGGCTCCTCCTTTGTTTAATTCTGGACCCGACTTGTCAGGCTGGAAGGTCTGTCCCAGAGGGCTGTGCTGATGATCGGCTACCCATGTCCTAATGGGACACTGAACAGTCTTCAGCCATTTTGTTTTCAGGATATCGACGATTAAGTCAAACTCTTGGCTGATTTGGACTTATCACTTCCAGGAGTCTGCAGGGTTCTAGATTTACATTCAGCGGATACTTAACAAATGTTTACTGGGTGAGGAAAGGAAGCTTAGGGATAGTGAGGGCGCTGTACACATCAGTGTAAAGGACTGAAACTCTGAGTCGATGCACTGGGGTCGGACAACCAAGCGCTTAAGGCCAACTACGAATTGGACAATGCTCTATTAGCTTATGCTTGGAAAATGGCCCTTCCCACTATTCTGTGCTGGCTCGATTTTTTGGTGTAGCCAGAGAATTGTGGGAAGGATTAGGGGGTGGAATAAGACTAGCCAGGGTCACTTTGGCGGTGGACGAGGAAAAGGGAGGTCGTGGAGGTCCTGCGTCCAACCCTTTCACTTCTCCCCCTAAAGACCAAGGGCTTTTGCTTATCCTGACTCCGGCTGATTCTAAAGCATCCCAGGGGCTAACCCGATCTTCACACATAAGGACATGATGAAGAGGATAAAAACTCACTGGATTAAGTGGAGAAAGAGAAATATTTTTCTTGCCCTTTGAGCCTCAATTGCTCATGTCTAAAATGGGTACTCGCATTAGCCGTTTCATGAAGCTATCGTAAGCCTTCCAGTGAGTGAGAAATGGGAACTAGAAATAAATCTCCCATCCCCAACTGCCTTCCCCCTGGCGCAAGAAATCAGGATTAGTCGAATTCCAGGAACAAGAAGTGGGGCTGGCTTTTAAGCTCCAGAAAACCGATCCCAGGCAGAATAGAGGCTCATTCATCCCAGCGTCACTAATTCAGATTTTGTGATGACTTAGGCAGGGGCCGCTCCGGCCAATTTCCTCACCAACAGTGGAAAAGAGGGATGGGCCGCGAGAAAGAGCAGCATAAACAAGCCCGGCACCAGGGGAACGCTGAACTGCCAAAAGAGCCAGCTTTTCGGCCTTCCTGTCGGAAGCACAGTGCGTCCATTTATTCCGGGAGGCCAGAGGTCAGATCATCTGCTCCAAAGCATAATATAGACAGATGAAAATCTGAAATCAGATCGCAGGCCCCGGGGGCAGAAGGAACTTTAGTCTCCTCGGCCACAGAGGAAACCAAGACTTAGAGAATGTGCTCATGGTTACTCTTCATGCTTTTTGATTCAGCCAAACTGGGTCCCTCCCATACAGCGCTCAATATCCCACCTCCACACCTTTGTCCAAGCTGTTCCCAATTCCTTCTGGAACTGAGTCTTTCCTGGCTCCTCTAGTCACTAGTGTCTCTTCTCCCCCACCTCTAGCTTTACAAACCTTTCAGATTTATTTATCTAGGGTCCCTGTGCTTCCCCTGCTAGAAGGGAAGGCCCTTGACATCTGTTTTTACACCCTGAACAAGCCCAGGGCCTACCACATTTGCAGCCATGTGTCAGTCAGGTCTGACTCTGTGACCCCTTTTGGGGTTTTCTTTGCCATTTCCTTCTCCAGCTCCTTTGACAGATGAGGAAACTGAGGCAAAGTGAAGTGACTTGCCCAGGTTCACACAGCTAGTGTCTGAGGTCGGATTCGAACTTGGATCTTCCCGATGCCGACCCAGCATTCTATGCACTGGGCCTCTCAGATGCCCCCCCTACCATAATAAAGTCTTAATAAACGCTTGTTAATAAAATGACAAAGGGCATTCTCTCCCTTCAAATACCAGTGACAGTTCATTTATATCCAGTGTAACTGCAAGTGAGCGCAAGCTAACCCTAGTTAGGCTGATGATGTTTTCACTGGTGGGGAGGGTTTAGAGGGGCTCCTAGTGAAGACATCCTTCCTCGCCTCCCCACGCCGATCATTTATTGGCTGAAGGTTTTCTCTCCCTGATTCCTGTGCTGGGTAAAGATCCGGATCATGAGGCACCTCCAACCACCCTGAGACACTCTGTCAGTCTCGTTCTCAAGGATCCCGGACCTTCTGAAGTGGGGAACACTTTCTCTGTGAGAGCTCTTTGGCAATCTGGGGAAGGCCCAGGGCTCCTTCTCAGACCATGCGATTACAAAGGAAACAAATTATTTTGAAATAATAATAATTTATAGAGCTCTTTAAGGGTTATAAAACACTCTTGGCATGTTTGATCCTCACAATGATCTGATAAAGTGGGTGCTATTTGACAGATGAGGAAATAGGCAAATAGGTTAAGTGACTTGTCCAAGTTCACACTACTAGGGTCTGAGGCAGAATTTGAACTCAGGTCTTCCTTACGCTAAGTCCTGTGTTATTACCCACTGAAATTCTTAATTGTAGTTATCAAAATAATTTAAAAAAAAATTCTCATTTTAAAAATGAATGTTAAAAATTGCATTTACATGTAATCAGAAAAAATAAAATACTATTTAAAAAGCACATTTTCATCTTAAAAATTAATGTTAAAAAAATTGCCTTTCCATAGCATTGGAAAAAAGAAAATACTGTTAAAAAAATAAATAAATAAAAAACAAGTTCTCATTTTTAAAATGAATTTAAAAAATTGTCTTTACATGTAATTGGAAAAAATAAAATACTACTTAAAAAAACAAAATAAAAAACAAATTCTCATCTTAAAAATGAATGTTAAAATTGCCTTTATACATAATTGGAAAAAATAAAATATTTAAAAAACAAAATAAAAAACAAATTCTCATTTAAAAAATGAATCTTTAAAATTGCCTTTACACATAATTGGAAAAAATAAAATACTATTTTTAGAAATGAAATAAAAATAAAATCATATCCCCAAAGACTCTTCTGGGAACCCAAATTAAGAATCCCTGAATGAGAAGGCGTCCCCACACCTTTCGATGTAAACAGAGCAAAGAAATCCCAATTCAAGTTCACTTATTTAACTCACTTTGTCTAAGTTTAGGCCTGGAAAGCACCTCAGAGGCTGCCTGGTCCCACTTTTTATAGACTTACAGAAGAGGAATTGAGAGGCGATGGTCTGCAAAGGGTGTGACCACATAGCCCAGCTAGGAGGAGAGCCCACGTCTCCAGCCTGGGAGCCAGGAGGCGGCACCTCCCTGTTGGCCCGACTGGGCCCTGCCAGGCCACAGTATTGCCAAGGCCTTCGCTATTAAAGAAATAGCCAACAGGGGGAAACTGAGAGATTTCCCGCTTCCCTGGTGGCTGAAGTTGTATCTGACCCACAGAGTCTGGGTTTTTGCTGAGGGCGCTGCCCGGGACACTCTCTGAAGGAGAATCGGCCCTTCCCCACCTCCGGGCTGGGCTCCCACTGGCCCCCCTGCTGAGAAGGGTCCCCTCACCTGTATCGGGGGCTGCCGAGGCCAGGCGGGAGAGGGAGGCCTTGAATTGCCCCATCACCCAGCTGACAAGTGGGAGGCCCAGAATTTGAATCCAGGTCCTGGCCAACTGCCTAGCTGGGACTGGTTACGAGGGTGGCTGGCAGAAGGGGCCACACTGGGCCATATTGGGCCGTTCTGGTTCTGAGGGAGGTCCCCCGACAAGCCTGGGAGCTGGCAGGAGGGCCGCCCAAAAGTAGGAAATCATGTCTGGCGGGTGTTCCTAGAGAAATGAAGCCTTTCTTATTTTGATTGTAACCCTCCCTCCACCCAGCACCAGAAAGCCCTTTCATGCCCTGCTTTGGAGTCAAGATCCCAGCCTTTCCACTCAGTGCCGGCAGGACCTTGAGCTTCTGGGCCTGAAACTGTAGGAGGCCATTGGCCTCCCAGGCTCCTCCCCTGCCTTAAATTGGAGGCCCCCAGGTCCCCAGGCCACCGAGGCTGTTTCCTGGCCCAGAAGGGTGAAGGTGACTCGACAGGGTCACTCAGCCCCAGCTCTGGAGCTGGAAGGCCCCTCAGTGGTCAGCGAGTCCAGTCCTTCCAGCTCACGCTGCTGGACTACCCCCAGGTTCATGGCCCTGAAGCTGACCAGGCCACACTCAGACAGAGGCCAGAGGTCTTTGGTTAGAGCAGGAGCGTTCCGAAGTCATTCAGCCCCATTTCATAGGAGGAGAACCTGAATTTGGCTCAGGGAGACGGAGTGAACTGAGCCCTAAGGCTGAGCGGGACCTCGGCCCGGCCGGCCGCCTCCGTTCTGCCAGGAGGGCTGACACGACCACAGGTCTGGGGTCACAGAAGCGGCTCTTGTGCCCGACTCAGCCAAACCCTCATCGAGTGCCCAGTCGTTGGGCTGAGCCCTGGGGTGCACAGAGCAGCAAAAGGCCTCTGAGGCGGAGGAGCGCCCGCCCGACACCATCATTCTTATCGATCCCTCCTCTTATTTCTGAGTTCAGAAAGAAATAGTCCTCGAACAAATTCGTGCATGTTCCCCTGCCCCGGGGCTGTTTCCCCCTTGGACTATCAGCTGCTGAGGGCTGACACTTTTCCCCTGGGCTCTGCACCCCAGGGCCCGATTCCTAAATTGCAGCTGTGTGTGTGTTTAAGTCAATCTAGAAGCTACTCTCTGGATCCACAAAAAATTATCTTAAAGTTGCCTCAAAATCCAGACTAAGGTAGAAAATGGGGAACTGGGCCGTGTTCTCTCCCGTTAAATTCTCCTCCAAAAGTGGGTCTGCCTTGAAGACGAGCTCCTCGGGAAGTCCCGGAAAGCCAGGTTACCTTTCTCTGCTTTCTCCTCCCTCTCTCCGTATAAAACGAGGGACCTCGCAGAGCCGGGTATTTGCAGATCTCTAGAAAAATTCTGGTGATGCAAGGAAGACCAGAGAGGGATCCCAGAGCCTCCTTCCTGGAGAAGGGAAGGAACTCGGCCACGGGGCAGAGGTCGGATCTGGAGAGCCAGGGCCTCTGGGCCGGAGACCAGCCTGCAAGCCTCCGAGGCCCTCCTTCTCAGGGAGCCGACGCCAGAACGATGCTCTCCCTTGACCGAGCACCAGCTCCCGACTTAATATGGAGAAGTTTGACGGTTCTAATAAACGCTGTAAAAAAAACGTTGTAAAACACGCAAACCGAGCTTCGCTCTGGGCAGTGGAACACGGAGTCCGGGAGACTGGGCCCCGCTCCCACTGTCCGGGCCACCTAGAAAATAAGCCAAATGGTCTTCGAGAAGGAAAAGCAGGGGCCCCTGCCTGGAAGCCCAGCTCTTGCTCTTACTAGCTGTCCCTCCTGGAGCCTCAGTTTCCTTCCCTGAAAAATGGGGACAATTATATTTGCTCCATCCCCCTCACAGGCTCTCCTTAATGTTGCCACATCAACAATCAAGAATCACTAGAATAATTCCCAGTTCTCTGGGACTTAAAGTTTTAAATAGATGTATAAAGATCTGATCCTCACAACTAGTCAGGTGGCCCCATTTTACAGATGAGAATATAAGATTAAATGACTTGCTCGGGCTCTTACAAAATAAGGGGTCAGAACTCGGGTCTTCCTGAATGGAAGCCAGGGAGCTAGCCATTGCACTACCAGCCATGACGGGATCTCAGCAGAGAAAAGGTGAGAGATGAGCAATGAAGGCTGCACCCTCAAACCGACGGGGCACAGGATGGGGAGGGGAACGGGGGAGGGGGGGGAAGAGGGAATATTGGGGATTTAAGAGACTCCAAAAGCATCGTCAATAAAATGTTTTCTCAAAAGCCATTTAGTTCTTTAGAAACAGGTTATCAGGCGTCCCTTCTGCAAGTTCAACCTCTCTCTCCTCCCCCTTCTCTTTTCCCTTTCCCTTTTTCCCTTTTCCCTCCTTCCAGCTCTTTCTTTCTCCCACTTCTCCCATCTTTCTTGGGCTCTCTTTGTCTCCCCCTGCTCTCTGTCTCTCTCCCCCTCCTCCCCTCTCTGTCCCTGTCTTCCTTCCTCCCTCCTTCCCTTTCTCTCTCTGTCTCTCTCTCCTGTTTCTCTCCCTCCTTTCCTCCCTTTCTGTTTCTTTTTCCTTCCTTCTTTCTCTCTATCTCTCTCCCTCCTTCCCTCTCTCTCTGTCTTTCTTTCTCTCTCTCTTTTCCTCCCTCTATCTGTTTCTTTCTCCTTCCTTCTTTCTCTGTCTCTGTGTTTCTCTTTCTCTCTCTCCTTTCCTTCCTCCCTCCTTCCCTCTTTCTCTCTCTCTCTCTCTCTCTCTCTCTCTCTTTCTCTCTCTCTCTCTCCCTCCCTTCCTCCCTCCCTCCCCCTCTCATCCGAAGCCCCGCCCTTAACAAGAATGATCTATATTTATCTCCCTGGCGTTCTTGAAATGCGAGCAGCTAAAGGAGGAAAATGTGTCTGGATGCTCAGAGCCTTGACAGGGAAGGCGGCCATTTGCAGAAAGGGGCGCAGGGGGTCAGGAGTTTCCTGATCTGGACCTCGGGGCCATCTAGTGCAACCTCCCCATTTTACAAAGGGGGAAACTGAGGCCAAAGAAGTGATGTGCAGCCCTCCCCAGGTCACATGGCGTCCTGATTCCAGAGTCACACTTCCTGTACTCCCTGTCTGGAATACTCATATATTAAAAAATTGGAAAACTCATTTATTTCCAAAGATTTCACCTTTTTCCTTAGAAAAAGCACAATTTCTGGTTTCCTGGCAAATAATGCCATTGGTTTCAGAGTTCCCAAAGGCCACGCCTCACGCACCCCAGGGTCTGTTATTATTTATCAGATAATGAGAAGGGACAGGGACGGGGCGGGACAAGCGGAGGAGCTGCGGACCCCCGGCTCAGCATTGGCAGCCATGGATGGCGTATTCTCTCAGTAAGTGACCGGGCTGGGGGCACGACAAAGGTCTGAAGCAGCAGAGGCAAGACTGGAGTCCCGGTCCCGCAGCGTCGGGGCCTGTGCCCTTTCCGGAGGGTCAGAGACCCAGAACCGCCCGCCAGGTGGTCCCATCTTACAGGGGAGGGGATTGGAGCCCAAACCTGTGGAGTGACAGGGAGTCGGGTGCAAGGGGAGATCTGAACCCAGAGCCTCAGACTCCAAAGCAGAGTTGGGCCCCCAGGAGAGGGTTTGTGTCTGTGGGAGTGTGTCTGCCTGTCTAGGTCTGTGTGTCTGGGGGAGCACGTCTGTGTCTGTGTCCGTGGGACTCCCATCACCCCTGCAGCAGGGCGGTGCCCCCCACACCCCAAAGCCAGAGGCCGTGTCCAGGCCCCCCGGTCTCGGGGACTCTTGGGGGCAGCCTCGGCTCCCCTCAGCCTTGGAGTCCCAGCAGCCGCAGCCAGTCCCATGTCTGAAGCACATCTGTCCACACCCTCCTGGAAGTTCCCGGGGGAGGAAAGATGTGGGGGGATTTCTGGCTCCCAGGGGCCTCCCCAAGGGCACAGGAGTGGCCCGAGAGCATCCATCAGCCTCTCCTTCCTCCAGCCCCGGCCCGACCAAACCCAGTGGGCAAAGTTCCTTCCTCTGTCGGGCTGTGGAGGGGCGCTCTCGATCACTCCCTGCCCTCGGCACCCTGGGAGAAGGGCCAGGGAAGCCCTCCCTCTCAGAAGCTGCGGGGTACCCCACCCGGGCCCACCTCGGTCAGCGTGGCAGCTTGTCCACACCTGCCATTTCCACCCCGTGGGAGAATCCAGTGAAGAAGCTCTCTCTGCTAGTGAAGACTGGCCCCCACTTGCATTTTAGAGTTGGAAAGGGCAGCCTGAGACCGTTGGGATCTCCCGGCCGTAAGGAGCCGAGCTGGGACGGAACCAGATCGCCCCGAGACAAGCGTCCCCCCGCCAGGATACTCCAGGCCATCCCTAAGCCGCCTCTGGAAGGGGACGTCGAAGGCCACCTTGTGCAATCTACCCATTTTACAGAAAAACAATACCGGCCCAGGGTGGCAAAGGTACCTTCCCAAAGTCACAATCACACTCGAAATCACAGCTCCAGTTTGTGGCATCTGCTTGTGGCAGACGCTGTGCTAACCGCTTCACGGCTAGGCCACTTGACCTTCACAACAAGTCCAACTACAGACACTTAGTGTAGATGGCCCTAGACAAATCACCCATCTCTTTGTGCCTCAGTTTGCCCATCTGTAAAGTGGGCATTATTATAGTCACTACCTTCCAAGTCTGCTGGATCACAAAGTGGATCACAAATCTTTGCTGGGAGACATCTCAGGCTGGATTGAACTCGGTCTTCCTGGCTTTTCCTCTGGGCCATTGCCCATTATATAAATACTAGTTATTAGCAGTACCTTGGAGATATTCTAGTCAAAATCACTCACTGTACAGATAGAGAAACTGAGGCCCAGAAAGAAAACAAGGGAAGGGACTTTTAAGCCACATGGCTTCCGTGACAGCGCCAGAATTGGAACCCTGGGTTCCCAACGCCGTTTCAGCCAAAACCAGGGAAGGGACCTGCGGGCTGGGGGCTTTCAGACGCCTCCTTACTTTCTTCAGGAAGCCGCTCCAACCTTCCTCCCCTGCCCACCGGGCCTACAGGCCTGGGAACCACCGCTGCTTCCCCACCGTGCCCTTTCTCACCTAGACCGAGGGGATTCCACCCTCAAGACTCAGGCAACGACCCATAATTCCACCCTCTGTGAGCTACAGAGGGGCTGGGACAGACATGGCAGGGGGAGGTAATTAGCATTCTCATCTGTAAAATGGGTGCCTAGAGCAGAAAGCTTGTGCCTGAAGGGAATCGTCCTCCAGGGGAAGACTTGTGTCATAGGAAATGGCTCACCTCAGCCACTGTTTCTGGGGAGGGAGACAGGAGAGTCCGGAGAGTCTGGCTGCTTCTGGCTCCATTTAAATTTTAACAGATTTAGATTCCGATGTGTCTGGCCGAGGGTTGAGGGTCTGGCTCTGGGAGACTCGGGGCTCATGTCCCCGCTGCCTCATGGAGGACGAGGAAAGGAAGGCTCCGAGAAACGGAGGGTTTGTCCAAAGCCCCCCAGGGAGTGACGCTCCCAGCTGGGACTCCCTCCGAGCGGAGCTCTTCCCCTGCCAGGGACTGTCTCCCCTCACTGTGCTCCCAGCCACCCAGTCACCCAGCCAGCTGCTCAGGGGACGGCCCCAGCCCGGGGGCCTGTCCTGGGGAGCGGCCTGGCAGCCTGGGGATGGGTGGGCCGTCCTGGGGAGGAGAGGCCGCAGCCTGAGGGGCCTGTCCTGGGAAGGGGCGGCCACAGTCGGGGCGCTCCTGGGAATCTGCAGCTTGCACTGGAACTAAGCCGGGTCAGGGGTCAGAGCAGTCCCTTAGCGTCATTCATTCACCTCAATAGCTAAAAGTCCGGGGGAGGCCGAGCTCCTCCAGAGCGGGAACAGCTTGGCGCGGCACATAGTAGGTGCTCATAAAGGCAGCCCTCGGGGCCATTTATGCTAAGTCATGGGCCGGGACTTTCTGCCTGAAATATCATGATACGGGAGCAGAAGGGATGGGAGGCGGTTCCTGGGGCAATCCCCAGCCCCTCCCCCCCTTTCCCTGCATTCAGCAGACCTGACAACTTTCACAGCCTCACAGACCTAAAGCCGGGAGGGATTTCCCCGAGCCCGGCCCTTTGCTTTGGCAGAGGGGGAAACTGAGGCAAGATCGGGCCCAGGTCCCCCGAGTCCAGCGCCAAGCCCCCGTTCATGCCCCACGGGGGAAGCGGCAGGGGCTGCTTCCGTGGGCAGGCACACCTCCCCAGCAGGGCCTGGGGGAGGGGGGAGGGCCGCAGCCCCAGCCAAGCTCCTCACACACACCCTCCTCTCTCAGCTCCAACTTTCCATCCCTAACAGCTCTCCTTTCTTCCAGCTCAGCTGCCTCCGCTCCCCTCCCCTGCCCCTCCCAGAGGACGGCCTCCTCCCAGCCCGCCTGGGGACCGACCCCGACCCTGCCCAGCCCCCACCCCAAGCCCCCGGGGCCTCGGCCCGGAGGGGCCCAGCGCCAGGGCCCGGAGGGGGCGGTTCGCAAACTCAGCGCACTTAGTTACAGTTGCTAGGGAGAGGGGAACTTTGGGCCGGCCTGGCAGACGCAGCACCGCAAGGAAGGAGCATCTGCTTCAGGCTGAAAGCACATGCACGTGTCTACACCGGAGGCTTCCCCACCGAAGGGCCGGGGCTATCCCAGCGCTGCGCCCGGGGAGTCCCAGAGGACTCCGGAGACCTTGCTGCGCACGGATCCCGGCCCCGGGGGGACCTCCAGCCACTGGGCGACGGCCGCCTCCCCGCAGCCCCCCGGCAGCCCCCGCGGCCCTGAGCTCGTCCTGCAATCCGGCCGGATTCTCCCCCACGATCCCCCGCCCCCTCGGGCGGAGCGGCCAGGAGACGGCACCTCGGAGTCACTCCCCGGCAGCCCCAGGCCAGGGTTATCTGCCCCGTGCCAAAGTCCTCCGGCCGCTCCCACAATCCCCGGGGCCTGCCCGGCAGCCAATACCGCGCCAACTTTCCCCACCCAAGTACCTATCTGTTCGATGAAAATCTTCCAGGAATCGGCGGGGATGGGGTGGATCATCTTCAGGGCCTCGGTGAGGGTGGTCGGGCTGTCGGCGGCCAGCGCGGGGTACTCCTCCGGCGTGGCCACGGTGCCGGGGGTGGACGGCGAGTCGCTGAGGAGGAGACGGAGACACAGAGACTTTGACGCAACCAGAGACCTTTCCTTAAACAGCGGGGAATGGACACAGTGGCAAGTCCGGGGGGGGAGGGGGCTGCTCATCTGGCAGGGCGGAATGTTACCGACTTTTAAGCCCGCCCCCCCGCCCTCCCCCCGGGCCAGGAGCTCCGAATCCAGGAGAGGAATATTTACTAGGGCCATAGACGGTGATTCATCCGGCCAACCCCACATGGCCCGGTCCCAAACCTTCGGCTTTTCACTGCTCGCGAACCAGGTTTGGAAACTCGGCCCCTCCCTTCGTGGGGCCCTCCCTTCGTGGGCCCCTCCGAGAGTTTTTTGCACCCCGGACTTAAGCCACCCTCCCCGACGAGGCGGCGCGCGTGGGGGTGGGCGGGGGGGGATGGAAGGGGAGCCCATTCACCTGCTGTCACCTCTGCCCCCGGCCCCCCCCCCTCCCCCTGACATAGTCCCGTGGGGAGACTGCGGGCCGGGCCGGAGCCGGAGGGGACGCGAGGAGGTGAGAGCCGCTCGGTGAGGCGGGGAAGGGAGAGGGCTGTGCGGAGGGTCTGTCCCCGGGGGGAGGGCGGAGGAAGCGGATGGCGCTGGGGCTGCTTCGGAGGTGAAAGGGTGGGGAGGAGTGACTCAGGTCGGCCTGGGAGCGAGGCGAGGCGAGGCGAGGCGGGAGAACCGGGAGCCGCTCCCGGCCGGTCCTGCCCTCCGCCTCCACTTCCCACGGGCGGGAGACGCACCAAGTCACTTCTCCGAGGGAGCGGGGCGGAGGGACGAGGCCTCCGGGCGGGGGTGGGAGGGGGCCCCGGCCGCGGCCGCTCTGCTCGCCTGTCCCGAGGGGCCGGAGTCCCCAGACCGCGCGCAGCTCCCCGGCCGGGGCCCGAGCCGGAAGGCGGGACGTGGGAAGGGAGGCTGGAGCCCGAGCCCGGCGGGAGGGAGGGAACGCCGCATGCCCTCCTGAAGACTCGGGCTGCGGGGGGGGAGGGGGGGGGGGGGGAGAGGGGGGAAGGAGCACCGGGATAGAAGGGGGACAGCCGCGAGGAGAGGGGAGAGAAAGCAAGAGGGGGGGGGGGGGAGGAGGCGCCTGGAGAGGAGAGGGGAGAGGGGCTCCGGGAGGAGAGGGGCGCGGGGGCGCACGGACGGGAGAAGGAATCAAGGGAGGGGGCGCGGGGGCGCACGGACGGGAGATGGGCAGAGAGCTACGGGGACAGCACTTAAGGCTGAAGCGGGAGCAGAGGGGCGCGGGCACGGGTGACGGGGGGGGGGGCGAAAGGAGGAGCCCCGAGCAGGGGGGGGCAGCCCGAGCTCTGGGAGGCGGCGGGCGGGCTCTGGCGGACGTGGGCAGCGGCGCCCCGACGGGGTGGGCGGGCAGGGGAGGAGAGGGGAGTGCGGCCCGGGAGCCGGGTCCTCTCACCTGCTGGCCAGGTGCCCCCCCGCCGAGTCCCGGGGGTCGCTCTCCGAGGAAGAGCCCTCATGGTCCACGGCGCAGGCAGCGCTGAAGGCGGCAGCCAGCAGCTCCATGAGGGTCCCGGGCCGGCGGGCGGGCGGGCGCGGGCTGGAGGGAGCCGGGGAGCTAGGGAGGGCGGGCGGGCGAGCGCAGCTCTCGGGCTGGCTCCAGGAGGGCTGTGCGGGGCGCGGGCTGGACCCCGAGCTGCCGCTGCTGCCGCCGCCGCCGCCGCCGCCGCCGCTGCCCCTGCTCCAAAGCTGCTGCTGCTGCTGCTGCTGCCTGGAAGGCTCCTGGGGGTTGCCACGGTAACAGGAGAGGCGGGAGGCGGGAGGCGGCGGTCACAGCGGCTGCGACGCGGCGCCCACAGCAGCAGCAGGAGCGCCCCGAGAGGAGGGAGCGCGGCGTAGCGCGGGGCTGGGCTGGGCAGGGCGGCGCGGGGCTGGGCAGATTGGGCTGGACGGCGCAGAGCAGGGCAGCGCAGGGCAGGACAGGGCAGCGCGGGGCTGGGCGGATTGGGCTGGACAGCAAAGCAGGGCCTCGGGGCTGGGCAGGGCAGCGCAGAGCCCTGGGCTGGGGCTGGGGCTGGGGCTGGGGCTGGGGCTGACTCCCCAGCTGGAAGGTCAGCAGGACCGCGCTGCCGCAAGGGAGCACAGATGTCCCCGCACGAAGACCGGGTTGGCTTTGGCAGGTGACACTTGGTTCCTCTCCCACTTAGCCGGGTGACTGGGCCAGGGTCTCCCTTCCTGCCCCTCAGGCTAGATGGGCTGGGCGAGCTCGAGGGAGCCCTTGAGCTTGATGACCAGGATCTGAATCCTGGCTTTGCCACTTCCCCTTTGTAATCTCTGGCAGGTCACAGCTGCCCCCTCCCCAGCTTACACAGGTGTCAAATAGGAGGTCCAGTTCTGAGGACCCTCGCTCACCCAGCCTAGTTGAAAATGCTGCTTTTTTTCATGAGGTCCTGCCTGAGATTGCTCTGACCCAGCTCAGCAAACTTTTCCCTAGCTAGCTTCACCAATGAAGGACTCAAGGTCTTCTAGTCCAACACCTTAATTTTACAAATTAGGAAACCGAGGCTCCAAGGGAAGCCCCTTTCCCAGCCAGTTCCTCAGGTTCGCAGTGGGATTGGGCTCTGACCCCTCATTTTAGGAGAAGAAATCGACCCGAGAGGGGAAGAGACCTGGCCACAGTCGCCAGTCTCCGGGGCAGAATCTGAAGCCAGGTTCTCAGTCTCCAAAGCCAGGGCCCTTTGGGTCACACTGGATGCCCGCTCCCTTCCTGCAGGAGACGGGCAGGAGGGGCTGGGGCTGCCTGGTCCCAAGTGCCCCACGAGGGGAATGTGGATCAGATTCCAAAGTGGGGCAGGAAGAAGTCTCCTTCAGGTCCCTCACTTCTCTAGGAAGAACAGGAAAATGTCCCCAATGTCCCTTGAAAGGGGAGGGCAGTTTAACAGAACCATCTCACTAACCCAACCCCCTCCCCCTGCACCTCCAGCTCGAGGGAGTTACTTTATCCTTCCCTTCTGGAAACAGCCGGAAGGGAGGGATTCTGGAGGAGTCACAAACACTGGTCTTGCCTCTGCTCCAGCTCACACCCCCTGGGGGACGTGGAGCAGGTGGCTCCTAACCCTCCCATGGCTCCTGAAACTCCGTTCAGCTCTGACTCCAGAGGGCACAAGAGACTCCCCTCCTGGAACGCCCTGTTGGGCTCCTGAGAGACCCACGTATACCCCTTGCGGTGGAGAGAAGGAAGGGACTCTGAGGCGCTCTATCCACGCTCCTTATTTTTGCGGACATTGGAACCCAGGGAGGTTAAATCCCTACCCACAGTCACAGCATGCTGGCTTCAGAGCTGGATTGATTCCTGATTCTAGATCCAACAGTCTCTGCTCTCCCCCCTCTGAAGGTCCCGGCCTCGTCAGTTGTCATTCAGGGAGGAGGAAGATGGTCCCCTTTTCTTAGCAGGGCCTTCCTCGTTAAGTTAAAAGGAAATGTTGGTGAAGGGGTAAGAGTGTCCTTGGGCTCTCAACTGCTCTCTACTAAAAGGCACAGAATAATGGGGGGGGGGGGTTCCCACCTCTCTCCAGATGGTTCTCCAGCAGTGCCTTCTGTGGAGGGGAGCCCATCCTTCAGGCCCCTTAAGGATGGGGTGGGGGCCCCCCAAACGTGTGGAAGATGCTGTGGAGGAAAGGGAAGAGACACTGGTTTGTCTGTCTTCTGTTAGGAAGAAAAGTGAGAGGGAAAAAATGGCTGATTACACGTGGCAAAGACAGTAGTTTGATATTCCAGAGAGGGGGAGAGAGAGACAGAGACACAGAGAGGCAGAGAGACAGAGGGGAGGGGGCGGGGGGATGCTGAGGGAGAGGAAGTGGTGCGTGATCCTAGGGGAGCATCTGCAGGGTTAGAGAAGTACACAGCGCTCCCAGGCCCGGATGTGCCTCTGCTCCCAGGATCCCGTGCTCCAGGGGCCGTGCGGTCCAACCCCCTGTCTCCCAAAGGAGAAGATTGAGACCCAGAGTGATTCCTCGGTCTCCGAGCGAGAGGGGAGGAGCCTTGTCCACTCCTTTCCTTTTATAAATGAAGAAACACAGATCTGAGGAGCTTGTAACCAGCCACAGTCCCACAGGTGGTCACTATGAGAGGGGTGATTTGAACTCAGGTCCTCAGGCTCCAGAGCAGAGCATGGTAAGGACACATAAAGCACCTGTGAAGCGTCCACTCTGGGTGGGACATGGGGGGAGGTAGAGTCTCCAAGGCCATCTATCCCTGCCTGAGCTTTGAAACTGCCTTGTTTAACTGTCTGAGGTGGAAACCCGAGGAGGGCTGAGCTCACAACCAGAACGAGAAACTGGGAGAAGTTAGGACACCATTAGATTGGGAGCTGGCACCCCTCTTCTAGCTTGGAAGCAGAGCTCCTCCAGGTCCCATGGGCTCAGGTAGGGAGTCCTGTGGAAAGAAGCTGAAGGGATCTGAGAGGGTCACTGAGCCAGAAAAACATTTCCAAATTCTCTCTCAAGCTCTGGGCCACAGGAACGACACAATTTCACTTCTGGAGGGAAGGGGTCCCATGAATCTACTCCCAGGTGGATGGCTCCCCTCCCCCATAATCCAACCCCATAGCTGGTAAATAGCACCCCCGACACTCTTAAAAGCTCCCTCCAATTCTGGAGCCCTCAGTCTTCCTCACCCAGCAGCCTCCCTCTCCACCATCTCCTTTGTGAGATCCCCTCCCTTGTCGGCACATTCCCCCCCATCTTCCGAGTCTTCTTCCACTGTTCTCCAGGTAAAGTTTGGACTACTCTGGGCCAACCCTAGTCCCTCACGCCTCTGCCATTCTGTGGATAATCCCTGATCCCTGATAGGCCGCTTATAAAGAAACTGAGGCAGACAGAAATTAGCGAGGGGGTGGGGGTCCCCACAGCCAGTATCAGAGGTAGGATTTGATGTGGAGCCCTTCATCCCGGCTCCTAATCTGTTTTGGTCTGGCTGCAGAAGTACACAACTTGGCCCTCAATAGGGCGATGTTTTCTCTTCCCATGGCACTCCCACCCATAGTCACCTTCAGCCCCCCCTCTGCCCTCTAGCCTTAATTCAAGCATCTCATCCCCCTCCTCTCCTTTTTTCCATAGGGGAGGAATATTTCAGTGACTTGGTTCACATACAGCTAATTAGAGGCTGGATTAGACCCTGGTTCTCCCCACCCTTTCTATCTACTAATCCGCCCTTCCTCTCTTCCCTCCCCCTTTTGGATTTCCCTGGCAGGGAAGAGATCTCCAGATCCAATGATCCCATTGATTCTGAGAATATTCTCTGTGCATCAGACTTCATTAAAGCCTTTGCTATTTCCCCCCTTAAACTTTGCATTGCTAATTACCAAGAATCAGAAGACTGGAATCCAACACCAGCCTGACACTGATCAGCTGGGTGACAACATGGAGACGATTGTCTCTGAATCTCACTTTATCATCTTTAAAATGGGTATGATGATATTTGCTGTTCCTTCCCATTGAACCCATGTGAAGAAAGTGATTTGCTTGGCAAATCACTGTGCCTCCATTTACTCAATTGTAGAAGGTGATGGTGGGACTCAGATCTTTGCAGCCCTATATTAATACATGTCTATTGACTGTTGACTGACTTCCTTGATGGTAGGACCCGACCAAGGATCTGGATGAGAGACAAAAGAAGAAAAAAATCAGCCCTATATTAATACATGTCTATTGACTGTTGACTGACTGACTTTATTGATGGTAGGACCCGACCAAGGATCTGGACGAGAGACAAAAGAAGAAAAAAAATTTGTTGAATAGATCACCCTAAGAAAAACAGTCAATAAATGTGTATGAAATGAGTGAGTTGGATGAGATTCTCTCTACATTTATGGTCCCAAGGTCCTGGGTTCCCTTCTCCCCCTAACAGTTGTGTAAAGGGGGGAATAAAACCGTGACTAGAAAAATGGGCCTGTGGGGAAAGCGCGGGCCCTATGCACAAATCTCTCTTTTTTTTTTTTTTTTTTTTTTTTTTTTTTATTTTACCTTTTTTTAACAAATTGCAAAACTTTGCCTAAAATTCAAAATCTTTTCCAACCCCCCCCCCCCTTGATGGCAGGATGAAATAATTAAAATATTAAATAAATTAATAACCCAATAAGTATACATAAAAATGTTATTTTGCTGTACAAAAGAATCGACTCTGAAAATTGTTACAGTTGTGAAGGGAAATCAAAACTGCAGGGTGCATAAAATAGGGATTGGGAATTCAATGTAATGGTTTTAGTCATCTCCCAGGTTCTTTTCTGGGCTAGCTGTTCGTTCATTACTGCTCCATTGGAAATGATTTGGTTGATCTCGTTGCTGGGATGGCTTGGTCACTATAGTTTATTGTTGAAAATTAATATTCCTGGTCCTGCTCATTTCACTCAGCATCAGTTCGTGTAAGTCTCTCCAGGCCTTTCTGAAATCATCCTGTTGGTCATTTCTTACAGAAGAGTAATATTCCATAATATTCCTATACCACAATTTATTCAACCATTCTCCAACTGATGGACATCCATTCAGTTTCCAGTTTTTAGCCACTACAAAAAGGGCTGCCACAAACATTCGTGCACATACAGGTCCCTTTCCCTTCTTTATAATCTCTTTGGGATATAATCCCAGTAGTAACACTGCTGGATCAAAGGGTATGCACAGCTTGATAACTTTTTGATATGCACAAATCTCTGGTTGGATCTTGCTCCCTGGGCCCAAGGCAAGTAATTTCATTTTTCCAACTCTTATTTTTCTGTCTAGAATAACGAGGGCTTATACCTATGATCTCTAAAGTCCCGCACCCGAGCTTTGGACCTTTCTATGAGTCCTCACGAAATCTTTTTCTGTCAGTGTTGGCATCTATGTATAAAAAGATCTGGAGTAAGGAGTGGAGTGAGGGATGGAATGTCTGGAGAGGAGGAGAAATGATGGAGAAGTCCGGAGGAATGAAGCCCAGTGAATAATAGAGATGACTGACCTCCTTAAGTGGAGATTCTGCTAGGAACCCTCCAAACTCCAGAAAGAGTTCTAGGACCAGATGGTACTTCTGAGTTGAGTTTGAACTATTGCTATTGAAAGTTATTAAACTTCTCTGGCCCTGGCATAAGATCCCAATTGCCCAACCTTAGTTATGCTGCTGCCTTCAGTGCTTCCCCATGGCCTACCAAAAAAAAAAAAAAAAAATCTTCAAAAGGCTACAGGGAGTTATAGAAATGCTGTAGAAGCTCTATGACTATGATTATCTGTGATTGTAATATTGGAGAATTGCCAGGAACACTGGCTAAATGGATTAGTCAGGATGACCGAGTCTGTATGTGGCAGAGACGGGATTTGAACTCGGGTCTTCCTGGATCTGAGGCCAGTTCTCTGGCCACTACATCACACAGCCTTTCTTAGATAAAAACAATACAAACTCTATTTTTTTTTTTTTCAGCATGGACACAGCATTTGGGATCAGGGAAAGTTTGTAGGAAGTGATATCTGAGGTGAGCTTTAAGAGGCAGAGGTGAAGCGAAAGTGCGGTCCAGGCATGGGGGCAGCTTGTGGAAGGGCAGACGTGGGAGGTAACTCCTGTGGCAAGAATCACATCAAAGGAGAGCAAACTAGAATGGACCTGGAAAGGTAGCCTGGGACTGTGTAAGTGCTGTAAAAGCTGACCGGAGGGCTCTGTATCGGATCACAGAAGAGCCGAAGCTCAGATTCTGCCTCATGTCCTTCTCAGCTACGGGATTCTGGGCAAATCTCCAAGTCTCATTTTCCTCATCTGTATAATGGGCACAATGGTATCCATGGCATTAAGTCTTATAGGACTGCTGCAAGGCCCAGTTAAGGCCTGGACAAGCCTCTGACTCTCATTCTCCTTATCTGTAGAATGGGCACAATGATATCTATGACGTTAAATCTTACAGAGCTGCTGCAAGGACCAACTTGGGGACTTGGTTATCTATCATGGGTCTCCCTTCTCCTTGCAATATAAGCTCCTCAAGGACAGGGACTGCTTGGACTTTTTCCTTGTGTCCTCCGTGTTTAGCACATGGTAAGTCCTTAATAAATGCTTCTTGACTGACTGATGCTGTTGGTCACTCAGAACCTCAGTTCTCTGTCTGCAGAATCAGGAGAATAATCATGGAGAGCTAGTCCAGGGAAAGTCTACTGGAATTGGGGAAGAGCCAATTTGCTCTGTGCCAACTACAAGGTGACCAAAGGGAAGTCGCTCATTCTCTGGGCCTCAGTTTACTCATCTGGAAATTGGGGGGGGGGGAGGGATTGGACTAACTGACCTCTCGGATCCTTCTAGTCCCCAGTCCGTGGCCTTGTATCCCGGCTCATTGCCAAGAATCAAAAACTCATCCTCGCTAAACGGACGGGGCTCTGACAGTTATCAGAGCAACGGCCCTTATCCTGGCACGGGCACCTGCCCCAGCCCACGCAGAGCCCACAATTGTTCCTTGTTCCCAAGTTAAGATCTTAATTTGCAGCTGGCAGCGCCGCATGGCTGGCGAGGGAGCGCCAGGCCCGTTGGCGTCAATTACACACATCAGAGGAAAGGGGCGCCCGGAAGAGGTGCGAGCGCCCCTTCAGTGTCTGCTCACCCCTTTGGGGTATCACATGCCCTCAGCCTAAGGTGATGACCAGGGTGGGAGGGGGGAGAATTTAACCCCTTCTCCTACTTTCTCCAGCAAGTAACATCCTTAAACGACGTCCAACTGAAAGAACAATAAAGCAGATCCACTCACTGGATCTCTCGCTGAGCTTCTTTTGTGAATCTTTGCTACTTGATCTCCGAGTGCTTCTCTGGTTTTTGGGTTAAGAAGGGGATCTGCTGAATTTGGGCCACTCTGAAAAATAATGAGAGCAATAATGAAGTCTTATCATATCAAGTGTATATATAAACATTTATTAAATATATAAAAATTAATATATAAATAGATACATATTTAATATTTTATATTAATTAATCAATATTATATATATATATATATATATATATATATATATATATAAACATATCATCTCACTGTATTCTCAGAGCCACCCCAGGAGGTAGACGCCACGGTAGCAGAATCCCCATTTGGCAGGGGAGAGCCTGCATCGAAAAGGTGAAGTGTCTTACCAAGGGCCACATAACAGGAAGCAACCAAGACAGAATTTGAACCCAATACAATCAATCAACATTTATTAAGCAGTTACTCTGTTCTAGGCCCTGGGCTACGATCTGGGGAGAGGACTATAGCATAATAATTCAGGGAAACTGAGGCAGGAAACTAATTACATTACAGCCTGGGGTCCCCTTCAAGATCATAGGAGTATATTCGATATCTGGAGGGGAGAACAAAAGATGCCGCTGGTTTAGTGCTAGATTATGCAACTAACTGAGGAGATGCTCCAGCTTTACTGCCACTGGAGGAGTGAGTACGTAGAGTCCCTTTCAGCTGCCATCCAAGTGTTCTCCTTCCTGGATTTTCCAGGATTTCAGATACACCCGTTCTCTTGGTCGTGGAGGAGCAGACTTTTCCTTTTCCCATCCCGAGATTTGGGGCGATGTCACTTGGCACATTCTGTTAAGGAATCCGGCCTGTTCCAAGCTGGGCTGTAAGTTGGGAGACTAACCACAGTCCGGGGCCACGGGATGCTAACAGCCACGCCTCCCGGTGCTCTCCTCCATGCTCTCCTGGGTTGTGATGGGGCCCGGGAGCAGGAGGTTTTCCAGCCAGTCCTCCAGGTTTCTGATCCCAGCCTGGGAAGAACTCTCTTGAAGGTGGGGGTCATTTTCCCACCTTCCCCTGGGACTCGGGGTGCCGGGCAGAACGAGGCTGAAAGGCCATTAAGTGCCTCTGCCACGGCCTGAATTACCTGTAAGCAAAGGCTGGGCCGCAGCCGGGCTCCCAAAGGAGGGAGAATCTCTCTTAGTGGATACTTTGATACCCCCTGAGTTTTTTCAGTCCTAGAAGCAAAGGCCTCTCCCGGACTGGGCCGGAAGCCGTCGGACCCCCCTGCACGGGGGCACTGAGGGGGTATCCCCTGCTGGCTTCGGCCCCTTCTCCCAACAGGTTTTAAAAGAGGGAAGGGCCGTCCATGGCCCCTTCGGGACTCCCTCGGGCCGCAGCTTGGGTGAGCTGGACAAGTAGCTTTTTCCTACTTGTGACCAGTGAAAATAGGTTTCGCGAGGGACTGGAGGCCATTCTTTCCAGGCCCAAAGGCTGAAGAGAAGTTTCCTCAGACGGGTTTCTGGGATTAGAGGCTGGCCCGAGGCTGTCTGAAACCACCCCAGGGGGAAGGAGCACAATCCCCCCTCTATGGGAAACCTGTTCTTGGGGACTATAGGAAGCTTTAAGACTTGGAGAGCCAGAGGAGCAGGGGTGCCATGGCCAGGGACCGACGGTGGCAGCTCAGGCATTGAGTGGGCTAGACTGTCCCTGGGGCCTGATGGGAATTACCAAACTCCGGAGCGAAATCCAGAGCCTCCTTTTCTCCTCCGCTGTGAGCTGGAGGACAGTAAGTGAGGTCAAACAGGCCAGAGATGGCAGCCACCCCTCCCCTCCCCCCCACCTCCGCGGGCTGTCTCTGGTCGCTCCCTCAATTTTCTCCCCTCTAGAGTATTTTGAAGGTATCCCCAAACCCTTCTCTGGGGAAGGTCTGCTACCCAGCTGCTCTTGCTGGTCCAGAGGGACCCTCTTGCCTTTGGAGATTGTAAAAAAATGAATTAGCAGCTCTCTCTTTCATCTCCGAGGCCCCAGTCGGAAATCACACTCTGGCTAAAAAGGGATGCGAACTCTCCTACCTCCTTCTCCCTCCCGTCTCCTTAGCGCTCCATGCAGGCCAGCATGCACTTCATCTACCACTTTTTCCTACAGGGAGGTGCCTAAGAGCAGAAAAGAGAACAATATTTACCTCCCTCCCTTCCTTCCTTTCCTTTCTCCCTCCCTCCCTCCCTCCCTCCCTCCCTCTCTTCCTTCCTTCCTTCCTTCCTTCCTTCCTTCCTTCCTTCCTTCCTTCCTTCTTTCCTTCCTTCCTTCCTTCCTTCTTTCCTTCCTTCTTTCATTCCTTCTTCCCTCTCTCCCTCCCTCCTTCCTTCCTTCCTTCCTTCCTTCCTTCCTTCTTCCTTCCTTCCTTCCTTCCTTCTTTCCTTCCTTCTTTCATTCCTTCTTCCCTCCCTCCCTCCCTCCTTCCTTCCTTTCCTTCCTCCTTCCTTCCTCCCTCCCTCCTTCCTTCCTTCCTTCCTTCCTTCCTTCCCTTCCTTCCTTCCTTCCTTCCTTCCTTCCTCCCTTCCTTCCTTCCACTGTTCCACACCGCTGCCTCCTCTTCTAGGCCATCCTCACTACTCTTTCTCAGGTTCTCATCACTTCCAAATGACCCCAAATCACACAAACATGACTGAACAGTGGCCACTGGCCTTGGTACTTGGTACTTGGTACTTGGTAGTCGTCCTCCTCCTTGATCTCTTCTCTAATTCTGATTAACTGTATAAATACGTAATCACATATTGGATTTAATATATACTTTAATATATTTAACATGTATTGGTCAGCCTGCCATCTGGGGGGGGGGGAAGGAGGGGAAAAGTTGAAACAGAAGGTTTGGCAAGGGTCAATGCTGAAAAATTACCCATGCAACTGTTTTGTATGTAAAAAAAAATTAATAATAATAATAATAATAAAACATATTACATTCCGGGGGCAACTTGATGGCACAATAGTGTATAAAGCACTGGCTCTGGAGTCAGGAGGACCTGAGTTCAAATTCAGCCTCACACAATTCACACTTTCTAGTGTGTGACCCTGGAGTCATTTAATGCCAAATGTCTCAAAAGAAAAGAAAAGAAAAGAAACCAGTATTACATTCCACTCAATAACAACCACATCTTTACTGAGAAAAAGGATCTGTATTTCCTGGCAATCATTTCAGATCAAGAAAAAAAAATTAATTCAATCCCAGAGAGCTGGATGGCTGATTTTTAGGAAGGCCTGGAAAGATTTACATGAACTGGTGCTGAGTGAAACAAACAGAACCAGGAATATATTGTGCACAGTAATAGCAAGAAAGTGCCATGATCAACTATGAAAGATTTGGTTCTTCTCAGCAGACACTCTTGCAGTGTTTGCCTAATCTATGATGGGAATCATTGACCCTCCTGGGCAAAGCAAAAGACTGAACCTCATGGCATCCAGTGTTCTTTCCGTTTCTAAAATCCCATAATCCTTAGCAACTCCTGGCAGGGCCTGGTCCCTGCTTGGTTATGATGTGACCTTAGATGAATGTCCTTGATGCACCTCAGTTCCTCATCTGTGGAACAAGGGGCTGGAAGCAGCACAGGAAGGTGCAGTTAAGGCTGGTTTGGGAATTGGGAGTCTGGATTCTAACCCTCAACTGGTCAGCGACTTCCTGTGTGCCCCTGGGACAATGATTTAATCTGTCTGAACTTTAGTTCCTTTCTCTGAAGAACAGCGGGATTGGACTCTAAGGCCTCTTCCAGCTCTGACATCCAATGGGCAAAGGGGGAGAAACAGCATTTATTAATATTTATTAATCATTTATTATTTATTTTGCAAAGGCAAAATGGAATTCAAGGATGTCAGCGAGGATGTCGACCATGATTGTCTCGATGAGGTACCTTCTCCTTCGTTCATCTCCTTTGGACTCAAAGGCATGGAGGTAAGTAAGCATGGCCCTCCAAAATCATTTAGAGGAAGCTCAGATTTGGGGCAAAAAGGGATAGTGTCCCAGTTCCCAGATAACAAGAGGAGAACCTCATGGAGATCCCAATAGGAACTCTCTTGTGGGAAAACCCTAGAAGAAAGCTGGCCCAGCACATTGCAGCTGCTTGGTAGAGTGGGGACTTGGGTAACTCTGCAGAAGAAGCATATCAGTCAATAATAACTAGAAGCAGCAGATCTTTTATTATAGGTGTCTCTCAGATGGAAAGGGAGGGAAAAAAATCACAAAGTGGAAGCCAAAGATTCCTAGGGATCACTGTCCCCCCCCCCCCCAAGGGAAAGATGTAGCAGGATTTCTAAATGTTCTGTGTTTTGCAATGGGAAATTCCCCTTTATGTGTAACACAAAGCAAGGGTGGGCTCAGATTTGCCCATAATGGTGGGTTCTTCAGAGGATGCTCATGTATTCTACCTGCTTCCAAATGACCATGTAGAAACACAGGGGACTCTGCTTCTGGCCATTTTAGGAGCCTGCACTGTTTCCTAACTGGCAGCTGAGCTAGTCAGTCAATATATAGAGGAGGTGACTTGCTTTTGTACCTCTTCTTTTTTCCACCTGGACATGAGGCATGAGAAATGCTCAGAGCTGGTCCTGAGAGTCAGATGCGGGGGAGGGGGAGGTAGCAGTTGGCCTGTCTCCCATTCAGCCTCCATATGACTATGAATACCAGGCTTCCTTGACTTTTTTTTGCATTTGTTCTTTCCTGATCTTAGACAAACAAGGATCCCATGGTGGACATGGTGTTCTGATAGATCTAAATGTCCTGGGAGGGGTGCCTCATGGCACCAGCTATTGGGGATGTTTTCTCCCAAGGAGCTATGTAAGGATTCTATCATAAAAGAGCATTTAGACTGTAGGGGTCCTCAAACTTTTTAACTAGGGGCCAGTTCACTGTCCCTCAGACTGTCGGAGGGCCAGACTATAGTAAAAACAAAAACTTTGTTTTGTGGGCCTTTAAATAAAGAAACTTCATAGCCCTGGGGGAGGGGGATAAACGTCCTCAGCTGCCGCATCTGGCCCAAGGGCCATAGTTTGAGGACCCCTGAGAGGCTCCGAGGAACTAAGTTACCCTTGTTATATGTGTATTCTACATGGGCATGTGCCTCACTACTATTGTTTAAAGTTTGAGCCCATCCTTCCTGTGAATGCTTTATGTAACTAGAAGCTTTGGGGAAAGGTAGACAATCTTTTGTACCATCTATATTTTAATAAATGGTATCACTGAAAGCTAATTGGGGCTACGGCTGATTGTTAATGGGAAGCACACTGGTAGGGGCTCAAGAGCTAGAGAGCCACAATTTCAGCTCCCAGAGAATCCTGGGAATAGGAGTCAATAAACCTTCTGGGGTACTAACTGACCCTTGACTGTGAGTACAAATTGGGGAAGTAGTATGACATATAGAGGGTCATAATTCTAGAATGGGAAGGCACCCTAAAATCATCTAGTCCCAAAATGGAGGTCCAGAGCATGACTATGTTGGAGGCAAAGAATTTAAGAATATGATCATTCCCTCACTTTAAATTCCAGCTTTGCCAATTCTTATGTGATCCTGGCTGAGTAATTTCACCTTTCTGAGCCTCAGTTTCCAGTGTGTAGAATGGAGTAGTTAGAAGGAGTTGGTCCTTCCAGCTCTGGACCAATCAATCAACAATGGATCACCTACTGTGTGCTGGGCACAGGGATAGTCTCTGGGCAGATAAATGCAAAAAAGCAACAGTTTCAGCCCTCAAGGAACTTCAAGCTCCCAAAGGATCTGAGGTTCTTTTGGTCGAAGACCAAAATATGCCCCAAAGTGAAGTTTTATGATAAGGAACAGGGCAGGAATCCCCATGATTCCAGACTGGGTCTAGCTTAAGGGAACCCTGTGAGAAATCATCCCTGAATTTTTAATTAGATGCCTGGAAGCCTGATCATCAAACTCTCGGGCCAGGAAGTGAGAGAGGGCTGGCCTGTGGGGCTTTTTCCCTTCCCTGCTCTGTTTTCCCTCAAGCTGTATATGCTACCACCGCCAACTCCCAGCTTTCAGCCTTTTCCATCCAGTAAATGACCGTGCCAGTGCTCCCTTGCATGATGGGGCTCAGACACCATTAATGAGATCCTCGTGGTTTTCCAGCTGAACCGGACAGAGCTGTTAAAATCAACAGAGCTGAATTTGCCCACTCCGGGTAGGATCATAGAATCCTGGAGATGGGGCTGGAAGGGACTGGAGAACTCACCAAGTCTAGTCCTCTTGTTTTACAGGTGGACAAACTGCACTGACTTATTTAAGGTCTTATGGTAAGCAGTCAGAGGTATAAAATGTGAACCCAGGTCCTCTGCCTGACTCCAGAACAAGTGTGTTCTTTCTGCTATCCTACTGCCTTAATTCATCAAGCAATGAGGCATACGGCGCGGTCCATTGTGCTTCCTCATTTGCACATACACAAAATTGGCGCTAAATGTTCCTTTACTTGCATTGATTTTATTTCTATTTGTACTGTCTCTTCTGTTCCCATTGGAATGTAAGAACTTTGAAAAAGGAAAAGAACCAGGGCAGCTAGGGGCATTGTGGATAGAGCACTAGCCCTGAAATCAGGAGGACCTGAGTTCAAATCTAGCCTCAGACACTTAACACTTCCTAGCTGTGTGACCTTAAGCAAGTCACTTGCCTCAGGGGAAAAAAAAAAAAGAACCTATATGTACAAAAATATTCCTAACACCTCATTTTGCGATGACAAGAATTGGAAATCGGGGATATACCCATTGTCGGGGGAATGGCTGTACGACTTGTGGTATATGAAGGTGAGGGAAGTCTATTGTATTATAAGAAATGACAAGAAAAGAAAAACCCAGGAAGACTTGTATGAACTGATGCAAAGTGAACTGAGAAGAACCAAGAGATTCTCCATAGTAACGGCAATGTTATCATGATCGACTGGGAAAGACTTGGCGACTCTGATCAAAACAACGATCCAAGACAATGCCAAAGGACCCACGATGAAAAAGCTCTCCACCTCCAGAGAGAGAACCGATAAGCGGTGAATCCAGATTGGAACACATGTTTTTTTCCTTTATTTTTCTTGTTTTTGTGTATTTTCTTTTGCAATATGGCTCGTATGGAAATAAGTTTTGCAGGCCTTATATTGCTCCATTTCTTGCTTCCTCCAGAGATGGGATGGAATTTGGAAAGATTTTTTTTTAAATGAATGTTAAATTTTTTTTTTACACGTAATTGGAAAATGCTGAACAAAGTAAAAGTTAAAAAATCTGTTTTTGAAAAAGAATATAAGCTCTTTGCAAGTAGGGACTGTCCCAGTGTGCCCAGGACCTTGCACAGTGTCTGAAACATGCTTAATAAATGCTTGCCGAGTAGTCGATGGATTGGCATTTCTACATCCTTAAAGAAGGAAAATTCCCTGCTGGTTTCTATAAAGATTGTGAACCAGGCTCCTGAAGGAAAACAAATTTGGGCCACTTGGAAACTCTGTTAATCAGCTCTGTCCCATTCAGCCTGGCAGAATCTAGGCCTTGTCTCCAGGGGCTCCCCATTGGATGCAGCCAAGAAGCCTGCCGTAGAGCACAGACAAGAGTCTTTATGGGTAGATGTCTTGGGAAGGCCTTTCCCCATCCCCCCCAATGTGTGCTGGGGGAGGAAAAAGATGAGTGGAAATCGGCTTCCTGCCCAGGTTCCGGCCCTTTGCCCAAGGAGACATAAGTCCTCCTTTCTTTTCCTTTACCTCCTTTTGTCAACACAGTATAAGCCATTGGGGGGGAAAAAAAGTCTCTTTTTGGGCCTGGCTGGGAAGCAGAGGCTGGGAGGGCCTCCCGCTCGCCCAGGTCTCTGGGCAGTCCAAAGTCTGTCTCTGTCCAAATAGAAAGGAGCCACAGGGAAGGTGGCCAGTATCTCTGCCCGACCGTCCAGTCAATAACAGGAGATTGGCATCTCGCGTAAAGTCAGGAATATCTGTCCCTGGGCAAACCCGGATATGTGCAAGCAGAAAGCCGAGGCAAAAGTGACCCCAACTGTGACGTTGTCATTTTTCACGTTAGATTTGGGATTCTGGACCTAATTTGTGTCATGGATTCCTGGACTGCTGACGCCTAAAGGTGCCTTCTTGGAGTCACGGGGTTTTTAATTTTGTTTTGTTTTTTTTAATAATTGAAGGAAAAGCTCAATTTCAGTTCCAGGAAATAAAGAGGGATTTTGTTGCCCATCTGAATTCATGGCCCCCAGGTGAAGGACCCCTGCCTGAGAAAGGAGCCTGGGATAGGGAGCAGTCACGTTCATGGCAGGTTCACAGAGCTGGCTGGAGCCAGAACCCGGACTTGTGGACTTAGAGGCTACTTCTTTCAGTCCCGTTTGTAACCAAACCGCTCGAGATGGCACGGAAGGGCCAGATCCAAAAGTTGTCCGCTCCAGAAGGGTGCGATGGTCGACCTCTGACCTCTGAAGCTCACCTGTAGAAAGGAACATTCCATTCTGGGATGGATTTCAGGTTTCAAGCAATCCCAAAGGAGACGGAACTGGTTGAGCAGGATCCCCAAGCTGATCCCCCAGAGGCCTCTCTGCTCACAGGCTTCATGGAGTGGGGCTGGGACAGCACCAGAAAGGCAGACAGCGGAGCCAACACCAACATTTTTCCTTAACTCTCTGACTAATAGAATCTCGGAGCCTGAAGGGACCTCAGAGACGACTGAGTCCACACCCTGATTTTACAGATGAGATAAAATAGGAACTCGTGCGCACTTTTTATACATTATATATATTTTATACTTTACATTACCCTACAACACTCTCCTAAAAGCAGAATTTGAAGCTGACCCTCAGATGCCAATGTTCTTTCCACTATACTTAACGGCTTAAATTTCATGAGCACTTATTAATACCTACTATGTGCATGCACCAAGCTTAATCTCTGCTGCTTTTCTCTGTTCCTAGTTATCCATCTTCCTCTATAAAACTGAAGAGCCAAATTTACATTTGAGACTGGTGATGATCTTGGCTTGGAGAGCAGGAAATGTCTGCTGACAGGGCTGGGATTCAGACTCCACTGATGTCTTCCTTGTGTCAAGAGATTCACATCGGTCACAATGCTATACGATGTTGCTGAACTCAGTGTCTGTGCCCTATTTATCCGTATCGGTGACTTGTTTGGATAGTTTTTGTGGGGACTTTTTTAGTTGAACACCATGATTTTTTCTCATTTTTATTCTTTTCCCCCTATCTCTAGGCTCATGGCTCTCAGGAGGGAAATCAAATTGATTTTAGGAGGATGATTGGGATCAATTGGGGGAAGGGTGGGATCACACAGATTCTCCGATCACAGAAACTGAGTCTGAAATCACTTAAAAGGCTCCTTTGTGCCAGAATCAGAGATGGGAGCGATCAGACTGAAGATGATGATAATTATAACTAACATTTTCATAAACTTTGATGTTTGCAAAGCACTTAACAAAAATCGACATTTTATCTTCGCCACAGCCATGGGACATGGTACTATTATTATTAATGTTGTTGTTGTTATTATTAATCTGCAACATCTCCAATAAATGGTCATCCTATTTCCATCAAACAAGGCCAGTGACCAAGGAACTAAGTACCTCTTCTCTTAAAATATATTTTTATTTCAATTAAATATTTCCCACTTCCTCATGAAAATTCTAATATTCATTTAAAAATTTTTTTGATTTCCAAATTCTCTCCCTCCCTCCCTTCCTGCCTCTCTCCCACCACTTGAGAAGAAGACAAAAAAATATAGCATCAATTATACCTGTGAAGTCTTAGCACAATAGAATTCCCTTACACCAAAACTTTTTCAGCCAATCCCTTACTGATGAACTTTTAATACTTTGTCCCCACAAAAAGAGCTGTTATAATTTTTAAACGTAGAGATCCTTTTCCTTTTTCTGTGATCTCCTTGGACATATAGTAGTAGTATTGCTGGGTCAAAGGTTATACATATTAGTATAACCCTTTGGATGTCGTTCCAAATGGTTCCCTAGAATGGTTAGACCAGTTCACAACTTTTCCAATGACGTATTAGTGCCCCAATTTTTCCCCGTCCTCTTCAACAGTTGGCATTTTCCTTTTCCGTCATGGTCATTGTGATAGGTATGAAGGCGGTGCCTCAGAGTTGTTTTAATTTGCATTTCTAATGCTCTAACAGCAATTTTCCATGTGACTATCGATAGTTATGATTTCATCTTTTGAAAACTACCTGCTCATATTCTCTAGCTACTTATCATCTGAAGAATGGTTCATATTTTCATAAATTTCCCTCAGTTCCATTTGAGAAATGATGCCTTTATGACAGAAACTTACTGTAAATTTCTAACCCCCTCCACCCCCATTTTCCTGTTTTCTTTCTAATTTGGGCTACATTAGGTTTTGTTTATGTAAAACCTTTTTTAATT
Organism: Sarcophilus harrisii; assembly: GCF_902635505.1. NCBI lineage: Eukaryota > Metazoa > Chordata > Mammalia > Dasyuromorphia > Dasyuridae > Sarcophilus > Sarcophilus harrisii. Next base: position 456,555,346 of record NC_045429.1, read on the forward strand.
GATATAATCAAAATTATCCCTTTACATCCTCTGATTTTCTATCTCTTGTTTGCAAGCCAAATGCCTCTTGAGAAGGCCTGTTCCATTTCTGAAGCTCTGCAAAAATACTATGTTATCTGGAATCCCATGGCCTGAGTTCAAATCCTGCCTTTGCTCCCACTCCATGTCACTGTGGATCAGCCATGATCTTTTCAGGCTAACCCCTCCCTTCCTTTTCAGCACTAAAGCTATCTTCTTACAATCCTCTGATTGTCATCACCTTAGTCCTAGACAAAGGGTTCCTGGAGTCCCTGTCGTCCTGACTCATGTGCCAGGTTGCCGTGGATCTGCTTCGCTTTATCCCCCAGCCAGTATCCCCAGGATGCTTCTCCTCACCCCTTTCCAGAAGGATCCATAATCAATTCCATTCTACTCTAGGACAGGTTGTGTCCATCTCTTCTCCATCACCTCCATTCACCATTCCTAGAATTTTCAAATCAAGATGCCTTTTTCTGGGCTTTCTCCTCTATTAGAATATAAGCTCCTGAAGGGCAGGAATTGTCTTTCCTTTGGTCTTAGTAGCCATGGCATCTGGTGCCTAAGAAGCATTTAATAGATACTTTTTCTTCATTCATGCACATATTCATTTAAAATGAGAGGGACCTGGACATTTAGCCACATATATGCTGTTTGTTCATGGAGATCTTAATAACAAGCTGGGCTCATCCATTCTTTGTCACTCGCAGTTCTGCCACGGTGCCCAAGGCAATAGATGTACCAGAGCAACGCTTTCCTGTCTGCTTTATCAGACACCATTAGTCCGACCAGGGACATGATCAATTTGAGGTGGAAAGCTTCCAAAGAAAGGATTGCTCCATCTATCCATCATCTACCCCTTCATCCATTCATCAGACAAATATTTTTTAAGCACTTGCTGCGTACAAGCCCTGTACTAACCACTGGGGATCATCTGAAGCTTCCATGGACTGCCTTTCTGTGTGATTATGGGCAGCTCATGTTACCCTCTTCCGGACTCAGTTTCTCCATCTGCAAATTTAAAGGGTTAGACCGAAAGGGGAATGAAGAAAGGCCTCCTAAAAGTGGTGGCATTTGGGCTGAGTTTTGAAGGGAGCTCAGGCTGCTAAGTCCCAGAGGTGAAAAGGGAGAGCATTTCTGACTCAGGGGAGATCCTGTGCAAAAGCACAGAGGTGGGAGATTTAATATTGTCCCCGCTATTAACAAACAAGCCACTTAGACTTCAGTGTTTGAGGAGAAGTAACGTATATATTAGGGGCAGAAAGGCGTATGAAGAATTTAAAGTGCCAAATAAACATTAATGTTTCATCCCAGAGGCAATGAAAGTCATTGAAGCTTCTCAAGAAGGAGAATAATAGTCAGACTTGTGGAGGATGGGTTGGAAAGGGGGGAGAGTGGAAGAGAGTGACTTTTCTGAAAACTTCCATATCCTTTCCTTGCATCCCATGGTAGTCGATGGCTTATTGGAGATAGAAATCCACCAGACGGCCAGAGCATGCTCTCTTTCTATAAAAACCATGGCTTTACTGAAATCACTGAATCATAGGTTTAGAACTAGATCTAGATCTAGTCTAATCTGTTCATTTTACAAGTGAGGAAACAGATGTAGGAAGGTTGGGGTCTTTGTCTGAAGCCATACACGGGATCACGGGATCATGGAATCAGAACAAGAAGGGACCTCACAAGGCATCCAGACCAACCAAGGCTGATGAGCGACAAGCCAGCTGAAGTCCACAGTGTCCAAAGTCATGCAGGCAGGAAGTGGTAAAGCTGGTCTTTGGTGGCCTCAAGTGGGGATGAAGGTGATGGAAGGATCCAAAGGTTCCTCTCACCAGGAGGAGTGAGAAAGGAACCACAGAGAACCTACAAAGCTGAGTGAGATCCCTGCTGATGTTATTTGTCCTTCTTTTTGAAGAGGACCCCTGATATCGTGGTATAATATTCTAACTCCTGTGTAAAATGGATTTAAGTGGGGCAGAGTTGCCCAAAGTCCTCATCCTCACTCTTTTTTCCAGTCATGCAAGTCTAGTGACAAGACAAAAGTCAGGTGATGGACTGGGATACAGTGGGTGACCTTGGTATCTTAGCTTCTGATCAGTATCTCAATGCTCCACAGAACCTGCTTCAGTCACTTTTGTGGCCGTTGGGACAAATTGTTCTCAGTCACTCATTCTTGCCAGCAGAAGTCTTCACACACGCTCTAACTCATCCACCATCCTCAACCTGGTTTGGTCTGTCTGTTGAGATGGTTTTACTAGGTTGTGACTGATGAACATGCTACTGTATCTAAAAGCCCAGCTCACCCAACCTGAACTAACCACTTGGATTTATTGTAACAGACCTTCAGCCTCACCTTTACCCCAAATATCTCACAATTTTACCTCCTTCTTTCCTGCCATATTGACCCTTTCAGAAACTTCCAGTTGGAATTCTCTTCTCCCCATTGGTGACTTCTTGCCCGGGTCTACCATTTTGGGGAGAACTTGAGCCATGTTTCAAGAGTCTCTTGGTTTTCTTCTCTTCCTGAGCAGCATTGAACCTGAATTGACACCCTTCCCCTTTCCTTTCCAAACTAGCTTCCCATTAGAATGTAAATCCCTCTGAGTCAAGAATGGGGCTGTTTGCTTGCTTGTATCCGTGGGTTGGTAAATTTTCAATCTATCTCCTTATTCATCTATGCACCTACCCCTGCTCCCTCTTGTGAGAGTTCAAACACGCCAAGGTGCATGCCTAGTTGCTTTGTGCCTCAGGTTACTGTTCCATTCTCTCTCCTCACTTCAGAACTATTGGTAAACATGGGAGAAGAGCTCTAAGAAGGCTGCTTAAAAGCCTGGGAGAGGTTGGCTCCTTCTCCATGGCCTGGCCACACAGACCCAGTTTCCAGGCCTGTTCTCTCAGGGTGGGCTTGAGATGTCTGGAATCATCACCAGCTCCACTCAGTCACGCCGTTCTTTCTCGGATAAATATAGAAATCGGCTCTAATAATGTTCCAAACATGGTCTGTAGAGTCTGTTTGTCTCAGATTAGAGAAGAGATGACTTCACTCTGAACCCCAACTGTAAAAGTCTAAATCCCTCGTCCTGACTTCCTTCCCAAGTGGCCCGGGGCCAGGCCACGGGCTTTGGTGTTGACGCCAGATGGCGCCCAAAAAAGGCTGGTCAAGCAAGGCGGAGAAGGCGCCTCATGCTCCATCCTTAAGTTGGTGCTGAGCTGGCCTGGCATTCTTTCCACCCCATGATTGGCTTTAAAGGACAAAGTGAACTTCCTAAAAGAGAGCACAGAAGAAGAGGCCCTTTGCCAACAGACACCCAGTGCTAAGCAGGGGAGCACTTCCATTGGGTAGGGCCAATGAGCGAAGCCAGAGTTTCCTTTTCTTTCCAAAGTCCGAGCTAAACTGTACTCATCCCTTCCTTCAGATCTATGACCTCTGGTTTCCTCATCGCCCTATTCACTCTGCACCCCCAAATTGCCTACTAATACCCTATTTTACATAGGTTTCTATTAAGGGAAACTGGGATACAGTGGTATGAGTAGAGTCAATTTATTAGTTAGGCCAGTATTTGGGCAGCAAAGTGGCCCAGGAGATAAAGCCAGGCCCGGAGTGAGGAAAACTGGAGCTCAAATCTACCCCCATCCCTCTACTAACTGTGTTATCCTGGGCAAGTCACTTAACCTTGTCTGCCTCCGTTTCCTCATCTGTAAAATGCACTGGGGAAGGAAATGGTAAACCGGTCCAGTATCTCTGCCAAGAAAATCCCAGATGGGGTCAGAAAGACTTGAACATGATTAAATGACAATGATTCTTCTCTTATGGTCTGTGACTCCACAAACCACTGATTCTCTAGAGATCACTTTTTTCCAAAGTCTGAGGCACTAAAGCATGATGGAAAGAACTGGGCAGAGAAATGGGTGTGACTTGTGATGTCATTGGTTCCTGGTATGGAGACTCCCTTCCCAATTGCAGATTGACAGATGGCCTGTAACTCAGAGTCAGATATGGTTCGTGGGCAAGAGAAGTTCAGTTGCAGGTGATACCATCACTCCAGCTCATTAGCTGGAAAGGACCCAGAGGCCATCTGAGCCAACCATGGAATGGAGGTGGCTTCCAAGGTCCTACAGCTAGAAAACAGTAGAAGCAAGATTTGAACTCTGATCCTCTGACTCCAAGGCTTATGTTCTGGCTACTTAACATCTGCTACCTCTCCAATGGAAGATTGTAGCTGTGGTTCACTGGACTCTGACTTCATTTGGGGTTTTCTTGGCAGAGACACCGGAGTGGTTTGCCATTTCCTTCTCCAGCTCATTTTCCAGCTGAGGAAACTGAGGCAAACAGAGGGAAGTGACTTGCCCAGGCTCTCACACTTAGTAAGTTTCTGAAATCAGATTTGAACTTAGGATAATGAATCTCCCTAACTTTAGGCCTGGTGCTCCATCCATTGCATCAGTGAAAGAATATTTGACTTAAAATAAGTTATAGTTTGGGATGACTTTATTTAATTTTTAAAAATTTTTCTATTTATTTATTTAGGATTACTTTAAATACTACCTAGTTCCCTAAATGTGACCACTGGTGATAGAGATTGAACCTAAGTTTTCACCATTCAATAGAACTCCCTCTACTAAAGCAGGTTAGCACCTTCTCTGCCATCTATAAAGAGCTGACCAGAGTACTCTGTCTCTCTGTCTCTGTGTCTATCTCTTATCCCCTTTTTTCTCAGGTAAGTCTTCCTCACTCTGCTGCTGCTTTTCTATCTACTACACGGCTCATCCTACTCCAAAGCACGATCAGTGAAAGTACCTAAAGGCCACCTCATGAAATTAAATAAATTGATAACAAAACTCATGTGTAAAAAGAGATCAGCAAAATTGACAGGACAAACAAGGAAAAAGATATTGAAGTGATTTGCCGAGACAGATTTCAGAAGCTGTTCTAGCATAAGAATTACAAAGCTGATACTGGAGAAGGCACAGAGAAATAGATCGATGAGCCAGAGAACTCAGAAATCAAGTCTAATGAAGACAGCAACTCACTTCTAATAAAACCGTCACAAAAACCCAGTGGATTAATCTGCAAAATGATCATAATTAATGGGAAACATTGCTAGACTTTAGAGCTCTAACTAAGACAAGGATCGAGTAATTGTGACTTCAGAGGACCATTTGCCAGTAGGGTAGAATAAAAGCTTCTGTGTTTAGTGTCTAAAGCCTCTCAATAAATATTATTCCTTCTCCCCTACTTCCTCTCCCTCTATAATCTGCAGTCCAGCCTAACTAGGATCTTTCACTTCTGTCTCCATATTGTTATTGTTTGTCCTTTGTCCTTGAAGAGGACCATGACATCAGAGAGGCAATGCCATGACATCCTAGTAAATTGGATTTGAGTGAGGAAGGACTGGACAAGATTACCGGCCTCGCCTTTCACCTCCAGAGGCATCTGGATCCAGTGGCAGGATATAAATTGGAACCAATGGAGATGGTCCTGAATGTAGTAAAAGACCTTGGATTTTTTAAGCTTAGATCTTTAACGGTTTGATGAGGCAACACCCATTCAGTGCTCTTTGCACTAACCATCTCCTTCCAAGGTACAGACAGCTGCTTTCCCTCCCAATCAAGTTCCCTCTAATTCTTGCAACTGTTAAGGCCCTATCTCCCAAATTTCACTGTATTTAGCTCCCCTGGATACAGTTTTATTAACTTTACATTTATGTGAATATATATATTTTAATACACGTGTCTGTATATATACATATAATGTGTGTGCACACACACATACAGACACATAAGAACATACATTTGCTTTCTCCCCCATTGAATGTAAACTCTTTTTTTAAAAGAAGAATTAGTATCCACAGTGCCTAACAAAGTAAATGCTTGATAAATTCTTATTAATTTATTTACTTTTTGTTATTTAATTCTTTAAAAATATCCATTTCTTATAAATTGTCAAATTTATTAGCATAGAAAGAGGATGGTGTAATTTCTGGTAATTTTCTCAATTCATTTTGTTTTTATTGTGAACTTTTTTATTTCTAATATTGGTTTTCTTTTTTTAAAATTTAATTTGCTACTTAACAGTTTTATGATTTTTAAATCCAGTTCTTGTCTTTCTCTATAATTCCCTATATTTTGTTTCTTTTAACTTTATTCAACTCTTCTTTGATCTTGATTATTTCCTATTGATTTTTGATGATAAGTCTCAACAAGCCTTTCTTACTGATATAGGCATTCAGTGCTACAAATTTGTCTCTAAATAATGTTTTGATTATAAATCCATACATTTTTATTCATAGTATATGTCATGTCATTATCTTTGAAATAAACTATGGTTTTTATAATTCTCTTTTTCACTCAAGCACTATTTAATAAATTGAATTTAGCTTCCATGTGGAGGACTTCCTTTCTAGATTTCTTTCATTATGATGCATAAATGAACCATATGTCATTTGTTTTTTCAAATTTATATCAACTTTGTACCTTTGTTTGTGATCAATTATTTTATATGTCCTAGAAAATAGTTTTCTTGGCTTTCCCACTGAGTTCTTTCATCTCTGTTAGTTTAATGCTCTGTTCAGCTCTGGTTTGAATTTGATTTTGTACATTTTCAATATCACTCTCACTTTCTCTGAGTTAAATGTATTATAGCAGAGGTTAAGGATCATAGACCTTAAACTAGAAGACACCTCAGAGGCCATCTTATCCAAATCTCTCATTTTACAGATAAGGAAGCTCAAGGTAAGGGAATTAAGTGACTTTCCCCATAGGTAGTAAAACATCAGAGGTGGAATTTGAACCCACATCTTCAGGTTAAACCAACCCTTCTGTTGAAATTTGTGTCAAGTTTTCTGCATTAAATGAGTTTCCTATAAAGAAAATGTTGAATTCTACTTTTAATCCATTTTGTAAACTCTTTCCTTTCTATTGCAAAGTTTAGTTCATTTATGTTTAACATTACAATTTATCAACTTAATTTCTTCTTTAATTATTACTCTTTTTTTGGTTAGGAACGACAATCTTTTCCATATTGATTATTAACTAAAACTTGACAAAGTCACTCTAAAAAATTCTGACATCACTTTGTTAAAAAACAAAACAAAACCAAGTTTCTTTAGCTGTTCCTTTTATAAAAGACAAGCTAAAACATAAAAGTTTCCCTGTGCGATTACTCCCTTCTCCAAGGTGACCTCCTATTTTTGGAATCTCTCTGAAATACTCTTTAAAAACATTTAGTGATTTAACAGTAAAAAAAAAAAAAAAAAAGCCTGAAAGTTTTTGTTTTAGTAGCTGGCTTAATCTTTGTTTAGAAGAGTGAATTGCTCTAAGTAGTCATCTTTTTTGGCTATTTCTCAAAATTCAAAATTTGAATTACATTTTTATTTGAATTTTTCAAAGTGTATATAATTTAAAGATATGCATTGCTTGCCTTCAAATAGTATATTCGGTTGTGCTGGAGAGATGATTTCTGGGTTAATGGCCTTTGCTCATTCACATTCTAATTTTTCTGATTATTTCTGTGAAATATTCTGCAACTCTTAATAAACTCCCTTGGCATGCCATATAGTAGTCTTTCTTCCTGAAGTTCATTGGATTGTTTGTTGTCATAGTTTAACAACAATATATCAAGCAGAGTTGAATTTTAGATTTTCCTCTGTTAGGCTTCTGTGGATTTTTAAAAAAATTAATAAGCTTGTGAGGATATTGAACTTGGTGTAAAGAAAATCTAGTTTCAAGTCTTGCCTCAGATACTTCTCAGCTATGCAACTTTCTTCATAGGTAAAACTGGAATTATTAATATCACTTTCCTCACAGAGGGTTTGTAAGGATCAAATGAGATAATGTATATAAAATACTTTGCAAACTTTAAGTGCTTTATAAATGTTATTTTTAAATAACTATGTATTTTGATAGCTCTGGTTAGCTTTATGGAACAATTCCAAGCAATGTGGTGGCTAGATTAGTTCACTTTTCCAAAATATATGAGATGCCAGAAATCATGGAATTACTGGCTCTTGAACACTCCTCCCAGCTCTCTTAAGGGGTGAATTGTTTCCTAAGCTTTTTTCCCTACTTCATCTGTACTGTCTGCATTTTGCCACAAGTTTATTACTAGTTTCTTTTTTTGATCTTGAATTTCAGGTTTTCTTTTCTCTTATCCACATTGGTCATTTTCTCCCACTCTTTAATATTTTTCATTTTAGTGTTAGCTGCAATCAGGATTTTTAAAAATAAATTTTATTGATACCTCTTCATTTGTACCTCATGGATACTTCTATATAAATTGACCATCCCCACCACTCTCAAGAGCTGTCCCAGAATTGAATCCTCCCCTATAATATATAGGTTAAGCAAAAAACAACTAATAACGAGACTGTTGCTGCACATTTGCTAATATCCACTCATATCATCCCCTCTCATGAAATTTTAAATATTTGCTAGTTCTTTCATTTTCTTTTAGTTAGTTCTTTAATTGTGTTATTTTTAATCAAGTTGTCTGTCTATTTGAGAACATCTCTTGAGTGGTCTTGTTTTGTTTCTTTTCCCATATGTTTTCTGTCTGGTATTTTAGAAAGCTGCGTTGTGCTGGTGTGTGTGTGTGTGTGTGTGTGTGTGTGTGTGTGTGTGTGTTTTAAATGTATTGGTACTCCTTTTTGCTTTGTTCATTTTCTCTTTTGGCAAATTTTAATTACTTTATATGTGTGTTTCTTAACTATTTGTGTATATGTGTTATATTTTGTTTTTCTGAAGAGAATGTTATCTTCTTTACTGAAAGTCACCAAATTCTTTTTTAAACAGCACACACAGAAAGAGCTTCCATACTCTCTGACTTTAATATTGTTTCTTAAAGAAATTGAATTTATGCAAATCTGTTGTCATATTTATTGTGAATGAGACCAAAAGAGCTTACAAACCAGCTCCATCCCCAAACATTTGATTATTTTGTAGGAGAAAAGGCAACCAATGGAGGTAAGGATAAAGCAATTTCTGAAGCCCTAGGGATGCAGATGACAGAAAAAAAAAATGAGAAGATTATATCAGGAACCAAAGTAATTAAGGAGGAAATGAACCAGCCCAGAATTTGACATGAAAACCAGTTTCAAATCATCAGGAGTTAATTTGTAGATGAAATCAGGGCAACAAACAATTGCAACATGGAACAAATCTGCTGAAATTCTTAGCTTAATATAATCTCTTTGGACAAAATAGTGGGAACAATTTTTTCTGTTACCTCAATCTCCTATCCTAAGTTAAAGGAAATAGAGAGAATGGAACTGAACATACAAAGAAACTGTTCCTGGGGAAGATACAATTTTAAAATGACTGTAGATTAATTCTAAAAATTTTAGAGTGTGGAAGATTCCAAAGAATGGAAAAATGATACTTTATCCTCCCATCCTATTCACCCCCTAAGTGACAACAGGAGTTATTTAGACTCTTAGGCCTGACTTCTCATCTCTCCAAAATCTTTAATAGAATGGACTATTTTTTAATAATTGAGGGCATTCTTGGAGAGAAAAAAATCATAAAAAGGGAACTGGCAAGCTTTTGAAGTTTTCTATAACCAACCTTTCTTTAAGGCTCCATGTTTTAAGAGTTGTAGAAAATGAGGTTAAAACCCTAATCCTAAACCTAAATTCCTCCTCATCCATATTCTGGACTGCCTGGGAAGCCACATCCATGTCTAGCACATATATGTACGTTTAGTGGCAAGGCAGGGGTTGGCGATGTCAGCTCCTGCCAGGAGGAGAAAGGTGGGAGGATCACAGAGTAATGGGGAAAAGAGACGTTATGGATCAATCAGATGAACCCCTAATTTTATGGATAAGGAAACCCCAGAGACATTAACTGATCCATCTGAGGTCACATTTGTTTATGACTGTTGTTCAAGGAAGCTGCAGCCAGAGATCTGCTTCAACCTTTTCTTGATGTCTCCTTGTGATAGGAAAGTTTTCCAAGATTAGGCTAGTAAAAGGTGGCCAAGTTCTGGCACAGTCTGCAAGCTGAAAAGCCTTAAATTATGGGCCTGTGATCTGAAAGTTCTGAAGGGCTGGCTCCTCATCAAACTGCCTGCAAGACCTTAACTTTGGGCCAAAACAGTTCTGGGAAACAGAGACATAGGAAGCTGGGGCCTTAAATCCATCCTGTCCAATTATAGATCCTTGAAGTTCAATAGATTCATAGATAAGACAGATGTGATAGGTGATTGATAGGTGGATAGATATAGTATCAATATACAAAGAAATAGATGGAGAGTGAGAAGGAGAGACAGAGACAGACGGAAACAAGTAAGAGGCAGAAATAAAGAGAAAGAGAGAGAGAGAGGAGTCAGAACAGGTCTTTTTTTTTTTTTTAATTTTTGTTCCAAATTTTAAGGTACAAGGGAAAAAGTGGATGGAATGGTTCTTCCTCATCAGCCCTAACAACATGGTGTTGCCCCTCAGCCTGAGCTCAAACCATTACTAAAATGAAGTAACCAGACCTGTACCCTAGGGTGATGAACATTAGAGAGCCATCTTCCTCCCTTGATGTTCCACTGAACTTGCAATATGGTGCCATGTATCTAGAAGGGGCTTCACGGATAGAGCTCTGGCCTGGAGGCTCAAATCCAGCCTGGGGGGCTCACCAGCTGTGTGATTTTAGGCAAGTCCCTTAACATCTGCCTCAGTTTCTGCATCTCTAAGCTGAGGATAATAATAGCACCAAGTCCCATGGCTGTGGTGAAGATAAAATGCCAATTTTTGTTAAGTGCTTTGCAAACATCAAAGTTTATGGAAATGCTGGTTATTATAATTATCATCATCTTCAGTCTGACCGCTGCCATGCCCTCCTCTGGGATCTGAGTTGCTCCTGCGCCCTAACACTGCCCTTCTTTCTCAAGGCCCAGGGGTCTGAGGCTGCATTTGTCACACACTCTCTCCGGGCCCGGAGCCAATCCACCAGGTAACCATTATTCAGCCCTCCCTGGGATCCAGGCACTTGCTAAGTGCTGGGGATACAAAGAAAAGCAAAGACAGGCCAGCCTGGCCTCCAGGAGCTTCTGCTCCAAAGAAGGAGACCATATGGTGCGAGCAATGGCACTTCTTACAGGGTCCCGGCCCTTTGTGCCGGGCCAGCCTGGGCCAGCCTCTCAGATCCTCTGCTTCTGGGATATCTACAGATACAACCCACACACAAACTCCATAAAAAGAAGATGGAGAGTTCACTTCTTTTTTTTCTGGTTTTTTTCTCTTTCCCATGTTTTTTTTCCTTTTTTCTCAGATTTGCTCAGATGATTCATAAAACAATGTGTTTTAAACAAAAATAAATAAAAAAGGGAGAAGATGGAGAGTAACCGGATCGAGGAAGGCCCCGGGTGACTGAGGAGGACCAGAAAGTCCTCCGTAAAAGGTGGTATTCCAGCTGAGAGGGAGAGGGGGAGGGAGAGCGTGGCAGCTAAAAACTGGGAGATTTGAACTTGGATTCAAATCTCTTCTTTGAGATTTCCTTTCTACCTGACCTAGATTAAGGCCCTTCCCATCCAGTTCCTTTGAAGGCAAAATTAGAGCCCTGACTCTTTTTTTTTAAGTTATTATTTTAAACTTAAATACGGAATAAGAAAAGAAAAAATTTCCAAGTGTGCAGCAGAACATGAGAAGGTTCAAAATATAAAGAAATAAATTTCCATTTCAAAACAACTGATCTAATACTACTATCCATGTGCTCAGAGCTTCCACCTTTTCTTTGCTTCCTTGCAGGGGTGGGTCCCTGTCTTTGGAAGAGAAATGTATAAAGAGTTTGGCTTTGGAGTTTGAGAGAAGCCCAAAGAAATGGAAATAAACACGGCCAGTGATGGCTTCGCCCGTGCCCTCCCTCCTCGTGCCCCCCTCCTCCCAGCTGGTCCGACTGTTTGGAAGCACTCACCACGTTTAACCCAAGGGTGGGCAGCGAATGCAAGGCGTCACTTCCTGGGTCTGGGCCAGAGTGTCCAGAGAAGGCGGGATATGTGAAGTCATGCCCTGCCCAGTCTGGATCGAGGCTGTCAGGCAAGAGAGCTCTGGACCAAACACTCACATCCATGGTAACCGTGCAGCGGCCCAGCTGGGGACATCTTCTACCCATTACCTTATGGCCAAGCTGACTCAGACAAGAAGGGGCGGGGCCTTTCCCAAGCCGGTGGTAGATGGTACTTTGTGCTCTTGATCCTCGGGACACAGGCTCAGAAACAGGAGGGAGCTCAGTGGTCCCTTCCCTTATGTTACAGTTGTGAAAACCAAGGTCCAGGAAAGAAAGTTACTAGCCAAGGGTTATGCAGTAAAAGAGATGGGATTCAAATCCATAAAACTAAGAATTTACTGTTAGGCAGCTCTCCATGGTTTACAAAAACTCTTTACACACCTTATTCCCACTGTACAGTGCAGGAAAACTGAGGCTCAAGAGGTGAGGTGGCTTAATCAAACTTGTACATATTCCAGGTGATCATCGTTCAACAGGCATCTATTAAGTACCTCCTGTGTTCTGGGGGCAAAACAGAGACTAAAAAGGAGAACGTCCCTGCCCCCAGAGAGCTCACATTCTACTGGGAGGAGGAAGCCAAGCACGGCTGGGTGACCACCTTTTGGTGGGATTATAGGGAGCAGCTGAGCCAAGCCTGTCACTTGCCAGTTGATATGAGTGATATGAATGAGTGAAAGTGATGTCTCCTGAGTTTGGGGGCTGGAAGGGACCCCAGAGACCATCTCTTCAAATCCTTCATCTTATGGATGAAGAAATGAAGGCTCAGAGAACTGGAAACTTACCCAAGATGCAAGATTCAAACACAGAGCCTCTCTCTGACTTAAAATCCAGGGCTCTCCCCAACCTGCCACACTTCTTAGACATGAAATGACTTAGTCATGCCACAAAGACCTGGATTTTGAGCTTACCTGGTGCCTTCAACTACAGACTGTATCTGAAACCAGTCGCCTGTTTGTCCTTCCTTGAGCCCATCCTGCCATGCTTCCCACAGCGTACCCAAGGGGAACTTCTTTCCAACCCTGCTGCCTCATTGCATTACAGAAGGAAAAGGAAAGGGAAAAAAACAAAAGGAAAGAAAGGGAAGCTAAAAAGTGAAGCAAGATGCTCCCATCTCTCTGGAGAGGTGAGGGGCTACAGATGTGTAATAGTGGATGCTCTGTCAGACACCAAAAGCTCAGTTTTCCTTACTAGCCAAGGTGTGGCTGATTAGAGACGTGGGGGGGGGGGGGGGAATGAGAACAAGCATCTGGAAATGAGAGGCTGTAAAAAGCAAAAATCATCAAGGAAAAATGTTTGTTTTTTTAAACTGCAGCTAGTCATCCTTTCCTCTCACAGCCTCTCCCTGATCCTGGAAAAAGCCATTTCTTAGACTCAAAAACACTTGGAATAGTCTCCAATTGGGTGCATACACCGGGATAACTCTAGGTTGAATCTCTCTACCGAGATATCTCGGAGCTTTTGAGAGACCTCTAAGCTCCTCCAAGGCAGCCCATGTTATAGTGCCTGCCATGAATCCTTACTCCACCGACCTGCTGCGGGATTCCTGGCCAATTATCTCACCTTCCTGAGCCTTATATCTGAAAGAGTGGGCTAGCCCTCCACGCTCCCCTCCCAAGTCCTGGCCCACACTACACTGGACCATGGAAGCGAATCTGCCTGGTGATTGGCTGACGTTATCATCATCGCAATAGTGTTTCCACAATGAGGTTATGCAGGCCAATTCCAGTTGACTTGTGATGGAGAGCTGTCTGCCCCCCACCCCCACCCCCCACCCCATAGGCTATGGGAACTGATTATGGACCACAACATTGTTGTTTGTTTGCTTGTAGTTCTCTTTCTCATTTTTCCCCCTTTGGATTTTTCTTTTTTGTTGTTTGCTTTTTTCTCTCATTTTCTCCCTTTTGATTTTTCTTTTTTGTTGTTTGCTTTTTTCTCTCATTTCCTCCTTTTGATTTTTCTTTTTTGTTGTTTGCTTTTTTTCTCTCATTTTCCCCCTCTTGATTTTTCTTGTGCCGCATGATAAATGTGGAAATATGTATAGAATTGCACATGAAATTGTGCAACTAACTATATTAGATTATTTGCCATCTAGGGGAAGGGGTGGGGGAAGGAAGGCAGAACAATTTGGAACACAAGATTTTGCAAGGGTGAAAGTTGAAAACTATGCATATGTTTTGCAAATAAAAAGCAAAAAAAGTTTTTTTTTAAAATAGTGTTTCTAGAATGCTGGAAGATTTGCAAAGGTCCTTTCAGCTCTTATCTCATATTTGAGTCTCTTAAACAAGATCAAAGCTTTATTAATATCACCCCCAACTTTACAAATGAGAAAAGTCACACAAAAGGGTAAGAGACTTGCCCAGCTTGTAATGTCTGAGTCAGGATTTGGTCTGGGGTCTTTCTAATCCAGATCCCCTCCCCTCCAGATGCTTACGACTCCTTCCCTGGATTCCCAACCCCAATGATCCATCCCTGTTTTTGAAGAAGCCCAAAGAATTGTAAGGCAAGAGAAGAGATCATTGCTGGCTGGTGGCACCAGTTCAAACCAGGCTCAGAGGAGGGGTATAGTGTGTCAACAGGAAGAGATGGGATGCCAGGAAGGCCTTCAGGTGTAGGGAAGTGTGAGCAGAAGCCAAGAGGTGGGGAAGTATTGAGTAAAGTCAATCATCTGCTCTCTGGTCTTTCCTCAGGATAATGCTAAGCAGTGATGTCCACCTTGCACTTTGAAGTCTGCAAGTCCTGCGTATTCACCATTCCCCTTGATCCTTGCGGCCAGCCTGGGAGACAGATGTCATGGGGTCATGTCATATTTTTGTAGATGAGAGAAGATGCTCTCAGAATTCAAGAAATGTGCCTGCCAGAGAACAACTAAGAAGACATGGAGCCAGACCTCTCCCCACTCCAATTTTATCACTTTTTCTGACTTCACATGACTTCTTTTTAAAAATGATTATTAAAGCTTTTTATTTTCAAAACATGCATGGATAATTTTTCAACATTGACCCCTATTTCAAATTTTCCTCTTCTTCCCTTCATCCCCCTCCTCTAGTATGGCTAGTAATCCAATATATGTTAAATGTTAAAATATGTTAAATATAATTTATATATATGTATATATATATATATATACGCCCATATTTATAAAATTATCTTGCTGTACAAGAAAAATCAGATCAAAAAAGAAAAAAATGAGAAAAAATGCAAGCAAACAACAACAAAAGGAGTGAAAATGCTATGTTGTGATCTACACGTAGTTCTCACAGTCCTTTCTCTGCATGCAGATGGCTCTCTTCATCTCAAGATCATTGGAACTGGTTGGAATCGTCTCATTGTTGAAGAGAGTCACATCCATCAGAACTGGTCATTGTATAATCTTGTTGCCATGTACAATGAGCTCCTGGTCCTGCTCAGTTCCCTCAGCATCAGTTCCCGTCAGTCTCTCCAGGTCACTCTGAAATCCTCCTGCTGGTCATTTCTTACAGAACAATAATATTCCATAACATTCATAGACCACAATTTATTCAGCCATTCTCCAGTTGATGGGCAGCCACTCAGGTTCCAGTTTCTTGCCGCCACAAAAAGGGCTACCGCAAACATTTTTGCATATCACATGACTTCTTCCTCTGAAAACCAAGAGTCCAGATTCCATGTAAACATTATAATCAATTGATGTATATAACAAGTATTAATTAAGCATCTATTATGTGCCCAGTGCTGTGCTGAGATACAAAGGAAAACATGAGCCAGCCTTGGCTCCCAAGGAGCTCAGTGTAAGAAGAGAGTCAGTATGTACCAACAGGTTGTACACAGGGACTTCCTGTCTCACAGCAACCAAGTGAGGGCTCGTTGGCAACTCTCGCCCATCCTGCCCTCGGAGATCATCTCCTTCAACCCCCTCATTTTGCAGATGGGAATGTTGAGGCCCAGAGAAAACATCTGGGGGAGCTTAGAGGGCACCAAGGCCGTTCCCCAATTGTACCCATAAGGAAACTGGACTTGTAGGGCTTTAAATGAGTTGGCAGCTCAGAAGCTGCACTGCCCACCTCCTCCTACACATACCTGGAAATTACATCAAAGGAAAAACTACATCATAATAAGTGTTACCTTCAGACTCATACTACCCTCATTCAGATGAGTTGTCTGTAGGTGGGATCCACCTGGCAGTTCTTGCTTTCTGGGATTTCACCTTCTATCCCTGGTGACAGCTGTGGGACCATGAGAATGAGCTTTGGGATGGGAAAGTCTGCAGGCTAGAATCTTCTGAGTCAAGATCCCCAAGGAAAATTGCTAGGATTTGCTTCAATTCAGTTCAGTTTAATTCCTTTCAATTTAATTGAATTTTAAAATTTGTGTTGTGACTTTCCCATGGAGCTGATGGAAATCACTATTTTCCCTTCAGGACTCCTGAGCTTTTCCATTAGTCCTGAAAATGCCTGCCATCTTCCTGTTATCTCCTCTAATTAGAACGGGTGCTCCCCTTTTTGCTGCTGTGTTTGTTTTTTACTTTCTCATGTTTTTTTCCCTTTTGATCTTTTTTTTTTGTGTGTGTGCGTATGAAGCATGACAAACATGGAAATACGTTTAGAAGAATTAGACATGTTTAACCCATATCAGATTGCTTTCTTGGGAAGGGAGAGGTAAGGGAGGAAGGGAAAAAAATTAAACATAGTCTTACAAAAATGGATGTTGAAAGCTATCTTTACATCCATTTAAAAAAATAATATTAAAATCAAAAAAAGAATGGGTGCTCTTTGAGATCAAGGACTGCTGTTCTATTGCATCTGATCCAGCTCTCCTTTGAGAGTAAATGAAGTAGACTTCCCCCCAAGAGAGGGGATGCTGGGGTTTTGAGGTATGGATCCCCCCCAAAATATTGAGGTTCTATGCCAATATTGCAAGAAGTCTCAAAAGAATTTGTAGCTTGGACCATCTCCAAATCAAAAAGCAAATTATTATTATTAAGCAATGACTATGAGCTAAATACGAAGAGGTTGAGGAACAAAAGTGAACTTATAACTTATTATAAACTTAAACTCATTAGTTTAAAAATAAAACCCTCTGATATACTAATTTTATGGAAACTACTGATATGCCAGTGGCTCCCTTCCAAGATGCCCCGATATGTTAATTTTCTGGCTTAAAGGTCAGTTGGAGTGAGGGGGTTAGGTATCTTCCTTTCAGAGCCAGCATCCAGATCATAAACTGAGCCAATAAAACCATTGTTCCATTTGTAGTCAGTATGTTACAAGCATAAGATGAAATATCAGATAAGATGCAGTATTCCTAAGATCGGACATCTGGGAGCCCAAGTGATGCAATGGGAATTGTGTCCCTCTGATCTTTGTGGAGGGTGGGCCACCCGGCCTGGGGAAATTCCTAAAAATGATCCCCACCCACCTGAATGTCCCTTGGGAAAGCTATCTGGTTCCCACGGGAATCTCCCACTTCTAATTGATCTGATAATTTCTTTGGTCTGGAAAACAATCACCACCCTTTACTGTATTGAAAAATAGCCTTTAATCACTCCCTGTCCCTAAGCCATAGAAACTTATTATCAAAGGCTGTACCCCAAATCTTTGCTAATTCCTTTCTGGATTTGGCCCTCTGGGAAGTTGTTTTGCAATATAATAAACCTTTTTTTTTTTTTTTTTTTGCTACAAATCTTAGGTTTTCCAGATTCTATAGCGCCCCATCCTCTCAGGCATCCCTAGGGAGGGAGACAGGTGACAGAAGTTCCCCTGGTAAGGAAAATGCAGGAATTCCTAGTCTAGGCTCCCTAGTCAAGGAAGTGTGCTGAGCATAGAGCTCCCCACAGCCCAAACATTCCCAGGTGGTTGGATGTCCCAGTTATAGAATAGACAACAGCAAGAGAAGGCTTACTTGGCCAAAATTTTGGGGATCCCAGTATTGGGTCACCAAATGTTGAGGTCTGGAAAATGAGGGGTGAGAGATTACCCTGACAGCAATGGAGTCCCCAGGCCGATGTTGTGATGACAGCGTATTTTAAAATCAGCCGGAGGCAGGAATTCAGGTTAAGGGAAAGTCTTCAATATTTATTCTTTGTGGAGATGAAGGGGGATCAGAGGTGAAGGGGGATCACGATAGCAATGTGAGCAGCTGCAACAAGATGCCAGCCAGGCAGTCTTTCCCCGCCTGTCTTCCTGCCCGTCTCCTCCACCCACCAAAATCGTCATTTCCTATACAACACATCAGGACTTGCACAAAGAGTGGGTGGGGGCTATTCTTTCTCCAAGCATATATATTAATAGAGTATGGTCCAATTACTATTTAGCCTCACGTGCTTGGGACCTCAGTGCATCAACTCGAGCTTCAGCCCATTACACGATGTCACAGATTTTTGTGAAAGAATTCACAGTCCTGACCCACAGGCGAGACCCAAAAATGGGTTTTTGGAGCTCCCTAGCTGAAAAGCTAAGAAGGAATTAACACCTTCCGGGCAGGGGCCACAAAATGACATCAAGAAAAGCTGGAGAGAAAATGCTAGGAGCCACATTCTCATCCTTGGAGTGGAAAATGGCAAGGAAGAAGACTAGAGTGAGAGAGAGAAAGACACAGACAATTTCATCTTCATCCTCCAGAGTGTTTCAGGAGTCCTATGGAACAGAAACGTCAGGTCCTCTGTGGGCTCATGGGGATATTCTGAGGTATCTGAAGGAGAGGTAATAGCAGCAGCATTTTTAGTTCTGGAAACATGAGTCCAGCTGGGGGACCCTTCCAGTATGACTGACGTTGGGGTGGTCAGAATGACCTGATATGGTCCTTTCCATTTTATACCCAGAGGGTCAGCATTTTAAGGCTTCTAAGATTTCAAGCGCACCACATCCCCCGGATTCACAGGGGAGGCTGTCTGAGCATGAGCATCTGGAGGTTTAGGGAGATGCTCATCTGTATTCAGAAAGGGCCTTTGGGACCGCCCCAGCTGTGTGGCAAACTGGGTGACCAGATGCTGTTCTGGATCTACAAGAATGTTGGTGGTTAAGAAAGGCCTCCCACACAGAAGTTCAAAGGGGCTCAGCTTAAAAGTGTCAACAAAGACCAGAAGCAACTTGAAACCCCTGCCAGGGGGCATGTGTGTAGTCTATTTGCCAGTCTTCCCCTGGGCATGTGCCCTTCTCTGAGCCGGCTTCAGGGGATGGGGAGGTTCAACAGCTCCTTCAGGATTTGCCCGGGCACAAACTGGGCAGGCCCGGCAGACCTGTCTGATCGTTGCTCCCAGCTTGTGGCCAGTGAAAATGTGGTACAAGGGACTGAAGAGCATTTTTTCCAAGTGGGCAGCCTGGCGAAGGCCAAGAACAGGTTTCCACTGACTTGCCTCTGGGATTAAGAGTCGGCTTGAGGGGGTTGGAAACCAGGCAGGAGGAGAAGGCTGTAGCCCCTTTCTTCTGCAGGGGCTTGTTCCTGGGAGCTATAGGAAGGGGTGCAAGAATCAGGGAGCTGGGGGATCAAAGGCGCCACAGTCAGGGGGAATGGGCTGAATCTGCAAATTCCCCTTGGCCTGAAGTGAATCTCCCTTCCCAGGTGCCTTACAAAATGTGACGGAACCTCTCTGGGTTTGTGGACAGCTTGTAGGGGCTGCGGGTTTGATGGGAGAATTCTTTGCTGTCAAAAGCCCCCTTTCTTTCCGTCCAGCCCTGTGAGCACATGAAAAGCAGACGTGGAGTCCGTGTGATGTTCACTCTCGTTCCCTTCCCCAGGGGAAAGCTCTGGTCAGGGCGGTGAGCTCAGCCTTCTGGGCAGGAGTCCCAGGGGGCCGTGGCTCAGCTTCCAGGGCACATTGAGAGTCACCACAGACTATCCTGCCTTTCTCTCCCCATTTTCAAGGAAGCTCGACCCGTCTGTGAGCCATTCACCCTCCGGGTTATCAAGGGGACCGTCCCTTAAGTCAGGTTGGCTGGAGCAGAGAATCCAAAGCTTCCTCTCAATTATGAATGATGTCACCTGGCTGGGTGGTGCAGGGAGCAGGGCACAGGGAGGAGTGGGACACACCCAGAGAGTCAGCTCGGGGAGTCTGATAGGAGGGCCTGGTATCCTGTAAGCCTCCCACCAGCAGCCCCTGGTGCCCTTTGCATCTAAAATGCTCCGGTGCCCTGGGGGGGGTTGGAAGCTTCTTCAATTAGAAGGGCTGGAGCAGCCCCGCTCTAAGGCACTTAGAGCCATTCTGGGGAAACTGAGTCCAGTTTCCTTGAGAAATAGGCAACCGAGCTGGGATCGGGTCCAGGAACCTGAGTTAAGACCCCCAAAGGCTGCCCCCGCCTTTCATCTATACAGAGGGAAGAGCCAGGGCAGGGGTAGAAGTCGACTTGGCTTTCAGTTTGGCCCCTGGTTGGGGGCCCATTCAAAAAGAGAGTTCTCAGGGCCTTGAATGGGGGTTAAGCTATGGCCCAAATATCTGGGCTGGCTGGCAATATGGGCTTGAGATAGGGAGACCCGGTGGCCCCTGGGAGGCCAGAAAGTTAGGAGATTTTCCCTGAGGCAATTGGGGCTAAGTGACTTGCCCTGGGTCACACAGCCAGGAAGTGTTAAGTGTCTGAGGGCAGATTTGAACTTGGGTCCTCCTGATTCCAGGGCTGATGTTCTATCCACTGAGCCATCGAGCTGCCCCAAATCTCTTAAATCTTTAGCCCAGGCTAAAAGTTTGTGTTTAAGAAATTTCTCACAAAGAGGTTGCGATCCCTCCCCAGCCTCTGGCTTTATTGGGTATTGGTGTTTATGGGGGGGAACTCTGGGGGGCTCAATGCAAGTAAGTGACAGCTTGGAACCATGGTACAGAACAGTCCCACTCGTCCCACTTGGAATATGGGAGGTCCCAGATTGCCATCACATCAGGACCCCGCAGGAAGTGAGGGGTCAGGATGGACCTGGGGATCTGGACCAAGGAGACTCCCCGGTTGCATAAGGATCTCATCCTCTCAGCCCCAGAAGGAAGCACTTGCTGCATCACGCCCTCGGGCCTTGGATGACTCAGGAATACATATAGGGGGTTGGGCCTGTTTCTCCGGGTCCCAGCAGATAAATGGGGTGACAAGCTGGGAGCCCCAGTGGAAAGATTCCTGAAAGGCTGGTGGAGGAGGGCAGGGGCCCAAGGCCGGGCCTTGCGTTGCCTCATTAAGCCGGATGAAAGGACTCCCTGGGGAGCATCGTCCTGATTCCTGGCCATCCTGGCGGGTCAGCACTGCTCACCTCTCGGCCCCTGAGCTGACCGGACGTCTTGGGAGTGAGGTAAGTCTCGGCATCTCTGAGGTGCCCCTTGGGGAGCAGAACAAGAGCCTTGGTGAAGAGTCTGGGTGAGCAGTCTCTGTGCCAATGGCAGAGCTTCTCAAGGAGTGGTCTGGGGCTCCCAGAGAGCTCAGAGCCACTCACTGGGATACACTACCAGGAAGGGCCACAGTAGCTCCCTGGAATTCTCAGATCATGGCCCGGAAAATATTCCTGAGCTGAAAAACCCAAGGATTAGGGGCTCGTGTTAACTGAGAGGAGGGCGCCTTTCAGCTCAGACCAGCCTGGCATGGAGATGGCCCCAGAGGGCAGAGCCAGGCAGAACTGGGCAGAGCCGGGCAGACCCGGACTAATGGCAGGAGACACAAGTCCTAACAGTGACAATTGTCCTAAAGCTGAAAGCGCTGCCTCTGGGACTGCTGACTTAGAGCAAGAAGGGCCCTGGGAAGAGCAGCTTGCCAGCCAACCTCCCAGTATGATAGATAAGGGGACTGAGACCCAGGGCGGTGATGGGATTCCCAGGATCACATAAGAAGTAACATGGAAAAAGCCAAGATTTGAACCCTGATTCCCTGACTTCAAATCTAGGCATATTGCCACATAAGGAAGCATGTTCCCCATAACTGGGGGGGGGGCTACCTTTTCCTGTAAGGGCTGCACTCCTGAGAGGGTCTCTGAAAACTTGGGGGGCAAGGAGGGCCCCCGTGTAATCGGAACTTTTGTTACCCAGCAAATGGGGCTTGCCCTCTGCTCATTTTAAGTGACTTCTGTGGGACAGAAAACCCCAGGGCCACTGCTCTTGTTGCTCCCCTTGGCAGCTGGGCTCCTGGTAAGCTTGAGGGGCCCAGGTCCCACTCATTTGGCTCAGGTGATACTAATGTGAGGGCTGCTGGAAAGATTCCTGGATAAGGAAGGAGCCAGACCTGACAGTATCTAAGACCCTTCCAGGGTTAGCCCTATGATCCCAAGGCACTTAAAATCCCCATGCCTCAGTTTCCCCCCCACCCATGAGGGAGCTGCAATAACTAACCTCTAAAGGCCCCTCCCAGATTTGAATCTGACACTGTCATCCTGGGTCCCTTAAGTGCCCCAAGCCTCAGTTTTCCCATCTATAAAATGAAGAGGCTTCACTGGGCAACCTTTAAAGTCTCTCAGCTCTGGCTCTATTCTCCTGTGGCCTGAAGCAATCTCACTGGCCAGGAGAGGAGATTGATGGTTGGGAGGAAGGTGGACACGAGGACAGCACTTATTTTGGGGAGATTAGGGGGGTCTTCTCTGCATGGTCTGGATCCCAGAACCTGAACGTGGGCAGCCAGGAGCCAGTATCCAGCCAACATCACGGCTTTAGCTCATAGGAAAGTCTTAGAAGTCTTCCCTCCTCCCCCAAGCCATGTTTTGAAGAGCCTTTTAATTAGCGTCATAGCCAAGCTGGGCTGCAAGACCTTGAGAGATCACTCGGTGTGACTCCCTCACTTCACAGAGAAGGAAGCTGGAGGGAGGTTAATGGATCTGGCTCAGGTGCGAACATAGCCAGGCTCCAGCTAACCAAGCACAGACTTCTTCTCTTTCTCTATCCAGATCACCGGGAAAAGCTATTATTTCACCCTAAAAATACAAACTGGAATAAAAACAACCTTTTATAACCTTTCAAAGGTCACAATTACCCAAATTATTTCTGAGTTTCATCTTGAGAAGCAAAAGAATTATAAAATTTAACAAGTTCGCAGCCTGGAATCTGTTTGAAACATGGCTACTAAAAATAATTCAGCAAAAGAGCTTCTTAAAAAAACACCATATACCCACTAATTTGTATTAGAAACAGAAGCTTTTAACTACCTTTTTACTCTCAATTATTTTAATTTGTAAAAAGTCGATGTTTCAGAAGCAATAGAGCATCTCCAGACCACTTTTCTTTTCATACTCCCACTATTAAATATCGTTTTCAGGGCAGCTAGGGGGTACAGTGGATAGAGCACCAGCCCTGAAGTCAGGAGGACCTGAGTTTAAATCTGATCTCAGTCATTTAATACTTCCTAGCTGGTGACCTTGGTCAAGTCACTTAACCCCAATTGCTTCAGCCAAAAAAAAAATCATTTTCAACTTTAAAGGAATTCTACCTACATTTTATATGTGGCTCACTATGCTACTGTGAGGGATGTAGAAGACCCTTACCCAAAATGACTACTCAGAGATGATTCAGTAGAAAGCAGAAAAATTGTTTATTAAAACCTCTGGAGGATGAGCCATCCCATCATGAGATAAGGGGAAAAGAAAGCTCGTGGTAGGAAGGCTGAAGAATTAGTAAAGATATACAGCTTTTATAGGTTCTGTTACAAAGGATTATATCACAAGTTGGGGAGCATTGAGAAATAGGTGCCCTCTCTCCTAATAGAAGGTTAAACATTGGTGCCAAAGGCAGATTAGAACAGAATGCTTTGTTTCCCTCGTTCTGAGAGGAATCATCAGACCTTCAAACTTCAGATTACTGAGCTGATGGCATTTAAACTAATAGTCTAAATATTGATAACATTGAACAAGGATAAATGTCATCATCTCTAAGTAAATATGTTTCTAGTTGGCCAAGGCTCAAGTAAATATAGGTCTGCACATATTATACAGGTCATAGGGGAAACACAGAAATAATGAAAATAAAATACAGAAAAAGAATTCATACATTCCTGTAAGTCCTTCACCTTATCTCTCTATTCCACACAATTTCCCCCTTGTAATATATAAATGATTTTATCATATTTCTATGAACTTACACACTGTTCAAAATCAGTTAACATATCTAAACATTATCAAGTTCACCATCGAGATCATCCCTCTCTAATATATTCCAGCCTTTTCTCTGAAGAATCATCATTTGAATAGCATCTTCTGTATGCAATATTTCGATAAGGACAGTTGAGCTATTTTGGTTACTAATGTAATTATTCAGGGTATACATAGTGGCAACAAGTTAATATCACTGATTGCAATAAGCCCATACTGTAAAAATTGCTTGGAAACAGTTATCACAGAACAGATTGGCATTTGGCAGACATAAAAATATAAAGATAAATCAACAAAGCTGACAATCTAGGGAAACTGAGGCACAACATTACACACTCTCCTTCTGAATATTTGAATTATTGAATCACCTCCCCCTGGATACCGGAGAGGTCTCAGCACCATAATTTCGGCCAACCCCATGTGAAGCAAATAAATCAAAATGAAACTAGAAAATGCAAGGACTTATGGCAAGGACAAGTCTCTTGCTGACAACCCCAGGGTTATCAACAGTACAAAGGCCTTCATCTCAGCCAAAGAATCCAGTTTGAGATGGACGGTTCACTGTGTTACGTGGTCTTTAGTCATTTGAGCACTTAGCTTCTGCTTATATAAGTAGTAGTGGTGCTCAAGAAAGCCCCATGCTAGGAGGGACTCTCCAAGTCTGTCGGGGATTCCAAAGGAGGGAAAGAGTGGGGCCTAGAGTAGCTCCACCTGTCCCCTCTGATGGAACAGGAGGCTGCTTCCAGGATCCAGAAAGGATTTCTGAGCAGAATATGCACAGTTAGACCATGAAGGCAAACCCCGAACTTTAGAGACTTGATCTCAAAACTGCAGTGTTCTCTGAAAATTCTGAGATACCAATTAAGAAACTGGGGTTCCAGGGCTGGAGACTGCCAGTCCCAAAATGAGTGTCTATATCTTGGAGATTTCCTAAAAATAGGCAATCAGAGAACAGTCTGCCAGAGTAATTCCAACAGAACAAGGGATTTCAAAGCTGAAGCATAGTAAAAACAAAAAAGGACTGCTTAAGGACTTCCAATTCAATCTGAACTGGTGAGATAGGGGGTGGGGTAGAAGTACCTAAGGCAACGTGAACAGAAAACTAAGGGTTCCCACTCTTTTAGGTGTTTTGAGGGTTCCCTATCTCTTCCTCTCCTTTTTTTCTCATGGAAAGCAATCATCCAAAAAAGAGTAAATAGTCAAATAACCACCCCACATATAAATCCCAAGAGTGCATTAAAGTTCCTATACATAACAGACTAGTATAGGAGTTTCCTAAAAAAAAAAAAATCCCTCAAACAATAACATATTCTGAAGTGAATATAGATATTATAAACATATTATAAATTCCTTAACAGCAACAGTTACCAATTTTAACAATTTCCATCTCAAATCTTAAACACATAGTAATATAGTTGTAATTAAAAAAAATTCATTAACCACTTTTCCACTTCCCCCATATCGTCCAAATTACATCAGGAACACGGGCGATGGTCTCTCATTCAAAAACTGCTTCATACTGATAAGGGGTGGAGAACTGGGTCTCAGTCCAAGCAGGGGGATGGGGATGGTGTGCTGACAACTATTAATGGGCTGAATCAGGTCCCCAAAGCAGGTCAATATAGCTGTAATGTGATCAAAATCTGGAACAAAAAAACAAATCTAACAGATAAAGATTAGAACAGTCTGGAACTGCTACAATATGTATGGAGGCCAGTATAGATTGGCCAGCAGTTCCTATGTGAAGGAACAAGTTTGCTTCACAGGACAGGCAGACGACTATAGTTCCAATAAATAGCAGTTAGGTTTCACAGACCATTGTTAATTGTCCTCTTATCATTTATAAACATTTAAAAAACAAAACACAAATATTCAGTAACAGATAGATGACTAGCGTAAATACTCATTTGCCTAAGTATTTAGGATATAATGATTACATAGAACCAGATTGGCAACAGCAAAGTATGGCATAATTGAATTGCATTAACAGTTAATTATTAATTATTGTTCTGATCATAGAAATCAGTCACAGGAGGAAAAAATGCAAGAACATAACTATAACATAATATAAGCAATTAAAACAACCTTCAGCTCATAAGAGTGGAGCTTTAAAACTCCCAAATAGCATTAATTATAAGTCCAAAGAATTTTACTTCTAATAACAAATTCTATTAACCAAGTTTCAGCCATATCCTAAACAGATATTTACCATAACCTTATATCAGCAACAATAAGAAATTTATCCCAGAAAATTCACACAATTCTTACATACCCAAGTAGATGTTGAATCTTGAATA
Organism: Sarcophilus harrisii; assembly: GCF_902635505.1. Taxonomy (NCBI): domain Eukaryota; kingdom Metazoa; phylum Chordata; class Mammalia; order Dasyuromorphia; family Dasyuridae; genus Sarcophilus; species Sarcophilus harrisii. Next base: position 456,581,655 of record NC_045429.1, read on the forward strand.
AGTTGAATATCATACTAATCGTTTTGCTTTTTAAAATACCCAATACACAGAAAAATCCTAAACTACATGTTGTCCACAGCAAAAATATTTTCAAAAGGACAAAGGCAAAAACTATTATTCTTGGCATCCCTTTCAGATAATTGGCATCAATACAGTTAATTAAAACTTCCTATTTTCACACAAAAAGAATCTGAAAAGTTCTTGAAAACATCAATTAAACTTTTTGAAATAACCCTTTCAATCTGTCTATCACATTTCTGATCATATTCTTTAATATTCATAACTATTATGTATCTAAAGAAATAAATATTCAATCAATTAACATCTTGTAAGAGCAGCCTGTCCCTTTAAACACATCCCATCTCACAACCTTCTCTCTGTGACTATCCTTTCCAACCAGTCCCTTCTTTTTCCCACTGATTTCTTCTTGAAATCATTTGCTCCTACTAATCAATCCTTCTTAAATCACCTTCATTCTCCTGTCGCATCTCTCTGTCTCTCTTTCCTCCCAATGCCTACTTGCTCAAACCTTCTCTGACATACTTTTAACACTCCCAAACCAATAACCCTTCTGACTAGATGCTCCATTTAAACTAGTAATTGCTTTTGTAAATCAATTTCTTGTTTCCCTTTTCTTTAAGTCACCGTTTTTAAAATTCAAGATTCACAATTAATTTTGAAACAAATTTCATAAACCTTATAATATAGTTTACAAATTATCCCTTACTTTTAAAAAGCAATATACCATTTAAGTAGGGAGATACAAACACGACCTCCCTTAAGGTAAGCTACTGGCATTTTGTTTAATAACCTATATTTCAATTTGAAGCCCAACCAAATAATAAAAAAAGAAAAGTTTTTCTCTTCAGCTGTAAAGGCCTCAATATTCAAATAATTCTTAAGATTTTTACCCAGAATAAATCTAACATGTGCAAGGCAACAGTAAAATTATTTCAAAATTATTTCAATTTCAAAATTATGGTACCTCTTTAAAATATAGTAAGTTCCCAAACTTTTAATCAAATGTTGCAAACAAACACTTACCCAGTTTAGCCTTCTTAAACTTTCTGCTCTCTAATTCCGTGAAAGCAAACTTGCTAATAATGATTTTTCTTTCTCCTCTTGGGACAGTTTTTTTCTTTTTAGAAGTATGTCTAGTTTTCCCACAGGTCCAACAGGTCAGAGAGCCCCTGAGTTCAGCTCCCTTACTCTATTTTTATTCCTCCCTTCCAATATCTGCAATTTCTTATTTCCAATCTTAAGTTTCCAATCTTAACACACATACCAGTTTAAAGTTATTTAAAGTTAACCAGTACTTTAGTTTGTGAAATTTCCTAAAATCTACCTAGATATTCCATTCAAACTTCTTTTCTTTAGTAAGCCAGGAAAGAGTTAAGCACTAATCCTTGCTTTACCTTGAAAATTTTTTTCCTCTGGCAGTAATCCACAAGCCTGAGTTATCAGTAACAGGGCCTCTTGTTTACAGGAGTGATAGCCACTGTTCTATTTTCTCAAAACTTTCCAAACTTTCAATCTATGTTTTTATTTTTCCCCTTCTTTCCCCCTTCCTGCAAAGCCGCTGCCAGAGGCAGAGGGAGAGAAAGAGAAAAAAAGATTTTCTTTTCTTGAGAAGTAAGAGCAATACATTCTGAGCCACTCTGAAAGAATTACTACTCTGAATGAATTCTAATTCCCACAATTCAGCCTGGTATTTTTCTAAACCTATAACACAGAGGCTGAATTTTTATCTCTTATGAGTTTGCTAACTTTTAACACAGAACAAAAATGCAAAGCAGATACACACACACACACACACACACACACACACACACACACACACACAAAACTCTATTTTCACCTTTTACATACAGATTTAAGTCTGATATACCCAAATAGTCCTGGGATATACATTCTCCCAGTTTTCTTCCCTTTTATATCTGGGAAGTTCATCTCAGTCTTGAATTCCCTAGCCAACGTCCTGATACAAATTCCTGGACTGCTTCTATCCCATTTTACCACCTTGGACCCAGTCCAAGTGTTGGCAAGGCCCTTCGTTGCCTCATGCCCCACAGCCATCTGAGAACCTCCTCAGGAAAGTCCTTTATCATTGGGGTCCACAGCAATCCATACCAAAAACAAATTTAGGAGGGCTAATCCCTTGGGGTCTCCCCCCACCCAGCCAATGGACCTCCAGACCCCCGAGAGCATTACCTTGAGTTTATATGTGTACATATCTTTCAGGCTGCAAAAGGCGGCTATCAGGACTCTACTTCCTTCAATCTTCAATTCTGCTTTCCACTGAGTATCCCTGCCTTGGGTCGTTGTCTAAGAGAGGAGGGAGGCTGCTCACCCAGAGCCAGAGACCATGGAGAAAACTACTCCGTGGGCATCTGTTCCTGTCGGGGGTGCACACAGTTGTCTCTCCCAAAGACCCCATCCTGGACGAGCCCCCAACTGTGAGGAATGTAGAAGACCCTTACCCAAAATGACTACTCAGAGATCATTCAATAGAAAGCAGAAAAATTGTTTATTAAAACCTCTGGAGGATGAGCCATCCCATCACAACATAAGAAAGAAAACTCATGGTAGGAGGGCTAAAGATTTAGTAAAGATATACAGTTTTTATAGGTTTTGTTATAAAGGATTACATCATAAATTGGGGAGCACTGAGAAATAGGTGCCCTCTCCCTTAATGGAAGATTAAACATTGGTGCCATAGGCAGATTAGGATGGAATGCTTTGTTTCCCTGGTTCTGAGAGGAATCACCACACTTTCAAACTTCAGATAACTGAGCTGACATCATTTAAACTAATAGTCTAAATATTGATAACATTGAACAAGGATAAATGTCATCATCTCTGGTTAAGTAAATATGTTTGTAGTTGACCAAGGCTCAAGTAAATATGAGCCTGTACATGTTATACAGGTCATAGGGGAAACACAGAAATAATGAAAATAAAATACAGAAAAGGAATTCATACATTCCTGTAAGTTCTTCACTTTATCTCTCTATTCCACACACTACGATCATTTTGTTCCTGAATCTTTCTGCTTTCATCTCCTTGTGCTCGAATAAGTTACAAAAAATCAAACCAGACAGTTCTTTGTTTTAATGTCCTTTAAGTTTTTGTGGTTTATTTGTAATGCTTATTATTCGGCACCTTATCTGGAGCTCAACTAAATCTGCCCTTTTTCTGTGGTACATGTATATTCATTGAGAGCATAAGGAATTTTCAGTCAAGCTTTTTACATGTACACATGTAGTGGTCTGGAATTCTTAAACTGTTTGTCTATATGTTTCTCCTGATTTAAAGAGCTATCAGATTGAGGCAGCTAGATGGCGCAGTGGATAGAGCACCAGTCCTGAAGTCAAGAGGACCTGAGTTCAAATCTAACTTCAGACACTTAACACTTCCTAGCTGTATGACCCTGGCAAGTCACTTAAGCCCAATTGCCTCAGCAAAAAGAAAAAGAAAGCCATCAGATGAAAATATTGAAAAGGAAAAAGGAGAGCTAATGGAAAACAAATTACCAACAGTTAAAATTGAAGTATTTGCTCAAGGATGGCAACCTCCCTCATTGACTGTACTTCCTACCAGGTCTCTGTCCCTTCTACTATGTGTCTCTGCTGGAGCATCTCCAGTCCCGAGAACGATGGGGTTTACACTACTTGGATGATGGTCTGCTCTTTGAAAGAGAATCTTGCATGAAGTCAGTTCCTTTGCTTTGTCTCTCATTTCTTCACATCCCTCCTTTGCTTGTTCCTACTCCTTTATGTCTCCCCTCGGTATTTCTGTCAATTGGACAAGTTTTTCCCCTCACTTGATTCTCTATTACTTTTGTCTTGTTCAGAAGATGAGTCTTTTTTGGACATGTTCTGGTCACAATTAGATGTAGCCTTTTGTTGTCGTTTATTGGCAGGAAGACAAGAGTGCACCAAACTTCTTTTCTGTGGAGCTCTCCCTTGTGATGATTAAGGTTCTTTTTCTTTTTTTGCATTGAGCTTCTTCACTTAAATTTCCACTCACATTTTGGGAATTAAGCTTAATCTCCTGACTTGATGGCATTTCTCTTTGACAGATCTGAGTTGGCTGACCCCTGAGGGAAAGCCAGGAGGCAGAAGTAACAGAGCTGCAAGATAGATTGTCTTCCATCTAGGCCAGGTGGTAATAGGGCAGAACAAGATGGCTCCACTTCTTCGTCCTTATTCTCATGTCCCATCCACACTTTTTTGCTCCACAAAATAATCTAATAGCCTCTCCCCTTATTCTTTTTCTTTCCTCTAGATTCCCAGAGCTCCCTCTTTTTCCTTAAATTCAGCCTCCTGAAGTCTTCTCCCCTCAAATTGTTGAAGGCAGACTTCTTTTCTTCTATCTATATTCTAGTGATTTCACTGTCTTAGCTCTGCTTAGGAGTTCTTCAATTAATCACATTGACTGAAGATTTCTTTGAGCCAACAACAATTTTTCTTCTCTATCTGTCTCTCTCTTTCTGTCTTTGTTTCTCTTTCTATCTCTGTTTCCCTCTATGTGTCTGTCTCTTCCCATCTCTGTCTCTGTCTCTCTCTAATTCTGTCTTTGTATGTCTCTCTCTCTGCAGTCTGGGTTAAGTGATGTGTTCAGGGTCACACAAGTAGTTGCCTGACTCTAAATTTGAGTTCAGATCTTCCTGAGTTGGGGCAAGTGCTCCATGTACTGCACTACCCAGGTATCCCTACATTTATCTTCACTGGTCATTTTTTCTGCTTATATCTTCTCTAGCTTTTGGTGATTTTGATGGGCTTCCCAATCTTTTTGTTTTTGTTCTCTCTTCCATAGCTTCTTCTTTTCCTTTTCTTTCCAAGTTCTCAAATTCTGTTTTCTTTCCTCTTCTTTTTGCCTTTCTTCAGCTTCTTTTTATGTTTCTGCTCCTCTCTGAAGTTCAAGTTTATGCTTTCCTCCCAAAGAAAGCTGGTTCTTAATGGAGACATCACTAAGCTATTTAGTTCAATCAAAAGAACCTCACTTTGGGGGTCTCCAGTTCTGACTCTTCAGCAGTCAGAGGCTTATCCCCAAAACTGGGAGCAGACCCACTGTTGGCCCTCAACATTTGGCAAGTATTTCACGTCCTTTATAACCTTGCCATTTTCTTCCTATCCAGTCTTCCCACCCTTTCCTGTCTTCTATGATGCCTATGTTCAATCAAGATGGAACTGCTTGATGTTCCCTCACCCAAGACAGCCCATCTCCAGTCTTCTCACATTCTTATTGCTTGTTTCCCTGGCCTAGAATGTTCCCTTTCCTCACTACCATCTCCTAGTGTCCTTTGAGACTCACCTCAACCCTGCCACCCACAGGAGCCATTCTCAGTCCCCTCCCTCAGCTTCTACTGCCTTCCTTTTTTTTTTTAATTTTTATTTTCCCTACTTACAACATAGACAACTTTTTTGGTTATATGTACATTCATTTTTTAAAAACATTATTTCCTTATAGAGCATGTTGGGAGAGAAAAATCAGAACAAAAGGAAAAAAACTAAGATGAAAAAGAAGAAAGAATAAAAAAGTGAACATAGCATGTGTCGATTTATATTCATTCTCCTTAGTTCTTTCTCTGGATGCAGACGGCATTTTCCATCCAAAGTTTATTGGGATTGCTTCGGATCACTGAACCGCTGAGACGTCCCAAGTCTTTCACAGTTAATCATGGCACAATCTTGCTTTTACTGTGCATGATGTATTCCTGGTTCTGCTTGTTTCCCTCAGCATCGGTTTGCGTCAATCTCTCCAGGCCTTTCTATAATCATCTTGTTCATCATTTTTTATAAAACGATAATATTCTGTTACCTTCATGTACCCACAGTTTGTTCAGCTCTTCCCCAACTGATGGGCGTCCGCTCGGTTCCCAGTTCGTTGCCTCTGCCAAGAGGGCTGCTACAAGCAGTTTTGCATGTGGGGTCCTTGTCCCTCTTTTATGCTTTCTTTGGGGTACAGACCCAGAGTTACTGCCTCCCTTCTGACATTGCCGTCACTCTGCTCTGAGTATTGTAGTTACTGGCACATCATCTGCACTGTTCCATTGTAAGTTCCTTGTGGAAAGGGTCTCTGCTTTTGCCTTTCTCCCAGCCCTTCGCCCAGGGCCCAACAGGTTCTGGCAACTCTCTCACTGCTGCTGACCTTGGAAGCAGGAAGTTCCCCCAATTCCTAGTCCTACCTCCAATACTTGCTCTGCTTGAGGCAATAATCTCCTGGTCAGCACTTGGAGGACAGGGACTGCTCCCGGTTTTATTTGTATCAGGTGTTCACTGAACTCCTACAATGCTAAATTGATATCGGAGTAACTCCTAAGAGCCAGGAAACTGCTACAGTTTCAAGCCAAAAACAGAACAAGCCTATTCAGTCCTAGATGTAGGGCTGTAATGAATCCTGGGAGCCATCCATTCCAGCATCCCCCCCCCACCCCTTTATTTTGTAGATGGGGAAACTGAGACCCAGAGAAATCACAGTTTCTACCCTAAAGAAGCTTATTTTCTATTAGAGGAGAACAGGTACACAGATAAGAAAGTGCAAAAGAAAGGAAAGAAAGAAGGAGGGAAGGAAGGAAGGAAGAAAGGAGGGAGGGAGGAAAGAAGAAAGGAAGGAAAGAGGGAAAGGAGGGAGGGGGGAGGAAGAAAGGAAGGAAGGAAGGAAGAAAAAAGTAGATAGATTTTCTTTTAACCTGACCTGTGATTCTGTTCTCACAGAGACCTCCTGGTGAGAGTTCCTTCTCTTAATGGGCATTATCCTTACTCTAAAACTTTCTGTCTTAGAGGTGATCTGAGATACTTCAATGTAAAGTGACTTACTCAGGGTCACACAGCCAGAATGTGTTAGAAGTAAAACCTGAAGCCAGATCTTCCTGAGCATGAGAGCAGCTCTCTTTCATTTTGGGCCAAATTAACCTAAATTAAAAGTGGAGCAGCGCTGGTGGGCTGGTGCAGGCAGGCATAGGCCTCTCTAGGAGTCAGGGAAGGCTTTGGGAAGGGGGTGGTATTTGAGGGGGCCGTGGGGGGAGCAGGGGGAAGGTGAGCAGGAGGGACATCCTAGATTTGTGGGGGCAAGGGGATGGGAGGTCGGGGTAGGCTGTTGTGGAAAGGAGCCCAGTTTGGCTCAGCAGGAGACTTCATGGAAACAATCTGAAGTCAGCTTAGATGTGCCCAGGGGAGGACAGGAGCTTTAAATGCCCCCCAAAAGCAGAAGCCGCCCCTGCCCTGTCTCTCCCGGGCCTTCTGCCAGCCTCCTCCTTCCCTGGCTTCTCATCTCTCCCTCATCTTCTTCCCTTCTCATCTTCGGCCCTGCTCCATCACCTCTCTGTGCTCTCTCAGCGCCATGGTTTCATTCCTAGTGGGCCAGAAGGACAAGCTCTTCCAGAGCAGAGCCCAGACCTACAGGATCCCAGCCCTGATCTACCTGGCCCAGCACCACACTCTGTTGGCGTTCGCTGAGCAGAGGGCTGGCAAGGCCGACGAGAAGGCCAAGAAAATCATCCTGCGCAGAGGGCAGTATCAGGCGGAGGCCCACCAGGTGCAGGTGAGGAGGGCAGGACCCAGGAGAGTGGAGGCCCATGGGTGCAGGTAAGGAGGACAGGACCTGGGGGAGCGGAAGCAGGACCTGGGGGAGCAGAGGCTCACAGGTGCAGGTGAGGAGGGCAGGACCCTGGGGAGCCGTTGCCGGGGGGTACGGGGATCATTGACTCTTCTCTTCCTGCATGGATACTGTGGACAGCCAGAAGCCAGGGTGGCCCCTGAGAACCCTGAGCAGTCAGAGAAGGGAGCACCCCAGGGCCCCGTGGCATCTTCCACATACAGCGGCCAGGGGTGCTCAGCTGCTCTCTACTAATGGAAAATAATCTCCCCGAGGGCAGGGACTGGCCCCTCGTAGTCTCTATGTTATTGCCTGGAACGTAGGGGGCTTCCAAAACGTCTGCTTTAATGGACTAGTAGATCAGAAGCTCTTGGGGGCAGGCTCGCTCTTTCCACAGCCCCCAGTATAGCATCTAGCAGATAAACACTTCTTGGGAGATTGAGATGTCAAAGGGGAGGGTCGAACCAGATCCAGCCGGTGATGCTGCCCTCAGCCTTAAGAGAGACATGGAGGCCGGGGCGGGGGCTGGGCCAGGGAGCTCCCGCTCAGCTCTGCCCCAGCTGGAGCCCAGTAGGAGGAGGGGGTCCTGCCCGGGAAGTCCCAGTTCCAGCAGTGTTCAGGGCATAGGGAGAGCCAGGCCTCCGAGTCTGTGTCCGAAGAAGCTAAACACCCGAGGGAGATTCTGGGGAAATAAATACTAGAAGGGCAGCCATTGATTAGCAGCTTGAATTGATTGTGTGTGTGTGTGTGTGTTTGTGTGTGTGTGTATCTATAATATATACACATATCTATATTTATATACATTTGATGAATAATCAAAACAATAACAAAATACATGTTGATACAGTGCATCAAGGATCACAAAGGGCTGAACATTGCTCTCATTTGGTCCTCACAGCAGCCCTAGGAGGTAGGTGCTATTATTACCTCCTTTTTAAAAATAAGGAAACTCAGACTGAGAGCGATCGATTGTCCCCAGGTCACACAGGACACTCAGGTCTTCATATCTGTGGGTCCCGTGTTCTATCCGCCTTATTCCCTACCTGCCTAGGTAGGTTCTCAAGTATCATTATCCCCATTTTATGGATGGCAAAACTGAGGCTAAGAGAGGGAGAAAATGATTTGACTCAAGATCAGAACCAGGATTCTGGCTCCTGACCCTCTTCTAGCTTGCTTTCTGTACTGTGTGGAGGAAGGATTACCTTTTTTTCTGCTTGAACCCAGAGACAGATAATTGGGTAGAGGGGAAGCCCAAGAAACTCTCTTGGTTTTGAGGTCATCTAATTTCTTGTCTTCTTGCCCCTTCTGACAGTGGCAAGAGATGGAAGTGATGGAGACAGCTCAGTTGGAAGGTCACCGCTCCATGAGCCCCTGCCCGGTGTATGACGAGGACACGGGGACCCTGTTTCTGCTGTTCATAACCGTCCCAAATGAAATCTCAGAATCCTACCAGATCCAAAACAAGACCAACCTGGTGCGCGTGTGCTACGTGACCAGCCGGGACTTGGGGAGCACCTGGAGCCCAGCCACAGACTTCACCTCTTCTGCCATCGGGCCCATCTACACGCAGTGGGCCACATTTTGCATTGGGCCGGGCCACGGGGTGCAACTCCACAACCAGTCCCGGAGCCTGGTGGTCCCCGCCTATGCTTATCGGCTTCTCGAGTCCCAGAAGCCCACCTCCCATGCCTTCTGCCTCCGCAGTGACGATCACGGGGAGACATGGAAGATGGGACACTTTGTGAGCATGGGAAACACCTTTGAATCCCAAGTGGCCGAAGTCTCCGCTCACGGACAGAAGGTCCTGTACTGTAACTCCAGAAGCACCCTCGGGAGGAGGGTCCAGGCGGTCAGTCCCAATGATGGGGACGACTTCCAGGATGCTGGACAGATCGAGAAACTGATCGAACCACCATATGGCTGCCATGGAAGTGTGATCGGCTTCCCTAATCCCACCCCAAATGTCCCGGGCTCTGCGGACACCTGGGTGCTTTACTCCCATCCCACAGATCCTCTGAGGCGGAGAAATTTGGGCTTGTATATTAACAGGGATCCCTTGGACCCAGCAGGTTGGAGCAAGCCGGTCATCCTCTCAAATGGCTTCTGTGCTTACTCGGACCTCCAGTACATGGGGCTAAGCCCCAATGGGTCACCCCGGTTTGGCTGCTTATTTGAACATGGAGATTATGAGGAAATCTTCTTTGTCACGCTCACCCTCCAGGACCCCTTCTATTAGCGACCGCTCGTGCCAGGCAAGAATCACTTCTCCCGCTTGGATCTACTCTTCCTCTCTGAGCATGTCCCCAACATCAATCACTGTCCCTCAAGGCGTGTGAGTTCTCAATCACTGGCTTCCTCCATTAAAAACACGTGGTAACGCAGTGTCCCTTCTAGGTGCTTTCTTGCATTCTCTTAATCCCTACAATAGGATTCCCCACTTTTGCTCTTCATGCTCCAAAGCAGCTCGGCAGATAGTGGCAGGCCTTGAACCTCCCATCTTTAAAGTTTTCTATGGTGCTTTCTTGGGGTTGGAGCAACACGGGGTCCTCATGCCAACGGGCCCATTTCCGCCATCAAGCTTGGCTGGGCCTGTTCCATTTGTGTGTTTCCAGTGAATTACTTTTGCTCTGTAATAGGAGGATGGGCTGGTCTGATGAGAGGGATAAACAGGAAGTTTTGTTTGGACTCAAAAAAGCTAATACAAGAACTGGGCAGACATGGCAAGACAGCAATGTGTCTGAAAAGGATCTGGGGAGCCTATTGAACTGCAAGCTCAGTGTGAGCCAAGACTATGAAAAGGCAGGCAAGAAAGTTCCCTGGTCTCAGGTTCTGGCATGAAAGTCAGTGTCTAGAAGAGTGGAGGTTACAGTCCTCCTGTGTGATGCCCCGGTGAATTCACATTGGGAAAGTTTTCTTCCATCCTGGAGGATACATTTTTAGGTGAAAGAGCTAGGGATGATCAGGAAGGAGAAGCAGAGGCCAAGAGAAGCCAGGAGAGAGGATGTACAGTGTGGGGAGGAAAGGCTGGATTTCTTCTTGTGGTCCCCATTGGGTAGTTCCAGGGTCAGAGGCTACAAGGAGCAGGGATTTAGGCTGGGTGTTAAGGAAAGTTTCTTACCATCCCAACGATAAGAAGTGGTTGTGGATGGAATGGACTGCCTCTGGGAGTGAGGTGGGAAGGGATCAGAAGTGGTCCTTCAGGTAGAGGCTGGATGGCCCCTTGCTGGGGAGCTGTCAAGGGAGTGGCTCGGTCAAAAACAAGTTGAATTAAATGACCGAAGTGTAGCTTCCAATTCTGAGATCATGTGAGGTAGTCTAGGCTATAAGTGATGAAAACACTCAATTGCATTCACTCATAGCATTCGGGGGTTTCAGTGGGAGACATGAGGAACTTCTGAGGGTCCCATGAAATTTTCATTGTTCTTGATCCTATTTTTTGTGTTCCCCCAGACCTTGCAGTCAGCCAAACTCATCCAGTCCTCACTTCACTAGACTAATAATCTCTAAAATGGAAAGACAAATGGTTTCTAAGGGTAAAAAAAATCTCACAGTCCCATCTATCTGACGCATCTTGCCATTTACTCTGCTGCGGCGCCTCTGCCCAGCCAGAATATTATCTTCTAGGCTAGACCATCAGAGACCACACACTATCCTCCCTGGGGCAGTTAACACTCTCAGGCTTAACACTCCTCCTTTCAGCCAAGCTCTCCTGCTTAGTAAATGAGTGAATGTGAACTCCCCAACCCCCAATACCTTATAAAAATCAGAGATTCATCAATGGAGGAATTTCTGGTATGAAAAGTCTCTACATCTATGGCAAGACAATGGTTATCATGACTTGATTGGCCAATGAGTGAATGAAAACTCACCTGAAGAGCCAGGGACGTCAGGCCATCTCTCACCCATTCCTTCCTTTGGACAGCAATACTAATCTTGCTTCTATTACCATTCCTGTGATTACCTAGACCTTTCTCCAACCTCCCCCTATTACAACATAAGCCTCTTGAGGAGAATGAAAATATAAACAAACCAATGAATGAATGAATAAAAATAAAATATAAATACAGGGGAGGCTCACTCTTTGTATCTCCAGCAACTAGAAGTATGTCTGCCACATAGGAAGCATGGAGGTCAGCCACATGTATTAATAGCTCCCCTTTTAAAAATTCTTTTTCTATTTTCAATAGTATTTTATTTTTTCAAATACAGGTAACATTCATTTTTGTAAGACTTTGTATTCCAAATTTTTCTCCTTCCCTTCCTTACCTCCCTCTCCCCAAGACAGCAAGAAAGCTGAAATACGTGTAATAGTTTTAAATCTATTTCCATATTTGTCATATTGTGCAAGAAAAATAAGATCAAAGGGGAAAATCCATGAGAAAGAAACAAACAAAAAATGAAAATACTCTGCTTTCATTCACATTCAGCCTTTAGAGTTGTCTATGAATGGTACTTTCCATCCCAAGTCTATTGGAATTGCCCTGAATCACCTCACTGTTGAAAGGAGCCAAGTCCATTTGATCATTGTATAATCTTGTTGCTGTTTACGATGTTCCCTTGGTTTTATTCACTTCACTCAGCATCAGTTCCTGTAAGTCTCTCCAGGCCTCTAAGAAATCATCCTGCTCATCATTTCTTATAGAATAATAACATTCCATAACATTCATAGACCAGAACTCATTCAGCCATTCCCCAACTGATGGGCATCCACTCAATTTCCAGTTTCTTGCCACTACAAAATGGGCTGCTACAAACATGTGCATCCTTTACCCTCTTTTATGATCTCTTTGGAATACAGACCCAGCAGACACACTAATACTTTTTCTCTAGTGTTTTAAATTTTAAAAATATCTTATTTGAGTCACACAACAACCTTGTGACATGAAGTGATCTTATTCTTATTATTTATTATGATCTTATTATTTTGCAGATAAAAGCAAGGTTAAGTTAATTAACCTTAGAGAAGTTAATTGGCTGACTCATCATTACCCAGCTATTAGAGTTGGGATTTGAACTCTGATCCCCCAAATTTCAATAGGTAATGTCAGTGAGGTGACAAGATCCCCAGATACCCATTGTATAGTGTGTTTTTTTTTTCCTTTTAAATATAAGATGGTTCTCTCTGTGGAGCAGGTTTCTCAGGGAGGTTTTCCGAAGGCAGCCTTAGTTTCACTTACAAGTAATAATCACTCCAAAAGCAGCCAGGTGATAAAAGTGCAAATGTTTATTTTCTCCTTCCTTGGGCCCGGGTAGCTTTAATAGAGGCCTCAGCTTTCCTTGGTTCCGAGAGCCCTTGCAGCTTGTCCTTTGCCTGTGCTTTCTTCTGCCTCCAGCCAGCACAAAGGTGGAAGATGGAATGGATCTGACTCCTCTAGCTCAACTCCGAATGTCTCCAGTCAGTACCAAGGTAAAAGTTGGAATGAATCTCTTGTCTCCTTGCCTGGGGCTGGGCAGCTTTCTGGAGAGCCTTTCAGACCAGCCGTGGTCTCAGTGGGGGAAGTGCAGGAGCCCAGCCACCACAGCTGTGTGAGATGAAGTGAATGAATCTGTCTTGCCTCTGAGAGAGGGCTTGTGGGCATCTGTATCTCCCAGACTACTGGCTCTCAATCTCCCAGAGGGCTTTGTGGCCCTAAGAGCTTCTTGCTTATATGGGCTCTCTAAAGGTGTGAACACAAGCATTGCTTCTATCAGCTCCACTTAGTATCTTGTTTCTTCTGCCCCATAACATCTCCTTGTAAGATCAGATCAATCATACTGAACCAGGCTAAATTAGATAATTATTGTCTCTGTCAGTTCTAATACTTAACACTTTATAAGGATTCCAACACCATTGGATGCTAGTCTTCTTCCTTTGCCTTGCTCTACTGTCATCTATTTGTCCAGCTTGGCTTGACATCTCCACTACTCTAGGGGTTCCTTTGGCTTGGATAGGATGCAGGAGTGTGGTGGGAAGAGGGAGGGGACATTGGAAATCCAGCGACTCTGAGCATGTAGCTAACTGACATCCTGCATGGTACTGAGCCTGGCCCCAAAGGAGGTGTGCGGGGCAGGTGCTGGTCTCTGAATTGGACAGGACCTCTGACGATAATGCTCTTCGGGCTTGTAGTGATCTCTGGTCCCCAGATCTCTTCCAATATCATTCCAACATCTCACAACCTCTTCTGGTCATTAAGGATCATTGATAACCTCAGAGTCGACCTGTTTGGCCAATGACTGCAGAGAAAATGAAGCTTTTGCATCTCTCAAACTTATATCTGCCTTAGGACAGGTCCGGTTCAGTAAGAGAAAAGAGAAAAATACAGGGGAGAGCTCAGAGTAGTGAGGAGTACCAGGAGGGTGAAGAGGATGGAATCAGGGCAACAGGGTGCCCAGGCCAGGTGCCTTGTGGGGTTCCCCTTGTGTTAGGGGACCACAGACACAAAAAGGGAGGGTAAGGCCTCCAAAGCAAGAAGGGACATTCTTTGCTCACTTTGTCATTCTGCTCAGGTATGATCTGCCAAAATACAGGTTTTCACAATTAGTGTTAACATTTATGTAGCACTATGAGGTATATTATTTTTTTTTTAATTCTGCACTTAACAAACACCCTCTAAAAGAGAGGGCATTTCCAAAGGTAGGACAAAAAAAGGATTAATATCACCTTTTATGTGTATCCATTTTGACCTTATCTTGGTATATGGTGTGAGCTGTTGTTCTACACTTAGTTCCTGCCAGTTTTTTTCAAATAATGAATTTTTATTCCAAAAGCTTGCATTTTCCATTTATCAAATACTAGGTTATGAGGGTTATTTACTATTATGCCTTGTATCTTTAATCTATTCCACTGTTCAATCATTATATTTCTTTTTTTTTGCAATTTAATTTTTTTATTTTTTTTCATAATTATAACTTTTTATTGACAGAACCTATGCCTGGATAATTTTTTACAACATTATCCCTTGCACTCACTTCTCTTTCGACTATTCCCCTCCCTCCCTCCACCACCTCCCCCCAGATGGCAAGCAGTCCTATACATATCATTCTATTTCTTAGCCAGTACTATATATATATATATATATATATATATATATATATATATATGCAGTTTTGATAATTACTGCTTTATGATACAGTTTAAGACCTCTTTTTGATTCCCTAGATATTCTTGACCTTTCTTTTAGATGAATTTTGTTATTATTTTTTCCTAAACAAAATTTTGGTAGCTCTCGATTGGTATGAATGAATGGATTAACTTAGGTAGAATTGTCATTTTTATTATATATATATATTTTTTTAGATTAATAAAAAAGGTTTATTATGGGGACTGGAAGTAAGGTTAGAAATCCTGACAGAGAGGCATAAAGTCTGGTTAGGAAATAGGTGAGGATAAAGAGAGGATGGCACTGGAGAGAGTATTCCAGTGGACAGAGGCTCCTTGGCTTAGCATGGCATAGCCTAGCATGACATGGCATGGCACGTTTGGAACCTCTGCCCATTTTTATTATATTGACTCAGCTTACTCATCAGCAATTGATATTTTCCCAATTGTTTAGATCTGACTTTATTTGTATAAAAACCTTTTTGTAATTGTGTTTATATAGCTCCTGGGTTTGTCTTGACAGGTACACTCCCAAGCATTTTTTTTATCTACAGTTATTTTAACTTTGTTGGTAATATATAGAAATGCTGATTTACGTGGGCTTATTTTGTATCCTACAACCTTATTAAATTTGTTAATTATTTTCATTAATTTTCATTGTTTTAGTTGATTCTTTAATATTTTCTAAGCATAACATCATATCATCTACAAGAAGTGATAGTTTTATTTTCCTCACTGTCTATTCAAATTCCTTTAATTTCTTTTTCTTCTCTTACTGCTATAGCTAGCATTTTTAGGACAATATTAAATAATAGAGGTGATAATGAACATCCTTGCTTCACCCCTGATTGTATTAGGAAGACTTCTGGTTTATTTCCATTACAGATAATGCTTGCTGATGATTTGGGATAAATATTACTTATCATTTTAAGATAAGCTCCATTTATTCCTATCCTTTCCAGTGTTGTTGTTTTGGTCTTTGTCTGTTTGTTTGTTTGTTTTATAGTTATGAGTGGTTTTTCTGGATCAAACTGATTTCAGAAAAGCCTGAAAACTCTGACATGAACTGATACTGAATGAAGTGAGCAAAACCAGGAGAACCTTATATATAATAATAGCAAGATTGTGTGATGATCAAATGTGATGGACTTGGCTCTTCTCAGCAATGATGGAAAATGCCATCTACATCTAGAGAGAGAGAACTATGGAAATTGAATGTGCATCAAACTATAGTATTTTCACTTTTTGTTTGTTTCTTTCTCATGTTTTTTTTTCTTTTTTGATCTGATTTTTCTTGCACAGTATGACAAATATGGAAACATGTTTAAAATGATTTACCCTATATCAGGATATATGCACAGGTAATTTTTCAGCATTGACAATTGCAGTTGGGGAGGAGGAGACAAGGGAGGGAGAAAGAAAAATTTGGAACATAAAGTCTTACAAAAATGAATATTTAAAATCATCTTTACATGTATTTGGAAAAAAATAATATTAAGAGGAAAAAACAAAAAATACACAAAGATTTTTGTTTGCATCTGCTGAGATCATCACATGATTTCTGTTGGTTTTGTTATTGATATGTTCAATTATGCTGATAGCTTTCCTAACATTGAACTAATCCTGCATGCTTACGATTCATACTACCTGCTCATGGTTATCATTGTGATAGACTGTTGTAATATCTCCTTGCTAATAGCTAATATTTTACTTAAAATCATTGTATCGATATTCTATATCCAGGAGCATCCTTCCTGGAGAACGAATTGGTCCATTTTCTCAGATAAGAACCTGAATCATCCGCTGTAGGATCATTCCTTATGAACCATCCTGAGCTGGACATCTTTGTATGGACACATTCCTGCAGCTTTGAGGGGCAGTCTGGCATGGAAGCTAGAGAGTCTGCCTGGGAATCAGGAAGACTTGAGTTCAAATTCTGCCTTTGACCCCTGTGAGCTGGATGATCTTAGACAAGTTATGCAACCTCTCTGAGCTCATTTTCCTCGTCTGTAAGAAGAGCGGTTGGCCCTGACAGTCCCAGAGTTATTTTCCAACCCTTATTGATGATTCTATGCTCCTCTGGTCAAAGACATATACTTAATATAACGTGAATTATAAGAATCATCATCATCACTGACTGGATCTCTGATTTCTTTGGCACGTCTTCTGTGTTATTGTTATTGTTGTTGTTGTTACTACCCTGTGGCCTGGGAAATATAGTAGAGGTGGCCAGCAGTGACCTGTGACAATCCTGAGTGCAGCCTGACCCAGATCAAAATATATCAAGGAAATATTTTACAAAATAAATGAAAATACATTATATAGAATATATAAATATAATATATATAATTTATAAAATATTTTAGATATTAAGTATTTTATATATTTGTATATAATATTTTAAAACTCAGTCAATCTGCAGCTACAGGGACCCTCGCTTGACAAGGGTGGACTAATTCTTGTGTTCCCTGTGGTGCCCCCCTCCTTCCACTAGGAGGCGAGCAGGGCTTGGCTCGTCCTGCCCCAGAGGAGACCAGAGGAGGCATTTTCACTGCCCCAGACCTGGCTCCTTTGAGCAGAGGCACCTGCTCAGGGCCACTTCCCAGCCCCCAGAAGGGGGTTAACTCCAGGTCTCACAGGGTTCCACCTGCTGAGCCAGGAAGGACAGAAAAGATCTGTACCAGGATGGAATGGCCAGCTAGGGCATGAGCCAGGAGAGTTGGGGCACGGGGAGGAAGGGGGCTCCCGGCATCAGCTCTCCCCCACAATAGGGAGAGCCCAGCAAGGTCTGTGACCCAAAGGATCTCCCTTTCCGGAGGAACATCCTGGAACTCCCTCTGAGACACCACGTTCTTCAGGCTGCACTTGCTGATTTCTTCCTTCCCTCCTGACAGATCCATCCATCGTCTCTGTTAAGCTCCCTTGGTGAGCAGTGTTGAATGCAAGTGGAAGAAAGCTCCCTGAAGGCCGGGACTGCTCCCTTTGGGTCTAGAACAGGCTCTGAAACATGGGAGGTGCTAAGAAACCCTTGGCTCTGCTTCCTCTACTTTGCATCAGTTCATGGAAGTCTTTCCAGGTGTCTCCCTATTTTTAAAATCCATCATTTCTTACAACACAATGATATCCCATGACACCCAGGGACCTCAGTCACTGTTCAGCCACAGCCCAATATGTGAGCACCCTCTTTCCCCCAGTTCTTTGATGCCACAACAAGAGAGCTCTGAGGCTGCAAGTTGAAGAGCTGGAGCCGATTTTCCTTGGTGGAGGGAATTACCTTCCTGGGGGCTCTTTAATTGGGAGGTTTCCACACTGGGAGTTTTTATTGGTTTCCCAGGAAAACCAATCAAATCATAGCTTAACGGCTTTTTAAAAAATAAAGATAAATGGTTCCTATGGTACTGCATTCTAAAATAAAAATAACATTCCAGAAATGAATTGCATTGGAAATGTCATGGGAGTTATCTGCTTCCCTCCTCCCAAATCAGGTAGCCTTAAGTAGCCGACATTTCCAGTCATGGCAGCCGTCCAACTCTGGGGTGGAAGAAATGGCTCCTAGTGGAGATGTTCATCTGTTATAGCATTTTGTAGGCAAGAGACTCGTTTCCCCTCATTGCATCTGCCATAGGCAGCTAGGAGGCACAACGGAGAATGCTTGACTTGGAATCGGTAGCCCGAATTCAAATCTTACTTCAGACACGGATTACCTGTGTGACTCTGGACAAATCACTTAACCACTCTGGGTCTTGGTTCCCTCATTTATAAAATTGGTGACCTTCAAGGTCCCTTCCAACTCTATATCTGTGATTTGCAACTCGGTCTACAAAAAAAGAGGATCTCACTGTCTTAGTGAATCATTCGTTTAGACCAATGTCAGAGAAAACAACATCCAGCGATGAGTGCCCTGGATGGGGCATCAGGAGATCTGGCTCCAATTCCTGGGTCTGGCACTCAGAGCCATAACTGGGGATTTTGGAGCAGGGGGTGAGCATCATGAAATGGGGATGGGTGGTTGGGAGGAAGATATTGGGAGGCTCCGAGGAGGGAACTAGGAGGGGACAGCCTCAGAGTGGAGGGAAGAAGAGCACCCCTGTACACTTTAAAGTTTCTGGTGAAGGCATAGCTTGAGTGGAGAAGTCAGAACTTTGTCCCTGGTGTCTATATTCAGAATGCTCAGTGCCCTTTAGCAACCGGGGCAGAGTTCTGACTACCTCACCCTAGTTATGCCTTTCCTGCCACCTTTAAGTAAGTCTCCTCATCTCTTTGGTTTCAGTTTCCTCATCTGTGAAATGACGGATTGAATGACTAAGATCTAAGGTCCTTTCCTGATCAAAAACCTTTACCCGAAAATGATTTTCAGAATCAGTTGAAGGGGGAAGGGCTAAAAACAACCAGGAGGGTTTTGTAAATTTTGTAAATGATCAGATTGTAAATCATCATGTTTCTCTTACCTAAAATATGTCACCTCTGCCACCTTTTACCCATGAGAACTCACACGGCTCTTCTACTCTTCGGTTTTTTTCTTTTGTAAAATGAAGATGGCCTGAAACGTCTCTTCCAGCTCTGAATCCACGCTCAGGTCTCCCCTGTTCTCTGGGCCTCAGTTTTCCCATCTGTAAAATAAGGGGATTAGACTAAATGGATTCTGGGGTGGTTTCTAACATATCTATGAACCAAGAATCCCGAGTAAAGACTGGGCCAAGGGAGAGGAGGCATTCCCTCTTGGCCATCCCTCCCTGAGTTTAAAAACAACAAAATCCAACTGGATGTAGAACCAGAAGCTCGGGGAGGTCGTGGGGCAAGGTCAGAGATGGCTTCAGGTAGAGATGGAGAGGGGAGGGAGGATGTTGGGGGCTCTAGCATGGAGGAGGAGGAGGCGACAGCTGGCTCATCCCACTGAGAAGTCCGAGGCAAGAACCAGATGCTGGAAGAGGCCAGGAGCAGAAAGGAAGAGGCTACAGGGCTGAGAGCAGACACTGCCATTTCTCTTTCTTTGTATCCCCAGAATTTAGCTCAGTGCTTGGCTCCCAGTAGGTGCTTAATGGGTGCCAAGTGTCCGCTGATGACTGCGCAAGGAAACGAGGTCGAGACTGGGTATCCACATATAGCACGGTCTCTGCCCCCAAGGAGGACATGTTCTCCTGTAGGTGGGAGAGGGATAAGTAAATGCACAGAAACCTTTGAGGAAAGAACATTTAATGAGACGGGGGAGCGGGAAATGGCACCTGAGCTGAGCCTTGAAGGAAGATGCAAACACTGAAAGGCAATAATGGGAAGGGAGGGAATTGCGTGTGTGCTAGACTAGAACCGGACGATGGAAAGGACAGGCTTGTATCTAGGCAACAGGGCCAGGGAGCTCAGGCTCAGCCCCACGTGGGGATGGGCAAGGCTACTGAAGGTTTCCTAAGGACCAGGGAGACCTGCACACTTCTGAGCATCTGGGATGGGGACGGGATGAAGAGAGAGGATGAGAACCGGGACGATGATCGAAGGTCCCAGAGGAGAGGAGAGGGGAGACGGAGGCCGCATGGGAATGGGATGGCGTCAGCCAACACAAGACCGGCTTTTCCTCGGAGTCTACACCAGAGGAGGGAAACAAAATCCAAGATTTGGAGCTGTGAAGGATGGGGGAAGGTGACACTCACGGCTGTTGGTCTACACTCCTTGTTCCTCCAGGAGACTTGATTCTCTGCTGAGAAACAAGGACTTTTAAAAAGCTTGAGCTGGAGGCAAAAGAAAAATGGTACCTGTCCACCGGGACCTTACATTTGAAGAGGGAAAGAACTACCCATGTGGCTTGGGAAGGGTCTTTTGCTTTGGGAAGCTGCAGGGGATAGAGAGTCCCCCATCTCCCCCCATCATTCACCTCTCCTTCGAGGATTGAGCTGATTGGAGGGGGAGGAGGAAGGACTTGGTGTGTGGGGGGGTTGGAAAAGGGAAGAGATACAGGGTGTGAAAGTTAATCAGGAAAGATAACAGAATGGCTCTGTCGCTTTGGGGGCCCCACTGAGATTAGATAAGAGGCTCGGAGTGGATCTGTCAGCATGCTTGTGTGACTTCCTCCAGATGTATTCTGCAGCATGAAAACTAGAAGCAGACGGGCAGATGGTGGCGGGGAGCCCGCTTGGACTGACAAGGAGGCAGCTGGGATGACAGGATGGGTGTCGAGGGCCAGGGATTCAAGGGCAGAAGAGCCATGTCGAGCTGCTGGAGCAGAGGGGAGAGACTGAAGGAAGGGACGTAGACAAAGGAGGGATGGCGGCTGGGTTAGAATGCTCGGAGATTAGGCTCAGGATGTAGAATAGATTTTAGAGAAGGGCAGAGATAGAAGGACGAGATTCTGATCAAAAACATGTCAGAATCCCGGATCATGAGGGGGCCCGGTTATGGGCAAGGGCGTGATCGAAGCCCTCACTCTCTTTGGGGGAAGGGACTGAGACCAAGGCAAGATGGGGCTGAGAAGGACGAGTTACCAGGCCGGCATGTCGGAGGAGACAGAATATGTAAATTAATGTGCTGTGTATGAAGGTGGGGGGTGCAGGGACAAGACTAAGTGCTCAGAAGAATGGAAGCTCCTGGGGGCAGAGACCATTTTGGTTCTGCTCTTTTATACCCGGCATTAGGTGAGATGCCTGGAACACAGTAGGCGCTTAATTAGTGTTTGTTGAATTGAACTGGATTTCTTGAAGGAGAAAGAAGGGCCCGGAAACTAGGGGATGACTCCCACAAAGAGCTGGATAAAGGAATAATGGGGAAGGGAGTGAACCTCAAGGGAGGAAAAGGTCTGAGTGATGGCAACACGTGGAGCATGGAGGTCAGGAGCACTTGGAAGTTTGCTAACCACAAGTTGGGACAGGGCCTGTTAACTGGGGCTCCTGTGAGGATGGGAGGGAGCCTCAGCTTGTTCTCTCTCCAAACCCAAGAGGAAAATGGGCCAATGCAATGGGGACGGTAGATAAAGAGATATCTGATGAGTGAGGCTTTAGGGCCGAGGAGATCGCATACTTTGCACCAGTTCTGTGTGGGCAGCCCTGGAAGACACGGTCACGTGAGATCACGTAGTCTGAACGAGCCTTTCCAAGCCGGGAGGCACAGAGTCTCAGGCGACCTCACTGTCCTGGCCCTCCTGAAACATGAAGGGGTCCGGCTGAGTGGCCCCAAAGCCCCCTTCCAGCTCTTGGACCAAAACCCTCTCTGCTCTCTCTCAAGCCTCCCCTCCATGTTAGGGGCCATCACTTTCCACCCAAGTC
This sequence comes from Sarcophilus harrisii, assembly GCF_902635505.1. Lineage (NCBI taxonomy): Eukaryota > Metazoa > Chordata > Mammalia > Dasyuromorphia > Dasyuridae > Sarcophilus > Sarcophilus harrisii. The sequence continues at coordinate 456,603,579 of NC_045429.1, forward strand.
CTTCTCAGTTCTGCTCGGGCAGCCCTTGGCTCTGGAAAGGTGGGGTCCCTGGCTGGGCCATAAGCCAATGTGGGGAAGTGTGAGGGCACCGAGGGACGGCTATGTGGGCCCCGAGCTCTGATGAGAAAGAAAAAGGAGAAAGGATCCGCTTCAAGAGCTGGACTTGTCTCTGAGCAGACTGCCAGGGTCCCGAAAGGTGGCAGAGCTTGTTCTTCTGGGAGAATGACTGGCTGACCTTTCTGGGTCACGGATCCCAGAATTACAGACTCACAGAAAGGAAGCTCAGAGACCATTCAGGCTGAGCCCTGCTTGGGGGAGAATGTTCTCTCCCATGTTCCAGACAAGAACTCAAAGACCTCTCTCTGGTGAGGGAGAGCTTCCCCTCGCGAGGCAGCACACCCCTTTTCCACAGCTCAAATTCTTTTTTTTTAATGCTGTTTTTTTCCCTTAAATACACATATAATTTTTAATTTTAAAATACACATTTCTTTATAAATCAGGTTCTTCGGCCCCCCATTTCCTTGTCTGAAGCCTCCCTGGGCATCCTCAGGGCTTTGGCACTGGCTCTAGGTCTGTCCCTTGGAGCCAATTAGAAAAGTCGAGTCGGTCTTTATATGGCAACTCTTCACCTCCATGAAGACATTCCCCGCTCCCTCCAGAGTCCTCTTGTGTCAGGGCTAATGGGAGGCAGGGATGTGGAGGAAGGAAAAGAGCTTTGCCTTTGGAGACCCAGCTCCGCCAAACGTCACCATCCACGAACATTGATTAGGCGCCACTGTGCTACATACAAGATGCAGTCCTGACCTCGGGGAGTTACGTGCTAATGAAGGACAGCCGGGGCACCCAGGACGGATCCGACTCATTGTTATAAACTTGTCATAAAACCAGCATTTACAGCAGCGTCCTCGGGTTTGCAAAACGATCTTATTGGACCCTCGCCCCCACCCTCGGAGGCAGGTGCTGCCGATATTCCCAATCTAGAAGGTAGGCAAAGATCAAGGGACTTGCCGGGTCTGGGGAAGTGTCTTCGGTCGAATTTGAACTCAGATCTACCCGCCTCCGGGCGGGCGCTTTATCCGCTGGGGCGCCCCCTAGGCGCCACGGACGGTACCGATCTGGGCCGACCCAGGGTGTGCCCGGCGCAAGGTTTGGACGCACTGGTTAGTGGCCCAGCCCGGCCCGGGCAGCCTCTGCATCTCCCCCGGGCTCTATGATGCTGCTTGTGGGTAGAGGGGACACCGGCGCATCCCTTCCCGGGTCTCCATGGTAACCGTCCGAGAACCAAGTCATTTTCAGAGAGGCTCAGGAGGAGGCTCCCTCCACCTCCGGCAGGGCGTGGTCCAATGTCGGTCCCAAAGTTCATCAAGGGGACGAGGTAAGGTCCGCTCCTTGGTTCCACAGCCCCTGGGAGGCCGTGAGGCTCCGGGGCCCGGGCCACAGGGCCGGGGGGCCGGGGCTCCCGCTGGGACAGGGCTTGGGTTCCCTTTTGCCCAACCCCCCTTCGTGCCGGCTTGGCCAGAAGCGGAGGGTGTAACATTTGGGGCCCAAACCGGTCCCGGAGGCGTTTTCCGGAGATGGGGCAAAGCCGGGCTGGGACCCCAGTTCTGGCCTTTGCTTTTGCCTCATCCGAAATGGGGAAGTGGGAACTGCTGGGTGATTTCTAGGCCCTTCCAACAAATTCAGTGAACATTTATTGAGCACCTGCTGTGTGTCAGACGCTAGGCTAGGAGCTAGGAATGAATAAGAATGAACAGCCCCTTGCCGACCAAGATCACTCAAACACTCTTTTTCTTCTGTCCTCCCTCTCTTTCTCCTTCTCTTCCTTCCTTTCTTTTCCTCTCCTTCCTTCTCCATCCCTTCCTCCCTCCTTCCTTTCTTTCTTTTCCTTCCTTCCTTCCTTCCTTCCTTCCTTCCTTCCTTCCTTCCTTCCTTCCTCCTTTTTTCTTTTCCTTCTTTCTTTCTTTCTTTCTTTCTTTCTTTCTTTCTTTCTTTCTTTCTTTCTTTCTTTCTTTCTTTCTTCCTTCCTTCCTTCCTTCCTTCCTTCTTCTCTTCTCTTCTCTTCTCTTCTCTTCTCTTCTCTTCTCTTCTCTTCTCTTCTCTTCTCTTCTCTTCTCTTCTCTTCTCTTCTCTTCTCTTCTCTTCTCTTTCCTTTCTTTCTGGAAAAAGCAGCCACTGATGGTCTGTTCTGGGAGAGAAAGTCTGAAATAGCCCATAAGGAAAACCCAATGGGCAGAGGGTAGCTCCACAGGAGTGACACCTGGCAGGAATCCAGTGGATTCCATGTGATGCCCAAGGACAGATTGTGCTGCTTGTTGGTCCTGGCCCCTTTAGTGAAATGACACTCCAGCAGATAGCTGCATGGCAACCTCTCTTGGGAAATGGCATATCCAGTGATCCCCTAGCTCTCCTTGGGGATTAGCATTACCCCCAGCACCTAGTGAAGTGTCTGGCAGAAAAAAGGTGCTTCCATGTGTTTTTCATTCATTCATTCATGAATTCGTTTATGAATTCGTTCATGAATTCGTTGATTCATTCATGCCTGCAGAATTGAGGTAACATTTCATTCCAAAAAATTCTACTTGGCAAACATTTTTCAGCATCTTCTCTTTGCCAGGGCCTGTGCCCTGCCCTCAGATAGTCCTGCCCTCAAGAAGGGCACTCCCCAGGAGAGAGGAGGATAAGACACACCCTTGTCTGCACTTACCTCATAAGACTGACAATGAAAAGCCTATATTAGGTTTAAAAAAAGGGCCAATGGCAGCTCTTGGGGGGGGATTAGGGAAGGAGTGCTCCCCCCTCTCTTTCCCTTCTGATGATGGAGGCTCCAGGCCCTGCTTCTCTCCCTAGGAACAGCCCTCTCCACCTCTCAGACAATAAGTAAGCAATCCTTTTATAACATTGCACTCTGCCTGCCTTCTGCCAGCAGTGCCCTCCTCATACAGTTGCCAAGTTGGCAGCTGGAGAGTTCAGGTGTGATTATTCACACCCCACAAAGTCCCAGGTGCTGCTCCCCCAGGGCAGCTTGGTCCACCAAGGACCAAGGGGGAGCCAATGGTGGCCCCTGAGCCCACAACTGAAGGAGTCCTAGAGGGAGGGAGGCACTCCTGGACTGCCTCTCTGAAGGATGCTGCTCCTCGCCCATTCCTGATGGCTCCTGTCCCCTGCCATACCCAAGGTTCCTCTCCGTCCAGGCTCTGTCTCCCCACCTCCTGCTCACCAAAGGTCATCACCTCTGTGACTCAGAAAAAGCAAGTCTTCCTGCCATTCTGCAGGCAGGAGGAGGGGGAAGAGCCAACAAGATGCCCCCCTTCTTTGCCTTCCCCTTTCACTCCTGGGAGTTGCTAAATATTCTCCTGACCTTTCCTGCTCCCTCCCCCATTCCTCTTGGCCGTATGACACCCCTGCTTTATATGGGGGTACACTGTACCTCTCAAAGGACAAGGCCCATGGAGAGCAGAGAAAGTGTGTCTCACTTTCTCCCAAAAAACCCCAGTGCGCCTTTGGGGGTTATTTTTTATTGATATCTTATGTTTTTCCATCGCTTTCATTTCCAAATATATCCTTCCCCACTGTCTTGTATCAAAGACTAAAAAAAGAGATGAGGAAAAGCAATTTAATAAAACTAACTGACTTATTAGCCAAGATACTGTATGTGATGTTCCACACATAAAGTCCTTCATCTCTGCAAGGAGGCAGGCCCATCTCATCCCTTCTTTGGAATCAAACTTGATTATTATAATGACACAGTATTCAATTTCCTACTGTTGTCGTTTCTCCCTCCCTCTCCCTCTCCCCTGTTCTTTCTCTCTTTTTGTCTCTCAGACTCTGTCTCTCTGTTTGTCTTTGTCTCTGTCTTTCTCTGTCTGTTTCTTTCCCTGTCCTTTTCCCTCTCCCCCTCCCTCTTTCTTCTCTTCTCCCTCTCCCACTCCTTTCCCCTCCTCCTTTCTAGAAAGAGAACTCTTTCTTTGTCTCTGACTGTGTCTCTGTCTATCTCTATCTCTGTCTCTGTCTCTCTCAAATGACCAATAACTCCAATCACATTCACTCTGACTTCGTAGCCCAAAGTATACACCCCTTGGCGACCATTTTTCGTATTTTTCTCTTGGGCTGCAGAGAGCATGGGTTTGGCCCATGTAGGTCATGTGAGTCCACGTGGTTCTGCCTGGATGTAGTTCAGAGGAAAGAAAGGTTCGCTATCTCTCTGGTCTCATCCTCCTCCCCTTCTCCAAGGGAGAACTTGATTTTTGCCCGGAGGGAAAGCAGGAAGTCAGGGCCAGAGGCTGCCGCTCTGCTTTTCTTGGAGGGGACATCAGGCTGGAATTCTGTCTCATCTGCTCCCTTTAACATTATTAGTCCAGGGGGGTTAACTTTTAGGTTCAAGCTGAGCTTCTGATTGCTCCTATCAATTTATCTCCCTTAATGGAGAAGGAAATCTCCAAGGTATATAACTGAGGCTTGATGCCTTCCTACCAAATGCCAGTTCTGCAGTGAATGAATAAATAAACCCATTTATCCAAGTCAATAGCAAAACAAAAATCAGAGAAAGTATATGTTGGAGAATACATCCCAGACAGAAAGCAGAGTGAATGAGCCCTTGAGAGTGAGATAATTCAGTCCAACAAAGAGAGCGAGTCTCGGCTCTCACCCAGGGGAATGTCCAAAAGCTCTAGGGTGGTAAGCTGGGAGAAGGGACTGGCTCCTCTGCATGTTGCCTTCCTCCCAGACTCTTTCTCTCCTTAGAGATCTGAAGATAGTCTGAAATCAAACATCTGCCTTCTCTCTGGAAGTTCTGAGCAGAACCCCAAGAGCTTTCCTCCTTGAGCCATCACCAGTAGGACGGTCTCGTGCAATTGATCAAGGGATCCATTCTCTGGGATGGGAGCTTGAAGTCTTGTAGGGTTTAGACCGGCTCATCCCCATTGGCTCTTGCCAATGCTTTTCCATGCATTCATTTCCATGACCTTTGTCACAGTCACTGGGTCTGTTATGTTCCTGGGTCCCCTTCATCTAAGCTTTCTCTGTATTCTTCATTGTTATTAATTCATCTGGACCAGTATTATTTCATTCCATCAATGGACCCTTTAGTCTTTCTTCAACTGACAGGATGCCTTTGTCTTAACAAAAGAGTGACTCCCTCTGTGAGCGTATGCAGCGTTCTGCCCCTGTATTCCTTCACCTCTCCAAGAGAAAAGAGTGTATCTCCTTATCTGTTCTCTAGGACTAAGGTTGGTCCTTACAGTCACTCAGATTTCAGCATCGTTTTTAGGCGCATCCTTTTGTAATCGTCATATATTTTGTTTCTCTGGGTCTTACTTCACTCTAACTGATTACACAAAAGTCTTCCCTTGTTTCTTTAAATTCTTCATATTTGTCATAAGAGTTCAAATTCAGCTTCAGAACTCATTAGCTGTATGACCCTGGGCAAGTGAGTTTAGCCTGTTTGCCTCAATTTTTCCATTTGTAAAGTGGAACAATCTTATCCAGCACCCAGAATTCTTGTGTGGCTCAAATGAAATCATAACTGTGAAGGGTTCCGCACAGTGCTTGACAAGTAGTAGATAATTTGTAAATTTTAACTCCGACTATTATTATTATTACCCAGTCGGAATGGCTTCCTTCCTTGCCCAGCTCTGCTTCGGACAATCCCAGTCCTTCAAAGCACAGCTTGGCCTCCCCTCCACAAAGCCTTTCCCCATAGTTTTTGAGATCTCTTCCTCTTGAAATGACCTTGAATTTGTTTGCCTGTGTGTTCTATTTCTCAATAGACTATAAGTTCCACAAAGGTAGGGATTGTGTTCCCCTTTTTATCCCCAAATTAAAGAGTGCCTTGCCCACAGTAAGCAGCGAATTTAGGTCTGCTTTGAATTGTTGAACATTGGAGGTGGAGACAGGAAAATCTGAGTTTTAATCCTGCCTCATTCACTTCTTAATTGTGTAACTGCAGGCAAGTTATTTCACCTCTGTCTGCCTCAGTTTACCTTTCTATAAAATAATATCTACCTCTGGGGTTGCTGTATCAAATGAGAACATGTAAAGCTCTTTGCAAACTTTAAAGTGCTCTATAAATTGTAGATGATGATAATGCTGCTGTTATAAGCACCAGAAATGCAATATAGAGCTTTACAGATCATCTGAGGTCTGTGGCCACCCACCCACCTCAGTGAGCATCAGGAGTCTGTACAGTGGGTTAACGGTTTTATATGAGGCCGATTGGGACCAATGTTCTCTCGGAATGGCCCCAATTGCTGGGCCTCTGTACGTGGCCAGTGAGTGAAACTTTGGGGGGTTTTAAAAGGAGTGACTGGGTGGGCTCAGGCTCAGGCCCCTGCTCAGACCAGCCTCTCTGTTTTGTTTTGTCCAGTCCTATTTTCATGTTTCCCAGGAAGAACAGGAAGGAAAGTCGAGGCTTGGCTAACATGGAAGGACTTAAGGCAAGGATGACTTGCAAATTTTAAAAAAGGTATTCAGTGTTTTCCTACTTTTACACTCAGGATTCTCCCTACAAAAGACTTTCTCCCTTTCCTTCCTCCCCCCCAACCCCCTTCATTTAGGTCCATCCTTACCTAGTCATAGGCTTGGGGGAAAATCACCTCCTCCAAGGCCCATTAGCTCCTCCCTCAGGCCTGGAGGCCTTCCTTCCTCAAGGACCTTGATTTCCTCCTAAACTGCTGGCAGGCCCCTCTCAGAGCCTCTGGGGATTCTCAAAGGGTCTGAGAGACTCAGTAAAGGAAGCCTGCATGCTGGGAGTGCCCCACATTGATGAAACCATAGCAACTGACTAAAACCAAATATTACCCATGGAAGATCTTACCATATGTATTAGACATCCAGAGCACATCAATGGTCTTATCTATAAAATGGAGATAATAACAGGATCAGTTGTCTAGTTGTTATCATTATTGTAGGAAGTGACAGAGATAGAGATCCTTTTAGATGATGGAGATAATAACCGGATCAGAGTTGCCTAGTTAGTTTTATAGGAGGTGATAGAGATAGAGATCCTTAATAGAAGATGATGGAGATAATAACAGGATCAGCTGTCTAGTTGTTATCATTATTACAGGAGATGATGGAGAACGATCCTTATAGAAGGTGATGGAGATAATAATAACAGGATCAAAGTTGTCTAGTAATTATTATAGGAGATGATAGAGATCCTTAATAGAAGCTGATGGAGATAATAACAGGATCAAAGTTGTCTAGTTGTTACTATTATTACAGAAGATGATGGCGATAGAGATCCTTATAGAATGTGATGGAGATAATAATAGGATCAAAGTTGTCTAATAATTATTGTAGGAGATGATAGAGATCCTTAATAGAAGCTGATGGAGCTAATAACAGGATCAAAGTTGTCTACTTATTATTATATGAGATGAAAGAGATAGAGATCCTTTTAGAAGGTGATGGAGATAAAACAGGATCAAAGTTGTCTAGTTTTTACATTATTATAGAATGTGATGGAGATAGAGATACTTAATGGAAGATGATGGCGATAAGGAAGCACAGAGGCAGAGACACCCTAAATGGGGGACAATGTAGGGCAGTGGAAAGATACTCTTCGTGACCCAGTTGGAGTTTTCTTGGCAAAGATACTGGAGTGCTTTGCCATTTCCTTCTCCAGCTCCTTTTACAGATGAGGAAACTGAGGCAAACAGGTAGAGTGGCTTGCTCAGAGTCACACAACTAGCCTGGAGCCAGATTTGGACTCAGGAACATGAATGTGTCTTCCTGACTCAGGACTCTCCACTGGGTCACCCAGCGGCCCACCATCAGAGTACCTGAGTTTATAACTCACCTCTGGGAGCCTCAGAGTCTTCCTCTGTAAGAAGAGGGGGTCCGACTTGGTGACCCCCCGAATCCTTTGTAGCTTTAGGTTTGGGATCCGTGGGGAGCGGATGTGTGGTGAGGCTCAAAGCGTCCTACGTGATCGGGGGCACGGCGCAGAGAGCCAGCTGGAGATCTCGGAATTGTCCGACGTGATCACTGAAAGGTGAGGAAATTTGCTTTGGCAGCATGGCAGCTGAAGCCGACTGGACTTTCCTGAACTTTAGCCCCAGTGTTCTGGGCGGGTGGCTCAGGTCAACAGATGGAGCCTGTTGAGATACAGAGAAATGGGAACCAGGGGGTAAAAATAAGAGCTGGCTTTGGCAGCCAGAAGGCCCTGTGGGGACGCCTGCATTTCCTCCTCTTGGCTGCCCTCTGCTCTGGGCTGTTCCTGCCCTGGACGAGAGATGACCAGATTCCAGCTTCTGGAAGGTGAGCGTTGTCTTGAGACCACTTCTCTGGGGCCTGATTCATTGCCAGGCTGAGGCTCCCAGCTCAGCCACGACTCAGCATTTGGGGGCAAGACCCAGAAGGGGAATTAAGATATCATGAGAACAATCTGCCCCTGACAGTTCCTTTGTGTCATTGGCCACATGATAGGAACTGGACTGCCGGGCCCCTGGGCTGCCGGGCCCCTGGCTGCCGGGCCCCTGGGCTGCCGGGCTCCTGGGCTCCCATCCTCAGAGAACTTCTCCACAGTCCCTCCCTTGTTGCTGCAGGATGGCAAGGCTGGAGAAGAACAATCTGGAGCTGGGTCTGTGGGGACAGACCCTCGCCCTCCAGCCCCCTGCACCCGCCAGCTGAAAGGATTCTCCCTCAGTTTTCCCAGAATGCTCTGTCAGGATTAATTGATTCCCAACATTCATTGTGTTGGCTCTGTATCAGTGGGGCTTCAGAGGTCAAAAGCAAACAGACCCTGCCTTCCCAGCACTGTTATTCTACTGAGGGACACATACTCTCTATGCTGTTACAAGGGGACTATGCTGTATTTTGGGGAGCTGGAGTCGAGTCTCTCCCTGGTGCCCATCACTGCTTGCTCTGAGGTAGACAGAAGCAGAGGGGGCTCCCCAGCCTGGGGGTCCCCGGCCTCTCCTCCTGTAGGTCTGTGTTCAACCTAGGAGAATGCGGATTTGGCTCCAGCTCCCCCCTTGCTTCTGCTTTTTTACTGCCAAGCAAATCCCAAACATTAAATGGAACCACTGTTGACAACATAGCCACCATCTTACTTGTGGAAATGTGATGGAAAACTGGATGGGCTGCACCAGAAAGGGAATCAATGAATGAATGAATGAAAGAAAATGCAATTATCAATGGCTCACTATGTTTAAGCCCTGAGGATACAAATAGCAGAGCTAGTCCTCAGTTCTCTCAAGGAGCTGACATTCTCCTGGGGGAGACGTCTGGGCTGCAGGGCAGAGGGAAAGGCCCCGCCGTGGCCCGGTGAAGGCCAAGGTCTCCAGAAGCAAGGTCTGGAAGGGCCATGTGGGCAGCTCCTTGGGCTTCCCAGCCCCGTGCCACCTGTAGTCACTTGGGCTCCAGCTCCCATCAGTCACTGAAACTCAGGCTCCACAGCCGCCGTTCTGGATCTTCTCACCCCCTGGTAAGCTCTGCTCTTCCGGCATCGAAGGGATCCCGAAATGCCCGTCTGGATCTCTGGCTGCCCAGCGAGGAGGAGATTATTAAGCCTCCTATGTGATTCAGGCTCCAGGAAGGGGCCTCCCTCTGAACCTGGGCTTGGCCTTAGTCATCCCCCACCTTTGGGGTTACCCTCCTTGTGCTCCCAGGTCCAGCTGGGGGTCTCTCCAAAAGGCCCTGGGGCTGCTGAGAGAGCTTGCTGCCAGGAAGGGGCCAGGCCTGGCCGGGGTAAGTGGGTGGATTTTCTGCACTTCTTCAGTGGCTCCGGGGCAGGTAGCAGGCCAGCTCTCCTCCCTGTCACCTTCTCTGAGGCTGGGGACACACACACAGACACACAGACACACAAAAACAGACACACAGACAGACACTGACATATATACTCAGAAACAGACACAGACACAGAAACAGACACACTGACACTGACACAGACACACAGACACTGACACAGACACACAGACACAGAAACAGACACAGAAACAGACACAGACACAGACACACAGGCAGACACTGACACATACAAAAACAGACACAGACACACACAGACACTAACACACACAGAGAGACAGAGACAGACAGACACTGACACACACACATACAGAAACAGACACAGACACAGACACAAAGATAGACACTGACACAGATACACAGTCACAGACACACAGACACAGAAACAGACACAGAAACACAGGCAGACACTAACACAGACACACAGACACAGACAGAAACACACAGACAGACACTTATACAGACACAGAGACACAAACAGAAACAGACACACAGACAGACACTGACACAGACACACACACAGATACAGACACACACACACACACAGCCACGCGCGCACGCACACACGTATCCCTCACCTCTCTCCAGAGATCCTTGGATCCCCTCATCACTCATGCTGTCTTGAAACTTTGCCTCAAGGAAGCACCCAAACACCAGACAGGTGTGAGATGTGGGCCGTCTGCTGGCATTCCTGCCCTCAGGGCCAAGCTCTCATCCCCTAATCTCTGACTGAGACTAAAAGCACCAGGAGACCAAAGAAGGATGAGCCCTGGGGGTATTGAGCAGAGTGAGGAAAGATGGGGCTGGAAGTCAGGAGAGACCAAGGCCTTCCTCTGTGCCAAGGGGGGGCCAGCCTGCTCAGCTTGGCCCTGCAGGGCCCACCTAAAAGCATGGGGCACACTTTGGCTTTGTATGAAGAGATGCCCGTCTGGATCTGAAGAGCTGCCCCAAAGTAGCCCAAGCTGCCTAAGGAGGCTCTGAGCTCCCCATCCTGGGAGATCTTCCTGTCAGAGATGTGGCAGAGGGCATTCTGGGGTAGGGACAGCTTGGAGCAAGTGGCTTCTGGGATCCTGGACCACTCAGAAGTTCGGGGGGTCCTGCAGAACTAAATTTGCCTCTTGGGGGAGGCACTATAACTTTCCCCTTATTATCTCTAGTTCCGAGCACACATTTGGGCACTTGATAAATGTTGAAATGAATTCAGGCTCTTAGCCCCACAAAGTGGAGACTTTGGCCAACATCTCTCTCTTTGGGTGTCTCTGTATCTGTGTCTGTCTTTGTGTCTCTGTGTCACTGTCTGTCTTTCTGTGTGTGTCTCTTGTCTGTCTCTGTCTGTTTGTCTCTGTGTGTGTGTGTGTCTCTCTGTCTCTGTCTCTCTGTCTCTCTCTCTCTCTCTGTGGCTGTCTCTTGTCTGTCTCTGTCTCTGTCTCTGTCTGTCTCTCTCTGTGTCTCTCTTTCTCTCTCTGTCTGTGTCTCTGTCTCTGTCTCTCTCTCTGTGGCTGCCTCTTGTCTGTCTCTGTCTCTGTCTCTGTCTCTGTCTCTCTCTCTCTCTGTCTTTGTCTCTGTCTCTCTATCTCTGTCTGTCTCTGTCCCTGTCTCTCTCTCTCTCTGTCTCTCTCTCTGTGTTTCTGCAATGAGGAAGTCCTCCACAGCTCAATTTCCTTTCCCTCTCAGAGCGTCTGAAACAGGAAGTCAAGGCAGTGAAGGGAGCCGCAGCCGCACTGAGGACAGTGGACTAAACGTTTCAGGGGCTTCTCCTACCCGTCGCTCAGTGGCTTATTGCCCGGCGTGGCCTTGGGGTGAGCAGACAGGGCTGGGCCCTGCAGCCACTCTCCTGAAGACCCGAGATGGTCCACTGCTGGAATCATGGGAATATCACCCGTTCAAAGGCCGAGGAGCTGCTCTCTAAGACTGGGAAGGATGGGAGCTTCCTAGTGAGGGCCAGCGAATCCATCTCCCGAGCCTACGCTCTCTGTGTCTTGTAAGTACGATGCCCTCTTCCCCTGCCTTGCCCGCCCTGTGCCATGTGCACTTCCCTCTTCCAGACCCTGGGCTTCATTGCTTAGTGAATGTAAATTCACCGTGGGGCCACCGGGAGCAGTGCCGGGTCCTCCGGCCTCGGACCAAACCTCGGCCTCAGTGTCCTCATCTGAAAAGCAAGAGGGTTGCACTGGATGAGCTTTGAATTGATCGTCCCGTGTCCCGGGTTCAAATCCTGACTCTGTGACTTATTGGGACTTGTTCCTACTTGGGGAAACGTAATAATGCATTTGATGGTGTGCAACGTCGCTCCGAGCTCTGATCTGTGATCCCCAACAACCCCAGAAAGGCTGGCCCGATGTGGGGCTTCTAAAGGGGGGATCTTTTGTTGTGTTTGACCCTGTGCAGTTAGGGATCAGGCCGGGGCTCCCCGAGGCTTTGTTCCCCAGAGGTATGGCTGTTCTGCTTCCCAGAGTTCCCTTTTGAGAGAGAGTCAGGCAGACTGTCCTGGGCTAGAGGTAGCGGGTCACTGAAAGGGAGAGATCTCTCCCCGATGATGTAGGGAGTCCCAGATGCAGGAGAGGCAAACAGAGACATTGGACCAACGTTGCTGGGGACTGGGGCCTCTTTTATTAAACCCAACTCTGATCTTTGAGGAGCAGAGTGTCTGTCAGGAGGCCGAGAGCCTCCAAATACCTGCCCCCCCCCCGGCCCTGGCGCCCAAACTCAGAATTTGTGGGTTCTGTATGTTTGTGGGTAACCAAGATCTGTAAACTGGCCGGGGCCCAGGGAAGGGTGTGCCCTCCCGAAAGGGGCTGCGGGGAGCCTCTGCTCTGCAATGTGCAGAAGAGGAGGCCCCCGGAGCCCGCGTCCTGCTGGGACAGCCACAAGAGGGGCTGGGAAGAAGAGGGAGAAGGTTGAAAGGGAAACTGCAGAAGGCGGCTCCAGGGACAGGGGCAAAGAGGGAGCTTGGGAGGCAAGAAGGGAAGTGATGGGGAGAGGTGGCGGAGAGAAGGACGCTGAGCTGGCAGCTTCGTCATTGGGCCCAGTGCCCGGCTCAGAGCCAGCCCTTGACAGATAAATCTTAGAGACGATCAGTCCATTGTGTATGGAAAGAAAATTAATTTGGAGCGCCCTGAGCCCATCCGGGATGGATGGAAGTCAAGCAGATGAGCCATGGGACGGGAGAGGCGGGCTCCTCTCTCGCTGCCCTGTGAGGGGAAGGAAGCACATGCACAACGGGGTCTCTGAGTCTGAGCGGGGGGAGCCCCCGGGGGGGCGTGACACCCAACCCCTCATCTCCCGGGGAGGAAACCAAGGCTTGGGGAGATGTCGAGCCGAGATGGGCAGGGACAGTGAAAAGGCTGGGGTAATTTGTCTACATTGTCAACATGGATTTGGCTGAATAATTCTTCACCCCGAGCCCATCCCCCCAGAAATTACAGTTCAATAATTCAGATCTATAAATGTTCATTGAGTGGGGGGGGAGGGGGGAGGAGTCTCCACCAGACACATTTACACAGGTGTGTGACATAAATATGTCTGCAGAAGGGGGTGAGTTCTGAGAAGCAGGCAGCCTCTCCTCTTTCCCTGTCACATGCTGAGGGGGTGCATTGGGTCTGGCCCGGGTCTGCCGGGACCGGGGGTCCGGCCCTCCTCGGCGCTCTCCCTTCTTCCCACTGCACCTCTCTGAGCTCCTCTTTGCACCATTTATGGGGTGATCAGGCACAAGCAGGCGTCCCCCTTGAAAGACCAGGGAGAATTGGGGCGGCCCCTGCCCCAAGCCTTGAAGGAAGGCCGAGAGTGGGGAAGAGGAAGATGGTGGACTGCGGAGGAGGGCCAGGTGTACCTCTGAGTGTGTGCTGCAAGCGCGGGGTTCTGTGCCCCCATGATCAGTGTGGCCCTTCACCCAGGCTGGGGGATGCCCTTTCTTTCCCCTTCTAGAGTCTGGCTCCTTTAGATTCACCAAGGGACCGATAAGAACCTTCCCTGTTCTTCCATAGTTTGGCTCTGGTCAGAGTTCAGATTACCAGGTACTTCTACCCCAGGGGAATATTAAGTTCCGTCCCCCCCTTTTTCACTTCTTTATCTCCGGGTCTAACACAAAGGTCTGCACATTGTGGTGCTTAATGCATGTTCGCTGCCTTGAGTCAGACTGAATCAGGAAGGGAAGGAACGAGGCTGCTGAGCAGTTACTGGGCCTGAGATGCCAGGCCGAAGACCTGGGACTTTACCCTAGAGGCAGAGGGGGTCTGAGCGGGGAGGGCGACAGGCCAGTGACAGAGACAATGCTTCTGGAACGATGTGGGAGACTGGAAATGAGGAGGGGATCGGAGTGGGGGGGCGCTCTGGAGGAAAATGAGGAAGGCTGGCCCAGGGAGGAGCCTGCAGAAGTGCAGGGAAGGGATGGAGGCCAGAGATGCTGCGGAAACAGTCAATGAAGTCATTTCGAGCTGGGGGGGGGGGGGGGGGGGGGGGGGGGGGGGAGAGGGGTTGTGGGTAAAGAAAGAGAGGGAAAGGACCGATCAGGAGCTTGGTCAGAGAATCCGGGAATAAAGTGGGAGGTTCAGGCACCAAGGACTGATTGGCAAAGGAAGGAGGCCGACCCAGCTGACCGGGAAGATGGCGCTGTCCGGGACAGAAACAAAAGGAGGAGGAACTGAGACCTGGGAGGCAGGGGAACCTCGGGTTCTGTTCTGAGCATTCTCAGCCTGAGATGCTGGGGGACGTCCAGGTGGAGAGCTCGGCTGCCTTTGGGGAGGAGCTGCTGAAAGAGATGAGAGCTCAGTGGTCAGAGCAGGGGGCCCTCTCCACTAAAAGGGCGTCTGGAAGACCTCCATTTACCGGGATCCATTGGAATTGGCCGGTGGTGGTGCTTCGTGTTAAGAGGAGCAGATCTCGATCACTGTCTGCTGTGGGTCCCACTGTGGCCAACACAAGTTCAGCTCGTTCCGCATAGGCCAGACTCGGGGAGTCCCCGTGAACGTTGGGAGCCTCTCTAACTTTGTGCCTCACGTTTCTCCTGGCTGCTCCTTGGCTCTCGGAGCCCAGCCCCTTCTCCCAGAGGGCCCCCGTCTCCCCATCACCCAATCGATTTTAGAGTTCTTAGGAGAGACTCTGAGTGCGTCCTTGGGTGGCTTTTCTCTGCCCAACCTGTGAGTTCAGCTTTGCACTGATTTGAAGCTTGTTTGTGCTCATCCGTCACCCTTGTCATTCACACACCCACCAAGGCACTTGTTGATTCATCCCCCCCTTCATTCATTCTTTCACTCATTCATTCTCTCTACCACGAGCTCCTGGCTGTTGTGCTCAAGGGCCTAGGCGGGGGCCCATTTGGGAAACAAAGGTAAAGGAGACATTGCCCCTTGTTCTTTGAGAGCTGAAGGCCTGAAGGGGCAGGGGATAAAACTTGTATAAATAACTCTGAAAGGAGGAAGAGGGGCAGGTTGCCTTAGCAGGAAGTGAGTTCACCAGCTTGGAGGTTTCCCATGGGCAACTTGGATCACTGCTTGAAGGGATCATGGAAGAAGAGGTTCCTTTGTAATAGTGACTGGACTGGGTGGGCTCTGAGGTCCCTCCCAACTGAGAGAATCTGTGGCCTGAGATTCGATCTCACGGGGACTGGTGGGAGTCAACAGGGCCCCTGTCAGTCAAGAAATCCAATGGGGTGTTGGCTGTGTTGTGTTAAGAACATGGCTTCTGGGAATGGAGGAGCAGGGGCAGAACTGCCCCCCACTCTTCTCTGCCCTCCTTAGCCCTCACCAGGAGAACGGGGCTCCATTCATGGTTAGGCAAGCCAGAAGACAACCAGAAGAGGGGGGCCTTGAGTCCATGACATAATACACCCAGCTGGAGGAAATGGCGGGGTTTGACCGGAAGAAAAGAAGACTGAGGGCAGGACAGGAGAGCTGAATTCAAGTATTTGCTGGAAATTAGGCTTAGAAGAGGGATCTGACTTGTCTCTCATTTCCCTAAAGGGCAGAACTGGGGGCACTGAGGAGCATTTGCAAATAAACTAATTTCATCATAGCTGATATTAACAGCTAATGTTTATATAGCACCTACTATGTGCCAGACCTGTGCCAAATGCTTTAAAATTATTATCTCATTTGAGTCTCATGACTGCTTTGGGAAGTAGGTGCTGTTTATTTTCCCCAACTTACAGATGAGGAAACTGAGGCAGACTTGCCCAAAATAAGCTAACAAGTGTTTGAGGCTAAATTTAAACTGGGTTTTTGATTCTAGGCCTAGTGATCTATTCACCGTGTTGCCTAGCTGCTTCATTTAAGAGTAATTTCAGAAAGAACGTCCTTTCAATCAGAGCTATGGAAGAGAAGGAGGATAGGAAGATTCTCCGGGGGTGGTGAGCTTCCTGTCACTGGGGGGTCTCCAAGCAGAGACTGCAAGGATGTTGCTGAGAGTTTTTTGGGTTGGTCATGAGTGGGACAAGATAGTGGTGGCTGCAACACCATCCAGCTCTGGCATTGGGAATATCTCTATAGCTGTCCTCTCCTCCAAAGTCCGGGTCCAGCTACTCTCTATGGAATGGGTCTGCACGAGGATGGAAGGATGGCTATGACACATGCCCAGTCCAGGATGTGGGTTCAGGGGCTCCCATGTTGGACCAGCATCTTTTGGGAAATCTACCTCAAGGCAATATTGAGGGGAATTGGGCCGGATGAGTTCGGGGCTGTTGCCCAGAGCTCTCCCCCACTCCCTCCAAAAAAGAAACCCTTCCAAAGGCAGAATAGACTTCACTTCAGATCTTTTATTTTTAAATTTTCATTTTATTCTGACCTTAACAAATGCCAAATAAAGTGAACATTTCCATAAACAAAATAGAATAGAAAAAGCAGATTGCACACGAAATGGCAGGTTTTTAATCTGTACAACTTATTTTTTCTTTTAAGTCAATAACAAATTCAACCTGAACTTTCAAAGCTATCCTACTGGTCTGTAGTTTCTTCTGGCCTTCTAGCTCTTCTCTTCTGTACATTTTTAAAAAATGCTTCAATCAACCTTTCTTTTTCTTTCTGGAGGCAATGCCATCACTCTCCCCTCCATATACTGTAGAGAAAAGAAAAAGAAAACCCTTGCAGCACGAAAGTAGCCAAGCCAAACTAACCTCATATTGGCCACGCCCCAAAATGTGGGTTTTGTTCTGTAGCCCCAGTTCATCACTTTTCTGTCAGTAGATAAATCACATGTTTTATCGTTGGTTTTTAGCCGTTTTGCAGCAAAGTAACATACCGTCCTGCTTTGTTGCTTCTAAAAATTTGATCCTGCTATTTTATTTTTTTTACTTAATAGCATTTACTTTGCCAATTGCATGTAAAGATAATTTTCAACATTTTTTAAAAAAGATTTTGTTTCAAATTTTTCTCTCTCCTTTTCTTTCCTCCTTTGCCCCCATATGGCCAGCATCCTGCTCTGACATAGATTATATAGGTTTAATCATGTAAAACACATTTTCACATTAGTCATGTTGGAAAGAAGAATTTATTATTTTTTAAAATGTATTGATATTTCTTAATCACCTTCTTTCCTCTACTCTCCCCAGAAAACTTGCTTAATCACCAATAAAAAGGAAAGGAGTTGGGGGAATAATTTATCAAAGCTAATCAGATTAATCTGACAATTTACCAATGTTCCAGACCCAAAGTCCCCCAGCTCTGAAAAGGAGGCAGCAAGAGGTGTCTTCCCTTCCTCCTCCAGGCCACGCTCAGTCAGTCCCTCTGATTACCCATCATTAGCTGAGGTCCTTTCTGTCGATTATTTTCCTGGGTCTTTGCTGCCCTCAGTTTTAATTGAGTTTTTCTGGGCTTCTCCAAATGTTGTAGACTCATCATTTCTTACAATTCGTGCATGTTCCATTACATTCACACACCCCACTGTGTTTGGCCATCCCTGAATCATTGCTTCTGTTCACATGTATCTCACAAATAGAAGGAACATTAGGGGGCTTCTCTAGGGTTGTCCCTGCCCCAGACCTTTGCCACTCCACAGGGGGTCGTGCCTGCTTAGGGGAGTTGACTCTGTTCTCCATCTTGATTCTTTTTGTAAAGGGGATGCTCTCTCCATAGAAAGAGACAAGACATCTTGGGCTGGGACCTGAGGATGAGGAGGCTTTGAAGGTGCCTTTAGCTCCTTGTCTGTGATCCATTGTATAGCTTCTGAGACAGGGCCCATTACATATACTGCTTTTGGAACTTCTTACAAGGCACTTTGCAAATATAAGTAACGTATATTATTTATAACATATATTATTTACACATACATATATTTATATTTTATATTATATGTGTATTTCATACATAATACATACATCAGACCTTCCACTGCTTTCTGACACTGCTGGATTTGGAGGAGGATCATCTGTCTCTTCCACTAGCCACTATATAGCCTTGGCCAACTCACAATTAATAATACTAATAGCTAATATTTATATAGGACCTACTATGTGCCAGGCAAATATCTCATTTGATCCTCACAATGACTCTGGGAGATAAATACTATTATTATCCCCATTTTACAGATGAGGAAACTGAGGCTGAATAGACTAAGTGACTGGTCTAGGGTCACCCTGCTAGGAAAGGCTGGAGTCTAACTTTTCTGAGTCCTTGGTTTCTTCTAGGTTAGAGATAAAAATCTTTGTAATGGCTCCCTCCCAGTTTGGGTATAAGGTCTGATATTTAAAGTCTCTCCTGATTTGGCTCCGATCTAACTTCCCAACTTCTAAGATTCTTAATCCTTTCTGTGTTGTGGACCCACGGGGTGGTCAGTCTGGGGAAATCTGTGCAGCCCTTCTTAGAATCGGGTTTTTAAATAATCCAAGGAAGTTCTGAACTTCAGTTGGGATGAGTGAAGACGTACCTTCTCCCCCTCCCCCCAAGTTCAAAGACTTCCCGAAATCCATCCATAAGGATACCTGTTCTAAGCCGAGTTCCCATCACTCTGCTCTTCTCATGCTCTGTTCTAAGCCAACTGACCTATTGCTGGCCCTGCCATCTCCGGCCTCTGTTCCTTTGTAACACTGTCTGGCTGCCCTTCTCTGCCTCCCAGAATCCCTCGCTCCTTCCTTTCAAGGTTCAAATTTCACCTCCCAGATGAAAGCCCCCTCCCAGCCCTCAGAACTCTCTTACTCACACGTGAAGTTGCTGCTCTCAGCCAAAAAAGTGGGAGGTTTTCTCACCTCTCCCTTATTTACATATCTGCAGGAGGAAATGTCACAAGAGTATCACATGGAAAGATAAAAAGAAAACTGACCCCCCCTCCCCCTCCCCCACAGCTCTTCAGCTGTTCAGGCCTGGGAGACTGAGGAGATGCAGGGAGGGCATTTCTCCTTCTCTGATGGAGGCAGGAAGGCCGGACCAGATCGCCCGGTGACTCAGCAGGGAGCCCTTCAGCCAGAGGACTGGGGGGGAGGAAGGAGAAACTGCAGGGGCTGGATTCTAGTCCCGTCTGGGCCATTTGTCCCTTCACACACACACACACACACACACACACTCACACACACACACACACACACACACACACGCGTGCTTTAACTGCTTCTCACAATACTCTTCCCCAGATGAAAAGCTCAAGGTCAGGAAATCTAGGTCTGAAGGGCAGAGCAAGCCACAAACCTTTATTAAGCTCCTACTGTGTGCTGGAATTAGGCCAGGGATACAGAGGCCAAAATGAGACAAATCCCTGCAGGAGGTTACATTGTATCAGGTTAGACACAATGCATTAATTCAGTGCCTACTGTGTGCCAAGCCCTGGGCTAAAAGGATGGGTATAAAAAGACATACTGAGTCACAGTCAGTGTCCTCAAGGGGCTTCCATCCTGTGGGGTGGGGGTGGAGAAAGAGACATCCACAGATCTCAAGCAAGCAACAAGCATTTATTTATTTAATTATTAAATAATAATTATTTATTATTACATATTAGAATTTAAATTGTTAAAAGTATCAAATAATTAAAATAATAATTATTATTTTCAAAATACATACAAAGATAGTTTTCAACATTCACTTTTTCAAAATCTTGGGTTGCAAATTTTTCTCCCTCCCTTCCTCTCATCTCCTCCTTTAGACAGCAAGTAATCCAATAGAGGTTAAATATAGTGCAGTTCTTCTATATATATTTCCACATTTATCTTGCTGCACAAGAAAAATCAGATCAAAAGGGAAAAAAATGAGAAGAAAAAAAAAACAAGCAAGCAAATAACAACAAAAAGAGAGCAAATACTATTTTGTGTTCTACATTCAGTTTCTAGTCTTCTCTTTGGGTACAAATGGCTCTCTCCATCACAAGTCTATGCGAATTAGCCTGAATCACCTCATTGTCGAATACAGCCATGTCTATCACAGCAACAAGCATTTATTAAGCACCTACTGTGTGCCCATCACTTTGGTGGGCTCTGGGTATACATAGACAAAATCTAGCATAATTCCTTTGTCTGTCAGAGGGAGGAAGCCTGTTTGAGTGGAGTATAAATAAATAAGGTCCAGGAGAAAGAAGGGGAGACACTGGAAAGGGGGATATGAGAATACTTCATGGAGGACCAGTGTTCAGCTGAGCTGTAAGGACAACGGAGGAGAGGAGGGATGCCGCTCCGTGTGGGGGGAGCAGTAAAAATGGCTGCTTGGCTGCCCCCCTCACATGCTCTGGGATCTGGGCTTGGACTCAGGATGTTCTGATCCACGACCCAGCTGTTGACACATGCCGGCTGTAAGCTAGGACTCGAGGAAAGGAATCGGTGGAGGGAGTTTCCTCACTCGGGAGTTCTCTGTGCTCCTGCGATCCCTGGTTCTTGGCCACATCTGGCCTCTGCTGCAGTGACCCCAGTGGCTTTCTTCCGCTCCCCCTCCCCCACCCTCAATGCCCCACCTCGGGTGTGGTGCTTTTCCTGGTGAACTTGAAAGAGCTATAGAAATGTCTGTTGTGATTTGGCTTCCTTGAGGTGGGAGGTGGGACAGAAGCTGCCTGGCTGGCCAGCCCCGCCTCCTGGAACTCTCTCGGGAAGAGTCCGCTGGTCCTGAGCCCCGGGAGACCACCCCAGCTGGGTTCTGTCGGCGTTGGTGTCCGGTGCTGACAGTAAATAAAGAAGAGTTTATTGACAGGGGATTGTGCAAAATCCGACTGGTCTGCACTTGGAACCCGGTGAGACCCTGGGCGATCTTTTCACAATCTAAGCCTCAGTTTCCCCATTTGCAAAATGAGGACAGATTTAGAGCTGGGAGGACTGTCAGAGGCCATGAGTCCACCCCCCTTCGCTTTACAGGTGAGATTGAGGAGGTCACAGGGAGCAAGTGGCGGGCCCCAAGTCCTGGGTCAAGCTTCCCTTTTTCTGTACTCTGTTGACAAAACAGCTATCATGGTTCTGAGGAGCAAAGGTCGGGGAAACACTCGTTCCATCCAGGTTGGAGCAGCCATTGTCTGAGTTCCTTTTTCCCACCGGATCCATGGTCCTATGAGGCAATAGTTCAGTTAACAAGGATTTGTCAGGCTCCACCATGTGCTTCACATTGGGGTGACCAAGCGAAAAATGGAGCATCCCCTTCCCTGGAGGAGGTGACTATTTGGCTAGATCCTAAAGGGATGCAGGATCATCTTCCAGATGCCTCAATTTTTTATCTCATAGCCCTTCCTCCCCTCTGGTCACTTTAGACTCTCAGCCATGCTGGAAGAATGAATCTGAAATCCTAAAAGTCTGACCCTCTTGGGCTGAGATCTAGGCTCACCCCTTTTGGTAGTGCCTTTGGAAAAGATTGTTAAGTCACGATGTCTCAGCCCCCTTAGTTTGGGTTTTCGTGAGGATTCTGAAGGCCCTGAACAGGACCTGCATGGGTTTCAGGACCACCTTATTTCTCAGTACTGAGGATGCTGGGAAGGTACTTTGAGAACCCTGAGCCAGTGAAAGAAATTCTCCTGTTACCCACCATGCTTTGAGTCATTGGGTGGGTTGAATTTAGGGTTGGGATTTGTGGAATGGAATTACCAGCCAAGAATCCCAAGCTTCACTCATAACCTGTGTGAGCTTGCTTTTCCTTGATTTGGACAAGCTAGTTTCTGAGGCCCTTTCCAGCTCTCAGTCTAAGAATCTTAGATTCCATTTAGTTGGCTAGGAGGCCACTAAGTGGGGCAGTGGTTAGAGTGATGGGCCTAGAATCAGGAAGATCTGAGTGAGTGACTGAGGAAGGATTTGAACTCAGATCTGGATGACACGTCTAGTGAGTGACTTAGGAAGAATTTGCACTCGGGCCATGACCAACCCATTTTCTTTCTGGGCCTTGCTTCAGTTTGAATTTTCTCTTTGGTTCTTTATTTGTACATCACAGAGGGCTCATACTCACCTCTTCACTGCTCTCTGAGCTGACTTTCCAACACCAATGCCACTCAACCTCAATTTCCTCCTCTGTGATGTGAGGGGGTGAGTTTGATTTGCTCTCAGATCCTTTCCGGTTATAAATCCATGACTCTGTAAGCATGAAGCAAGGAGGAAGGCCCCCTTCAGCAAGTCGGGCTGGACCTTTCCCCTTCCCTTGACCTTCGTACAAGATGTCTCTCTCAGAGCCTTTCTCTTCAACAACCAATTCCTATTGGTCAGTGAGAAGTGAAGAGTCAAGGGGGAGATCAGAGACGTGTTGTGCCCTCTGGCTATTTATTACATGTTTATCTTGGTTCAGATTTTGATCTACTCTGTGGGGTAAACCAGGGGCCCCATCCAATACAATTCTTTCTGCTTCTTTATTGCTTCTAAGGTAATTTTTAAAAATGGTCACAAAACTGTCCAGAACCATGGGAGTAGATGTAGTTTTCATTTTAGTTTTGAGTCTTTTTAAAATTAAGGTGACAGGAAATGTTGTTTTTAAAGAAATAAATGCAGCACGGTGGAAGCTGCGGTCAAATTGATACTTCATCCATCACATGAGAGGTACATTAGATGGCGGGCATCTGCCAGGGGTATGTGGGCACTTGCCTAAGCACCCACGTCACAGAGAGTCCTGACTTTGTCCAGGGTTATCAAAAAAAATAAATAAATAAAATAGAACACAATCAGTCAATGCACTGGTTTTTCTTAATTGCTTATTATTTTCTGGGTTCTGGTAGTTCAGTGGTTTGGCAGATAGAGCACCCAACCTGGAAACAGGAGGACCTGATTTCAAATTCAGCCTCAGACACTTCCTTGCTGTGTGACCCTGGGCCAGTCCCTTAACCCTGTTTGCCTCAGTTTCCTCATCTGTAAAATAATCTGGAGACAGAAATGGTAAATCATTCTAAAATTTGCCAAGAAAACCCCAGATGGGATCCTAGAGAGTTAACCTCTCTCTGATGAACACATTATTATGGTCTAAGAATTGTGCTAGAAACTAGGGAGGTAATGATAGTAGTGAGACAGACTTGCCCTGAAGAAATTTACATTTTATTGGGGGAGATGCCATTTATGTACATGTATAAATGTTTATTTCCATACATAGAGTGAAAAGTATGTATAAAATATTAAAACATGTAACATAGTGAAATGAAATGAAAATAATAATCACATGTAACAATAAAATGATAATATGAAATATATGAAAATAAAATAATAATTTATAACATTAATAAAACAGTACTAAATAAAATGACA
Source organism: Sarcophilus harrisii (assembly GCF_902635505.1). Taxonomy (NCBI): domain Eukaryota; kingdom Metazoa; phylum Chordata; class Mammalia; order Dasyuromorphia; family Dasyuridae; genus Sarcophilus; species Sarcophilus harrisii. The sequence continues at coordinate 456,626,926 of NC_045429.1, forward strand.
TAATATAACAAAATTATAAAAATAAAATAATAATTTATAATAAGACTAATAAAATGAGAATATATAAGTAAAATTAGACATCTATTTAAAAACATCGTTTTCTAGGACAGTCCAAGTGTGGAGGCCCCTCGCAGCTTAGAGAATCAGGAAAGCTTTCATGTAGAAGGAGATGCTGGAGTTTAATTTTCAAAGAGGCCAGGGAGAGGAGGTGGGAGCTGCCCTGGTATGGAGGCCGGCCAGTGCAAGGCGGTGGGGGAGGGACCTTGGGAAGGCTGATCTGACTGGAGCACAGAATGTGGGGGAAAGGGAGGAAAATGCAGTAAAGCTAGAAAGGTAGATTGGGCTCAGCTTGGGAAAGGCTTTAAATGTGAAACAGAAGTCGGTATTTGTTCTGAGGAGGAGAGGGACGTCAGCATCCGTCCACGTTGGGGCAATAGCCGGTGGCTGGATGGGAGGTGGGTCGGGGGGGATCTGGCCAGAGCCTTGGGATTTCTTTCTCCACGATCCCTCAGCTCTTCTTGCCCAGCTCTTATTTAGAAAGCCCTTAGCACAGTGCCTGACATGGAGCAGGCGCTTCCTTGGTGCTTCTTTCCCTCCTTCCCTTCCCTTCTCCCCAAACTCCCAAATGGATGTGTTAGAGACATCTCAGCTCGGCCTCTAGTGCATGAGAGATCAGCGTAATCTTGAAGTTACAAAAAGACTAAGCTTTTCTATGAGAAATGGATGAGCCCGAACAAGTTCTAATGATCCATCTGACCTGTTGCAGGTTTCGGAACTGCGTCTATACCTACAGGATTCTGACCAATGAAGAAGAGAAATTCACTGTCCAGGTAAGAGTATATTCTCACCATTGCTTTATGATTGGGAGACGTAGAAGGTGAAAGAGAAAAGGAGAGAAAGAACCCCAGGGAGGTAACGTCTCCCGGGAGCCTTCTCCTTCAGTGTGACTGAGATGCCGTGTGCTGGAGCTGTGATGTTCCCTCCGAAGGCTGGGGACCAGATGGCACCCCACTACTTGGTAGACTTTGAAATACAGTTTCTGTAAAGGATGTTGAGAACTGTGACGAGGGTGATTTTTCTGGAAGCCTGGCTGAGGGAAGGTGGAGAGATGGAAGCAGAAGGAAGGGTCCAGGGAGAATGAAACAGCTGCTTTCTTTCTCTCCTTCCCCTCACTAGCTGGGATGATAGTGCCAGGTCATCTGTGTCCTTGGAGGGGAAACTTTCTGGAGCCGTTTGTTTTGTGGATGAAGGAAAGGAGAAGAGCACCAGAGGCTTTGGAAGGAGAGAATTTGGGGGGATGCCAGAGGCAAGGAAGAGAAGGGATGAGTCAGGCTGGGAGGGGCCAGGTCTGTGAAGAGATGTTCTCATTGGTTCAAATGGAAAGTCCTCCATTAAGATGTTGAGAGCCGGTTTCAGTCTTATCTGACTCTTGGGGACTCTGAATAAATCAGCCCAGAGGTCGAGATGTGACTGATGTTATTTAAAGTGCTACAGCTTTTGTTGACCATAAGCTCCAAATGTACCAACTGTGTGACGTAGTAACCAGGACGGTTACCATGGTTGGTAGGTTTAATGGAAGTATGGGGTCCAGAAGGAGAATGGTGGTAGTTCGGCTAAACTCTGCCCTGTTGCTGTTGAGTTGTTTCTCAGTCACGGGCACCTGTTTGTGTGTGGCGTTTTCTTGACAGATATTGGTAGGATTTGCCATTTCTTTCCCTGACTTATTGTACACATGAAGAAACTGAGGCAAGCAGGGTTAAGTGACTGGCCCAGGAAGTGCCTGATGTCACATTTGAACTCAGGTCTTCTTGACTCCATGCTTGGCACTCGATCCCCTGCAGCCCCCCCCCCCCAGCTGCTCTGTAGCAGATCACATCTGAAGTTCTGGGTTCAGCGCATTTTAGAAAGAACAAGGTCTCCCCGGGCCACTGGCTTAGTGGAACAACTACCCCCTCACTCGGGAGTCAGAAGATCTCAGGTTGAATCCAGGCTTGGCTGCTTGCTCCCTGGGTGGCCTGGGGCCCAACTTCCTCATCCCCCAAACGAGGGGGTAGGACCAGCCCCTCTCGAAGATCCCTTCCACTTAAAATCCCATCACCTCAAGCACGTCCAGGCTCGAGAGGGAGGGACAGGAAGTCATGCTAGATGAAGATCACTAGAGGGAAGTAGAAATGACTGGTCGGCCAAAGTTAAGTATCAGGTGGGGGTGGGGAAAACAGTGGGTGTCTCTAAGTCCCTAAGGGACAGTCAAGTCAAAGAAGGAAGGTACCCCAAGAAGGATAAGCCGGGGGTTGGAATTTTAGAAATGGCTTTTTGCTGAATTCTATCTAGACAAGAGTGATGTGGAGAATAGAATAAGCTCTTATCAAACTGTGAGTTCCCTAATCTTGAAACTGTTCAATGTTTCAATGGAGATAGCGGAGGTTTCTCACACTGGCTGGGGAGTAGGGTTGGGGGGAGGTGGCTTTATATGGCTTCCCATTCCCAGCTTTGGCCATTCCCTGATAACTTCAAGAGTTGTCAGGGATACCGTGGGTATCTTATCTTCCAAGAGACAAATGATGTGAGGAATATTATGTGAGTTACTGAAAGGATCCGTGGCTAATTTTGTTGCAACAAACGCAGAGCCATCCAGTAGCTGTCATGGAAATTCTCTCTGCTAGACTTGGCCGGAGTCTCGGGAGCAGCCGAACCAGATTCCCAGCTGGGAAGCGTACGGCTTGTGGCATGATAATGGATGTGTTCAGGATTTCTGAGGTTTAACAGAGACGAGCCTCTGTGTGTTCCTCCCTTAGAACTAAACTCTGCAATATAATTCAGTAAACTAGGAGGCACCTATTATGTGTCACACACTGTGCTAAACACTGGAGATACAAAAATAGACAAGAGACCGTCCTTGCCCCCAAGGAGCTTCCGATCTCTGGAGTCCTATGACTCCCTTCCCGTACCCCCAAAATGTAGGCACATGTTATAGTCATATTTCCAGGAGCTGGGGGATTGCTCCCATACTAGAAGGCCAAAAGGGAAGAGCCAGAGTTGGGATGGACAGAACCAGTCACAGCAGGCCCCAAAGCCCCCGATCTCCAGGCTCTACAATTGTGTATGTGCTTGGATCCAATTATTATAGCAGCAGCTACCTATAAGGTATGGGATCACCCATTTTAGCCCCTGACTCCCTAAATCTAGCTTAAGAAAGGATTCTCTTCTGCCTTGGAAATTTCTAGAGACTTTTGTACTTTATTCTTCTAGTAGGCAATAAACTTGAGGGCAAGGACTTTGCCACCTTTGTCACCTGGCCTTGGGCGTGACTGAAGGGTTGTAGTTTTAGAGTTAGAAGCTTTTTCAGAGGTCAGCTAGTTCAATCTCCTCCCCATTTTACAGATTGGGAAACTGAGGACTGGAGAAGCTATCTATGACTAGGAAAGTGGCGGGATCTAGTGGATAGACCCTACTGAAGCCTTTTCCTTATGCCAAAAGCAGACCCTTGCTCTTCTTCCACTCCTGAGATTAAAAAGGAAATTAAAGCTGATGAGAAACTGGACTGGAACTCACCCAGACTCCCTTGCTCCAATGTACCATTGTTTTTGTTCAACCAGTTGATATTAAATGCCTAATGTATGCAAATTACTGTTTGCAGTATAATCAAATGGTCACAGATTCACCAATCTAGTGTTGGAAGGAATGGCAGAGGAGGGCACTAAGCCATAAGTGAGATGCCCAAGGTCAATCCGGCCTTGGGGATGGCTTTCCTGCCATATCCATTCTCTGCTTCTGTGAGTGCCTGAAAAACTCAGGAGGATCATGAGCATCCTAGGCTTTGCAAAGCAGTATTTTCAAAGGGAGCTTCTTTGCATCTGAAGCCTGGCACGAGCCCTTCTTGGCGCTGCCAAGTGTTCCTCCAGTGCTTTCTCAGAATAGAGCCTTGCGGTAGCTCTCCTTCCCTGATTCTTCCTGAATCACTATTTTTCATGACTTAAATAGTCTCGTTCTATGGCCAAGGTCACAGGAAGGGACCCTAAAGTTCACCCAGCCCAACTACCTTAATTACAGATGAAGAAACTGAGACCAGGAGAACTGGTGATGAAGCCAGGATCTGTCCCCACTAAAACTTGACAAATCCTTAAAGATGAAATGAAATTGAATGCGGGGGAGGATAAATACAAAGCCTTGGACTTGGATTCAAAAAAATCACTCATAGAATTTGAAGCTAGATGGACGAGGTTGGAGATCCCAGCCTTGCTATTTACTATGTTGGTGCCCTTGGGGCTCAGTTTCCTCGGCTGTAAAAGGAAGGGATTTGATGAAAGGAGCTCCATGATCTTTCCAGCTCTAAAACTATGGCCATGGCTTCTCTTCCTCCTCTGACTCCCTCACTGGGGAGATTCCTTTTCAATGGGGAGAATTCTTTTGTCACCTCTCCTGGTAAGCTCACCCACAGTCATGGCTTTAATTGTGATCTTCCCTTGATTGACTTTCAAGTTCAGCCTCTTTGGAGAGTTAGTCTATTCTAATACACTGAAAAGAGAGGACTAGCTGCCTCTGTGTCCAGTGGCTTGGGACCCAAAGGTGCAGGCAATCAATAACAAGCATTTATTAAACATCTATCTACTGCAGGTCAGGCACTGTCTTAGGTGCTGGAGACCCAAAGACAAATGGGAAATCAATTACAAATATATTAGTGAAGTGCTTTCTTTGTGACAACACCAGGGTACAAAGACACAAATGAAAGAATCCCTGCCCTCAGGGAACCTCCAATCTATTTGGAGAGACGACATGTGCTCACGTAATTAACAGAGAATATGTACAAAATCAATATGTGTTTTGGGGAGAGAGATCACTAAAAGCTGGAGGCACGAGGAATCTCCTCATTTTACAAATATTGCAATATCCTCCTATTTGTTGCCTTTTTTTCATTTTCTTCTTTCTTCAATCTCCTGCATATCTGCCATGAACAAATCTTTCTGAAATGCTGCTTGAAATGCGTCTCGCCATTCCCACACAGCCTCTGGTAGCTTCTCTTTGCCTACAAGATCAAGTCCCAATTTGGCCCTCTCTGCTTCTCCAATTTGATTTCCCCTTACTCACTTACACAAATGCCAAATGAGATCCATCTATTCATTGTTCCCCATATTATCAGTGATAAATTTTTGCAAAGAGTCCTCAGAGATCAATTAGTTCAGTCCTCTCAATTTATACATACATATATATCTATATCTATATCTATCTATAGCTGGCTCTCTCTCTCTCTCTCTCTCTCTCTCTCTCTCTCTCTATATATATATATATTGGCCGAGGACAGGAGGAAATCCAGTCCCCACATGGAGGGTGGGGGTGGGGGCCTGTGCAAAGGCACTGAGGTGGGAGATAGAGGCGAGTTTAGATATATATTTGCCAGCAGATACTTTTTATTTGATTCCTTCAAATCAGTCTTCCCAGAAGCAACAGGAAGGAATCAATAACATCCTTAGACCTTTAGCAATCTATGTCAAGAAGCAGGAAATAGAAGACTTCACCTTTTGGGGGAAAGAGGAAGGGAGTATTCACAATGTCTCCTAGAACCACCAATCCAGAAAAGGTCCCAGAAGCATGAAAATGGAGGCTGTTGCAGGTTTAAAGCATAATTTATTCAAATTAGCTAGCAGGATGAAGAACAAAAAAAGGGGCTACTTAGTAGCCAAAAATACTCTTCCAGACAGATGAAAATAGGTTATTTTTATTTCAGTATCTGAAAATCTTACCTGTATTCTTGCCCCCAAAAGAAAAGTCACATGAAGATTATCACCACAATAGGCATTGCTGTGGAAAAATTGAGTCCCAGAGAAGCCACATGCTCATAATCCTGAAGTTGAAAGGGACCCCAATGGCTCTCTAGTCCATGCAGCTCATTTTCTGGATGAGGAAGGTGTAATGGTTGATTAGATGGCTGTTAATGATCCTTCCAGCTCTCTACCTTATTTAACTGACTATCTGTGATCATGAAGTAGCAGAGATGGGATTTCAATCTTGGGTCCTTATACCCACACATCTATCTCTGTTATGTTTTGGGTTACCACCAGTTTGGGGAATTATTCCATGATTAGAAGCTAGGCATCTGTGGGGGTTATAGTATTATGGTTTTAGAGCTAAAAGGCCATCTAGTACAACTTCCTCATTTTACAAAAGGAGAAACTGAGACTTAGAGTAAGGGCCTTGATAAGCATTATTAATATGGAAACTCTGGGGAGAGAACCATATTTGGGAGGAAAATCACTTTTCCTCCTTTAAATATTCTTATTAACATAAAACTGTCTCCATGACCCAATTATTGTGAGCCTGAGAATGATATTTTTATATTTAATTACATATTGCTGAATTGCTTTTCTCCCCTCCCCCTCACCCCACCTTGCTCCTTTTCTCTCTGAAACATGCATTCTGGATAAGATGACAATGACAGCCAGCATGCTCTTGCCCCCAGAGCAGCCCATCAGCTGCCGTCAGAGCTGTCTACCTCCAGGGAGCCCAAGGCAGAGCTCCAGCTGCTAAGGAGTCAGTAATGCCCTAGACCCTAGAAGGAGAATGCCTCAGTTCCTGGCCCAGCTGTATAGAAGGAACTTGGCCAAAGCCCCTCCCCACTCTGGCTTTCTTTCCTCATCTGAAGATGAAGGGCTAGAGCAAAGTGACATCTCCGGCCCCTTCCACTTTCATATGTCTGCTAAAAATCTCTCTGGATCTGTTTCCTCATCTGTGAAATGAGACTTAGGGTCAGACTTGATGAGATCTGAGGTCCCTTTCAGGCCTAGGTCTAGTGACCCATTGACTTAGGCTAAATATTCCATCCTTGATCCCTTGCCACTTGTGTGACCTCAGTCAGGTCATGTACCTACTTTGTCCCTTTCAACTTTGGGCTTATAAATCATCCAATAATCAATAAAAATTAAGCACCTACTATGTGCTAGGCATTGTGCTCTACAGTCAGTCAACAAGCATTCATTAAGCACTCATTGTATACTAAGCACTCTACTAAATATTGGGGAAATAAAGAAAAAAGTAAAAAGGATTCCTGCCCTTAAGGAACTTATATTTCAATTTTCACTAGTATTTTATGTTTTCTAATTACACATAAAGATAGTTTTCAACACTCATTTTTGTAAAATTTTGTGTTCTAAATTTTCTCCCTCCCTTAGTTCCCCCCTCTTCAAAACAAATAACAAGTAACCTGATATAAGTTAAATATCTGCAATTCTTTTAAAAATTTCCATATTTGTTATATTGCATAAGAAAAATCAAATCAAAAGGGAAAAAGCATGAGAAAGAAAGAAACAAAGAGGTGAAAATGCTATCCTTTGATCCACATTCAGTTTCTCTCTGGATGGGGATGGTACTTTCCATCCCAAGTTTATTGGAATTGTCTTGAATCACTGCATTGTTGAGAAGAGCTGAGTCCATCCCAGTTGATGATCACGTAATCTTGTTAGTGTGCATGACGTTCTCTTGGTTCTGCTCTCTTCACTCAGCATCAATTCATGTGAATCCAGGTGTTTCTGAAATCTTCCTCCTCCTCATTTCCTATAGAACAATACTATTCTCTTATGCTGATATATCATAACTTAATCGGCCATTCCCCAATGGGCAGCCACTCAGTTTATACTTTCTTGCCACTACAAACATTTTTGCACATATGGGTCCTTTTCACTTTTCTATGATCTCTTTAGGATAAAAGTAGTGAGACTGAAGGATCTAAGGATAGGTAGTTTTATAGCCCTTTGGGCACAGGGACTTATATTTAGAGGGGGAGACTAGATGTACAAAAAAGATGCCTGAATAATAGATTCACGCTTGAAAATCATGCATTGTCCTCTGAAGTCTCCACGTGTTGTTGACGATCATGGGCAGAACGGTGCAGGGGGAAGTCAGGGGACATGGCTTCTGACTCTTTCTCCCTGAATGATCTTGGACATGTTGTTTTGCTTCCCTCTGTAAAATGAGGGTCTTGATCTCGATGAGCTCGATGCTCTCAATCTATGACCCTTTCTTGCTTTTCCTCCATTGCCATCCCTAGGCCATCCCTCATTGAGATGGGAAGGGCAAGGTTGGGTGTCAAGCCGGTGCTTGCTAGTCCCGCCCAGATCGGAGGGCTTTGAGTGTCGGTTAGGCTGTGGCCCAAGTCATCAGAAGGGCAGCACAAACCCAGAGATGCTCATGGGGCTGATCACAGAGAGATAATTGGACCAGTTGAGAAACTCGGGATGATGGTTACTTAAGGCTATGGGTACTGTGAGGGCAGCATGGGGTCATCAGTGGTTCTGCCTCTAGGTCTTAGGGCACCAGAGTCGGAATCCTGGTTTTTATCTGTGTGGCTGTAGACATATTCTTCCCCTCCCTGAGCCTCAGTTTCCTCCTCTGTCCAATGAAGGAGTTGGTCCCTTCCAGCTCTGGAGCTATGATCTCATCCATTGAATGGTATAAAAGTAGAATATAAATGTATATACCATAAGAAGGCAGCATGGTTCAATGGGGAAAACATCTGACTTCAGGTTGGAGCCTTGTCATTTAGTAACTAAGTGTGTACCACTGGGCAAGTCTTCTCATCCTCCCACCCTCCTCTCCAGGCTGCCACGTTCTCCTCTACAAAACTTAAGTGAACATCAAAATCCCTTCCAGTTATCTATGAATCAACAGGGATGCCATTTCCTTTCCCAGCATGCCTTGCCCTGTCTTCTCCTCTTAGGAGATCTTGAAAAAAGAGTGGGATTGGGCTTCCCTCTCCTCTATGGAGATCGCAGCTTCGGAAGCTCTAAAGCACCTGCCTTTCTCTACCATTTCTTTAGCTTCGAGCATCACTCACTTACCGAGTAGCATCTCTGAGCCAGGCCCTGTGCTAAGCACTTGGATACAAAGACAAAAAGGGAAGAATCCCTGCACTCCAAAAGCTTGGCTTCTATTGGGACAAAACCTCCTGAACCCAGAGAAGTAAATACAAAACCTGGCCCAGACCATCCGTCAGTTATTAAATGCAGTCGACCCAAGAGAGGACTCAGCTCCTTAAGATGGAAACGTGCCTTTCTAGCTCTAGCGTCAAGTACGGTGCGGAACACAGAGCGGACACTTAATAAATGTTTAAATTATTGAAGACTCTCAGATATCATATGTATTTATGTATTACATATCTACATATGTTTGTGTATTATATGAGAGCACAGACCTCCCTATAATACACCCGTCCCACCACAACGTGGCTGCCTTAAGGGCTTAGATCATTGCTGGGGCGCCATGGAGGCATTAAACGGAGTGTCCAGGGCGGTTCCTGAAGCCCAATCCCAAGTCCTACCCTCCCACCCCGAAACAGTACCCAAGGATATATGGATTTAAAAGAGAGGCAGAGGGGGAGAGAGGGCTAATCCTGGTGGATTTCTATTTTATTATATGGGTTTTTTCTTTTTTTTTTCTTTTTTTTTATTTAATAGCCTTTTATTTACAGGATATATGCATGGGTAACTTTACAACATTAACAATTTCCAAACCTCTTGCTCCAATTTTTTACCTCTTACCCCCCCACCCCCTCCCCCAGATGACAGGATGACCAGTAGATGTTAAATACATTAAAATATAAATTAGATACACAATAAGTATACCTGACCAAAATGTTATTTTGCTGTACAAAAAGAATCAGACTCTGAAATATTGTACAATTAGCTTGTGAAGGAAATCAAAACTGCAGGTGTGCATAAATATAGGGATTGGGAATTCAATGTAATGGTTTTTAGTCATCTCCCAGAGTTCTTTTTCTGGGCGTAGCTGGTTCAGTTCATTACTGCTCCATTGGAAATGATTTGGTTGATCTCGTTGCTGAGGATGGCCTGGTCCATCAGAACTGGTCATCATATAGTGTTGTTGTTGAAGTATATAATGATCTCCTGGTCCTGCTCATTTCACTCAGCATCAGTTCGTGTCAGTCTCTCCAGGCCTTTCTGAAATCATCCTGTTGGTCATTTCTTACAGAACAGTAATATTCTTATATGGGTTTTTTCATAAGCATCGATTCTTAAGTATCTTTCCCAGGGTAGAAGACTATGAGTTCTGTTCTGTCTCTGTCTCTGTCTCTCTGTCTCTCTCTCATCTTTTCTCTCTCTCTCTCTACACACACACACACACACACACACACACACACACACTATATATATATATTATATATATTTAGCAAATCGGAAAGAGGAAGAAGCCGTTTCCCACATTTTCTCTAGAAATCCACAGGAGCCCCGGCCGAGCAGCCGGGGTGCTGTCCCAGTGGGCAGACAGACAGTGAAGTGTTTCCACCTCTGGGAGGGGGGGCAGGCACAAGACTCGCAGGGAGCCTGGGTCTGTGGAGAGGGGCCATGGTTCCAGCGGTGAGCCTTTGCTGCCTGGGGCTGAGTCACTCTGGGGACTCTCAGGCCCATACTTCCTTCTGGCAGGGAACAGTTATTTCCAACCTTGGCTTGGCTGCGAGGAGGCTGGAGTGTGCAAGGAGCAGCCGGGCAGGTGCTGGCCTTCTTGGGGAGGACTCATGGGCTGGGTCCCAGCCCCCTGAGACAAAACCAAAAGAAAGTCAAGCAGTGTGTGTGTGTGTGTGTGTGTGTGTGTGTGTGTGTGTGTGTGTGTGTGTGTGTGTATGATTGTGTATGCATGTGTGTATGTGAGTGTGGGTATGAGTGTGTGTATGTGTGTGAGTGTGTGTATATGTGTGTGTGTGTGGGAGAGAATGTGTATGTATGGGTGAGTATGTATGTGTGTATGAGTGTGTATGTGTAAATGTGAGTGTGTGTGATTGTGTGTGATTATGTGAGTGTGTGTATGTATGTGTGTGTATAATTGTGTGTGTGTGCGTGTGTTTTAAAACAGGCTCTACCCTCACTAGTGTGTAACTGGGCCACAAGCTCTCCAGCAAAGCTCCAAAGAGTCGGGGTGACCTCCCCCCAGTCTAATCCAAGGCACAGTTAGGAGGCTTGGCCCCTGGGCCAGGCGCGGAGCTCTCTATGAGCCACGTAAAAAACTCCGACCAAAAGCAAACACCCCTGGCCTCCGGGAGCTTACATCCCATGGGGAGGAGTCAGTCTATAAACACACAAACATAGAACCTGAATCCTGATTATTTGAGAAGGGGGAGACAGGAGGGGGGTCCCTTCCCTGGGGACCTCATCTCTGAGGGAGGCTGGGGCTTCTAAAAGGCCGAGGACAGGAGGAAATCCAGTCCCCACATGGAGGGTGGGGGTGGGGGCCTGTGCAAAGGCACTGAGGTGGGAGATAGAGGCGAGTTTAGGAAATGAGTCAGCTACTTTGGCTGCGCTCGCTGGCGACACAGAACAATGTGAGCGAGCCTGAGGCAGAGCGTGAGGGGCTTTAAAGAGAGAAGGTGAATGGGTTTTTGGTGGAGGTGCTGGGGAGCCCCTGAAGCTTTGAACAGGGGGAGTGACCTGCACTTAGAGGCTGGCTGAGAAACTGGACCTAGAACAGGGACATTTTCTCTTGCAGCTGGTGATTTGCTTCTGGAGTTAATGCATATATATATATATATATATATATATATATATACACACACACACACGTGTGTGTGTGTTACAGAGACAGAGACAGAGAGACACAGAAAGGGAGAGACAGAGACAGAGACAGAGAAAAGAGAGACAGACAGACAGAGACAGAGAGACAGAGAGACGACAGACAGAGACACACAGAGAGAGAAACAGAGAGAGACAGAGAGACAGACAGAGAGACAGAGAGAGAGAGAGCTTATATAATTATTTGGAGCTCTTCCCTAGGAACATGGACCATGTTTCTCAGCTAAAGATGCTCCTTGAGATCTTATAGCCCAAACTCTTAAGTGTAAGCAAGAGCCCACTGTGGGTAAAAAATAATTTGAGAATGAAAAGATATTCCAAAAAAAAAAAAAAAGACTCTGTCCCCTCCCACAATCCCCAGGCAACAAGCAATAAAAGGATATTTGTTGGAACTAAAAACCAAATACAGGAAACGGCTTTTGCTGTCTGAAGCCTAGCGTGGGGTTACAGGATAATAACCGCTTACATTTATGGAGCCCGAAGTATTTGAAAAAACCCTATGTCCTGTGTTCCTTACAATGACTCTCTGAGGGGCATGGAAGGTACTGCTATCCCCTTATGACAGATGAAGAGACTGAGGGTCAGAGAGATAAAAGGGTCTCAGAGCTAGTATGAGAAGTGGAATTGGAACCCACCTTTCCCGACCCCCAAGGCTAGTACCGTGCAGACTTGCCCAAGATTAGTGAGGTTGAGTCTTACAGATTCTCAGTTCATGCGTTCTATTCCTGCCTGTGGTCTGCAAGACTCCTCAGACCCCCAGCTTTGTTTCTCACAGGTATGTGATTATCTTAACTAATGTTGCTATCCCTTCTTAATTGTTAGTATTTAGCACGGGGCTTGGCACAGAGCAAACACTTAATAATAATTATTATTTCATGTCCTTTCTGCAGTGGAGAGAGCGCTTGGTAAGTCCCCCCAGCCCTCTGTCATTCACTGGGTCTGGGTCCATATCCCTGCTCTGCTGCTTCCTCTCTGTGTGACTAGGACGAGACATTGTGCCTCTCTGTGCCTCAGTTTCTTCATTTATAAAGCTAGAAAAACTAGATGGTCTCTAAGGTCCTTTAAGCTTCCTTAAGATCCTATAAACCAGTTCAAATAAATATAAATTAGTTCAGTCATCCCCCACCCCAATCCCGACCCCTTGCCCCTGCCATATTTAGGCTTTCATTTGTATAGAAATTTTCCTCTCCCCATGCAAATAAGCAGTTTCTCAGTTAGTTATTATCTTAGTGTCCTGGAAGTGTGAGAGGCTCCCCCTGCCCAGAGACGGTCAGACTGTGTCAGAGACAGAATTCAGCCCTGAATCCAGGAATCTCCCATGTTGCCTCATGGCCACAGAATATAAGAAGCAAATATGATTTTGGGAAAGAGGTGAGGAAAGAGCGCCAGCTTGGAGAGGGGCATGAAGAGCACATGTAAAGTAATTTGGGGAAGAGGAAGCATAGTGACAACTGAAAGAAGCAAGAGCAGCAACGCATGAAGGTCATTGCTAAGGGGAGAATCTGGACTAAACACAAGTATAAATAAAGCAAACATAAAGTGCAAACAAAATGGAGGTGAGGCATATGCAAAGTAAATACAAAGTATATAAAATGTATTACAAAACATAAGCAAAGTAAACATGAGGGATATATAGAATATAGGTGAGTTGATTAAAAGTATAAAAAAAGAATATACAAGGTCTACATGAAATGTATTACAAAAATATAAACACAAAATGCTTATAAAATGTAGGTGAGTCATTACAAGGTATAAACAAAGACAAGACAAAGTATATATAAAAGTATAACAAAATATAAACAAAATCAACAAAAAGTATATATAAAATGTAGGTGAGTTGATTAAAAGTATAAACAAAGAATACATATGTATAAAATGTAATATAAAATATAAAGAAAGTAACACAAAGTGCTTATAAAATGTAGGTGAGTCCATTACAAAGTATAAACAAAGAAAACACAAAGTGTATATAAAAGATATAACAAAATATAAACTAAGTAAACACAAAATGCTTGTAAAGTGTGAGTCCATTACAAAGTATAAACAAAGAATACACAAAGTATATATGAAAGGTATTACAAATTATAAACAAAGTAAACACAAAGTGCTTGTAAAATGTAGGGGAGGAGGCAGCTAGGTGGTGTAGTGGATAGAGCACCAGCCCTGAAATCAAGAGGACCTGAGTTCGAATGTGATATCAGACATTTAACACTTCCTAGCTGTGTGACTCTGGGCAAGTCACTTAACTCCAGTTGTCTAAGGGGGAAAAAAAAGAAAAAAAAATAATTAAAATGTAAGTGAGTCATTATAAAGTATAAACAAAGAAAATACAAAGTATATAGAAAATGGATTACAAAGTATAAACAAAGTAAACACAAGGTGCTTATAAAATGTAGGTGAGGATAGTAAACATAAAGTGTATATAAAATGTATCACAAAGTATAAACAAAGTCAACTCAAGGTATAGATAAAATGTAGATAGAGCATATAGAAAGTAAACACAAGTACAAAGGAAACATCCAGTGAGTGCCAGTCATTTTCTCAGTGGGGAGGGTAAGACTGGGGATCACCCAGGGGTTGATGGTGGGGGAAGGGTCGGCTTAGCTGCCTCCGGGAGGAGCTTGGGAGACCATCTGGTCCCCTGCAGCCCTCTCTAACCCTTAGAGCCTTAGGGGAATGGATGGACTTGCTAAGAGCACAGGGTCCAGCCCAAAGCAGCTTCCCCAAATTTCAGTTCCTCAAAAGTATCTGCTGTTCTTCCAGCCACCCCCCCCCCATTTACTTATCTGTAACTTCTTTCCTGTTGCTGGAAGGCGAGTCCTGCACACTGGCCCCATCTTCCCAGTGAGGACATCTTGTTCTGGGCCTCTCTGGTGTCCTCTGGCTTTGGAGGAGGCTCAGACCTTCCCCGCGTTCTGGAGCGGCCACCAAAGCTTCATTTACTTATCTGTAACTTCTTTCCTGTTGCTGGAAGGCGAGTCCTGCACACTGGCCCCATCTTCCCAGCGAGGACATCTTGTTCTGGGCCTCTCTGGTGTCCTCTGGCTTTGGAGGAGGCTCAGACCTTCCCCGCGTTCTGGAGCGGCCACCAAAGCTTCCTGTTTCACTCTGGCTCTTTGCCATCTTGCAGCGAGAGAGAAAAGCCTCGTTCCTTGCAGATATGTGGCTGTTTAAACATCTCATTAACCCTCGTGTAGTTTGACCAGCTGAATCATGGGCAGTGAAGTCTGATGGGTGGAACGTGGGGCCTGGAGATAGAAAAGATAGAGAAGTTTGGATTCTGCCCAGGATGCTTAGTGGTGACGGCCACGTTCCCCCTGCCCCTCTCAAAGATAAGCTTTGGGATAAAGTACAACTTCTGTGCTTGGCACTCGAAGCTTTCCACAATCTGACTCCAACCCGTTTTTCCCAAGTGATTTCACACGACTCCCCCTTACATCCTCTCCACTGGAGCCCGGTGGCCAACATGCTCTTCCTCAGGCGTCACACTTCATTGCGAGGCTTTGCTTGGCCTGTTTCGGGTCCGGAACATTCTTCATTGGCCTCTCTTGTGACGGTTCCCCATCTTTAAGGCTCAGTGTAGGCCCCATCTCTGGATGCCCCCAGTCAGTGCTCTCCCCTCCCCCAAGGTGGATTCCTACTTTATTTGGATAGAAAGACACTCTAAATGTGCGGGGGCTTTCTGTAGTGGAGATTTCATTGGCCTCTCTTGTGACGGTTCCCCATCTTTAAGGCTCAGTGCAGGCCCCATCTCTGGATGCCCCTAGTCAGTGCTCTCCCCTCCCCCAAGGTGGATTCCTACTTTATTTGGATAGAAAGACACTCTAAATGTGCGGGGGCTTTCTGTAGTGGAGAGGGAGCCCACCTCAGCTAGAAGATGGACTAAAAAATCCATGTTAAGTCATGTGGGGACAGGAAGAATAGTGAGAGGAGTCCCGCCTTCCAGTCTTGCCCCTTGTACAGACAGGCTGTCCTCATCTCTGAGCGTACCATTTTCCCAGCAACCTCTTTCCCAGGGCCTGTTCCCTGTATGTCTTTATATTCCTGGGGCCTCCCACAGTACCTGGCGTGTGGGACTGAGGCACTCAAACTGTGACTTCATTGGTGTAGGGGACTTCCAAACGAGGAAAGTCCCTCCACCAATGCGGGTCAGTGCCCTCTGCACAATTTATGCCTTGGAGAATGGCTAGAAAGTTGGAAGGTGGGTGACTTGCCTAGGATCACCTGGCTGGGATAGATCTCAGGCAGGATTTGAACTCAGACCTTCTTGGCTTCGAGACCAGCTCAAAGAAACAGCATCCTTGCTCATAGATTTCACTTAAGATGCCTATTGAAAGAATGAAGGAAAGGCCTCGAGTATGTCCCCATTTCTCTGATATTTGGCGGCCTAATTAGCAAAAGGGGCATGATGTTAATATTTATGACACGGATATTGTGGGTGGTCATGAGGAAGGCACTTTGCAGAGGTGTGATGAAACTTTAGGACGGGAACCTTCATGCTTTGGCTTAAAGATCAATCATCGGCGATTATCGTGGGCAGCAGCCGTCTGCTCCAAACCGGGTCCAGCAGGAGGGGGAGCGAGGTTTGAATCCTGACTCTGTCATCTGCTACTTGTTACAGAAACGAGTTATTTCCTTCTCTGGGTCTCATTCCCCTCCTTATAGAAAATGAGGGTCTTGGTTTGGGAGGCCGGGAGATCCACAGAAAGTCTAGAATCTGAGGATCTGAATTTAAATCTCCCTTCTGTTGCTCACTGCTGGGGGAGGAGCCTGAAGAAGTCTCTTTTTAATCATCTTGCCTCAGTTCTTCCATCTGTAAGATGAAGGGGTTGGCCAACATGATTCCCGAGCTCCCTTCCGACTTTGAATGCTATGAACCTAAATAGGGTGAAGATAGCCGAGGATATGGGAAAGTCCCTGATGCAGGGAGACACCCTTTGGCTTGGAGAAATGTCACGTGATTAGAAATAGAGAGCCATGGGGAGTAATAGGATGAGAGCACAGAAGTCTATTCTGCCCATTATGAGGACAGATGTAATAAGGGAGGAGGAAGAGATGAGGAGAGCCAAGATGGCCTTGTAGTTCCTGCTGTCAGGTGTAACAATGGCTATATAGCAGTGGATTGTGGACAATATAACAGAGGACTGTGGACAATGTAACAGTGGGTTGTGGACAATATAAAAAAGGATTGTGGATGATGTAAAAAGGGAAAAGGGAGTATGGACAATGTAACAAGATTGCAGACAATATAACAGTGGATTGTGGACAATATAACAATGGACTGCAGACAATATAAACTACAGACAATATAAAAGGATTGTGGACATTGTAGCAAGTTACTGTGGACAACTAACAATACACTGTGGGTGCTTTAGCCTCATTGGACAGATGTGAACACTGAGTATCAGAGAACTTCCTGTGATCACAGCTGATAAATGTCACCACCCAGTTCTTCCTGACTCTGAATCCAGCACTTGCTTCAGGACCTAGCAGTACAGGTTACAAAGAGCTCTGTCCTGAGAGTACAAAAAGCAAGTTCAAGTCTGAGTTCTGCCTCAATCAGATTATGGATGTAGTTTGGAAAAGTCACTTGGCCCTCTGGACCACAGACTCTTTTTTTTTTTTTCATAGATTTTTTTTTTTCAATTAATAGCTTTTTATTTACAAGTTATATGTATGGGTAATTTTACAGCACTGACAATTGCCAAGCTTTTTGTTCTGCTTTTTCCCCTCCTTCTCCCCACCCCCTTCCCTAGATGGCAGGATGACCAATACATGTTAAATATGTTATAAATTAAATACAAAATAAGTATACATTGGACCACAGACTCTTCATCTAATAAGTGAAGAGTTCTAAAGTCTTGGCAATGCAAAGAATTCAAGTCCCTAATTTGGAGCCAATCCATAAGGCAGAAAATAGAATTCTCCCACCCCCTTTTCGGCCATAAAGTCGGGCTACACCGTGGACATCCCCAGAACCTCGTAGCCGGGTTGTCCTCAGGGTCCGTGACGTGGGGCAGTCTTAGAGAGAAGACTGTTTTATCACAAGCAAAATTCACTTAAAAATATGAGTGCAGATATATATGTGTATGTGTGATGCATGTTATTATTTATTATGCACATGAATACATATATAATGCAGCCCTAACTCCATGAAAAGGGTCGATATAAAGAAATCTCTTGGCTGGGGGTAGGAGAGAAGCACCAACAACTGGAGGCCCAAAACAAGAAGATGAGACATTTAAAGTGGACTTTGAAGGAAGCCGGAGGTTTACCCTCATCCCTAACCAAGGGACCCGAGTCTGTGTGTTCTGATCAGGGCCCAAGCAAAGCGCTGGACATACCCGGCCCATGCATGCCTGCTTGATTGATGGCCACATTGCTTGTTATTTTCTGAATCAGCTAGTTAGAGACCTGAGCTCAAATTCAGCCTTGGTTGCTTACTGATTGTGTCACTCTGGAAAAGTAATTCAATCTCTGTATGCCTCAGTGTCCTCATCTGTAAAATGGGAATAATAATAGAACCTACCATGCAGGGTTGTCATGAGGAAAATACATTAACGTGCTATATAAAGACTAGCTTTTCTTATTCTTATTAAGGAATATTCTTTCACCCAGTAACTCCATTCCCAGCAAGCCATAAGCTTTGGCCTTTTGTCCAGTCCTAAGTGTCCTGGGAGCCTAGTGTGACTGAATTGGCCTAAATGGCCATTTCTACAAACTTTGAAGAGCTACAGTGTCTAGGGAGACCCTCCCAGCATCCCTGTGGAGGGAGCTTGGAGCAAGACCCCCCCCCCCATTTTCCAAATGAAGAAGTCACGGCTCAGAGACTCAGCTAACGTGTCAGAAACAAGACTCAACCCTGGCTGTCCCTTGCCTCTGAATCTAGCATTTCTTCTTCTCCTTAACAGGCCTGGGGGAGGGGAATGGATCTAGTGGGAAACTTCACTTGGTTGGTTGGTATACATGCGCCTTCCTCTCCCTCTTTTCCTGTGTTTGTGTTTGCCTGTGTCAGACCCTGATTATTAGGTACAGACTCTGCCAGTTTTTTTTAACCTGCCCGGTACATTGTTAACCCTTGAGAAGCCCTAGCAAACCTTGGTGAGAGCTCACGTCCCCCAGTGGATTCATGTTGTTATTGGATAATCACAGAGGGGCAGAGAACCGATGCTCCCACAACTGGTGAGCAGCAAAGGATCCTGGGAGGCTGTGAGTGGGAGCCTTGTACTTTACACACAAGGAAACTGGGATCCCAGGCTCTTGATCTGCCCATAGAGGGATAAAATAGTCATTCTTATCTAACTCCAAAGTCAGTGTTCTAGAGGAAGGAGTGGGGATGGGTTAGGCGTATCCCCCCTTCTCAAGGAGCTGATAAATTTTCAGTCTTACTGGTAAAACCTGCCCCGCTCTCTGATTCCAAGAGTCATGTCAGCTGTCTGGGACTCAGTTTCCTAATCTGTCAAATTAAGGTAATACTTGCTGTGAGGATCAGAAGGCACAGAATAGTGTCTTATGATATGAAAATCAGCCTCTCTTCTTGTCTGAAGTGAAGGACTATGGGTATAGAATTTTGTATATCCCCAATTAACATATTGGTTAATAATTGTGTTAGTTGTGGGTTCAAAGCAAATGTGGATTGCTTTTTTTCCTCTTTTTTTTTTTTTTTTTTTTTTTAGAAAGGATGATCTGCTGACTGAGGGAGGAAATTATGGTGTTAAAAAAAAGAGATCAATGAAATTTTTAGAAATAGATTTTAGTCATTTTTAAAACCGTGCCAGCCTGGAAGGGCTAGTTAAATGTCAGTTGTTAGAACGCACAGAAGGAGTTGGATGAGGGCTCTTCCGATTCTGCTGCGCTCGAAGTCTCTGGGCACTTCTGGCTGGTCGCCACGAAAGTGTTTTGCCATCTGGAGTGCGAGCCTTGCCCAGAGCGATCCTGTGCAGCTGTGCAGGCACAGAGCTGGACCCACGGCCCGCAGCTTCTGGCTGCAGAGTCTGGGGTCTGTACCCATTCACGTCGGCTCTTTGCCCGTCTCAGAGGGCTCAACAGATGCCCCGGGAGAAACATACCCAGCCACCAAAACAGAGCAGAGGGAACAGGTCAGGAGGACCACAAGGCTTTGAAATTCAGCTCAGATGCCTCAGGTTTCACAGTTTCCCATCATACTTTGCATGCAGCCCATCTCCATCAGTCATGTGCCTTTGATCTGCAGCAACCAAAGCCCCATAGGGCCAAAGATGAAAAGGAAGGGCTGGTCTTCACTGGGTCCCCCCCAGTCCTTCACCTCCTTAAGGCCCTTTTCTTAAAAAGCAGGACTTGCTTTTTATTGGTTTGTTTTCCAGGCTCATGATTTCATATAGGTGCAAACGCCCACTTCTGAGTCCTCCAGAGCCTCTAAGATCAGGGGAATTCAGAACCTGAGTTAGAAGGAACTAGAGCACATCCAGTACAAAGGTTCCTAAGCTGGTTTCCTGGGATCCTGTATATGTGTGTGTGTGTGTGTGTGTGTGTGTGTGTGTGTGTGTGTGTGTGTTTAACATTTTTCTTCTACATGATTAATTTTCTTTGCAATCCTGTGTATTTTATTTTATTCATTTCCCTTCTGTTGAAAAACTAGCCATGTTAGCAGCACACTGGACTTGTAGGAAATAGGCCTGCTTGTTCCACCCTAGTTATACCTACCTACTTATAGTTCTGCTCACCTGGTCTCATCTTGCGAGACCCATCCCTGACCTCACAAGAGCACCTCTTTTGGTCCTTTTTAGGAATTCCAGATTTTTCCCTGCTTTCTACCTTTGGGAAGTTTCATTTTCCCGACTCATCTGTCCAATGAGTTCCTGGTTTCCATTTGCTGCACTGTACTCCTGATCTCCTTCTGTGCCCAAACTTCCTGCTCCCTAAGCAGAGGGAGACAGCATGGCAGCCCCTAAAGTGAGAACCAGTACAGGTGCCATGTCCCTAGTGAGGGAGGCTAGAGCCTGGCCTTGGCAGTATGACCAATTCTGGGTTTGTTAGAAGGATATTAGAGATAAGAAAAAAGATGAGGGAAGGAAGGGGGGAATGGGGGAAAGATGGAGAGAAGAGAGCTTGGAGGAGAGAAGGCTGAGAAAGGGACATGAGATTCGGATACCTGAGGGAGACCTCCTGCCCATCTTGAAATGCCTCGTATTGACTCTGTACAGATTGTACGCTTGCTTGTGTGTGTATGTGGTGCTTCCCTTCCACCTTCCATCCGGCCCTGACAGAGGCAGGGACTGTATCGTGTTGTGTTTAATCTCATGTGCCTGGAGCATAATGGGAGCACAGCCCATTCTAGTTCATTATTTAATAAGCATTTATTAAGTGGCTATGCTGTATCTGGCCCTGTGCTAAGCACTAGGAGTATAAAGACAAAAACAGTCCTATCCCTCCAAAAGCTTCCATTCTAACATGATGTAAAATAAAGAGACAACACATAAATGGCTGAGTGTGTACAAGATACAAATGGTAGATGGGAATTTACCTTAAGGGAAAGCTCCAGCTTCCTGCAAATGATGGAGCTTGAGCTGGATAGATGAGCCAGGTTGCTGGAATGAATGGAGAGCTTGGGAATGCTTGGCTCCAGAAGGCAGAACAGAAAACCAAGGGTGAAATGGGCAGGTAGAGATGCTCGATGTCAGGAAAAGTTTCCTAAGCATGATATTTGTTTTCCCAGAATTCAGTGGGTGGCTCTGTGTGTTTGAGAGACAGACAGACAGACAGACAGAGACAGAGAGAGATGGAGAATATGAGAATTTCCTTTCCCTAGAAGTCTTCAAGAAGAGGCTGTCATGACCCTTCCTGGGAGCTCTTGTGCAGTTCTGACTGCCTGGCCTCTGAGATCCCTCCCAGCTCCGAGAGTCTATGATTCTGTTGCCTTTAAGTCTGTAAAGACAAATCACTTCAAAATGTGTTAAATAGAAAGGCCATTTGGACACTTACCAACTGTGTCAGCAAATCACTTAGACTCACCAAGCCTCAGTTTCTGTATTTTGGTAAAACAGATGTCCTTGCACCATCTACATTAAGGGATTGTCATAAGAAAAGCACTCGGTAAATTTCAACTTTAGAACTATGAGCGGTATTCTTATGGGAAAAGATGGGTTGAACTTTCGTCCCTAACCACATGACTCTCCTTTCCCCAGATCTGTTCATCCAGCTCCAGTCCCTCCCTGAGTCCCAAATCACCAGTTGCCTAATGGACATATCAAAGTGCTCTTCTCAGAGGCCTCTCAAACTCAATGCGCCCCAAACTGACTCAATCTCTTCTTTCCGTTAAACGTCCCTATTTGTGACAAATGGACCAGCATCTTTCCAAACCTCAGCATCATCCTCAGCTCCTCACGCTGGCTCACCTCCCACATCCCATCATCTGCCAAATTTCATTTTTCCCTCTTACATCCAACCCTTAAATCTGTGACTGAGTGGAGAGCTCCAACCTCATTATTGCACTAGCTTCCTAATCGGAGGCTCTGCCTGCTCTGACCCCTCCACACTGAGGTCAAAGTCCTGGTCCTTAGACACAGACCTGACTGTGTGACTGCTGCTCAACAACTTGCAGAGGATTTTTATCACATGTGGATAAAATATAAATTCCTCTTTAGTTTTAAAAACCTTTTACCTTCTGGTCTCACTGAATATGTTCAGTCCAGATATACTGGTGTTCTCTCTGTTCCTCCCACAAGACAATCCATCTCCGTGTTTTTCTCTGGCTTTCCCATATGCCTGGATGCACCTCACCTCATCTACTTCTCCTAGAGTGTCTCTCTTCCTTTAAGAAGTACCTCAGATATCATTTTCTGCAGGAAACCTTTCCTGATCCCATCCCCCAATGGATAACGCTTCCCCCCAAACTACTTTTGTGAAATTACTTTTTACACATTTCCTTTTGTTTATTTTATAGTTGTTTTGTATGTCTTTTAGGTGTACTTGTGTTGTGTCCCCCACCCCCCACCTACCCATTAGAAGACAAATAGTCTTTTGAACGAGTGGACATTATTCCTTCTTCCTACACGTACCCCGGGCCTAGCTATGTCTGGCATATAGTGCTGGGCCACTTGCCAGTGCTCGCCAAAGGACTGATGGTTATGGAGACCACAGGCCCCCAGACCTGGGGTAATCCAGTCTTAGGGACTCACGCAGGGGGTGTCTCTACCTGTGTTGAGCGTAGGACTCCCCAAAGCTTAACCTCTCTGCTCTGGAGGAAACCCTGGCTCCTGGGGTGGGGGGACGGTTCTCCCAGCTAACATCTTGGCCCACTGCTTCTTGTTCTTGGAAGGTGTGGCGTCTGCAGCTGGGACACAGTTCTTCATTCCGTTTACAGAAATAACCTTGAGTGTAGTCATCATCCTGGACTTCCACTTCTAGAATAACTCTGGGCCCTTCTTCCCCATCTCCTTAAAGACACATAGCAAGCATTTCCCTCTGGGCTGCTGGTCACCCAGGTCTGCCGTGGGCCCTGTAAACAAAGGTGCTCCAGAAGGGGACCCAGTTCTGTAAGCTGGAGCAGGGGAGAAAACAACCTTGAGTGTGTGTGCTCTCTCTATCTATATCTCTATCTCTATCTCTATCTCTATCTCTATCTCTATCTATATCTATATCTATATCTATCTATATCTATATATCTAGATATAGATAGATATAGATATAGATATAGATATAGATATAGATATAGATATAGATATAGATATATAAAACACAACTAAAAGAGCTGACTTCAGAGGATTTTGGTTGACATCTTGGCTCTGCCTTTGCTTCCGAGGAGATCTCAGATAAGTTACCTGACCCTCACTTTCTCCATCTGTAAAATGACAAGATTGGATTTGTTGACTTCTGAGGTCCCTCCCAGCTCAAAAATCTCTGATCTTTTTAAAAGTTAGAAAGCCTGGTTTCTACTTCTAGTTCCTTGTGAACATGAACAATACCATTTTATCAAATAAGCATTTATTAAACATCTACAGTTAATTGTAGGTGCTAGGTATATAGAGGAAAAAATAATATTTAGTCCCGACCTTCAAGGAG
Organism: Sarcophilus harrisii; assembly: GCF_902635505.1. Taxonomy (NCBI): domain Eukaryota; kingdom Metazoa; phylum Chordata; class Mammalia; order Dasyuromorphia; family Dasyuridae; genus Sarcophilus; species Sarcophilus harrisii. The sequence continues at coordinate 456,650,535 of NC_045429.1, forward strand.
CTTATAATGTGTTGGGGAAGAGAAGGATGCAACCAACGCAAGTCGTTTTCCATCTCTGAGCCTCTGTAAAATAAGTATCAAATAAGAACATCTCTAAGGCCCCTGCCAGGTGCCAGATTGATCATTACAGGATCTCATTATCCACTAATAAATTAGTATTTACTAAGCACCTACTATGTGCCAGACCCTATACTGAGCATTGGGATATAATTACAAATAATTTAACAGTTCCTACTTTTTAGTAATTTGCATTCTAATGAGAGAAACAAACACCACATATCTAAGTATACACAGAATAAATTAAACACGAGGTAGTTAAGCACAAGGCAATTAGGGGGAAAGCACTAGTAGAGAGAGAAGGGGGAGGGAAGAGAGAGAGAGACTTTTTCTGTGCACACTGAGAGTGTTGTGGGAAGAACCCTCCAGAAGCTTTCCTTTGACCCAGCTGGAAACACTCTCATTACCAGCAGAGATAGGGGAGAAAGCAGAAAATGAGTTTTCAACGCTGTCCCTTTTCCCCGAATGATGTAATGTGAGTTTAAGCTCTGTTTCACTGAATCTCCCAGGAAGCCCAGTTTCAGGGCCATAATCAGAAAGGGGGAGGCGTTTTGGTCTGAGGGGTTTGTTTGGGTGACAGTACCCTGGGTACGTGCACAGGTGTGTGTCCTGTGTGCACACGTGTCTGTGCTACCTGCATCCATGTGCACACATGTCCGTGCTACCTGCATCCGTGTGTGCCATGAGTGCAGTTTTGCACACACGTGGATGGGAACGCAGCGTGCACATGTGTGTGACCAGGCCCTCCTGCCTGCAGTCCTCCAGCTTCTCCTCCGTCCTGCTGACTTCTGTTCCCCCCGGGGCCACTTCCATCTCGGTTCCTCATTTCAAGACCACAGTAAACGTCTGAAGCTAAAATTACCAGCCTCTCCCCTCCCTCCACGGGGAGTCTGAATGCGAGTCATAGTCCTCTCTCTGGGGGCCACAAGTGAAGACAGATCCAAGGAGCCCCAGCCTGGGGGAACTCGGACCGTGTAGCCCCAGCCAGACTTTCATCTGCATCTCCCAGGGACTTGGGGGATGAGGTGCCTTTCTCTTCCTGTTTCAGGCCAGGATGGACCCCCCTGTTGGAGGCCTGTGCGGGGACTGGCAAGGGTAGGGTCCTTCCCACCACCAATGGGCCACAGCAGCACCTTTGGGGGAAAGACTCTGTGTTCTTGTTTCTTTCTTAGATTTTGTAGCCCAAACCCCAGCCTATGCTGTTGTTCAGGAGTGTCTTACTCTTCATGACTCCATTTGGGGCTTTTTTTTTTTTTAAAGCAAAGATACTGGTGTGGTTGGTCATTTCCTTCTCCAGCTCATTTGACAGATGAGGAAACTGAGACAAACAAGGTGAAGTAACTTGCCCAGTTAGTAAGTTTCTGAGGCTGGATTTGAACTCAGTTCATCTTGACTCCGCCTGGTTCTGTATCCACTCAGCTGCTGCCCAATATACTTGGGCTTTTAAAAAATATATTGTATATTCATTCATTAATTCATGTATTTAGTTAGTTACATTTTGAATTCCCTCCCTCCTTCCCAGCTCTGCCCTGGAGAAGCACAACATCTGACAGATCTATATGTGAAAGCACAATGTTCCCATTTCCACATATTATTTCTTTTTTTATTATTATAGCTTTTTATTGACAGAACATATGCCTGGGTAATTTTTCAGCATTGACCTTGGCAAGCACTTCTGTTCTAACTTTCCCCTCCTTCCCCCCCCCCAGATGGCAGGCAATCCCATACATGTTAAATGTGTTAAAGTATATCCACGTATCATTTCTTTCTCTGGAGGTGGATGGCATTTCTTTCATTATTCAGAATAGAGTCATTCAGTCACTCTTGGAACAACGTGGCTGCGACAGTATACAACGTTCTCTTGGTTCTGCTCTTCATTATTTCATGCAAGTCTTGCCCTGCTTTTCTGAACCCCCCTCCCCATTTCGAGCAGAATCCCATCCCCTCCTTGTTCAGCCATTCCCTCCTTGATGGGCGTCCCTGTAATTTTCCAGTTCTTTGCCACCACAAAAAGATATTTTCTGTTGTAAATATTTTCTTTCTCTCTGATCATTTTGGGAAATAGACTTCTCAACCTCATATCTTATTCTTCTCCAAGGACACCTCCCCCCTCCCCCCCTGCCCTCCCACACACACACCTGTGGCTTTGATCCCATGACCTCCCGCCTCCCCAAGCCACTGCAGCCTGTCATTTGTCACCCCTCTGTCATGTAGCTTTTGATTCTCCCAACACTGGCTCCTTCCCATTTGTTTACGAGCACATTTGTCTCCCCAGTCCGAAAACAAAACAGAACACAACACAACACAACCAGCCCTTCCTGGACCCCACTCTGGTCTCATTTTTCTCTTCGTTGCTAAATCTATTGTAAAAATAAATCCGATAAATTGTTTTTCCACCATCTACATTTGCCAATATACCCATCTCCCCTCCTGCCCCACGGAGCTAATCCTTCTGATGGGAAAAAGAGGTGCAAAAGCATATAGCAAAACTAGACAACAGACCCCCCCCCCCCAAGCTTGATATTGTATGCTCTGTTGCATACCCACGGTCCTCCACACTGGAAGAAAGCAGTGCCTTCTCATGCTGCTTCTTTGTCATGATTTTGCATAATGCTCGACTTTTTGAAAAAGCTGCCTCCACTCACTGCCTCTACTTTCTCACTACCCACTTTCTCTTCAGCCCTGAGTCCCCTGGCTTCCAGGCCAAGTGAGATCAGGCGTAGAAAGCGCTTTGCCAACTTCAGAGTTGGTTATGATTGTATTCCCCGCCACCCTGAGAAAAGTTCCCTCAAAAAGTCACTGGTGATTAACACTTGCTAAGTCTAAGTGCCTTTGTTTCTATTCTTGTGGGCCTTGACCTTTTTGCCACTTGTGACCTTATGGGAGCATTCATTAGGAATGACTGCTTTCTCTGGCTCTGTTTTTGTCTGTCTTTGTCTGTCTATCTTTATCTCTGTCTTTGTCTCTGTCTCTGTCTTTGTCTCTGCTTTCTCTCTGAGTCTGTCTGTCTATCTTTATCTCTGTCTTTGTGGCTCTGTCTTTGTGTCTCTGTCTCTGTCTTTGTCTCTGCTTTCTCTCTGAGTCTCTGTCTCTGTGTGTCTTTATCTCTGTCTTTGTTTTTCTCTGTCTATCTCTGTCTCTTTGTCTTTCTCCCTATGTCTCTGTCTATCTCTGTCTCTGTCTTTGTCTCTGTCTCTCTAGTCTCTTCCATTGGAGTCAAAGACCATCCTCTCCTTTCTTCCTGCCTCTACCCATATTCTTGCACTGGTTCCTTTGTGAGCCCCTCCTGATCCCACAGTCGGGAATTTCCCAAGGGAAATAACCCATAGCCCTCTTTTTCCTACACACTCTCCCTTGGTGATCTTCACTTCTCAGGATCCAAATCCTACATCTGGGATGATAATTTTCCAATCAACTCATCGACTAGCATTTATTTTTTCATTAAACTTTCCCTAATTAATAAGTATGTTTTTTTCCTCCCACCCATACTTCCCCCCATAAAACCCCCAATTTTTTGGAAATAAGCAGTCAAGCAAAAAATAAAAGCTTTATTGACCATGTCAGTCTGCCCTGGAGGCCATCACCTCTCCATCAGGCAGAAGGGAGCAGTCCTCCTCATGAGTGCTCTGGAATCATGATGCATCTTGGGGTTCTTCAGTTCTTCACCACTGCCTTGACCACACTTTATAGCAGAACCAAGAGAACATTGTCACTGTAACAATTATTCTCCTGGTTTTGCTCTCTTCAGTCTGCACAAGTTATTCCACACAGTTCACAGTTGATACAAGTTATTCCAATCTTCTCCAAAATCATGATCTTCATCTTTTTTTAGGGTGCAAGGATACTCCATCACCTTCCTTTTCTCTTCACCGTTTCCATCTGGGCCATTTCCACTTGATTTGTATTCTCGACGTTATTGATCATTTTCCATCTCCCGTCATTTTTAGTCAGTTACCAAGTCCTGTCAATTCTACCACAGATTTAGAACTGAAACAGACAGTTTTCACATGAGGAAACTGAGGCCCACAGGAGTTTCAAGGCCCAAATGGGCTTTGGGGAAATGAATCTTCAAACTTGCAAGATTTGATTTACAAACATATTTAAATACTTTCTTTAAAATTAGCTTAATAGGGTGACTCCTTCACCACATAACATTTGCCCCTGGGTTTGGGGTGAGTTGTTGAATCTTATTCCATTAGAATAGACTCTGCTTGTGAGCAGACTTATCTTTCTGTTTATATTTGTATTTCCAGGACTTAGCACAATATTTGGGATACAGTAGGCATTTAATAAATGCTTGTTGACTCAACATGACTTGAAAAAGCGTCCCTTTGTGAGCTGCTCCAAAGTAGCTTTCCAGATCCGGCCTACGTTCCTTCCCTTCGCATCCACCCTTTGACCAGTAAAATCAGACTTCTCGCTGCTCCTCTCGGGTCCCGTGGCATTTCCCATCTCTTTGTATTTGCCCACATGCCTAGAGTGCATTTCCTGCTCCTCTCTGGCCATTAGAGGCCCTGACTCCCTTCCAGGCTCAGGCCCGGCCCCCCCCCCCTTCCTGTAGGAGGACCTGCCGCTGCCCTGAGACAGATGCGTCCTTCAGAGCCCAGAGTCTGGACTGGATGGAGGCAGGGGGGCTGGGGCTTGGGGTACAGGGGCTCCGAGCCTGCCTCCGGATCCAGCTCCCCCATGTTCTCAGGAACAGCCCCCTCCCAGCAGCCTCAGAAGGATGTGGAGAGCCCAGCTCCCAGCCTGGGCCTGATTAGGCAGCATTTTCTTACAGGAATTTTCAAAGTCTGCTCTTACTCACCCCACTTCCTTCCCTTTTGTGTCTCTGCCCCTGTGGCTCTCTCCCTCTGCCTCCCTTCTTTCCTTTCAGCTCAGAGATACCACAGGGTAGTAGAAGGGGATTTGAGGTCATTGAACCCAACTCCCTCATTTTACAAATGAAAACACCAAGGCAGAGAGGACAGGGGAATGGAAGGAGCCAGTCGGGGTGGCCGGGACGGGATGAGGCGGGGAGATTTAAAACCGGCAAGTTGGGAATTCTTTAAAATGGGCAGACTCCTTTCTCACCCAGTATTCCATTTGTTGTTCACTGGTATTAATAGCCTCTGTCTGGCTTCGGACCAGTTTTGCCTTTCCCTACCTGCGTGAACTGGGCCAAGTAACTTCCTGTTGCCATGAGCTCCAGTTTCAGGCTCGGACCGGGCGGCCAGGAGATTCCTTCCAGCCCATATGGGTCAAAGACTTTGGCAAAGCAGGGAATGATCGCAGTAATATAAAGGGGTCACGGATCAGTGCAGCCGCCTCTTCCCTCTAGGCCCTTTCAGGTCTGGCCAGGTTGGCGGCTTATTTCCCACCTCCGCGCCTTTGCAGGAGCTGAGCCCGGTGGCTAGAGTGCTCGCTGCCCTCACCTCTCGGCCTCCGAGAATCCAGTATCCTTGAAAGTGCTACTTAAGGGCCATATTCCCTCTAAATCTTTCCTGACCCCTGCCCTAACCGCTGGTGCCTTCTGCCTCAGTGGTACTTGGTGCCTTCAGTTTGCAGAACTCTTGTATAGAACTCTTAGGGATAGCCAAAGTCTCTCTGAAAAGGAAGGGCCATTTCTTGGGTTCTGTGCTTGGTATATATTAAGTGCTTAATAAATGCTGGTTGACTTGGGGGGGGTGCATGCTTAGCCTGGGGCCTAGCCCTTAGTGCTGAATTTAGCCTGTTATAAACATTGGCAGCCACATGGGCTGGACCTGCGGCTTCGTTGGGATGGGGAACTCTCCTATGAGGACCCTGTCCATCAGTATGGGGGGCCCTTTCTGCGGTTTAGTAGTCCAGTTGTCCGAGGGCCCCTCCCTCCCCCCTGACCCCCCATTCTGCTGAATTCAGAGGAAGGGGATCTGGATTCCAAACCGAGCCTGGAAGAGTGTGTGTGCAGACCTTCTGCCTGAGGGTGGATATCCTGGAACTAGGAGCAATGGAGCATCCTGGGACTTTGGGATCGTTATAATTGTTGCTCCCATTTGGGTAAAGCTTACAAAGCCCCTGGAGGCAGGTGGGCTGCCTCTTAGTGTCCTACTTTACAGATAAAGAGACTGAGGTTCAGTGTACAAGCAGGATCCCTGACTCCCAGGGCAACCCTGCGGCCCCCACCCCATCCCCCAAGCTAGACCCGGCCCGGCCAAAGAGCTAGAAGTGAAACCAGCCCTTTGGACAAATTTGTCGGAGGATTTGAAAAGTCACCACGGTCGACTTTGCTGGTTGGAGGGGGCGGGAGGGTCGTCCCCCCTCTCCCCCCGGGAGCCAGACGGCTGGTGGGGGGGAACCCTGTGGCCAGGGAGGCCCCTGTGAGTGGCCCAGGCACTTCAGTGAGGGAGAGCAGTCCCGCCCTCAGGGCCAGAAGCCCCACTCGCAGCACCTTTTACAGTGGCTCTTTGGGGGGTCTGTCCGCAGGCATCCGAAGGGGTTCCTGTCAGGTTTTTCATCAGCCTGGACCAGCTCATAGAATTCTACAAGAAGGAGAACATGGGCCTGGTAACCCACCTACAATACCCTGTCCCCCAAGAAGAGGAGGAGGCTGGAGATGAGCTGGAGGAAGAAACAGGTGAGAGGGATGAGCTGGAGGAAGAAACAGGTGAGAGGGATGAGCGGGAGGAAGAAACGGGGAGAGGGATGAGCGGGAGGAAGAAACGGGGGAGAGGGATGAGCAGGAGGAAGAAACGGGGGAGAGGGATGAGTGGGAGGAAGAAATGGGGGAGAGGGATGAGCGGGAGGAAGAAACGGGGGAGAGGGATGAGCGGGAGGAAGAAACGGGGGAGAGGGGAGGCCCCCACAGGAGTCTGCTCTGTGCCCCCCAGTCCTGGATCTCAGAATCTCCCAGCCAGAAGGGCCCTGGAGGCCAGATCCTCCCATTTTACAATTGGGGAAACTGAGGGGGAGGGACCGGGTTGGGACCAAGTCACCAGGGTTGGTGACTGGCTTGTCCAAAGTCACGGAGATAGTAAGAAGTGATCAGGCTGGATTTGAATCCAGGTCCTCTGTGGGAAATACCCACCGTTCAATGCTGTTCAAGACCGAATTTGCCTTTTCAAATCTCTCCCATGGAGCAGTGGTTCTGTGTGGTTTTGCGTGGTTCTGCTTGGTTCTGCTTGTTTCTGCATGGTTCTGCCTGGTTGTGTGTGATTCTGTGTGGTTCTGTATGATCTGGGCCAGGCAGGACAAGTCTCACAGCTCATTGTCCTTCGCTCCTCTGAACGTCCACATTTGCCATGGAAGGCAGGAGGGTCCCTGAAGTCACAGGCTTGGGAGTCAGGGCCCATCTAAGACCCTCAGCGGCAGAGCGCTCACTTCCCAGGACTCAGTTTCCTTAGCTGCAAAACGAGTTTGTCCCAGTGATTTCTGATGGCCCCTCAGCTCTAATTCTAGGCAGCCATGATGCTCTGCCCATCCTAATTGCCTCCCCCAACAACGTTCTTCACTCATCAATCCTCCCTAAATTGGGGCACCCGGACCTGGAAAAAAAGTCTCACCAAAGCAGCAAGGGAGCTGCCCTCTTACTCTCTGAACTTGTGCTCCCAAACCTGCCCCACGTTCTCCACCAGCGCAGCGTGTCCCCAGCCGACTCGCCACTGCTGCCCATTCCCTCGGCCTCCTGGCCCCTTTGAGGGCCGGGGCCCTCCCCAAGCTGGATTCCCTGTGCAGGCTCAGGGCTCCTGGCTGCGGCCCAGAAATCCGCCTTTCCTTAGCCAATAGATGCGGATCCTCCAGGCTGGGGACGTTCCCCAGCTCCTGTTGGCTCCTGGTGTCCAGGGTGGTAGGACGACTCCCCGGCCCTTCCCCCTGGTCCCTTTCCTCTTCCAGCTTTTCTGTAAGGAGAACATCTGGCCCCGGGACCATTCTTTCTGAGCCGAGCTTGCCTCTGGCTTGGGGGCTCCATGGTTAGAACTGAAAGGGACGTTAGAGATGGTTTGGTCCAACCCCCCCATTTAACAGGTGAGGTAACTGAGGTGTGGAGGGAGGGCCCAGCTGGGGCTCCAATGGGCCTTGTGACTCCCGGCAGTCTTTTGCCCCCCGGGCAGGTCCTCGCCCCCTTTGGGGGGTCTCAGGAGCACAGCGGCCTCCTCTCCTACCCAGGGATCTCCTCGAACTGCCTCGTGTCTAGTGATCTCCCTTCAGCTGCCTCCAGGAGGCCAGGGAGCCATTTAAAGTCGCCCCTTTGGCCACAATGTCCAGTTCCGTTCTCCTGCCAATGGCCTGCCCAGATAGATCCCGCGGGCTTTGTCCCGTGGCCGGTCTCCCTCAGGGCAGGGGCCCCAGTTACCTGACAGGCCAATGTCTGCCACGCCTGCCTGCACGGGTAGAATGTGTGCCATGTTCTCTGCCTGTCCTTCTGTCCCGTGGGCCCGGCGAGTCTCAGGGCTCCTTGAGACCTCGGGCCAGGAGAGGCAGATTCGACCTCCCCCTTAGACACCGACCCCACCTTGGGAGCCCGGCTGGGCCCACTGGCCCCGAGGCCTGGCCTCCCTCAGGGGAGCCATGGGACACAAGCCTGGAGAAGCCCCATGGGGCCTCTCTGGGGGCACAAGAAGTGGGGTGTCTGGGTCTGCCTGGGGAAGGGAAGTCCTGTTGTCTTGAGGTGGGGAGTGCTGGTGGTTTCCCCAAGTTCATGCTTTGGGGAGGATGGAAACCGGCCAGAAAGATCTGAGTTAATTCCCCTTTTTCAGTTTGACTCATGGGTTTCCTCTCAGCGAGGGCAGAGCCCCCCATTCTAGTTTCCAACTTTGGGGTCCTTTGAGGCTAAGAGCAAGGCCCAGGGCGCCTTTGGCGGCCAGAGGGAGGAGAGAGGAGATAAAGGATGGGAAATGAGGAAGAGGGGAGGAACGTCCCCAGCAGTTATCGGGGGCCTGCTCCCTGCCCGGCCCTGAGGTTACCAGGACAGAAAGGGCTCTGGCCTGCCATCCAGCAGTGCATTGTGGGGCAGCCCCAGGACCCGGGAGCTGGGGCTGCGGGCAGTCCTTCTAAAGGCAATTTAGCGACATGGTGAGAGGGGGGCAGACTTCGGCCTCCGCCACGGCAACCTCCCGCCTTCTTCCCCGGAACAGAATTCTTCATCTCACCGCCCGAGCTGCCGCCCAGGAACCTTCCCCTAGCACCGGGCTCCAGCGAGGTCAAGGAAGTTGTTCCCCCGGCCGATAATTCCCGAGTCATGGAACAGAGCACGTTATCGCTGTCTGAGACACTGCTGCAGCGCCTGCAGGGCCTGGACACCAGTGGGTGAGTCTTCTCCCTGGGGGGGAGGGAGAGGGGAAAGTGGGCCAAGGAGAGGGGCAGGGGTCCTTCTGGGAAATCTGGCCTCAGCTGGCCCGGAGGGAGCCTGTACTGCAGTGCGTCCTTCTCGGGGTCCCTCGCCCATGGTTACGGCAGCATTCAGTCACGTACGTGCTCATTCACCCAAGGAATATTTGCTGATCACCTGGGATGAGCAAGGCATTGTGGGAAAGGCTGTGAGGGACATGGGGAGAAGCCTAGGATGGCTTCTGCCCTCGGGTAACTAAATGTCAGGTCCCCCCCCCTTTTGGACCTCTGGGCTGGGGGGGGCACTAGCTAAGGCCTCCTCTGTGACAAGTCCAGATGGTTGAGAAGAGCTCAGGTGCAGGGCCTGGGGCTCATTCATAAGCCAGAGGACAGATGCGGAAGGTCTGTAAGTATGGGAGCCACAGGCCAGATCCGGCGGGGATCCACCAGGGTCCCGGGCAGGGGCAGAAAGAGGCTGGCTCAACCTGACTCGGTAAACAACAGCCCAGTAGTGATGGGGATAGCTCACGGCCATGGCGTGTTTTAAAGCCTCCCAATGACCCCGTGTGGTAGCTTTGGGGGTGCCCCAGAAAGTATGACTGTGAGAGCCCCAAGGCCCCTTGGAATTGGTGTCCCCCTCCCCCCGATGGGGACCCCCCCTCTTTGGCGGACAGCCGGGCACACCTTGCACGGGCACGGACCCAGAACAGTCCCGTGGGATGTCTCCAGAGAGTGAGATGAGCTGAAGCCCAAGGACCACAGGAGTCAGGGTTCCGGCTCAAGGAAAGGGGTCACAGACACTGCCAGCCCTCGAGCCATTTGTGGGGCTAAAGTCATGGGGGCTTGGATCTAGAAATGGAAAGGCCCTCAGACACCACTGAGTCCAGCGCCCTCGTTTAGCAGATGAGGGAAAAAGGCACGAGTGGGAGGTGACTGGCCCCCGATCACATAGCCAGAGAGCACCTCCCTGCCTCCCCTGCCTCCCTGCCTCCCCCGCCTCCCTGCCTCCCCTCCTCCCTGCCTCCCCTGCCTCCCCTGCCACAGCTCAGTGGAACCAGAGGGCTCATGTGTGGCGGTGAATCCGCTTCTGACCTGCTGACAAAGTCAGGGCTAGCCCAGCTTGCATGAAACCCCATCAGGGAGCCAGGAAACGCCCTCTTCTTTCTCTGCTCTCGGACTCCTCAGGGCACTTGGACTTCCTGGAATAAAAACGCCAGGTTTTTAGAAATGAGATTTCAGTCAGGAATCATTCCATCCATCAAGGCCTTCCCGGGTCTTGGCGACTTGGTGACAGTCTGGTGGCTGAGCCCAGGGAGGGGGGCAGCTGATTGGCAGGAGCCCCTCCAGCCCTTCCCTTCCCGAGGAGCAGCCAGCCTCTGGGCTGAGGATCCCAGGATCCCATTCATTTCTGCAAGGGATGGAGGTGAGGGCAGGAGCCTCCATGTCAGAGGGGAAGCTTTTTAGGTCTCCCCAGGTCTCACACACAAGCTCCTGGGGCCCAGGGGTTTCTGTTATCTCAGTGGCCCTAAGGGGAGGAGCTGTCCACCACAGGATGCATCTGCCACTTGGTACACAGAAAAGGCTTGAGGAAATACTCGTCAGCCACTGGCGGGACCCCACGGTTTAGCCAGCGCCCCTATGCTTCTGCGCTGACCATTCCCCCTGTTGTCCTTCCTGTTGTCAGAGGTCACTAGCCCATGACAGTCTGAGGGCTTTGGATCCTGCCTCATTCCTCTTTCTCTTGGATTATTCCCCCCCGGAATAGAATGGGCCATCTCAGAATCGCCAGCCCCCCCGTGTCTCCCTTTACGTGCCCCGAGAGTGGCCACCATCGCCATCACATCTTAGGCTGTGCTGATTCCTCTTTTGGGCAGCGGGATGGCACATTCTTGGATTCCAGAAAACCCGAGTTCAAATCCTGCTTCGGATCTTCCTTATTTGTGTGATGCTGGGCAAGTCTCCCTCAGCTTTAGTTTTCTCAGCTGAAAAATGGAGCAGTAATAACTTCTATCTCCCATAAATAAGAGAAATAAATGAGATAACATACATAAAGAGCTTTGCAAACTTTAAAGTGCCCTGTAAATGCTGGCTGTTGTCATAATTACCCAGCGGGTAACTATTCAACTGCCCACTTGTTTGACTGTCCAAGTTGTCTTTTCTGCAGCCAGCCTGGGTTTGTGTGTGGGGAGTACCCACTTGCTTAGCACCCAAAGGGGAAAGGGCCACACCTTCTGCTTTTGATGATCTTGTACACTGATAATGGGTACGGCACAAACACGCGGAATAAGCCGCGGTAAAGTAGCTTATCCCTAAGTTCAAAACAATACAGTGGAAAGTGCTCTAAGGTGGCTGAGTAAAAACGTGACCACCCAAGTATGGTTAACAAAGAAGCCTAATAATGACCCAATGATCCCTCTATGAATTATTCCCCCCCCTACACAGACATGAAATCATTTCCCCCATCATTTCACAATAGCACCGTTAATGTATGATAACCAGACTGAAAGTCCACCATCACATCATCTGGCTAATGACGCATTTAAGTCAATCAGCCAGTACTTATTAAGGTCCCTACTATGTGCCAGGAACTATGTTAAATTCTGGGGATATAAAGAAAAGTGGGGTATCATGGATCCGAGAGGCAGAGCTGTGGCGCTGGCGACCACAGGCTTGAGCACATAGCTAGTAGTATATGTACCAGGCCAATGCTTTTCTGTGGCCCAGACTCATCCAAGTAGACGCATCTGGGAGAAACTGAGGCTGAGGCTAGGGTTTGTCCAAGGGTGATCGAGAAGAATAATTGCAGAGAACTGGAGCCACGGAGTCAGATGTGGAGCGAGCAGGAATGATATCAAAGCCTGAGTGTATTCGATCAGGGCTCTGTCATCAATAGAGAATGTTCTGGAATAAGTACCCTCATCCCCAGCCTAGGCTTCTGCTAAAACAGGCAGAAATGCCGCCTTACCCACCTTGTGTAGTAACTGTATCTGTTTCTTCCCCCACCCTGGTGATTCAGCTGAACAGCCTTCCCCACTGTTGGGATTATTAAGTCAAATCAAGAGCACTTATTAAGTGCTTACTATTTTCTAGGCAGAGTGCTAAATTCTGAGGTTAAGAAGCCACCATTTTATTTCCTTTGATCTCCCATCCGTCACTAGCTCTCCCTCCCAGACAAACCATTCCAAGGGCTATCGGCAGAGGGGGCATTCACATGTCAGTGAACCGAGCATTCCCCCATCCATTTATCCTTCCAGCCAAACAATTGTCATGTTTCTCTCACCTGGGGATGCAAATCAGTGACTGTTCTTTATGGTTGGGTAGGAGCTGTGAATTAATCCCTACCATTGTCATCTCCTAGGCTTCCCGAAGAGCATCTGAAAGCCATCCAAGAATACCTGAGTACTCAGATTGCCCTGGATTCTGAATTTATGAAGACAGGCTCCAATAATCTCCCCAACTTCAAGAAGCTAATTATGGTTCTCTGCAAAGAGCTCTACAGGTAGGCCTAGAAAAAGTGTGATTAAAATGTTGCCGGTCCCTCCATTAGTGAGGGACAGATAATCCCATATTGCTATTACCAGACTGCCAGAACCAGTATCACTGCTGCCGTCATTATCGCACTGCCATCACTGTGGCTACCATTACTATCATCACAAACTCAGCAAGAACTATTAGTACTACTATTGGTATCAAAGATACAGAGCTGAGAGGAGCCTCACAGCTCATGGCTACCATCGTTCCTTCTATTACCATACCTCCATTTCCGTGGTAACCATTGCGACCACCATCAGTATACTTGCCACTATCATTATACAATGATCAAGGCATGTTCTTGGACAGCTTCTTCTTCTTTTTTTTTTAATAGCTTTTTATTTACAAGATATATTCATGGGTAATTTTACATCATTGATAATTACCAAATCTTTTGTTCCAGTTTTTCCTCTCCTTCCCCCCACCCCCTACCCCAGATGGCAGGTTAACCAATACATGTTAAATATGTTAAAGTATAAATTAAATACAATATACGTATACATGCTTGGACAGCTTCTTGAAGAAGCTACCTGGACGAACATCACCATATTTATCATCTGTGCTATGATCGTTACTACTTTTATCACTACCACTGCTAACATTACTGTTATCACTGATACAGTTATTTACACCGTGACTCTTATTAATACTATAACTCTTCTTACTACCATCACCACTCCCACTCCCACCATAAGTATTGCTATCGTTCTTACCAGTGGTACTGTTATCGATGCCATTGCTCATCACTACCATACACAACTACTATTATGATTACCACTTTTATTTGTTACTACCATCACGAACAGTTATTACCAGGATATTCTTTTATTCTATTAGTCTCAATAGAATATCACTAGTAGCCAGTTACGGAGACTTTCCAAAGGACATTCCAAAGTAACTACATTATTTTTAATATATATTTTTTGATGTATCACAGTCATTTGAGGGATAGGAAGATCCTTCCCACAGATTGAACTCTTTCTTATGACAGAGCCACAAGGAGCAAAAATATTTCATATTCTTGACCATATCTGACACTAAAATATTAACATTCTGTCCTAGTAAGTCTGTCATAAAAAGAGAATGTTTCCTTGTGTTTTCTCTGGGATCTTTATTGATTTTTTTCCCAATTGTGTTTAGTATTCAATTGTGATCTTTCCACTTACATGATAGCTGTTAAATACAGTGTTCATTGAGTTCTCTTAATTTTACTTTCCATTCATTTATGAAACTTTTCCAAATCCTTCCTATTTGCCATTTTTACTGATCAACAATATTCCATTCAAAAGTATACCAAAGATTTTTCCAGCTATTTCCCAGTTAATGGACATCTACCAATCCCAGTCTTTGCTACCACAAAGATGCTGCTATGACTATTTTAGTGTGTATTAGACCTTTCTTTCTTTCTTCAACTTCTTTGGAAGATGTGTCCAGTGGTGGGCTCACTGAGTTGAAGGGTGCAGACGACCTACCCAGCCCCTCTTCCTGGATAATTTAAACTCAAAATCCAGAACAACTGAGCCAATCCATTGCCCCCAACAAAGTGGTTGAATGTTATCCTTCTAACCCTCCCTGCAACTCCTTCAGCATTGATGCTGCTCATATTTTGGGGTCTTTGCTAATTTGCATGGTTTAAGATGAAATTTCAGAATAATTTTAATTTTCACTTGTCTCGTTGTTGGGGATATGGAACGTGTTTTCATCATTTATAGTTTGTTTTTATATCATTTGACTACTTCTTTTGAGGAGACATGTGTGTATGTGCATATGCTTGTTTAGAACAAGATTAGATCTGGAGTCAGAGGCCCTTGATTTAAGACTTATTCACCACCTCTAATGTCTTTGGCAAGTCCCCTAATTCCTGGACTTTCATTTCTTCATGGGTAAAATGTGAGTCGGGTCAGGTTATCCCTAAGGCCTCTTCCAGCTTCAGGTCCTATGGAATCACTTGGGCACAAAACTAAACTTAGACCTTATCAAAGGACTTAACAACAACGAGTTTGGGAGTTAAGAAACCCTGGTGGTTAGTCTAGTCTCTGCCACATCCTACCTGTGATGCTGAGTGAGTCACTCACCCTCCCTGATGCCTGCTATAAAATGAGAATCATCATATTTTCACTGCCACAGGGTGTTTTAAGGGTCATCCGAACGTAATCAAGTGACGTAATAGATAGGAAAGTGCTTTCACACTTTTCTTTGGGTGATCTTGTCTCTGCACTTGCCATTTGAACTTTCTTAAGTCCCTTCCCCTTTCTGGGTTTCTTTCTTCATGTGCAAAATGAGAGTGTAGTCTAGGGGTTGTTTAAGTTCCTGCCAGTTCTCTGCTGGCTATGATGATGCAGCTATAAATGTCTTAGTGTATGCTAGGCTTTCCTCGCCTTTCTTTCTCCTTCCTCTCTTCCTCCCCTCCCCTCCCTTTCTCATCTCTCTTCCCCTCCCCTTTCTCCTTTCCTCTCTCCCTTCCTCTTTTCTCTTTTTGAGTAGATATATCCAGTGGTGGGTTCACTGAGACAGAGGGTGTGGGTGCCTTGGACAGTGTTATGGATATTTAAACATCTAGACCTAGTCTTTACGATTGGTATAATTTCCACTCCACTCCATAGGGTTTTCTCCCTTTGACCTTTGCCAAATTTATCTTTTACCAAACTCCTCAGGATGTGGTTCCCATTTGTTTTACTTTGTGCTTGTTATCAAATAGGTTCTATTGCAAAGGAAGCCAATTATAATGAAATACAATTATTAATTTTTTTAAGTTTACCAGCCCCAGGTTTGGAACCAATCCCACCCCCTGATTTAGGGGAACCAGAAAAGATTTCCTGTAGGGCTTAATGCCTGAGATGAATCTTGAAGGAAATGAAGAATTCCAAGACACTGGAGCAGCCAGTAAGCCAACGATCATTTATTAAGCGCCTGCTGTGTATCAAGCATTGGGTTAAGCCTTGGAGATCAAAGAAGAGCAAAACACAGTTCCTTCCCTTGCGGAGCTTATGATCTAATGGGGAGAATGCAAAACATAAAAGAAACTGAAAAGTGGAGGGTGGGGATAGGGGAGGACCCCAGAATCTGAAGGGAGCTCTAAGGCAGGAGGCTGGGAAAGATTTGCTTTTCTCTCCTGACACTTTTCTCCCTAGTTAAATATTTGCTTTCCTTTCCCATCAGCCAGAATGCCTGCGGGAAAAGCAAATAGGGCAGGAAAAGTGAGGGGAGTAATGTGTATTAATCCTGGGCAGGTTGGCAGGAGCCAGACGGAAGAGTTTTAAATGCCAAGGGGAGGATTTCGTAATTTTTCCCAGAGGCCCTAGGGACCCACCGGAGGCTCTTGAGCGGGGGAGGTGATATATCCAACCTGTCTCTCGGAAGGTTTCAGGAGGAGTGTAGGGGAGGTGGGGAGGAGAATAAACATTGATCGAGTGCCTTCCCTGTGCCAGGCTCTGCGCTACTGCCTTTCCCCATGTTGTCTCATTTGCTTCATTTGAGATTTTTCCCTTTGGGGTCTTGGTTTCCCCAAACAAAAATCCTGTGCCTTGAAGACGTTCCAGTGCACTCCTGTATACTAGAAAGCATCTTCCTGCTGTTGGTCTCCCTTTAAGACTCGCCATCCCGGCGTGACCGCGGTGCCAGATGAAGCTTGTGTTTATGTGCCGAGTTGTGCGTCACAGAGGATGAATTTTAATTCCTTCCATGTGCATTTCCCCAAATACCTTGGCATAGTGGCAGCTTTGCCAAGTGGTCCCATTGTTTCTGGCCACAGGCTGCCAGATGGAGGCATTGGGATCCCATCGACTGATCACTCATTGACGGGAGGGTCTCCGATTTACTGATCAGATAGATCTCCGATTTCAGGGTGACCCTTTCCCATCCTCTTGGGACAGCTCTTCCCTTGGGAATGGTTAAAATGGTAAAGGGTTAAAAATGGAAAACCTGCACATTTCATTTACTCCCTGGAGAGTGGCTCTCCTGAACCGGGGATCTCTCCAGGTGCCATTTCCTGCCTCTCCTTAGGCTTGCTGGAAGGGACCGTAGAGGTCATCAAGTCTAACCCCTCCCATTTTACAGATGAGGAAACTGAGGCCCAGAGAGAGGCCTCATTCCCATAGCTAGTAAATGTCTGAGGTAGGATTCGAATCCACACTTCCTCTCTGCACACTCAGTGCCATGTCTACAACATGCTGCCTTTCAAGGACCAGACCACAGGCAGGGCTTCTCAATTTTTCTCTTTCCACAAGCACTTCAGGTGCAAAAGAAGTCATGGACCAATAACCATTTAAAAATGTAGAATTCAAGAGAAAAATGGGTCTTCTTTTCCCTGCAAGACCAAAGAGAGAAAGTTTTAACCAATTTAACCGTTCATTCGAAACATCAAATTATAAACATTGCTTATTAGAGACAAGCGTCACTAATAATAATATAATTATAACAGTGCAACCTTATTACATGTGTGGCCCAGGATAAGCCACTTAATCTTTTGGGCCTCAGTTTCCTCATCTGTAAAATGATGGGATTGGCCTCCAGGGTGCGTTTGAGCCCTAAATTTTGGGCCTACATTCTTATAGCACAGTGTAGAGGAGAGAGAGCTAAGCCTGGACCCAAGTATTGTCATTTGAATGACCTTGGGTAAGTCAAAGAATCACAGAATCTCAGTGCTGAAAGGGACCTCAATGAGTCCAACTTGTCCCCAAGTCAGAATCTTATCTACAATACTATGTTTCCAGTGCCTCTTGTTCTTCATCTGTAAAATGGGTTTTGTTTTAAACCTTAAAATACTATAGAAGTGTGAATTGCTGTCTTGCTCCTCCTCTTACCCTTCCTCTTCCTCCTCCTCTTTCTTTTTCCTCCTCCTCTTCTTCCTCCTCATATCTTGAGGGCAAAGATTCATTTTTATCTTGGCATTCTTGGGACAATCGCTCCCGCCCTCCCTATATTACAGGGTTGTCATGAGGAAGGTTTTTCATAAACCTTAAGGGAATTATTGTCCTCTTCTTCTTTTTCTCTCTTCCTCTTCCTCCTCCGCCTCACGTCTTCACAAAGATTTTCATATTTATCTTGGCATTCTGGGGGCATCTGGCATACAGCTGGTGTCTAATAAGTGCCAGTGAGTCAGTTTGTTGATACTAAACCTTTCCTAAAGATGTTGCTCTATAATTTCCAAAGCAATTTCTCATCTTTTGGGATCTCTGCAGTTTGGTTTCCTCACTGGTCGGTGCCATGCTGGGATTCAAGGCCAGGGCTATTGTCCCCAGATCCAGAGCATTCAGCATCATTCAGCCTCCAGGGCCATAGCTTTGGAGCAGGAAGGCCATCTAGTCCAATGCACTCCTCTGACAGATGAGGAAACAGACCCGGCGAGGGGAAGTGGGTTGCGAGTGTCATTAGCTGGGGAGCTGAAAGGGACCTTGGGGCCATCTTGTCCATCCCCTTCATTTTACAGGGAAGAAAACAGGCCCGGAAAGGGAAAGTGAGTTGCCTGAAATTATATGATTCAAAAGTAGCAGAGCTGGGAACCAAACTTTAGACTTCTACATAAAATTACCACTGGATTCACAACCTTGTCAAGTGTCCTTTTAATTGATAATATTGTCTCTTTGTGCCCCCTTGGTGGAGCCTAGTGGTCAGGGATCCCAGCTTCCGGGGTCTAGTCTCTGCCTCTTTCTTTCACAGGATGCATGACGTCGACGTCTGCTCCCATGACTCAGTTTCTCCATCTGAACAAAGATTCAGTTTGACTAGGGTGAGACAGGTGCTCAATCTTCTCCGGCTCTAAACTTGGAGCCTCTCAGAGCTCTCTGCCTGACAACGCCTCTCATTTCCAGAGCCCACTTCACATTCTGCTCCCATCCTCCCTTGTCTTGTTAACAGCCTCCCAGAGCCACTTAATATTGACAGCTCTGACTGAATTCTGACAGTCCTGGCTTCCAGCTATTTCAGTAATAAATATTATTCTTAGGGGAAAAAAAAAGAATGTCTGGTGCTAGACACTGCTTCAGGGACACACACCACAGAGACCAGATTTGAGATGGAAAGTTTATTTTATTTATATCCAGTCAGGTCTGCAGGGGAAGAAGGAAGGAAGAAGCTTTACTAAGCATAAACTATACACTTTACACATATTATCTTATCTGATCTTACAAAAATCATGGGAGGTAGGGCTAGTGTTATCCCCATTTTACAGAGAAGGAGACCAAGGCAGACAGAGCTCAAGTGTGTTATCCCCATTTTACAGAGAAGGAGACCAAGGCAGACAGAGCTCAAGTGTGTTATCCCCATTTTACAGAGAAGGAGACCAAGGCAGACAGAGCTTAGGTGACTTGTTCTGGATCACCCAGCTCACCCAGCTAGTAAATGTCTGAGTCTGGATTTGAACTCAGCTCTTTCTGATTCAAAGCCAGCACTCTTGTACCACTTCACTGGCACGGGGAAGAGAGTGGCTGGATTTGTGGATAAAAGGAAGCCCAAGGATAACAATAATGTGGATTCCAATTCTTTTGGAGAGCTCAACCTCTCTGGCATCCCATTTCCGTATCTCTGAACTGTTATCTCGCTTCCTCGGCATATCAAAGAGCCATAAAATGCTTTGATCTTCTATGAAAAGAGATGCTAAACTTCTTGAAAATACCATCCTGAGTGGCAAGTGCACATCTTGGAAACAGTTATTATTATGAATAATAATGACAGATGCACTTATTGGAAACTTCCTCCCATGTCTGCAACCATATGAGAAAATCCACTAGCAGGGGAAGTTAAGAGTATAAATATTCCAGCTTCATTTGCGAATGCTTTTGGAAAGGAGAATTGGAGGCTTTGCTTCACAACCAGACACAATTTTGGAGGAAATTCCCTGGAGAAAGGGCAATGGGGATCACTAAGAGCAGTCATGGCTCTGATAACAAGAGGTGCTGAGAGTCTGACCTCATTTCCTTTTCTAACAGATCATAAGTGTGACTGACCCAATGGATGCTCCCAGGATAGATGGGATTTCAGTATTGTATCTAATAACATCTTTCCTGTTCTTCTGATGAGGGCAAGATGCAAGCTGGATGATAGCAAAGTTAGGTGGAACCAGAGCGAGGGAGCCAAAAGGGAGGTCTGCAAGTGGGCATATCCGGCTTAGCAAATTTGTGGGTTACATGAATCTAGAAAGGATATAAAATGTTGGGTAACGAAATTGGGAGCCAAGGCTAAGAACGTGAGCCCAGTCCAATGCAATGAAATTTTATGAGGATAAATGTCAAGTAGCGCAATTGGGCTCAAAAAATCAATTACTCAGGCAGAAACTGAACAATAATGGTTCATGTGAAGGTTTTAAGGACTGCAGATTTCAGTGGGAGCCAGTGGTAAGATACAGCAGCCAAAGAAGGAGCTCAGCAGCATCAGCATCAGGATGATAAGTAGCATTTCTGTAGTGCTTTGGGGTTTGCTGAGTGCTTTGCTCTGGGGGTGGTATCATTACGCTGAGGAGATGCTATTATTGTTATTCTAATTTTACAGAAGAGGAAACTAAGACAGACTTAGTCTGTGACCTGCTAGGATCACATGGTTAGTAAGGGTCTGGATGGAGTTTAGCTGGTTTTTCCTGACCCTGAGTCCATTGTGAGACCTAACTAAATGAACAGAAATAAACGCCGGAACTAGCTCACATCGGAGCCACAGTTCCTTTGGCTGTTTCCTAATTTCCACTCCAGCACTCTCCCTCAGGTCTTTATCGACTCTGGCTAGGATTTTGCCAGGAGCCTCCCATTTGGGTTCCTCATCTGAGGTGTCTCCTCTCTCCAGTCTAGCTTCCTCATGGCTGCCAAAGGCACGAGTCTAACTGCTTCCCTTGCTCACTAAGTTCCAGGATCCCTCTTGTCCCTATTAAAAAAAAAGTATATTATCGGCATTGAAAGCTCTTTACAGTCTAATTCTAGTGCATCTTTCTAGAGGGATTTCACCTTATTTATCTCATTCATTCTATGCTTCCAGATAAAGTAGCTCACTTGTTCCCCTACTTGACATTTTGTCTTCTAGTGACCTTGGACAAATCATGTACCTCTCTCTGCCTCAGCTCCCTCAGATGTTAAATGGGGATAATGACAGCAGTCAAGGTTGCCGTGCAAACTAAATGAAATACTCATAAAGCACTTAGCATCATGCCTGGCACATAGTAGGTGTTTCCTTCTTTCCTTCTCCTCATCTTTACACATTCTGGGAATGCTCTGCCCCGTAGAATTCCCTAGCTTCCTTCAAGGCTCAATTTGTGCCAGCCTTTACCTGCGTGGCACCTTTCCTGATCTCCCCCAGTTCTCTCCCCCCAAATCTCAAAATTACATTGATTATATGTTCTTGTTGCTGTTCATCTTTTCTTCTCCAAGACAACCAATGACATGAGGCTGACATCCTGACTTGCTCATGAATTGGATTTTGTTTCCTTTTTTTTTTTTTTTTTTTTTTCTGAGGCAATTGGGGTTAAGTGACTTGCCCAAGGTCACTGCCAGGAAGTGTTAAGTGTCTGAGGTCAGCTAGTGCTCTAACCACTGCACCACCTAGCTGCCCCATGAATTGGATCTGAGTGAGACAGAGCTGCATGAAGTCATCCGCCCCACTCTGCTTCTGCTGTTTTCTCCTAATAGAATTTCAGGTCCTAAAGGCACCTAGCACGGAGCTTGGCACATGAGGCTATTCCGGTTCTCTGTGTGGGTCAAACCAGCCCTGGAATATTGGTTCTGCCCCATTCTCAGAAGGGCACTGACAGACCACACCGGGTCTTGCTGCTGAGGACCCAAGGGGCCCTAAAGCACAGATCAGCCGGAAGGAGCAAGGAGGCAGCCCACAGCTTTGCCAGACTGAGACACGGGAGCTGTCCTTGAGCCCCTGTGGGGCTGTCACACGGAAGAGAAATTAGCCCGAGGGCAGAACCAGGAGAGCTGAGGGAACAGGCAAAAAGCAGCGGTTTGGGGGAGGCAAGGGGGAGGACTGACAGGGGAGGAGCTGCCAAGAAGTCAGCAGGATGGAGCAGCCACCCACTAGGGGCTGCCAGGCTGACCCAGGAGCACCCCTCCCTCCAGGAGCCCTTGGGGGGTAGCCTGTGCAAAGACGTGAGCTGGGAGAAGGGGGAAATTTTAGGGAGCCCTGGTGGAACATGGGTAATGAGAAAAAATAATGGGCAATGAATCTGGGGAGGGACAATGGGGCCTGGTTGGGAGGACCTTGGGAGCCAGATGGCAGAGTTCTAGCTTATCCCAGAGTGATAGGAAGCTTCAGGAACCAGGAGAAGCCATTTCCTCCTGGGGAAGGGAGAAACCTTCCCTGCCACACTGTTTTCTCGGCTTGGAGGCTGCCGGGCCTTCTCTGGGGTGAAGGGAAAGAGCTGCTGCTCCTAATGGGGGACTCTGGGGCTCCTTTTGACGCCGACGGCCAAGACAAGGTGACTTCCCCTCCTCTGGGCGAGTATCAGCGGCCCTGGCCCCGGCCCTGGCTGGGGACCACTGTGGATCCAGCTGGAAAGCCGTCCCATCTCCAGGAGCGTCAGGCCGGGATCGGCCACTGCTCGGAGCTGGGCAGCGCCAGCGTCCCCGCCGGCACAGAGCCCGGGCAGGGCAGACATCCCGCCATGGAGATCCAGAAGCACAGAGCGACGGGAGCGAGGGATCATGGTCACACGGCGGCTCTGACGGGGACGCCATGGGCTGCTCAGCGACTCCCAGGCAGATCCCATCAGCTGTCAAGATGGAGAATCCTCACTGGGGGGGGAGGGGGGGACAAAGGAAGCATGACTTAGTCACTTTTGGGCTTCCTCCGAGCCTGGAAAGGGGAATTGGGGAGAATTCTCTTGGAATTTTCCAGAATCTTTTAAGGAAACAGGTGTAAGGGGCACCACCGGGGGCTTTGCCTGGGTGTGGAAACGTGGGAGCTGCTGAGAGTGACACCGCTTGTGCTCCCTCAGCACAAAGGTACCACTGAGCCGGGCACCCGAATCGTTGGTTAAAATAGGAAGCAGCAAAATGGGTGGCTGGCTTCTTCCCCTGGCTACAGCCGGCCCGGAGCGGCTCTTCCTCATTCCGCTTTCTGTCTCAGTGGCCGCTTCCTCAGGGCTCCAGGGTCCCGGGCGGGGGCTGCTCCGTCAGACTCGGGCCTATTTTCTGCCCCAGGACAAGAGATTTTCCTCCAGGTTTCTTCCCTGGCCACAGATGGACTTGTCCTGATGTCTTGATTCGAGGCTCCTTGGCTGCGGGCTCCCCCCGAGAGCCAAGATGGCCTGTGGGGGCTCCGACCATGGGGGGCTCTGACCACAGGGGTCCTGACCATGGGGGCCGCCGGCCACAGGGAGTGGAGCCATGCAGGGCCAGGCCTGTCAAGCACCATTGAGCAGCCAGAGGACAGGGAGCTTCCCCGTCTGAGCAGCCTTTTTCTCATTTGTAAAAACCAGAGGTTCCGTTTCGATGGGGGGGAGGGGGGCTCCTCCAGGGCTGAGATTTGCTTCCAGGGCCTGTCACCTCTTAGAATCGAAAGGAGCTGAGGTAACAGAAGCTAGAGCCCTGGCCTGGAATCAGGAGGATTGGAGTTTAAATTTGGCTTGGGACATTTATTAGCTGTGTGATCCTGGGCCAGTCATTTACCTTTGCCTCAAAAAGAAAAAGAAAAGAATTTGGGGGATCTGGCCAGTTTTGCCAAATCGCTTCCCTTGTGATGCTCTCTCTGGAGCATCATAGAATCCTGAGCTTCCTGCAGGGCTCTGCTCATGCAGCCTCCCCGGAGCAACCTTCTCCAGCCTCCCCAGGTGCTAGTGTTCTTTCCCTCCTCTATCCATCTTGCATTTATTTATCTGTTTACAGTCTCCCCAGTAGAATTGCAAGCCCTTCTCCCCTCCCCCCAGCTTCTTGAGATCGGGAATTGTCTTTATTTCTGTGCTTGCCTTCCCAGCATCCCGCCTCTTGCCCAGTAAAAGATCCGGTCCCCGTGTTCCTTATCTGTAAAATGGGGGGGCTGGAGTAGCGGCCTCAGGGAGCCCTTTCCCCATCCGATCTCCAGTTCCAAAGGGATCAAACAAGTTGGAAAGGTCTAAAGATCCTGAGCTTTGTCTCTGCTCAGTGGAGCTGCCACGGAGCTTCGCTGCTCTGCCACACACTGGGCCTACAAAGACAAGAATGGGACAGTCCCAGCCCTCAAGGGCTTGCGTTCAGTTGGGAGACAGAGGGAACCTGAAGTGCCGTGATTAAATGATTGTGGAATTACAGGGAAATGAGTTGTGGAACCAAAGCTCTGCTAGCCGTGTGATCTTGGGCAAGTCACTTCTCCTTGGGCCTCTGTTTTCTTCTTTACAGAATGAAGGGCTCAGTCCCAGTACTTCCTGAGGTTCCTTTTAGCTCTGGCTCCCATGGTCCCCTAACTATAAGTTTCCTTTAGTGACAAGCCCGGTAGCTGCTGGATGAGCGGATGCAGTGCAGGACGGGGGAAGCTGCTGCCCTAGAGGATGCAGAAACTTGGAACAGAAGCCTTGGCATGGCTCTGTCCGGGCACACCTGGCGGGGCTTCCCGGGCTCCCCGTTCACCTTCTCTGTTTCTTTCCCCGCAGTGAAGTTAACAAGACCCTCCCATCCCTGGAGTCCATGCAGAAGTTGTTTGATCAGCAGCTGTCCCCCGGCGCCTTGCCCCGGCCTCAGGTAGGGCGTCTGGCCACCGAAAGGGTGACAGGGAGGAAGGGAGCCGGGAAGACTCCCTGGCTGGCCTTAGAAAGGGTGGAGTAAGGGAGGGGGATGGGGAGGAGAAGTTCTGTGGGCTATCTGAACACAGTGACATGCCGGAAAGGTAGCGGGACGTCTCCTTGGAGGCAGCGAAGGAAAAACTGGGCCGGGAGCTGGGACAGGCAGGTGGTCCTTTACGCTCTCCTGGGATCCTTCATGTGTCCTTGGAAAAGACACTTCCTCTCTGGGATGGAAAGAATAAGAGAGGCCTGGAGGTTTCCCCACGTACCGTATTCACGTGGCTGGAACATTCTAGTACACGGAGCGAGGAGGAAGAAGGGGGAGCCAGAGCGTGCTGTCAGAACCACCTGCAAACCGCCCCATGTGACCTTTACTCTCCCTCTGTCCCTACTCCCATCCAGAGGCATAGGATCCTGGATCTAGAACTGGAAGGGGCACCAAGGACCGTCTAGTCCCTCCACATTTTACAGAGGAGAAACTGAGGCTCAGGGAGGGTTAATATCTCACCCCAAATCCCACAGAGAGTAATGAGCAGACTCTAATTTGAACTTGTCCCTGTGGCTCTGACCTTGCCCTGCCCAGAAGCCACCCTCTAACCACCAGTTGCAAAGCATGGCATCTTCACCCCACTTCTCTCCCAACTAGAAGGCAAAGTCCGAGGGCAAAGTCTTCCTTGTTGTCTAGCACTTCTGTCCCCAGAACTTAGCTCTGCTGCCTGACCCATGGCAATAGTGCTTTTTTACCCATCCATCCATTCATTGAAATGGGCACACTGATAACTCAGGGCACCCGGGAGGGCCTAGTGCAGGTGACACCTGAGCCAAGCTTTGAAATGAGCTAAGCCGGGGCCATGGGGGATGGAATATTGGATGGGGGAAGGGCAAGGCGGCCATTTGGGCCAAATATAGAATGAGGGACAGGAGTACGGAAGCAGCCTGGCGGAGAGAGGCTGGAGCCAAATCGTGAGAGCCTTGGTGCCAGCTGAGGAAATGGGAGCTTAGCTTTGAGGCTTTGGGGAGATAAGTTCAGGAGCAGAGGAATGGCAGCAGCAGCAGTCGTGCTTTAAGATCTTCATTTGGCAGCGGATGTGAGGATGGTTTGGAGAAAGTGGAGGCTGGAACCATTCAAAGCTGAGGTAACGTCAAGGACTCCCAAGGCACAGGGTCGTCCTAGGGAATGACCTTTGTCCTTCATCAGTCAGTACCTGAGACCTTGGAGGCTGCTCATCTAAAGGAGAACCAGTTAGGAGAGAAGAGGAGATCCTGGAAGCCTCCAAGGGTAGCTTATACCCTCCAAGGGTATAAGGATCTTATAAAAGATCCCAACCTTGGAATCAGAGGCTATAAGTTTGAATTCTATAGCCTCTGATTCCCTTTTAGCTAAGTGATCCTGGCAAGTCATTTTCCACATCTGTGCCTCAGTTTCCTTTTCTGCAAACTAGAGAGAATGCTATTTGCATGCTACAAGGTCCTTTCCAGTAAAGCACTTGCAATGGCAAAGGAAATATGATTTGCTTTTATTACTTATGGCCTTAGATTCTGAAAGTAGTTCTTTGTCTTACCCAAGCTCTGACCTGAGGTGACATCCCCCACCTCAACTTCTACCCACCCCACACCATCCCAGAAAGATATAGTTGGATCACCAAGAGCTGTTTGTGTCATTGGTCTGGGTGGTATCTATGCACAAAGCTGGCCTCGGGGACATGGGGATTAATCCGAGTTGTTTTTCCTGGACCCACCAAAGGGAGGCAGAAGTCAGGCTAGGAGGCTGGCTGGAAGCCAAGGAAGGCCACCCAGAGTGGGAGAGACAGTCTGGAAACAGGAGTCATTAGTTGGGGCCTCCCGCTTATGGAAGGAGCAAAGGGCCCAGCACGCCTCGCCAGCCGGATGGGGCAGAAGAACAGATGGGAAATAACAGGAGCTGAGGAAACGAGCAAATGGACCGGATTCTGAATCATTAAAGCTGAGGGTGGGGGGACGAGCCCAGTTATAACCCCAAGAGCTGGGTGATCCTGGACAGACTTCCCCAGAACTTTGGCTCTCACCAATTTCCTCTAGCATAAAATAAATTCCCCATAGGTTCTTCCTTCCCTACCCCTCCCAGACTCATCCCTTGTCCCAAAGAAAAAAAAGGGGGGGGGGCAAGGAGGAGCAGTAGATCAGCAAAACTACCAAGACATCAGCTGTTGGCTCTGATCTCTAGGCCTTGTAGCTCTTCCTTGTCGTGTCCTTCCTTGATATTTCGAGGAGGGGCTTTCCTTGATATTTCGAGGAGGGGCTTTCAAATGTCACACCTGTGGTGTCCTCCTTGATTCCATCTCCCCCCCTCCAGACAGAAGTGATTTTCCTCCTGTGCTGCTGCCCTCAGAGAACTTTATCTGAACCTTTTCATGGAACTTAGCATAGTCAGCCTGGGATCAGAGCTGTCTTGTGTGTACCTGTGTCTTACCTTTACTACAAGACCCTAAGTCTCAGGAGGGTGAGACTCAGTTCTCCTCTTTTTGTCCCTTATGGCAGCTGATACCATACCTTCCTAGAACATTGTGGATGTGCAGCACATCTTTATTCAATGAATAAGGGAACAAATGAAGTAGCTCACTTTCTTTCACTTACCAGGTGTGTGCAGAACCGAATCCAGCCAACGTAATAGCCAAGCTTAGCCAGCTGACCAATATACTGTCCTCTCTTGAAGATAAGGTACGATACAAATTTCATCTTGCCATTTTCTTAGAAACTGCTGCTGTTTTCCCTGGGTTTCCTTTTCTGGGATGCCAGAGGCAGGCACTGAGATGCTTACACTTTTTCTCCCATCTCTCTCCCCTCTCATTGCTTAAAGTCCTCATGTTTTTGTGGTTCCAGGTAAAGACATATGTGGGAGAAGGTCCCGAATCCACACATAGGAGATCACTCATCCCTCCTGTCACCTTTGAGGTAATTGTCTCTTCTTTAGCAACTAATCCGGTATCTTCTCTGCTGCATTTCCACCCCCTCAACCACCAACCTCTGAGTCTTGGCTCAATGCTGAAGGCCCCTGATTTCTGTTATATAAGTCACAATGACACTATGCAGATGGCAGGGTCTACTAGGATGGAATGAGTTTCTCCTACACTAGAAAGGGCTTAGGGTAAAACTCCTGAGGAGTCTCCTGAATATAACGATTGTTAAACTCTAAAGTGGATGACCATAAGAAATTTTTCCCTTTTCAAAAATTGAATAATACCAGACTACGTAGGATAGAAATTCAATCTATCAATCAATAAATATTTGTTAACGTGCCTACTATGTGCCAGGAATTGAGGTAAGCGCTGGGGAGGCAAAAAGAAGCAAGACATTTCTCTGTCTTCAAGGAGCTTACAATCTAATGGGGGAAGTTCATCTTTTCATATATACTCTTCCTTATTGAACATTGAAAGTTTGTGTTGGATGATTTTTATTCATGATCAACAAGAAAATGTATTTTTAAAGCAGCGAACACTCCTACTCTACTATTCTATATGGTTCTGGGCATTACAATTTAGTAAGAACGTTTCAGTGGATGAGTTGGATTGTAGCCAGGGGAAGGAATCCAATATAAGAAAGAGCTTTAATGATTGGCTAAAAGAACTGGGTTTATTTAAACCAAAGAAGGCTTGGGGGAAGAGAGAGCTGCCTGAGTATTCAGAATTCTAATGAGGAACAGGGATTAGACCCATTCCCTTTGGGCCCAGAGGGCAGAACTAGGATTAGTGGTGGAAAGTTAGTTATGGATAGAAACCCTCTAAAATAATAGGATCTACCCCAAAATTGGTTTGCCTCAGGAGGTTACTGACTCCAATGATTTTCAAGTAAAGGTGAAGATCCATTTGCGAGTTATGTTATAGTAGGGATTTTTCCCCTAATATATGAGTTAAATCAAATGCCTTCTGAAGTGTTTCCTCCCCCTCCCATTCTCAAATTCTATGATTTTAAGAATAACATAGTTTCTTATTAGCCTGAAACATTAACAATTCAGTCCTGCACTCAAACAGGAATGGATGGAGTGGATGGCCTTGTATGGTCTATTCTAAGTCTTTGATGCAAAAACATTTCCCGATCCATTCTGACATGCTCAAATTCTCACAGTGTTGGGGGCAAGATTTGAAGCCATGTTTTAAAACTCTAGTCCCAGTGCCATTTCTATTGCTTCAGACAATGGGACTGAGATAATCAAGGCAATGGCTAACACATATGAGCATAACCTATCCAGTGCTGCCAAAACCAGTGTCACTTCACGGTAGCTAAATTTTAATGCAATGTAACCAGATTTCATGTTAGTATTGCAACCATCTATAATTTATTCAGCATGTTGTCAATTAGAAATATTCCTAACATTATCCCTATGAAATTAATCACCCCTACCTAATTGTTTTTCTTAAGATCCTATTTTCCTTTGATCAATTAACAATATTAAACTAAAGCCCATTTGAGTATAGTTTTCTTTATAAAAAAAATCAATTAATACCTCTTAAAAATAACTGACCACTAATTTTGGCAAAATGCTCATTATAGAACATAAATGATATGATTGTAGTCTTAAGAAACAGTTCTTTGGAGTCAAAAGGAGCCAATCTCAGAACCCAACTCTGCTACTTACTAACCTTACTTATGGATACATCTCTGAAATTACTCATCCTTAAAAGTGGGGGATTAGAAAAGAACTGAAGGAAGAACAGGAGAGAGGCAAACAAACAGCACAGATTTGATTAAAACATGTTGGTTTTATTGGGGAGTGGAGCGAAGATGGCGGAGAGTTGATAGGACTTTGCCTGAGCTCTCCCTGGCTTCCCTCTAGATCAACCCTAGATCAAGCCTCTGAACAGATTTTGGAGTGACAAAACCCAGAACATTCAGAGTGTAATACTTTTCTAGCATGAGCTATTTTGAAAGGACTTCAGGAAAGCTCTGTTTCAACTGGGTAGAAAAAACATGGCCCAGAACAGGTGCTGTAAGAGGAGGCCTAGGGTGGAGAGGCCCGGAGTGAGGAATTTCCTAGGAGGCTCGTAGCCAAAATACAGCAACATTGGTTACTCTGTCTTGGTTCAGAATCCAGTGGATTAGCAAACTAGTTGTGAGACCTCCAAAGCAACTATAGAAAGCAAATAGTGAGCCCATGTGGTATAACTGGTGGGATTTGGCCAGACCCACGCGGTGCAGTGGGGAAACTTGCAGGACCACCTGTTGGTGTTTCTTTTTCCAAAACACAGCCAGGTGATAAAAGTTCAGATCTTTTATTGTGTCCTTCAATATAGCCCGGTTAGCCCAGAGGCCTATCTCTCTGCTTGGTTCTAAGAGCTTCCGCCCGAATGTCTCCAAATCCAAAGATTTGTCCTTCTGACTCCAGCCAGCACCAAGGTAGAAGATACGATGAATCTCTCTTTCCTCAAAGATAGGGCTTGTAGGCTTTCTTGCAGAGTGCTCCTCTCCGACTCCTGGGAATGCTCCCAAGAAAAAAACTCTCTCAAGAAACTAACCCAAGCTCTAAGAGCTTCCTGTATATATATGATCTCCCAAAGATTAACTCTGCCTTCTGGAGGAAGAGGGATTCTGGGTTATCTCCCAGAGGGCTCTCTGGCCCTAAGGGAGGTGTGAATTCAGATATCTCTTTCTAAACCCTGAACTCTCCCAAACGTGTGAACTCCATTGAGTACTTAGATACTTATGAGCTCTCTAAAGGTGTGAATACAAGCATTGTTTCCATCAGTTGTACTTAGTACCTTGTTTCAAGTTGTGGCCCAAAATATCTCTAAGATCAAATCAATCATATTGAACCATGCCAAATTAGATAATTATTGTCTCTATCAACTTCAATGGCTTAACACTTTGTAAAGATTCCAACAACCACCAGCCTCAGTGCAGTCAGTGAGAAGTTGTCATCCTGCAGAGGAAGTTTGGGACAATCTCCCCTGTGCCCTAGGAGCAGACCTCAACCTTTAAAAGTGAGCAAAAAAGCAAAAAGAACTCTTAACTATAGAGAGCTATTATGGAGACAGGAAAGAACAGAATGCAAACCCAGAAGAGGACAGGAAAGGCAAAACATCTGCAAGGGAAGACTGGTTTCCAGCTCAAAAAGCTCTCTTGGAAGAGTTCAAAATGG
Organism: Sarcophilus harrisii; assembly: GCF_902635505.1. Taxonomy (NCBI): domain Eukaryota; kingdom Metazoa; phylum Chordata; class Mammalia; order Dasyuromorphia; family Dasyuridae; genus Sarcophilus; species Sarcophilus harrisii. The sequence continues at coordinate 456,681,197 of NC_045429.1, forward strand.
ATCTTCAAAGAGAGTTAGGAGAAAAATGGGGAAAAGAAATGAGAGGTCTGCGGGAGAGTTTGGGAAAGGAAATACAGAAACCGACTGAAAAAAATAACTCCTTACAAAATTTTGGTGAAATGGAAAAAATGCATACCGAAGAAAACAATTTCTTAAAAATAGATTTGGTGGAATGGGAAAAGAAAATAACTCCTTGAAAAATAGAATTGGGGAAATGGAAAAAGAGAATAACTCCTTAAAAATAGAATTGGTGAATGGGGAAAAAATTCAATGAATAAAACAAGTCCTTTAAAAGTGCAATTGGCCAAATATAAAAGGAGTTTTAAAAGCTAGCTGAAGGAAAAATTCAATTAAAATTAGAATTGGATAAATGGAAGTGAGTGACTCAATGAGACATCAAGAATCAGCCAAACAAAACCCCAAAAATGAACAAAAAAGGAGAAAATGTAAACTACCTTATTGGAAAAAACAACTGACCTGGGAAATAAAACAAGGAAAGACAATCTAATAGTTAGCCATGATGAAAAAGAAAGCCTGGACAGAATCTTTCAAGAAATAAAGAAAAACTCTTCTGGTATCCTAGAACCAGAGCATAAAATAGTCATTGAAAGAATCCACCAATCACCTCCTGAGACCCCAAAATGAAAACTTCATGGAATAGTGTGGCTAAATTCCAGAATTACCAGATCAAGGAGAAAATGCTGCAAGCAGCCAGAAAGAAACAATTCAAATATCGAGGAGCCATAATCATGATTGCCCAGAGTTTAGCAGCTTCCACTTTAAAGGACTAAAAGGCCTGGAATATGGTAAAGAGAGCAAAAGTTGGATTGAAACCAAGAATTAACTACCCAGCAAAACTAAGCATTATTTTTCGGGGGAAAAGATGGACATTCAAGGAAATAGGGAATTTTCAATCATTTTTGATGAAAAGACCAGAGCTGAACAGAAAATTTGATCTTCAAACACGAGACTCAAAAGAAGCATAAAAAGGTTAAAAAGGAAAGGAGAAGAAAAAATGTTGGTTTTTATTATATATCTTTAAAAACTAAAATTATATACATATATAAATATTTGTGATTTCATATACAATCCTCTTTCCTTGTTCTTTGTATATGGAATTGTTCCTATTCATTGGTACTTGTCAAGTTTAGAATTCCCCCCCCCAAAATTTTAATTTTAGTGAAATGATTGTGGAGGAATCTCTCAGGTACCTCCAGGTCTAAATCCCATGATGGAAATAAAGCATGAAAATGATGAAAAATCTTCTTTCTTATTTTCCACAGGTAAAAGCAGAATCCTTAGGAATTCCACAAAAAATGCAGCTTAAAGTTGACGTTGAATCTGGGAAACTGATTATCAAGAAATCCAAGGATGGCCCTGAGGACAAGTTCTATAGCCATAAGAAAAGTAAGAAGTCCTTGATTGCAATCATATTCATCCACTTATTCTATCACCAAGAGGTGATGATAACATGGCTTTGTGAAGAGCAAATGAGATCCCCTTTGGTCACTGTAGCATTGCTCTATGAGGGATTATTTGGCAACTCTCTAATGACACCTTCTCAATTTTTTGGCTTCCTTTCTGCCCTTAAAGACTTAGCTTATGTGCCCCTTCCTCTAGAATCTCTACCAAGCTCATCCCAGTCAAATATAAACCCTCCCTCCTTTTTTCCTTCCTTTCTTCCCTCCTTTTCTCCTCCCCTTCTTCCCTCCTTTTTTCTTCCCTTCTTCCCTCCTTTTCTCCTCCCCTTCTTCCCTCCTTTTTTCTTCCCTTCTTTCCTCCTTTTCTTCTTTCTTTCTTCCCTTCTTCTCTTCCATCCTTCTCTCCTCCTTTTTTCCCTCCTTCCTTTCCATCCTTCTCTCCTCCTTTTTTCCCTCCTTCCTTCCTTTTCCTTCCCTCCTTTTTTCCTTCCCTCCTTTTTTCCTTCCCTTCTTCCCTCCTTTTCTTCTTCCCTCCTTTTCTCCTTCCATTCTTCCCTCCTTTTCTCCTTTCTTTCTTCCCTTCTTCCCTTCCATCCTTCTCTCCTCCTTTTTTCCCTCCTTCCTTCCTTCCTTCTCTCCTTTCCTCTGCTCTCCTAGAGCAACTACATATTATACAGTTATTGGTTTACACACCCTACAAAGAGAATATATGTGGAGTACATTGGAGGTAATCTCAGAGGGAAGATGCTGGGATTAAGGCCTCTTGTTGAAGGCAAGACTTCAGCTGAACCCTGCAGGAAATGCGGGATCCAGGAGGAAGGGATGAGGAGGGAGAGAGAGCAGGCCTGAGGGACGGCTGATGGAAATGCCCAGAGTCGGGAGATGGAGTGACATGGAAGGAACGGCATTGAACTGCTGGGTAAATTAGGTCAGAGGGCAGGAAATTAGAAGAACGCTGGAAAGGTAGGGAAGGACAGGAAGCAAAACAGGGCTGGGGATTAGATCCCAGAACTTGCCAGAGCCTCTGGAATGGATTGAATGGAGGGAGTGAAGAAGAACTTGGGCAGACTTGCTCCATGGGGAGCCTCTGAGTCAGATCCAAGGATGGCTGGAAGGAGGGGACAATGTTAAGCTGGGAGAACAGTTTTTGGACAATATGTAAACACATCCTGTGTCTTTTCCTTTGATCTCTTTGGGATGTGAGCCCCATAAGTTTTCGAAGCTACAAGAAGTTTTTGACAGCAGGGTAGTGCAGTGGAGAGAGCATCAGGCCTGGGATCAGGAAGGCTCGAATTCAAATCCAGTTTGGTACACTTACTAGCTGTATGACTCTGGCCGGGTTACTTACCACTACTGCCTCCGTTTTCTCATCTGTAAAACCTGGGTAACTATAGCACCAAAGAGGATTAAGTAGCAAACTAATTGTAAAGTGCTTAGAATGGAACCTGGCCCCGAGTTATTCTTATAATCATGGCTGAGAATGTTTGAGCAGAAGCAAGAACCTGCCGAAATTAAGTACAGGAAATGGGGAGCAGGGAAACGCAGGTTTGGAAGGAAAAAAGAATGGTTACATTTTAAAAATATTTTACATATTTATTCATTCAGCAAAGAATAGGTATCGCTAAGTATCGCGGACACGATCTCAGGCACCATCTGAGACAGTGTCAGGAATGTGAAATGGGGAGAGAGAAAGATGTGGCTAAAGCACAGAATCACTTTCAAGGCATTTTCGGGCCTTCTGACTTATTTTCTTTCACTCATCCTCAAGTGAGTGATGGCCAAGTACTCACGTTTCGGCCAATCCGGCTTGTCTAGACTTCCCATTTTCTACCTCCCTGCTTTTGTACAAGCTACATACACACTCACACACTCTCACTCACACACACACTGACACACACTAACACACACACACTCACACACACAGCCGCACACTCACACACCTGGAAGCTTAGATTGTTCACCGCCACCTCTTCAGATCCATAGATCCCTTTACTTCCAGGTGAGTATGGGAACAATGTGAAGGAAGGAGGTAAAAATGATCATGAAGTTTTTGAAGAATCCGGAGGCAACTACATTTTGTGGAGCGAAGGTTTACTTGTGTTGTTTGAAAACTTGTTTAGTAATTCTTGTTTAATCCACAAGGTGGGCTGGGCTAGGAAGGCAGGGCAAGGCAGGAGGAGGAGCTCAGAGGAAAGATCTGGGGCTCTTGCCCTTCAAAAGCCACATGGGACCCGCAAGTGTTTTAGGACCATTGGCCTGCTGGGAGTTAGAGGTCTGATCTAAGGGATCCCCACTGAGTGGGGAAAGCCAAGGTGGAAGCTTGTCCTGTGAGCAGCAGGAGAAGAGAAAGCAATGACTTAAAATGACTTAAATGGCTTATCCAGAGTCGCACAGCCCAGGCGGGGAAGGCACAGTGGAAGGCCGGGTTTTCTGCCTCCAAAGCCCCCTTCTCGGTACCCGCCTCCTCCGGAGGGAGGGAGGCCAGGCTAGTTCATGGGAGACATCTCTGGGCAAGGGCCAGGACCCAGCTGCATGGGACGGGCCAGATTGTGGGGCTGTTCTCTCACCCACAGACCAGGCGAGATATCCAGCTTGGAGGCATCATCGCTAGCCCCCCAAATGGCATTTTGACCTCTTTAGTTATTGTCTCGTTTGATGCTCACAAAAGCCCCGGGAGGTGGGTGCCATTATTGGCTCCGTTTCACAGATTAAAAAAACAACAAAGTGAAGCTGACGGAGGTCAAGTGCCCTGTGCAGGGTCAATCAGTCTGTGTCAGAGTCAGGGTCCCATCTTCCTACCTCCGAGCCCCAGGGGTCCCTCCTTGGTTGCCTCGCAAGGAAGCTGCAGGGTGTGGAAGCGCGGGGCAGTGAGGGACTGGAGCTTGAGCGCGGCCAGAGAGGCCACCAGGAAGGGGCCCAAATACTGTGACGAGGTCGGGGGATCCAGCCTGGTGCGAAACCAGGAAGTCGGGGGGCTGGCTTACTGAGGAGGAGGTGGGGAAAGACAGGGATGGAGGAAGCAGGGGAGCCACGCTCTGAAAGCACCTAGAAAGGCAGAACTGAGCCCAGGCTGGTGGTAGAGCAGGGCAGCATTGAGGAGGCAGGCGGGAGCCACAGACGGACCACTTGGGTACAAGTTATGAAAAGCAGGGAGTGGGCGGTGGCTCTGCAGCCCAGATGTTGTGCTGGAAGGCGAGGAGGGAGCCGCCCCCCTCCCTTCTCCGCTGAGGGGGAAGAGCGCAGGAGAAGACCGAGGCCCCCCAGATAGAGACTGTGCAGATTAGAACCTGGGGTGTGAGGTGGCAAATAAAGCAGCAGCTACGGGGGGGGGGGGGCAAGACCCGAGTTCGAAGGGGACCCAGACACTCAGCCAGCTGTGCCTCTGGGTAAGTCATTTGGTCTCACTGCGCCCAAATTGTTTCAGCTGAACATTGCGATTGAGCTTGGAGCCTTTAAGGCCCCCTGCAGTTTTAAATCTATGGTCATCACCCCTTATGTTGCAGCCAAGGAAACTGAGGCAGGCAGAGAGACTAGTCAAGGGAAGGGTCCCACTGCCCGTAAGTATCTGAGGCAGGATTTGAAGCCAGCTCTTTGACTCCGAGCCCCGACGTCTGTCCATTCCCCCATGGGCCATCCCTTTTCTGCCGGGAGGCGGGAGGAGTCGCTGGAGCTCCTGGTGTTCATCTGGCCTCCTGTCCTGCAGAGTCATTTTTCTGTGTTGTTACTATCACTGTGTGACTTGTTCCCCCGTTCTGCTTCATTCCTCATCAGTTTATAAAAGTCTTCTCCAGTTTCTCTCAATTCTCCATGTTCTCTTTTTATCCCTTGCATCCACATACCATGTATTTGGGGGCAGCATTGGTGGTGCAATGGTTAGAGCAGCTGGCCGGGAGTCGGGAAGGTCTGAGTTCGAGCCCAGTCTCAGACACTTCCTAACTGTGTGATCCTGGCGAGTCACTTAGCCCTGCTTGCCTCAGTTCCTCCACTGTAAAATAGGAATATGGCGGAGAAGGAAACTGCAGCTCCTCCAATAGCTTTGCCAAGAAAACCCCACGGACAAGTCCGGGGTCACATAGAGTCGGACACAGGCAAATGGCAGCCGTTTGCCACTTAATAGGTCCCTCCTTTCCCTCCGTCATTAGCTGGATATTTCCAATGTTCCCAAGCCCCCACTTGGTGTCCTGTTCCCCATGACCCAGAGCTGGGACGCTCCCTTCCGTCTGCCCAGAATTCCTCACTACAGAGCTCTTGGCTCTCAGGAAAATAACTGACTAGCCAACTTGCTCACGCTGTGGTAGAAATGACGAGTTTCGCTCCTCCTTCCTGCGGCTCCTCCTTCCAGAAAAACATGAAACCTTGTCCAAAGGAGCTGTCTGGGGCCTTTTCGCCAGCTGGAAGTGGGGAGAGGAGAGAATTCTGGGCCAGGGGAGAGAGGAAAATTCTGGGCCTGAGGAGAGAGGAGAATTCTGGGCCCGGGGACCTCGGTTCTCCCGCCTCCTGCCCTGTGTTCAGGTCAGTCCCTTGTGGTGAAGCCTGATTTTCTCCTCAGTTTTACAGCTCATCAAGTCCCAGAAGTTCCACAACAAGCTCATCATCGTGGTGGAAACAGAAAAAGAGAAAACCTTGCGGAAAGAATATGTGTTTGCCGACTCCAAGGTGAGTGGCCAAGAGGCTGTGGTTCTTGGTCCGAGCCCGGCGGGATGAGGGGAGAACGCCGCATTGGAAATCGGGGGCCTGCCCTGGGGTCTGGGGCTGCCGTGACTCTGGCCCATCTTGGCAAGGGATTTTCCCTCTCTGGGGCTCAGGTTCCTCAGCTGTCACATGAGAGGGTCGGGCTGTAAGCATCGGGGTCACAGGACCAGGTGCAAATATGGCTCCTACCCACTAGCAATGATTTTGCCACTTTGAACCTCAGTTTCCTCATTTGTAAAGCGAATCCGCTGGCCTCTGGTTTCCAGCTCTGGTTCTGAGTCTGTGAACTTCTAGTGGGCAAGTCACTCTCGGCTGCTCTGTTTCCCCTTCAATAAAAGGAGGGGCTTGGTCTTGATGACCCCGAGGGTCCCTCCTAGCTCCAAGGCCAGAGCTCTCAGCCGCTTGGGCTGACACTGGAGCCTTTCCCACCTTCTGAGGCATCCTGGGAAGAAGCTCACTCCCACAGGGGCCTGTGCCCCATAGCCAGATGACTGAATCCTTCCCAGCTTCCTGCTTGCTGAGTGGGGGGGCAGCTGAGCCCTGGGAAAATGAGTCAGGGAGATGCTGGGGAAGCCCCCCCCCCCGCTGTGGTTCCAAGAGAACGCTTCGGCTGCCTCATTTGCCCTGCTCTTCTTTGGGCAAGAAGGGGGTGGCGGTGTCGGGGACCAGAAATCAGGAACCCAGAGGCAGGGCAGGCAGGGGGGGGGGAACCCCAAGGGGCCGGGGCCGAGCCCAGCTCGGGCTCTGCGTCGCTCAGGGACCTTAGGCCAGCGGCTTCATCACTCGGCCCTGTCCTCCATAAAATCCGGGAAACGGCGCCCAAAGTTACGTGAACTCCCTCTCGTTTTGTCTTTTTGTAACGGCCACAAGTCTGGGAAATGAGGCAGAGCTGAGGACCCTGAGGTCGCTGGGTGATAGAATGAGGGAGCGTAGAGGCCGGTGTCTGCCCCCAGCACACAGGACGAGCAGCAGCCCAGAGAGGGAAAGGTCTGCCCGGGAGCACAGAGCTGGTGAGGGCCTGATTCAGGGCTTGCACTAGATCTGCCCACTGCACTACCCTGTCTCCATCATTTACTGGCTCCATGCCCCTGGGCAAGTCTTTCCTGAGCCTCAGTTCCCCCACCTGTCAGACTGGGATCATAATGCATCACCTGCTTTACAAGGAGAAAAGCTCTCTGGAAAGAGTGACATGCAGTGGAGAGCTGAGGTGCCGAGCGTGGGAAGAAAAGGGAAATCAGAGCTTGGGTCAATGACAGCAGCCAGTACCTTCATACAGAACCGATAGTTAAACAAGGATTCCCATGGTCTGATATCTTAATACAGAGATGGTAGTTAAACAGGAATTCCTGTGGTCTGATACATTAATACATTAATACAGAGATGATAGTTTCACACAGGCTATAAGGAGATGAATCAGAATTCAAATCTGGGTCCTTTACTCAAAATTCTGCACACTTGCCTCAGTGACTTGTGTTAGAGGATTTTTTCTTACTTTCCTTGGGAAATAGCCCAGAGAAAGAAGCAGAAAGGGATTATGGGCACTTTGAGCTGGCTGGGCACGCCCCAAGTGTCTGAAAGTGTCCAAAGCGAGGGGACCCTCCTGACCTTTGTCTTGCTCTTCCGTGTCTAGAAGAGGGAGGGGTTCTGCCAGCTTCTCCAGCAGATGAAGAACAAGCATTCCGAGCAGCCCGAGCCCGACATGATCACCATCTTCATTGGGACCTGGAACATGGGTACGTCCCCACTCTCTCCTTTCTGACGCTTTCTTTTATGGCCCCTGTCACCTCCATCCCTTCTCCCTCCTCCTGAGGCCATTGTTGGGATCTCCTGCCAGGTCCAGGCCTTCTCTATCCTCCAAACAGTTGCCAAAGGGAACTTCTAAAAACATGGGCCAGGCCGGGCCATGCTCCTGCTCAGGGGGTTCCAGAAGGTCTGTGGGGCCTTTAGAGGGTCCGCTCTTCCCAACTTGGCCTTTAGAGTCCTCTGGAATCCGTCCTCAGCCTATCTTTCCAGTCTGAGACACTGACCTGGAAGTCAGGAAGCCCCGAATTCAAATCCAAGCTCACTTAATAGTTGTCTGCCTCATTTTCCTCCTCTGCATATTGGGGACAATAATAGTGTCTGTCTTTGAGAGCTATAAGACTCTAATGAGATAATATTAGTAAAGCAGTTTGCAAACCTTAGGTGCAATATAAATGTTTATTATTGTTATTATTATACTTCTCACCAAATTGTTACTTTCTGTTCCCGTACATGAAAGGCATTAATTAAGTGCCTGCTGTGCTACTAGGCCCTGCATTAACACCGAGAATAACAAAGTTAAGGGGAATCTGTGTTCCAATGGGGAGCATCAACAGGGAGAGAGAGCAAGGGGAGGGAGTTTTGCCAGGAGATCCCAAATCCCCTGGCTCCTTCAGGGTGGTGGGGTGGTGGGGTCTCTGGCCATGGCAGATTCGGGCAGAGCAGCTCCTGGTCCTCATAACACTCCCTGTCTGGTCCATAAGGCGCAGGAGATGGGGCAGAGGCTCTCGTGCCCCTCGAGCTCTCGCTCTCTGATCCCTCCCAGAATCCACCACTCAGAAGCTCAGCGCAGGGACAGCTCTGGCCCGCACCTTCTCTCCCGCTTTCCCACATTCGCTCGCACCCTTGCCGAGACGTGTCTGAAGACTCTGAGCACCAGCCTTCGGGGCCCAGATTTCCTGTCCCTTTTCTCTTTCATTTGTTTTTAAAGTTCGTTTTGTCTTAAAAATGTCCCAATTTCCTGAAGCCTCTTCTTACTTTCCGTGGAGTTCCTAGTGATGAGTAGCACAGTCATGGCTGGAGGCCATCCATCATGGAGGGCCATGGGCCTCCTCTTAAAACCAGGAAAACCCGGGCTGCAGTCCCACCTCTGACTGTGTGACCCTGGGCCTGTCCCTGAACACCTGGGGCCGGGCGGCTTTCTGAGTAAGTTACAGCGAGGAGACCGCCCTGCCCGGGCAGAGGGGCTCTCTCACCTGGGAATCCCTCCTCCCAGAGCAACCACCTCCTGATTCAGCCATCTTCCTGTTCCTGGGGGAGCAGAGGCAGCCTTTGCCTTAGTGTGTGGCAGGGCGGTGCAGTGGGGAGACCCCCTGGATCCAAAGGCACAGGATCTGGGTTCAAATGCTGACTGTACCACCCGCATCATGGCAGGCAGTTGGTCCCTCCTCCTGAGCTCCCTTTCAACCTTTTCCTGTCCTGGCTGCTTCCCTCCTGCCAACAGCTGCGCCACATCTCCCCGGGCCGAGAAGGCCTTTACTTCTCCATCTTTCCATCCCTTCTAACTAGCATCCAGTACGCCCTGGAAAAAGCTGCCCTCGGCAGGAGCCTTCCCCCCCATCCCACTCCCAGCCTCCCCCTTGCACGGAAGTGGCTCCCCCCAAATTCTCCATGCTCTCTTAGTTGCCAGACCCCCGGTCTTTTCTCAGTGCTCCCTCTCCTTGCCTTCTCTGCAGTATTCAGCGTCATTAACCCCTCTCTCCCCCTTTCCCTCTCTTCCCTCCACATTTCCAGGACACTCCCTCCCTTCCCCCCACCCGGCGCCCCCCTCACTTCTCTGACTGCTGCTTCTCTGCCTTTGCTGAGTCTTCCCTCTAATCATGACTGTCCCCTAGGATTCTGTTCTTCTTCTGCACTTGCTGATCTCATCCACTCCCGAGGATTTACTCCAATTAATTAATTAATTGCCATCTTTATGCTAATGATTCTCAGACCTCCTTCTCCTGCCTCAGTCTCCCTCCTGACCTCCCTTCAGGACCTCTCAGAGTAGCTATGCCCAGTACATCTAAAAATCAAAATGTCTAAAAACTCAGAATCATTTCCCAGGCCCAAACCCTCCATTCGAGGCCCAAAGTGATTTTCCCAAAACTCAGAGCTTATCATGTGACCGCCGCCCCAGCCCCTACTCAGTGATCTCCAGTGACCCCCCATCTCCTCCAGGATCAGGTGCAAAACTGCTCCCCGGCACCGACACCAGCCCCTTCCTGTCTCTCCAGTCTCCTCACACCTGATTCCCGCTCCATCCTCTCGGCCCCCTGGCTGTTCTCATGTCCAGGCCCTGGGCGGTTTCCCTGGCTGTCCCCGGGCCTGAAACCCTCCGCTTCTCCCTGCTGGCCCAGCGGCCTTCCTCTAAGTCTGTCCTTCTAAGGGAAGTGCTCCCCGGCTCTTCTCGGCGATAATTCCTCCCTCTCGTAACCATTCCTGCTTGTTTTGTTCCCAGCTTGTTTGTACACGTGTTTCCTCCCTGTTAGACTAGGAGGCCCTTAACAGCCCGCGGTGGCTTTCGCTTCCTTTGCTGTCCCCACGGCTCAGCGGCAGACGGGAGGCACTTCATGATCATGGTGGCCGTTCCAGCCCCCTCAGTCTTAGTCCGCTCCTCTCTGCCGAGGACCAGGGGCAGTGGCCTGGGCCTCTCTCAGGGGTGTAATTAAGCATCAAGTGAGCTCCTGGATGAAAAGCCCTACAGGAGCTTTGGTGTGTGTGTGTGTGTGTGTGTGTGTGCCGCACAAGGGTGGCAATTATGAGAGCGGCCACTCTGGGTGAGAGGGAGAACAAAGCAGGAGCCATTCCCGGCCATGGAACAGAGGCCGTTCCAGGCCATGGGGCAGAGGCTGTTCCAGGCCACAAAGCAGAAGCCATTCCTGGTCACGGAGCAGAGGCCGTTCCAGGACAAGGGGCAGAAGCTGTCCCTGGCCATGGGGCAGAGGCCGTTCCAGGCCAAGGGGCAGAAGCCATTCCTGGCCATGGGGCAGAAGCCATTCCTGGCAGGTGTTTGAATGGGGCCCATGGAAGAGACATCTTTGTTCTGCTTCGTTTAGACAAGGAGCGCTTCCTCCCTACTGGGGCTGTGCTAAGGTGGAGCTTCTCAGAGGGCAGTGAGACCCCGGGCCTGAGGTCCTCGGGCAGACACCAACAGCCACTTGCTGTGGAAGGGCCCGTCCACCAGCCGGAGATGGGGCAGAGGTTCCCTTCGGCTCTGAGATTTGGGGGGTTTTCCAGCCCGCTCATTTCTCCCTTCTTCCCAAGGGCCCAAGGGAAACGATTTGCTTTGGGTGAAAGAGAAGCCGACTCTCATTCTCTCCAGGGAAATTCAGGGCCTCGCAGGAGAAGCGGCTCCTCGTGCCCTTCTGCTCCCCTTGCCTTTTGCCCAGGAGCCCATCTCCGCAAGGACAGACCAGAGCGTGCCCCAGTGTTTCTCTGCTTTGACACTGTTAGATTCCCCCCCCCCCCCGGTCTTGGGTTTCCTGGGGCGTTGCCGCCCTGCTTCCCTCCCTTCTCGTGTTCCTTTCCCTCCAAGGCTGGCTCCGGGAGCCTCCCCCTCCCCCCGTTATGTGCCCCTCCCTCCGTCCCTTGCTGTGACCTGGGCCTGTCCTTTTGCAGGTGATGCTGCTCCTCCCAAGAAGATCACGTCCTGGTTCCTCTCCAAGGGGCAGGGGAAGACCCGCGATGACTCGGCGGATTACATTCCCCATGACATCTATGTGATCGGCACCCAGGAGGACCCCCTGGGCGATAAAGAGTGGCTGGAGATCCTGAAGCACTCCCTGCAGGAGATCACGGATATCAGCTTTAAGACAGTAAGGAGGCTCAGCAGCTGCCCCGGGGGGGTCCGCCACTAGGGAACTGGGGGGGTGTCTGGCCTTTTTTTTTTTCCTGAGGCAATTGGGGTTAAGTGACTTGCCCGGGGTCACAGAGCCAGGAAGTGCTAAGTGTCTGAGGGCAGATTTGAACTCAGGTCCTCCCGTCTCCTGGGCTGGGGCTCTCTCCACTGTGCCCTATGCCAATGTCTAAAACCAAAGAAATCGCTCCATTTCTCAGATCATAAAAACACAGCAAGTCTCCAAGCTCGGAGCCGGGCACAGGGGACATGGGCGGGGACAGGGCTGAAGTCCCAAAGCCCGGCTTCTGGAGGAGGGAGTGAGGGAGTCTTAACATTTTCCTAGTCATTCTGGGAAACCCTGGGCTGCCTTCTCAGAATCATGGTTTTGAATATGGACAACAAAGCCCATAGTAGGGATGAAAAAGAAGCCAAGCATCCTAAGGTGAAAAATCAAAAATTATTTTTTAATGACTCTGTGGAGCCAAAGGTAAGAGTGTCTGTGATGAGGAGATCGGGCGATTTTCTGGAGAGCCACGTGGATCTCCAAGCTTAGAGAGCAGCAGATCCTCGTTCCCAAGGGGTCTTTGGCTAATCCCTCCCGGTGAGATCAAGCAGGACTTTGGCAGTGCTCAGAATTTTCTGTGCAAGTCGCCTCCTCCGGCCCCGGTCAGGAGCTGTGTCCTGCTGCCCGCGGGTCAGAGCAAGGGAGGGACTGGTCACCCGCACCCGGAGGAGCGGCTGCCGTGCTTGCAGGGGGCCCTGGCTCAGAGGGCATCAGTCAGCCGGGAAGGACACTCCGGGCCACCAGGTCAGGGAAGGGAGGGGCAGCGGGCCCGGACCACATGAGAACACTAGACGTGTCTAGTTTGGAGAAGAAAAACCTTGGGGGGGATGAATGAATCCTGATTTTGTTACTGAGTGTCTCAGTCTGTCAGTCTCTGTGACCCCCACGGGGGTTTGTTGGCAAAAATGCCGGACTGGCTTGCCATTGGCTTCATGTTACAGATGAGGAAACTGAGGCAAAAAGGGTGACATGGCTTGCCCAGGACCGCCCGGCTAGAAAGTGTCCAAGGCAGATGTGAATCGGAGCCCCCTAACTTCGGACCTGGCTCTCTGTTCACCTAACTTTGGTGGGCCCGGCCCTGGCTGCACTGATAGAAGGAGTTTCCCCTCTGGGAGTTCCCCCCAGTGAGTCCCCGGGTCCAACAGCAGAGCAAACTTCTAGCAGGGCCTGACACAGGATCCACTCACACACTTAGAGCCATCGTGGAAACAAATTGCTTTTTCCTTTAGTGGGAGTTGGAGCTTTGGAGTGAACGAAGCATTTATTAAGCACTGTCTGTGTGCAGGGCACGGAGCTAAGCTGGGGGTACAGATAGAAATGGAAGCCGCTTTACATTATGCCCTGCGGGGCAGCCCATGGCCCTTGGGCAGCGCTCCTTGTGAGGAAGTGTCAGCTTCTAGTGCTCCTTTTCTGGGGCCCCGCGCCCCCCTGCTCCTGCTGGGTGATGACCCCTGTGTAACCCTCTGCTCTCCCCTCCGAACCGTTCTTCTCCAGACTAAACAGCCCATTCCCTTAAAGGGCCCCCATGGAGTACGTGGTGTGAGGGGCAATGTGGTGTGATGGGTAGGACCTGACTGCAGTTCAAGTCTATCTTCAGGTGTTTATCAGCTGTATGACCCCGGGCAAGGCACTTAGCGTCTCTGTGCCTCAGTTTCCTCACCTGTTAGACAAGGGAGCTAGCCACCAGGATCCCTTCCAGTCCCACGCCGTGGATCCCTTCCCCACCTTGTACTTATCTGTGCCCTTCTTGAGCCGCAGTGCCCAGAGCAGACCCCATGGCCCCCAATGGGCTCTGGCCAGGTGGGCGGCCTCTGGGCCGGCCTCCCGAGGTCCCCAATGCTGCCCGAGCTCCGCCTGCATTCTTGCTGCCCCCGGGCCACTTGCCCACCAGCACCCTGCCCTGATCCTTAGTCAGGTGCTGCCGCTGGGCCCGGGCAGTGACGGGGAACTGCCTCAGCTGCCCCTTGCAGGCGTCCTGGCCGTACAAAGCCCCGTCTGTCTTCCTGCCAGATAGCCATCCACACCCTGTGGAACATCCGCATCGTGGTGCTGGCCAAGTCGGAACACGAGAACAGGATCAGCCACATCTGCACCAACAACGTGAAGACCGGGATCGCCAATGCTCTCGGTAAGGACGGGCGGGAAACGAAGCCCTCTTTCGGCCCGTGGCCACCGTTCCCGTGGCCACTGTTCCCATGGCCGCCCTTACCGTGACTGCCCTTCCCGTGGCCCTGTTCCCATGGCCACCCTTCCCATGGCCGCCATTCCCCTGGCCCTCGGATGGGTGCTTCCCTCCTTGCTTGGGAATCCCCTCAGATTCCTGCGGGAATCGTCAGGGAGTGTGGAGAAAGAGAGCAAGGGCAAGGAGAGCCCTGGGGGCTTCTGGGAGAAGCCGGGGAGAAGGCGTTGAGACCCGGCCACAGGCAGGAACAAGGGAAGGTCAGCAGGGGGACAAGCTGAGAAAGTGGGATGCAGGGCTCCAGGCCCGGGGGAGCCATCAGTCCTGCTGCGCTCTACCCTGGTCGGGCCATCCCCTGCTCCTTTTCTGGGGCTCCACGTTCTAGAAGAGACCTTGCTGAGCTAGGGAATGGCCAAGGAAGGGCAGCCAGGAGGGCAAAGGGGCCCTTGGGTGCATAGACAAGGAGCTGAGCCTCTCCTGTGAGAGAAGACAGGTGACATGGTCAGTGTTGCTACATCTGAAGCACAGTCAGATAGAAGAGGGGGGGGTCCATTTGGGCCTAGAGAAAAGTGGCCAAGGGGCAGTGAGAGGCAGCCTCCAAAAAGGGAATTATGCCTTGGAATCAGGAGAGATTCCCCCCAAAGCAGAATGGCTGCCAAGGGAGATGGCGGCTCCCTGCGCTTGTGGTCACCGAGTTGTAGATTTAGAGGGACCTCAGTGAGAGCTGGTGCAGTAGAATCCAAATCCAGCCCCAGATACTTCCTAGCTGAATGATCCTGGGCAAGTCACTTCACCCTGTTTGCCTCAGTTTCCTCATCTCTAAAATGGGCTTGAAAAGAAAATGACAAATAATTCTAGTATCTCCACCAAGAAAATCCCAAACGGGAGCACAAAGAGTCAGACATGATCCAGCAACAGCATTCCCAACTGAAGAACAAGTACTGTCAACACTCTTTAAATTTCACTACCTTAGGTCAAAGCTCTGGTCACCCCACCTTACTTAGGGCTCTGGGAAGACAGTTACCCCCCAGTTTATTCTGTAGGTGAGAAGATTGAGGCTGTTTGATGGGAACTCCCTCGGATGTCCAGACGCTGCTCTCCCCCCTTCCCTTCCTCCTGTTCTCCAATGTGTGACTTAGAGCTCTGGGCCCTGACGATAAGTCCTGGCCCCCCAACCTGGACTCCCATCCTGCCTTATTCCACCCCCCCAAACCCACAGCTCTGGGCTTTTCCTGGGTTATCCTCTGGAGTCGGGATGCCCTGACCTCGCGGTGTCCTGCATGTCCCCCAGCGCTCCTGAGGGTCTTCACGCTGCCAGACTTGCCCTCTGTTCCCCTCCCCGGGCCACTAAGTGGGGACAGAAACCTGCTTCTGTCACTACCCTGGTGTCCGGGACCCCTTCTGGATCCTCTGGGCCACGGCCGCCCAATCTGAGGCCTTCATGACTCTTCCTGGGGAATCACAGCCATTGTCCCCCATCTTCTGCCACCCCCAGAAGAAAGTGGGCTTCCCTTCTTTGCCTCCCTTTACCCTTCCCCCTCCTTCCTCCTCCCCGGCTGTCCTGCCTGTGTGTGCAGACAGGTCTGCACCTCGCTAACATGTCCTGCTCCTTCTCCCTCCCCAGGTAATAAAGGAGCTGTGGGTGTGTCCTTCATGTTCAACGGAACCTCCTTGGGATTTGTCAACAGCCACTTAACTTCAGGAAGTGAAAAGAAACTTAGGTAAAACACGCCTCAGTTTCCTGTGTCCGCAGTTTCTGGTCAGCAGCTGCTGAGTCAGATGTCCCAAGGGTGTCATCATGGGGGGCTCGGGCTTGGGCCTCCAGTGGGACAGACAGATGGCCTTTACTTTTTTTTTTTTTTTTTTTTTTTTTTTGCTGAGGCAATTGGGGTTAAGTGACTTGCCCAGGGTCACCCAGCCAGGAAGTATCTGAGGTCAAATTTGAACTCAGGTCCTCCTGACTTCAGACTGGTGCTCTGTCCACTGCACCCCCAGCTGCTCCTAATGATGGTCTTTAAGAACAGATGTGGATGGCCCCGAGAATGGAAGGAATTGCTCTAGACGTTAGTGACCCAGTTAATGCCTAAAGGAGGTCTCCAAAGGTCTCACAGATAGCCTCTCATTTGAGATGCAGAGCAATCCTTTGGGAGGGGGGGGTTGCTGACTATACATTATCCCCATTTTACAGATAAGGAAATGGAGGCAGATAGGCTTAAATGGTCTGCCCAGGGTCACGCAGCTGTTAAGTGTCAGAAGCAGGACAGAACCCCTGAAGGAGGGTCCTCCCTCTGCCTGGGAGGGCCCGGGATGCTCAAGAGGCCGCCACCCAAACTGCTTTCTCCCCCTCAGGCGGAATCAGAACTACATGAGCATCCTGCGCTTCTTGGCCCTGGGGGATAAGAAGCTGAGCCCCTTCAACATCACTCACCGCTTCACTCACCTCTTCTGGCTGGGAGACCTGAACTACAGACTGGAGCTGCCACCCTCGGTGAGGAAGCCGCCCTCCCTACCGGAAGCCATTCCCTTCCCAGTTAGCCAGCACCCTCTCAGAGCTCAGCATCCACTTAGCACTTCCTCAGAGCCCCCAGTAGGGCAGGGGCAGCCAGTCTTAGTGCTCACGTGCACCCCCAGAACCCCAAGAGGAGGCACAAACAAGAAAGCTGCCTGCTGGATTGTTCCGACCAGGGTTCCCACCGTGCCTGGGTTCCCGTCCGGGAGCCATTGGGACGCTGCCATTTCTGTGGCCCTTTGAGGTGGACAAAGCTCTCCTCCCATTTGTCCTCCCAAAAGCCCTGGGAGGCAGATGCTAGCACGGCTCCATTTAAAAGATGAAGCAAATAAAGACTTTGCCAGGCTCCTACTCCAGTGAGGGTCTGAGGCAAGTCTCAAAAGTCTGGGCTTCTCTTTCCATTGCTTCCACCTTGTTCCCTTAATGCCTCGAGGTCTTCCAAGAACCACAGCCGTGGAGGGGGGAGAGCCGGACCGACCCTCCAACTTCCTGGTTTGGGGAAGACCATGGGCATGGGGCTCTCCAAATGCTCTCATTCTACCCCCTGCCTGGGTGACCTTAGAGAGGTCACTTCTCTCTACTACTCAGCTTGGGGGCACCTGGTGCACAGACCACCAGGCCCACCAGGCTCAGGAAAACTCATCTTCCTGAACTCAAACCCAGCCTCAGACACACTGGCCAAGTCCCTGTCTGCCTCAGTTTCTGTCGAATGGGCAACCACTCCAGCATCCTTGCCAAGAAAGACCCAAATGGGATCAGAAAGAGGCAGAGAGACTGAAATGACTGAAAAACAAAAACGAGAATGGCCTCAATGGTCTAGGAGGCAACCTCCAAACCTAAGGGCCTGAGACTTGCCAGTTCTAGCTAATAGTGTCTGAGGCAGGACTTTGAAGGCAGGTCAATCGGTCAGTCAACAAACATCTGTTAAGTTGCTAGGTGCTAGGTACTAAACTCTGGGAATACAGGGAAAGGAAGGGGAGTCTTTGGGGCCTTTCAGATTTTGGAGCATGCTTCTAGGCTCTTCTCCAGGCTGCCTCCAGGAGAAGACCCACAAGATTTGGGAGACCGGCAGTATTTGCCTAGTATATATAACAACCAGATCTACAGGATGAATAAGAATGAGAACCCAGTCCCTTCCCCCAATATTGAACCCTAGCTACAGGTCTCAGTTTGCCCCCCAGGGCTGTAGACTCAGGGGTGCCCACATGGGGATGCCCCAGCCAAGGATGCGCCAGCTAAGGATGCCCTTAGGGATGGCCACACAAGACTTCCCTAGACAAGGATGCCCCACTCAGGGAAGCTCCACTCAAGGCAGCCCCACTAGGGATGGCCTGGCCAGGCCGCCAGCCCCCCATGATGCAGTATCCTCGTCCCCCCAGGAAGCAGAGAACATCATTCAGAAGATCAAGCAGCAGCAGTTCCCAGAGCTGCTGCTTCACGACCAGCTCCTCATGGAGCGCAAAGAACAGAAGGTCTTCCTGCACTTTGGTAAGAGGTGACATTTCACGGCCGGGGGGAGGCGTGGGAACGGGAGACCGGCCACGGAGAGGACCGGGGGGCCCCGACTCTAACCAGGTCTCCTCCCTTTCAGAGGAGGAAGAGATCACCTTCGCTCCCACCTACCGCTTTGAAAGGAACAACCGAGAAAAGTACGCCTACACTAAGCAGAAAGCCACTGGGGTAGGTCCCCTTTCGTCACCATTCTCCAGGAGCAGCCAAAACATTTGGGTTCAAAGGGTGCACTTTGCCTTCCAGGCCTTTGCTTCCCCATTGATTGAAGGCTGGGAAGGGGCTGGTCTCTGGGGTCTTTTCCAGCTCATTCCCGAAGTGCATTACCCTGGAGAAGTCACTTAGTCTGAGCCCCAGTAAAAGGGTCCCCCTGCCTTAGATCCACACCCTCTGGCCCAGTGTCCCCTAAGGAAGGGAAGAGTTCAGCCTTTTCCCAGTCACAGACCCAGGGCCGGGAGGGACCTTCTGAGGCCATTGAACCAAACCCTTAAGGAAGTTCTTTGATGACAAAGGTCAAATGACAATGATTTAGAAGTGTAGACGATGAGCCGGAAGAGTCCTCGTTTTACAGATAGGGAAACTGAGGCCCAGGATAGTGAAGGGATTAAAAGGTCATATAGTGGGATTTGAACTCGGGTCTTATGCCTCCAAGAGCCAGTGCTCTGGACTGGAGAGATAAAAAAAACTCTAGAGAAAAGAGTTTCTAGAGAAACTCGTGATGATAAGGGCAGTGGATGTCATGGGGCGATGGGAGGGGGTTCACTTGCAGTCCGTGGTGCACACGTTCTTCCTCTTCAAAATGAGGCAAGGGGAGGGGCACTGGATGCTCCCTGAGGTCATCGGCCCGACTTCCACGTCCTGTGGCTCCATGAGAAACCAGATGCTCGTGAATCGTCCCCACACTGGGGTCCCCTTGGATGAGAAGCCTGGATGTCATTCGGTCATGTCCGATTCTTCATTGACACCTTTTTGGGGCTTTCTTGGCAGAGACTGGGTGGCTCGCCCCTTCCTTCTCCCACTTATTTTACAGATGAGAAAACTGAGACAAGCAGACTTAATTGACTTGTCCAGGGTCATGCAGCTAGTAAGTGTCTGAGGCCATATTTAACCCATGAATATGTCTTCTTGACGCCAGGCCCAGAGCTCCAAGCACTGTGTCACCAATAGCAATGGTTCATACCACATTAATGTTCTCTCTTTCTAATGAAAAATGAAGAAAGGATTCTTTTTTCCTTTTCTTTTCTTCTCTTCCTTCCTTCTCTCCTTTCTTCCTCCCCTCCTCCCTCCCTCCCTCCCTTCCTTCCTTCCTTCCTTCCTTCCTTTCTTTTTTTTCTTGGCAATTGAGTTTGTGGCTTGTCCCAGATCCGAGAAGGTGTTGTGTCTGAAGCTGGATTAGAACTCAGATTCTCCTGACTCCATGTTCAGCCACGGAGCCACTTGGCCACCCCAGGAAAGGATTCTTTAAAGAATGTCTCTTTTCTACCTTCTTGACAGATGAAATACAATTTACCATCTTGGTGTGATCGTGTGCTCTGGAAATCCTACCCCCTTGTGCACGTAGTATGTCAGTCCTATGGTGAGTAGACCCAGGGTGGAGCCAACATCCGTGAGCTCTAAGATCGGTCCATTGCCAAAAATCATTAATAATATCCCTCAGGGCCTCAGGCTACCCATGTCAAATCAGGCAACAGAGTAACATGATAGTAGCTACGATTGCCTCATTTGATGCTCACATCAGTTCTGGTAGGTAACTTATTGTTATCACAATTTTACAGATGAGGAAACTGAGGCAGGCAAGCTAAATGACTTGCCTAAGGGTGTACACTAGTAAATCTCTGAAACTGGATTTGAAGTCATCTTCCTGGATCTAGGCTCAACACTATCCGCTATGTCATCTTTCATCTTCCTTTGAGAAAGTTAACGAGCTAAAAAGTCATTAGTTTGGGATAAATAAAGGCAGTAGCTTGCTGAGACTATTACGTTTTAGAGTAGGTGCTGAGCTGAGATCATTGAGGGAGTTCTTCCATGGGACTTTCCTATGATAAAGAGTCATGAGTTCCAATCTAAAGCAGCTAGAGAAAGAAGGGGAAGAAGCTCTTTCTGGTCCAGTGTCTCCATGAAAAGACTATAAAAATTGAGTTGGTTTTTTTTTTTAAAGAAAAGCCAATTTATCATCATAAAGCATATCATAGTGACTCCTAGATCAATCAATTTGCATCTCTCTCTGACCCATCCTGGCGGCTACCCAATCTCTCAGCCCTGAACGGCTCTCCGAGAGAAGTGTCGGATGAATCACCATTCTGCAGTGCTTGAGGGAGTTTCCACATTGGAAGTTCTCCACATCAATGAAATTCTAATGTGAATTAAGATGCAAATTGATTCCCATCAGGGGAATGAGGAAATAGACATCTTATCATAAGAGCTACGGATGCATAAAATAATATATATGAAGTGTCTAAAAGCATTTAAAATATATATTGGCCCTAAGTTTAAAAATAGTAATGGAAGACATATTTATCTTTCTGAATCTTTGTTTTGAGAAAAACAAAACTATTTTAGATAGAAATCCAATACCTGGCAAGCAAGAACCTTAAGATTTAGAATTTCTCCCCACATTTTTAATATTAAGCTCATTGAGAATCACTTCTACCATATCTGAGGATCATACCAGAGCTGAGTGACTTGGGAAGCATGTCCGCGTGCATACGTAAGGCAGTCATGGGCCACGAGTTTCCTGATTAGATAAACATATTGCTTTGCAATTAATCTTTAATAATTTCATTTTTGGTTCAGCTCGTTATTTTAGCCTATTGGGATCTTGTAAAAATCAGTTGTCATCTATGTTAGTTATTCCTGGAACCTTTGGGTCATCTGCTTTTGATAAACACAAGACACACCTTTTCTCTCCAGTCAACAATCATTCATTAATTATAGCTAGGTCCCTACTGTACAAATAATGAATTCCATGAAGTGGTCACATTATTCAGATTTTTACTACCTGGCCCCAAATGATATATTCTATATAAGTAGAACTTCAAATAGTGGGTTTGAATATACACAATCGTCTTCTGGGGAGACTCATATTCTGTCTCATACAAAGAAAATATCTATCAGAACCTAGCCAAGGACAGATCCCTAATTACTCCTTAATAGACCATCCTCCAGATTTTTATCAATCCATTCATCGCTATTCTTTGGGTGTGTTCCCGTAACCGGTTTTGAACCCACTTAACTACATTATTGCTAGCCTACATTTTTCCATCTTGTGTGTAAGAATATCCGGAGAGATCTTGTCTCTACTGAAATTCCAGTATCACTGTAGTTTTCCCAAATGGATCCATGCCAGAACATCCAGGCTGATACCCCCTTGATCCATTTGAACCCTGGAAGAGTCCAGCATTACCCCCAGGCTAATTTCAGACCCAGGGGGCTTGATCCTCTCTGTGATTTCCATGGAGCATCTATTTCATGTCTGGACTGGTCCTTGGGGAACCAGAAGAAAGATTGGTGGATTGGTGGGGGACAGAAGTGTCCAGAGAGACTTCAGATTCCCCTAGGATAGACCTCTAGCTTTCCCCTGAGAGCCACACCCATGGTTCTGGGCAATGATGATAAGCCTCTCAGGCTCCCATTTCTTCTATTTATTAAATGGTAAGAATCACCTTCAACCTTCCATGTTGGAAGACCAAGGAGCAAGGCTAGAGCGTGTAGTCAACGTGGGCTTTTTGTTTAAGATCCTGTGAGCTTCAAGGAAGATCCTGGGATGCCGGCTCTTGCTGAGAAGGCTGCCATTTGGGTGGTTTCATTCTGCCCCAAAGATTAGGTACCCTGGGAATAGTACGAAAAGTCCATTAACAAGAGACTTGGACCACTAATGTGCTGTCCCTGGTCCTGAACACGACACACCTCTGCCACATTCACACGTCATTTTTTCTCTTTTCCCCTTTTCAGGTACCACCAGTGACATCATGACAAGTGATCACAGTCCCGTCTTCGCCACATTTGAAGTAGGGGTCACCTCACAGTTTGTCTCCAAGAACGGTCAGTGACTGGATACGTTTTTTTCTTTAGCACAATATCAAATGAATTTGAGGGGAATAATGATAAATTCTGTTTCTCTAGGACTTTAAGATTAGTAAAAATGAAAAACAAACAAAAAAAGAATTGGTAAAAATGCTTTCCTTCCTAGGAAAGGAGTATTTGAATCTCTCTCTTCATTTAACAAATAAGGAAACTAAAACACGCAGAGGGGCAGAATCAGTGTGCCATTAGCCTGAGTAGAACTGGGCTCAGTCCAAAGTCTCTTGTGCTTCCAGGTCTCCTCCCACACAAATCAATTACTTTTAATGAAGCCCTAGCCCTTCCGAGCTGGCCATTCCACAGAGGGCAGTGTTTGGGCTGGACACGGGAACTCCTGGGTTCCACCTGGATAAGCTGACTCCCATGTTCTTCCCTGTACCTGTTTGCTCACTAATAACTAATATTGCAGGGGCTCTGTGAGTTACAAGCCCTTGAGTCATATAATCATAGATGTAGAACCAGATAGGATGCTAGAGCTCGTTCATTCTGACTTCCTCATAAAGAACAGGAAACAGGCTTAGAGAGAGGAAGTAATCAGATGGCGCAGGTTCGAAGTGTCAGAATTTGGAATTTGAACCCAGAGCATCGGACCACAGACTTAAATGGAATGGACCATAGAGGTCCATTAAACCTCTAGAGGCCAACTGAATTCAGCCCCTGATTTTGCAGGTGAGGAAACGGAAACATACAGAAAGGGGGACTTGTCCAGGGTCACACAGCTAGTAGGTGCCTGAGGCCATATTTGAACTGCTTTATCCATTGTTCCAGCCAGTTCCTAATATGACATTTTGTCAGATTCTCCTGGGTCAGGGGGAACTTCCTCCTTTCTCAGTCTTTCTTGACTTGAAATGGGCAACATCCCAGGACCAGAGGAGCATCCCAGCCCAACAAGAAGCCTCTCGGGCTACCGTGATCTGGTCCCACTTTAAGCCATAACCCCTGTCCGACTCCTGCCATGCTGCCCCCGTGCCTCGGCTCCCTCAGTGCCTCTCCACACAATCTCCCCCAGAAACAGAACCAGCCAGAGCCGGTCGCTGCAGCTCAGATGCCTCGTAGGAGATGGGATCTGATTGTATGAAAATCCACCTTTTAAAAAATGTCTCATTACCTTTTATCTCTATGTCTGAGTCACTTCTGAAAACAGTGTGCCTCCCTCTGAACTGAACCTTCCTTTGAAACAGAGAGAGACAGTCCAGCAAATAAAACCCAGTGAAGTGATGATGGCTGAGAAGCCATCCTTGGTTCTCCCCGAATGGAGCCCTTCCTCTCTGGCACAAGGGAGAGCCGACTAGGGCAGAGACTGCTGTCCTTTGGTCTTAGCTTCCCAAGCACAGTGGCTGGCACACAGTAAGCACTTAATAAGTGCTTATGGATAGACTGAGTGCTGATTTTTCCTTTACTCACAGTTAAGGCACCTTTAAGTGACTTTCATTTATGATTATCGCTATTAATAATAATTATTATTATGTCCTACAAATGAGGTGCAGAGGAAGAATAGACACAGAAACATTCGAGGTTAAGAGGGCTCATAGTTCTGAAAATATACTCACATTGGGAATGGGTTAAATGGGTGACACTACATATATACCATGAAAGGTCCTCCAAAGTCTATAAATAAATAAGGGGGGAGGGATGGGCAGACAGGGATGCAAAGGGTGAGGGAAGAGAATAAGGGAGGGATCCACAGGTCAGGGAGAGGTTAAGTAATAGCAAGGCAAGTTAGGAGCAGAATTAAAGCAAAGAGTCAGCAGGGATAAGAAAGATGTGGGGGGATGTATGTGAGTGTGTATAAACACACACACACACACACACACACACACACACACACACACACATATACACTCATTGACTCTTTGTGACTCCGACTGTAATTTGTTTGGCAAAATATACTAGAGTGTTTTGCCATTTTTTTTCTCCAGCTTATTTTACAGATGAGGAAACTGAGGCAAACAGAATTAAGTGACTTACCCAGGGTCACAGCTAGGAAGTGTCTGAAGCCAGGTTTAAATTCAAAAAAAGGAATCTTTGGGACTCCAGGCTCTATATTCTATCCATTGCATGCCATTTCTTACTGAATAATATATTTCATAATATTCACACAAGGACAGGGAATGGACAGGTCTTTTCATCTGTCTTTTGTTTCCCCATAGAATAAAGGGATGAGACTTTTTGATTTCTAGGTCCTTTCCAGTCCTAAATTCTATGAAATGGACCATGGCGTAGGGATTAGACTGACTTCTTCGTGAGCCTGTGATGGCCTTCCCAAGGAGAACAAGAGTTCCTCGAGGGCAAATGTTACTTTGGTTTTGTCTTTGCAGTCTAGCTCCCAGCACAGGACCTGGTACATTAAAGGCACCTGGCAAAAGCTTCTTTGGTTGAATTGAATTCTCCCCGATTCTAGGTCCTGGGAACGTGGACTCCCAAGGGCAGATTGAGTTCCTGAAGTGCTACGCCACCTTGAAGACAAAGTCACAGACAAAATTCTACCTGGAGTTTCATTCCAGCTGCCTGGAAAGTAAGGACACAGCAACTTCCTGCAGACTTGGGCACAGGAATAGCACTCTCTCTCTTATGGCAACCAGAGAAGTAGGGTCGTGGGAGCAGTTGCCGCAGAGATAGAGGCTAACAGCTACCTTCTTCTGCTGAGCTTGGGGCTGCTTTTATCCAATTTTAAATCCCTGTGGTCACTAGGATCAGGGCTTAGGGTGAGAAGTTGTCCTTCAGTGCCTTCCTGCTGAAGGGACTGTTCTTTGAGGAGGAGGAGGAGCCAGCTATTCACAACATAGTCTTTTCAGGGCCCCTCATCCCAAGAGTGAATTAATTTGATTATTTCTCAAGGCAGGGTCTATATCTCCTTAAGGTAGAGATTCTTTTTTTCTGAGGCAATTGGGGTTAAGTGACTTGCCCAGGATCACACAGCCGGGAGATTTGAACTCAGGTCCCCCTGACTCGGAGCTGATACTCTATCCACTGCACCATCTAGCTGCCCCTAAAGTAGGGGTTCTTAACCTTCATGGGGAGTATCTGTGGATCTGAAGATATCTAATAACCATATGACTGGTTTCTTTCATAACCTGATATATTTTATTTTATGCATTTAAAAATTACTCTGAGGAGGCAGCAGCGTTCTGCTGAAAACAGCCCCAAAGACTTCGAACCCCTACCTTAAAGTACTGGAGGAGAGGCCGGCACCCAGTTCTAGGTGGATTATGGGGGCCAGAGTAGAGAGATCCCCAACAGTATTGGGGGAGGGGGACCTGATCAACCTCTTTTCCTGGACAAATGAAGAAAACTTCCTTTTTCTCTCCCTTTTCCAGGGGTGTGAGAATATGTTTCGAGTAGGAATTAATCTTAAGTTGCAGACGTACCTCAGAGTATCCCCATCTCCTTTTAGGTTTTAATGTTCGAAAGAAAAATCCGTGTTGGGGAAACACCTTTAGTTAGGGCATCTCTAGCTCTCTCCATCTGAAGCTGTTTCACAGGGAGAACAGGGTTGGGTGGCTTCCAGTTCTCTTAGTTGCTGGGGGAGGAATAGAGACAAAAGCCTCCCCCAGGAGAGAGAGAGTGTTTGGAGGTGCTAAGCTAAAACTCTTCCCAAAGGGGATGTGAGTGCATGGCGGGGGGGAGGGAAGGGGTCTGCACATCTGTGCCAGCTGGAGGGAGAATGTCCCAGAATCTCCCCACTCGGGATCCCTCCTTGCTCCCCTTGGGCTTCAGCTAAAGGACCATCCCCTCCGGGGTCACCTCCCTGCTCCCAAACCGTGGCCCCAAGCCCATGTCCCCTGAGCTCCCGAGCCCACGGCCCCCAAGCCCACAGCCCCCAAGCCCACGGCCGTGTCAGAGAGAATTCTAAAAACAACGTGGCTGCGCGTCCATGTGCGGGCGCGGGCACACTTTAATAAAGTATATAGACATTTGCATAGATTACTATGGAAACGGCATATTAGGAGGCTTAAATTAGAATTTCCAAAGGGTGCTATATTGAGTGGCTGTGGGAAGCGCTGGCTGTCATGTTCCTCAGATCTTGTCCGTGGATGTGCTGATTCCCCTCACTGCCAGTTTTGGTGAGAGATGGGGGGCGGGGAGGAGAAAGGCTCAGTTTCCTAAAAATAATCAGATGGTTGTTGAAGAGCTCCAAGCTCGATCTGCATCTGCTCAGGGCCGGGAAGGTGGCGCTTGAGCGGCCTGAGTCCGTGGGCTTCAGGTGTGCAGTCGTCGCCCTCCTCCAGGGAAAATGTACCTCGGTATGACCAGACACAGTGCCAGGTTCTGGCCCGGCCTGCAGAAGGAACCCACTCTCCTCTTCTCTCCCAGGTTTTGTGAAGAGCCAGGAAGGAGAGAATGAAGAAGGAGCGGAAGGGGAGCTGGTGGTGAAGTTTCTCGACGACCTCCCCAAGGTGATGGAGAAAGACAGTCAGGGAGGAGGGAAGTCTCGTTATTAAATGGGATGGGATGGGCGATGGACGATGAGGTCCCCAAGTTCTAGGAACTCTGTGAGGCCGTGCCCTTATTTATTCCTTTAGCTCATGAGCTCCCTGCAGGGATAGTGTCCTGATACATTAAAACATATGTATGTAGATCCCTGATCTTATTGCTAAGGGCATTCCCTCTGATGATGCAGATCGCAGCCCATCTGCCCCTGGTTATCCCAGTTCATTTCCCATGAGCTCACTCAGCGGGCTAGGGCCCTTCTTTGCTTTGTTCGGACACAGAGAGGAAGCAAACTTCCCCAAAGTTCTGCTCCGGTGCCTCACTGCAGCCTAGGGCACTCCTGGGTGCTCCCAGGCTGTGTCAATGGAGCACAAACTCTGGAAAGTGCTGCTATGATAAAAATGTTTTGAGTTCTCAGCCACACATGGTTTCTACTTCACAAGAACGGCTTGGCAAAGTATAGAGTCTCAGCACCACCTGTGATGAGACCTTGGCCACCTGTACGTAAATTGTCCATGACAATAATAATAATAATAATAATGATCTGGCTCCCATATGCCACCTTATAAGCGCTTTACAAATATCTCATGTGATACTCACAACCCTGGATTTTTTTTATTATCCCAATTTTATAGCTGAGACAAACTGAGGCAAGGAGAGACTAAGTGACTTGTCCAGTAACTAGTAAATGTCTGAAGCTGAATTTGAACTCAGTTCTTGACTCCAAGTCCAGTGCTTTAGCTATGGTGCTCTTGCACCTACCTGCCTCTAGCCAGGAAACAAAATATCCTAACAGATCAAAGAAATTGTAGAATCTTCAAGTTAAAAGGGCCCACAAGGGTCTTCTAGTCTGACCCACACCACCTAGTAATCCCTTTTCCAGCGGGTGCAAATAGTTGTCCATCATCTGCTTGGGTACCTCCAAGGGACAAGGAATTCATTCCCTACCTAACAAGACAGCCGTCTACCATGGACAGCTCTAATTGTTATTAGCAAGTTGTTCACTTTGACCAACAGTTACTAAGAGTCTGCTACTTGTAGTTCATTGCATTAAGTCCTTGGATTTTGTCTTTAACATCTAGCACAGTACCTGGTACATAAAAGGCACTTGAGAAAAGTTTCTCTGGTTGGATTGAATTCTCCCCGATTGTAGGTCCTGGGAACGTGGACTCTCAAGGACACTCAGGGATAAGGAGGACATTATCCTGTCCTCAAGGGCCTCTGATTCTGGCAGGAGGGATGAGTAATTAGGATACAAATTAAATTGTGATGCATGTACAATAGGTACTGTTGTGCATCTGTTACTTGTGCAAGGTGTTAAGAAAGCAGATGAGGGAGAGGTTACCTCCATCTTGGAAAATGAGGAAAAGTCGGAAAGGGGAGGTTTCATTTGAGATGGGCTTTGAAGAAATGTCCTTATTTTGTATGTCTGCTTTCCCTCTGCTCTAAACTCTGGGAGGGAAGGGACTGCAGTATCCTACTCATCTCTAAATCTATCCACCTACACACCCACCCTCAGAGACAAAGGGAAGGACAAAGAGAGAGGGGAGGAGATGGGGGAATGAGAGAGAGGGAAAGAGAGACAAAGAGTCAGAGAAGGGAAGGGGATGGGAGGGAGAGAGGGAGAAAAAGAAGGAGGAAGGGAGAGAGAAGGTTGTACAGAGCAGGCACTTAGGGAAATGTTTGCTGAATTTCTGTACTCTGGCCCCAGACCCTGGAAGCACTGTGCAACTCACAAACCAAGTGAATTCTGGGAATTGTCTCTGCTTTCTAACAAGAACACTCTTTACACTTTCATGCCTTTTTAAAATGCCCCCCAAATGCCAAACCTGGCATCCTGTGCTGTCCACTCGGCCACCATCGTCACAACCTTGGGCAGTTGAAAGTCACGGACCACCTAAGTACAGGTGATTAGACAGCACCACAGGGAGTAGAGCCCTGGGCTTGAAATCAGTAAGATTCCTCTCCCTGAGCTCAAATCTGGCCTCAAATACTTAGTAGCTCATCTGTAAAATGGGCTGGGGAAGGAAATGGCAAACTCCACCACTTCATTATCTTTGCCAAGAAAATTCCAAATGGAATCACAGAGTTGGATATGACTGAAAGAACTGAACTGCAACAAAAAGCCCTGGGGAGACCTTGAATTCTTCCTCTTCCACTTAAGACATCACCTCGATCAAGTCACCCCTCTCCTCTCAGCCTCTGTTTCCTCCTTTGTAAAATGTGGAGGTGTTGGACTGGATGGTCCTTTTGATCTCAAAATCCATGAACTGGAAGGGGATTTCAATCACATGTTATGCAATGACTCATTTTATAGATGAAAATACTGAGACCCAGTGAGAGAAGGGGATGTGTCAGCCACAAAACTAGCTCACAAAAGAGGGGACCCTTGAACCAAGCACTAGACCTTGCTGATTCATAAAGGAATGAGGGAGACAGAGAAGTCAGCTTGAGTCATGTTTGTGAGTTGCAAGGAAGAGGAAAATTTGATGTTTTTAAGAATAAAATGAAGGAGTTTAGGGGTGGGCAGTAAATGGAAAATATTTAGACTTAACCATTACAGAACAAAATCAGTCCTCATTTCAAAGCAATTGCTAATGTCTTGAGGCCCCCCAGTCCCGGCCTGGAAGGATACTAGCAGACTTTGAATATCGGTCGGCTTTAGACTATTTTATCGGGAGAGAGATGGAGCTGCTTTAGGCATCTTGTTCCAATGTTGAGAGGTGGGCAAGTTTAAGAGGAGATACTCAGCCTCTCCTGAGCCTGAGAACTCAGCAGACAGGACTTCAAAGAGAGTCTTTGGGCCATCACTCCCAGCCCTGGCAGAGGACAATGACAAGTCCTTTTAGCTATGGTCATCTTCCTTCCAAAAGAAAAGAGGCTCACCCAATTTGACCCATGTGTAAATGAATTTAAAACAGATGTGAGGAAAAGGCAAGGAAATCTGAATTTCAAGCCTCAGCCCACGTTCCAGATGAGATGGACTGACTTAGAAGCTTGTTTCTTGATTGGGTCAGTTCCTGGAAAATCTAATACAAACTTAAACCCAGCCAATGAGTCTCAATCCCAGAATCTCTGAGTTGGAAGGGCCCTCAGAGGGATTCCAGTGGAACCTTCACCTGACCAAGAATCCCTTCCACAGCTTACCCGACCATCAGTGAATCAGCAAGGACTTATTAAACGCCGTTCTGTGCCGGGCACAGTGCTAGATGCAGAAGATATAAGATAATCGGTGGAACAGCCCCTTTTCTCAAGGAGACTCTCCTCTAAAGGAGTTGCAGGGGAACGATAACATCAGTTGGAAAATCTTCACTGCTTTACCGGCTTAGCCAGCCCGTATGGCACCTGGAAACACAGATAACTTATGGACAAAATAATGTGTCTTTCGGCAAAAGCGGAACTTCTTGTTGTTCAGTTGTTTCCAGTTCTTGGGGATCCCACTTGGAGTTTTCTGGGCAGTGATAAGGAGGCGGTTCGCCATCTCCTTCTCCAGCTCATTTTACAGATGAGAAAGGCCCAAGCAAACAGGCTTAAGTGACTGGCCCAGAATCACCGCTGAGGCGCCATTTGAACTCAGGAAGTATTTGATCCCTTAGGGCTCCACCTAGCTGCCCTTCTAGCTCATGACACTGGCCATGGTGCTGTTTTGAGGGTCTTTCTCTTCTAGGAAACCACCGGCCCCTACAGTCCCAGAGTCTCATACCATGAAACCCTTCTTCCAGGCCCTCTTCCTTTCCCTCCCCAACCATTTTTAGAGCGGGTTTGTCCCCAGTTAGGGAATATTTCATCTGCCCCCAGTTTATCCCTAATTTGGGGATATTTCATCTGCCCCCTCTCCCCCTCAGGTCTATCTCAGTCTCCACCTTTCCCTATACACACATAACTGGTTTTCCCAAGGTAAAAAAGCTTTTAGTTCAGCTCTTGAGAGACAATAAGCAACTGGAGGGCTTCCAATCTTTGGATCCTTGGATATTTAATAAAAAATAATTGATGACTGCTTCCAGGCAAACTTTTAGAAACCCCAGATTTTTCCCTATGTACACATGAAAACCCCTCAGCCTTAGCTGCTTGTCAGCCTCTCAGTGACAGAGGAGGAACCCCCCCCAGACCCTCCCCCCCCCCTATCGAGGTACCTCCTGCACACTCAGGCCAGTGACGGACCGGGGAGCTGGCTTTTGGATGTGCTTACTGAACAATCCCGCTGTACCTTCTTCTGGTTACCAGGGTACCCATCGTTAGAAATGACTACAAAAAAGCCAGTGCTGTTCCTCCAACAGAGCACCAGACTCCTGAGCAGAGCTTTGTATGGGAAAGATGGGGCTCAGCCCCAGATATATTCATAGTAAACGCATCAGAGGCTGTCACCTTGGTGATGTGGTCACTTCTCAGCCCACACTGATCACAAACTCGGCTACCTCGCCTGGGTAAATGACCTTTACAAGTTGTATTGGAAAAATACAATTCTTGGTGGTCAGCTCTGCGGCAAACACACATTAACCAAGAGCCCCACACCAGAAACCTTTTCCCAAATGGCAGGGCTGGCCAGAGGTAGTGGTCTACAGAGTTACCCTGGAGAACCTAAGATCTCCCCAACTCTGCCATGAGGCATCGAGGGGACCATTATGGGGGAGATAGTGAAGATGTAGGAGATTTTCTAAAGTGGAAAATCTGTGGGGAGCTTCCAGATACCCCAGAACTAGACTTATTAGTCACAGTCTTAAGAATTACTAAAACAGTAATTCTGACCCCAGAGTCCTATACAGCCAGCTGTGGGGGAGAATGGAGAATAAGGGAATCCCTATCACTCATAAGAAAACACCTTCCAGCTCTGAGTTTCAGTTTTCTATTTAATTTGACTCATCAGCCATTTTTTCAATTATTTATTTTGAATCTTTATTTTTAGATTTTTAGATTTTTTTTTGAGACAATGGGGTTGTGACTTGCCCAGGGTCACATAGCTAGTAAGTATGTGAGACTGGATTTGAACTTGGGACCAGTGCTCTACCACTGTGCCATCTAGCCACCTCAGAATCTTTATTTTTTTTAATTTTCCAAATTCTCTCCTTCCTTCCACCCCACTCTTCTGTCACTCACTCTTTGAGAAGGCAAACAATATGCCAACAATGATACATGTGAAGACATACTCACAAAAGTTTTTTTTTTTAATTTTATTAAGTGCCTACCGTGGGCCAGGTGCTGTGCTAATAACCCCCAGGTACAAAGGTAAATAGAAATAGTCCCTCCTGTCAGGGAGCATCCATTCTTTTGGGGAAAACAACATTTAATGTGTAAGTAAATGCCAAACAAGTACCAGGTAGCATCTGAGAGGAAAGCCACGGACCTGATGTGGAGAATGGCTTGTTAACAATAGAATTGGCAATCCAGAGGGCACAATGGGGAGGAGAGAAACTACAGGGCCAACACTTGGACCCAATAGCCTAGAGGTCCCCTCCACGTGTAAAGTTATTACTCTATTATAATGATAAATTCCCACACAAATTCAATTCAACCCATTCCGACAGTTATTGAATATAGGTTTAAGGTGAATGATTCTGCTAAGATTCTTACCCTAAGAAATCTCTCAAATATCTACAATTTTGGCCTGAGGGATACCGATAATCATTGATAATGAAGTGTTCGTACACCTGGGGTTGTTGGAACCAACTCAAAACTGCTGAAAAGCCAGTTGTTAAATTTTCCGTTGGGCATTTATGCTTTAGAAATCAACAAACACTGCAAAACTGGTCTTGGTTTACTGTTTTATTGATTATCGATACTCGAGGAAGTGCTAATAATTCAGATTGATTTTAAAATGGGTGTCTATACACTTTTTTTTCTGGAGAGAGAGTTGTTAAACATTTACACCACCCCCATGTCATAAAATTGGTAGGGACCTCAGAAGCCATCTAAGCCGGCCCTTCCTTACCTGATGACTTTTCCACAAGCGGTCCTTCAGCCCATTCTTAGAACCCCAGGCCCCGGGGGATTCTGAGGCAGCACAGGGCCCTTTTGGAAACCTCTCTCAGTAGGAAGGTTTCCCTCCATATGCCCTCCAGGACCTTCACCCCCAACCCCTTTCACAAGATAGTCTGGCTGGACGGGCAGTGACTCTAGGGACCAGGCATCAGATAGTAAAGTCTCTTGGGTAGGTCCATCGAGGATCATCATTTAGGACAGGATTGTAGAGAGCCTCCAGTCCCTTCACCACATTCTATAGAAGAGAAACTGAGGGCCACAAAGGCTATATATTTTCCTAAGGTCATCTCGGTAGGAAGTGGAAGAGGTAGGATTGGAACCCAGGCCCTCGGCCTCCGAATCCAGCCTTCTTCCCACTGTCAATTCCATTCCCTATCTTCCACATGAACCTTGAGGCTCACTGGGACCTCGAGAGCCGAGAATTCCAGGTTCTGTGCTGGAGAGTCCCGTCCCCCTGCCTCCTTCCTCTGATGCTCATCCTTGTCTTTGCTTGCAGCTGACCCCTATCATCTCTGACCCTGAGTACCTGTTGGACCAACACATCCTCATCAGCATCAAGTCATCAGACAGCGATGAATCCTATGGTGAGTGCTCCCAGGGAGGATGATCTGGAAGGGGGGATGAGGGGGCTGGGGGAGAGGAGGGGCTCCCACACTGGGGTCCTCCCAGTCCGGAGGCCACCTTTCTTCCCCTGCCCTGGGTCAGTGTCAGCCCTTCCTCATTGGCTCCCAGCTCCAGCCCATTCCTTGAAACACACGATTCTCAGATCCAGTATTGGAAACCCCTTAGAGATCCTCTCATCCACTGTTTTCATAGGACACAGAGGGAAACTGAGACCCAAAAAGTAACTGGGTCAAGGTGACAAAAGTGAAGGGAAGGGAAAGGAAGGGGGAAAAAGGACAAGTTCCACTTTGGACATATTGAGCTGGAGACATCTATGGTACATCCAGTAGGTGATATGGGACAAGAGAGAGCTATGGATGGATCTATTGATCTGGAGCTAATCAACAGAGAAATTAAGTTAAATTCATAGGTCACCAAGCAAAAGAGAAAAAGGCAGACCCTTAGACACACCCATAGCTCAGGTGTGGGGATACAAATAATGAACTAGCAATAGATTGAGAAGGAGCAGGCCAAGAGAGTGTAGTTTCACAAAAGGGAAAGAGAAAAGAGTATCTAGAAGAGGGCGATGAATGTTGTCCAATGCTGCTGGGGCACCAAGGAAAGATGCAATTCTGCGAGCATCCTAAGGGTCTGGTTGTAGGTATATTTGTTTTGTTTGACCCAATTGTTGCAAGGATTTTTCTTTTCCCAATGAGGAAGCAGGTGGGAGGGAGAGAAAATAAAGATCTGTTGATTAAAGTAAATTTTGGAGAGAACAGTTTCAGTTGAGGGATTATATCAGAAGCCATATTGCAAAGGGTTGAGAAGTGAAGTAAAGGCAACTTTTTTGATTTTTAGATTTTTAGATTTTTTTTTTGAGGCAATGGGGTTGTGACTTGCCCAGGGTCACACAGCTAGTAAGTATGTGAGATTGGATTTGAATTCAGGGCCAGTGCTGAGAAAGAAAGGAAAGAGAGAGGATGTTAGTTGGAGGGGGATTACACGAGGGTTGTTGAAGGATAGAGGAGACTTGTGGGTATTTGTCAGTGGAAGAAAAGGAAGCAGTGAGAGAGGAAAGCTTCCGGACTGAGTAGGCATAATCTGGAGGCATATCTGCTCCAGAAGGTGGGAGCGGTAGAGTGAAGGGAAAAGCAGAGAGGCTGGCCTCGGTGAGGAGAAAAGACAGCTCTTCGTGAAAGACGGGATGAAGGAAGAGAGCTGGGGATTCGGGGGCTTGGAGAAATGGGGGAGAGACGAGGGAGGGACCTCCTAGCATAAAATATTCTCTCAATAAAGTAAGAGGTGGTCCTAGCTAAGAGAGTAGGTGATGGGCCAGGCTGGAGACGAGAAGGTCTTCAGGGGCTAGCTGGACAGAGGATGACAGATAGAAGGGTCCTGGAGCCAAGACTTCTACTCAAGGGTCCTGGCTTCAAGCCCAGTCTGTCTTCTATGACTCCACTTTCCACCAACTCACTTCCTGCTTCCCTACTTGCCAAAGCTCAGCGAGCAGGACCAAATGACTAAGGGAGACTCTGGTTGGAAGATGGTGGACGGGGTGAGGAATCATAAACAGCCCGAAGGGAGACTGATGGGCCAGAGCTGGGAATGATGTTCACACCTGGAAAGGCTTCTTGTGAAAAGTCCTAACGTGCTCTAGCTGTGGCATCTCTTTCTTGTTGATGCTTAAGGTTTCTCCCCCACCCCTCCCACCCCTGCCCAAATGGTTGATTCGGCCACCGTCTGGTTCAGTAGCTTGTCCTCCCCATCCCACTTAATCAGCGAACATTTGTGGAGCACCCGCCTTGTGCCAGATGCTGTGCCAGGGGTGGGGGCACAACTGCCCTCTGGGAGCTTACGGTCTAATGCAGGAAAGAGAATGTCACCATATCTAAGTCTTGACTCTCCTCGGATCTAGCCCTTATAGAAAATCTCTTCTTATAAACAATGTCAATCTGAGGCATTGAACAGAACCACGGATTTGAGGGCCCTGGTTTCGGCCTCAGCCCTAGGCCCTCCTTGCTGTGTCTCCACCTCCCTGAGCCTCAGTTTCTGTATCTGTGAAAGGAGGATAATAATTCTTGCCCTGCCTGCATCTGAGGCTTGTGGTGAGAGCAGAGGTTGGTAAATCAAGTGCTACAGCAGCTCGGGGAGCCATAAATAACTCGGTAACCATGGTGATGGACCACAGTGATGTGGAAAGGAGAGCTTGCTGGACTTAGTCACCAATCCTGGGCCAGAGTCCCGGCTCTGCCACTGGCTTCCCGGGTGACCCAGGTGCACCCCTCAGCCTCTCTGAACCCCACTTCCCTGATGGAGAAACAGGGTTCATAGTACCCACAGTTCCAGCTTTGGGGCATTCTGAAGCTCCAGGGAGAGAACAGGTAGTGCTCTTGGTGAGCCATTAAGGACCAGATCATTAACCGTTGTTACTGTCCTCCCACACTCCTCCCACACCTTGTTCCACTTCCTCTCTCTGAGCTAAAGGCCCTTAGAACAAGGGCCTCTCTCTATGGTTTCAAGGACCCTGACTCCTCCCAATCCCGAATGAGCTGTGAGGGAGGCAAGACTGCAGAGCCACCGCCCCCAGCACTGGAGGGAGGGTGGCCCTGGGAGGGCAGCAGAGAAGGTGCTCAGCCCGATTCCCAAAGGAGGGATGGAATTAGACTCTGAAAACCCAAGGTCGTTGGGCTTCCTGGACACGGTTTAGCGTGGGACGGTTAGTGACTGAACTTGGAGCAAGGCAGGCTTTCCAATGCTGAGCTCCCAAAAGAGAGGGGACAGTTTCCTGGTGACCAGGGGCACCAAGCACAGGTGGGGCTCATGGTGGGACTGGGTGAGACTGAGCTTTCCCAGCTCCAAAATTCTAGGATGCCCCCTTTGCCCCATCGTCCCTTCTGCTGCCAAGTTTCATTTCTGTCGGAAAATGTGTACGGCCCTCAGGGCTCTTCCTCTCATTTTCCCATCTTTAGCTTATTTTAGCCTAGTTGCCTCTCAAAGACCCTTAGAAACTGCGGCCTTTGGAGATGGCCGTTTTCTCATTTATTGCCAATTCATGTTTGAATTTGGAGGCCCGTGTCGTCAGTCCCCAGCCTCTCCCTCTTTTACCTCCTGTGGGGAAGGGCCAGAGAAGGGCTTTCATGGGGAGTCTGTGTCCCATTCTCATTCCAGAATACAGCTAACCCTGGCCAACGGTGACAATCCCAAGAAGCGAAGCCTGACCGTCCCCCTGCCCACTTTATCCCACCTTTCTCTTCAGCTACATGGATGACAAAAGAGTTTTTGCCTTCCGTGGAAATGGCTGGAATCTTCTCATCAGTCTCCCGTCTTCTCCTGCAGGTGAAGGCTGCATTGCTCTGAGATCTGAAGCCACCGAATCCTTGGTTCCCATCTACACTGCACTCACTCACCATGGAGAGATGATGGGCCACTTCCGGGGGGAAATCAAACTGCAGACTTCCCAAGGGAAAAAAAGAGAGAGACTCTATGGTAAGGCTGGGGGGAGGGAAATGTCTTCCCCATCAGGAGCACAACCCCTGGAAATTGGCATCAGTGTGATGGACCTGAGCAAAGTGCCAACATTTTCTGCCAACAGCTCTCCTCCTTCATAGAGAAACATAGAAAGGAAAGGAATAGAATAAATAAAAGAGAAAGAAATGAAATAGAAAGAAAGGAATAAAACAGTATAGAATAGAAAAATGGAATAGAAAAGAATAAAACAGAATAGAATAGAAAAGAAAGGAATAAAACAGCATAGAATAGGAAAAAAAGGAATAGAATAGAAAGAAATAGAATAGAAAAGAAAGGAATGGAAAGGGATAGGATAGGATAGGATAGGATAGGATAGGATAGGATAGGATAGGATAGGATAGGATAGGATAGGATAGAATAGGATAGGATGGGGAAGGAAGAAGAATAAAATACAAGTACAGTAGAGCTGGAAATGACCTTAACAGCCTCGGTCTAACCCCATCACTTTACAGATGCTGAAACGAGGCTCAGGGACTTTGGGAATTGCCCAGAGTAATAAATGGTGGAATTGGAATTGGAACCCAGGCCTCTGACTCCAAAAGCAACAGGCTTAACATTGGCCCGTGCTAGAACAGAGCCAAGTAGCACAGCTGTACCAGGAAAGATTAGAAAGAGCAATGGCGGGTATTCCCAGTAATTACTGTGTGGTAAAAACAAAAGACGTAAAAAACTACTTTTTAAAAATTAATTTAGCGAGTGGGGCTGGAGAGTAATTGCTCACACAGCCATTTGCCCCCAATTCAAACTCCATGTTCCCATGATCCCTTGATCTGGAGGCTGGGAGACAAAGCAGAGCAGAAGCAAATGAAAGACAAGATTCAGGGGAAGAAGCTGCCTGTTATTCAAGATCTTTATTATTCATTCAAGAATAATTTATTATTATTCAAGAAATCTTTGATTAAACAATCTCTGGGCCCCTTGACACCTTTCAGAGCACTGGCAAGTTCTGCCAGGTCACAGGAGGCACCCAACTTCCTGGTGCTAAAGATTCAAGGCAAATGCCGATTTAAATCTCCTTCCGTGTCTCCAAACTTAATGGAAACAATTAGAAAAATTAGCTAATCCCACCAACAATAAGAATTGTCTCACATGAATTTAGAAAGTCCCCAAAGCACGATTTGTCCTGTAGGCCTCAAAGTGGCTTCTCTAGTTAGAGGATTATCCCAAAATCCTTTGGGAAAAGTCAGCAAGCGCATTGCTCCTGCTGGACAGTTCCTGCGCCTTGCATGTTGAGGATTCCTCTTGCAGGGCAATGGGCTGGGCCGGCAGCAGCTGGGATGGGCCGGAGTGGGTTCTTCTATGTCTCCTGGCTTCTCAGAGCTGTTAACCAGCCCTTAAGGGCCCTCCCACTGGAAGAAAAGTCTCCTTTTCCCCTCAGGGATGGGGAACAACTTGCCCAGTTTTACCCTTTGCCAAGATAACGTCTTTGGAAAAGCTCTTCTGGGGACTCAGAAACCAAGAGCCCAATCGTGGTCAGTGCCAGGGGCACAGGAAAGCCAAGGGCCTTGTGGCTAAGTCTCCTTTCTTTTAACCCTTTTCTTCCAGACTTTGTGAAGACAGAGCGAGATGAGGCAGCTGGGCAGAAGTCCCTGAAGAATCTCACTAACCAGGACCCCACAAAACACTGGGAGTGTCCCCCCAGGTGGGTTCTAACTGCTTGTCGATTGACTGATTCTCCTGAGGCTCTGCTGTGATTTTGGAGGACGGACAATTTATGTTTTATTTAGACTTGTATGAAATTTGCTTTTATTCCTCCTGAGCTTGGGATATGGTCCAGTTAGCGGGGGGCGGGGGGGAGGGAGACGGGGGGAACATGGCTGGAGCGAATCTATTGGGTGAATCACGGGCTCCAGAATCACTGAAAATTGATGGTCCTCCCCCTGGTATGGTCCTCCTCCTGGCATGGTCCTCCCACCCTTCTGTGGAAGAGGGAGTGACGGAGTCAGAAGGCCCCTCTGGGAGTTCTGCTGCGCACTGCTGTGACCGGGGGCTTGAGGGGATAAAGGGACAGGAAGAAGGAGGCCTGAGGAGTTGGGGGGTCCGGCGTCCAGGCAGCTGGGGGGTGTCTGACAGATGCTGGGCCCTGTGTGTGAATATGTCCCTCCCTTCCCTCCTAGAGCTCATTTCAGCGGGGCCAACTTCACAGAGATCACCAACCCCAATTACCTCGGGATGGGACATTTCGGGCAGCAGGTGCCCCTCCACGGGAAGCCGGTCCTTCCAACTGAGTCGCAATCCACTGTCTGGAGCTATGATCAGCCTCCCAAAGACACCCCCCCGATTTCCAGCTGGGGAGAGTCTCCCCCAACCCCACCTTCACAGCCCCCGCTGTCTCCCAAAAAGTTCTCCCCCTGCCCGGCAAGCCGAGCTCCTAATCTCAGGACCCAGGAGCAACTGTGAGTATTGTTTTTCATGATCAGACTTTTGGACCCTGAGGGAAAAAAAAGGAGGGAGGGGGGGATTTCCCAGAATCTTGGAGATCTCCTTGGAACAGACCTTAGAGGTCACCCCCTGCCCACTTCTTGGATCCCTTCTACCACGTCTGGCCAATCAGCCATCTGGACTCTGCTCCAACACCTCCAGCCATGGGATAACGGGCAGCAAGGTTGGGGAGGGGGAAGAGTTAGGGCAGCTGGTGACAATGGTGGGGAGACCCATAGAGCCAAGAAGGCGGATCCCCGTAAATTCAGATCCCACCTCAGACACGTCCTAACCATGTGACCCTGGGCAAGTCACTTAACCCCAATTGCCTCAGCAAAAAAAAGAGAAAGAAAGAAAGAAAGAAAGAAAGAGAAAGAAAAAGAAAGAAAATAAGGAAAGGGGGTTGCTGATAATTCAGCAAGCCATTTGAGGGAAATGTTGCTGCTTATATATTCCAGATTATAATTCTCAAGTTTACCAAGTTACAGAGTAGAAGATAAGTTTCCTTTGTCCTTCCTAGCAAACTTGGGGGTATAAGCAGGGCAGGTGCCTTGTCCCCCTTTTGCAGATAAGAAGACAGCCTCCGAAAAGGGGAGCCTGCCTCAGGTTGATACGCCTAGAAATGGGCAGGGGCAGGGTCTCTGCCCCCCAGGCAATGGCCTTTCCCTCCTGCTTTGTGGCTCCTGGCTCCCCCTGCTCTTGGAGCCTGGGCTGCGGAAGGCTCTCCAGAGGCTCCGTTAAGCTCCCGCTTGGGGTCAGGCACCAAACTGTGCTTCCTGTCCTCGGTCTCATGATTTGCCTGGCCGTGCTCCAAAGAGAGGCTGAATCAGGGCCTGCAGTGAGTCAGAAACGGCTGGGGGGAGAATGAGGGGAAGAAACCAGTATAAATGTGGCTCCCCAGAACCTCAGAATCAGGCAGGACCGCCGGGCCCGCCTCATCTAACCCAGCGTGGATCCTCCGTGGACCCGACCTGAGAGCTCCCCGGGGGCAGAGCCACCCCAGGCAGACCTTTCCGTTGGAGGTGCATTAAATGACCTCATCCCCTCACTTCCCTTCTAACCTGAGCTTTTCCCTTTCTTCCCACCGGCTCTAGGCCCAGCGACTTGGGGAAGACCGTGGCAGACCCCTCGACTACGGAGGAACAGCCGACGACAAAGCCAGAGATGTTCGAGAACCCGCTGTATGGATCTGTGAGCTCCTTCCCTAAGCCGGCCCCCAGGAAGGAGCAGGAGTCCCCCAAGATTCTGAGGAAGGAACGACCCGTCTTTGTGGAACCCGGAGCCCCGTCTCCCTCCGTCATCTTCCTGAAGGCCCCCGAAGGCGAGAGCGGCAAGCTGGCCAGCAAGGCCATCTCGGCCCCTTTCCTCCCTGTGCCCAGGATGCGTTCCTTCACGTGTTCTTCCTCCGCCGAAGGGAAGGCCCCGATGGGAGGGGAAAAGACCCAGGGGAAGCCCAAGCCTCTCACCCCCTCAGAGACCCCGATCCCAGCCAAGAGGCCAGTCAAGCCCGCCAGGTCCGAAATGAGCCAGCCGGGGACCCAGGGACAGATAAACAGGCCTCCTCTGCCCGCCAAGAGTCCGGCCGTGTTACACCTGCAGCACTCCAAAGCCCGGGACTACCGGGAGACCTCGGAGCTCCCGCACCATGGCAAGTACTGGCCGGAGGAAGGGCCTGTCAGCAGGACGTCTATGCAGGTAAGTGTGGAAGACAACGAGCTAGGTAGAGAGGGGCAGGTTCCTTCTGAGGCATGAGAGGAAAGGCCAGTGGTAAAATGAGGGCTGGAAGCAGAGCGAACAGAACCTACAGAGGAAGCCCCGAGTGCAGCCATCCAGTGTGAAAGCTCCTCTTCTTGCAAAACAAACTCCCATCGGGACCAACATCCGCCTCCTTCTCTGGTGCTCACCCCCTCTCGGAGGGCTCTTCGCAGACGGGGAGACCAGAGCAGCTCCTAGACTCTCCTGCGAGGTGCCTGATGGGCCAGCCTCTGGAATCGGTCCCTCCTTACACTCCTGCAGCCACCCCCCAGTTTTTACCCTCGTTGTTTCTGACCTGAATTACAGCCTCCAAATAGCCTCCTGCCTCCGGTCTCTCCTTACCCTAATCCATCCTTGGATGCTACAGATTCTGGTGAACGGCCCTGCCCACAGTGCTGTTCCACTGCCCCAAAACCCTTCAGTGGGATGGTCCCTCCTGTCTCCTCAGTAAAGTCTCCACTTCTTGGGATGGTGCTCAAGCCCTCTATCAAGGGCCGGCTCCGAGCTACCTTCCCCGCCTCATTACTGGAGCTCCTCTAGCCCCCAGACCTTGCCCCCGAAGCCTTCAGAGGCATCTCTCCTCTCCCCCTAAGCACCCAAGAAGGGCTCCATCAGAAGGACTTAGAGATCCCCTTGGGGATCTTTGAAACGGCCATCCCAGAGTCGTTGACCTCCCCCCCAGCACTCCAGTCACAAGCTACAAAGAACCTGCTAACACAATGACCATTTAATCCCAATCCCTGATGTGACACTCAGCAGCTCCATACACGGTTTCATCCCTGGCCCTGACATCTTACTCTGTGATGTCTCCTTCCTTACCCACCCATCCCCCTCCTGTACCTAGAGCAGAAGCTGGGAGACTCTGGGACCCTCAACCAGCACCCCGAAAGGCTAGCTGCAGACAAGCACCCCTCCCAGCAGTCTCCCCCACCCTCCCATCCTTGCCAAACCACACTAGGCTGGTTACCCACAGACAATCCCCCAAATCTTTTATTTTTCACATAATCGGCTACCCAACCAACTCCCCCCACATCAGCAATTAGGCTTTCGAACTCCAGTTCAGAATTTAGCCTCGCTCCCGCCCATGTTCCCAGGCTCATTCCATCCCACTTCTCTTTATGTTTTCCATACTTTAATCAAACTCATATCATTATTTCCCACCTCTGGGCCTTTCCCTACACGATCCCACAGACCAGAAATGTGGGCTCTCCTTTGTTGCCTCAGTTTCCACCTGGTAAATTCCATCCCATTCTTCAATGTCAAGTTCAGGTACCACGTCCCCCATAAAATCTTCCCAGACACAAGTGAGCTCAATGGGCTTGACCTTCTCAATGTGCTTTTCTTATAACTCTTCTATGTTGTTGGCTCCTTGAGGATGGGGACTTTGTGTTGTTCTTCTAATCCCTGTGCTTTATGTTTGTTCATCCAAGGCTGGAAAGGACCTCTGAGGTTATATGATCCAAGTC
This sequence comes from Sarcophilus harrisii, assembly GCF_902635505.1. Classification (NCBI taxonomy): domain Eukaryota; kingdom Metazoa; phylum Chordata; class Mammalia; order Dasyuromorphia; family Dasyuridae; genus Sarcophilus; species Sarcophilus harrisii. Next base: position 456,723,451 of record NC_045429.1, read on the forward strand.
CTCATTTTAAAATGGAGGGCACAGCCTTAGCAAGGGGAAGTGATTTGCCCAAGATCATACAAGTAACAGTAACCGGGAATACGAATCCAAATCTCTCAACTCTAAAATCTGGATTTTGATTCTGTTTTATAATATGCTTGCTAATCTCCCTAGTTTTATGTCATCCACAGATTTGAAAAGCAGCACTGGGTCATGGTATCATCAATAAAAATGGCTGACAAGACAGCAGCATGGACAGAGGTCTAGCACACTCTCTCTGGGTTTAGGGATCTGTTATTAATAGATAACTGGTCAGTCAGTCAATTGCCAGTCTGTTTCATGGAATGATCACATTTCACCATTTTCTCTATGCAAGCATCATGAGAGATTCTGTCAAGTGCTTTGCTGAAATCAGGATATACAGTGAATTCCCTTGAGCAATCACAGGATCGTGAGACTTGGGGATGAATGATACCCCACAAGTAGGTGATGGAGGCCCTCATCTATCAGAGGGAGCAAGCTAAGGACTGTAGAGACCGAGTGATCTCCCCGGTGTTACTCTGGTAGCAAGTTCCTTGCCAGAATTCAAATCTCAGGTGTTTTGATGCCAAATTTCATCCTATTTCCACTGCACAATGCAATGCGACCTAAAATACCTTATTTTGAATGTTGGATGGAGTCAAGTTAATTCATTCTAATCACTGTTTCCTTTCCTAAAGGCTGAGAGAGAGCACCCTTGGTTAGCTGTTGCTGAATTGATTGAATATTGAGGTTGTGCTTAACCATCTGCACATACTATCTCAAACTCCTCTCTACCTTTTCTCCTCTGGAGACAAGATCTCTTCAGCTGACAACTCCAATTTCTCTAATGTTGTCTGCAGTGACTCCAACAATTCCCTTCCATGATTCTTTAGCATGGAAATCTGGAGACAAAAAGCTCCTTTATATCTTTACATTCCCTCCCTATCTTCTCACCTATCTCCATTCCTTTACTTCTTTAAACAACTATTGAGTTCTTGTTGTGCTCTTTCAAGTCTAAAGATCATTCAATGGCCTAACTTTTTTTAAATTAAGGACTTGGAGGGATAGAAGCCATGCTTAAGAAGCCTTCAAATGATGCTTCCTTGTTGGGAATCACAGAAGCATCCACTGATATCTGTTAAGTTCCCCCCAGTAGAAGCAGTGGACTCTTCTGCCTTATTTAAAAGTACCCTTTAAAAAAAAGATCTTTGCCATCGTGTTTAGCATTTCCATAAGACTCGGATCATTCTGCACTTTACACTATTCTTGTGGCTCTTCTGAATTCATTTCTGGTCACATTGTCCATTCTTCCATCCTCTATTGACATTTCAGTATTTAAAGGGAGCCAGTGAGCTCATCAGTGTCCCTTCACCAGGACATACGGTGACTTATCCTGTTGTCCTATCTACTCTGCATGGAGGATCAACCCAAAGTGGGTTCTTCTTAACCTGACATCAGTGAACTTGCTTTAAATTACTACATTTCGTTTAATTTGTTTCCTTTATAACTTGTGCCTTTTACTTTATATATCTTAAAATATTCCTTAGAGGAATCCACAGACTTCACCATTCTGACTGCCACAGGAATCCCTGGCACAAAAAGGGTTAAGAACCCCTGGCCGAGGTCTTCCGACGTTTCACAAGCTCTTGGGCCATCCCTCTTTCTAGCACCCCTCTCGTGACTGGACTGGTCCACCTTCTTTTCTCATACTACATTTCCTCAGTGGTGTCCCTGACCCTACTTCATAGTCATGGGTCGTCACTGGAAATCTACTGTCACCCACCCGTACCCATCATACATCTCTTCGTTATTCCTAGATCCATCTTTGGGAACCAGGCACAATGAGCTGAATCCTTCCTGTATTTATTGTACCATGGTAGCCATCATCCAAATTAAATTAGGAAACTCTTTGCTTGTGGAACTCACAGCCTGACAGAAATAGCAGGGAAGGGCAGAGGTGGTAAAGACATGTAGGTGAGTGGTCAGCTATTGACCCAGGATGAAAATAAATGCTTTTATCAACATTCTGTATATGTAAAGGACTGAATCTAGATGATGTGGTAGGAGAGACCTCCCAGCTCTCCCAGCTGATGGATCTACGAGTCTCTGTCGAAGGTGGAAATGGGGGGGAAATTCACTTTCTCTTTTACAACTAAAGTTTCATGGAGGAATGACATTTAGGGAAATTTTAAATGAAGGAAGGAAAAGGTCAGCAAGGGAGCCAGGAAGAGGGGCAGAATTGATGCTGGAGGCAAAGAGCCAAACAAATGGGTAAGAAGACTTGGAAGAGAATTGTCTGAGAAAGCCTTAAATGCTAGATCAGGAAGCAGACCAAGAACTGGGGACAATACCAGTGATTTAGGCCAAGATTTTGGAGAAGCGGGGAAGGATTGGAGGCTGATTTATCATCTCGGGTTGTTTTTAATGAATGGCTAACTTAGTTCAATTCCATCCAATAAGTACTTATTAAATAATCTGTACCAAAAACTTTGTTAGCATACAAAGCCTGCTTTCCAGGAGCTTACAATCTACCGTATATCTCTGTTTGTTGACAGATGAGTTTGTTGGGGGGCGGGGTTTGGTTATTTTAGCGTGCTTATTAAATATTTAATCTGTACCAAGCATGTGGTAGCATACGAAGCCTGCTTTCTAGGAGCTTGCAATCTACTGTATATGTGTGTTTACAGACAGATGAACTTGTTGGGGTTTTTGGTTATTTTTGCGTCCTTATTAAATAATTAATCTGTACCAAGCATGTGGTAGCACATAAAGCCTGCTTTCCAGGAGCTTGCAATTCTACTGTATATGTGTGTTTGCTGACAGATGAGTTTGTTGGGGGGTTTTTGGTTATTTTAGCCCATGTCTTGTGTATATGTTCTTTATAGGCATTTATTCAATTGAATGGGAGTTGAGAGAGGTCCCCCACAAAAATAAATAAATACATAAATAAATGTTTCTCCTCTAAGAAGACATCAAGAAGCCTTTTCTGGCTTTGTGACCTAAATTATTGAACCTCTCTGGACCCCTTTTCTTTATCTGCAAGAGCAGGGCCAGACGCTATCTTGGGCTGCTTCTATTTTAGGAGCGTTAAGACCATAACTTCTCTCTTTCTCTCTCCTTCTCTCTTGTGGTCTCCACAGTGAGCGTCACCGGGCAGGGTGAAAGAGAAAGTGGACAAGCCTCCCCCACACTCTCCAATCTGATGTTCCCGATGTCCTTTGCAAGGCTTTTTGTTTTCAAGACATGAACTAGGCTCCTCAGGGGCCCCTGGATTGCACTGTTGGTTGCCCGAGTGGAATTGTTTGTGCTGAAAAAGGAAAGATCTAGATGGACCCCGAGACACCCCAGGGAGCCGGCTGCCTCTTGCAATTCCAAGGGGCCGTTGATGATGCTTTAGAACTGGATCTGGTAGCCAGCCATCTCCAAAGGAGAGACTAAGGTACAAATGAGAGAATGGATTCTCTCTTGGCAAAGCAGACACCAGGCCTGAGCTTGTACTGGGCAATGATTCCCTCGTGGGCAAAGCATGCTTGGATATGACTAGGGCAGGTCAAGCAGCAGAACAAAGAACAAAGCCTTGGGGACCAAACCCGGTGAAGAATCTTGATGCTGTCCCTTCCAGAATGTTTGTTCACAGTCACTGACTTAGGTACAAGGCAGTTTGCCTTTGGGGGTCATGGAGTCACCAAGTGACCAAATCAGGTCTTGGGCAGATGGACTTCTTGTTAAAGCGGGGGACAAGACAGCGTTTAATTTAGGTTAGCATGCAATGCAACGGATTCAACGTTAACCCCAAGGGACTTCTCTGGGCGGGCTTGGCCGCGGGGGATGCTAAGGCCCATCTCATTTTTCAGAAATCTTTTCTTAGGTTCATTAAGCACAAGGAGGTCTGGGAGCTAACTTCTTCCTGTTCTTCCAGAGACAGAGCCTCCGAGGCCTATTTCATTACCTACTAGCATCCACTTCTACTCTGTAACTCAGTTCAGAGGTGGGAGCCTTCCGCGGCGCTTTAGAATGAACACATCTTGTTCGGGGTCCCGGACTCTCGCCTCCTATCTCTGTAACTGTCTCAGGAATACACGTCTTCTCTCTTTGTGGGCCGAGGGGGTAACTATTTGGTGACTCCCCCTCCCCGTTGAATCTTATTTTAAATGAAAAAAAAAATAGCAGTGTTGGAAACCAAGATTGTGTGCGTGTGCGTGTGTGTGTGTGTGTGTGTGTGTCTGTGTGTCTGTGTGTGCATTCTGGTATATCCATGGGTCAGTTTTGTATAGAACTTGTTAATAAAATTGGCTTTTCCCACTCGGCTTCCCTGTGTCCTGTTTCAGCCTCCTTCCAGGGACCTTTCCTCTTAAGTAACCATGGGCAAATCATTTTCTCCCCTTCCCTGAGCCCCAGTTCCTCATCTGTGGGATGAGAGACAGAAGAGTCACTTCCATCCCTTGCACGTGTTGATTCTCTGAACAGTTGGAACACAAACTTCTTGGGGCAGGGACATCTTGTGGCTTTGTGGCCTCTGGGCTTGGTTCGGTGGCTTAGACACGTACACATAGTGACAGGAACCAAACCTGGAACTGCTGCTGGAGGCAAAGAATGAAACATAAATGGGTAAGAAGACTTTGAAGAGAATTGTCAGAGAAAGATCAGGAAGCAGCCCAAGAACTGGGGACCTCGCCAAAGATTTAGGCCGAGATTTTGGAGAAGCGGGGAAGATTGGAGGCTGACTTATCATCTGGGGTTGTTTCTAAGGAACGGCTAACCCAGCTCAGTTCCATCCAACGAGTACTTATTAAATATTACAGGGTTACCTGAACATAGGGAATTCTCGGGTGGGGAGACTCGCTCTACCTGTGCAGGTTGGCAACCTCTATGGCTTAGAAGAGTCGACAAATCCCTGCCATGAACCAGATTAAAGATAAACGGAATCCAGCGTTTGCCCTCAGAGAGCTTACATTCTACAGAAGGGAGACAGACAAGTCACCAAAGGTATAGAGAGAGACACTCAGGTAAAATACAAAGTGAAAAGGTAGGAGGGGGACTAACAACTGGGAAAATCAGGAAGGGTTTCTTGAAGGAGGTGGCATTTTAGCAAGCCTTTAAGAGAAGTAGGAGTGGAAGTGTGGAGAGGAGAGTTTTCCAAATAGGGAGCACCTAGTACAGGAATGATGGCGTGGACCAGTATGAAGAGAGGCTGAGGAAAGTTGGGAGAGAGCCATGGCATGTGGGATCAGCCCGTAATAGGGTCGGGAAGGGCTGTCAAAGGTGGACACAGACTTGTAGTTTATCCTAAAGGAACTGGGAGTCATCGAAGCTTCTTGAGGGAGTGAAGGTCACACTTTAGGAACATTGATTTGGCAATGGCCCATGGAGGATGGATTAGACCAGGGGTTCTTAACTTTTTTGGTATCATGGACTCCTTTGGCAGTTTGGTGAAACCTTATGGATGAACGTCTTCTTGGAATAATGTTTCTAAATGCATGAGATAAAGTATAAAGGGTTAAAAAGGAAACCAAATTTATTTAATATCGCTACAAAATTTTTATGAATAATTTCATGGAGCCCAGCTTAAGCTCCCTCGGGATTAACAGAGAAGAGCTTAGATCTAAGTATTCCAATAAGTCTAAAGCAAAACCACAGCCAAGAGCAGCAGAGAATCGAGGCTGGAAGGAGAGTAACTGGAGAGAATGGGACAAATGCACAAGTTGTTAAAGAGATGGACTCCACAAGACTTGGTCTCTGATTGGCTGCAAGGTGGGGGCGGAGAGAGGGCAGAATCAAGGCTGACAGCTGGGTGGTGGCCTGGGCTGATGGTCGTGATGCTCTGGGCAGAAAAAGGAGAAATGAGAAGGGCAGATTCAGGGGGGAAGATGGTGAGTTCTGTGTTAGACCCGTTGAGTTTGAGATGCCTGGGGAGCAGCCAGCTGGAGATGTAGGGGAGGAGAGAGATGGGGGTTGGGGGTGAGCACTTGGGAGTTGTCTACCCAGAGGAGAGAGCTGACCCACAGGAACTGACCAGATCTCCAGAGAAGATGGTGGAAGGGCCCACCCTAGGGATAATGTCTCCCTGCAGGAGCAGAGTGCAGAGCCGGGAGAGCCCCGAGGCAGGAGGTGCTATCCCCAGTGCCCAGCCCAGAGTCTGCATTCAAAGGCATATGGTGGCTGCCAAACAAACGCTTGTTGGCTTGAGTTGACTTGGGCACTACCTCGGCCCAGGAAGGACTTTCCAAATGAGCTGGAGAAGGAAACCAGTCCCGTTCCTTTGCCAAGAAAACCCCAATGGGGAATGGTTGGGTAAATTGTGGTATATGAATGTTATGGAATATTATTGTTCTGTAAGAAATGACCAACAGGATGAATACAGAGAGGCCTGGAGAGACCTACATGAAATGATGCTGAGTGAAATGAGCAGAACCAGGAGATCATTATATACCTCAACAACAATACTGTATGAGGATGTATTCTGATGGAAGTGGATTTCTTTGACAGAGACCTAATTCAGTTTCAATTGATCAATGATGGACAGAAGCAGCTACACCCAAAGAAAGAACACTGGGAAATGAATGTAAACTGTTTGCATTTTTGTTTTTCTTCCCGGGTTATTTCTACCTTCTGAATCCAATTCTCCCTGTGCAACAAGAGAACTGTTTGGATCTACACACATACATTGTATCTAGGATATACTGCGACATATTCAACATATATAGGACTGCTTGCCATCTGGGGGGGGGGATGGAGGGTGGGAGGGAAAAATCGGAACAGAAGTGAGTGCAAGGGATAATGTTGTAAAAAACTACCCTGGCATGGGTTCTGTCAATAAAAAGTTACTATAATAATAATAATATAAAAAAAAGAAAACTCCAATGGGGCCACAGAGAACCCTCCACTCACTGCTATTGTCGCCTGCAGACCCCTCCCCTCCCTTTTTATCCTTCCACTGTTGTCATGTTGTCAAGTGGCGGGTGGCATGTCAATTCTGACACTAAATGAGTTACCCTCATTAACTCAGCAGCCGGCCCCATGATGCCGTAGTTCAGAGAGCCCTATATCACTCTCCTCCTATGCCAGGGAAAGCTCCAATCCAGAGCCATTTTACTGCTAAGGAAACTGAAGCCAGAAAAGGACCTCAAACCCAGAAAAGGACCTCGAACCCAGACCTCAAAGGTCCCAAGGCTTTTTTACCACAATATACTGACCCACTGTAGGGGGGGGGGTAGGTATGTGCTTCGGGGGAAAGATTTGTAGGTTCGGGCTCCCAAGCTTTTCCCTGATTGAAAATTGGTTACATATATTTTAACATATTTAACATGTATGGGACTGTCTGCCATCTAGGGAAGGAAGTGGAAGGAAGAGGGGAAAATTTGGAACAAAGTTTTGCAAGGGTCAATGTAGAAAAATTACCCCCGCATGTGTTTTGTAAATAAAAAGCTTTAATAAAAAAATGAAAAATAATAACCTTTAATAAAAATTTTTTGAAAAAGAGAAAATTGGTTACAGTGATGATCACTATTATATTAGAAAGGGTGGTGCAGGGAAGCCAGGCTCAGGGGATAATTTTTTTAGTTAGATGTGAAAGACCATATAAGAAAGTAATACGTCAGCATCACACAGTGTTTCTGGGATCCCACTGAAGCGGGTGTTCTCTTTATTTCTGTAAACCAGACGACATCCAGTCTTGCCTGTGTCACTCAATAAATTCTTCTTCTTGAGGACTCCGCTCAGGGGCTTTCATAATCTGGGGGTCCCTGTGCACACTGGGGCTCTCTCTAGCTCATCATTCTCACTACATGGTCAACTCTCCTCCTCTTCTGATCATACATTTTCTCAGGGGTAGCCTTTATGACTTAAGGGCATGAAAATGACATCATTGTTGGAAATAAGATGCAGCCTCCTCTTGCCTGAATCAGGAATCAATATAATGTTAAAAATAATAATAATGAGTGAATGCATTAGGCACTCAAGACGCAGAAGTAATCAAACATAATAGCTCAGTGTTCAACAGACTAAAGTTGGTGGGAAACTTGAAAGATATCTGGCAGAAATTAGAATTAGACCCATTTCTTACAGTACAAGACAATAAACTCCAAATAGATTCACATGGATAAATGGAGGCATATCATAAACAAATTAGGATAATCAAGTAAAGAGAAATCCATCACAGTTATGGATAGACAAGAGTTCATGACCAAACAAAGAATAGGAGGAGCAGGAGAGACCAAAAGTGCTATTTGGGTGATAGAAATTGAAAGCATTTATCTGTACAAACAAAATCAAAAAGTAAAAGAGAAACTTCTAAAATTATCTTTGCAATTGCACATATTTAAGTTATATCAGCTTGCTTGCTGTCTTGGGGAAGGGGGAATTAAGAGAGGGAGGGAGAAACATTGGGAACACAAAGTTTTATAAAAATGAATGTTGAAAACTATATGTGTATTTAGAAAAATAAAATACGATTTAAAAATTTTAAAGATACAAATATACAAAGATATGTAAAGATACAAAATAAAAATATCTTTGCCACAAATTTCTCTGACAGAGACCTGATAACCAACCGCCTTTTTAAGAAAAAAAATGGTTATAGATAAAACTTTCTTCTCTTAAACATAATCTTTTTATATCCTTTAGCCATTTCTCTCTCGGTTAATGGTCTTTATTCTTCCATATTATAACCAGTTCCCTGTATATCTTGGGGGATAGACACACTATTGTACTGCTTGTGGAACTGTGAACTGGCTGAGCCATTCTGGGAAGCAAAGTGAAACTACCCTCAAATCATAAAACTTCACATGCTCTTTTACCTAATCTACTATAGAATAAAACTTTTATAGTTTTTAAAAAACAAAGCTGAGCATAATAGAGTTTTATAGGGACACAATTGACTCTTTTCCTGTCCATTATATTTAAAAAAAAGAATCAAGATTTTAAAAACTGAGGATAAGAATTTTTCCACTCTTTAAAAAACATTCTGACAGATCTATGATCTGGATGGTAGTATTCTCTCCATACATTCAGGAGAAGCAACATAGTGATTTGGAACTCGAAAATTAAATTAAAAACTCATGCTAATTGTTTTATGTACTTGGAGGGAAAAATAAAATAGGAAAAGTGTTTTTTAAAAAACATTTTTTAAAGAATTAACATAATGGATAGGGTCCTGAATGTGGAGTCAGGAAAACCTGGATTCAAATGCTGCTTTGGGCATTTGCTGGATATGTGACCCTGAACAAATAATCTCTCAGAGCCTCAGTTTCTTCATCTGTAAAAGGGAATGACACTGGTACTTATGTCTTAGGCTTATTCATAGAATCACAGCTTGGGACCTGGAAGCTACCTCAGAAGCCATCTAGTGCAAATCATTTAACAGAAGAAGATCCTAAGATTTTAAGCTGAAAAGCTTAAGTGGCCATGCAAGGTTGGCCAGGTGGCAAGCTTCCAAGAAAGATTTGAAACCCATGCTGCTTAGGGAGCCAGGGCTCTTTCCGGCGCTCTATGTTGCCTCCCCCCAAGTGATGATGTCTGGGATGTGCATTCTGAACTTTGAAGTTCAGTAATGAGAGATATTCAACTCTCTTCTCACGACAAAAAAATTGGAAACGAGGGATGCCCAGCTATTTGGGAATGGCTGAATGAATTATAGCGTGTGATTGGGATGGAATATCATTGTTTCCTGGGAAAGATGAATAGGATGCTCAAGGAAAACCTGGAAAGTCCTCTATGAACTCAAGCAAAGCGAAAGGGACTACGTCCAAAATAACAGCAATGTTCTGGGATGATCAGTTGTAATGATTTTGCTATTTTCAGCAATACAATGATCCACGAATACTCTCCTGTGAAGGACTTAATGAAGAAAAATCCTATCCATAGCCAGAGAAAGAACTGATTGTGCCTGAATTCAGATTGAAGCATTCTCTCTGTGTCTGTCTCTCTCTGTCTCTGTCTCTGTCTCTCTGTCTCTCTCTCTCTCACACACATATTCTGTCTGTTTCTCCTCCCCATCTGTCTGTTTCTCTGTCTGTCTGTGTGTGCCTCTCTCTCTCTCTCTCTCTCTCTCTCTCTCTCAACTTTATTTTTCTTGAAGGTTGTTTTTGGGGGAGGGAATCTATGTTTTCTTCCACAACATAATTTTTATGGAAATTTTTTTCATAAATTAACATGTGCTTTTTTAATGGGGACTGGAAGTGGGGATAAGGGAGAGAATCCAGAACTCAAGGTTTTAAAAACAAATGTTAAAATTGTCTTCAATGTAACAAGGGGGGAAATTAAAAATATTAAGTAACTTTTTAAATATGGGAACTATTGTTTTTTCTCATCCTCTGCTCTTCTTGTCTAAGATTCTCATGAATCTTCCAAAACAGGTATCCCTCAATGTGCCAGTGACCTTCTTTCTTGACACAGTCACTAGTACAAGACTCTAACTGTATATATAAAATCACTCTTAGGACATAACCAATTCTAATGAATCTAATTATAAATTTCCTAGATTCTAACTTTGGGGACAATTTCTTGGAGGAAAATCATCATTAATGACATGTCCCACCATGTCCCACCAGCCATCTCTCTATTGTTCTTTAAGTCAAATATAATTGTGATTCTTCAGAAGACGCCATGGAGTATCATTAAGAAGATTCTAGCTTTTAGACGTGATGGAAAATATCATCCACATCCAGAGAAAGAACAATGGAGTCTGAATGCAGATCAAAGCATACGAATTTCACTTTTTTCTTTTTTTGTTTTTTCTTTCTTGTGATTTTTCCCCTTTTTTCTGATTCTTCTCTCACAAGATAACTAATATGAAAATACATTTAACATGATTATACATGTATGACCTATATTGGATTGCTTGCTGTTTTGGAGAGTGGGAGGGGAGAACGGAGGGAGAAAGAAAAATTTAGAACTCAAAATCTTACAAAAATGAATGTTGAAAACTATGTTTACATATAATTGGGGGGAAATACCATTCATGGAGGGAAGAAGATTCTAGCTTTTAAAATATGGGGACTTTTATATGTCAGGGAGCAGCTTGAGAACTCTGGAAGTAGCACGTGGTTTTCCAAATGCAATTAAGTCTGCTTAATGCTGTTTCATGTCCAGTTCATAATATTTCCCTAATACTTTCCAAGATATGTATACATGATGATAGATAAACTCTATGGACACATAAAATAGACCACTGAACAAAATGATTACTGTGGTGACACGTGTCAAGGAATTTTTTTTGTTATTAAAGAGGAATTAAAATATTCATAACTAACTTATTTGTAATAAGAAAAAACTGGAAACAACCTACGTTTCCAACAATTGAGGAACGCCTAAACAAATCTTGGTTTATTCATGGAACAGGGTGTAATTGCATCATAAAAATGACAAATGGGAAAAGTACAAAGTAATTTGGAAAGACTTATAGGAGGTGAAGTTATAAGGACAGGAGGTGGAGAGCAACACATACATAGACCGGGACAGCAATTTAAAGAACAACCTTCATATTTTGAGCCCGTGGGCAGGAAAGAAATTGGATGGGGAAATGGAGTGAATAAACTTTTTTATTTCTTGTTATTTTGTTCATTTATAAGAATATAAATTTCTGATTATCTAATTTATTGTTTATAAACCTTAAGACACTATAGACAATTTTACTGTATTCCTCATTATTTTATTCCTCATTTTGTTTATTCTGCTTGTGGAGATTATTTATATAAAAATGAGAAGACTCAACAGGATGGTCTCTAAGATTGAACTTTCCATGAGCCTATCAGACTGAAAAAGATGCACATTTGGTTGTTATACTCACGAATACCATCGGAGTAAGTGGGAAATTAAAGAAACATGTTGAAAGAAAACAAAAAAAGATTCCTTCTGCCCAGCCCAGCAACCCAGTTAATATGAGTGAACTTTGAACACAAATTGTTGCAGATACCAGATTGTGAAAGCATCCACAATCAACAATTGCCAGTAGGGTACGAATATTGAGCCTGTGGACCTATTCATGCTGGAGCTGGCTGTCTGCCACCATAATGGGAAGTTTGCTGGAGAAATTCCTTTTGTTTTTTCCAAAGACTTTTCAAAAAAAAATTTTTTTAACAATCCCGTGTGCCATTGTTAGTTAAGTCCTGGCTCTACACCAGTTCTGTGATTTCAGATAAGTCCCTTCACTTCTGATCTCCTTATTTGTATTTCTTGCCCTGCTTACCTCAGAGGTTATTGGGAGAATCAGATAAAATCAGGAATTTCCAGTGCTTTGTAAATATAAAGGCCCATATAACTAAGTCTTCATTGTTACTCAACATTCACATTTATCTGATTTGGGGCTCAGTTCATGGTACAGCCCCAGGATCTGTCCCAGTTCTGTATGCTTATGGACCATAAAGATTTTGTAGAGATTAAAAACTGGGCATCGAGTCTGGTAATTACTGAGCTTCTCCAGGTCGCCTTTGTTAGCTACTTCTCCACTTGGAAGACAGTGGTTACTGATCTCCTTTGAACATCTTGTTGAGGTGATTACTGTACAGTGTTTAATGGTAATGTCCAGGATTTCTTTTCCTAGACATTTAGACTCTTGTGTTCTTTTAAATATCTCAAGAATCATCAGTCCTTTGATAATTTCAACTCTATTGCCTCCCAGGACAGATCTCCTCTGTGTATACTTGGTCAATTAAGCCAAATGTTCTCATCTTCATTTCTCATATTGTTGTTGTTGGGGTTTTTTGTTTGTTGGATGGGTTTTTGTGGTGTTTTTTTCTTATTTTTTAATTTTACTTTTATTTATTTTGATTATTTTATTTTATTTTATTTTCTGGAAAGACAAGTGCCCAAGGTCACACAGCTACCTAAAAATTTGTACTGAGGCTGGATTTGAACCCAAGTGCTCCTAACTCCATGGTAAAAATATGTGTTAAATCCAATATAGGCATATATATTTACACAATTCTCTTGCTGCTCAAGAAAAATCAGATCAAAAAGGAAAAATGAGAAAGAAAACAAAATGCAAGCAAGCAACAATAAAAAAGGTAAGAATTCTATGTTGTGATCCACCCTCAGTCCCCACAGTCCTCTCTAGGTGTAGATGTCTCTCTCCATCACAAGATTATTGGAACTGGCCCAAATCACCTCCTTGTTAGAAAGAGCCACATCCATCAGAATTGATCATTGTATAATCTCATTGTTGCCATGTGCCATGATCTCCTAGTTCTGCTCATTTGAATATTTTTCTTCAAGAAGAGAACTAGGATGAGATATGGCTAGCCTGGGTGGGCTCTAAAACAAGAGTCGCTATCCAATCAGGAGGAGAGACTGCTGGGGGGAAGGATACTTAGGTACTTAGAATGTTTGGATCCCAGAGCTGAAGTGAACCTTGAGGATGAAGAACTGGGACATGGAAGAAGAATTCCAGAGGGCCAAGAGAGGACTGAAACATGATCGTAGGCTCTCAAGGCATTTGTGAATAAATTTCAAGGAGTTTGTGAATTTGGATAAGGAAAAGAAATTTCATGTGTGTGTGTGTGTGTGTGTGTGTGTGTGTGTGTGCACATTTTCCCACTAACCTTTAGCTGAAATTTCACATCCATTCTATTATGAATGTAGATTTTAAAAAATTGAATCCATTGACCTCAGTAGACTGCCAAAGGGGTCCATGAAATAAAAAAAGGTTAAGAAAATCTGTCCCTAGTGATCTACAAGCATTTTCCTTCCTTTATTGTCTTTATCCCAAGTCATCTTTTCCCATGACTGTTTTATATTCTCTTCCACATTGAATCACTGAATAGTAAAGTCGGTGTCGGTTGCTCCACAGAATTTCTCCATTTCCTCTTCTTCTATAACAGCTGTTGGCACCTAAACTCCAGTTGTCTTTGGAGGAATCTTTGCTTATACCAGTAGCTACGTATGCCATGAAATTATGTTCTTAGTGCCTTTGGCTGTCCAATGAGACCCAGCTTTACTAACTCCTCTATTTGCCTTTTCAAGGGGAATCTGTGAGTCATCTTTCCATTTCACTGTGAAAGCCTTAGATCTTCTGGCTTTAATTATAATGAGAATGTGTAAATATTGACATGATTCAATTTCTCTTGCATGTATCGGCTAAGTGATTTTGGAAAAAATGAGCTCATGTTTAGATTACCACAGTGAGGTTAATATTGATCAATTCTGATCTGATTCTGATCCTTTTTCATTAATCTTCCATTACTGTCATTACTAGGGACCACATGACTAGGGGACCAATTTGCATTTTCACTGGTTTTGAGGGTTACTTTGTGGGTCAAGGAATCAGTCACCTACTGGCCAACCTGCTGAGGAGGAGTCTCTGCACCCTTAGTCAGACTGGTCCTTGAAGAAAAGGTACAGTCTGTTTCTAAGATTATACTCAAAGTCTTTCTAACACGGTAAAACCCAACAGAATTTGGCATAGAAAGAACAGGACTTAATGTATTGTCTTGTTCATTGTATTGAAATATATAATAATGCAAATTATAGCAAAAAGTGTGTCATGCATGGTTATTTATTTTTCAGAGAGGCAGTTGTTAAACATTTTCCAGCACACCCTTGGCTGTGGATCAGAGCATGTGAGCTCAAGATCCTCCGGCCTCAGCCTCTTTGGTTCTTGGGATTGTAGGTTTGCGCCACTCTGTGTGTCCTGTCCCTCTTAATCCAAATATACCCCGATCTAAATAAGTCTTGCCTGGACTTCAGAAACCCTCCAAAGAGATCAAGGAAACGGCCTTAGAACACCCCAGATCCCATACAGAGTGAGATGTAAATGGGAGCTTCTTTTGGACAACATCTCCATCACTTCATCTGTGAGCAGGGCCAACTGTCCAGGCCCTTCCCACCCCACGGGCCTCTCGGGGAGAGCAAAAGAAATGATGCAGAGAGAAAACAGGAAAACGGCACAAATATAGGGGAGCACCATTACTGACTCTTTCTGGGAGGCCCCACACACAGAGCCTCAAACTGGGTTCTGATTTGGTTCCAGAAAATAATAGAGCAGATCCAAGTATAATCGTCAGTCACCAAGCATTGTTTAAGTGCTTACAGTGTGCCAAACACTGGATATGTAAAGTAAAAAATCATCCCTGCCCTCAAGGAGTTTACAGTCCAATGAAGGAAACAAAAGGCTCCTCAACAACTGGGAATTCAGTAGACAGAGAGCTGGAGTCAGGAAGACCTGAGTTCAAGTCCAGCTGCAGATATTTAATAGCTATGTGATCCTAAGCTAATCATTCGATCTCTGTTTATTTCAATTTTCCTCATCTGTAAAATGGGGATAATAAAAGTACCTACCTCTCAGAATTGCTGTGAGGATTGAATGAGATAATGTTTGTAAAGTGCTTGGCGCATAGTAGGTACTTGATGAATTCTTCTTTTCTTCCCCGGGCAAACAACCAGGTCCCTATAAGACATACACAGATTAGGTGGAAGCTTTTTTCTGAGGGGAAGGCACTAACAGTAGGGAGAACCAAAGTCCTTGACGGAAGCCATGGAAACTCAGAGGATGTGAGGAGGGACTGCTTTCCAGGCCTGAGGCACAGCCATTGCAAAGACACGGAGGTGGGAGATGGGATGTTGGATGAGAGGTACAGCATGCAGACCAGAGATGCTGGTTCAAAAGGGAGGGTGGAGTGATGGTTAGAGTTCTGGATCAGTGAGAAGGGGCCGGGTACAAAGAAATTCCAGATGACTTCAGGCTTCTGAATGGCTCCAGCATCTTCCTCAGCAAATCATTGGGTACTGCACTATACCATAAGCCGCCAGCTAACGGGCCACAAGCCTTCCCCATGGCCAGGTCGTGGGTTCTGAATCCTTAATTAGAAGCAGAAACCCAGTGCTGGAAATCACCTCCCTACAAGCTGCTGCTTCTCCTGGGACAGTCCCTCTCTGGCCCCCCCCCCAAAACCACCGCAGGGCCATGAATCCCTTCTTCATATCCAGCAGGTCCCAGCCAGTGTCTTTTTTCCCTTCTCAGCTTTCTCTTTTAACCCCCTAGCATGGAAGGACACTTGAAAAGGTTCCTTCTTTGAAGGGCTGCCATGACTAGACTTTCCCTGAGGCTTCTCCAACTGCAGATGTCATTTATCTGAGCTCTGATCTTAATCTTAAACTGAAAAATTCCTGAACCAGTAAGCTCCTGAAAAAGAAAGCTGAAAACGATGAACCGAAGCAGGATGACCTTGTGGCTTCTCCTCTCTGCTCAGGGAGTCTTCCTGACTGCCTTTCTCTCACCCCTCGCTTCCAGCCAGAGGACGATAGCCGACGGATGGCTAGCTCCCTGCAAAACTGCGTGTGCAAAAACATGGCAGCCACTTCTGTAGTTTGTGCCCTTTTTGTAATGCTCGAGCTAATATGATAAAGATGACAATATGCCCTAAATGAATCTGCTTAGTCAGGGCCATATCAGTCAAAAGATGAGGAGGAGCAAGAAGTCAAGAATTTCAAGGGAATTAATGAAAAATGCCAATGAAGGTGGCTCAGCTGTGCCAGATCTAAAAAAATTATAAAGCAGTAGCATCAAAACCATGTGGCACTGGCTAAGAAATAGAGCAATCAGTGGAATCAGCAAATAGTCAATGACTATGGAAATCTGGTGTTTGACAAACCCAAAGGCCTCAGCTTTGGGAATAAGAACTCACTATTTGACAAAAACTGATGGAAAAATTGGAAACTAGTATGGCAGAAAGTAGGCACTGACCCAACACCATATATCAAGATAAGGTCGAAATGGGTTCATGATCTTAGATGTAAAGAATGAGATTATAAGCAAATTAGAAGAACATAGGATAGTTTATCGCTCAGATTTGTGGAGGAGGAAGGAATTTGTGATCAAAGAAGAATTAGAAATCATTATTGATCACAAAAGTAGATAATTTTGATTATATTAAGTTAAAAAGTTTTTGTTACAAACAAAACTAATACAGACAAAATTAGAAAGAAAGCAATAAACTGGGAAAACATTTTTACATCCAAAGGTTTTGATAAAGGCCTTATTGATTCAAATCTATAAGAATTCAAGCCATTCTCCAGTTGATAAATGGTCAAAGGCTATGAACAGACAATTTTCAGATGAAGAAATTGAAACCATTTCTAGTCATATGAAATCTAAATCACTATTGACTGGAGAAATGAAAATTAAGACAACTCTGAGCTACTATACACACGTCTCAAACTGGCTAAGATGACAGGAAAAGATAATGATGATTGTTGGAGGGGATGTGGGAAAACTGGGACACTGATACGTTGTTGGTGGAACTGTGAATAGATCCAACCATTCTGGGGAGCAATTTGGAACTATGCTCAAAAGCTAATATAGGCTAGTTCCAATGATCTTGTGATGGAGAGAGCCATCTGCCCCAGGGAGAGAACTATGGGAACTGAATGTTGATCACAACCTAATATTTTCATTCTTTTTTGTTCTTTGCTTACATTTTGTTTTCTTTCTCCTTTACTTTCTTTTTTTGATCTGATTTTTTTTTTGTGCAGCAAGAGAATTATATAAATATGTATGCCTATATTGGATTTAGGGTATATTTTACCAAGTTTAACATATATTAGATTACTTGCCATCTCAAGGTCGGGGTGAGGGGAAGGAGGGGAAATTTGGAACAGAAGATTTTGCAAGTCAATATTGAAAAATTATCTATGCATATGTTTTGAAAATAAAAAGCTATAATAAATTTTTTTAAAAAAGCAAAGCATACTCCAAGCTAAAGAGTAGGAAAAAATTCAATAAAGAAACTTTATCTCAGTTAAAAAAAAAATGGAGTGGTTTCTAATGCCGGATGCATGTGGTACCTGCTGCCTTTTCTGTTCAGTGGTTTGGTGGTTGGGGGATCTCACTGGGTCAGGGAAGAGTGAAGTTTTTACTCTAAGATACCGGGTTCTCTTCTGCATTCAGACTGAGAAAGTAAGTAGGACTATTGTGGTTTTTGATACTTGGATGCTTCCAGGATTCCATTGTAAAGGTAAATTTGACCAATTTATTGAATTTCGTACCATTTAAAGTGATAATATATGTATGTATATATATAATCAATCATAGACTTTAAATTAAATGCATAAAAAGCCCTTCTAACTATGGTAATGTTGCATAACAAGCATGTTTCAGCAGCCCCAGGAAACATGATCCCACCTCCAGGATTATCTACACTTATCAGACCAGGCAATTGCAACCATTGGAGAGGTTGGAGCAGATGGACTTCCAGCTCACCGCAGAGAAGGGACCATTGGTGAGTGGGAGGAAGGGCTGGCTCTCCCCTGTGCTCCTTGTTTGGGCCTTGCAGAGGGGTCTGGAGGGTGTTGGAGCTCCCATCTTCCCCCTGGCTTCCTCACTCCATCCCAGGTCAGCTGTTGGCAGTCCCTGCATCAGGAACTGAGGATAAATGGACACAGACTCATCCTGCTTAAGAGGAACTACTTGAGCATTCCGGGAATGAGATGGAAGATCTTCCAACAACTAGAAGCTGGGAATTACCCTTTCTTGGATGTGCTTTCTAATTCTGGGCTCCCTTTCCCCTGAACTCTGTATGTATTTGGGAAATTATATGACAGACTTTGGGCAGGAAGGGACGTATTATGCCAGCTGTTCTCAACCAGGCTGTGGGTTAGTTATTTTCAGTCACATCCAGCTCTTCCTGAGCCCATTTGAGGTTTCCTTGGCTGAGACACTGCAGCGGTTGGCCACTTCCTTCTCTAGCTCATTTTACAGATGAGGAAACTGAGGCAAATGGGGTTAAGTGACTTGCCTAGGCTCACACAGATACTAAGGGTCTGAGGCTGGGTTTGAACTCAGGCCTTCATGGCTCCAGGCTTGACCCTCTATTCCCCAGCACCACCTTTCTAAAGCCCAGCTGCTGGCTGATTGATTCTCTCCTGATAATCTGGGGGGGATGGGAAATACTTCTGTGATGCCCCTGGACTCGTCCAAGGTCCCCCTGGAACTTGGAGATGCTGAAAGTGTTGCCAACCCCTGCCAAATGAGAGTGGGAGTTGGAAGAAGGATCCCAAGATCCATGATCAATATGGTCCTTCTCTTTATTACATACACAGATACAGTGCAAAGCATTCTGGACCTTGAACCCAAGAGCCAGGTTTCATATCCACTGAAGGTGATTGAATGGGGGGAAGGGAGCACATAGGTCAGAACTACCCTTTAGGACAACTAATTTGATCTCTGGGTAGGAGATAGACTGGAACAGGGAGAGAAGCAAGGAGACCGGCCAGCAAGCTGAGAAAACAGTCCAAGTGGGAGGACATGGGGCAGCGCCAGGGTTCTTAGAAGGGAGAAGGAACATCGGGGAGAGACAGGAGTTGGAGGGGAACCCCCAGCTTCCCCTTCCTGTTTGGGGCCCTTCTAATTTTGGTTCTTTGGAGCAGACAGTGATCCACGAGTCATCATCAGATATGTCACCACCGAGAAAATATGGACTCCTGGGTCAGAGAGCGGTTTGGGCGCCCTGAGAGTGCTCCCCCCCGCCCCAGAAGCCTCCAGCCTGTTCTCCCCCTGATCTTTAACACTGTGGGGCCAGTCATTGCCCCAGAGTCCTCCAGCCTGTTCCCCCTTGCTTTTTAACTCTGTGGGGCCAGTTCATCACCCCAGAGGCCTCCAGCCTGTTCCCCCCTGCTCTTTAACTCTGTGGGGCCAGTCATTGCCCCAGAGTCCTCCAGCCTGTTCCCCCCTGCTCTTTAACTCTGTGGGGCCAGTCCATCCTGCGCTGAGCAAGAGACTGATGGCCAGCTGCATTGTGCTCTTCCAATGGTGTCCTCTGAGCCAGGCCATGGACATCCTTTGTCCCCTTGACTTTCCCTTCTAAGCTGCTCTCTAAGGTTCTCTGGGACTCCCATCAAGGAGATTCCAAGGTGCACTGGGGCTCACTGTAATGAGCCCAATGTTGTCCACAAACAGAAGCCTCCAGAGGAGCCCCCATTCATGGGAAACACTTATTTTATTTGAGCCTTGCAGAAGATGTCCTCCATAACAAAAGCAGACACCTCTGGTAGCCAGGAACTATGGAAAAAACATGAAAGAGAAGTTGTAGTAGCCCAGATCCCCAAACAGCAAAGATCCTCAGTGGCCACGCTCTCCAGATCACTAAATGGGAGATGGCATTTAATTTGTCTTGGTCTTGTTTTGTGGTTCTTGACGTTTTCTGGCCAAAGACACTTTGCCCCTTCCTTCCCATTTGACAGGTGAGGAAACTGAGGCAACAGAGTGAAGGGACTTACCTTCACATGGGTGAAGGATCCCATGGGTGTCTGAAACTGGTCTTCCTGCCTTTCCTTCCTCCTGACACTCTGGCCACTATATCACCCAGTTGCCATTCAACCTTTTCCAATTGCTAATCTTTCCAGGATTTCAGAGGATTGGGATAAATGTCTTTCTTGAATTATACCAAGAAAGAAGAGCCAAGGTTTTGAGTTTCTTCCTCAGAAATGGAGGTAAGAAAAGAAAATACACGAGAAGAGGAAATACGGGGATGATTCCGGTATTTTCCAAACTTCCAAGCTTTCAAGGACACTCAACAAACATGAGTCTGAATAAGACATGAGACATGGCCCATCCAGTGTTTACTTAGAAGGGGCGTTAGCTCTCCAAGGTGCTATTTTAGGGAAAAACAGAGGGAGGGAACACAGAGAGAATCCTCCAGATTAGAAGAATCGCCCACTTCCTGAAAACACCAAGTCTTTTTTACATATTGGATATTAAAGGAAGATTATGGCAGCGTAACTATTTTCATTTGAAAACACCCAACTGGGGAACTCGAAAAAGCAATTAGGTCAGCACCCACACTAGGCCTAACTTGACAATACCAGAGATGCCTTCCTGGCTGGTCCAGCTAATTATAGCAGCATCTGCATGCGAGCACCTCGTTCCATACAGTGTTTTCCTGAAGGCTTGAGCTAGAAAACAGTCAATACTGACAGCTCTGTTGGGAAAGCGGGGAGGCCGAAAATCCGTCCGGCTGGTTTGGAAAGTAATTCAGAATTAAACGATAAAAATTACCGAAGTCTCATACCCTGTAACCCGGTGGCCCCCACTATTAAGTTTATACCCCAAGACAAAGAGATATTTTTATTAAAAAAAAAAAAAAAACATTTCAAGCAGCACTATTTATAAAGGCAAAAAAAAAGGAAACAAACTATTGGGAAATGGTTGAATGAATTATGGCAAGTATATGCAATAGAATATTGTATCCCTATAAGGAAAAATGACTTTAAAGAATTCCCCCCACCTTGGGCAGCTAGGTGGTGCAATGGATAGAGCACCAGCCCTGAAGTCAAGAGGACCTGAGTTCAAATCTGGCCTCAGACACTTAACACTTCCTGGCTGTGTGACCCTGGGCAAGTCATTTAACCCCAATTGTTTCAGAAAAAAAATCCCCCCTTCTAGAGAATTGTCTCAGAAAAAAAAAATTCCCCCCTCTAGGGGCAGCTATATAGCACAGTGGATAGAGCACCAGCCCTGAAATCAGGAGGATCTGAGTTCAAATTTGACCTCAGACACTTCCCATTTGTGTGACTCTAGGTAAGTCACTTAACCCCAATTGCCTCCCCCAAAAAAGAACTCCCCACTAAAAATGGGAAGATTCGCAAAGTGCAGCTGAATAGAGTAAACACAATCAGTGAGCAAAGCACTCCTGGCTACAGCCATTTAAATAAAGAATGCAATGGAAAAAAAACAAAAAAACAAAACAAAAAAGAATCCAATGGAGAAAGTACAAGATTCAGACTTACAGGATGAAAGGTTAATTCCAGTTCACTATTTGTTTGTTGATTTTTTAAATTTTTAATTGCATAGCAAGTTCATTAGTCCTCTATTTCCACTTTGTTGATGTATATACTCAAGAATATAATTTTTCCTCTAAGGATTACACTCCCTGAAATGTTGGTATGTTGTCCCATCATTGCCGTCCTTCACAAAATTAATTGGTTCTCATATTTGCACTTTGAGCTACTCATTAGTCAGGATGTCATAAGCTGCCTCCACCTAGGTCAGCTCTGCCATTACTAACTAATTATGTCTCCTTGAAAATGTCATTTTTCTGCCATTGGCTCAAGACCTCTTTTAAAAGCTTTTGATTTAATTTTAATTCAATTTAATTAAATCAGTTATGTTCAAATTTAAAATTTTTACAGCCTACCAACGTTCACCCCAGTTACATTTAACTACTTCAAGTCAGATTAGTTTTATAGACTTCAAAGACATAGGAAGAACAGACTTACAAGCATTTCCAACAATGCTTCAGGAGGGTAATTTTCCTACATATTCCTGAAGAGAGGTCTAGCTTCTTAGGCCATCCCTACTACAAGGTAGACCAATGCCAAATGTTCACATAGATCCCAGTCTCCCCAAAGCAGGTCCTCCAGCATCTTCTCTTAGTTCATCTAGGCAAGCACCAAATTCCCCTTCCCCACAGATGATTTCAGCATCTGTAAGGAACCCCCCCCCATCTGAACTTTGAGCTGACCCCTCTTAGAAAAAGTGGCCAATGCTTTGGGCCAGCATATTTCTCCCTGTCATCTGCTCCTTTTGGTATCGGTAATAAGGGGGTTATCAAACAAAACAATCTCTGTTGTTGCATCTTTCCAGAAATCTCACATGATTCTCATTTCTGTATAGAAGCCATTGTGCAGGGAGCTCATTGTTCTTCATGGGTGCCGAGGCCATCCACGAGGAAAAATAATAGAGGGAAACAGACAGAATTTCACAAAGAAATCTCTACAAAAAGCTCCTTGCTCTTTGCAGCCATACGATTACCGAAGGGGCGCAAAAATGACAAAATCCCACTCTGGTTTGATTGTCTATTGGTTGCCTCAAATAAATTTGATCTTAGAAAACAGGGGTCCACTCAGAAAATGTCCTGGACTCCTCAGAATCACATTCGTAAATGCATAAAAGGAAACTGATTCTATTGAAAAAAATATCAATGTTTTTTTAAAAACAAGATCAGCCACCCGAGGTTAGAGACCCCCACAGTACACGAAAGCACAGGTATATTCCTCCAACAAGACTCCTTGACTTTGTTTGGTGAATCTCTGATGATTGTCACTGAGGCAGAAAACAGGAAAATTTCTTTACCAAAGAAATTTATTACTGTCATGAAAGACGTCTTGCCAAGGTCCAAGTGGACAAAGGATTCTCTATAGATGGAAAAGTTGTAGATGATATTGTTCTGATTACATTAAGTCACAGACCATTACAGGGTCTCCTCAATGAGAGGGAGGATTATTCAGAATAAACTAACAATTCATACGTGGAAAACTAAGTGGATAAAAAATACCCATTATCCAAACAAAGATAATTTCATTTTGTAAGTTCTTTTATATATTGATAGGAAATGCAGATAGAGTTGGGTCTAGAATTGAATAGATGTGATCCCGGCTATACTGAATTTGGAAAATTATGCCTAAATTCCTTAACACAAAGACAATATTTTTTCCAGATGAAGATGCTTGGCTGTGATTTGTAGAATGTTCTCTTAGAGGGACAAAGATGGAGCCCAGGGGACACAGCCAAGAGGTGGGATAGTCTTGAGATGAACCAAGGTCACAGAAGTCAGTCGTTCCAGGAAATGTGGGGTCAGCGTAGTCATAGGACTAACTGCTAATGAGGGAGAGGGAAGGCAAGCCAAGCAAGGGGCACCTTGAGAAAGGTATTCTGGGAAAGCTCCAAGAATAACTCGGAAAATTGTGCAGCAGGGAAAGCTCTCCTTGAAAACAAAAGGTAGCAAAGCTGAGCGAGAGGAAGGCCTGAGAGCCACCAGTGTCTGTCCGGGCCTAGAAATATGGCCAAGCACAGAACTGGGTTAATGGGTCAGGCTGCCCCAGCTAGCACAGGTGATGGTGGTGATTACCTGCCACTGACCTACTTCGCAGAGTCTGCTCTTGATGGTTCTTCCCACCAGAGGGAAGAAGGGGAGGCTTTAGCAGACCATACGCTCAAGATGAGTCAGCCATGGGGGGGAACTGTGATTCATCATGGGCTGCAGCTGGAGAGATGGGGCTTCCAGGAATTAGGTCCTCAGCCCTCTGCACGCCAACCTGTCAGCTGCCACGCTCTGGGCCGGGCACTTAAAGGGCATCGGGTACCCCGAAGAACATCCAGTGGAGAGGGACCAAAGCCCGTGAGGAACAAAGGTTAGTTGAAGATTTACCTAGAAAAAAGACTCAGGGCAGTAATCTACCCTTTCAGAGATCGTACCTCATGTTTTCCCATTCTGCTTGTATTCTATTTGTTTCTGAATAGGGAGAAATAACTCAGCCCAGGCTGTTTGCTCCTCCAGAACAAGAACCCTGTCCTCTTCCCCATTATTTCATTACAAGGGTCTTACATTCCCCTGCTCCAAAGCCTTGAAAGTCTCCCCATTATCTCTGGGACCAAATATACATTTCTTAGCCCAGCATTGAAGGCCTTCCACAATCTGGGCTCCTCTGACCTTTCCAGCTTTTTGCACTTTTCTCCTCTTTACAAACTCTACATTCCAGAGCACAGAATAGGGAAGAGCCTCGAACCTGGAGTGAGAAGACCTGGATTCAAATCCTTCCTCTCTTATGGCTCCTCCCTGTGCGATCTTGAGCAAGTCACTGGAACTTGGTTTCCTCATCTGGAAGAGGAAGGGAATTGGACTAGGCATGATCCAGGAGTGCCTTCCGGCTCTGGTTATGATCCTCAACATTCCCTCTGCCATATCCGTGCCTTCGCAGAGATCATCCCCCATGCCTGTAAGGTTCTCTGCCTCTCTGAGTCCTGTCTTTATTATTATTATTAAAGCTTTTTATTTTCAAAGCATATTCATGGATCATTTTTCAATATTGACCCTTGCAAAATCCTGGGTTTTTCCCCCTTCCCCCACCTCCTCCCCTAGATGGCAGGTAGTCCAATACATGTTACATATGTTAAAATCTATGTTAAATATTTAGCATGTATTGGTCAACCCGCCATCTGGGGGAGGGGATGGGGAGAAGGAGGGGAAAAATTGGAACAAAAGATTTGGCAATTGTCAATGCTGTAAAAAAAAAAAAAACTTCTAAATAAAAAGCTATAATAATAAAAAAAATACATGATACTTAATTCTCAAAAAAAAAAAAAAAACAAGAGGGATATACTGGAACCATAGTGTACTAACTCAAGTGTTAAAATTTCAGTATAAGAATTTATATCTCATAAACTGGCAAAAGCCACAAAAAATATTTTAAATCCAATATATGTATACATAGTTATGCAATTATCGTTTGCACAAGAAAAATGAAATCAAAAAGGAAAAAATGAGAAAGAAAACAAAACAAAACTAAAACTAAAAGAGTGAGAATACTGTGTTGTGATCCACACTCAGTCTCCACGGTCCTCTGTCTGGGGGTAGATGGCTCTCTTTATCACAAGATCTTTGGAAATGGCCTGAATCATCTCATTGTGCAAGAGCCACGTCCATCAGGATTGATCATCATATAATCTTGCCGTTGCCACGTACAATGATCTCCTGGTTCTGCTCATGTCACTCAGCATCAGTTCCTGTAAGTCTATTGGATCAGACCAAACATACACAAGAGAAACCAAAGTAGAAGTGACACATTTTAATGCATTTGGAAATTAAGTCCCATGATTTTTCTAAGAAAGAAAGAGTTGAAAAGAGTGTAACAAATTTTAAACAATGCTTTTATTAAAAAACAAAAGTGTGAGTGATAAGCTATTCGCAGTTACCCACTCAGGCCTTTGCTTTCTCACCTTTCACAAATCTTTATGGTCTAGGATCCATGTTCCAGTGAGTATTGATATCAAATGGGGAGCAGAACAGGAAGTTATATTCATCCAAGGTGTTTCCCAAGATGATGAAGAAATCCCATACAAAATGCCTCCAAAATAAGAATCTCCAAGAGTCTTTAAATTCTATTTTCACAGGTGACATTGCCATAAGTGGATTAAACTTGGAAATGAAACTCACAGCAAAGTAAGAGAAGCTGGTTCATAGAACAACCACATTTAAAAACAAAGTGGATGAAAAGAGCACATCGCCCAGACTATAATATGCTTTGTGGGTTTATGAACTAGATCATAAATGGATTTCCTTCATGCTACAGGATTCCAATAAGCTGGGTTCAGAATTATGTAGGAGATTAAATCTAGTCATAATTAGAAAATTGTTCAGTGCGTTCAATGATCCAAAATTATCACTACCACAAAAGGTGTTCTCTTTAATAGCTATCATTTTTCTAATGATATAATTAGAAATAATAATTTCTAATAATTATAATATATATAATGGTATAGTTGGGATTCATAGGACTCAACAATTTCAAAAAATGCAAATAACCCAGCCGATAATGGAATAATGTACGGTGGATATGAATTTATATAAGATGATTTACAACCAAAAATTGGTGAAAAAGACATTACTGAGGATATGTAGGACTAAGAAAGAGACTGAGAATAAGATGCAGTCTGATTGCTAAGTTGGTGCCCTTGACATAGCAAAGGAGCATGACAATGTCTCCAGTGAAGGGGGTGGATCTACTGGTCAGTCAGTAAGCATTTGTTAAGTATCTGCTATGTGCCAGGCACTGTGCTGAGAGAAAAACAAAAGCGGGATCCCTGACCTCAAGGAGCTCACACTCCAATGGGGGACAATATAGACAGAAGTTGATACAAGAGACATACAGGGGCAGCTCGGCAGCTCGGTGGCACAGTGGATAGGATGCTGGCCCTGAAGTCAGGAGGACTTGAGTTCAAATCCACCCTCAGACACTTAACACTTCCTGGCTGTGAGATCCTGGGCAAGTTACTTAACCCCAATTGCCTCTGGAAAAATAAATAAATAAAGGTAGATCTTTATATATTAAAGGTAGGATTTGGTCTTCCTTAGAGAGAGAGAGAGACAGAGACAAACAGAGAGACGGAGAGAGAGACAGACACAGACAGAGACAGAGAGACAGAGAATGTAAATGGGAGGCAACCCTCACAGAGAAGACACTAAAAGTAGGGGCAGGTTCAGGGTGGGAAGCAGATCTGGAAAAGGTCTCTTGCAGAAGGTGGAGCTGGAAGGACAGATCTCATGGAAGCATAAAGATGGAGGTGAGGAAAAAACACACAGAGGCATAAAAACAAGCAGTGGAAAGTTAGCGGGCTTGGCTACAAGAACAGCAGGAAGGCCAAAATTGCGTAGGATGAAAAGTGTGGAGGAATAATGTTCTGCAAAGGAGAAAGAAGTCCCTCCCTGATAAGCTTACAGACCTGCCAAAGTCCTCCCTGAGCTCTGAGAAAAGTTGAAAGGAGAATAAATCCTGAGTCTTTGAGTGGCAGCTGTAGGAAGGCATCAAGGGCAGTACCTGGGAACCAACCAATGGGAAGGGCTTGGGAAGGACCAAACATCATTTTGATATGGTCCCATTTCATATCTCTCTCTCTCTGTCTCTCTCTCTGTCTCTCTCTCTGTGTGTATCTGTCTCTCTCTCTCTGTCTCTCTCTCTCTCACACACACACACACATAAATGCCAGAATATCAATCATTGTAAAAAAAAAAATGCAGCCCAATCTCACCCCCTCTTCCTTCCTTATCCCACTTTGCTCTCAGCTAATGAAAGACAAAAGCGAAAGAGAAAAGATCAGTCCCTCCATTTACTGGGACAAGCTACAGCTCTGCCTCCTCATTTGTAAAATGGGAAAAACACTAAAATAAGAGTCTTCTTCTAGAACCCACATCCACCATGCATTATTTCATTACCCACTGGGTTATTTGTAACTTCAGTTTTTCTGAAATTGTTGTGTCCTGTGATCCACAGCTTTATAACATCACTAGAAAATACTGTCTGTGATCAACGATGAAAGACTCGGTTCTCCTCAGAGATTCAGTGATCCAAAGCAATCCCAGTAAACTCTGGACAGAAAACTCCTTCTGCATCCAGAGAGAGAACTCTGGCGAATGAATATAAATCAGTACATGCTATGTTCACTTTTTCCCCCTTTTTCTTCTGGTTTTTTTTCTCTAGTGGTTTTTCCCTTTTGTTCTGATTTTTCTCTCCCAACATGATTCATAAAGAAATGTGCGTTAAGAAATTTTATGTGCATGTATAACCCCCCCAAAAAACAATTTTTTTAAAAAAGAAAATACTGTTTGTATTATTAATATGATCTCCTCCTGCTCGCCAGTGTTTTTCTGGGGAAATGATAGATGGGAAAGTATTAGAAAAACGTAAGGTAGTTTCTATACCCGTACAAGGGACTTGTTAGGAATGCAAAACGCCATTAATAATGTGCCTGACACTTCTCATCGCAGACAACAGGGATCAAGCATCAGCCCGGGGAGGCAGGAAAGAAAGCTAGAGCTCTGATAGAAGTGATGGAGAAGGGCAGGCAGTCCATTTCTCCCTTTCTCTCTTTTCTTTCTCTTTCTGTGTGTGTCTCTCCCCCCCCCCTCTCTTTCTCTCTTTTTATTTCTGACTCTGTCCCTCTGTCTCTGTCTCTGTCTCTCTCCATCTCTCTGTCTGGCTTTCTCTGTCTCTCTGTGTGTGTCTCTGCCTCTCTCTGTCTCTTTCTCTCATTCTCTTTCTCTCTCTTGCTCATTCACTTGCCTTGCTCTCTCTCACTCCATCTGATTCCCTTTCTCCATCTCTCTGTCTCTGTCTTTCTTCTCTCTTTCTCTCTCTCTGTGTCTCTCTCTCCCCCTCTCTCTGTCTCTCTCTGTCTCTGTCTCTTTCTGTTTCTGACTCTGTCCCTCTGTCTCTCTCTTTCTCTCCATCTCTCTGCCTGTGTGTGTGTGTGTGTCTGCCTCCCTTTGTCTCTTTCTCTCTCTTGCTCATTCACTTGCTCTTATTCTCTCTTGCTCCATCTCTGACTCTGTCTTTCTTCTCTCTTTCTCTCTCTGTGTCACTCTGTCTCTCTCTCTCTCTCCATCTCCATCTCTCTTTATCTCTCAGTGTCTCTCTCTGACTCACTCGCTCTTGCTCTCTCTCCCCCATACACACACACACACATATGCATGTGTATACAAACTGTGCATCCCTCCATCCATCCCTACACACACATGTGTATATTCATTATTTTCTTACTTGCTTTGTGCCCCCCTCCTGTAAAAGGGAAGTGAGTGAGTCACTTCCCCTGGTCCCCCACAGCTACCTTCTCTAACCTTAGCCTACCAGGTTCCCTTCTTTCCAGCTCCTTAAAATAGCTCCATTCTCTTGGCAAACTAATTTCCATGGAGATCCAGCTGTCAGAAGTGCTCAAAGTTTCCTCCTGCAAGGCAGCAGCCTCGCTTGCACACAGCCCCGCTCCCCCCTTCTTCCCCCCAGCCTTCTCCTTGTCTCAGAGCCTTCTTTGTGATGCAAATTGACTTGTGTCACCATCTCCCCCTCCCACAACCAAGAGTTGACATCATCTGAAGGCAAGGCTTTGGGTGGCCCAAAGGCACCTGCATTGCGGCAAATGGGAGCGGGCATCCTCCGCCCCCACCCGCTCCTCCTGTTCTGGGAGCAGACCCCCGACCTTATCAATATTCTCCTCCCTCCAGTAGCTGCTGTTTTCCACCATCTCATTTTTTAAAATAACTTCCCCCTTTTCCAGGCTCTCTCACTTTCATACTTTGGCTCAAACTGCTTCCTATGCAATATCCACCACCCTTCTTCCTTGCTCAGTGATCATCATGTACCTCAATAGATTGTCATGGGAGGAATTAATATGTTAGAATTACTTTCATTTCTAATCATTGCTATTGGTGTATACACTTTGCTTTTTCTCTCAATGAGCATTTATTGAGTACCTTTGGTATGCATTCCCCTGTAGAGAGTACAAAGGGTTATGAGACACCATCCTTTCCCTCTCAGAGTTTACACCTAGAAGTTAATGATTCAATCAATTTGATTCATTTCAACAAATATTAATCAAGAACTCATTATGTAGGGATAACTAGATGGGACAGTGAATAGAGCACAGGCCCTGAAGTCGGGAGGACCTGAGTCAAATCCTGCCTCAGACACTTAACACTTCCTAGCTGTGTGACCCTGGGCAAGTCACAACCCCAATTGCCTCAGGAAAAAAAGAACCCATTATGTGAAAGGCCTTGAACTTGGCACTGGAGAAACAAAGGAGAAATAGCCTCTGTCTTCAAGAAGCTTATATTCTCCTACATGATAGGCTGTATAGAGCAAACATTATTTGTGGTAGGGTAAGAGTGACCCAGAGAGGAGTTGAAAAAATGCATTCACCTCCATTCCTTCATTGCAAAGGAGGTGGAACTGAGGTGGAGAGAGGGGGACACATTAGGAATGTTGCAAAGCCAGCCATGAGCTGTTGTGAGGGAACTGTTGCTTTTTCTCTTTCTCTTTTAATTTTCATCTTTCGGGATGGTTTGCTGGGTGGGAAATGGAGGAAATATATTTCAAGGTAAATCAAGTCTACAAGCATTTATTGTCTTCTATGTGCCAGACACTACTAAATTCTGAGGATACAAAGGAAAACAAAAAGCAGCCCCTGCCCTTTAGGAGCTTGTTCTGTTATGGTGATGTGAAAAAAAAAAAGAAGGGGGGGGGATATGACCAATAAGGGAATAATTCAATAAACTAGTGTATGAATATAATGGAAAGTTATTGTATAATAGGAAATGTCAAGTATGAGGAATTCAGAAAAACAGCAAGATTTATACTAACAGATGCTGCATGGAGTAAGCAGAATCAAAATAATAATACAATGATATAAATTAAACAACACTAAAAGAAGTCAAATTCTAAGTAAGAGCAAAAAACATGCTTGGTTCCAGGTGGTACAAAAACAAAGGCTAATTTAGTATTAATAAACATCAAATTTATAATTTTTTCTTAAATTGTAGCTCAGTAAAAACCTTAACTACATCTCTAAAGCTGATCCAGAGAACATCAGCATCCATCCCATGTTTGTCTTCTTTTCTTGAGGAGCAAGAGGCTGCTTTCCCTTGTAGTAGATTAAGGATCCATGTTTTGAGTTTTAGGGGTAGAGTTGTTATTGCTTTGTATACAGTATATTTCACTTTGTTCACAAAGGAATATCCAGGTGTTTTTTCCCCCCTGAGAGCATCCTGCTCATCATTTCCCAAAGAACAATAACATTCCGTCAGTGAAACTTCAAAAGTTTTTTTTACTTATTATTATTGCTAATTGTATTCCCCCCAACACCATGAGGTCCATGGTCTAAAAGAAAAATTGCTAATAGGAAAAGAGAATGAATGAGAAAGCAAAAAATGTGCTCCCTGGGAGTTGGCTGCCTCCCACCTCCCTTGTTCAGGCAGAACTGTCAGTATTATTCCGGGAGCAAGTTTCCATTATGGCTTTTTTGTGGTTTGATCAAATTTTGACTACTAAACAGCATTGATTTGACAGCTTTTCAGCTTTGAGCTCAAAGGGCCTCTCTAAATAGGGTCACAAGTGTTGAAGCTGATCAGCCTCAGATGTCACAGGAAAGACAGCCGTGACCAGTTTTGAAGAAATGCTGCGTGCTATTTCTAAGACCGAATCAAGTTAATTTCTATACTCACTAGATAGAGTCCCAGTCAGATTCTATTATCTATTTACAGAAAGAGTTCTTAATCTGCACTCTGTAAACTTATTTTTTTTAATATTTTGGCAACTATTTCAATATGAAAGATTTCCTTTTTCGCCCTCGGTATTTTAATTTATGTATTTACATCCATTATTATGAAAAAGAATACATGGCTTGACCACACTGCCAAAGGGGTGTTTCATCCAAAAACAAGTTAAGAACTTTTGCCTTGGTGATTAAGAGAATAAGTAGCTTGGAAAACCTCTGGTGGACCATCAAGACCACAGATACCAACTTATTCTGTATGTGTCAAGTGCTTTCAGCCACCATCTAAAGCTAATTAGTCTATTTTCTTACCCCATTAACTAAACAAACTGAAAAGTGGGACAGATCTTTTGTTTCATCACAACAATGTATCATGAGAATTGCAGCTGATTATGTGGCCTTCCTGGGTCTATTGGACCAAATTCTAGAATGTCATATTTACAACAACTCTCTTTAAAGAACTTTCCTCTTTTGTTAATCAAAACTTCATAGCTTTCATCAAGTGCTATGAGTTGGGGAGAAATGTCCTTGGATTTTTACCACGTTCTTTATAGTTAAAATTGGTTCTTTTGTATAATTAGTATTTAACAAAGAATAAGAATAAAACAAGAAAGAGAGAGAGAGAGAGAGAGAGAGAGAGAGAGAGAGAGAGAGAGAGAGATAAAGAAACAGAAATATAGACAGACACACAGACACAGAGACAGACACATTGACAGTTACATTTGTCAATCTTGCCAAAAACACTTGAAGGAAGGGTGAGGGAAATCACTGTCTAATTAGAAGTTAACTATGAGTTCTTCCACAGTTCTTCCAGTTTATTAAATACCCACAGAAGGCTTCATTTTTCTCTAGCAGGGGAAGGTTGTTCAGGTTCTCAAAGATTTATCAGTGAAACACTTAAGCACTGAATAGTTCTTCAGACCTAAAAGGGACTTTGGATTTCTTGCAGGGACAGAATGTGTCTGTTGTCTGAAGGACAGCCAAAGTAAGTTCACAGGAGGATGGCACCAGTTTCTATGCTCCATAGACAAAATAAAATAGAATTGAATTCAACAAGCAATCTTTAAAAGTGCCTATTATCAAAAAACATTTTTAAACATAAAAGTACCAAAACATGAAATATTTTTATCTTACGAGACCAAAAATAACTGATTACCTATACCAGAATGACTTTAGAAGCATCTCTGTGCGATGAGATCATTAATTAGTTTGAGGAAAAAGTTTAAATAAGCACCAAATTACAAGAAAAGAGAGAGAAAGATGAGAAGACACTCTAAACAATGACAACAGCTCTAACCCAACCTTTTTGAACAAGCTTTTGACTATACAAAATGGGCAATGGATAAAGGTTAAGATATTGATGCTGCAGCAGAAAGCATTCTGGATTTGGAATTATAAGATATGGTTTCATATCTTGAACCTCCTACTTGATACTTGTGGCACTCTGGGTAACTCAGATCTTCCATCTATAAAATGACATGCTTCTGTTTTAAGCATATGATCCTGTGATTCTGATTACCATAATTTTTTCAAAAAGTTCAACTAATACAAAATAATTGCCAAAAGAGTGCAGAAAACACCCCAACCAATGCATGTTTGACTTTATTGCCAAGCTGAGAAACCACAAGACCCACACACAAAAAGGGCAACACTGGCTAAGAGTACAAAATTATCTGCAAACCGTTCTGAAGGTAAGAGCCACAAATCCAACCACGATTTTTAATCTAATAATTCCATTTCTAAGATTTCATTCTAAAAACTTCATAAAAAGGAAAAAATACAAAACACCTATTATTCATAGCTACTCTTGATAGACAACTTCTCTATGTGTGAGGACTGGACAAAATGTGAGCTATTCACATACCATGGAATTTCATAGTGACATAAAAATAAAAATCATAAAGCTTTCAAGAAAATATAGAAAGAGCTGGATGAGTAAAGATGAAATAAGAGACTTTTAAAAATTTTGTCTTTGATTACCAATACTTAGCCTAATACCTAGTAGATCAAGGATATTTAATAGATACTTCTTGAATTGAATAGAAAAGGCAGATTCATAACAAAGAGCAGAGGATAGAGTCCTGCTCTCAGAATAAATTGAAATTTCATCAGAAGGTCAGATGTTAGAGGAGAGAAATGAACCAACACTAAGGTAAATGCCTATATATTTAATCAATCAATAAAGCATGTATTACTATGCTCCAGGTCTGGAGATGACAAAAACCAAAAGTGAAATTGTCCCTGCCTTTAGAGAGCTTTCAGTTTAATGCCATACAATATATGGGTGGACACATATATGGATATGTACACATGAGTGTTTATATATATACACACATATCCACATAAATATATATATATATATATATATATATATACACACACACACACACACACACACACATATGTGTACACTCACACACAAAATGGGGAAAGAAGATACTAGTAGCTGGGAAGGGTGGGAATCAAGAAAGATTTCATGTAGACATGAAAGACAGGACTCGAGCTTTGCCTTGAAGGAAGCTAGGAGTTCCAAGAGGCAGATAGGGGGAAGGAGAGTATTTCACGCAAGGAAGACAGCCAGGGGTTGGCGGAAATATAGTGGCAGGAGATGAAGAAATAGCAATCAATACAATTTGATCACAGAAATATACAAAGGGAAGGCAGCCATAAGAAGAAGAAACAGGAAAAAGAAAAGGGCACCATGTTGTAAAGAGCTTTAAATGCCAGATGAGGGAGTGTTATTTAATTATAGGAGTAACTGGAAGCCACTAAAAGTTTATTGAGCAGGGGATTGATGTTGTCAGTTCTGTGCTTTAGGAAAATCACTCTGGTGGCTTTTTGAAGGCTCCATTGGAATGAGGAACCGTTTCAGGTAGGAAGAACAATAGGAGCTCTGGCAGCCGTATAGGCAAGGAGTAATGAAGTCCCAAATGAAGGTAAGTGTAGGTAGAGAAAAGG
This sequence comes from Sarcophilus harrisii, assembly GCF_902635505.1. Lineage (NCBI taxonomy): Eukaryota > Metazoa > Chordata > Mammalia > Dasyuromorphia > Dasyuridae > Sarcophilus > Sarcophilus harrisii. The sequence continues at coordinate 456,757,931 of NC_045429.1, forward strand.
AGTGGGTATGAGAGGACTAGAGAAGGAAACCAGAAGATGTGGCACTTGATTGGATAGTTCAGAGGAGGGGTAGCTTTGGGGGGAAAGATAATGAGTCCTCTTCCAAACATGCTAAGTTTGAGATGCCTCAGGGAGTTCAAAAAATCCCACATAAAGTTAGTGAAGTGAAACTGGGGCTCAGGAAAGAAAATCTATCTATAGATATTGGAGTCCTCAGCAAAAAAGATGTCATGAAGTGAGCCAAACTCTACCTGGGAGATGTCCCTCCTCCATGTTTAATGGGTTCTCCAAAGCTGGAGGCTTGGGGTAGTCAGCAAAATCTTGAAATAGACATTCATCCTGGCGTTGCAAAGGCATCCCTTTATTTAATTAAAGGTGTTTGGATGAAGTGCCTCTCTTAAAGACATAATAAAACATCTCATCCAACCACAACAGTGACAATTTTTAAAACCATTTAAGATTCTAAAAAAAGTACAAGGTAAAGCAGACTAATAAGATTTAAGTTGAAGAGGATTTCTCAGGATTCCTCGCTTTTCCTAGATAAAGAAAGGGGCAACATATAAGAGTGTGTGTGCAAATGTGTATATACATAACATGCATCCTTATAGATTTGTATAAAAATATATGTATCCACATATGTATGCCCACAGGGATAGGGTGCAGTTGGATGTGTGTGTGTCTTTTGTTCTTGTTCAGTCTTTTTAATCATGTCCAACTCTCTGTGACCCCATTTGGGATTTTCTTGGCAAAGATACTGGAATGCTTGACCATTTCCTTCCCTACCTCATTTTACAAATGAGGAAACTGAGGCAAACAGGGTTAAGTAACTTGCCTAAGATCATACAGCTAGGGAGTATCTGAGGTCAGATTTGAATTCAGGTACTCCTGACTTTAGGTCTAGAGTGCCATCCACTGTACCAATTAGTTGCCCAATATGTATATCTTAATTGGTACAAAAAAAAGTATCATGGAATTTCAAAGAATCACAAAGCTGGAATTTCAGAGTTGAAAGAAATCTCAGAGGTTCTCATACCTGAAGTTAGAATTCTTTTAAGAATTCCTCACAAACTGCCATCCAGCTTTTTTTGAAGGCTTCCACAACCTCCTAAGGCAGATCTTTCTACTTTAAGACAGCTCTGATTTTCTTTACACTGAAACAAAATCTGCCTCTCTGTAAATTGTATCTTTAATTCTAGTTCTGCCTTTTGATGCCAAGTAGAGTCAGTCTAATCCCATAATCCCCTTTCATTATAATTAGAATGTTTTTGTTTGGTCATTGGTAGTGATACATTTTTTTTATTATTGTCACTTTACATAGTGCTTTTGACTATATGTTTACATACCCAGACTCTTGATACACCCAGAGAATGCATATTCTCTGAATACTAGATGGGGAAAAAGATCACATTAGGCTAAAATAATCAGCTGGAAATTGAATAGAGAGAAATGTAAACTCATTCATTGAGGTCCAAAAAATCAATTTCACAAAGGAAAAGCAGCTAAAAAGAAGAAAAAAAGTCCAGGTGAAAAAGAAATCTTGGAAACTGGAAATAGAATGGATGCTCATCAGTTGGAGAATGGCTGAATAAGTTATGGTATATGAATGTTATGGAAAATTATTGTTCTATAAGAATCAGCAGGATGATTTCAGAGAGGCTTAGGAAGATTCTCCCCCCCCCCCCCCCCCCCCCCCAATCAGGTAGTGCAATATTCCAGGCATGGGTGATAAAGATAAATGAGGGTGATAAGTGAGGAATGAGGGCAGGGCCAGAGGAGAGAAGTAGCAGAGTGTGAGAGAGATCCATGGACTTGGCAACGGAGTGAACATGTGGGATGAGTAGGTGAGAGCATGGAGAAGCCCTTTAGGAACAGAAAGGTTTGGAAGTGTGAACGGCATTTGCAGTAAGCTTAAGGTGTCCAGCAGGCAGTGGGAAATGCAGATTAAGGCTAGCCAGGTCTGAGAATCACCTGCATGGAGAGGATTATTGTATCCATGGGATTCTATCCAAGTGAAATAGGAAAGAGGGAGAGCAAGAAAGGTCCCAGATTGAGCCTTATGTTGGCCCAGGCGACTTGGATGGAGATGTACCCACGGGGCTGAGAAGCAGAGGAAGAGAAGCGGGAGAGAAGACAGCGATCGATGGCGTCTGAGGCTGTGGGAGGATGAGGCCGTTGGAGTTGGCCATGAAGGCCCCACCTCCTCTGACTCTCACCTTCCAAGAGAAGCTGGAAAAGGAGCCATGGTGGCCGCCCAAGCAGTCTTCTGAGAACGGCCCATTTAAGCCAGGCCAGACCCAGGATTTGAACAAAGGGTAAAGCTTGGGATGTCGAGAAAATACATCGGAGATGTCACTTGAAAGGATCCTCTCAGGGTTTGTCATTGAACACTGCAGAGCTCTAACCTGATGGCAAAGGGCAAATTCACACAGGCCCATCTCTTTGAGTGTAGGTAAAGGGCTGTTGTGGGATTCTTGGAAGTTTGTTTCTGCACAGGTGGTTGGCCATCCCAGGGTTGCTGGGACGTGCAGTGGGCAGAGCCCAGAGCCCAGGGCCCAAAACCAGAAAGGTCTGAGGTCAGATCCTCCCTCAATGTCCTCAACCATACACTGGGGACCGTTATGGCACCTGCCTCTTCGTGTGGATCAAGCCAGATTGTTTCTGCAAAAAGTCCTTAGCACGGAGCCTGGCATCCATGAGGGGCTCTCTCAGTGCCCATTTCCTCCCTTATTTGCCACAAGACCAGACCAGCCTGTCACCCAGGGTGACTCACCCAGCCTACTGACACGTAATCTGGGCAGGAAAGCATGTGAGGGAGGTGGGCAGGCAATGAAAATGACATCAGCTGAGGGCCAGTATCACTCTCGTCATCTCAGCCCCATTAATTCTCAATTATGGGTGCTGGTGAATGGCAAGGATTGGCCAAAAGTCATTTATATTTGGCCTCCGGTCTGGATTATAATTTTTAATAACAGACTTTTCTTCCAAGCTGTCTGTGCCCCAGCTAATTCGTTCTCCCCAAAGAAATATCAGCTGGCAGCATGAGAGCCGGCCCAGCCAAGGGGGACAGCAAGAAAGAGCCAGGGATTATGGCTGTTCTATGGCTAATGGAGAACGTAAACAATCCATACTAGGATGACAACATCCGAATCCAGAGAGCGCTTCAAGGTTTAAAAAACACTTCCTTTGCAGAAACCCCATAAGGTGGGCCATGGAAATATCTATTCCCACTTCGTGGATAAGGAAAATCAAGTATCGGCCCAGGACCGTCAGAGACCCACCCAAAGCTGCCGGCACTTTCCAAAGTGACGGCATTCGGGCATTCCACTGGCTGTCCGTCCCATTCGCTGGCAGTCCATGAATTGCCTTCCAGTTTATGAGACAACCATTTATTTGCTCATACATTTGTCTAAAGCCTCTATAAATATTTGGACAACCAAATTAGGAGGTTCTGAGATTCTAACATGTGATTCAGCATCTACCCTTTCAAGTCCCCTGTGAAATGATCCTTTGTGAAGCTAGACTGGAACAATCCAGAATGGAGCCAGGGATTCGTAACTTGTTGTTTTAATCGTTTGTTAACGATCCATTTAATTTGTTTCCTTTGCAACCTTAGGCATCTTATTTTAGGCATTGAAAAACCTGATTGGAGAAGGGCTCCAGAGATTCATAGGACTGCCCAAGGGATCATCACCCAGACGAGCTAAGAACTCTGGTGGTCATTACATTAGAATCAAGGTTCCAGACTTCGGATCAGGAGCCCTGTGTTTGAATTACAGCTCTCACTCTGATTCTGTGACAGTCACTCAATCATTTTCTGCCTCAGTTTCCTCCTTTGTAAAAGAGGTGATGAATACTTAGCCTGTCTGCCTTCAAGGGCTACTGCAAGGAAAATGATTCGAAAGATTTGAAAGCCTTTATTAAAGCCCCCTTAGGATACCTCAGCATCCCACCATGGACAGAGCTCTCCTTCCAAGGGCCAGCTTTCCCTGTTTCCACCTTACAGGGGCCATCTTTCCATTTCCACTTTAGAAGAGATCTCTTTCCCTGCTTCCACCTGCCATCATTCATCCACAGCCTCTGAACAGAAACCCCTCATCCTGTTGTCTCTGCTGCTGAGCCCGGTCTCATGAAACCATGTGGTTTTAGCAGGAAAAAATTCAAACTGCCTGTGACTCTTTGCTCATGTTGTATAATGCAGAGGAAAATCTTCGTCATAGAAGCAAAAATATATATATAATAAAATAAAATAAGCCCAAAAAGGAAAAAAAAAGCACCACTTTGGAAAGCTTCTAAATATAGATGGCCAGATGCCATTTTCATCACTCGAAGATTTCTGTTTTCAAGCATTTTTATGAGCTAGAATAAAAGAGTCTGGATTCCAAATGCTAGAAATGATAGAACTGCTGCAAACCCATCACTAATCTCCTATTTTATTATCATTTAATTTATTGTGCATCAGATCCTAAGGGAAGCAGAAGGAGCCAGAAAATAGAGAGCTTGATTCCCCAGCATGCCCATCTCCTGGTACCTTCCTGGATGTGTTGTAATTATAACCGCACATTTTTCCCAATTCCAATTCTCTCCTTGACCCTCTCTACAATTTAAGCTAATAAATCTGGTAAGAAGCATTTTTATTTTTTCTCCTCAACTTAATTAGGTGCACTAGCTGAATCCGAGACATCCTTATAAAATATAATTGGTTTTGTTTAATGAAATACCAAGTGGTTCCAAGAAGCTCCTGCAGAAATCTTCTCTGCAGTTGGAGGGAATGAAAATTAACTAATAATAGCTAACATTTCTAGGATGCTGCAGAACTGCAAAGAACTTTCGATTGCAAAGTGAGAACGTTTGATCCTCACAACAACCTTGGGAGGTGGGGGCTCTTACCCCCATTTTACAAATGAGGAATTTGGGGCCCAGAGAGGATCAGCAGTGTCGGAGGCTGCAGAGAGGTCAGGGAGAGAGAGGATTGAGAAAAGACCATTGGTTCTGGCGACTAAGCAATCATCAATATGTCTACAACAGAGCTCATCGTCTTTCCCCCAAACTCTCCTCACTCCTACCTTCCCTAATACTAGAAAGAGCCCCCCCCCACTTTCCCAGGCCCCCAAGCTAGGAGTCATCCTGGACTCCCTACTTTCCCCCTTCCACCGTCATGTTGGGAAGACCTGTCAATATGACCTTTGCAGAGCCCCTTAATCACAGGGGTTCCCAGTTCTGTCTGGGTTATGACCCTTTGGGCAGCAGTCCCATGAAACCTCTGGAGCCTTGAATCCACAGCCCAGGGTCACGCAGCTGGTCTGAGGAAAAATTGGAACTAGGGCCTTGCTGAGTTCAGGTTCGATGCTCAATCCGCCATGACACCCCGCTGCCATAAACTGCAGTGGAACCAGTGAACGTGTATTAAAACTATAGTCGATCAGCCAGTAAATGTGTATTAAAAGTGCCTGACGCTGTGCTAAGGGGAGGGGGTTTAAAAAAGAAAAGAAAAGACAGTTCCTGTCCTCAAGGAGCTTACAGTCTCAGGAAGGAACCAACAGGAAACGTGTACAAACTACAGACAGATAAATAGGAAGCAAGAAAAGAGGGGAAACCCTGGCATTAGAGGGGTTGTGGGAGACTTCCTCCAAGCTGGGTTTCACTGGGACTTAAAAGGAAGCCGGGAAGTTCAGCAGAGAGAAACAGGGGGAGGTTCCAGGCCTGGGGGACAGACCCACATAAAGGTTCTTGTTAGTGAGCAGCCATTGTTTGTCATGGCCGGCGCCACTGGATCAAATAGCAGAATGGGGGAGCAGCCGGCCAAGGGAGGGGGGCTGAGTTATAAAGCTTCGTGGACCAGACAAGGTGTTTTGTACTGGAGTCGCAGGGAGCCATGGGAGCTTCTTGGGTAGCAGTGCTAAGATCAGACCTGTATTTGGGGAGAATCCCTTTACCGGCTGAATGGAAAACAGGGTGGGCAGCTCTGCCCAGCAGCTGTTGCAACAGGCCAGTGTGGGATGAGGAGGGGTCCGTAGGGAGGGGACTAGCCAGGGGAGAGGAAGGAAGGCATCTCAGGAGTGCCGCGACGGCGAAACGACAGCCTTCCCACCAACTTGGACATGGCAGGGGCGAGAGTGGGAGTCCAGGACGACTTCTGGGCTGGGAGTCTGGGGGACTGGCAGGGTGGGGGGCCTTTTCAGAACTGGGGAGGTAGGAGCGAGGAGGGTTTGGGGGGAAGAAGATGAGTTCTGTTTTGACCATATTAAATGCTTCCTGAACACCCAGCTGGAGGTGTCTGAAAAGAGGTTGGAAATGAGAGGTGGGAAGTCAGCAGGGATTGGAGCAGGAGAGGTAGAGCTTAGAATCATCAGAGGAGGGATGGAGCTTAAATCCAGAGGAACTGATAAGGAGGGGAGAGGGCCCAGGACAGCACCTTAGGGACATACTGAGGGTATGGTATGAAGGAAAATCGGGGACAGGAGAGAGGGAGAGGTTTGTATGGGGGTGGGGTGGGGGTGGGGGATCATGAAACTTTAGAGAGGAGAGAGGACCAAGAAGGAAAGAGAGATCAGCAGTGAAGGGGAAGGGACTGCAGAGAGAGAATGAGGGTCAGGAAAAGACCATTGGATTTGGCAGCTAAGCAATCACCGGTCACTTTGGAGACAGCGATGAGCCGAAATCCGGACTAGACAACACCAGACGGGCAGAACCACAGAGTGGGAAGAGCATCCAAGGCTGCCTGGTCTCCTCTTCCTCAGCCCAACAAAAGGCCCTCCAGCAGTGACTCCAGGTCTGGCCCCGGGCCCACAACAATCAGCTTTCCCACTATTTCCCACATTCTGGAGCTAGAGTGGAAGCTTTCCCTAGTTCTCTTGCAGCCAAGAACTACCCCTGCACAAGGCAAGAACTCGGACCCATCAGCACAGGAGTGTGTGAGGAATGCAGGGAGGCCCTTCTGGGGCCCCAGTGCTTCTGTGCGTAAGCACGCATCAGACTCCTGCGTAGAAAATAGGTCAGCAGCAGTCGGACCCCAGGCCGGATGCCTTCTGTTAACCAATTCAGTGGGAGCTGAGGAGGCGGGACAAAGCTTTAGGCTGCCAGTCCCTTCTTTAAATCCCCAGCAGTAGAGCACATAGTAGGTGCTTCCTAAGTATTTCTTGACTCGAGTCCTTGACTTGTTGGAGATGTGGATGGCACCTCCTAATGGGCATGTTCTCCATTGGCATTTTGAGAGCCATTCATACTTAATAAGGATAAATGTACTTGACCTAAAAAAGAAAGGATAGTCCCATTCCTAGGTCTCTAGTCTCCAGCTCTTTCTGGAGCTTTCTGGAAAGAGGGAAGAGCAAAAATAGCTAAACCCATAAACTCTTTATAAGGCCCACAACTATCTGCCCAATTAATTCCCAAGCATGAGACTCATCCCGGTGCAGCCCCATTCCAAGAGAGATGAAAAGTCCCAGACAGACTCCTTGGTGTGGGAGCTCATCGTGTTTCAGGGCCTCCCCCACTTCTGTCCCCAATTTGCCAAATAAATGGTGGCCAAATGAAGCTTGGGAGGAGTTGGCTGCCAAGATATCTTGGCTGTGAGGCTGGGGGGGCTAGGAGGACCCAAGACAAGGGAGCAGGCCGCCCCCAACGGGAATAAACCCTGGGGTTCTGGGCTTTCATTTTCTGTACAAAAAAAAAAAAAAAAAAAAAAAAAACTGCTTTGTTATTCACTGTGCTGGGCTTATGGGAAAAGTGCTTCAGATTCCAAGTCTCACTTCTTCATAGGCTTTTCAGAGCTTTTACAATGGTTCCATCTTATGGTGAAATGAGAAGGCAGAAGAGGGAGTTATTTTAGAAAATGCTGTGCTTGCCTGGATTGCACGGATGGATGTTTCTCTGGCAGCTCTGGGTCCTCCTGCTTTTTGTTCTTGGTCCAAGTGGCCCAGGTTGGTCTTCACAACACTGTGTGACATACTTCGCATCTCAGGGCTCCATGTTTTCTCTAACTGGCCCCCCTGCCTGGAATGCTATCCTTCTCATCTCTGCCTCCTAACTATCCTGGCTTCCTCAAGTCTCAACTAAAGCCCATCTTCTACAGAAAATCTTTCCCCTTAATCTTAGCACCTTCCCTCTGAGATGAACTCATTTTTGTTGCCTCCCCATTGGCCCATAAGCTTCTGCAGAGTGAGGACTGGTTTTTGTCTTTCTTTGTATTCTTAGTCTTTAGCACAGTGTCTGGCACATAGTAGGCACTTAATAATGTTGGTTGATTGACTATATCTCTCTCAAAAAGATCAGGAAAAATTGTTTTCCTTTTTTTTTAATTATGGCAAAAATTTATACTCTTTTAAGATCAACAGCTTTCTTGCAAGTATCTTATAATATTGCTTTTATAATGTTGTAGGTTTTTAAAACTTTATTATTATGGTATTTTTGTCTCAAAACTCCAGGTGATGAAATACAGCAGCCAGAAGATAGGAGCTGGGATGTCACTTTTCTGCAATTTAGGGATAAACTATAATCCAAGTCCAGGCAGTAAGTCCGGGAGGCCAGCTAGTGAGGGGAGCAAATTAGAGAGCTTAAGCCCAGGAACTAGGAAGTAAACCTTAGCTGGTGGTGGAGATTAACCCCATGGGCTAACCTGAAGTGAAGGAGGTAAAATATGGGCAACAAGAACTCCAGAAGACTTCAAATGGGGGGCAGAGATGAACAAAGAAATGGGGCTGAATAGATAAATGCAGAAGAAACTTGGACTTCCTAGAATCCACCATCTTTGTACTGACTTTTCAAAGGAAAGGTTTAGACCAATAGGAACACAGGACACTCGGGGTAACTAAAGAGATTCAGAAGTTTCTGAGATGACCAGGAGTATGATACCAATCCAGGAACAAAATGCGATTTTTAACAAAGAAAAATCCCCAAGTTCCATAGAAAACTGTCTGAATACTAGAATGGACTGAAAGAAATTACTGAAAAAATGAAAGCCTTGAAGAGAACAGAAAGATTAGAATTTAGATCATTCCAGGGTGGAATAAGGGGTGTTCAGGAAGCACTGGTCTCTCTTGTGGGAGGGCTTCCTGACCCCTTTTCAGGACTGCCCCTTCACCCATGGTGCCCACTTGACTCACCCAAGTCTCACCCCTGGATCTAAGAAGCTGAAGAATATGGTAAAAAATCATCTGGCCGATGGGCTAAAGCAAGTTGAGAACAACTAACAGGCCTTAAACCTTCAGTGAGTTTGGGGGATTGTACCCAAACATGTGAGGACTTCCCTGGGAGATGTGGGTAGAAAAGAACAACTTCTCCAATAGCCACAAAACTGGGGCCATTCAGGCTTAGAGCTTGGTAAGGCACGGATAACGCCAAGGTCATCCACTTGCATCTGGGCCGACATCCTGATTTTCCTCTCGCTGTTAGACTTTGGCGACTCTGGAAGTTGAGGCTGGTGACTTTGTCCAATTCTGTCTCTCTTCAATCCAATTCATGAGCAAGTCAGGCTGTCACCAGCGATGTCATTGGTTCTCTTCCAAAACAACAATAACAACAATGTAGTTAAGGATTATAAGAGCAGTAAAGTCACCAGATTGTTTGCCAAAGATATGCTTCCAAATCACATTGTGTATGTTAATAGATTCATCAGCAACAACGACAAAATCATGGCTTTTTTTTTTTTTTTCTAAAAACAAATGGAAAATCATTTACAACAGGCAGGGTAGCACAGACTTTAAAGACAAAAAAATCTATAATGAAGTTCCAGTTCTGACAAACATAAACTGTATGACCTTGAGCAAGAGACTTGAGGCTCCCCCTTATCTGTGTTTGCTTTCGATAGAGCAGGTTCTCCTTTTATGTTCTTGGCAGTCTGGCAAAACTTTCAGAGCCCTTCTTAGCATAATGGTTTTATTTGCCTAAAATAAATCAAAGGAAGTACTAAGTTTCAGTTGTAAAAACAAAGAAGTCATTTTTTTCCTATCCGCGGTCTACCTGAAATCTACCCCCCTTGGTCCAGGGATTCCAGGTAAAGAACTCCGGATTGGGTAAATTAGATGAATTCTAATTTCCTTCCCAGGGCAAATAGGCTGAGACTAAGTATACTCAAACTGAATTTTCATGAAGGGGGGTTCGGAGAGTCTGGTGATTGTTGAACTGGCTGACCTGAGACGACCATTGGCGTGATCTGTCTCACTGTACATGGGGCAAATTCTTAGCAAGGTCGGGGATCAGCTTTGGCCAATGGTTTCAAGAAAGCTCTGGATTTGCACAGGCAAGTCGGCTACAGGGATCACACAATCGCCCATTGTCCAAGCTTTGTTGACTGAATGGTCATACCTCTATTCTTGTGCATAGGAATGATTCCCACAGACTAAAAAATCAGATGGCCCTGATCTTGTCCACAAGCGAGAAGGTCAACTCTCCTCAAATCGGAGACAAAATTTAGCTATAAAGAAATGGATACAAAGGGATAGGAAGTATCCTCAGAAATCCAACCTGCAGAGAATTATTCATTTTCAGAGAAAAGTGAATAAATTACCATTTCAATCACAATGATTTTTTAAGGCATTAATGTTCATTTGAGAATCCAGCTGAGTATACTCCATGACATAGAAAATGTATTTATTTATCTATTTCACCAGAACCCTATTAAACTGTCATGTCCTTTATTGTTATACTGTGCGAAAGAACAAAGCTTTTGTTATATTCTGTATAGAACTATTAATATCACATGAGTCATTTAAGAATTGTGCTCTGAAATGGCATTCTTTCACTTTCTGTTTAAGAAAAAAAGAGAAAAAGATTCCCTTCTTACCTCATAACAGTATTTCTTAATATAATTCCTGTCCTGAAGTTCTGACAAAGAAAAATCAGACATTTCTCACCCTAAGTAATGCTTTCCTTTAGGGGGAGGGTGCTTAAATTAGGCAGGACCTTGGGAGATCCCAGACTCAGGAATATTTCTGGGAGGAAGGATGAGAAGGGCATCACTTGCTAATACAAGGAAGACCTGGGAGGGATGGGAGGAGTTATTCATCAATCACCTTTCCTCTCAGCATTTTAAAACATGAAAACCTTGGTTTGGTGCATCCTTCAAACCTCCAGTGACAACCACAATACAGTATAATCTGCCAGAAAGCAGAAGGAAGCAGGAGCCTCAAGGAGGGATTGTGGGCTGTGCCGGAAAGACCTCGGGTCCGAGACTCAGGACTGACCAGCTGTACAACTGCTATTTGAGCCTTCTTATCAATGGTCAAAGACTATGAACAGATAATTTTCAGATGAAGAAATTAAAACCACTTGTAGTCCTACGAAAAAAATCCTCTAAATCACTATTGAGCAGAGAAATGCAAATTTAAACAATTCTCAGGTACCACCACACACTTCTCCGATTGGCTAAAATGAGAGGAAAAAAGTAGTAATAAATGTTGGAGGGAATGTGGGAAAACTGAGACACTAATACTTGGTGGAGTGGTGAATTGATCCAGTAATTCTGGAGGACAGTTTGGGATTCTGCCCACAGGACTATCAAACTATACAGCCCCTTTGATCCAGCAGTGTCTCTACTGGGCTTATATCCCAAAGAGATCATAAAGGAGGGGAAAAGACCCACGTGTGCAAAAATGTTTGTGGCAGCTTTTTTTGTAGTGGCAAGAAAGTGGAAAGTGAGTGGCTGCCCATCCGCTGGGGAATGGCTGAATAAGTTATGGTGTATGAATGTTATGGAATATTATTGGTCTGTAAGAAACAACCAGCAGGAGGATTTCAAAAGGCCTGGAGAGACTGACAGGAACTGATGCTGAGGGAAGTGAGAACCAGAGATCAATATACACGGCAACAGCAAGATTATATAATGATCAATTCTGATAGACGTGGCTCTCTTTAATCAATGAGACCCTTCAGGACAGTTCCAATGGTCTTGTGACGGAGAGAGCTTCTGCACCCAGAGAGAGGACGGTGGGAATTGAGGGTGAATCACAACGTGGCATTTTCGTCTTTTTTGTTGTTTGCTTGCTTTTTTTTTTCTCTTTCTTATTTTTTTTCTTTTTTATTTTTTTTTTCCTTTTTGATCTAATATTTCTTGTGCAGCACAATAATTATAGAAGAATTGAACATGTTTAATCTACCTTGGATTACTTGCTTCTAGAGAAGGGTGTGAGGCAAAGGGAGGGAGAAAAATATTAAACACAAAGTTTTCAAGGGTAAATGTTGAAAATTATCTTTGTATAAATTTTGAAAATAATCTTTTATTTTAAAAAAGACCATCTTAGAAGAAGGGATTAAATCAGATGAGATTTTTATAATAATAGCTAACATTTATGTTACATATACTATGTATTAGGCAGCATACTAATCTCACACTTATCTCCTTTGATCCTCACAACAACCCTAAGAGATAGGTAGGAGCTCTTATGATTCTCATTTTACAGATGGGGAAACTGAGGCCACTGGAATTTAAGGGTCTTACCCAAGGTCAAAAAGCCCCATTAGACTGTAAACGTTCTGAAGGCCAAGGACTGTGTCATTCTTTGTCCCCCCAGTCCCAACGTGGGGCCTTGACGCAGCTGAATGTAACAACTGAAATAGATGTTAGTAACTGAATTGTTGCATTAATTGGATATTTCCTATTTGGCTCTGGTAGCATTTCCAGAGAGACCAGATCAATTCCTCTAGTGCCATTTTCTTAGAATGATTAAGTGCCCAGAATCCCACAGCAAAGCAAGGACGTGAACCCAGAAACCCAGACTGAAACCCAGTGCTCTCTGGCACAGCCTGCGAGTGTCCTCAGGCCTCGGCTGCCTCATCCGAAAGATGCCCTTCTTGAGGATCTCCACGGTTCCTTCCAGCGCTACATCCTATGAGCTCTGAAGTATATTATAAGATCCCCTCCTTTTTTTACTTTAAAGTGACCATTAAACTTTCATGTATCCCATAGCATAATGCTGAGGACCAGTACCCACCTCTCTCTCTGGGTCGGTTCTGTTAAAGGTCAGTGTTCTGTTTGCCTCAGCATCCTATTACCAACTGATGACAAGATGCTTGGTCAGAGGAAGCCCACTGAATAAATAGACCATTTAGCTTGAAGGAAAGTTTTTTTAATGGACGCTCATTCACAGGAAAACGTCTAACCATGGAAGCTCCATGTGACTTTTGGTGGCCCCAAAGATAAAGGGTTTTAGGGTTGAGCCCAAGAAGGGGTCCTGGGGAAAGGGGGGTAGTTTGCCAGTGGGATGAGGATGTCCTTCATCCGGGCCAGGACAAGGGAGCCCCCAAATTTCCCTTTCTCTGCTTTTTCTGCCCCTTTTCTTTTCTTTTCTTCTATTCTTTCTTCTGTTTCTGTCTTCTGTCTTTATTTCTCTGTCTCTTCTGGTGTCTTCTGCTTTCTCTGTGTCTTTTTCTTTCTCTTTGTTCTGTCCTGTCTGCCTCCTCTGCTTGCCCTCTTTTTGTGCCCTGTTCTGTCTTTGCCTGCCCCATCTCTTTTCTGTTTCTCTGTTCTGTCTATCTCCCCCTCTCTGTCTTTATCTCTCTCTCTCTGTCTCTATGTGTGTGTCGTTCTTTTCTCTCTTCCTGCCCTCTCTTTGTCTCTGTCTGTCTCTCTTTGCCCTGCCCTGTCTGCCCCCTTTGTCTCTGCCTGTCTGTCCGTCTCTCTCTCTGACTGGGGGGGAGGGGAGGGGATGAGGTAGAAACTGCTTGAAGGAGCCTCAGCCAAAGTGTCAGTCCTAAAAAGGGGCGCCTGGGCTCAGCCCCCTGCAGAGGGGCCGCCGGAACTCCAGGCCGGGGCGCTCCCTTGGCTGTCAGGGACTCGCCCGCTGGAGAAGTTCAGCGCCCGTTTCTTCCACCTGCCTCCCCTGGACAGGACCTTGACCCTTAGCCTTTCTGCCAGGACCTCTCTGCCGGGCCCTTGCCCAGTGCCCGTAAGCTTCTTCTGCCAGGCTAACCCTTCGGGCCGGAAGGACCTGCGCCCCCACAAGGGACCCCGCAGCACTTTGTCTGACGGGGCGGGGGGGGGAGGCGGGGGAGGCGGGAGGGGGAGGGAGGCGGGGGAGGGAGGCGGGGCGGGGGGGGGGGCGGACCCTCACCCCCCAGCACGTGGTCGGGGCCTTGCTAACTGCCCGGGGTCCGGAAGGCAAGTGACCGCAATAGAACTGAATGGAACCGAGCCGAGCTGAGCCGCGTGGAATGAAGTTGAATAGAACAGAATGGAAGCAGAAAGAAGGGACGCCCACGGAGCAGAGACAGCCTGAGGCCAGAAGTCGGGAAACGTCCGTGAGGCGGCAGCTAAGGAGAACGGGAGGCTCCAGGAGGTGGTGAGCTCTCCGTCCCGGAGGGGATCCAAGCAGGGCCGGGGGCGGCGCCCGGGGTGCTGCAAACACGCGCGGGGCCCGGGAGGGGAGAGGGAGAAAGCATCCCTGCACGAGAAGCCCCGCCCACGGGCCACGCCCCGCCTCCGGATCCAACCCCACCCCCGTCCGACCGCGAAGGGCGCCCGGAGACGTCGCCCCGCCCCTTGCGTAGCGCACGCACGTCGGCGTCGCGGGCGGGGGAGGCAGGACTTCCTGGCCCGCGCTCGTTTCGCTTCCGGCACGGACCGGAAGCCGCCGTTGTGCACCCAGCGAGCGGCTGCCGGAGGCGACGGAAGCCCTGAGGCGCGGCCCGGCCCGGCCCGATCCGGACCCGGAGCCGGCGCCGACCCCGATGCTCGGCGCCGGGGCGAGTGCGGCGGACGTCGGCCGGAAACAGGCGGCGGGGGGCGGCGCGGGCCCGGGCCGGTGACGGCGGCGATGTCGGCGGGCCTCCGGGGCGCCGGGCTCCCGAGCTGGAAGCGCCACATCGCGGAGGAGCTGCGGCGGCGGGACCGGCTCCAGAGGCAGGCCTTCGAGGAGATCATCGCCCAGTGTGAGTGCCCGGCCCCGCCCCGCGTGCTCGGGCGCCCGGAGAACCGGAAGGGGGCCCGAGCCTGGAGGGAGGGACCCTCGGTCCCCGGGGCGGGGGGAGGGGCCAGGCAAGTGTGCACGGCGCCGGCGGTGGGGGAGGGAAGGCCGGCGGAGACGCCGCGGGCCTGGCCGGGGTCCCTGCCCCCGCGGAGTCTCCGGCCCCCGGGGTCCTGGAGCGCGCAGCCGCGGCCCGTGTGTGCGGGGCGGCACCCGCGCCGAGGAGCTTGGGGCCCTTCGGCCTCTTTGTAAGGTCGCCAGCCAGAGCCGCCCCCAGCCCGCACATGTTAGTCACGTGGCACGGGGGGAGGGGCTGGACGCCCCTCGTCTCCGCCCGGGGGAGGGGGGCCCCGCCCCCGGCAGTTTGCCCCCCACTTCTCCCCGGGGGCGAGGGCTTCCCCCGGGCCATCCCCGGTGCGAAAGGAGCTGGGGGGGCTCGGTCCTAGCCCGCTCCCAGTCCTGCCTGCCCCAAACGGCTGGACTCTGCTCGAACCTAAGCCAGGGGCTCAGCCCAGCCTCCGTGGCTCCGCCCGGACAGTTTGAGGCGACTTTTATAGGAATGGGGGAGAGGGGGGCGGTTCTTACCACGCCATCTGAGAGAACAGCTCCCTTGGACCCTAGAACCCCAAGAAGCGGAGAGCCACGGGCTCCCCTTTGTCCTCCTCCTCCCTGTGAACTCCCCGAGGGCAGGACTCTTGGCCCAGTGCACTTGCTCTTACCTACAATTCTTTGTCCGCAAAGAGCCCGCTGGGATGAGGGGACGGGGCCCTTTTCATTCGGCGCAGACCCGAACCCGGGCCTTGGTGACTGCAAGCCTTGTCCTCCGCTGCCCTGCTGGGGATTTGTTAGAGAAACGGGCTGATGAGGGCTGCGGGCGCAGCTGCCCTTCCCATAGTTGTAGGCTGCCTCTGAAAGTCGGTTTCATTTTTAGAAATTTTTTTAATAACTGTAACATTAAAATTTAACTTTTTTACATAAAAGTAAAAACATGCACACTCTGAATTAACTTTTTAAATTTAGACCTCAGAAGGAAAGTCTCTAACAAGTAAGTGTCTAATAATGCCATAAGTTAAGTACACGGCGATGTTTAAAATTTGTGGCATTATTAGACAATTACTTGTTAGAGACTTTCCTTCTAAGAGTTGCCATGTATGCGATTGCTGGCTTTTTTTACACTTTAATACCAACATTATTGGGTGCTTCCTATATATGACTGTCATTCAACCCCTCAGAGCGCTACACTGGTAGCTTTTCAGCATAATTTCTTTTTCAAGATTCCCAACACCTTTGCCCCATCTGCAGCACTTCTGTCTGAAGAGTTAATTGCTTATTAGGGTAGGAATGATCAGCAACTGCAACCGTTGTAATAATGAGTTCTCTGCTGAAGAGCTCAAGTGGGCCCAGACGGCTGCTTGTCAGCAGTTTTATAGGAGAAATATTTGTTCAGGTTCTTGCATCAGAAGCCTCAGGCCCCTTCCAGCGACGGCAGCCCCTCTATATATCACTAGACGTGGGTTTGGGGCTTGATGCTACAGCTGTTCCGTCGGGTAACCTTGGCCGATATCGTTTCATATCCAGGGCTTCGCTTCTTTTCTTTTTTATTATTGTTATTATAGCTTTCTATTGACAAAATATATGCCCGGCTAATTTTTCAACAATGACCCTTGCAAACACTTCTGTGGCAACTTTTCCCCTCCTTGCCCCCACCCCCTCCCTCCCCTACATGGCAGGTAGACCAATACATGTTAAACATGTTAAAGTATATGTTAAATACAATACATGTGTACATATTTATACAGTTATCTTTATTGTACAAGAAAAATCCGGATTTAGAAAGAAAGTAAAAATAACTTGGGAAGAAAAATAAAAATGCAAGCAAACAACAACAGAAGGAATGGAAATGTTATGTTGTGGTCCGCACTCATTTCCCAGTGTTCTTTCACTGGGTGTAGCTGGTTCTGTCACTGATCACTGATCAATTGGAACTGAATTGGATCCTCTCATTGTTGAAGAAGCCACTTCTATCAGAATTGATCCTCATACAGTGTCGCTGTTGAAGTATGTAATGATCTCCTGATTCTGCTCATTGCACTTAGCATCAGTTCCTGTCAGTCTCTCCAGGCCTCTCTGTATTCATCGTGCTGGTCGTTTCTTACAGAACAATAATATTCCATAACATTCATATACCACAGTTTACCTAACCATTTTCCAATTGACAGGCATCCATTCATTTTCTAGTTTCTAGCCAGTACAAAAAGAGCTGCAGGGCTTCATTTCTTAACCCTGGTGTGATGTGATGTACCCTGGGAATACATGGCCTTTCAAGGCCCTTCCAGGTCTGTGATGCTGTACCTGATTTCTGTTTTTTCCTCCCTGGGCTAGCCCAGCGCCCTTTCCCTAAGGCATTACTGTTTTTATAAAGCCATATGGCTTGTCCCTGGGAGCTGAGAGGGCAGCTCGCTTACTGCTGCTGGGCTGATTCCGAGCCTTCTCTTCCTTGGAAAACTAGACACGAGATGCTTGGGAAGGGGCATTTCCCCAGTCAGCAACAAACCTCAACTTTGCCCGTTTCCCTGTGGTCTTTCTGTGTCAGAGTAGTGTCTTTCCATTCTCCCTTATAAAAAAAGGAAATTAGAGAGAAAAAGAAAGCACTGAAAGACCTAAAATAGCATCATGGATGCAGGATACTTTTAACTGGTTTTTTAAAATATTTCTGCTCCATATGACTGAAATAAATGGCCACCGTAGGTGCTGCCGCTGCCATTGCTCTCAGAAGTTGTCAAGTCTATTTTCAGAAACCCTGCTTTGATGGTGAGAGCTGCTGATAGACTAAGAATGCACGATGGAACCTGGAGAGGGTCCGGTGGCCCATGGGGTTAAGCCTAAAGCTCCAGAGGGAAGTTAATGGGTAGTCATAGACACCCTGGAGGTGAAACACCTAGTTAGTGGAAGGAGCCACAAACAGGTTAAGGAGTGCTGGGTTTTAGCCTCCTTGAGAGTTGTAACAGTCATTTCCTGGCAGCTGACGACAGAGTGGACACAGTGCTGAGCCTGCAGTCAAGAGAACTGAGTTCAGATCCAGCCTTAAACACTTCCTAGCTGTGTGACCCTGGACAAACTATTTAATTTCTGTCTGTATCAATTTCTTCATTGCAGAATGGGCACAGTAACAACCCTTCATCTCTTAACATTATTGTGAGGATTAAATAAGATTTGTGTCTGAAACATACATAGTAGGTGCTTAATAAGTGCCTGCCCATCCATACACAAAGTGCCATGTGTGAAGTTAGAACTGGAAGGTAATGGAGAATTCTTCTTGTAAGTTTTGGTCATTCCTAACTGGTTACTGGCAGCAGCTTAGGAACAGCAGAATCTGAGTGAGAAGCAGTACTTGAAGCAGAACGGGAAGCACTGAGGTTCAAGTCTGGCTCTGGGGCAGAGGAGCTAAATTTAAAAGTCGCCTCTTCCTCTTCCCTTGTCACCGATCCCCTTCCTGGGTCTCAATTTGCTCACCTGTAAAATGAGAGAATTAAACTCGGGTTTCTTCCCTTTCAACTCCAGGACTGAGCTTATGAACTGTATCCTTTGTGTTAGCAAACCAGCGGTCACATGGCAGTAGCTTTACTGCTTAAGTACGTGCAGGGCTGGGCCGACTTAACAGCCAGTTGATCCAGAGCAGATCTCGGGCTCTGGGCCTTGGTTTCCTCGGCTAAAAAGGGAATGGAATAGAGTAAATGATCACCGAGGACCTTAGGCGGGAAGCTCCCAGTTTCCGGGTTTCCATTCGGCATCATTCCTAGTGCCCCTGATTGAGTGTTGTGTACGGCGTGCCTCCACACCCTTCCTCCACCTTTGCAGCCTGTGCTTCAAATGAAATCCATTCAGAGTCTGCCTATTAGAGATTCATCAAGGCCACTAATGGCACTCTCACCTTAATAGAGGAGCTTAACGTAGATCGTGAAACACCTTTTATACAAATATCATCAAGGATATATCAGCAGTCACTGAATTCTGGCTGTGTGCCTTTGGGTTTGCATCTTATTCTTGAATTTCTTGTTCTGACAGATAATAAGTTGCTGGAGAAATCAGATCTTCAGTCGGTGTTGGCTGATAAATTACAAGCAGAAAAATATGATTTGCAAGGAAGGCACGAGATCAGGTATTCTGTAATAATTAAATATCTCTCCTTTTCTCACCAATCCAGAAATGCATTCACTTTTATTCTAGTTTGGAAGTGAACTTAGGGTTACGGATTATTTCAATAATTAGAATGTTGCTGTTCTGTTATTTAAATTAGATCCTAAAGATAACTTGATTTAATTCCTTTTCTTCCTTGTCTTCCCCATATTTACTTCCTTTGGCTGCTTTTTGGGATCTCAGTCCAGGACATGATGGCATGTGGAATGATGCTCAGCTACAAGAAATGGCCCAGCTGAGGATTAAACATCAAGAAGAATTAACTGAATTACACAAGAAACGTGGGGAGGTGAGAACATCTGTCTCTTAGGCTCATTTGTTCCCTCAAGGTGGGAGGGGGAAAATCATTACCATAGAAATGTGATGGAAGGCCACTCAACAATTTTTCAGGTGCAGTTTGTACAACAGCTTTTGAATAAATTGTCTTTCTCCCCCAGTTAGCTCAGTCGGTGATCGACTTGAATAACCAGATGCAGCAGAAGGACCGGGAAATGCAGATGAATGAAGCAAAGTAAGTAGAAATATGACTTTCCCAGAGATCGGTGGCTGGGACCCACTTCTTGTTCATCCCCTCTCGTTCACTTTGGTGTACTTCCAGAATTGCTGAATGTTTGCAAAAAATTAGCGAGCTGGAAACAGAGTGCCAAGAACTTCGAAATAAGCTGCAGGACCTCGAAAGAGCCAACCAGACACTCAAGGATGAATACGATGCCCTACAGATCACCTTTACTGCCTTAGAAGAGAAACTGCGGAAGACCACGGAGGACAACCAAGAGCTGGTCACTCGCTGGATGGCCGAGAAAGCCCAGGAGGCCAACCGCCTCAACGCAGAAAACGAGAAGGACTCCCGGTGAGTTGTCAATGTTGGGAGGCGCTTTTCCTTCTTAAGCTAGAGGAGTCCCAAGGAAGCCTTTACCTGTAGCTCCCTTCTGGAAAACACCAAGAAAGTTACTCTTCCCCCTTTGATTTGTCCATTGCATCTTCACACTAATAGAAGGTGGTATCAGTTCTCAAAAGCCAGCTGACATTTTATGATTTTGAAGCATGTGGTGTTTTGTTGGGAGGTTAATCCAGCCTTCTGGAACCTCACTTAGTGACCTCGCCGAAACACTTGTTAGCAAGTTTGGCAGGCATGTTTCTAGTAATCTAAACTGACTCCATTTAGACAGTCTTTTTTTATAAGTATAGTAGATTTCTTAGTAATACCTAACAGTACCACATCTTTTATTCTTTATAAGTTCTGCAGGCAGATAGGTGAGGACATCAGGGGCTTTCTATTCCAGCCTGGACTTCAAAACCTTTCTAAGATCCCAAACGTGTGGTCATCCGGCCTCTTTCTCAGATCTAGCAGTGATAAAAAGCCCAGAATGCTTTGGGAGTATTATAATTATTGTGACATTGAGCCTAAATTCCCCCTCTCTGTAAATCCTATCTGATATTCTTAACTTCTTCCTTCTGGCCACCATAAATCATGTCTCTTCCTTGTGATGACTCTGCAGGCCCAGCAAAGGGACCTCAGGGCCTTCAGCTGCTCCTGGCACGGTATCCTTCCTGGCCATCCTCTTTGAGTTGGGCCAGTTTTTTCAGTGTTCATCATTAAACATCACAGAAGCTAGAATTGGAAATGGAGCCTTTGTAATAATGTAAAGCTGTGTTAAACAGACCCTGATCTGTCTTCTTCTTTTCTGTCATTAGCTGTGCTATGGCAGCCTGGTGTGTGTAGCTGCCACATCTCATGTTAACTGTCCCACCTACTCTCACCTTTTCGTGTGAGCTCTGGGTTTATCATGTCTTCCCCCATCTCCTATTTTGAGGTCCCTATGAGGACACTCTATTCAATTTGACCCCATTTCTAGGCACCTTCATCCAGATCTCTGATCTTGTTGTTGTTGAGGAACGCAGGGCCAAGAGCATCCCTTCACTGCTCCAATATAGACACTCCTCCAAATTAGCATCAGTCCATTAATGGATTTTCATTATTTCAGTCAGTCTCCAGGATACTTGATTGTGATGCCATCTAGGCCCATCTCTCCATCTTGTCTGTGTTGGTACCAGGAGATTCCTTGTCGAGTGTTCGACTACAATTCACATGTGCCGTGTGTGCCTGTGGCTTCCTGCTGTCCTCAGAACCTGGTGTTATCCAGGCCCCTTTCTAAACACCCCAAACCATCCTTTTAATAATAGAACCTAGAATTTTTCTAGAAATAAAAGTTGCCAGGGTTACTGCAAACTCAAATCTTCTTTCCTTTTCCAAAAATGGAAACAAATTGCTTTTCTCTAGCCCTGCTGGACCTCCTGTTGTCCGCACACACAGAGGCTCAGGAGTCCCCTCCACCAGTCCTTTCAGTATCCTTGTCTCCCACATGCTCAGTTCCTGGAGCAGAGGAGGACATCAGCCTGGCCTGAAGTTTTGTCTTTGGCTAAAGACCTGAATCCCACGGATGGCAGCTGACCAGTTTGGTGCGGTCTCCTGACTCCACTCGAGTGTCAGTTCTCAGTCAGCTATTTGGGTTCCATTCTTCCCAATGCAAAAACCGTTTCCCTTGTCAGAAAAGCAAACTTGATAAGAATTGAGTAGTTCAGCCTTCACTTCTACAAACTTTGTGCCAGATACAGGCAAGAATGAAACTCTGAGATTGTGGAACATATTCTAGGCTGGCTCTGGGAGAAAGGGAACTGGGAATGAAATGGCCGCTTGCCCAAAGGCCCAGGACTGTTATTAAGAGATGCAGTGACTTGGGAAGCTCCTTTCTGTTTATTTTTCCCAACCTGCTCCAGCTTCCATCGTGGTTGCGTCATAGTACAGGAAGATCAGCTGTGACCTGGCCTGATCAAGGTGCTTAACCTCTTTCCCGGCCTCAGGGACTCTGGGAACCTTCTCCACAGGTGATAGCAGGAATTCCTTGCACCCAGTGAAATCCCCCTCCATTCCAAAGGCAGTTGGCCTCAATTTCCCTCCTGATCTTCATTGGGCCCATTCAGGAATACTTCACTTCTTCCTGCCCAGAATTGGTATGATAATGGGCTGTGCCTTCAGAGTTTCCTTCTAGAAAGTTACCTATCCTCCACCCAAGGTCCCCTGTGAATTTTAGGCCACTTTTGATCCAGAGGCTTAGACCCAATCTCCTCTCTCACCAAAGAACTGTGGCCCTGTCGCCACATGGTGTTTTTTTTGCCCATTTTAGGGAGAATCCCCCTAGGGTTAATTCTGCTTTGTCCCTCTGAGGCCTGATTGACATAGCCCCAAATGTGAGTGAGATGGCACCCTGTGCTGTCAGCCAGACGGCACAGTAGTAGTAGATTCTGCCGCTGCAGGTCCCCACGAGAGGCCTTTTAGGGAGCAGCCTCTGTTTGCAGGAAGCTGGCTGGGCCCCCTCTCCTCTGTGAGTGGCTGCTCTGCCCAAGCACTTCCACCCAGCGAGCCTTGGGGCTTTGACTCGGGGTGAGAACAGGGGACGTGAAGAGGGCAGAGTCATTGTGGGAAAGATGAGCCTGGCAGTGGCTGCCCGTGGGTCCATGCCAGGGCATGCATGAAGCCCATCCAGATGGCAGGTGGCAGAGCAGGCAGCCAGCTTGGGGCGGGACACCGGGGAGAAAAGAGGCTGGTTCCCTTTGTGGGAGGCTGCCTTTGGGCCTTTTGGCCAGTGAACTTCCTCATGGGGGCCCAATGCACCTGCCCTCTGCCAGGCGAGCCCTGCAAGCTCCTTGTCTATCTCCCTGGACCAGCAGTGCCCATGGGAAGGCATAAATCAGGGGTCCTGCCCTCAGAAAGGCAGCAGCTTAGTTTGGGAGACCAGTGGCAAAGGGACAGATTCCTCCTACATGTTCAGGCACATGGCTGTCCAAAGCAGAATCCTCTGTTTAACTGTTCCAAGTCTAAGAACAGTGCCTGGCACACGGCAGCCACTTAAGTGTGATTGTTCCAATTCGTGGCTGGCATTTACAGGAAAGCACTTTACAGATATTATCTCCCTCTGTCCTCACAGCCCTGGGAAGTAAGCGGTATTCTTATTCTCACTTTATAGTGTAGGGAACTGAGGTAACCAGTGGAGATGGCTTGCTTCAGGGTCACACAGCCAGCTCTTGGGAGAGCAGAAAGTTGGGTGAGGGTGTGGAAGTGAGGAACCGTCCTGAGGCTCTTTGATTTCCCTGGTTCTTTAACAGTATCTGTACAATCCCAGTACCCTTCATTAACCTGGGTTATTATGTGGGTTTGGCTCAATTTTTATCAGTGCTGTGGTTTTTATTTTAGTAGAACGTGGTACTGCTCGTTTAACTTTTCGTTTTGTATTCTTTAACCCAGGCTTTTCCATAATTTTCTGGGTCCCTTTTTGTGTAGTAAACCATCATAGTTTGAGCAAGGCCTTCACGTGATGAAAGTGTGGTTTTAAGATGTGTCAGGTCACAGAGTACAGGCTGGGCTGAAAGGAGAGATTAAGGGGCCGGGGGCAGAGGTTCAGGCAGGAGGACTGGGAGAGAGCCAGAAGAGACTGGGAAAGACAGGGAGCAGGGAGGAGGAGGGGAGCGGAGCTGTCCCTGGAGGAGGCCGCCAGAGAGGGCGGGCAGCTGGGAAGGTCATGTCAGAGCTGCTTCATCTCCTTTGTGTGGCTAGGGCGGCCTGGAAAGGACCTCCATTCAAAGCCCAGCTCTCCCCTTAGTACTAAGTCACATGACTTGTCTGCCACTTCTTTTCTCCCAGTATGATCCTGGATTTGCTAGTGAAAGGGGTGACTCAGGTATATGGTGGGGGGCGCGCGTGCGTTTTGGTTTGGGAGTAGTTCTTTCTGACGCGCGGGTATGTTCCTGGCTGTTCTAACAGAATCAGTCAGGGAGCTCCCTGTGGGCAGAGAACAGCCTCTCAAGGGAACAGAGGGCTTGTCTTTGTTGTTAAGGCTGTGGCCATTTTTCTAGGCGCCGCCAGGCCCGGCTGCAGAAGGAGCTTGCGGAAGCCGCCAAGGAGCCATTGCCCGTAGAACCGTAAGTGTCCCAAGCAGCCCAGTTCCAGGGTCTGTGCCTTGTACCTTACTCCCTCTACAGCCTACTCACCAATGCTTGGATATGGGGGGCAGGGTGGAATGCCACCAGCAGGATGGCTTTTGTTTCTGGTTCTTAAAAAATATTCAAATGGAGGCTCCAATCTTTACCCTCTGCTGCTTTGGATGCACTTAGTGGGCCCCAAGGAGCTCTAGGTCAACTCCTCCTGAGCTGAGACCACCTGGCTTCTTGTTCCTGTTGTTTACAATATGAATTTAAATAAAGCTCAGCTCTTGGAGGAAAGTTGTTTTAGAAATTCCAAAACCTCCTGGTTCTGTTTGTTTTCAGGGGTCCATTCTGGAACCCCACCCCTCCCCCCCTTCCCACCTTAACAACTGGAGAGGGTGGAAATTGGCTGTCCCATCAGCCTTGCAGCAGTCAGGGCACCGCCAGTTTCCTTGGCCTGAAGTAGGCTCCTTAGTGGAGCTTCCGCTACATCTTTGCGCTCCAAAGGACTCTTCCCCAGCAGTACGCCTGGCTGGTTGGGAGGAAAAACGGCCCCTTGGCTTGCCCTCCTGGTTCTTTTTTTAAAAATGTTCATTTTCAGCCTCTCCCCAGCCCAGCCCTAGTTCATGGGGATCGATTCTTGTCCCTCCTTGGCAAAATTTCTGAGGGACACTAGCATCATTTCCCTCAAATCCTATGAAAATGGTCAGGATTTCCAGGAGGGGGACAAGTCAAGAGTTTTCTGTCTTTTCACATGAGGAAGTGACCGTTGGCTCAAAGCCACAAGCGGAAGGAACTCTGCTGACAGTCAAGAGCCACCAACCTGCAAGCCGTGGCCATCCCCAAGCTGGGGAAGAGGGTGGGCCCAAGGCAGCTCATGCTCAGCCGGCCCAGCCTGGCAGCTGCCCTCTCCCAAGAGCCAGAAACCCTCCCATGCTTCACACAGAGTTAGCCCTTGGGCTGGGCGTCTGCCACGCCCTCTCTTCTGCTTGACTCAGAATTTATTTGGCTTGTGCTGAGAATCTAGGTTTTCAAGTCTTAAAATGCCAAGGCCAGCACCCAGAGGAAGCAGGAGAATAGTCCCTCTGTCCGGGAAGCGGTTCCAAGAGCTGGTTCTAAATCATTCGGTGGGCACTGGCCCACCCAGATCATTTGGTGCATTTAATACCTTGTCAGTCTTAGTGTAACACGAGGGGGGTGTGGCTCTGCCTCTCCCAGAAGTCAGGATTTCGGAGCTAGGAAGGGGCGGCCTCCCTGGGGATATACCAAACAGGAGGAGCTGAGGGCAGTTGTGTTTAACTCTGGTCCTTTGAGTAAAGCAATTAGCAAAAGAATGAGACTTCAAAGCAACTGTTCTAGAACCTTGGAGAGGGAAGCAGAGGAGAGGAGGAGGAGGAGGGCAGGGAAAAGGAGAGGAAACCTCTGACAGGGGTAGGGGCGGGAGGTCATAGCCATTTGTGGGAAGGGGGAACTGAGAAGCCTCCCAGCATGCCTTGCGCTGCGTGCTTCAGCTAGCCACAAGATGCTTCTTAACACCTGGGAGGCTTGGATGCCTCACAGATGAGGCAGAAAATGGCTTTGCTTTGGTACTGACCTCTCAGGGCAGCTTTGGGGAGCTGCAGGCTTCATAAATAACCCAAGTCGCTTTAAAGCTTCTTGTAAACAAAGCACTGGCTGTGGGGCTTCATGTGCAGGGCTTTTCTTTCAGGTGGTGGAAGGGCGTGGGGGCCCCTGAATGTTTGTGATTGTCCTGGGATGGTTACCAAGCTCCTCAGTAAGCTGCCACTATTTGGGGGGGGAGGGGGCCACTTGGGTTCAAATGACTTCCCTAAGGTCCCAGAGCCAATTAAATGTGAAGTGTCCGAGGCTGGGTTTGGACCCAGGGCATCTCCAGGCCTCTCCCACCAGGCCGCCCAGCTGTTGTTCATGCTGCGTGCAGCCCCCGAGGGGGCGAGAGTTGAGACACAGCTGGTCCAGGACCTCCGGTCTAAGCACATCTGGGCATCTCCACACTCTGCTTTGTCTTGGTCCACTTTCCACTCTCAGCATCTTGCAGCCCTTCTCTAGGCTGTTTCTTCCCAGGCCCAATGGGCAGATGTGCTGGCTATGTGGTAGACATCTTGCCCCTTACTGGGGGACGATGAGGACCTAGGTCTTGTCTAGCCGTGGGCTGATGGAGTTAGGTGCAGGGACTTTGGTACGGCCTTCAGTGCTCCCACAAACTGTTTCAGAAGTCACCAGCTCCAGAGAAATGATCTCCCCACAAGTTGAGCCAGCTCAGCCCGCAGGGACCTGACTTGCTGCCTTCAGTAACAATGTCCCCTGTTCTGTGGCCACATATCAGATCCTGGCACCCGTGGCCTTTCCCCATAATTGGGAGGGTCTTCATCAAATAAAAGTAGCCTCATTTCTGGGGCAGGTTGAAGGCTGACAGCTGCATCTGTCACCCTCTAGGGGACGTCGGATATGTCCTCTATGTGGCCAGGTCTAGTTTCTTCACCTGTCACAAGAGGGGGTTGAGGGTCGTGGCCTCCCGGACTCCCTCAGCAGTCCCACAAGACACTTAACATAAAGACCTTCAGGCAAATGACCTGCCTAGAGAGGCTGGGTCAGCCCCCACGGGACCCAGAGGATCCTTGAAAGTTTGCTGCCCCCCAGCTCATCTGTGGGCACTCCAAAGCATGGAGGGTAAATCTCTTCTTCATGTGCTTGTTAATGTGGGGGCGAGATCCTCCCCTTCCATCCTTTGGTTTTCTTCCCATCCCTTACTGAGGCTGCCCTTCAGCAGGAGGCCTTTAAGAATGAAGCACTTTGGGGTCTTTATCAGTTGAAGAGGGGTCAGTGGCAAGGAGAGAAGGCATATTTTTAGTGGGGGGAGGGTTAACTTTGAAAATAACAATAATATTTAACTAGCTCATCGAAAACCTATGAATGGTAAATGCAGCGAGTGGCGGACTTTTGCACCCGTCTGAAAGTAAACACAAGCCCTTGGGTGTGGAGAATAGATCTTGGAGCCCACTGAGTGATGCTCGTCGGGGCCCAGGCTTCCTGGCCTTCCTTCCCCTTTAAAAGGGGACCCTTCCCTCACTTTACAACTAAACTGAGGCACAGAGGTCCTGGTCTGGGAAGCCTAAATTGTCTTTGAACAGCTAGGAGTCCACGCCCTCATGTCAGCAGAGACGGTTGAATGTGACATGTGAGTGACTTCTAGGCTCCGGTTCATTGCTTTAAAGCCAGCGGCTGTGTAGGGACTCCCTTCGACTTCTCTGTTGGTCCCTCATGCCCACGGCCAGCCTGTAGGATGCTTGGCAGATCTTTGCCCGCGTCCCCTCCCCTTGATAGCCCACCTATGCATGGAGTCGGTCACATGGACCTCAGCCTAGGGACCATTTGTTTATCTCCCCCACCACCCTCCCCTCTCCCGGGAACTGGACAAGACCGGTTCTCGTTCAGTGCCGGGTCTGGCTGTGGCCCTGCTTGCCACTCCAAGGGGACCGGGGTGTGATTGGGTGGAGCTGAAAGCTTGGTTTGTAGAAGTAGATGTTTCTATGGAGCCCTCGACTCAACTTTAGGTGTGAGCGATGACTTGGGACATTAGGCCTAGTGAGAGTGGTGACGGACGAGAAGCGATACGGGGCATTCGTGATGGGGCGGCCGCTAGCCACTCCACCAAGCAGAAACGTTCCCATCCTTCCCTAGGGATGATGACATAGAAGTGCTTGTGGATGAAGCTTCAGATGCGGCTGAGGAGACGTCGCCCATTCGAGCAATCAGCCGGACAGCCACGTAAGCACGATGTGTGTTGGGAGGGAAAGTGAGGTCACTTCTCGTGCTCCCTAGGGAAGCTTAGCTCCCCCCGTGGAAGTAAAAGCAGCGAGTGTTGGACTGGACAGAGCGAGGGCAGCAGGAGGAGCCGGCAGAGCCTGCCACATTACACGGGAGGGACAGGAAGGAACGTGTGGCCGGCATCCCCCGGACTGGCAGCTGGGCCTCCGCTCGGGCCAGACCCTGTCACCTTGTTAAAGTTGTTGGAGGTTTAGAACAAAAACGTGACAGCTTGGGAAATGGTGACAGCAAATTCACGTGGACCAAACTTCTTGTTTCATTCCCGAGTATTTAAGAACAGCCAGAATTGCTACAGGTTGAAACTCTTGAGAGCAGAATCCTTTCATGTTAGGAAAAGTTTGTGCTTCTTGACATGGAAGGAAGGACAGGCTTCTTCCTCCCCTTGCTACTCCTCTCAGCTGGGTTCTCCCTCCTGCCTCCCCCTGTGTGCATCTCCTGGTTGGTTCTGTGCTATATTGTTTCTCCCAGGTGGGCTGTGGGGCTTCTGGGTAAGATGTTCTTCCAGATTGCTTTTTTGTGTGGACTCTATTAATGGGTTTTGGGGGGAGACTGTTCACAGGGTTTAAACCTGTCCTCCTGTCCTCTTTAGTAAGCGACTCTCCCAGCCTGCTGGAGGCCTTCTGGACTCTATCACTAATATCTTTGGGTAGGTTAGACAACATTCACCTTTTAATTTATGTATCTGTATATGTTCAAGTGGGAAATGGAACGGACATGAGAATATCAGTGATGCGAGCAATACAAAGTATTTGAATGTCAGCTTTTCTTCTAGCTTTTGCCCTCCCCTCCCTTTTTCCCCCTCGACTTCCCGTTTCTTACATCTTGCCGTGTGCTGACCTCTGACCTTTCCCTCCAGTCTGTCCGAGTCTCCCCTTTTGGGACACCACCCTTCTTCTGATGCTGCCAGGTGAACACATTATCCACTCTTAGCCCAGCATGTGAGTGTGGGACATAGAGACGATGCTGACCCCGTTTCCTTGCCCTCCGTCACTTGACATACACAGGACTAACCCGGAAGCTTTGCATGTGCCTCTTAGCCCTTCCAGATGGGACCTGGGGTGGTTGGACCTTCCACCCTCCTTGCTCTCTGTTGTTAACCTTCCTAATCAGCATGCTAATGCCAGCAGAGGCTCTTTAACACATTTGTGCATTGGATGCTGCTGGGGTCAGGAGCCGGGGCTGGATTTTCCCCATATTGAAAATTAAGACCGTGAAGAGGCACAGCACTGATCTCAGAAGTCTCTTTAAAGATAGAGAACAGTCCATTTCACTGTTCTAATGATGATGATGTAGTTCTGGAAGACTGGGCACCGAGCCCAGCCCGATTGAGCATCCTGGAGTCTGTGACCCGGGGAACAGGGGCTGCTGGTTTGCGCTGGTGACCAGCCCACCAACACGGCTGGTCTTAAGAAATATGTTGTTTGGTGACTAGCCAGAGTGGGAAGGGAAAGAACTAGAAACAACCCGCTTAGACAGTTCATCTGATTATTTTGTCTGCCATCTTTACCTGTGGTAGCTAAGCTTCGTCTTCCGTTTTAACATGTTTGCATTTGTCTTTTCCCTCAGGAGGCGCTCTGTCTCCTCCCTGCCTGTTCCTCAGGATAACCCAGATGCTCATCCTACTTCTAATAAAGAAGTGCGGGTCCCCACGACTGCAGTTTATGTCTTTGTAAGTAGGGGGGACGAAATATGTGGGAAGCACCGCGCCACCCTGCACCCTTTCCCCCCTCGCCCCTCAGGCAAATCCCCCTTCATTGTGCCACTGAACTTGAACCAAAGTTACTCGTTGAGCCGGGCTGAGCTTTAGAGCCAAGGTCGCCCATCACCCGGGCATGTGGGTCGTTTCCCGAGGTCAGTGATGAGAAGTCAAGGTCTGACCGCACCGAGAAATCACATTCCCGCTTGTGGCCTTCACGGCTCCCAGCAGCCCATCGCTTCTCACCCAGACACGCTTCAGGCATGCTGATCCTGGGACGGTGGAGCCGCTGACAAGTGGGACGTGTCCGGCGTGTGCTCCTTCGAGGAGAAGGGAGGAACACGCCGGGAGGTCGTCCGACAAACCTGGCCTGAGGAGCTTGGAATGGAGAGCCACAGGGATGCGATGGTGCGTGATCTCAAGTTTTCAAGCTGAGACCTCGTGAGCTGATTGGCAGCCTGAGCGCACAGGAGAGCCATTTAAATCCAGGAAGCATCCTGGGAAGGGAATTAATCCTGTTCCCCCAGCTAGCTAAAGAGTCCTTGGTACCTCCCAAGAAGAGTCTAGTCATAGTAGTGAATGCTTATAATTAATCAATCACTCATGACCCCGTACTTAATTCTGACCCTGTAGCATCACATCCAGCACGTGGTTCTGTCTTCTTAAAAGACATGGGAAGAGGCACTTGTAAAAACAAAAAACAAAACAAAAAAAACCTAGCTCTTGACTTCCTCTGCCCATCTTGTGAGCAGTCCCCGCCCTTGCCCTCCTTCACAACTGCTGCTGATGCCTTTTGACTAGCCAGGAATCCTCAGCTCTTCCTTCAGTGGTTTTTCAGCATTAGTCCCAGACTCCAGAAGACCTGATCATAGAATTTTCTTGGAAAGGATTTTATTTCCTAGAAAAATGCTGGGATATTTTGATGACTGCACTTGGCCCTGTGGATGCTTGTGCTTACCACTCACATCTTAGATTTATAGTAGCACAAAAGGCTCAGCACATTAATGGCTCCCATGTCCTCAGCCTTATGGAGCAGAGAGGACTTAGCAGAGCGTAGATTGTTTTTCCCAAAAAGCTCTCTCGGCCAACTTGTGCATGGACTTAAGTTACAAGGGTACGGGTTCAAAGTGCATTACTCTTAGAGGAACAGAATTGATAGAAAGATTTAAGGGAAAGGGGTACAAATTAAGGCCCCCTAATGTGGTTCTTAAAATGAACTTGTAGCTGTGAGAGCACACTCACATTAGTAGCAGCTTTAAAGCCAGTACGAGTCTGAACCAGAGACGCACTCTTATTTATAAACGGGCCTGCCTCAAGATATAAGACCCAAGTTTTGGTTATGGTCCCCGGTGGTGGGCCTCCATCAGTATCTGGGTTGAGGAGATGATCGGGAGCTGAGGTGCAATTCTTGTCTTCCAGGACGCCCATGACGGAGAAGTGAACGCCGTGCAGTTCAGCCCTGGCTCCAGGTTACTCGCCACAGGAGGCATGGATCGGAGAGTTAAGCTTTGGGAAGTGTTTGGAGGTGAGATGCTACAGTAAAATAAGAGACCACTAGGAACGTCAGGTTAGCTGCCATTTCGTTTTGGAAAAAAGTTGGTGTGAAAGAGACTTTAGTGTCTGGGAGAGAGGCTGTGCTTGGGAGGATCTTATTCAATTCCCGATGTATTTGAGAGAGGACATTGATAAATGTTAGTCAGAGCTGCTAGAGTGAAGGGCCTGGAGATACAGCCACATGCTGGCCTGAATACTAGTTGTCACATCGGAGAGGCTAGATTTGTTCTGTTTGGTGGAAGCCGTACTACTTGACTGGATAGAGGGAAAAGTTTCCTAATCTAATCAGCTGTTTTAGCTGTTCAGAACTGGAAGGAACTGCCAACTCCCAGTGGATTGCCCCATTGCTGAAAGTCTGGGGTTTGGGCCAGATGGCCTTTCTCTTTGGATATTCTCGTGGTGTAAAGTTGATCCTGGGCTCTCTGTAGCTGTGTCTGTAGAAGAATAGCTTTGGAAGGCTTTCCCAAACTAGAATGGGTTTCCTGTCCAGACCCCCTGAGCTATCTGTCCGCCCAAGACCAGCCTAGGCCCCTGGAGCTCATCACCAGGGGCACTGCCTATGTTGGATTATTTGGCCAGAGCAGCTCTCAGAGACCTTGACCCAAGATGGGGAGAGTTCTTTGGCTGCCTCACTTGCAGTCTCAGTCCAATTCTGCCATGGATTGATCACTTGTCAATATGCCTTCTCCATAAACCCTTCAAAATGGGCTAGGTTAAGTAACACAAAACCGGTGGGCGAGTGAAGGTGTCCAGCCAAGCAAAAGACCCTGGGAGGGCCCCCAGGAGTGGAGGGAACTAGTATGGGAGCTTGTGCTTCAGTCACAGGAGTGAGCTCAACCTTTGAAGCCTCTCAGATTTGGGAAAGGGAAAGGATCACTGGATTCCCCTATTCCACTTAAAAATGTCGCTCCCTTGTTTGGCCAAGTTTGAGCTAAGAGACTCCCCTAGGTCAGAGACGGTGTCGGGGACACCCTATGAGTGCTGTAGCTTTGTTCCTGACAAATACTGTCACTGTAGGTCAGCTGAAACCTTGGTGCCAAGAGCAGCAGGCCTCAGGGAGCTACCAAGGCCTTCACCCTCAGGCCCTTCAGAGCTGCCTGTAGTCCTCACACTGAATTGGGGCTCGCTTGTTGATCCCCGCAGTGACTTGGCAGGCTGGTTCCCCCTTAGTGGACCATTGGCTAGTCTCCCATGTTTATTCAGGAAGCAATTGTGTGCTTGGGGAGAGCTCGACCCACCTGCCAAGGAGTCCCAATGTGCAGATCTGCCCCTGGAGTCCTTGGGCTGCCAGTGGTACCTAGTAGATGGGCATGTCCAAGGCATCCAGGGCTTCTGACTAGAAGCCTGTCAGACGCTAGTTACCTGAATCCTGTTCATTCTCCCTTTTTGGCCTGGGGGAAATAATGGCCTCTGTTGATTTTCCCCAGAGCAGATAGCTGTTGTTGCCAGTCGTTGAGAACAGTGACGGAAGCCAGAAAAGTGGCCTCTCGGCCACTCGGTCCTTTGCAGGCATCCAGGGCTCCTTAGGCCCCAAGGGATCTGTGAATCTGGGTGGAGAAAACATGAGCTCTTTATTTTTGCCTGTGTCTGGCTAAAATTATTGTTCTGAGAAGGGGATGCAACAGTGTTGACGGGATCTGTGACACCCCAAATGGTTAAGATCACTCCATGTATTTGACATTTCTTCAGGAGAGATGGCGCTACCTATGCCTGCTCCTCTTCCATTAAAAACTGTTAAGAAGCTTCTCTTCGATCTCTTCCCACAACCACCGCTGACTTAGAAGGGGCTAGAACGCAAGGGTTTTGGTTTTTTCCTGCCCGGCTACATTTTTGTCCTAAAATCTTCCTTCACAAATAGTGGTAGATAAACTTAAATCCTGGTCACAGCTAGGGCCTCACAGTGCCAAGGTTGGAAAAGTTTTAGAACTGCACCGTCCATGGCAAAAGTGTCTTGAATTACAAAATTCTACTCATTGCTGACAGATGGTTATGAATAATAGGCCACTGGCTTTTCTGTTCTCCTCACTAATCTGTAGCCAAAGAGACATTTTGTGGAATAGAAGTAGAGACAAAGAAGGGGGGATGTTTTTCCTTTTTAAAATTTTGTTTTTATTGTTGATAACTTTTGTATCACCTATGTTTCTCCCAATGTCCTCCTTTTCTCTTCCCCCAGCCATCTCATATAACACCATATTTTTTTTAAAGAAAAAGAAAAGTTAATCGGTTTGAGATCATAGCAGGACATTGAAGAAGTCTGAAAATCCTTGTAGTGTTCCCTATCCGTGTGCCTCCTGCCTCTACAAATGAGGCAGGGAATGCCTCGATTTAGAATGGTTTTTGTGATTTGGTGAACAAATTTGCTCAGCCCTGATCTAAGTGAAGAACTGCCGTGTAGTCTGTGAAAGGAGTCCCGTTATTATCTGAGAAGGTGCAAGCTCCTCCATATCAATCCAGGAAGACAATGCATTGGAAGGAAAGATACACACCAGAAATCCCTCCAATGGGACTCAGGTGCTTGTCTTGCTGTAATCAGAGCCGGTGAGGTGGCCCAGTGAGTAAGAAGACTCATCTCCCTGAGTTCAAATGTGCCACAGACATTTCGTAGCTGTGTGATCCTGGGCAAGCCCCTTTCCCCTGTTTCCCTCAGGTTCCTCATCTGTCAAATGAGCTGGAGAAGGAAATAGCCAACAAAAACCTGAGTGGGATCATGAAGAGTTGGACAAGACTGAGCAACAATTGTTTGCTTTGTCTCAGCCAAAGAAGACTCCTGATTTGAACCAAGTGAGCCAAAATCAAAATCTCTGCAGAGTAGAAAATGAGCTTGGAACCTCAGGTGTAAAGTTGACCCTGGGCTCTCTGTAGCTGTGTCTGTAGAAGAGTAGCTCTGGAAGGCTTTCCCAAACTTAGAAGGGTTTCCTGTCCAGACTAAAAAGTGGGTTAGTTTTGCAAAATAGCGGCTAGAGCCGAAAGTGGAGGAATAATCGTGGGTAGACTTTCCATACAAGACAAGCTTGGCCACAAGATAACGGACTTTCAGCCACAGCCATTCTCCAGGACCAGCTTGGGTCATAGAGGTACCAGCATCGCGCGGCTAGTTAAGAGATCACAGGTCTCTGACATTCAGGGTGTTTTCAGTCTTTGCCCAGATGTACCTCCAGGGCCTCAAGTCCAACCACTACCTGAGCAAGAGGTCCCTTAACAATAAACACTTCCTAAGGGGTCACCCCGGCTTTTGCTTGAAGTTTCCTGAGATGGCCAGAAAGGACCTGAGAGTATCTGGTCCGTCTCATTTTGGAAATGGGAAAAGGCCCAGAAAGATTGTGCCTGGCCTGGGGTCACATGGCTGTCCACTGGCAGATGGGTAGCCAATCTCTCCAGAGGCTCTGGCCCTCCTTCCATGCTCTTTGCCCATAAAAGGTGTCTAGGAAATGGTGAATTGAGGTGGATTGGCTTTGCCCTGCCATCTTGCATTTGGCATGGAGGGGACCCTCACTTAGGAGGCCCTCGGCCTGGTGAAGGAGAGGAGGCCCATTCAGGGTACAGCTGGACCAGCACCATGCCTGGATCCGCAGCCTCCTGTCCCATGGTCCCCACACAGCGGTCAGACCCTTGGTGCAGGTCAGAAGGAACCAGTCGATGACCAGAAAGAGCTTCCAGAGGCCCAGGCTCTGCCTCCTTCAAGGCTAACCAAGGCATCACCAGCTGACCCTTCCCGCCTCTGTTTATGTCCAGGATTGGCAGTGAATGGTGTTTGGGATGGTAGAGAAGATGGCTTCAGAGGGCATTGGGCCCTGGGACAGAGTAGCTTTGTTGGTCCTGAATCGGTGAGGGAACGTCTCGTGTCAGGTCTTCCCTTGCCCTTACTGAGGAGTTTCTCGGAATTGCTGGGGCTGCAAGCTTTTCCTATAATCACACTCGTCAGCTCACTTCCCCGGGGACCTCCCAGGGACCCTCAGGCTCTCTCTGAGAATGACCAGCACAAGAAAACGTCTTCGGTTTCAGGGTTCAGAGGTCTCTCTGTTGGCCTTGAGAGACATGCTTCAGTGGAAAGATTTGGCCTTGGGGTCAGAGGCTCTGGATTCAAATCTCAGCTCTGCCTCAGGTTACACTTGGTCTCTCTGAGCCTAAGTTTCCTCTTCTATAAATGAGTCTGGACTTTGAAGATTGAAGATCTATGGCTCTTAGAATGATCATGAGGCAAATCTCATTTTCTTTTTTCACACAGATAAGTGTGAGGCGAAAGGCTCCCTTTCTGGCAGTAATGCGGGAATCACCAGCATTGAATTTGACAGTGCTGTAAGTATTGACCTAATGCCGTTGAACCTTGTGGTAAAAGGGCAGAGCCACTTGTGCCCATCGGTGCTTATGCTCCATTGGATGAGCATCTCCCGCCATCCTAACTCAAAAGCCAGATCAGAGAAAGAGTCACGTACACAAAACATTTGTCACATCCCCGTGTCAGTTCTGGCCACTCCTGCCCTGGACACTAAACAGACCATTTTTAGAGTGGTCAGGCTAGGGGTGGTCATCGAGATGCCAGATTTTTAAGTAGATGGAACCTTAAGCAGACACTGCAGCCAGTTGGTGAGCAGGAAAGGTCTGGGGGGGCTGAGGAGCCTTTGGGTTGTCATGTCCCACAAGTGCCTAGCATTCACTGATGGGCTCACGATGTTTGCTCTGACATCAGTTCCTCTCATCTGTGGCCTTTTTGGGTGATTCCAGATGGTTTGTTGACAGCTAAGTGTGTGCTAAGCCTGACACACGCAGGGAGCAGGAGGCCCAGGGAGAGACCCACACACTGAGCAGCT
This sequence comes from Sarcophilus harrisii, assembly GCF_902635505.1. NCBI lineage: Eukaryota > Metazoa > Chordata > Mammalia > Dasyuromorphia > Dasyuridae > Sarcophilus > Sarcophilus harrisii. The sequence goes on from NC_045429.1 coordinate 456,793,906, forward strand.
GCAGAGAATTAGTTCTTATTTCCCTCTGGCCTTGGGACTGGACTTTCACAGAGGTTCTGAGTTTCTTGGGCCTGATCTTAGTGTCTGTGTCCTCACAGGGATCTTACCTTTTGGCATCTTCAAATGATTTTGCCAGCAGAATCTGGACCGTGGACGATAACCGGTTACGGGTAAGGCTCCCCCTACCCCCCAAAGCTAGACTGCAGTTGTGGGCACTAGGAATAGCTGGAGGGTTCTAGATTGGATTTCTTTCCAGCAGATTCTCCAAGACTGGGTTGCCCCTTCTCTCATTTTGCACAGTTGGTCATTCTTGTCTAATAGCTAGATTGCCACTTTTCACTTTGTCGAAGGTCCAACTTCAGTGATAGTGTGCAGAGTAAAGCATGTGGGAAATTTCTAAAGGTTCATCCAGAAACCAGGTCAACAGTGTCCATCTGCAATTGCAGTGTGGCTGGGCTCAGAAATCAGTCTTGTCCTTTGGCTTAATATACAGCTAAAAAGCGTATCTAAAGTTGGCTTTGGACATCCGGTCAACAAGCATTTATTATGCTCTTACTGTGCCAAGCCCTAAGGGGAAACCTTGGGGAATGCCTCCCAGGGAGACAACATGCAGAAAAGACCAAGCTTCTGGGAGTGGGGACTGAGAAAGGCCTTGGACCCAAGGGGCAGGAGTGGAGCTTTGTAGAAAGCCCCGGAAAGGGCCAAGCCTTCTAGCGGGGACCCAAAGCAGGGAGTGCCGGCGGCAGTGCAGTGATGGCTTTGTAATTCTCAGAGAAAAAGTGAAAAACCTTGGGACTTGGGCCTGGGTCATAGATAGAAGAACCTGGATCTTGTGAGGCTTTTGAGCCTTGTTCTTTGCATAAAAGGGGTCAGTGATGAAGAGTAAAAGGTCTGATTACCCTGAGATGATTCCACCTCCCAGTTCCCAGCAGCCTCTTGGCTGTCAGGCTCTAGTTGTGCCGTGGCTAAGCTGAGGCCTGCTGACATCACGGGGTGCCCCGCACACGTGTGTGTGTTTGCTTGAGTTCCAGTGAATGCACCATAGTGGTTGGCGTCCAACAGTGGGAGTCGGCAAGGAATAAGGGTGGCGGGAACACATCTCTTGGGGTCTGATCTGAACCTTGCTAACTGAGGCCTCTGGGTAGGAAAGGATTGAGAACATCCCCTCTGGGGTGAATTTCTTCAATATGGGACACTGCCACGACTGCCCTCAGAGGGACTCCCTTGCTGTGTCCTCCTCCTGGGTGAGCCCCCCCCCCCCCCGTAGTCAGGAGAAACAGTGGCTCAAGGCTGTGGTTTGCATCCCAACACTACACAGTGCATTTGCTATGGAGGAGTCAGGCCCCGCTGGCACTTAAGGCCACAGTGGCTTTTCACTGTTATGTCAGAGTAATTGCTGGATTACTTCCGGCCTGAGTGCTTCCTGCAGCAGCCAAAAGACTTCAGCTAAGATTGGGATAGCCCTCCCCTGCCCCGCAGGCAACCCTTCTTTTACCCTGTTCTCTCCCCTCCAGCACACGCTCACGGGGCACAGTGGGAAAGTCCTGTCTGCCAAGTTCCTGCTGGACAACGCCCGGATTGTTTCGGGAAGTCACGACCGGACGCTCAAACTCTGGGATCTGCGCAGTAAAGTCTGTAAGAAGCTCGTCATCATCGTGTATCAGCCCTCCTCTGCTACATAGAAATGCTAGTGACCATGGCCATTCTCTGTAATACAGATCTGCCTCTAGAGCAGACTCTGCGAGTGATGAGATGACAGATGCTGGTGGGCTTGGAGCCGCTGTGTCATAAGCATTTCCATTTTACAGATGAGGAAACTGTCGGTGGTCAGCAGCAGGCCCGGGCTTTCAGAGCCCACTTGGTTCCACTGCTCTCACCATTTTCCCATTTGCTAGCAAGTAAGGTTCAGTCATCATTGCGTAGGTTTGCAATACCAGCAACGCTCTCACCATGACCCTGCAACGGGCACTGAAAACACTTTAATTCCAAGACACTGGTGAAGGGGATCGTGGGTCTGTTTGGCGAGTCAGGACCATTCTCCTTTGCAGGTATAAAAACGGTTTTTGCTGGATCCAGTTGCAATGATATCGTCTGCACAGAACAGTGTGTAATGAGTGGACATTTTGACAAGAAAATCCGTTTCTGGGACATACGGTAAAATAATTGTGGCCTAAGAACCAAGGGGAGAGGTTTTGTGCAGGACTTGTTCCTTGTATGACTTAGAAAACTATTGTTTGAGATTCCCCAAGCCCCTGGCCCTTCCTTTACCTCTGTCTAGTCCAAGACGACGGGGCCCTTCTGTGTGACCCACTGCCCTTAAGGGAATATCACTTTGAAAGCCCCCAGAACCTGGAGGAGCCTCTCCACCTCTCAGGGGCACTGACAGGACCAAGCAATGTTCTTGGTTACCAGTGATGGGAAGGGGGAGGGAAGAGCTGGGAAAACATGAGTAAAGGAGGAGATTCCATTGGACCTACTTCGTCCTTGTACCTTCTTAAGCTAATTTGCCGTTATCTTGGTAATAGCACTCAAAAATGGATCCGTGATTTCTGAACTGTTTGGTAGTTATTCGTAGTAAAGGAATAATAGTGTTTCTATTGCCCTGGCGATTTTTTCGTAATAGTGGCTCTAATACCCTTTGCCTCCTCCTTAGATCTGAAAGTATAATCCGGGAATTGGAACTCTTGGGGAAGATCACAGCCCTTGACTTGAATCCGGAGAGAACAGATCTCTTAAGCTGCTCCCGAGATGATCTCCTGAAAATTATTGACCTACGAGTTAATGCTGTCAAACAGACCTTCAGGTGACCCAAGGAGGGTGATTTGGGGCCATGGTCAGGCTGCCCGGTGGCTTGAGGGTTACGCCACATCGGGCTTGGGGGCAGAGCTTTTGGGAAGGACTTCAAGTTTACTTTGCTGTTTGATTTCAGTGCTCCAGGATTCAAGTGTGGCTCTGATTGGACCCGAGTCGTGTTCAGGTGAGTGCTGCTCCGGAGGCAGAGCTGGGTGATCTTTTCTATAAGGCTGCTCGCACACAGCAGTATCCGTCTTCTCCATAGTGTGATGAGGTGAGGTCATGCTGCAGTGTTCTGGGTGACTGTCAAGAGATTCTGAAGGGCCTCAGATTTTGCCCAGAATCCCTTCATTGTCCCAGACACTGGCCCTTTTGCTCCCCCTCTCCTGAAGGGTCAGTGACATGCGCCTGCTCCATTCCAAATGGCCGTGAGGCTCAGACCAGCTTTTAAGGTAGTAAGGAGCACATGGCAATGTATGTTTGGGGGATCCCATCTCTCCCCTTCTTGCTTCCTCCCCCAGTCCTGATGGCAGCTACATAGCAGCTGGCTCCGCAGAAGGGTCTCTCTACATCTGGAATGTGCTCACAGGCAAAGTGGAAAAGGTCCTTTCAAAACAGCACAGGTAAGATGGTGGCTTGGGTCAGGAGTCCCTGGAGGGGGTCCCAGAGTGGGCAGGCCAAGAAGCTCGAGTTGGGCCAGCAGGTTCCTGAACGTTTTCACTGCTCGTTCACATTGTGCAGCTAGGATGGTGTAGAAAGAGCAGGAGCTCCAGGTTTTAGAACCTGTGTTCAAGTCCTCCTTGTGATCGAGCAGGTCTTTTCAGCCAAGCCTGTAGGATTCAGTGATTCAGCTTTGAATCCAGCTTGGGAAGGACCTTCAAGGAGGAAGCTCAAGGGAGGGGCAGGGAAGGGCAGTAGCTGGCTTTGATCCCACAGCTAGAGAGCAGCCGAGCTTGGGCTAAGGCAGATACCCCTGAGCCCAAGTGCTTCTCTTCACCTGGATCCTGCAGTTGTAGGAGTTACCCCTCTTAGAAGAGACGAATGGCAACTAAAATACCTCATTAGCAACAAGGATGCTTTTTTTACCCAAAAAAGATCACTTTTTTCAAGTTTTTAATGCTTGAGATTCATCCAGCAGATTATCAGTCATTCAGTCCTTGGGCAGACTTAGAGCCACTGAAACCCCAGGAGCGGGCCGCACACCCACCTTCAGACCCTCGAAGTCCAAAGTCTTTGCCAGTAGCCCAGCAGACTCGGTCCCTTTGGGGAAGCCATCTTTGGCAGTGGGGTGTGACCCAGCAGCTAGTGTAGGTTCCATTTGGAAGACAGAGGCTCATGTTCTTGATAGATCTTTTACTCATTCTGAAAATTGAGTGCTTTCAAGACACTCCCAGGATTTCTTAAGATTTTGATTTCCAAATTAGTTTTCTCTCCCACGTCCCTAAGATGGCAAGCAATGTGATGCAGGTTAGCCATGTACAATCACATGAAACCTATTTTCCACATTAGTCATGCTGTGAAAGAAGAATCAGAACAAAAGGGGAAGCCCGGAGCTCTGCCTCCCATTCAGCCTGGCTGGCTAACAGACCGCTTCCTCCTTCCCTAGTGACGGGCATCCTTCAGTGAAGACCCAGATTTAGGGAGCAAAGATTAAAGAAATACAGCATTAAAGCCTGTTTCTTTCCCGTTGATTCTGGTGAACAACAGTCTTCTTTTTTATTTCTCAAGCTTTGATCTGTTTCCAAGCATACTTTTTAGAAGAGTTTTATCTGTCACTTTCCAGTGATTTTTCTCCTTTAAAACAAATGTAGTCAAGCCAAATAAGCACAATGGCTGTCTCAGGGAAAGGAAGCCACAGTGGTCTGCCCACTGAATGCTATTAGGAAGCCCTCCCATGCTTGCGGTCACCACACACGTGGTCCTCCCGGCTCTGCTGAGGTGGTTCTGTGTCCCCTCGCACAAGGCTTCCCAAGCTTGTCCATGTTCTTCACGCGCCATGATTTGTTGGGCCATTCTTCCCCCAATTGATGGGTGGCCAACTTGCATTCTTGTGTCCAACCCTGCGGTGATTTGGGGGTCAGTGGGTAGAGTGACTTTTTTGGTAGAATCGTGGTAGTTTGAGTGTGTGGGGGTGCCTGTCTACTTACAGTCGGGGTGAAATAGAACCCACTTCTGTCCATCCCCTGGACAAATGGGACATCGATGTACTACTTCTCATATTCTAGCCAGTTGGTTTTGTTGTACAAGAGCCTGGGGGGCTTCATTACTGTTTTCCCATCCTTTTTTTGTTTGTTTTTCAGTTCTTCGATTAATGCGGTGGCGTGGTCGCCTTCTGGCACTCAGGTGGTTAGCGTGGACAAAGGAAACAAAGCTATCCTGTGGTCTGAGTATTGAGTGGCTGGCACAGGAAAAACGAGACCATGGGTGCCGTATCAGGGGGGCGCTGACCCAGGTCAGGATCGAGGAAGGCTCGTCCTGGAGCTGGCCTCGCGCCGGCTTCCCTGCCACGGGCCCCGCTTTGACTTCCCAGAGAAGAGCTCTAGCGATGCAGTGGCCATTGTTCCTTGGACAGATTCAGAGGCCTCGGAGACGAATCCTGAGAAGGTAACCAACGCTGCAGGCATTTCACCAGGGATCCGTGTCCTGCCTTTGATTTGGAGGAAGAACACTACTGGCTTTGACTTTCCATACCTCAGGGGATGGAGCACGGCACCGGCTGGGTCCCCTCACGGACAGCAGTGCCAATTATCCCAAATATCCGTGTTCCTTCTCCTTTAGCACTTTCCCCCGTCCTTGAAAAGTTGGGAATTATTCTCGGTTCTGGTCTGACCAAGTCCCGTATCTGGGAGTCCAACAAGTCAGCAAGTTGGCTCAGGCATTGGGTTAGGAGCAACCTGAGATGTGGAGGGAGGGGTCCCGACGGGTCCGTCGTGGGCGAGCAGGCGTGAGTGATCCAGCAGACTCTGTCTGTTTACATGTCTCTCGTTTTGGTCTTCTCTAGCCACCCTTCCAAAAATTCAGCATTCTGCTTACGCTGCTGCCCAAGGGAGAATCGGAGTAGGAAGCAGCCTCCTGTGTGGCAGTTTGACATAAATCTTAAGATTGCAGATGTCCCTGAAATCTCCTGGGGGGAGGAGGGGCTGCCCGACACCCCCAGGATGCTCTGTGCTCCCGTAAAGTTCTGGGGGACCCACGAGAGGTCGAACCCTTGAATGTATTCTCACTCTGGGACTTGGCCCTTCCCCGTGACTCATCCCCTTCACCAAGCACACGGGCGATCCCTCTTTGGTGCTTGACAGAAGAGATCTGAGGAGGCCACTTCTGCGCCCTCCCCTCCCAGAGCCCGAGACAAGGCAGAGCAAGTTCCGCTCATCCACTTTGCCCCATGCTCCTGTGTATACAATTTCAATTATGTCAGATGGGCTTCCGAGCCCCTGTTGTTGTCACTGTCTAATTTGCACTTTATTTTGCTTCCTTCCTGAACTCCTTCTGTCTCCAGTTTGGGAAGTGTCTCTTAGAGCCAAGTAAAGGCCTTGGGGTCCAGTTGCCTCATCTGCAAGGTGGAGGTGCTGGACTCCACCACCTCTAAGGTTCCTTCCGGCTCCGAATCTCCAATCCTCAGCCAAGGGAATACTCACCACATTCTTATTCTCCGCCCACCCTCCCATAACCCGGATCCCAATTCTTGATTCAGGCAACCTCTCTGGAAAGGAGTCGGATGAAATAGACAGACCTGGACACATCTTTTATTTATTTTATTATACTGCCCAGGAGAACTTGATTGTAAATAAATAAATTCTGCTTTAAAAATTTCACGCTTCTGGGTTGTGGTGCTGGTTTTTCCCCCTCGTCTTTAAAGGGGAAGAAGTTACTTTCTGCCATCCCCCTTTTGGGCTTTTTTCTCTTAAAATGATTTCTTATCACTCGGTGTAGGTTCTTGGCCAGTGGTGCCACATATCATCCATTTTCCAGTGGCATTGTCTTCTGATCAAAACTAAAGGTTGTACCTGCTGCCTCCATAAGAACCCTGACATAAAATCGTTTTGAAACTAAGGTGTTTGATCTTTCTCCGATATCCTGCCCCTTTCACCTAGAGGATTTAGTACTCTTAAAGAGAACAACTGATTGATATTGAGACTGACGTTCCAGTTGTCTTTAAGAAATCACCAGTAAAGGACCTTCGAACCATAGGAATGTGGCTTGTTGGTGCTGTTGTGCCCGGAAATGGGTCCGTCTCCCCTTAACCCCCTCCTGGGAGGTCTTATTTATCAGAGGCAGCCGATAGTCACATAGTGAGCTTGACTTTTCACTGTGCGGCTGGTACTGGGTAAGCCCACCTTTCTCAGCCCGGGCCAAAAATAGGAGTCCTGGCGATTTGAGATTAGCTTCCCTCTCCTGACCTTGGAGGGCAATATGATGCAGCTTTAAGGGCTAAAGAAAGAAGGCGGTTCTGTGTCATAATCCACCCAACGGGAAAAAGATTAGGAAAAGACCAAGTCTGCAGAAACTGCTCCGGGAGAGAGCTCCAGGATGGGCCTGAATAAGGGGAGGGTGGTTCCCTGTAGCACAGGGCTGCATGCCTCTGCTTTGTTTGCATTCCTACTGGGAATGAGCAAGGGAGGAGTACGGCTGGCCTTGGGTTCAGCCTTCAAACTCAGATCAAGGGCCTTCTTTGTAGCTTGCTTTAAACGTTTGATGTAAATACTGTTTGAGTGAATCCAGGTTTTCTAGTGAGCCCTTATCCTGCCTTCACAGAGCTTCCTTTATATCAGCAAAAATGTATATATTAATGCAAAATGTCTAGTCAGCAGCAACTGCAGATGAAGAAAGGCCTTGGCTGAGAGGAGCAGCTTAAACCGAACTTTGAACGGAACTGGTCGTTCCACAAGGTAGAAAGCCTGGCCAAAGGTCCAGAGGCTGGAGATGGGATGCCGAGTAGGAAGCACAGTCAGTGGATGAGCCTGGTGTACGACAGGAAGTAGGAGAGGAGGAGTCCTGGGGAGGGAGACTACAGCGGCTTGGGAAGGGGCTGGTGAGCTTTAATCCCAGGCACCGTGCCAGCAGCCTCAGCCCTCTTGGAGAGGGGAGCAGGGGGCACTGCCGAGACCCGCTGGGGCTTGGTATATACGCAGAGAAAACTTCCCAGCCCATGTGTCCCGTGGGGCAGGGCTTCTTGGTCACGGATGGCTTGGACCACATGGGTCCTGTCCAACTGAAGGGAGTCTGTAAGGAAATCTTAATTCCAGTTACTAAAACAGCACAGCTGAATATGAAGTGATTGTGCAAGACATAAATCGTGTAGGAAAAGGTAAAAGGAATAATTGTGTTCGACGAATGAGGGCTGAGAACAAGAACTGACACAGAAATTAGATGGGGAAGGAGAGCTGATGGTTCTGGAATGGGTTAAAGAGGAAATAATACATGTAAATCCAGAAGGGTCTTAGTTCTAAATTTATAAAAAAAATTTTAAAAGGGAGGAATAGAATAAAGGGGTGTTTAGATTAAGGGGAAAGGACCAAAGTATGTAAATTTAGGGGGAAAGGATAAAGTTTCCAGATTAAGAGGAAAGGGATTAGGCCCTAGATTAAGGGCCATCAGATAAAAGGGGAAGGAAAAGATGGAGGGAGAGGACAAAGGAAGGATCCTGGAAGGGGGGAGGGGAATAGGTTAAGCAAGTAAGGCAAGGTAGGGATAGGCGCATCAGCAGGAATAGAAAATGAGATACACCCAAACATCACAATAATCAAGAAAAGACTTTATTAGGGGAAAAAAAAAAAAAAAAAAAAACAAGGGTTGTAATTATTGATCTCGGACAAAGTTAAAGCTAAAATAGATTTAATCAAAAGAAAGATGGAAAGTGCACCACGTGTCAGTATAAGGTTGGAATATTGCTATGGGTAGGAAATGATAAGCGGGTAGATTTAGAAAAATATGGAAAGACTTGGGCTTATGAAGGATGGTTTTATCCTTCAGAGAAACAAGGCAAACAATATGGCCTTCAGTGAATGTGTAAATATCTATGATTATAGATATATGTGTGTATGTGTATATAAGTATATCCACACTTAATTGTAGTCTTCTTGGGAGAGATTGGGGGGGGGGCAGCAGAAAGGGAAAAAAAAGAATAAAGTAAAAAGTGCGCAGTAGAGAGCAAGAGAAAACCTACAAGGAAGCAAAGATGGACAGCTCGAAATACAATGTATACTATTCATTACATAGGCTTTCTTGAAATGGAAATTTATTGCTTCATATCTTGAATTCTCTCATGTTCTGTGTACATGGCAATGTTTTTCTTTATTTTTTTCTATTTTAAATTTTATATTTGTTTTAAATAAATATTCAATTTTTTTAAAAATCAGAACCCTTTGGTATACCAGGACTGAAGAAATGGAACTAAATAGCTCAGATTCTTCACAGGAGCAAGATTTTTTGCCTAAATGTGGCCCAGAACGATAGCAGACTTTTGGGAAGTCATCTTTGTGAGGTTCTCCTTGGACTGGAAATGCTCCCCCACCCCCACACATCCTCATGGATAACCATGTGATTTTCATCTTAGATGGTTGTCCAGGGCATTTGAAGGGAAGGGATTTGTCCAGATTCACCACATCGTTATGTCACATTTCATCCAAACTAAGTCTTCTAAGCTGGAAATTGTTTTGCTTTCTGACAGAGATTTGAGAAAAGGGAAAGGTTTTTTAAATTATTTTTACCAGACTTAGCTTTGTAGGAGAAGGCTCCCTTGCGTGCTTATTGACAATTGTTTTCTCCCCGAATTGCTGTCGGGATGTCCAAGCCAACGCCTAGATGGAACCATCTCAGCCACATCTACTGTGTCTTTATGACTTTTCATTTATCTGAATTTGATGCATGGGGCTTTGCCCCATGGACCAAAGGGCAAAATGTGTCATCTCATGGTTGAGGTTTAAGGATGTCATCACCTTTGAAATGCCCTATAATCATTGTTATAATATATGTATAATATTATATGTAATATATATATATAGTTATTCCACAAGCATTAATGCCTACTGTGTGTCAAGCCACGTGTGTTGATACTGAAAATAGAAAGTAAAATGTGATGGTCCCTATCTTCAAGAAGGCAGGAGGGGAGCAAGATATAAAGAAAAGCGAGTGTAAAGGAAAACTTGTTAGAGTAGTCTGGAGATGGGAAGACGAAGAGAAGCAAGACAGCCTTCTTGTAGGGGATGATTTTTGAGCTATCCTTTGAAGAAAGATGGGTAGAGATCTGGGAGGAAATGCATTCCAGGAATGGAGGCCAGAATTGGCATCTTCTTTGTGATGAACAAATCTGTGAGTTAGCAAAGCAGACATAATTCTGCTTGTTTCCTCACCAAATTTCCTTCCTTTCCCAGAAGACTCTAAAGAGCCAGCAGATGATGAATCCATGTCTCCTAGATCATCAGGAGCCATCTAGGGACTTCACCACTGTCTCCCAATTTAGTTGGAGTGGGAATTTAGAAAGTATCCCATTTGAGTATAGAGAATTCAAAAATAATATTGGCTCTTGCTCTCCTTAAAGATTTTTGCATTTCAGTTAATGGAAATAAAAACTTCAATGCATCAAGATATAAAATAAAAGCAGCCAAAACAACTGCTGTTCTAAATATTTATTCCCATAAAATTCAAGAAGAATACACAAAGAAACTATGTTCAAATTAACTGCAGAAATGTCTAATCTATTTTTTTTCATTTTTTAGTTTTGCTTTATTATCTCTTAATTCTTATAAAGTCATTAGCTTCCATTTGCTCAGTTCTATTTTTTAAGTAATTTTCCTCGGTGAGCTTTTGCATCTCCTTTCCCAATTGGCCAATTTTGCTTTTTAAGGCATTCTTCTCATTAGTTTTTTGTATTTCCTTGTGCACCTCTCTCAATTCTTTCCCCAACTTTTCCTCTCTCTCTTACTTGATTTTCAAAGTCCTTTTTGAGCTCTTCCATGACCTGGGTCCAATTCTCATTTTTCTTGAAGGCTTTGGAGATAGGATAACTTTGTTCTCATCTTCTGAGTGTGTTTTGATCTTTTTTGTTACCATAATAACTTTCAGAAACCTTTTGTTTGTTTTCTGCTCATTTTCCTAGGCTGTCACTCTGCTTTTAACTCTTTGTTAAAGTAAAGCTCCATTTCCTGGGTGGAAGGGGCACTGTCTCAAGCTTCAGGGGGTTTGTGCAGCTGTTTTCAGAGATCCTTCTGGGAATCTGACCACAAGCCCTCTTTTCTGCCCTGGAGCTGGCAGGTAAGATCTAAGGTGCTGGCCAGGGCTGGGGCGCCATTGACCGGGGCTGCCCTGGGGACTCCCGCCCCATTGTCATAGACCCTCTCCAATGATCTTCCAAGTCTTCCCTGGTGTCCCTGGGCTGAGACTCCAGAAGCCTCCAGCACTGCTGCTGATTCAGAGGTCTCCCCCACCCCTCGCTGTTCCCCGGGGCTGGGCTCCCTCTCTGGTTCCACAAACCTTCCAGGCCCTCTTTGGTGTCTCTGGGCTGAGAGGTCTGGAAGTCACCAGGACTGCTGCTGATTCAGACGTTGGGCGGGTTTAGGGCCGCAATGGGCTCCCGCTCTGTTGTCACAGACCTTTTCTGCTGAGCTTCTAAGTGGTCTTGAGCTGGAAAATGTTCTACTCCTGTTTTGGGGTGTTCTGATGCTCTAAAATTTGAGTCATTATTTAAAAGAATTTGAAGTGATTTGGGGGAGAGGTCGGGCAAGTTCCTATCTTTGCCATCTTGGCTCCACCCAGAAAGGTATGTTCTATTTAAGGGGTTACCTGAAACACTAAAAACACACAAGAACACTAAATACAACTGTAAAACTGCACAGAAGTAAGTAGAGGAGAGAGAGTCATCACCCGTGGCTAGGTCATATCAGTATATTACAAATGGCAATGATATTCATTTACTTATTCAGCGCCAGACCAATCAAATGGCCAATGGATTGCTTTAGAGCTAAAATTTAAAAAAAAAAAAAAAAAAGGAAGGAAGGGAGGGAGGGAGAGAGGAAGGAAGGGAGGGAAGGAGGGAGGGAGGAAGTTATTACATTTTTTAAAATATACTAAAGAGAAGAGAAGGAAATAGAGTGACTGGATAGCTTTGAACATGCTGAATTTGCAGTTTCATTCAGCAGATTTTGTTATCCTACTCTCAACATGGAATTTTTTTAATTTTTCAAGGATAAACAAGAGCCTTGTCTCTTCCAAGTTCAAGGTAAACCATGAAAGGGCCTTCCCCGCTCCTGCTGCTGCTCCCTGGGTAATGAGCACCACCTACTCAGACCACAGGAATCCTGGAGGGCCCGGAAGGCTCGAGAAGGGCCCGGGAAGAACGGCCTCTTTGCCCAAGATCGTCCATCTGTGGCGGACACTCAGATAAGGCTCGAGTGAATTTGGCCCAGGCTAGTGAGGGAAGCAAGCTAATCATTACTGTTAAGACACCCATAGGCCAGCAGGCCTCCTGACCTTTTTATTAAAGTTTGTGACCTCAAGATGTCATTAAGTGTTCATTCAGCTTAATTAAGCCTAAGATTTTCAAGGCTTGAGGAAAACAAATTCAGTCTATTTCTAGAAACCCAAAGAGGTTTAGGAAAGAAAAATAGCTTTCCTTTGGACACCTCCCCTTCCCCCCAATCCCTTTCCCCCCATGCTGAGCCTGAGAAGATGCACCTGGGGTAGAAGATCCCCTTCTCTGGCTAATGCTGGGAACTGCTGACGCGCCACTTTGCTGATTCAGGGCTAATCCAAGACCCATCTCCTGTTCTCTATGTGGGATTATCTCCGGCTCATCAGACAGTCCATCTAAATCTGCTACATATTCCCCTCTCTTCATCCCTTGGACCTTTGGCTCTCATCCATTTCAGGGAGGGGGCCCCCACGTCCATGTCCCACCTGGACCGCTTTGGCTCACTTGGGAAGAAACGTAATCAGCGCTCGCGCCTCTCCGCTGACATTCCTGGCCCGGCAGAACTTCAGGTAAAAACACCGTGAATCAGTCTCTAATGGCTGTCACTGGGCTAGCAAGAAACGTGAATGGGGCTGAGGGAAGTCAAAGGCATCCAGTGAACTCCCCCCTCCCTTGGGTGGACCTCCTCTTGGTCAGCCTTCACGGGGGACCTTCAGGCGAGGTTACCTGGTGTGGCTGCTCCATGAATGTCTATGGTCCCTTTTGTGGGCAGAGTCTCTGAAGCCTAGGCTGTGCCTGAGCTCCAGGGGAGCATGATCCACCACTCAGCATGGTGGGTTTTTTCTATACTTCCCCTACTTATTAAACTTCCTTATTGTCTCTAGAAACAAATATGATTTCATCTGTATTTGATCCCTTTCCAATTTCTATTTTGTATGTACGTTATACCTAATCATAGGTATTATATTACCTAGTTAATATTACGTAATTATTAGTGCAATAGTCCTTGTATATGGTGTAATGATATCATTTACTTTAATTAAGTCATTCTCCACATATCGGTGCTATGGGGTCCCGTTGGTTAAAGCCAAAAAGTTAGGAGACAGCTCTCTGCTCTAAGGAATTGAGAGCCAGTAGGAGCTGAAGGCGGGAAGAAACGGTGAATGGCTGTGGACGAAATGGCTTCTGCGGTAGATGGGTTCTGGGATGTCCTTATTATCCATAAGAAGCCCCCGAGGGACGTGATTTAAAATTTCAAATTCATGCAGAATTCTAACACCTCGGACTTGTCCCATCTCTAGTCTGGGTGAGCACAACTGTGGGCGAAAAGGAAGTCTTCCTCGCTTTGTAAAATCCTAAGCTGGTCCATTTTGTGACACTTTTTTTTTTTTAAAGAAACAATGAATCTGTCAGGGAAGACTTGTGATTTCATGGCTTGCCAATCCAACCCCAAGAGGCTCAGGAAAGTTGCAGCATTTGTGGCGACGCAGCTGGTGTCAGATGTTTGAAGGCAGGCCTTCCATATACCCAGCTCAGGACATCACTCACTAGGAAAGAAAGGATCTTTTTTTTCCTTTAGAGGGACAATCGGCCTAAAAATCAAACTCTATAAAAGGCCTTCTTATCTTTTTATAGCTTTTTTTATTTTTTCAGATACATGTAAAGAGAGTTTTCAGCATTCACCTTTGCAAAACTTTGTGTTCCAAATTTTTCTCCCTCTTTCCCCTCCACCCCTCCCCTAAACAGCAAGGAATCCATTATAGATTAAACGTGCAATACTTCTAAATATAGTTCCGTATTCGTCATGCTGCACGAGAAAAATCAGATCAAAAGGGGAAAAATGAGAAAGGGAAAAAACAAACAAACAAACAACAAAAAGAGGTGAAGATCTCGGCTTGGGTCCACATTCAGTCTCCACAGTTCTCTCTCTGAATGCCGAGGGCGCTTTCCATCCCCAGTCTATTGGAATTGAAAAGGCTGATGGTGGAAACTCAGGACAACCTTGGGAATGTCGATTGCTTGACTACTCTATTTGTTATAAGGGTTTTTCTCCTTTTGTTTTCTTTTTGTTGTTATTTCGTGGGAGGGAATATGAGAGGGAAAGAAAATAGACTTTTGTTCATTAAAAAATATATAATTGGAAAGAGACAGAGAAAAAAGGAGAAAAAGGAGAAGGAAGAGGAGAAGGAGGAGGAAGAAGAGGAGGGGGAAGAAGAGGAGGAGGAGGAAGAAGAGGAGGGGGAAAAAGAGGAGGAGGAGAAGGAAGAAGAAGAGGAAGAGGAGGAGAAGGAGAAGAATACAAGAGGAGAGAGGAGGAAGAGAAAGGAGGAGGAAGGGAGAAAGGGAGGGAGGGAGGAAGGAAAGAAAGAAAAAAGGAAAGAGAAGGGGGGAGATAAGAAGGGAGGGAAGGAGTGGTAAGCAGGAAGGAAACTGAGGGTAATTTGAGGGTTTGTTGGGAATTTTTTGTTGATTGTTTTAAAATGCCTTTTGATCCAGATCTAGGATTTCATTAGTGTTGGGAATTCCCAGTGCGGACATTCCTTCCACCAGTGGGATTAGCTTCTTCTCTGGATCTCTCCTTGGATCTTTGCTGTTTCTGTGACCTCAGGAAGGCCCTTAGTGTTTCTCTCTTTTTCCCCATCTGTAACATGAAGGACTCGATTTGACGTCCTTCCAGATCCCCTGGGCTCTCCCTAGGAGCCGGGAACAGTAGCATGTCCCAGAGCAGGTGACTTGGCCAGGATCACAGAGCCAATAAGAACAGAGAGGAGAAGGAGACGGGGTCTTCCTGATTCTGCCCCCGATTCTGGCTCTTGGATCCCGGGGTTCATAGGATACTCAGCCACGTGCACTGGCTTGCCTTGATACCCAGCTAGTCTGCCTTTCTGTCCCTTTATTTAAGGTCTCCAGCTCACCTTCTGAGGACTCTGGGCCCGAAGACCTCCCAGAGGCCCTGCTAAGATGGCCACGGGTGTGAGGAATGCCCCAAACAACGTGATCTTCAAGAAGGTCTCCCGGGACAAGTCAGTAAGTGTCCCACAGTCAGCCAAGGACCAGAATGCTCCAGCAGCCCCTCTGACATCTGCTGCGCACCTACTGTGTACAAGGCCGAGGCCTCAGCAAGCTGGGCTTGGAGGGAGGAGGCAGAGATGACTAGGACTCAGTTACCAATAAGTGAGGGAAATAAAGGCACAAAGAGGCCCTAGGGCTCAGAAGCCTGAAAACTGGAGGCTCTGGGAAGAGAGGGAGGAGGAGAAAGAAGAGGAAAAGGGAAAAGGAGGAGGAGGAAAAGGGAGGAGGATGAGAAGGAAGGAGAGGAGGAAGAGAACGAGAAAGAGGAGGAAAAGGGAGAAGGAGGAAAAGATGGAAGGGGAGGAAGAAGAAGAGAAGGCAGCCATGATTTTTGGAGGCCCTCCCCTGCCGTAGCAGAAGGAAACAGGAGGCCTCAGCCAATAGCCTGGGGGCCCCTGACAGAAGCAGTGACTGCTAAGGAGTTGGGAACGGGCTGCCTTGTGAGCTCCCTTGCCTGCCTTCCACCTTTGCCCAGGGCCAGGCCGCCTACCTGGAATGCCCTCCGGGGTCCTCGCCACCTCCTGGGGGCTTCTGCTGCCCGGTCCCAGAGCTGCCTCTTCCCAACTCCTTTCCTGACTCCCCAGTAGTCAGGGCCTCGAGCTCCCATGTTCCTCCCCCATCTGCCCCTGCTAAGGGCCTCGTCCACATTTTGTATCTGAGAGGCCAATGGCCTGCTGGTCAGGAACACCCAGCTGCCTTCTTTTTCAATCCTTTGTCAGGGAGAATGTTCAGCTGGGAGGGGACATGTTGGGAAAAGAGGTAAAAACAAAAAATAAACGAGCAAAACGTTACCCAGAGTCCACCCCAAACAGCTCCTGGACCTCTAGACTTGATCAGGAACAGCCACACTGAAACCCCAGCTTCTGACCCACAACAAGCCTCTTAACGTCCCTGTGGCTCAGTGGCAAATAAAGGCAAAGTCTTGTGCCCCCTAAAGTCCTTCCCATCCAAATCCACGAGCCTGGGATTCTGGGAACAAGAGCCTCAGGGAGGAGCTGGAGAGTGGCCTTCCTTGTGGAGGGAGGGCCCCCGAAGGTCCGGACAGGCGGAGGGGACCCAAGGTCAGCGGCCAACAACGGCCCGATCTCCTGTCTCCAGGCCCAGGCTCCGACCTTTCCGGCAAACTGCCTCTCAGTCAGGATCCCCGGCTCAAGCCCCCGAAATCTGTCACTCCTCCATTAGTGAGAGAAAGCATGAGGGGAACACTGAGGATACCAGGATCTTCTCTGGTTTTGAAAGGGGAGCAGGGAGGAAATGGAAGAGAGACATGAAGCCTTGGGAAGGGGATGGAAAGGGAAAGGGGAGGGACGGGAAGAGGGGAGAGGGAGGTAGAGAACCTCAATCCTGGGCCTGTCTCACACACACACTCACGCACACACACACACTCACACACACACACACACACACACACACACACGCTTTGGATGAGCCCCTTTTTCTCTCCCCACCTTAGATTTCTCCCTATTAAAATGTGGCCCCAGAAGGCTGTGGCCTCGAGCTCTGTGGTCCCAGTTTTAGACAGGAGACTGTGGGCAGGGTGAGGGCTCTTGGTACAGCCCCTCGTGGGAGCGTCCACCAGGTTGTCTGTCTGGGGCCTGAAAGGGCTTCTCAGAAGGCTGAGATCAGAGGTCATGGGCTCGGAGCTGGAACGGAACTTGGAGACCCTCCAGTCCAACCCCTCCTATCTCACCTGGGGAAGGAGGTCCAGACTGGGAAGCAGCTGCTGGGGCTATAGAGCTGAGATTAAGCCCATGTCCTGGGGCCCCCAGCCCAGAAAGCTTCTTCCCAGTCAAATCCTTAATGAAGGTCCCTTGGGACCACCCTGTTCCTCCCGCAGGTGACCATCTACCTAGGGAAGAGGGACTACATTGACCACGTGGATAAGGTGGAGCCTGTGGGTAAGTCCGGGGAAGTCAGACCCCTTTGCCGAGTGCTTTCCTTCAGCCACTTGAGAAGACTCTCCCCTTTGGAGCTTCTCCATCTTCCTCACTGTGATTGTCTCCTTTGGGTCCAGATGGCGTCGTGCTGGTCGATCCTGAGCTGGTGAAAGGGAAGAAAGGTAAGGCAGATTTTTAAATTCTGCTCCATAACCCCTCACCTTCCCTCTCCTACTTACTTCCTAGTCATGTAGTATAGAACACGCGTCCCTCATCAGGCCGGGAGCTCCTTGACGGCAGGAGCTGTCTTATGATTCTCTTGGTATTCCTGGCACTCAGTCCAGTGCCTGACATGGAGCAAACACTTAATAGTGTTTATTGAGCGACTGATGTCGTGACTTGTTCAATCCCATAATTCTAATTGGGGATTGCCAAAGATATCTGTTTTCCCGAGGGTAATGACCAGCCCGTATGACATTGTAGTTAGGAGAATTCATATAGTCTCTCCAGAGGTACAGGATTGCAGTTCCTAGGGGTACATAGAAAGCCACCTTTTGTGGGACGTTTTGAAGGATCTAGGACTTTTTAAAGCATCAGTCAGGGCTGAAGGACATGAGGAAGATGATGCTTCGGTAAATCCAGTCGTCATCATCCTTGAAAAGCAGCCATTGGGAGGGTCCCCACTGCCCGAAGCCCACAGTGCAAGTCCTCTCCCCAATCCCAGGAAACCCTTTGTGGGAGTCTCCGCCCATACGTCCCCCCAAGTCACAGGGGGCTCTAACTGTGCCGTCTCCTTCCTCCCAGTCTTTGTGACGCTGACGTGTGCGTTCCGCTACGGCCAGGAAGACATTGATGTCATCGGCCTGACCTTCCGGAGAGACCTGTACTTCTCCAAGGTGCAAATTTACCCTCCCGTCAGCACGGCCAACAAGCCAACCAAGCTGCAAGAGAGCCTGCTGAAGAAGCTGGGGAGCAACGCCTACCCTTTCCTTCTCACGGTGAGTGGGCCATGGCCAGATCCCTCAAACTGCCTGCACACGGAAGGGGCAGGAAGGGGGAAACAGGAACTGGGCAAAACTTTGGGGGGAAGCAGGAGTCGGCACCACAGGGGAGGGGACTTCCAGTGGCGAGACACCCCACGCCACAGCGCAGCTTCCAGACCGTTAGGTCATATTGCTGCTGAGTCGTTTTCAGCTGTGTCTAACTCTCCTTGGCCCTGTTTGGGATTTTCTTGGCAAAAATTCTGGAGATGAGGAATCTGAGGCAAATGGGGGAAGTGACTTGCCCAGGATCACTCAGCTAGTAAGTATCTGAGGCCAGATTTGAAGGGGATTTGAACTTAGGAAGAGTCTTCCTGACTCCAGGCTTGATTTACAGTCTTTACATTCTTTTTCTAAAATTAAAAAAAAAATTATCTTTAGTCTTTTAAATTCACTCCTTTCTGACAGAAATGCACATAAGAACCACACTATAAAAGCAAAGCTTTGAAAACTAGAAGTTCTGGGGAAAGGAATTTAAGGGTAAAGGGAAGAGAACCTATAGAAATAGGGTTTCCTTAAAATAGATTAAGCAAAAATAATTTGATAATGTCTTTGAAGAGGATAGAGGTATTTTTAAAATCCCAATTCAGAAAAAGAAAGCCATATTAGAAACAATGATAAAAGGGCAGCTAGGTGGCGTAGGGGATAGAGCAACAGCCCTGAAACCAGGAGGACCTGAGTTCAAATGTGACCTCAGACACTTAACGCTTCCTAGCTGTGTGATGCTGGGCAAATCATTTAACCCCAATTGCAAAAAATAAGCAAACAAATAAATAAATAAATGAAAAATAGAAAAGAAACAAGGATAAAAATATAAACCTTACTCCTAACTTTACATATACTCATATGTAAAGTTAGGAGTAAGGTTTATATTTTGGATTGGATTGGATTGGATTGGATTAAATAATCCAATAAAAGAAAATTAGACATTGAATAAGAAAACAAAACCCCAGAATCTGTTGTTTATCAGTATTGTTTAGGAGTGGTTTTTTCCTCCATTTTTTTCCCTTAAAAAATTGTCGTATATGGAATGGGTCTAGTGAAGAGAGAAGTAGAAACAACAAATTGTTTCAATAAAAATTTTAAGAGAGTAATTAAAAAAAGAAAACTCAGAATTCTGCCCAACTCCATGGCTGTCCTGTGATGTGGGAGCCCACACCCATCAATCCAAAGTAAGTAATGGACCCAGGGTACAGAATGAGCCAGATGCTTTTTTATCATGGCCAAATGCAGGAACTTGTTGGCTTGATTGTTCATATTTATTATAAGAGTTTTATTTTTCCTATTCCTTCCAATGAGAGAGAAGGAAGGAGGGAGAAGGAAAAAAATCAATTTTTATTTATTGAAAAAAAAGTTAAAACAAATCAAATGAATAACTTCAGTATTCTTAGCAATGCAATGATCCAAGACAGTTCTGTAGGACTTATGATGAAAGGTGCTGTCCATCCCCATTGGGAGAGCCAATGAATGCAGACCAAAGACACTTTTTTTTACTTTATTTTTCTGGGTTTTTTTTTTAATCTCGATTTTCTTTTACAGAATGACTTATGTGGAAATATGCTTTGCATGGCCACACGTGTATAATCTATGTCAAGTTGCTTGTCTTCTCAATGAGGGAAAGGGGAGGAAGGGAGAGAATTTGGAACTCAAAATCTGAAAAAAAAAAAACCCTTAAAATTGTTTTTATATGTCATGGGGGGCAGGGATTAAAATATTAAATAATAAATAAAAACAGATCAAACCTTTCTGGAAACACTGGACGGCTGTTGTGTCTCCATGTTGACCCAGAGCACCTGGCACACAATCGGCACATAATAAATGCTTGCTCTTGGATTGATTGACCAAATCAATCACTTCCCAAGCATCCCATCTTCAGGACTTGTTCTCTTCTCCCCCAGTTTCCTGACTACTTGCCCTGCTCAGTTGCTCTTCAACCGGCTCCTCAAGATGTGGGCAAGGTAAGTGGGGCAAAGTCCCTGGGAGATGTGACCATCCCTGAGCCACTCCCGGATCCCTGACCAGAGGGTGGGGCTGACATGGATTTAGGAAGGCTTTCATCCCACTCTCCATGATAACAATGTCAGCTAACATTTGTTCAGGGCGCCCCAAAAGTTGGAGGGAAGTTTTAAGCTATTGAGCTTCTAACACTATGTTTTCTCCTTGAGTCCTCTCAGAAACCCCGAGAGGTCGACACTATTATCCCCATCTTACAGATGAGAAAACTGAGGCTGAAAGCGCCTTGCCAAGTGTCAGAGGCAAGAGTCGCACTCAGGTTTTGCTGAGTCCAAGTATATGCTCAGCCACTCGATCATGGGGCCAAATCCACTGAGAACAAGCCCAGGGCTGCGGGGCTGAGATTGGTGTAAATTGGGAGGGCCGAGGCCAGCAACCTGGATCTGGGGGGAGCCAGCTCATTTTATTCCCAGCCCCGGCCCCTCATCTTCCCAATGGGGAAGCTGAGTTCCATCCGGCTTTAGTGACTTGCCCAATGTCATGCAAGTAGTATGGAGGCTGGGATGGAGGTGTGGGCCTCGGCCTTTGTCCGGAATTTTCATTTAAATGTGAGCCCCCATGGAAACTCCGGGCGGGCCGCGTCCTAGCTCTTAAAGGGACCCGGTCACCGGCTCCCTCTCGGAGATGAGCCTCGAATGCCAGAGACCAAAGCCCACAAAGTGATTCCCCTCTCTCTGTCTCTGTCTCTGTGTCTCTCCTCTCTCTGTCATTCTTTCTGTCTGTCTCTCTTCTCTCTGTGTCTCTGTCTCTGTCTCTCTGTGTCTCTCTTCTCTCTGTGTCTCTGTTTCTCTCTGTATCTCTGTCTCTCTCTCTCTCTCTCTCTCTCTCTCTCTCTTTCTCTCTCTCTCTCTCTCTCTGTCTCTCTCGCTCTCTCGCTCTCTGTCTCTCTCTGTGTGTGTCTCTGTCTGTCTCTGTCTCTTGATTCTTCTTAGTGCTGCGGAGTGGACTTTGAGGTGAAGGCGTACGCTACAGAAAACACAGAAATAGAAGAGGAAAAAGTGCCCAAAAAGTAAGATGGGGCCCCTGCCCTTCCCTCCAAATCTGCCTTCCACGCCCAGCTCCTCCTCTCCCTCAAATGTCCCTGACCTAGGGCTAAAAGCGCCTTTGGAGGCCCAAAAATGAGAGTGTTTTACAGCGGGGGGGGGGGGAGTGGTGTGGTGAAGATGGGGGGAGGTGAGCCCCAAAACCTGAGTCTGTCTGCTTCCGCAGGAGCTCCGTCCGCCTGCTGATCCGCAAGGTGCAGCACGCCCCTCCCGAGCTGGGCCCGCAGCCCCAGGTGGAGACCGCCTGGCAGTTCTTCATGTCCGACAAGCCCCTGCACCTGGCCATCTCCCTCAGCAAGGAGGTAATGGGGGCACCAGGACCCGCGGGCGAGGGGGCGGCATCTGTTCTCGGCGTCCTTCCAGCGCCCACCTCTCCATCTGGGGCCATCTGGGCTGCTCTCCTGGCATTCTGCGGAGTCGCTCCAGAGCTCCCAGGGGCAGGGCCTCCTGGGGGATGCAGGGCCTCTTCTGGGGGGGCAGGGCCTCCTGGGGGGGCAGATCAATGCCCACCCCTGCCCCCAACCCTGTGCCGCCCAGTCCTCCTCTCCTCCTGACACCCATGGAGCCAAAAGGACCCGGCTCCAGGAGGGCCATTCGTCCCGGCAGAGACCGGGGAGACGCCGCCACATAAAACAAAGTGAGTACTTGGCAGCTCAGCAAGCTGCGGGTGCAGAAACGCTGGGCTCCCAACTGCCGCCTCGGCTCCACCTTTTAAAAGGAGGCCTTTCTCCGCCGGGGACCCCGCTGGGGTCGGGCCCTGGCTCTGGGAGCCCCGGCCTTTTAGACTTGGAAGGGGCGTTGCTGCCGTTTAGTCCCATGAGAACGGGCTTGTGAAGGGCTGGCAGCCTGCAGCACTGGCCGCCCATTCCTTGGGGGACAATGGCGACTCTGGCTTCCTGCCGAGGAAGGGGGCTGTTGTCCCTGAGCCTGGGCCCGGCCCCAGCAAGGTGAGCAGAGCCCTCCAGCCCCACCCGGGGACCCTCTGTGGTTAACACTCTTTCCCAGGGTCCCCCACAGGTCCGAGGGAGCAGGGGGCGCCATCTTAGCCTCCATTCATTCAGCCGCTCCTCCCTCCAACTCCCAGTAACTTGCAGATCCAGAAGCATCTTGACCTCCTTCGGCCAATTCTGGTGTGACCTTGGCCCCCGCTCCTTCTGACAGTGAAGCTTTGCACCAAGCTCCGGATCTAGCTGAATCAGGCGGAGAGCTTGAGCCCTCCCACGATCCTCCTCCTCAGCCCCAGTCTGTGTCAGCTCCTCAGAGCCCAGGCTCAGTGGCCACTAGCACCCCCCCCCCCATCTGGTCACCTGCTCTCTCACCCCGGCTCCCCCGCCATCTGCCTGGCAAGAGTCAGGGGGGCTAACGGCGAAGTCTGACATTCGGATACAAAAAGAAATAGATTTTTGGGCCCAAGTGTAAGCACTTGCATTTAGGGCTGTCGCATCTCATCCTGGCACAGGAGCGGGCTGCAGGGCTCTGACGGAGCAAGCTCTTTGGGATCTGGCTCCATCCTCCGGCTACTCACTCTCCGTCCCAGCAGGGATGGTCCAGTGTCCGAGTCACGATCAAAAGTGCAGGGCCACGTTCGGGGGCCGAGGAGGAGGAGCCCTCTGGCAAGCCTCGCCCAGCTCAGTCTGTTCCCTAGCTCAGCTTCACCTGACAGGGTTTGGGGAGGAGGCACTTCATGGGGCATTGGGTCCTCATTTTGTGGGGGGGAGTAATACTCAGAGAGCTGCATCAGGGACCACTCGAGCCACGTTTGTTAAACAACGGTGACTTTTCCCAGAGCATGGTGTTGGCCCCTGCCACGTTCTGGGGCTCCCTCCCAGGAGAGCCTCCTCCCCTGGATCACACAAGAACAAAGCCCGATCCTTGCTCTCCCTTCCCCATCACTCCCTGAGGAGCCAGCCCCTTGATGCTGGAAGGTCACCAGGAGGGGGCGCCGATTTCCTTGTTCCTCCATCATTTTTTCAGATCTTTTTCCATGGGGAGCCAATTCCCGTGACCGTGACTGTGACCAACAACACGGAGAAGACCGTGAAGAAGATTAAAGTGCAAGGTGGGAAACGCCCCCCATCTTTCCTAAACTAACAGGAGACAAATCTCCATGTGACAAATAGAGGCCCCGAAATATCCTGGAGAATGCAACAAAGCCACTCACTCTCTCACCGTTGTGCCGTTGGCTTTCCCAGCTGTCGGCTCGCCAAATACCACTCCTGCTACTACTGATTAACTGATAATAACAGTAGCAAATGTCTATATGCACACCCCTGGAGCTGGCTTGTATGAACCCAAATTACAGATGAGGAAACTGAGGCAGGCAGAGGTGAAGGGACTTGTAAGTGTCGAAGGCTAGATCTACACTGACTCTGCCCTCCGACCCTCTCAGGCGCCCACTTACCCAGAGTCTGTGATGTCACGGGGGAGGGTCCCTGGCAGGGCTCGGGTTCCCCATCGCTGACATCAGGGCCCTCCTTCTCTTTGCAGTGGAACAAGTCGCCAACGTGGTCCTGTATTCGAGTGACTACTATGTCAAACCTGTAGCCATGGAGGAGGCCAAGTAAGTAGCCCTCTTCCCCCGCCTCCCGTTTCCGGCCTCCCCGAGGCTGCTCCTTCTTGCTTCCGTTGCCCTCAGTTTGCCACCCCAGCAAAAAATCAGGCTGTGCTCAAGTAGGAGGAACTCTAGTGTGCTGGTCCCCTTGGCTTTGGGACTGGGCTGCTGGTTTTTTGTCTAGTTTCTGGGCTAATTTACATTTTATCTAATTACTGCGCTACTGTATATTTTGTCTAATTTCTGGGCTAATTTACATTTTGTCTAATTTCTGGGCTAATTTACATTTTATCTAATTACGTCAGTTTTCCTTTGAGAGATTTTTCAAGCATCTCTATCAGTTTGTTTTGAACAAGAATCCTCATGAACTTGGGCCATTTGGAAAAAGCCATGTCTACCAATATTTTATCTACCAATAAAAGGAGACTGACTTGAACTTGAGGATGGGCTTGAATTCCTAGTGGGTCACTGGGGCTCTGAGGCTTCTAATTTGCGATTCTGAGCCGTTCTGCTTTTCTTTTTCTCTCTAGTGAAAAAGTGCCACCAAATGGAGTCTTAACGAAGACACTGACCCTTACCCCCTTGCTCGCTAATAACCGAGAAAGGCGGGGCATTGCCCTGGATGGAAAAATAAAGCATGAAGACACGAACTTGGCCTCCAGCACCATGTGAGTTTTTTGCCCAAGGCATTTTTACATGACCCTGGGTATGTGGGTATTTAAAATAGGTGTACAAATCAAGCATTTACCAATAATAACCCATCATTTCCCAACCCCCACACTCAGCTACATGACCCCATGATCTACAGTTTAAGAAGCTTTGATCTAAGAATCACAACTCAGAACCTAGAAGGATGCTAGAAGCTCTCCAGGCCATTTTACAGATGAAGAACCTAAGCCCCAAAAAGATCACAGAGTTGTAGATTTAGAACAAAAGGGATCTTGGAGACAGTCCAGCTAGTCTTCCCCACATTCACATTTTATAGATGAGGAAATTGAGACCCAGAGAGCTTAAGTGACTAGGCCAAGGTCACCCAGCTAGGAAGTGTCTTGGGCAGGATTTGCCCCCAGAGTCCAGACTAGCTCTCTCCATTAAGCTGGACTGCCAGCCATCTTTCTGTTACCCAATAGGGAGGCTCTTTCCTACAGTGGTAACCTTTGTCAGTGGAGATAACCTAAGCCCCCTGAATCCGGCCGGAGCTGTCGTTCCAGGAGCTGAGTTTGCTCCCTCCATTTTGGTTGCCTTGCAGCCCTCTTTATGGAGGCTGTGAGGAGTCAGGAACCCTGGAGCGCAGCTGGAAGAGGATACAGTTATTGGATGAGCTGAACGGGGATGACAGGTGTGAGAACGCTTTCTCCGTCAGCAGTTCCTCAAACCCAGTGGTGAAAACCGATGCCCTAGCAAGGGAGGAACGGGAGGTGTTAAGGACACAACTGGGAATCCAGCCCAAAGGGAAGTGAATGTGAACTATGGTGACAGAGCTACAGCAGAGGGCGTGGGAAAGTCTAAATATTAGGAATCAGGAACAGGAAATGGGATTCACTAGTCCCTGTAAGTCTAATTCATTGTGGAAATCCATCTGTCAGTAGGTGAATGGCAGCTCCCATTGCTATGAATTTTATACTGCATTTCCATCCCCAACTCCGGCCAAAACCTGAAAATTTACAACTTATTTATAACCAGTATTCTCACTCGTGGCTCTACTAAGCGGTTCAATGGTTCACACATACCTGGGTCTGGAATCAGGAATACCTGAATTCCAAATCCGGCCTCAGACACTTACTAGCTGAGTGACCCTGAGCAAGTCACTTAATCAATATCTGCCTCAGTTTGTCCACTAGTTAAATGGTTATAATAATAACACCTTCTTCCCAAGAAAATATGATAACATTTGTCATCCACTTTACAAATCCACTTAACTACTCTATAAATGCTAGCTAGTGTTATTATATAAATAGAGAGAGTAGTATTACCATATTGTGACTTAAGTTCTCTGGTCTCCTCAGCAGCAGCAGCAACAATAATAGCTTCCCCTTGCATAGACTTCCTCTCCAACAAGATGAGGGATGTTCTAGGATAGGGTCATAGCCATTTCAAATAACTATAAAAGATATAAAATTCTTAGGGATCTAAACACCAAGATAAACAGAAGAATTATTTAAGTATCACGAAGGACCACTTTTTAGAGAAATACAGACAGACCTAAATAATTGAGAAATATTCATTGTTCATGGGTAGGACAAGTCAACATAATAAAAATTACCATACTGCTTAAATTAATTTACTTATTCAGTACCAAACCAAATAATTTACATTATTCAGTACCGTACCAAACTGCCCAAGGATTCATTTATAGAACTAGAAAAATAACAATAAAATCCCTATAGAGGCAAAAAAAAAAAAAAAGTTCAAGATTCTTAAGGGTAATAGTGAAAAACAGTGGGAACAAAGGGAGCCTATCGGTACCAGATCTCAATCTAGACTACCAAGTGGTAATTCTCAAAATAATTTGATGCTGGCTAAAAACCAGAGCAATCACTCAGTAGAACAGATGAGGTTCACGACATACAGAAGCCAACTGACCAAATGGCCAAGTGTTCACTAAACACAAAGACCTCCCTGCTCCAGGAATGAGAATTTACAGTGAGCTTGAGTGTGAGCCCTGATGCTCATGACTGCCATATAGAAACAACTGCATTTACCACTGAATTAGCAATAATAATGAGTTAGAAATAGGCCGTGAGCGCTGGTCAGGGAAAAACTAACCTTAGAGTTAGGAAGATTTGATCTCCCATCAATCCTTAGCCACTTCTTGGCTCTGTGACCCACCCGAGGCAAGTCACGTGAGGGACCAGTGCCCCTGGATGCTCAGAGGTATCAGTGAATAGACAGGGTTCCCACCCTAGAGATGAGTTCATTGTTCATGGATAGGACCAGTCAATATGATGTAATTATTATTTTATAATAAGCAGAACATGAGGTGAATTTCCCCCATGGTCGGTATTTAGTTCTTGAATTTTCAGCCCTGCTTAGCTCTCCAGTCTCTTAAGGGTGATTCTTGTCATGTTGCCTACGACAAAGAAAGGAATATCTGTGTACCGTCCCAGGCCCCCCGAACTCCCTCTTCCCCTCTTTCACTCTGATTTCTTTCTCTCCTTGGGCAGCATTAAGGAGGGCATAGACCGAGCAGTGCTGGGCATCCTGGTGTCTTACCAGATCAAAGTGAAGCTCACTGTCTCAGGGTACGTATCCTAAGATGAAGAAATCCTCTCCATCTTGTTTCTAGGGAAGGAAG
Organism: Sarcophilus harrisii; assembly: GCF_902635505.1. NCBI lineage: Eukaryota > Metazoa > Chordata > Mammalia > Dasyuromorphia > Dasyuridae > Sarcophilus > Sarcophilus harrisii. The sequence goes on from NC_045429.1 coordinate 456,820,999, forward strand.
AAGGCCCTCGAGGCTCTTCTGAGCTGGTCGCCTCTCACCAGGCACATGCAATTGGGAAAGTAGGAGCAGGGCTTTTCCTACGAGTCTCACCTGGGCCAAAAGGAGGGGAAAGGCAGCAGGAGCCAGAGAGAGAAATGGCATGGAGAGCAGGACACAATGTCCAAGGGAATCTGCCCGTGCATTGGGGGTGGGGGGGGAGAGAAGGAAAGCCCCAAATAAGCAGATAGTGTCCCAGAGAGAACAAGAGTATATGGTGCCGGCTGGTGGAGGTCCGGGGAGGAAGTGGGTTCCTCATGGCAGCTCCTTAAGACAAAGCCCCAGTCATCTACCCCTAGTTATGGGTCTTAGAGGGACAAGGAGCCAAAGGTATTACTTCCTATTCATTGCTTCCCAAAATGGCCCCGAAGAAGGATTTTGTTGAAGTGTGTGTCTGAAACACCCTCGGTTTTTCGTTTATTTGGCTACAATTGGTGTCTGGATTGGGGAATGAACGGGGATAAAGGGGAAACCATGACCCAGGAGTCTGACCAGCCTTCAACGGGATCCTTGGCTCTCTAGGTCTCTGGGGGGATAGTATCTCATTGACTGAATCACTTAAAGGCATGGAGAAAGTGTTTTGTTTCTCTGAGAAGTATCCAGATACCTCAGAATTCCAAGAAACCCAATTCTCAGTTTGGAAAATAAGATTCTCTCCTTGGCGCTCTCTGGGAGGGGCTTTTTCAGAGTTCTCACTCCTCCATCCCCATTTCCCAAAGGCTGAGCCTCCCAGCCTCGGGAACTGCCCCAGGCCTGGTCTAGAAGCCAGACTGACATACAGAGTATATCTTAAGAAGGGAGGAATATTTCCATTTCACACATTGTTCCCATTAGCAATATTTCTTAAAATGGGACGCCCTCTCTGGGTTTTTTCCCCCTTATAGATATAAAAAGTAGCTAGAGTTTGTAGTTAATAAGAGTTCAAAGTACAAAGAACAGATAACAGAACTTACAGGCTTCATCTTCCTGTATCCTGAAGAGGCAAGCTCCTCATAAGATCAGAGATCTCAACTGGGAAGGACCCTCAGAGGCCCACTTGACAGAGGGGGAAACTGAGGTCCAGTTCCAGGGACGAGAGTCTGAGGTCACAGTAACAGTAAAAGGCAAAGCGGTCTGGGTCGCTGCCCCAGAGCCAGGCTGGCTCTCTAATTTTGTTTGATTCTCTTCTGCTCCTAGACTCAGTGATTCTCACCTAGTCAGGAGAATGGACTTGTAAGTGGGTGGCGGGGTCTGAGACAGACAAGAGGGGTGAAGAGAAGGCCGTGTGTGAGGAATAACTACATGCGGTGGAGCTCTGCGGTTTAACAGCTTTCTATTTTTTTAAATGTCTTTCCTAGCTTTCTGGGCGACCTCACCTCTAGGTAAGTCGGTCCACTTTCTTCCATTGTCATCTACGTTACTAAAACAAGCTCTCCCTGTCCCCCATCTCTGTCTCTGTCCTTGTCTCTCTATGTGTCTGTCTGTCTGTCCCATTTCTCTCTCTCTTTTTCCCTGGCCAAAGTAGCCTCCATGCTGTTTCCACACAGAGCATTGCACCTCCAGGCCCCATTCCCTTCTCATCCCAGCCTCTTTGAATCTCCAGCTTTACTCAAAGCCAAGCAGGGAGGCCAGTCTTGGCTCTCCTTTCCCCCGCCATTGCTAGCGATTCCCCCTTGGAAATTACATCCTCAAATTAGGCTCCTTGAGGTAAAGGGCTGTTTGGATTCTGTCTGTCCCCTCAGCATAATATCCAGGACATGGCAGTGTTTAATAAATGCTTGTTGATTAAATGAATTAATGAATGAGCCAGGGTTTAGAAACAGGGACAAGGCCGGGGCCCATTTCCTATCTAGCCCAGTACATTTTGTGATGGCAGGAACCCAGTAAATATTCATTCGCTCATTAGGTTCGGTTCCTGGAGATAGGAGACCCTGACTTTTGTGCTGAGAAGGAGAACCAGAGATGAGGAATGAAAGAGGAAGGGCTCAAAGAAATAATGGGATTTTGACCAGAGACGAGACCATAAGACAAGAGGGGAGGAGAATCATTCTGTCCACTTGCCTTTCTTTGTCCTGCCTTTATTCTCCATTTGTTCTTGTCTCCTCCCTGACCCCTCTTCTTTCTCTTAACCTCAGACCATCATCAGAAGTTCTTTTCAGGGCTGTACAAGATCCCATTCACTCTTTCAGATTGGGGTTTCTTTTAACTGATAGCTTTCGTTTTGACACAACAAACACTTCCCAGCAAACACCGTGGCCGTAAACAGCCCATACCCTGAAATCATTTAAGTAAAGCTGTCTCTAATACATAAATGGAACCCAGCACTTCCGCTTTTGTACTGTACCAGTTGCCAGGAAACAAAGTGTACTTTGATTTTGACAGTGCAGTGAGCCTAGATCCTATATGTCCAAATAGAGCAGATTTTGTATAGGATGAAGCTCCACATCAATCCCAGGCGGGATTCGATGGACTCCAGCTGGAAACTATCCCCACCCCTACTTCTCTCCAGCTGCTACTGGCTTATCTCCTCCTTAATTTTCCACTTGGGTTCTAAGACAATTGGGAGATGTTCTGAGAGGATATAATAAATATTATAAATATTTTTATATTATTATGTTTATAAATATTATAAATAATAAATAAATAGAACTCATTAAGTAACAAATTAACTCTGAGCCTCTGCCCTACGTTAAACCAGAGAGACTTTTTTACCCTAAGCTTTCATTTCTCTTTTGAACTCAAGCCCTCTCCCAACCCAAATCTCTCCCATTTTATAGGCTTAAACAACATCTGTATTATAACTCATGAACTTATTATATTAGCAAATACTAAATGGCAATTAATAAAGCAAAAACAAGATTTATAGTGGATCAGTAAAGTCACCTGTCTACAGGTGAGATGTGGAATAGAATTCTCTCATCAATGCTGCTGCTATCTTTGTTAATTTCTTTTTTTTTTTTTTGCTGAGACAATTGGGGTTAAGTGACTTGCCCAGGGTCACACAGCTAGGAAGTGTCAAGTGTCTGAGGAAGATTTGAACTCAGGTCCTCCTGACTTCAGGGCCGGTGCTCTATCCACTAAACCAACTAGCTGCCCCTAACTTTTCTTCAACTCTAGAAAAAAAGAGTTCTCTCAGGATGGTAATTCAGTACTCTTAAAAATTATGTTCATGTCTCTTTATAAAATATTTCTCACAGTATCTCCTGAGATAGTTCCTCAGTCTCTCAGAAAAAGAGTTTATTTAATCCTTCCTGCTTGTGCCTCATACAGTTTGCTTAGTCGTATTTTATTTTTCCAATTACATGTAAAGATAATTTTCAACATTCGTTTTTGTGAGATTTTGAGTCAAATTTTTCTCCCTTCCTCCCCACCCTTCTCCCTAAGCCAGCAACGATCTGCTAAAGGGCAATCTTGCCTCACACAGTGTGTCTGTAGCCATGACACTTAAAGTAGACACTCCAAGATTCTGTTCTCCCTCTTAAAAATACAGAAACAGTGTGCAAAGTCTCTGAGAAGGGGCTACTTGAACGAGGATTACAAAATCGTACTAGGACACCAATAGGAGACTTTTTGTTTGACCCAGTTTTGTTCTTGATTTGAATCTCCGTTTGTGCTGCTTTCTTGACTCGGTATCCCTTCATGCAAGTCCTCCCATGTTTCTCTCACATTTTCCCCTTCCCCGTCCCTTAGAGCACAGCAGTATTCCATTATGTTTCTTGCCATAGCCAGATAGTTGACAAGGGATAACAAGAGAGCTCCTCCTCCACGAGGGTTCTACCACTTTTCACCATGTCCGTGAGTCTGATGACTAGGAGCGTCGGCAGTCCAGGAGCGGCTGCCTCGCCACGGGCACATTTCCTGTGCCAACATCTCACCCCCTGTTCTTTAACTTTCATTCTGAGTGAACTGTGCGTGACAGACGTGTGTTTGTTCAGTACTTACCTGTGCTTGCATGCTAACGCCAGTCCTCTGCGTTCCTTACAGTGAAGTGGGCACCGACCTGCCGTTCCGCCTCATGCACCCCCAGCCTGTGGATCCAGGTCAGTCTCTCCGCACTTCCGGGGACCCTGACCGTTCATTCCTTGTGGGCAATTGTTCCGAATGGGCTTCCTCTTCTGGAAAGAGAGGGGCCAGATTTACAGAACCTGCAGGGGTCAGATGGGCAGGAAGTCTCGGCATCCAGAGGAATCCCCAAGACATCCCCCAAACTGGAACCGATGCTGGCTTTGCCTTGTGGACAGACCCCTGGTCACAGAGTAATTTAATAGCAAGGGTGGGCATAGGGCCTAGATTCCCAACACTAAGGTGGGGCTTTACCTTTCATGACTCTGATCTCCCTTCTCCTACACAACAAGCTCTGGATGAGGTCTGGGAGCCCTCCCAGCTGTGTGATCCCGGGCTATTTCCTTCCCTCTCTGTGCTTCAGTTTCCAAATCTATAAAATGAGAGAAGTGAATTAAATAGTCTCTAAGATCTCTTCCAGAGTTAAAATTTTATTGGCAATATTGGCTTTGTGAAGAGAAGAAAAGTACAATTTAAATTGAAATGTGTGACTAATAGGACCCTAATACATACATGTGTAAATGTGTGTGCATGTGGGTGGGGGTTTATGTACATATAATATTTTGGGTGAATATGTGTATATAGACAAATTATATATGGATATATGTATGCATATATGTATCTCTTTCTTTTTTCTCTCTCTTTCTCTTTCTCAGGTATGGGAACTTTTTAAAAAAATGATAACTATATTTCCTTCTTTTTTTTTCTTTTTTGCTGAGGCAATTGGGGTTAAGTGACTTGCCCAGGGTCACACAGCTAGGAAGTGTTAAGTGTCTGAGGGCAGATCTGAACTCAGGTCCTCCTGACTTTAGGGCTGATCTCTATCCACTGTGCCCCCTAGCTGCCCCAGATACCTACATTTCAACATATTTGGTGACTGTAATCTTGCCTGTTTTATTTCCTGCATTTAAAACATGATTTCAGGCTACCCAAGGGGTCCATGTCACAGAAAAGGTTAAATACCACTGACTTACACAATTCAAATAACCTTTATGGGGTCAGTATATTTTCAGTGAAGACAATTTGCACAAGTAGCTTGGGGTTTTCCATCTCTTTCTAAGTAGTTTCTCAGCCTTGCTAGTTCCTAATATAGGAATTTGCATTTAATAATGAGCAGGCCACCCAGAGTTACTCTGAGATTTGCAAAATGGCTCAAACTTTTAAAAATAATTTTGTTTTCATTCTCACCCATGTGTGCTTTGCCAAATGCATTTTTGTGGTCCTATTTCTGGGGGGAGAGAATGCCATTCCTATGTTTTTGATTCATTTATTCTTATATCATTGCCGTACCATCTTTAAGGACCATGTGATAGCCAAGAAGGAAAGTTTTGTAAAATTGGAATTGGGCCCAGAATTCTGCATTTTAGCACCAAAAGCCTTTGGTTCACTCATGGAATTCAGGCCTTTCATCAGTGGCTTAGTTCCACCACATGGGGTTCTTCCCAAGTCCCGTCACACCAGAAATGTTGTCATTAGCCAGTTGTCCCATCGTCAGATTTCACCTGTATCACCAACCACTAGTTTGTCCATTGGCGTCTTTATGATGTGAGAAAAATCCATGGAAGGACTCGAGTCCATTGGGTGGATTCCCTCTGGTGAACTTATGGGAAGATCTGGAGGAGAGTCGAATAGGAAAATCAGGCAGAAGGAAAACTGCAATGAAAGCCAGGTCTAGAACACTGTGGGCGTCCACAAAGTGTTTTATGGCTGTGTGCTTGGCAAGGCATGGGCATAAATCATGAGTAAATAACAGAGACATTTCAAGCACACGTCAACACAGATTTCATGGCGTTCTCCAATGGCATCTCTCCGACGTGTGCCGAGGGCTATTCTTTATAAAGTGTGTGAAAACGAAAACAAATTGTATTCAAAGCAATCTTCCGCGCTGTGGACCTTCTGGACACGCAGCCCCTTACAATGACCAGTCAGTAGATATAATCGGTAAAACGTTTGGGAGTCATTAACCGAACTCCCGCTTTGTATAAACGCCAGACCAAATGTTTGGGGAGCTGCAAAAGAAACAAGGGTCCACAGAACTTTGCCAGTGAAAAGGGAAGCAAACGAACAAGAATATCCACGGGACGTCAGGTGAAATCATGTTACGGGGGGACCTCGTTCCATAGGCATTGGGAACTGTTGTCGTGTGAGAATTATTGTTCCCAGTGGATAGTGTTGTTCTTGGAGTCAGGGACCTGAATTAAAATTCTGCCTTTGACACTTACCAGCTGGAGAAAGCAGATTCCTCTTACCAGAAGAGTGTCTGAAAGGACTGTACCTTCAGCCCCACTTATTCGTGACCACAACCTCCCTGGGAAAGGGCGAGCACGTGCTAACTAAACCATTAACCGGGCTCCCTGAATTAGAGAGCTTTCTTGCCACAAGGGAAAGCAGGGACAGGGACCCAGGTCAGCCCAGTGACTGATGGGCGCCATAGTGCAGACAGTCAGAAAGCAAGCAGAAAGTGCATTCTTGCTGCTCACTAATGACTTTCTTTTCTCTTTTGCCTGCTCTCGGAAACAGCCAAGGACAGGTAAGAACCTTGAACCTTATCCTCTGGGTCTAGAGAAAGAGGAAGGGATCAACCTTGTTCTTCCCGGCCCCAGAGAGCAAGACCAGGAGCTACGGAGGGCAGGGCCAGGAAAGATGCTTCCACTGCATCCGGTCCTTAGACCTCTCAAGGAAGAATATGGGCACTTACAATAGACCTGATGTTGAGGGGGGGGAAATGTCACTTTTTTTTTTTCATTCAAATTTAAGAACATTTAAAAAATCAAAACACTGAGAAAAGTGACATGAGAGAGCAACCTGGGGGCAAGCGATGTCAAGGCTTATATCCCCCGGGTGGCAAAGCCGCCAGATTTCTGGGGCTCTCTGAACTCAGATGAGGAAAAAAATTACAACTTTTTCCCTTATGATTCTCTAACTAAAATTTAGCACTTCCTTTAATTGCGATTTTAAGACAGACAGATAGATAGATAGATAGACAGATAGATAGATGGATGGATTTATGTAGATGTGGAGACAGAGACAGATATAGATATAGACAGTAAGAAAAGCCATAGGCTTAAGCAGGTTGCCAAAGGGGGCCATGAGAACCCTGTAGCCAGAAGAAGATCAGGGTGGGCAAGCAGCGGTCACAAGACCTTGGCCGTCACTTGGAGCATTGTGAGATGATCCAGATGTTTGTCTTTCAGCTCAACGGGTGAGGATTTGGTCTTTGAGGAGTTTGCTCGTCAGAATCTGAAAGACGGGGCTGAAAATGAAGAAGAAAAAAAAGAGGGGCCGGAAAACGATGAATGAACGGTGTTGGCGGGGAGATCGCTGCCACGTAGGATTGTAGCTCTAGTTCAGGAAAAGGCCATCAAGGTCATTTAGTGCAACCGCTGCATTTTACAGAGGAACAGCTGAGGCCCCATGTTTTCCTTCAGTGTCAGAAAAGTAGAACAGACTTCATTAAGCAGAGTTCTAATCTCCTCTATTCCTTAAGAGACAAACCCCATTAAAGAGGTCCCCTAGGTAAACTAAGTCAGCTTGTAGATCGAACCAATTAGAGGCTCAGCGTGTGCTCATTTGAGTGGGAAGATCTGCAAGAGAACTCAATGAACATAAACACCAGGAAACAAATGAACCCAGGAGTCCAAAGAGCATCTCTAGGCAAGAAAATCAAGTTGAGGGATTTGCTCAGTCTCCCACCCCGGCTGCCTCCAGAGCAGCCATCCAGGCCAGCACGGAAAGCAGAAGAGCCAATCAAAGGGTAGAAGTAGTGTGTCCTGTGTGAGCTCCCCTTCCTCAATGCTCAAATAAAGAAAGTTCCAATAGTGGCTAAAACGCAGGTGCATTTATTGACCCGTTGTTTATTGGGGCTGTTGGAGCTGCCCCAGTGAGACATTTTGGAGAGTCTGAGCAGCCATTGTGGGGCAAGATACGGGGATGGGAGCCAGCTGCAGCCTGAACCTCAGAGGAGGAAGGGGAAACTGAGACCACGGTTTAGCTCACAGCTTTAGATCCAAACCCCTCATTTTATGGGTGGGGAAACTGAGGTTCAGACAGAGAAAATAACTTGCCCAGTGCTCCTCAGGCAATAATAGGATTGAACCCAGGTTCTAGGACATAGCTGACCCCAGAGTCAGGGAAACCTGGGTTCTGACCCAGACGGCCATGTGACTGACCCTAGGCAACTCTCCGAGACTCAGAGTCCATAGGGATCAGAGGTTTCTAAGTCACTGCGTCTGATTTTACAGATGAGGGAACCCCGGTGGCTTGCCAGTAGTCAGTGTCCAAGGCAGCTCTCTAGTCCCCAGTCCGGAGGCCTATCTCCCAAGGCACTGAGCGGCCCTGGTACAGACCCCAGCCCTTATAGGCCACTGCTGACTTCTATCAGGAGATGAAGTTTTCCCTACCCGGTGAAACCGCAGCTCTGGCCACTTTGCCCCTTTGTCTCCAAGGTTCTGGGGGGTGAGATCTGTGATTTCTCAGAGAAGAAGCTCCGTGGGTCCCTGAGGATCCGACCTGCCAGCGGCTGCCCGGAGCTTGTCCTGGGACGGCAGGAGGGCCCAGACCCCAGACCACTTCCACTAAAAGCCCCTTTTCTTTATGAAAGCCTTAGGGGGCTGGGCATGGACTGAGGCTCTCTGCACCCATATCCATCTGTGAAACCTTAAAAATCCTCTACTTTTCCCATTACCAAGAGCGAACACTCCCAGCTGTCCTGCTCTGTGTTCAGGGACCGGGTCATTTCTACAAAAGTCTCCCTTGGGAATCAGCCTGACTGGTCCCATTTAAGCCCTTCCTGTAAGTTCCAGGCACCGGGCTAAGCCATGGGGATAGAAACAGAGGGGAAACTGCCTTCAAGCGGCTAATGTCCTCCTAGTTGGGGCTCGGATGACCTCTCCGGGCTCCGGCTGCTCTGCCATCCCAGGTTCCTGCCTGGTCAGCACAAGGAGACGGCATTAAGCCGATTACGGAGGCTCCAGCTGGTCCCCAACACAGTGAAGAGCCAGAGCCTGCTGGCAGCCGCTGCACTGTCCAAGGAAACGCCTCTCCCTTTCCCTTTCTCCTTTCTGGGACCACTTCCTTCTTCCCAGCCCCCACCCTTCTCCATCATCTGCTTTCTTCCCTAGAACGTCTCTCCTCTTCCCTGCCTGGTGGATCTAAAGACAGAAAGCCTCTGATCCTCCGACAGCAGGTCTGGGGGAGCCAGGATGAGCCCAAGTGCAGGCAGAGGTCCTGGGTTCGAATGCTGCCCCTGATGCTATTTACCTGCCTCAGAAAGTTGCTAGGTTTTCTCCTCTGTAAAAGGCTTTGCATGTCCTCCCAGCTCTTGTTCTGTGGGGCTGTGATCTGATAGAGTAGCCTGGAACCCTCCACGGCCATGGCAGGGTCCCAAAGAAGGACCGGGCTGGGCCCTGCCACACCGGATCTTTAAAAAGCAACAAACTCGGACGGAGGGCATCTGTACTCACAGCCATTTGTGGGATCCCAGACTCTGAAATGCTCTTTTCTCTTTTCATTATCCATGGTGAGCACCCCCAGCTCCCCGGCTCCCACCCAGGGAACGAGCCATTTTACAAAAGTCACCCCTGGGAATTAGCCCCTTGCAATTCGCTTTAGCCCTACTGTAGCCCAAGTGATCTAGCAGCACACCCGGGTGAGTTCTTTGGCAAAGGCATTTACTCAAAGGGCATAGAAAGAATTAACAAAAATTAATATGGATGGATAATAATGGATGAATAATGAATAATGCTGGACCCTGATGATTGTTATAAAACATTTCCCCCAAAACCAGGACGTAATCTCTCACCTAGGAAAGGGGAAGAGTTCACACTAACTCACAGTACAACGGTATTGGGACACACGTGGAGGGAACCACATGGCCAGGGCAACCCAGGCCCCAGCCCTGCAGAGCCCCAGATGTCCTTTCCCTCTCTGAGAGAGCATGTCCTCCCAGCACCCATTGGGCTCTCAGCAGGCCAGGTTAGGCAGGTTGCTCAATCGCCGGGCTCTTCTCAGCACAAAGTGCCTCTTCAATGGGCAGCTACACATCCTCTTCGGCTGGCTAGTATGAATGTTCCAGCTCGGTTGGGGCAGAGGCTTTTCTTTGACCCTTAAATGGCTCAGCTCTGAGACTGTTTGTCAGCTCCAGTCCAAATACGAGAGCATGCCCTATTCCACATTATTTTTTCCCGACTTCAAAGCTCCTTCATTCAGTCTCCATCTGATCTTAGGGTAAATTAGTTTACTGCCTATACTTGTTAAGGAATCATATGCAGATAAGTTAGGGTTAGGGTTAGGGTTAGGGTTAGGGTTAGTCCTGGAGGGGAAAAAAAAGTATGAATGCTCTGGAGACAAATTCATTGTCTTGCTGGCTCTGACTAAGGAAAATCAAGGTATTTGAGCTTCCCATTCTTTCCAAATAGGGAATATCTATTTGGAGGGCAGCCAGATGGATAGTAAATAGAAGCAGACAGAAGATGCTTCCTGAGCTCAAATCTGGCCTGAGATACTTACTAGATGTATGACCCTGGACAGGTCACTTCATCCTGTTGCCTCAGTTTCCTCATCTGAAAAATGAGCTGGAGAGGCCAATGGCAAACCTCTAAAATCTTTGCCAAAAAAATCCCAAATGTAGTCAGTAAGATTTGAAACAAAAAAGGAGTGACCAACAATACCTATTTTGAATCTGATGGCACTCCTGTTGTTATGTCAATGTCTGTCTTTCACCCCTGACCTTCAGCTCTTATTGAAATCTCACCAGGAGAGTTCTTCTTACGCAAGAAAATATAATGTAATTTCTGAGTGGAATAGAGAAGGCCTATAGAAGAAAGGGTAGGAAATCTAGAAAAGCCTCAAACAAAATGTGACACCTGCTCTGAGCCTAGAAGGCTACTGGATATTCTGAGGAGAAGGTGAGGAGTACCAGGGAGTAAACAATGCTAGTCACTCCATTTTAAGCTGAAGAAATCCTCAACGGGATGGATTGACTTATCTGAGATCACAAAAGATCAATGGCCAGTTAAGTAGGATAACCAGAGATTGTATCCAAAACAAATTCTAAAACCTAAAAGCTAATTTTGTGTAATTTTTCTAACACTGAACACTTTGCAGCTGGGGGGCAAAGAAGCTGGGATCCTTCACCAGCTCCCTTCTCCCTGAGGGGCCCTTTGCAATGGACCCAGTCCTGTAGTTGGGTTCTGTTCTAGAGCTCCAGCTAACAAGGTGGGGTTGGCAGAGAAAGCCGGAAGTACTGATAAGATTATGATACTCCCTTAGGCAAGTAGGAAAGGTCACTGATAGGGATCAGCTCAGCCTTACAGTCCCAACCCCGGTGGACGTCTTGGGAAATCCCATCATAGTGTATCCAGTCAGAAAGGCAAGTCATGTCAAAATCCCCTATGCTGATGGGTTAGCCGCCATACTGTTCTGCTTCATGGTTCCCATACCCACCCTGACTGCCCATGCCTCATGTTGTCTCCTTTTAGGGTGCTAAATCCTTTATAGGATTTGGCCTGCCAAACAATGGTGTACGCCCACCTCAAAGCATATTCCTTTTTTTTCTGGTATTGGAACTCACTAGGGAGCTTCTCTTTTCCCTTAATTGTTTTTTTAGAAAACCACACACCTTCCTTGATGCTCTCCCAAATGCATTTTGTATTTATCACTCCTTGTGTCTATTTCATCTCTTCATTTTATCCATAACCTCTTCTCATAAAGGTACAACAACAACAGCAAGATTATAAGATGATCATTTCTGATGGACGTGACTCTTACCCACAATGAGATGACTGAGGTCAATATTCCAATGGTCTTGTGATGGGGAGAGCCAGAGAACTGTGAGTCACAACATAACATTCTCACTCTTTTTGTTGTTTGCTTGCTTTTTGTTTTCTTTCTCATTTTTTCTTTTTGATCTGACTTTTCTTATGTAACATGATAATTGTATAAATATGTATATATATAAAATGAATTTAACATATATTTTAATATGTTTAACATATATTGAATTACTTGCCATCTGGGGGATAGGTGGGGGAAGGAGAGGAAATTGGAACACAAGGTTTTGCAAGGGTCAATGTTGAAAAATTATCCATGCATATGTTTTGAAAATAAAACGCTTTAATAAAACAAACAAACAAAGAAACAAAGAAACAAATAAAGGCACAGTTTAGCAAAGAGTAAATTTGACACATGTCTTGTGCCTATTTCAAACTAGTAATTTCTACCCCAATCCCATCATTTGTTGCCAAATCTCATCACTAGGGAGCCTGGCCTCAGATAAGGGATAGGGAGGTCATGCTCTTTTATTCTCATGCTCTTTAATTCATCAACCCCCCACTATATTATTTCAAAATTTGGAGCCAACTTCACATTGCCATTTTCCCCCCCAAAAAAAATTAAGCAAGTACTCATTATACAATATGATTCAGATATAAAGTAGATATTTACAGTTATTCCTTCCATATCGTGAAGGTTAGGGGAGCAGCAACCCCATGGTCTGGAAAATCTGTGTAAAAATTTTTGACACCCCCCCCTTCATACCAAAGAAGAAGTCTGAATTTTTTCTTTTTTTGTTTATGAGATGTTTATTGTATCTTACTGTAAAATTTGGGTCGATATCATATAATACCATACATATATTTTATGCATTGCTGAGTTTCTAAACTTTTCCTGCATTATCTGCTAGCTTTCATATCTTATCTATGGCTTCCACAAACTCTCCCCAAATGCCCATTTAATTTTTTATGCCAAACTATGATATCTTGAAACCCTGATGAGGAAAGTCACAATGTAGAAGGAATAACTGTATTTTCTACACCCCAAAAGAATACTAAGCATAGAACATTCACACATCTGCATTTGATCACTTGACAACAGGATTCCATAATTTAACTAATAACTCGTTAAAATAAAAAGCACACACACAAACACACACACACAAAAACAGAAAGAGGGAGGTATGACTGCTAATCAACACTGTTACATTGCACTTGATTCTGCACTGTCCAAACAATTCTTGGCACGTGGCTGCTGGTAAAACAGGCTTGGGCCAGTTTTTTTTTAATCTATCCTTTGCAGAAGCTTCAGCTGCCAACCAGCTTCTCTCGTGGTACTCAGGAAGGCTCTCCAGACCTCTTGAACTCAGGAAGGCAATTCCAAAACTGGACACATCTACCTCAAGGCTGACGTTTGATCACCTGCTCAGAAAAGGAAACACAACTAAGCAAAGGCAGATGGCAGTGGGAGCAGTTGAGTCCATACTCCTTGGGGGAATAGCTCCCCTTCCCACCCCATTGTCTCTTGGAGATTTCCTTGCCACCCCAGAGTGTTAAACCAGCGACTGTGAGGGGAGATGCCTTGGAGTTAGGAGAGCAGAAGAGGAAGAAGGGAAGGGACCTTCCCCCCAAGGTTTGGGTCATCTTGCCAAAACACCATCACTCGGTTACACGTCAACCTGAACACGCTCTGTACAACCCAAGTTCAGCTTTAGTCTGAAGAAATCAATCAGGCAAGAAGAGCATTCCGGCAGCTGGATCAGTCACTGCTCGCTTCTTGCTGGCAGGAGTCATGGCTTTGGAATTTGTAGCTTCCACACTCGCTCTCCCGGACTCTCCTATTCGTATTCCACACAGCCTCCAACATCATCTCCCTACCCCTGGCTCTGGCCAGGGCTTGATGGATTGGATGATAATTAATTAATGAAAGAGCTGGTAAGGGTTTCCCGTATATCATGCACGGTGTTAACCCTGAGGACACAGATCACATTTAGCTCCAGACCCATTCGGCACATTTAGCAGCGGTAGCTGCAGATACCGTTGAAGGCGGGACACCGAGGTGACTCTGCTACTTCCCTGCATTTCCCTCTTGTTTCTAGGACAAAATGCAGTCAGCCTGGCATTTAACTCGCGGCTCAGTCTAGCTCTGGTGAAGCTTCCCAGCTTAATTTTACAGCACTGCTGTGCCAGCCCCGCATTCCCACCTTACAGGATCTGCTCCATCTCTCTTCCACCCTCTTCCCTTGGGAATCCTTGGCCTTCCATGCAGACTTCCCTGGTCTCCCTCAAAGGAAATCATCCCTGCCCTTCCAAACCTCCTTGCCACTCTTTCTTGTTTTCCGTTGTGTTTCCCTGCGGCAGTTGCCCTTAAGTGACTTGCCCAGGATCACACAGCTAGAAAGACTCAAAACCCTCCCTTCACCCTTTGCTCCCTCTAGGCTGGTGAACAGCCTCCTCCTGCCCCGCATCTCTGGGTCCTCCCCGGACGGACCCTCCCCCCTGTTTGAGAGGTAGCATGGCGGGTGGGAGAGGGCACCGGGTCAAGAGTCGGGAAGACCTGGGTTTGAATCATGCCCCTGTGTGACCCAGAGCAAGCCATCTGCCCTCTGTCTGCCTCATTTCCCTCCTCCCTAAGTACGGAGGCCCGACTCCCTGCTCGCCACTGAGGCTTCCTGTGGGATGCTCTGGTCCTCCCCCGCCGGAGGATGCGGCAAAGTCTCCAGGAGCCTGCGGGAGGCGAGCGTGCAGTGGCCAGCCGCGGCCACCAGGTGGGGCAGTTACCCTGCGCGCAGGCGGAGAGAGAGGCTCGGAGAGAGGGAGGAAGGATGGGGAGGACCCTCCTCCCGGGAGGCTGGGGGATGGGAGGGGGGGTCCCGCGCGGCCTCCTGGGAGCCCGGAGGGTGCTGGGAGCCCGGGCTGCGGCCGCTCCGCGGCGGTACCTCCCGGGCTCGCGCCCAGCGGGCTCTCAATCCTGTGACCCACTCGGTGACTGAAAGACCCCAGGTTTCCATTCTCGGCCTCGGGCGAAGTGAGCCTGGGGGGGGTCACGGGGGCTTCCGAACGGCCCCGGGACAAGTCCTCCTCCTTCGGCTTCGGGCGGCGAACGTTTGGGGGGAGGGGGAGTGCGTGTGAGTGTGACAGTGTGAGTGTGAGCGTGTAAATGTGAGCGTGTAAATGTTTAAGTTTATTCTGCCCCCAACAAGGTTATATACACTGATCAGTTCTGACGGACGTGGCTCTTTCCAACAGTGCGGGGATTCGGGCCAGTTCCAGGCCTTGTGATGGAGAGCGTCTGCCCCAGAGAGGACTGCGGGACCCAGTGGGGAGCACCGCGCGCATGCTCCCTTGGGCAGTGGGACCGAGTGGGGAGCACTGCAAGCGCATGCTCCCTTGGGCAGTGGGACCGAGTGGGGAGCACTGCGCGCATGCTCCCTTGGGCAGTGGGACCGAGTGGGGAGCACTGCGCGCATTCTCTCTTGGACAGTGGGACCCAGTGGGGAGCACCGCGCGCATGCTCCCTTGGGCAGTGGGACCGAGTGGGGAGCACTGGGCGCATTCTCTCTTGGACAGTGGGACCCAGTGGGGAGCACCGTGCGCATGCTCCCTTGGGCAGTGGGACTGAGTGGGGAGCACTGCGCGCATTCTCTCTTGGACAATGGGACCCAGTGGGGAGCACCGCGCGCATGCTCCCTTGGGCAGTGGGACTGAGTGGGGAGCACTGCGCGCATGCTCCCTTGGACTGTGGGACCGAGTGGGGAGCACCGCGCACATGCTCCCTTGGACAGTGGGACTGATGGGGAGCACCGTGCACATTCTCACTGGGTTACTTGCTTGCGGCTGGTTTTCTTTCTCATTTACTTTCTTCTTTTCTATTTGACTTTTCTCATGCAGCGCAATAACTACAAATCCGCCCGCATATATTGGATTTCCCACATATTTCTACCACGTTTCACATGTATTGGACCACTTGGCATCTAGGGGAGGGGGTGGGGGCAGGGGGGAAACTGGGACACAGGGTTTTTCAGGGCCTAAGTTACAGAATTGTCCACGTTCTGAAAACGAAACCAGCTTTAATTCAAAAAGTTCATTCTGCATCCGTAGCTTTTAATTCAAAAAGTTCATTCTGCATCCGTAGCTTTTTCTCCATCCCTTTAAGTCTGGACAGTTAACACTCATGCAGCCACGCGGCCCACGCTGAGGGAGCGCACTCTGCCGGGCGCCAGGGAGCAGGAGACAAAATGAATGGGTCCCTGCCCGCCAAGGGCTTGTTCACATTCAAATACAAAGAACCCACAGGGAGCATTTCCTACTGATGCTCCAGGCTTCAACCTGGCCCACAAATACTGTGTAATTAACCCCCTGATTAAATATACGCTGCGTCTTGACTCCCAGGAGCATTTGCAAGAGCCTCTCCCAGAGGAGGAGATTGAGTCCTGGAGGCAGAGAACCTGCAGGGGGGCGGGGCTGTGAGGGCCGCAGAGACTGGCGAGAGACGTGGGGCTCCAGACTCTCCTGGGGGAGAAAGTCTGGGAAGGGAACGGCATAGAGGGGAACTGTCCCCTCCCCAGCTGGAAATCTCCCCTTTGTGTGAGAGCTGACACTGTGTGTGTGTCTGTCTCTGTCTCTGCCTCTGCCCCTCCCTTATCTCTGTCCCTCCCTCTGTCTCTCTCTCTGTCCCTCCCTCTGTCTCCGTCTCTGTCCTCTTGTTCCCAACGGGACAGTTTATTTTCTCCTTCTGTGGCTTAGTGTATATTTTCCCATGATGTGTTTTCTCTGCTTTCCCTTTTGCTTCACTTTGGCCAAGTCCCCTTATTGGCTGGCTGTCGGGCAGCCTCGCTGAGGGCACTTATTCCCACGAAGGGAGAGTGACCAGAAAAATAGCTTGAACTTAAAAAACTATTCCCACCGTTCAAAGGAGCAGAGATAGTTCAGCTTGACTGTCTGAGGAGATGAGGGTGGCCAGCCTTTGACCTCAACTTCCTGTCGAGAAGGGGAGGGGGAGGAGACTCTTGCTCTTCCGTGTGTCACATTTAGACAGACCCACAAGGACCTACATAACCTACATGAGCCAAACAACACGGAGCATCCGCCCCTTACGTATATAAATCTTACTTTTCTTCTTGGAGCTGGATTTTATTGGCCTTGAGAACTCCCACTAAGGAAACGCTCCCAAGCAGTTTCTAGGCCAGGAACTTTGGAGTCGGGCTTCGGTGGCCGCACTGTTAGAAGCCAGAACTCGCCCCCATGGTTCCAGCGCAGTCCTCCTGCCTCTCGGGTGTCGGAGAACCTCATGGGGGCCATTGTAGAGCCCTCCTTTTCAGCCGGACCAGGGCACTTCCCCTGGAGTTCCCTCTGTGAGCTCCATGCTTGGGCCAGACGTGTATTTGGGCCCCTTTGAAGCACGTCACAAGCGGGCGAATAAACCACCCCCTCAGCTCCATGCTGGGAGGAAGGGCAGAGACATACAGGGGACCATAGGCCATATGAAAAGATGCTCCAAGTCATTATTAATCAGAGAAATGCAAATTAAGACAACTCTGAGATACCACTACACACCTGTCAGACTGGCTAGAATGACAGGGAAAGATAATGCAGAATGTTGGAGGGGATGTGGGAAAACAGGGACACTGATTCATGGTTGGTGGAAATGTGAATACATCCAGCCATTCTGGAGAGCGATTTGGAATTCTGCTCAAAAAGTTATCAAATTGTACATCCCCTTTGATCCAGCAGTGTTACTACTGGGCTTATATGGCAAAGAGATTCTAAAGAAGGGAAAGGGACCTGTATGTGCAAGAATGTTTGTGGCAGCCCTTTTTGTAGTGGCTAGAAACTGGAAACTGAGTGGATGCCCATCAATTGGAGAATGGCTGGGTAAATTGTGGTATATGAATGTTATGGAATATTATTGTTCTGTAAGAAATGACCAGCAGGATGAATACAGAAAGGCCTGGAGAGACACGAACTGATGCTGAGTGAAATGAGCAGGACCAGGAGATCATCATATATTTCAACAACAATACTATATGATGATCAATTCTGATGGACGTGGCCGTCTTCAGCGATGAGATGAACCAAATCAGTTCCAATAGAGCAGTAATGAACTGAACCAGTTGCACCCAGCGAAAGAACTCTGGGAGGTGACTATGAACCACTACATAGAATTCCCAATCCCTCTCTTTTTGTCCACCTGCATTTTGGACTTCCTTCACAGGCTAAGTGTACACTATTTCAAAGTCCAACTCTTTTTGTACAGCAAAATAATTGTTTGGACATGTATACATATATTGTATTTAACTTCTACTTTAATATATTTAACATGTCAACCTGCTATTGGGGGGAAGGAGGGGAAAAATTGGAACAAAAGGTTTGGCAATTGTCAATGCTGAAAAATTACCCATGATATATCTTGTAAATAAAAAGCTGTTAAAAAAAAAAAAAGTAGCTGCAGGCTGGTAGGAGCTTCCAGAAAAGGATGAAGGCTCCGGCTGTATCCCCATCACCCAGCTGTAATAACCCTTTCTTCTCGTTACTATGGAATTCTGGGAAATGCAATTTCAACTCTGCCGGGAAGCTGCAGAAACACTCCTGTCTGTTTAATCATTCAAAGTGTCATTGGTGAGTCAAGCTCAGCTGGAGCTCCATCCCCCGGCTCTCTGGGCAGCTCTGCCCGGTCCCCTGCCTGTATCCCAGTTGGCCCAGCTCTTTCGCTGGCCCCGGCTGCCCTTTGTGTTCGCCACCCCAAACTCTGGTGCCTTCCTTCCTCCGCATCCTACAAATCCCCCGGATTCTCTGGCTTTCCCACCCTGCTACAATTCTCTGGACTTCCCCACCCTCCCTCAGGGATCGCTCCATCCTGTATCAGTATCCTCAGGGCTCCTCTGATTGGAGGGAAAACAGCGAGTTTTCCCAGAACTCCCATTTGAGGAAGGAGCCTGGACAAGCCATCTCCTGAGTCCCCATCCAGCTGTTCTCCCTTGGGCTTTTCCACCATCTCCTCCCAGGGGAAAGTTTCCTTTGAGAACAAAGGATGAACAGCAACAGCAGCAGTAGCAGCATCCCTTCCCCTCCCCCAGACTTTTCCTAACTATCTCCCTCCCTCTTCAGCCCCTTCTGTATGCAGTTTTTCCCCATAAGCACCTTGAAAGCAGGAACTGTCTTTCTCTAATTGTATACCCAGTGTATTGCACAGTGACCTGAATACAGTAGGTTCTTAATAAATGCTTATTGACTGGTTATCTGCATTTGCTGTGATTATTAAGGGCTCAAAGAATGGGAAAAAGGCAATATAGTTTGTGAGAAGAGTCCTAATCTTGGAGGCAAGAAACCCTAGTTGGTGACACGAGCTAATCATTCAAACTCTGAGTCTCAGTTTACTCCTCTGTAAAATAGGTCATGGTCAGTCAGTCAGTATACATTTATTAAGCGCCTGCTTTATGCCAGGGAGGGTACTAAACACTGGGGTTACAAAGAAAGGTAAAGAGAAGCCAGTCCCTGTCCTTGGAGAGCTCAGTTGGGAAGTGAACACCTCACCTGGAAGGAACCTTAGAGGCCATCTAGTCCTTCCCACCTCATTTACAGAGAAGGAAGCTGAAGCCAAGGGACCCCAAGTCCCACCTGCTTTCCTGTGAGCCCCAGCTCTCCCAAGTGCTTTTCCCCAACACCCCTTGGGGTCCTTGTTCCCCGGCCCCTGGCCTCTCTCCAGTTTGTCCACGAGCTGCTTAAATCCACACACATGCTTGTGACTGGAGTAGCCCAGCCTGACTCCTGGCTCTTAGATCCCTTGTCCGGGACCCTCTGACCCAATCACGGAGCCTGAAAGCAGGTTGGACGTCTGGGTCTCCCTGGCCGGCCTGCAAGAAGCCCAGCCAGCTCTCCCACTCCTGGACCTACTGAAGCCGAGTGAAGGACTCCACGGAAACCTTCGGGAAGTAAGCATGGCCCAGGAGCTCATCATAGGGGGAAGCAGGTGCTGAACTATTAGTTATTAAATTACCGCATCATTACATGGCGAATGCCGAAATTATCAGGACACCATATATTGGTGCTTGTCTTTGATCTTGAAGGGGATCCTTGGTGGGGGAGGGCTGGGCCTTCCCCTCTCCCCTCCCCCCCCCCCCAGCTGAGACCTTAGGGAACATCAAGAGCAGGACCGTGGAGATGGCTGGGGAGCAGTAGGAGACGTTACCCTCGAGCTCAGGCCTTTAACTCTCAGTTGGAAGGAGGCAACTCCCAATCAGCGACTGAGAAATGAGGTAGATTTACCATGTTTAACATATATTGGATTACCTGCCATCGAGGGGAGGGGGAAGGAGGGGACGCCAGGTTCTGCAAGGATCAATGGTGAAAAATTGTCCATGCGTGTTTTGAAAATAAAATAAAAAAGAAAGAAAGAAAGAAAAAGAAATGAGGTAGAGAACAGCCTCTGTACCTAGTCCAAAAAAAAAAATAATCTGGGAGTGAACTCTCAGGGTTTCTGGCTGAAGGAGGAACAATCACTATTTACGGTCATTCTCAGCCTTGAGTGCTCCAACTCTGAGTAACTAGGGCTTGGCTGGGACCCATTGTTGGCCAATGGAGTTTAAGGCTGGTCCCTAGGGAAGCAGTATGAGCCAAACAGCAGTAGGTGCTTAATGAATGCTGATTGATTGCTAAGTAATGGCACCCAGATAAAGGACTCAACATGTAATCAGAGGCTTTGAGTTCCAATCATTTTCTGCCACTTACTACCTGCATGACCTTCGAGGCCCTAGGCCTCAGTTTCCCTCACATGTAAAATGAAAATAAGAAAGAAGAGAAAGTCATCGAAGTATTTTTAAAGAAGACAGAAGGAAATAGAGTCTAATAAAGCAGCTTTGAGGCTAACATGAATTGATTATTTATAAATGGAAAAAAAACAAACAGACTCTAAAGACTCTGCCTTTAAACCCAAAACACTCTGGCTCTCTGTACCTGGCCAATACTAGGCCTCAGCCCAAGGCTCAACGGCTCCATGTTTGGGTTTTGATGGCTCAGAGAAAAGTTAAGTAACATTTCTGTTCTCCGGGTCTTCCCCTCCCAAACTGGTTCTTTTGTGAAAGCAAAGTCATTTGACTCTCAGTTGCCTCAGCAATAAAAGAGACAGAGACAGAGAGAGAGAGAGAGAGAGAGAAAGAAACAGAGACAGACAGACAGACAGAGACAGACAGGGAGAGACAGAGAGAGAGAGAGAGAGAGAGAGAGAGAGAGAGAGAGAGAGAGAGACATTCTCTGCCTCATTTCTCACTTTTCCTTGCAAACTGAGACCTGTTGAAGACTTTAGCTTAAAAAGACCAAGATTCCTCCCTCCCCCGCATCCAGGACCATGTCCAGTTGTCTTGATCTGTGTTTGGCTACTGGACCCACACTGCTCCGGAGGAGAGAATGAGGCAGATGAGCTCACCCAGCCCTCCCTCATTTAAATCCCATTTATTTGTATCAGGGCATCAGCCCCCTGGTGTCACACGGACCTCTTCCAGAAGGACCATCAGCAAAAACGTGGAGATTGAGAGTTTGATGTTTAATCCTTTTTTATTCTTTATTTATGGAAAGTGTTTGTGTTTGCAAAATTCTACCCATAAAATCATAACAATTAAATATTACATATTTTTTCTTTCCATTTCTTTAAAAGAGGTTGGCCCCTCTGGGTCGTCGGGGTTCCCTTCCATCTCTAACCCTGATTTCATGGGAAGAAAGTCCTCAGCTTCCCCACCGACTCTTCTAGTTTGGCGTTTTCTACATTTACCCAGTGTGGTATTCCGGGCCTTGCTTAGGCTTTCTATAAAAACATGGAGCCGGCCAAGGACTTGGTCCTCCTGAACTGACCCATGGTTTTGAGGTCAGACTCTGGCCTCTGGTCTCCCTGAAAGTTGGTAATTTTGTCCCCCAGCCCCTGGATGATGGGCAGTAATTACACAACATACAGCTATACTGAAGAACGAATGAATTATACGCCTGACAATGTGGTGAAATTATAAGGCAATACAAATTGACTTAAAAGTGTTATTGAATTCGTAGTAACTTCTTATCATCATGCATTTTCCAATCAATTATAATACACAGATAAAAGTGGGGGGTCTAGGAAGTTGATATTTAAAAGGGGTTCTCAGACTCCAAAAAACTGAGAATCACAGCTCTAACCCCAAATTTTTCATCTCCTCTATAGTGTTAATGAGCTACATTAAGAGATACAGGGCTGGAGGCAGCTGGGTGGTGCAGTGGATAAAGCACCAGCCCTGAAATCAGTTCAAATCTGGTCTCAGACACTTAACGCTTCCTAGGTGTGTGACCCTGGGCAAGTCACAACCCTAATTGCCTCAAGGGAGGAAAAGCCTTTTATTTTCAAAATACCTGGAGGGATAGTTTTCAGTGTTCACCCTTGCAAAACCTTGTTTCAAATTTTTCTCTTTTTCTTCCCCTTCTCCCCTATTCAGCAAGTAATCCAATGTATGTTAAACACGTGCAATTCCTCTACACATATTCCCCAATTATGATGCATGAGAAAAATCAGATCAAAAAGGTCAAAAATAAGGAAGAAAACAAAAAACAAGCAGAAGACAACAAAGAGTGAGAATGCCATGTTGTGGTCCCCACTCAGTTGCCGGCCTCTCTCTGGGGGTGGACGCTCTCTCCATCACAAGATCCTGGAACTGGCCTGAATCGTCTCACTGTTCACGAGGGCCACGTCCATCAGGATTGATCTTGTTGTTGCCGTGTACAAGGAGCCCCTGGTCCTGCTCCCTTCCCTCAGCATCAGCTCCTGCCAGTCTCTCCGGCCTCTCTGAAATCCTCCTTCTGGCCGGTTCTTACAGAACATATTCCAGAACATTCATAGAGCATCACTTGCTGGGCCGCTCCCCAGCCATGGGCAGCCCCTCCGGTTCCGGTTCCCGCCACAGCGTGCCCATTTTACCGCCCCTCACTGGGGCCTGATCGCATGGGCTCTTTCTCGGTGGTGGGTCAGAAATGTCTCATGGAATCCCAAAGTTAGAGGGATCTCGGGGGTTCCGGGGTCCGGCGCACACACTGATGGGCCCTCCCTGAGAGGAGGGATCCTGCAGCCCTGAGAGGGGGATCCTGCAGCCCCTGAGAGGGGGGATCCTGCAGCCCCTGGGGGGGGGGGGACCCTGCAGCCCCTGAGAGGGGGGATCCTGCAGCCCCGGAGGGGGGGACCCTCCCTGAGAGGGGGGATCCTGCAGCCCCGGAGGGGGGGACCCTCCCTGAGAGGGGGGATCCTGCAGCCCTGAGAGGGGGGATCCTGCAGCCCCTGAGAGGGGGGATCCTGCAGCCCTGGAGGGGGGACCGCAGCCCCCCGAGGGGGACCTGCAGCCCTGAGGGGGGGGATCCCAGCCCGGAGGGGGGGACCTCCTGAGGGGGGGATCCCAGCCCGGGAGGGGGATCCCAGCCCTGAGGGGGGGGTCCTGCAGCCCTGAGGGGGGGATCCTGCGCCCGGAGGGGGACCCTCCCTGAGGGGGGGTCCCGCCCCGGAGGGGGGGATCCTGCGCCCCGAGGGGGGGATCCTGCAGCCCTGAGGGAGGGATCCGGCCCTGAGAGAGGGGATCCCGCCCTGAGAGGAGGGATCCTGCAGCCCCTGAGAGGGGGGACCCTCCCTGAGAGGGGGGATCCTGCAGCCCCTGAGAGGGGGGACCCTCCCTGAGAGGGGGGATCCTGCAGCCCCTGAGAGGGGGGACCCTCCCTGAGAGGGGGGATCCTGCAGCCCTGAGAGGAGGGATCCTGCAGCCCTGAGAGGGGGGATCCTGCAGCCCTGAGAGGGGGGATCCTGCAGCCCCGGAGAGGGAACTGGCCCGGCAGCCCCTTCCGCTGTGGGACAGGGACATTGACCTTCCCGCAGCTCTCCGGGGGCTCCTGATTCTGCCCTCGGAGCCGAGCCCAACCTCTCCCTTTGCAGTCGTTCTCCAAGAGGTGACCGCGGGCCGCCTCAGCTGGGACACAGCCCCGGCCAATGCTGGGGGGACACAGGGGGCCTCACTCGGCGCGGCTCTCGTTTCTCCTGAGCTCAGGGCTCGCTGGCCAGTCTAGATCCCCAGGCTAAGAGCCATTTCCTCCAACGGACTTTTAAACGGGAAGGACGGAAGCGCCGCTCCGTCCCCATCTGGAGAAGGGGGTCCCAGGTCCAGCGGGGGGGCCTTTGTGCCTGGGGCTCCTCTCCCTCCTTTCTGTGCTCTGCTGCGGGGCGGGGGCTGGGCCCTCCACGGCGCCCCCGGCCGCCCCGCCGTCCCAAAGCCGCGAAGGGGGCTCTTCTCGGGCCGGGCTCACCGCTTCCCCGCCGACGCCCCCAGCTCCTGCTCCCGGAGCCTTTCCCAGAAGCCCCAGGGGCACGAGCCGCGGGGGGCGGCCGGGACCAGGGGCGTTATCGGGGACCCTATCGAAGCGCTTTCTGGGCGCAGGGGCGAGGCCGGGCCTCCCTCTGCTCAGCCTCCAGAGGCCCCAGGGAAATCCGCCGGGCCCGGGACCCCGGGCCCGCCCCCTCCCCGGGACCCCCTGGGCCCTGCCCCTCCCGGGCCCCGCCCCCGCCCCCCCTCCCCGGGACCCTGGGAGGGAGGGCGGGCCTCCTGCTCTGCAGAAAAGGCCCGGATTCGGGCCGGAGCACCCGGACCTGCCCCGGGGCTGAGCTGCGGGCCTGCCCTTTGTCACCGTCGGCCCCGAGGCTCTGGGGAGGGGAAAGGGTGGCCCTGGCCCTTCCCCCCCCCGGTGCCCGTGGTCCAGTGTTTCCCGCTTTGTCTCCCGGCCGCAGCCCGGGGGGGGGGCGTGGTGGGGCGTGGTTCGGGCTCGCGGCGAGGGGTCCCGTGGCCGCCAGGGGCCCCCTCCCCCTCCCCGCCCGGCCCCGCCCCCACGCCCGGGCCCCCGGCCCCGGAGGGAGGCGGAGGCGGCGCGGGACAGCGGCGCGGAGCGGAGCAGAGGGGGCGGCCCCCCTCCGCCCGCCCCCGGCGCCCCGAGGCCCCGGCCCGCCCGGCCGGCCCCGCCCCGGCCCCCGGTCCGGCCCCCGGGCCCCGAGGACCGTCGGAAGGCCCAGCCCGAGCGGCTCCCCCAAAGTGCTGGGGGTCCACGTCCGGCCAGATCCACAAAGGTACGGGCCGGGGCGCGCCCTCCCCCTCCCCTGCCCCCCGGGCGGCGCGTCCCCTCCCTCCCTCCCCAGGGGCCCGCCCCCTCCCCTCTCCGGCTTGTCCCCCCCCCTCCTCACCGTCCCCTCACCGCCCCTCCCCCCCCCGCTCCCCCCCCCGCCCGCCCCCCTCACCCCCCCGCCCGGGCCTTCCCCCGGGAGCACGCCGCCCTGGGGGCCCCAGCCCCGGGGACCCCCGGGGGCCCGGGGGAGGTTTCCCCCCGGGGCCCCCGGGAGTCCCCCCTGCCCCGGGGCGGGCCAGGGGGCCAGTGGGCCCCGGCCGGGGCCCTGGTGGGGGCCTGGGGTGGCCCCCCCCGCCGGGGGGGGGTGGGCCCGGGGCCCCGGGGGGGCCCGGCCCAGGGCCCCTGCTGGGGGGGGCGGCCGGGGCCGGTCACCCCTGCCCCCGGCGGCCCGGGGTTAGGGGCCCGGGGCCCGGGCCGGGAGGGGAGGGGGGAGGGCCCGGGCCCCCGGGCGGGGAGGGCCGGCCCGCCCGGGGGCCTCCGGGGCCCTTGCCTGTGGTTGGGGGCGGCCGGGGGGGGGGCCGCCCCCCGGCCTGGGTTTGGGCCCCGGGGACCGGGGCCCCGCCCCAGGGGGCTGGCCTTCACCGGACCCCGGGGCCCCCAGGGAGGGAGGGGGGGCGGGCCCCAGAAGCCCCGTGGGGTTCCCGGGCCCGGGACCGCCCCTTGTGGGCCCCCTTTCCCCGGTGGGGGTGGTGGTGGGTGGGGCGGGCTGGGCGTGTTCCCCCGGGCAAATTGCACCCCGTTTCCCTATCCCTCTTTCACCAACACTGGGTTTTTGCAGGGTTGAGGCTCCCCCCAAAGGGGTCACCCCCACGTACCGTTTTCGACACAACCACACACATCCACACCAATTGCTCCCCCACAGACAAAAGACATATTTTGGGCCAAGCTTCCCAATTCCAACACACACATTTCCCTCACAAAGACACACACAGACATCTCAAAGTCATTCAAATTCCACACCTAACACACTTTCCACTTACACAACAAAACCTTACACACATATTCACAAATTAAAACACATTTCTCCAAATACACAAACCCACACAGAAAATTCTAACACTTTCCAATTCACACACACACAATCCCACCCAAAAAAAACTCCCACCCCCAAACATTTAAATTCCCTTCACAACCTTAATTTTCCCCCACAAAAATTTTCCACAAACAATTCTTCCACAAACAACAACCTTCCACACTCACCCCCCTAAACCCCCAAACAACTTTCCTCCCCTCACCCCAAAAACTTCCCAAAAGTTCCCCCCCCCTATTTTCACAAAACCCCAATTTTCCAAGGCAACAAAATTTCCTTTCACCCCCAAAAACCCCTTCACCTTTTTCCCCCGGGCCAGAGGGGAAAGGCGGTTTTGGGGACTGCCCGCCTCCGGGCCCCGGAGAAAGGGCCTGAGCCCGGCGGGGCCCCCCCGGCTCCCCAGTGGTTCCCGCCCTAATTTGGGGGCCCCGGGGCACACCTCCAACCCGGGCGCCGGGCCACGTTGGGGTTCTGGAGCTCAGGTTGGGAACCGGGTTGGGGGCCCTGGCAGCCCCTTGGCGAGGGCCCTTGTTGGGGAAATGGCCAGAGGCGGAGGGGGAAGGGACCCCGGCTCTGGCAGATGA
Source organism: Sarcophilus harrisii (assembly GCF_902635505.1). Classification (NCBI taxonomy): domain Eukaryota; kingdom Metazoa; phylum Chordata; class Mammalia; order Dasyuromorphia; family Dasyuridae; genus Sarcophilus; species Sarcophilus harrisii. The sequence goes on from NC_045429.1 coordinate 456,847,620, forward strand.
GTCACCGCACCTCCACATCCGGGTGCGGCCCCTCAGGGCCCAGTTGTTCATCTCAAAGCTGCCCTTGGGCTGCTGCAGGTGGGGGGAGGTCACGAGCCTGGGGCTTCCTGGAAGGTCGCAATTTCAGCGCTTTCTGACTGTTGGGAGTAGCTTCGGAACTGGCAGCCCCTTGTGCAGGGAACGTTCCGGCGTTCGTTAAGTGCTCGCCACGTGTTGGGCGCCGTGCTTGCCTCAGGAGTGTAAGTGTGAGCAAAGGCGGCCGTCATCCTTGGGGGGTCACAGCTAAGGAGGGGAGTCAGTCTGCCAGGCGCACAACGGAGGCAGTCTGGGGGGCAAGAGTGGCAGGGGGGAGGGGGGAGAGGGTGCCCTGGGCACCTCCCCTCAGCGGGGCTCCTAGGAGGAGGCTGCTGGGAAGCACCAGTGTCCGAAGAAGCCCAAGGGAGAGGAGGCAGGAAGTCAGGGAACATGGGGGACCGCTCACTGGCTCATGTGGCCTGGGCCTGGGCGGCCTGGAGTCCGGAGGGCTCCTTTCACAGATTAGGAAACCGAGGCCGGTGGGGTCACTGAGGAAGGGCTTGAACCCCAGCCCAGCTGGCACCCTTAATGCAGCAGCGCAACTGTGTTGTTGGCTCGCGTATCAGGGCTGAGCCCTTTGGGGTGAATGTTTTCTGAGTAGCCAGTGATTGTCCCAAAGGGACCAAAGAAAACCTAAGAAAACCTTCGACATCAGAATGAATCTACCACTTCCCAGGCGAGCTGCGAACACCAGGGGCTCCATAGAGAGTCCAAAGCTTCCTTCTCCGTGACTAGTTGCTGGAGCGTCCTCCCGGACTCATTCCTTGCCTGCAACGGCCGCTCAGCGCAGTCCTTCCTCGGGAGACCCTTGGCGGGGGCTGGAGGCTACTGCCTGATTGGGCCGGGCAGGGGAGCCCAGCCCCTGGGATGCAGCCGTCTTGGCCGGCTCTGCGGATGGCCGCTGGCCCGACGAGCGGCTCCCCTTGGAGAGGGGCTCCAGTTGCCCAGCCCACTGTCTTCCTGAGGCTGCTGTCAGGCTACAAACCGTGGGATGGGAGGATTCTTAGAAGAATCACAGTCACAAGTAGCTTTTCAGGCAACATTTATTAAATGCCTGCTGTGTGCCCAGTTCTGGAGCTTGGAGGCTGAGAAGGGCTAGGTCTCCCATGGGGAGCTCACATCCTGTGGAGGACAGACAGACGTCATCTGCTCGTGCGCACAGAGATACACACCCAAGTAATTCTGGGAGAAAGTTTCTGGGAAGGCAGAGGGGGACGCCGCAGGCAGAGCTGGCGAGCAGGCCGGCGCTGCGGGAATGTCATGAGAAGAGGTCCTTGCAGTCCCAGGTATCAGTGAAGCCAGTGGCCGTGAGCTTGTGAGCGAGGAGCAGCCCAAAAGCCATCACCGAGGAGCCAGCTGGACCCGCAAGGAGGGAGAACGAGCCCATCAGGGGAACGGCCGCTTAGCCCTCTTCTCCACATCTTCTCCACACCTTCTGCCACATCTCTGCTTGAGATCTCGGGGAGACTAGCCCGGCTTCGATCCTCTGCACCCGCCCAGTCCAAGGCTGGGGGAACCATCAGCAACTGCCTCCTGAAGGCTTCCTCGCTAGAAGGCTGAGAATCTTCCGGCCCAGCCTCCTTTGCTTACCACCTTCCCCCGTGAAAATGGCAAACTCCCAAAGACATGGCCTTCGTTTTGTGCTCGGCACAGAGCCTGGCTCCCAGAAGGTACCTAGTGTCTGCTGACTGTGGCCGGCCCCAGTGCTGCCCGGGTGGGCTTGGCTAACCCAGGGACCAGAATGTCTCCCTGTTGGGGGCTCCCCCAGTGAGGAGGGAATTCTGCAAATCCTGCTTATTCTTAAAGGGCAAATGCAGGCCACAGACTCCCTTCCAAACGCTTCTCTTGCACAAAGGCCATAAGGTAGCAATGAAGCAGGGTCCCAGTGGGTCCCTTTGTGAAGCCAGATAAACAATTGTGGATTGTGGGGGCTCCTGGGCTGTGGCCAGCGAGGTACCCTCAGCTCTCCGGTTCTGTGTCCTCCACTCCCCACCCCATCTTGTGCGCAGCCGGCAAGCAAATTGGATTAACAGGTTTGAAATAGGAAAGTCCCTAATGCCTTATACTTTGTTCAATGGGAAAGGACCTAGAATTCAGAGCTGCTTCTCCAAAGAAAGAGCATCCGTTACTCTTAGAGAGACGTCAGGGGCCCGAGCCTGAAGTCCCCGTCCTGAGCAAATTGGCCCCGGATATAAAACTGAACGTTGTCCAGTTAGAAGATGTAGAAATTAGGCAGAAATACAGATGATTTCCTGCTACCTTCAATCACATGGGATTCACCCCCCCCCCCCCCCCCCCCCCCCCCCCCCCCCCCCCCCCCCCCCCCCCCCCCCCCCCCCCCCCCCCCCCCCCCCCCCCCCCGACCCCACTCTAGCCAACCCTGCTCCTACCTCCCACCTCACCACCCCTTCGTTCAGGTTTCTTTTGTGTGTTTCCTTGTATTAGGATGGAAGCTCCTTGAGAACTGTGGCTGCCTTTTTGCTTATGTTATATTCTGAGTACTTAGCCCTGTGACACAAAGTAAGCTCTCAAAGTAATCCCTCCCTCCCTCTTTCCTTCTCTCCCTCCCTCCCTCCTTCTCTTCCTCCCTCCTTCCCTTCCCTTCTTTCCTCCCTCCTTCCCTTCCTTCCTTCCTTCCTTCCTTTTGAATTTCCTTTTCTGTGTGTCTATTTTTCTCTATAGAAAGCAAACTCTCCCATGGGGCTCTTGGCCCCTTTTCCTCTGCCATGGGCTTAAAGCTTGATCTGGTCTATAAAGCGCCAGCCAGCTCCAAGATTTTCAGAAGTGCAGGCTTGGGAGAACCCCTCGTTTGTGCTTTTATCCCTTATCCATATTTCCTTAGGATCCGCTGCCACTTGTTACCAGCCCTGGTGCCCAGGGCCCAGGGAGGAAGGGATAACGATCAGCAAGTGGGGAAGGCTCCGGGGGCCTCAGCTGTCGAGTGGGAAGTGGCCCAAAATTTGTCACCAAAGGGAAGGGTGTGAAACACACGTATCCATACGTGCATGTGCTCAGATGCCCATTCACATGCACACACACACACGATACACGTACAACTGAAGGCCTTAGAGGAAGGCCCCGTATGAAAGGATGGAGGCAGAACCCTCTGTGTGTGAGGCGGGATCCACGCCGGCACATAGTAGGACTTCGGAAGTGCTTGCTGACTGACTGATCAGACTCTCCATAAGTGGGAACATTTGTAGCCCCTTCTTCCCGGCTGGGAGAGGAGCAAAAGAAGGTGTCCATGAAGTGCTTTGCAGACCTGCTTCCCTTGGGTGCTGACAACCGCAGCCATCACTGGAGCGGGGCAGTGAAAGTGGGTCAGAATCTGGAGCTTCAGGTGGTGTCCTCCCTGCATCCCCTCCCCCTCCTTTCTGCCCAGGGGCACCGGCCTCTGGGCCAAAGATGCAGGAAGGACCTGGTGGCCCCCTTGGCTTTTCCCCCTCTGGAGCTGAGGTCTGAGGAGTGGGCTCCCCAGCACCTCTGTCACCCCAGGCCCTCCCTGGCGCGGCTGCAGCTCGCTACTCCTGAAGCCCGGCTCTGGTGGTCGCTCCCCTGCTCAGGAAGCTTCCGTGGCTGCCCGTTGCCACCCTAATCACATGTGGCCTTGGGCTCGCAGGCCTGGAGCTGCTGCGCACTGTGGGGGCGGCCAAGGGGCTCACCCCAAGGGGAGCAGCCGGCGCTTCCTCTCTGGGCTGCAGCCCGACTTCTAGCCCTGCAAGCCCCTTGTGCTGTCCGGCTTGCAGCAGAATTGGGACGCGTCTGGCAAATCTGTACAAGCCCAGTGGGACCCGGCCATATCAGTGTGTGGTTTTCTAAGCGTGCAGCCACGTTGGGTTCTGGCCTGTTTCTGTAAGTTTGCCCCCCCCCCCCGACCCTCAATAATCCACGTTCTTCAGACCCCCTGGTCTCTGGGAGGCCCCGGCCCAGCGCGGAGCCTTTTCCGGCACCCGAGACACTTCCTCTCTGCTCTTCCTTCCCCCTTCCAGCCTCACGCACTGTTTTCTGCTAGGAAGCCTTGCTCAAGTCTCTAACCCCCCCCCCCCAATTATTTCTCACTTGGCATTTATTTTCTGTTTCCTGATCTCTGGGCGCTTTGGTTTCTGCCAAGAGAAGGGGGGCGGGGACTGGTAGGTTCTTCCCCTCACGTGCCCCCGGAGGCTCTTCATCCTTGGATCCGGGCAAGAAGAGAAATACCCTCTGCTCTCTTCCTCGAGCGATGGCCCTGATGTGGTAGCTGCCTGCTAGGCCCCGGAGCAGGTGCTCTGGCTACACATCCGGTCCTCTCAACAGCCCCGGCCTGGAGGGGCAGAAAGGGAAATGCCGCTGGGCACATTCAGCACACGATCCGCAGTCTGTGCCGCAGAGTGTTGCTTTATGGAGCGCTTTTCAGACCGTTCTGATGGGCTCGGAGTTTCCAGCTTCAGACTCTCTGCGGGCAAATCTCCCAACCACAGGGGGGCAGAGAAGGGGAGAGGTCAGACCCCCCACAGGAACTCCAGGACTGGCCACTGTCACTGTCAGAGGGAACAGAGAGGAGGACGAGCTGAAGGGCCACTCCCAGTCCTTGGGTTCCAGGTTTCAGGACTCTCTGTCTCTGTTTCTCTCTCCTTTCTCTCTCTCTCTCTCTCTCTATCTCTGTCTCTCTCTCTCTGTCTCTCAGTGTCTCTCCTGTCTTTCCTCCCAATTACATAGAAAACGGTTTCTGACAGTTTTAAAAGAATTTTCTGTCCAAATTCTAACCATTCCTCCCTCTGTCCCTCCCGGAGAGGTAAACACTCTGTCCATGCGCAGTCACGTACAACCTTTCCATGTCAGACTGAAATCACAAGAAAGGAGAACGTGAGACGGCGCTTCCATGTGCATCCAGCCGGCTCCGGCGCTTTCTCTGGAGGCCGATACCCTCAGCGGGCGTCCTTGGGATTGTCTTGGATCATTCACGGTCTGTCACCGCGTTCTGGTTCTTCTCACTTGGCGTCGGTTCGTGTGAGCCCTCCCGTGGTTCCCTGAAATCCTCCTGAAGCTGGGCCCCTTTAAGAAGCTATTTCCTATTATCTGTGATCCCTTCCAGCCCCCAGCCCCCCGGCTGAGACACGTCCCCCCCCCAGGCCAGGGCCTGTGAGTCAGTTACAAATCCCGGCCAAAAGCTTCCCTTTGAATTCCTATGGGAGATCGGGCCGACCCAGCCCCCACCGAGACACCCAGTGTAACGGCTTCCGTCAGCGAAGGTCTTTGCGGATGGAGCCGCAGCTGCCTTCGCTGCAGGGACCTTCTGTCCGCTGGGAACCGCATCCTCTTGGGGCCAAACTCCATATCCCGTGATCCCCCGCCAGGAGTCGGTCTCTGGGCAAACCGATTCCTATCTAACAATAAGCTGATGTTGGGGACCGAGGGGATTCCTTCCTCCCGAAGCTGCGATTTAAAGGGGCCGCTTAACCCTCCTGAAGCCATGACCTCCAGAGCGCTCAGACAGCATCACTCCCACTTGTCAGGGCCCGATAATGCTCCGTCCCCTCGGGGGCCGCCGCGGGCTCTTCCGGGCTGCCAGGGCCTCATTTCCAATTCTTTGCCCAGGCAGAAAGAGCTGCCCTAAATGTCTCTGTGCCCACAGGCCCTTTTCCCTTTCCTTGGGTCTCTGGGCAGGGAGGGAGCCGGGATCAAAGGGCACACTCTTTACTAATCCTGGGCCTTAATTTTGGGAGTTTTTTAAAGAGCAAAAAGCCCTGGGGCCGCTTATGGTCCCAGTTCTCCAGATCGGCTTCTTGGGCTGGTTCCCAGGAGACTCCACATCCAGGCCAGAACAGGGGTGAGGCGGGTTTGTCCCTGCCCTGAGGCCTCCCACCTGTGTCCCCTCCTCCTTCTCTCCCTCTTCCCGCTGCTGTTGGGGGGGGGGGGGGAAGACTCCAGTCTCTCAGGTGTTCTTTGCCTCAGACCCTTGTGCTTGCCTTCCTTGTGGTGGTGACCCCTCCCCTGTTCCTCCTGCCTTGTGTCCCCGGGTCCCCACTGGCTCCCAGTTGTGTGTGGACCTGTCAGCAGAGCTCTGCACACAGTAGGTGCTTAATTGAATCCACATGGTGCCGACTCCTGCTGGGAAATGGGTCTTTGCCTGGAGTTGAATCCACAAAACCCTTTTTCTGTTTCCTGGAGCATTTGTTGCCATTTGTCTGTGGAATTTGCAAAGCCCCAGGGAGGCTCTGCCTTCCTGCTTTCATAGAATTGCAAATGAGGTTTGGGGGAAGTGACCCTTAACCTTTGGGGCCTGGCTGGGGACACAAGAGGCAGCTCTAGATTTTCGGGGCCCACTTGACAAGAAGAGAATTCTCGGTGGGGGGCTGGCGGTTGCTGGGCTGGGAGAGCGGGGAGGGCCCGTGGTCAGCGGGGCGTGTGCCTGAGGCTCCCCGGCTGTGCTGCTGGAAAGGGGAGGGGAGCACGGCGCAGTCAGCGTTGGGGGGTCCCTGCACCCCAGGAACTTAAGGGGTCAGAGGTCGGCTGGGGGGGGGGGGGGCTAAAGAGGGATGTTCTATGGATGGCTGGGATAAAGGCCTTGCCACAAAACCGGGAGAGAGATCTAACATAGAGGAGGATAGGCAAAGAGTCTGACAGCTGAGGGCATGGGGCCCATCGAGTCTGCGGCTGGGGGGCGCCCGGCGGGAGCACATCTGGGCTGTGGGTCGGGAAGGGCGCCGATTAACGGGAGTGTGTCCAGAGAAGGAAGGCCTCAGGTCCCGCCAGGGCTGCCCAGGGGTTGGGGACCTTCAGCCTGGGCCGTCCAACCGACTTGGCATTTATCAAGCACCTACTGTAGGCTGAGCGCTGGGATACAATTGCTAAAAGAGGGTTCTTTCCTCAGGGCGCCCACAGACTTATGGGAGAAGGGGAGACAGGCAGGAGGGACCGGGAAGGGAAGCATAGGACAACCAGGCCCAACCGATGCCCAGGGGACAGAGCGGGGGGGGGGGGGGGCAGAACCGGCCCCATCCAGCGTCTCCCGCACTTGAGGATCTCGGGCCAGATGAAGTCTGAGTCTCTCAGGGTCCCCACCCCGGGGACCTGTTCCTGTTCCTGCCTCTTCCTCTTCCCTCCCTCTGGCTGGAGAGGGTCCAGGTGGGACCTCGGAGAGCTCCTCCCTAACCCCTCCATTTTCCAGGGAGATTCCCCCCCCCCCAGCCAGCTGACACCCTGGGTTTCAGGCCCTCTAGACTCTTGCCTGTCAGCTTGTTTCCCTTCAGCCCCCTTTGGGTGCCCTTCTGCTTCCTTAGAGTGAGCGCTTCCTGGAGCCTCTCCTTGTGTCCCAGGCTTAGCAAGGTGGCAGCTTGGGCTTGCCCTTAGGACCTGCCGAGGGCCCCAAGGGGGGCTGGTTATGGCGGGGAGCTGCACCGGTCCCACCCCCTGTTCTCACGTGTCTCCCCCAATGTTGAGTCCCGACTGTTTTCAGTAAAATGAAATTTCAACGTCACTCACTTGATCAGAAAGGATTCCACTTCCCCCAGGGTCCGCGGCGGGCGCCCCCGGGAGACTGGGACCCCAGGGGCTATAGCAGGTGAGAATGTGCCTGCGGTTGCTGCCCCCCCTTGATCTGGGCTTCTGGAGAGAGAGTCAGTCAGTGTTTCCCGCCCTAAAACTAGGGAAGTCATTTCAGGAGGGACGGGCACCCCAAGTTCCCCGACCCCAGGGCAGTGATTCCGCTGAAGGAGGAAAGGGGGAGTGAGAGTAACGACACTGGAGAGGTTGTCAGAGGGTGTGGAAGTTGGGAACGAGGGCAGGAAGTGGGGGGAGGAGGAGGATGTGGCCTGGACTTCCCCAAAGACCCCAGAGCACCCAAGAACCCGGCCCAGGCACAGGGAGCAGGGCAAAGGGCCACAAAGGGACTGGGAGCCAGGGGAGCAGGAGCCGGTCAGCTCTGGATCCGCTTCCCTTTTGTTCTAGGAACTGGTTTGGGAGCCGGAACGACCGGTACCTGGGCCGTGGCCAGCACTTGGCGAGCACCTGGGGGGTTCATTGTGCATTTGGTCGGCTGAGGAGCGCTCTGAGGCTCAGTTTCCTCACCTGTACAGTGGGGAGCTCAGACCAGGGGATCCCTCGGCCCTTGGAGCCGGGCTGTCCCAGCTCTGCTGCCCCCCCAGAGCCCGTTTCTCCCTGCGGTGCTTGGGGCATCCCTCCGTACCGCGCATTTCTCGCTCTGTGAGGCAGCCCCTCTGGGAGACCGTGGCGGACTTTGCAACTCACCCTGGTTGTGTGACTGGGAGAACCTGAGGGGGCTCCAGGCCCAGGGCCGAGCGCTCTCACCTTCAGGGGACTCTGGAATGGGCTGCCTTGAGTCTGTCAGTGCCGGGGACTCGGGGGAATGATGGGGCCCAGCAAGGAGAGAGGGGCGTCTGATGGAGGCCAGGCCCCTCAGCTTGTAGGTGAGCCCCAGGGCCCCCCAAGTGCAGGCGCACCCCGAGAGCAGATCAGGCTCGCGCTTGGTGCACAGTGGGCGCAGGATACGCGCCCCTCCCTTCACCCTGATGCTTGGCTCAGACCAGGCCGCCCTTAGTGAAGAAGCTCCCGGGGATCTTTAGGGAAAAGCACAGACCTCTTCTCTGCCTCCCTGCACAGGCCGGCCCCGGGGCCTCCTTCCCACCTGCCCACCCCCCAGATTCTCGGGGCGCCAGCTCAGCGGCCCCGGACGTCTTTGCCCTCAGGAGGTCTCCATCCTCACGGGGCAGACAGAACTCACACGATGCAGCTCCCAGCCAGTCCGGGTCCCACCGTGAGGTCCAAGGGGAGGCCCTGCAGAGGGGGAGGGGAAGGGCTGCCCCCAGACAGCCTAAGCTGGAATCTTTCTCAGCTGCCTCCTGTCCGTGGTCCTGCCTTCCTGGGCTCATCTTCCTCATCTGAGGAGGAGGAGGAGGAGGAGGAGGAGACGGGGCCTGGGAAGGTAGCTCTGCCTCCTGGATCCTCAGGACCAGGTCCTTGTGTTAAAGGCCGAGCCCCTCGGTCTCTCACCTTCCCCCGTCGGACGCCATTTCTGCAGCTTCCCTTACCCCCGTGTGGCTGAGGGTAGGCCAGGCCGGGGGTTCCCCTTTGGCCACAGAAGAGTCTCCTCCTTCCCTCTGAGAGCTTGTTGTTGACCCAGAAGACACAAGATGGAAATGGCCAGTTCCTGTTTCTAACTGGGCTAGATTAACCACGCCGTGACCTGACGTGCCGCGCGCCTGCGAGATGTCCGAGCTGCGGCCTCAGGAGGTTCTCTGCTGCTGCCGGGATCCCTCGGAGGCCCAGGGCCAGCTGCCTGGCCCACACCGGCCTCGGCCCTGCCGGGAATGATGCTGGCCGGGGAGCCGCAGAGTGAGCCAGGTCCGAGTGTTAGGGAGGCGGCGGCCCCACCCAAGAGAAGCTTGAATTCCAGCTAACGAGGCAGAAAAGGGCTGGGGGGTTATCTACCCGCCAGGCTCAGAGACTGGGAGCACTGAAAATGGCGCCGCAGCCCCCCTGGGCGGCCCTGGGTCTGGGGGAGCGAGAGGGTGGAAGGAGGGACGGAGACGGGGAGAGATGGAGACAGAGACAGACGGAGAGAGATATGGAGAGACAGACACACACACACACACACACACACACACACATAGAGAGAGACACAGAGAGAGATATGGAGAGACAGAGAAGAGCGCTTTGGGAAGCAGGGGAGAATGCCTTTGCATTGGACTCCCAGGGAGCTTTGCTTTTCTGTCAGAAATGGACATCTCGGAGACAGACGAGAGCCCCAGCATGTTTCTTCCTGCAGAGAAGGGTGTTTGTTGTTTTGGGGGCGGCAGGAGGGTCTCTTTTTGTCGTGGTTTTGTTGTGGTTTCTGCTTTAAAGGAGGAGATGGAAGAGCGAGTGTGTGTGTGTGTGTGTGTATGGGGTGGGTGTGGGGGGTGTGAGAGTGTGTGTGTGTGTGCGCGCACGCAGGCCCCTGCCATGAGTGACCCTGCAGAATTTGGGGAGCACCATGAGAGGGGGGGCCACTGGAGCTCACCAGACTGACCTGGGAGGAAGAAGAAGAGAGCTGCCTGCCCGCTGCCCCGTGTGGTGGGCCCGGGTCCAGCCTGGGCTGGCTCAGCCCAGGAGCTCCTGGGACCCCAGCCCCTTGGCCCTGCCCTTGGGCTCTGGGCGCCGGCTACTGCCCAATCTGTTTCCCAGGCGCGCTCCCTTCTTGCTCTCTCCTGGCCCTGTGTAAGTGGCCCAGGCTTCCGGGGGGGAAGGGGCTCCTCCTCGGCCTGATCCCGTCCTGCTCCTGGAGTTTGCCCTTAGACTTAGAAAAGCCTCGTGCCCGTGGACGTTCCCGACCCCACACTTGGCCCTGGAGCCCCCTTGTCTCTGGAGAGGGCTGGTGCTCACGTGGAGGGCCTGGCGGCGTCCTCGGCACAGGTCCCTGGCGCTCTTGGGGACGCCACAGAAAGGGGCGAGGGGCACCAGTGCCGCCGGAAGGGAACACAGACGGGAGGCTTGGCTTTTGGCGGAGCAGCAGCTGGAGAATGAAGGGACTCCTTGGGGAGCGGGGCAGGCCCGGCATCATTCCTGAGAGAGACTTTGTCTCACACCAAGAAGCAGACAAAGTGCAGAAAGACCCGAGTTCAAATCCTGGGTCTGTCACTTAGTCTGCACCACCTTAGTTTCCTCATCAGTAAAATGGGGGTGAGTTTTGTCTCTAAGGACCGTGGGCCCAGAGGCCCTGTTCCCCTTGTCCCCTGCCCCATAACGTCCCCGAACAAGGCGGTTGCGGATGGGAGCATGAGTTTTTCTGCGAGCCTGGGCCTGCAGCCCCTCCAGGTCGGGCAATGAGGGAGCCGCTGTTCTGCCCCCCCCCCCCCCCCCCGCCTCATGACTGGTTCTGGGCGTGCCGGAGCCTCTGGGGCTCCTTGAGCACCATGAGCCTTTGTGTTAACAGGGGCTCCAGAGGGGGCTTCACTCTGTCATGGTGTCTCATCCCCCTGACTTCTGGCTCTGGGCCTGCCCTTGTTGGGACTAACAGACAGGGCCAAGTGGAGTTCCTGTGCAGTAGACCTGGCATGGGAAATGTGGGGGACGTGGATCCCCTCGGGGGCAGAGCCATGGACAGAGCCAGCCCTGGGAGATGGCCCCAAGCAGAGCCAGGAAGCCCCAAACACCAGCTGCCGGGATGGGGGGCAGCACGCCTCCCAGGGGCCCACCCACAGAGGGGTGCCATTGGACGGGCTCCTCAACCTGCCCTCAGGCCTCGGGCCCCTCCCAGGCTTCACATTGTCCCCCTAAGGAAGCCGGCTCTGGGGGTCAGCCCTTTTTCCAGAGCTCTGACACATCACGGAGTCCACCTGGCATGGACGAAGGGGAATGGATGAAGGGGTAGGGGTCGCCGGGCCTCCTTGGAGCCAAACCCTCCTTCCTGCTCTGATGTCCTTTCTGGCTGAGCGATGGGAGGGAGGGGTCTATGGATCCTTGGTAATGGAGGGCTGTTCTTTCTGCTTCCAGACGATCATAAGAGAGGGGATGCTGATGAAGCAGACGAGTTCCTTCCAGCGCTGGAAGAGAAGGTACTTCAAACTTCGAGGACGTACGCTGTACTACGCAAAAACAGCCAAGGTGAGAGGCAGGGGCCCCGCCCCTGCGCCCCCTCCCCCCCAGGCAGGGGTCGGTGATCCCCGCGGTCAGAGGGCGCCACTGAGCCAGGGCAGAAAGGGCAGTGGTTCCCAGTGACCGGCTTGGGCTGTGAGCTCAAGGTGTGGTCTCCAGTCCCTGCTACAAATTCCTTTTTTGTTCATTTGACATTTCTTAAATGGCTCATCTGTTTTCAAGGAGAAAGGAGAAATCGCGTCTCCCAATCACCCAGAGACAGGATGTTTAGAATCTGTGAAAAGCAGACAGAACGTCCTGGGGTCACCAGCTTCGCCCGAGCCTTGCCCCCGGCCTTGGGGATGACCGGGGCTTCCTAGCTCTGGGACAGGGGTTTTGCAATGGTTTCAGCCGCCCTCTCTGGCCTTGGCGGGGCCCCGCCCGCTTTTCAGCTTTCCACTGAGATTTGGGGCCCCTGCCTGGGTGTCCCCAGGCAGAGGAAATGGGCCGGCCCGCCCGAGGAAGGAAGAGGCTTTGGGCCCGTGCCCCTGGCGGGGCTACCAAAAGGGAGAAGTGAGAAAAGCGCCCACTTTCTGCAGAGCCTGAGCAAGGCCTCAGTACCCGGACCCTGGCTTCCTCTGCCGGGCTGTGGCTCTGCTGGCAGATGGCGCCATGGGATTCCCCAGGGATGCAGGGAACGCTGGGCAGGCTTGGGGGCCACAAAGGTGGGGGTGACCTGAGAGGCCCCACCCAGGCAGGAACCCTCCCCTGCTCCACCCAGCATCTTCCCACTGCTTCTTCCCTGGGGCCCAACAGAACAAGTCCCTCTCCCTTCCAGGTGACAGCCTTTTCAGATTCCCTGACCCCCTTTTCCGTTGAGAGCCCCCCCCTCTGGGGTTCAGGGTTGGGGGAGTTTCATGGTGCCATAGAAATCATAAAGCAGACAGCCGGGGTTTGGGCCCCTTTCCGGCTGAGGCGGCAGTTTTGGGAGGAGGGAGGACCAGCGGGCCCCCGCCCCGCGCCCTGGGCCCTTAAAGTGTCCTGGGGGAAGGACCCAGAAGGGGCCACAGACAGGTTGTGCTCGGGGATTGCCCCCTTCTGGGCCAGCCCCTGCCCTCATTCTACCTTCTAGTCTGTTAGTGTGGCTTAAATTTCCTGTTTTCAAGCTGTTTTTCTACCCTATGGGGCCCCATCCCTGTAAAAGCCCGGGGCGGTTCCAGAGCATTTCGGGGCCTGTTTTTGGCGGAAGGCGGAGGTCGCGCTTGCCCCAGAACGAGCCACGGGGATTTTTGAGGGAGAATTGAAGGGAACGCGAGAGTTCTTGCTGTTTGATAACTGAAAGAGAGCCGGGCTACACTTGGGCGCGCTCTCTCTCCCCTTCGTCTCACAGGCTCAGATATAATTGCATTGAGTGCAAAGGAGCCTTGAAACGTTGGGTCCATTTTGCAAATCAGAATCATGTCATGAATTTAAAGTGGGAAGGGCCGGCTTGGGAGCAGAGGTGCCAGAGCATGGCAGCCTCCCGAGCGGGAGACGTTGAACCAAACAGCTACTGATAGATAGACCCGAGAGAAAGCTGATTTCAGGTTTTCTGCAGCCCCCGCATCCAGCTGGATCTCGTTGTCTTTGCCTTTAATTGAGGTACATTTGGAGAATGGGAGAGTGTCCCTGGGAGAAGCCCAGTTCCTTGCCTTTGTTTGGGAGAGCTGTTAGCAGCCCTCAGAGGGAGGGGCCTCCGGGCTCCCAGAGCATTCTTAGGAGGGTCTTTCGATGAGAAAGGCAGAGGGCCCACCTGGCTTGGGACGCACCCGAACTCAGGATTTCCGTCTTTCTATTTCCAGTCGATCATCTTTGATGAAGTGGACCTCAGTGATGCCAGCGTGGCTGAATCCAGCACCAAAAATGTGAACAACAGCTTCACGGTAAGGCCCCTGCCGCCTCTTCCTGCGTCTCTGAGAGAACTTCTGGCCCCTCTGGTCGCCCTCTGGAGTCACCTTGTACTCTTTCGGGCCCCCTCTGGTAAATGGGGGTGAGTTTTCACCATTGGTCCATGGCTGCCGAGGAAGCGGCCCCTGCAGGAGGAGGGTGAAGGAGATGGTTTGACTCTGGGACAGCAGGGCCAAGTTTGGCTTGGTGTTTGTGGTGTGGTAGAGGGCATGGCAGGAGTGGGCATGGGCTTGGGCTCCCAAGAGCCTCGCTGCCTGCTATGTCCCTGGGTTGCGCCTCAGCGAATGATTCCCTAGTTATTATCTAAGTCATTGCTTAATTGGTTCCCTGGAGGGAGTTCTCCCCTCTTAGGTTCCTCCTGTTGATGAAATAAGAAATCAAACTTGATCCTTCCTTTGATCTTCTGAATTTCTTCTTTTGTTCTGGTGGAATTGTCAGTTTGTTAGTGCCGGGTTTATAAAAACACTCGGACCTTGGTTTGTGGGTTTTCTCCTCTTTACAAGTGGGAGCCAGATTTCCCCCAGGGTTGGTCCTGAATCCTTTGTTGTTCTTTGAGTTGTTCTTTTGCCTACAGAAGGGGCCCTGAGCTGACCTTATTTGTGTGATCCTCCAGCCTTCCATCTCTTCTCATTTCCTTTTTGCTCCTTTCCGTACTGTCTTGATTTCTGAGAGAGAAATGTGGGCGTTTCCTCTGGTGCTTGTCCGACTCTTTTTGCGCCCCACTTTTCCTTTGTGGCTTTCGATGCTCGCTGCGCCCACATGGTTAATGCTGATGGATTTCTTAGGCCAGGGCACCCTCATGCCCCGTGGGGTTTTCTCCTTCGTGATGTGTATTTGAGGAAACTTTCTCTGAAATGAGGATGGTAGCCCTTGAAGCAGAATCCTTCTGGAAGGGGCTGAGAGGGCGTCTGGTCCAATCCCTACATTTTGTGGGCAAAGAAACCAAGGTTAGGGAAGTTGTGACAAGATTTAGGTCCCACAAAGGATGGGATTTGAACCCAAGGCCTCATCATGTAGGCTCCTGCGGCCTCCCTGGGGTGCCATGTTTCTTGCATGCGGCAAGTTGTTGGGCTCCGTTTCTGATCTTTTCTGCTTTTCACTTTGGTTTCGTTGACCAGTTTAGTCGGTCAGCTTTCACAGTTATGATTGTGTTTCCCGCCTTCAGTTCCTCTTCCATTTTTTGGATGCACCAGGTTCTGAGTTTGTTTTGCATTCAACCGCCTGATTGGCGTCCACCCTCTGCCCAAGTCCAAAATCCTTGATCTACCCTGATTTATTACTTTTTTTTTTTAACATGCTTCCCTTGTCCATCACAGAAAAGCAGATGGCCACTTCTCCTTCAGCCCATTCCACTGTGTTTGAATGTTCTTTGTCGGTGGAAAGCCCTTCTAAGAAATATTAATTCAACCTTTTCTCTTTTCTCCTTCTTTTTTCTTGTAATAAAATCCAATATCTGACCCCTTATCTTGGACTTTGCCCCCAAATATTCTCTCTGTTTATCATCTGTGATAAGATTTCCAGAGGACTTTAGCTTTGTTTCCTCCTTTGGACAGCTGCCTTCCCCACCTCCTTTAGAAATTGAATTTTATCTAATTGTTCGCCACTTTTTTTCTTTCTGCCACCATTAAAGAAAAACAGAGAAAAACAAACCCTTGTGACAAGCATAGTCTAGAAAAACAAATCCTCACATCGGCTTCATCCAAAACATAGATAAGGTCAGTTGTGGACATTCCTCGTACATCCTCTAGAACCAAAGTGGATCATTGTGTTGATCAGGACTCTCAAGTCTATTACAATGTTGTTGTAGAACGGATTCCCTGGCTGCTGGTCGCTTCACTCTATATCATTTTATACAGATCTTCCCAGTTCTTCTGAGACCATCCTTCTTTGTCTTTTTTTTAGAGCTTAATCCTATTCTAGTCCATAATTTGTTCATATGTTCTCCATTTAATGGCTGGACCAGTTTACAGCTCCACCAACAATGTATTTGTGTGGCTGTTTCCCAGAGTTTCTCCCAGGATTGATCATTTCCCATTTTTTTTGCTAAGAATCTCTTAGATGTGGACTCCAGAGCAGCCCAGAATTGTGACGCTGGGAAGAGGGACGTGTGGGCCCATCCCCCCAGATGTTTCTCACAGAAATGGCCTGTTCATGTTCTTTGACCGATTATAAGTTCTCCATCCCCTGTTGGTGCAGAAATCATGTGTTTACACAGGGAGAGAAGGAGAAAGCGGCTCCATCATCAAAGCACCCAAAGTCACCTGAGCCACTCAGGACCCCAACCTCCCCCCTGAAAAGTCAGGGAGTGTTTTTCTCGCCAGGCTCCGCTTCAGAATGATTCCTGTTTGTTGGATTTTCCCATTAGTGTCTTCTCCAATATTCTCTCTCTCTGTTTTTTGCTGAGGCAGTTGGGGGAAGGGACTTGCCCAGGGTCACACAGACAGGAAGTGTTAAGTGTCTGAAGTTAAATTTGAACTCAGGTCCTCCTGACTCCAAGGCTGGTGCTCTCTCCACTGCGCCTCCTAGCTGCCCCAGTGTTCTCTTAATAGCCACCAGCCCAGGAGGATTTCTTTGCTTTGGCTGTGCCTCCGTCTCTCTCTCTTGTGTTTTGTTCCTGCTTTTCTCTCTGCGTGTCTCTCTTTTGATTGTTTATATTTTTAAATTAACGAACATTTCTTTTCTCTTCCATCGCTCACTTCCCTCCTTACGTGGCTCTCGTGTGGATGGAAGTCCAAGCGCCCCCACCCAAGGGTTACCTGTCGATTCTCCTGGGGGTGCAAGGGAGCCGGTGGCTCCGACTGAGCGTCTCCTGGCTCCCGGGGCCGCTCCCATGGGCCCGTGCATGGGACGCTCTGGGGCGTGGGAGGGGGTCCTGCCCTGCGAGGCTCAGGAGAGACACAGGTGAAGGTAATCCCAGGGTTTGGGGAGTGTGTGAGGGCTTGGTCTTGTGAGCGACTGAGAGTCCTCCTGTTAGACAGATTTCGCCCCAGCTGGGGACCTGGAGGGTGCGGGGGCCGGCCAGCCTGCCGGCGTCATCCAGGGCCTCCGATCCTGGCCGGCTTTCCTGCTCTGTCTGGGCTCCCCGCCAGCGCTCGGGCCGTCCACCTGTCACCCCCTCAGTGCCCGGGAGCAGCGGCTGCTGCCAGCTTTCAGGCACTTGGGGGACGGCCCTTCTGCTCTTGGCACTTCCTCCTGCCCCTCCGCGTCCTCCTCAGGCCCCGTCCTGGGCCCTCCAGGGAGGCGTTTTTACTTCTCTGGCTGCCCCGAGGCTCCCTGAACCTCTGAGATTCTCCATGAGGAGACCGTCGCTGTAGCAGGGCCTTGCCCTTCGTGGGGAGCTCGGGGTCTCTAAAGACGCCCTCTGAACGAAGGGATGGAAACATTAACCCTGCGACCACCCTCCAGGAAGGAGCTGTGTCCTTGGGGGGGCGTTTCCTGTTAACATGAAGGTGGGGAGGAGAGAGCCCCGGCAGACCCGGGTCCAGACTCGCCCTTTGGGCCACGGCCTTGTCTCCCCTGGAAGAGGACATGGGGGCCCCCCAGTCAGGCACCGACACAGTCGGCTCGGAGTCCCTTAACCTCGGGGACCTTAACGAGGTTGCCAAACTTGGGTCCCGAAAGCCTGCCCGGGAAGGCGTGGAGCGTCCACCCGGGAGTGACCGGCGCTCTCCTCGTGTAGCTGGGCCTTGAGGGAGTAAGGAAAAGAGCCCAAGGGGTGGCCTCGAGTTCCTCCTTTCCCTCCTCCCCCTCCCCGAGAACTGGCCCATAAAACCAAAGGAAAAGGGGGAAAGGGAAAAAATCAGCTTTCTTAATAAAGCCAGAAAATCCCTGCGGGGCCGCCCTGGGGGCCTCCCACTCGGGGAAGAGATGGGGGGTCTTGCCCCGAGACCTCCAGGGCCAGGTCTGTGTGGCCTAGAGCCACAACCTTCCTCCCCTCTCCTCCTTGTCCCTGCCCTTGCAGGAAGGAAGACAAGAGAAAAACGTCCTCGGGCCGTGGGGCGAGACTGGTGAGAACCAACCTCGAGGAGGGGATCCTGGGGATCCTGGCCCAGCCCAGCCTGAGGTCCGGGTGGCCCGAGGCAGGCGTCCGGCCGGGCCTCTACCCATGTGGGAGCAGCCCTCCTCCCCCTCCCCCCCGGGGCTTCTTGGCCAGGATCCTGAAAGGGCAGGAGAAATGAGGAGTCCCAGTGAAGGGCCCCAGGAGGATGGCCCAGGGCGCCCTCCGTGGGTGAGAAGGGGCAGAAGTTTCTTTGGCAAGTCAGAGAAAGCCAGGGGAGGGGAGGGGGAAGGGCGGGTGGGGGTGGTATCCCAAAGCTTGCTGGTGTTTACAAAAGGGGGGCTCCGGTTCAGAGTTGGAAGGAGCAGAAGCGGGATTTCTATCTCGAATGGCCAGAAATGGGGAGCCTGGACTGGCCGGGCTTGGCAGGGGGCTCAGAAGCAGCGGGCGCCTGTGTCGGTCCTCCCTGAGCGGGGAGCCCTTCTGGGGGAGCCTCGCGTCATGAGCATGCCCCCCCCCAGGGGTCTGTGAATGCGCCAGTGAGAGGAGAGAAGGAGTGGGGAAGGCCCGGGAAGGGCAGGGAGGCCCTCTGGCTGCCGTTCCTTGGGCGAGGGCATTCCCCCTGGAGTCAGAGCCCTGCCTTCGCTGACCCAGGAGGGGGGACCCCAGGGGGGCTGGGCTCTGTCCCCATCCTGGAGCTGGGGGCCTCCGGATTCCCACCAAGGGCCTGGCCTCTGTGGCCCTGAGGCATTCGAGGTTTAGCTGAAAGCCTCTGTGGCTTTTCGGGCCTTTTTGGGCCTTTTTAAAAGCAGAATCCCAAGGGGTTCCCGGAACAGCCGGGGCAGTTCGCACCGACACTCCCACCAACTCCCACCACGCGCACCCTCACGCCCTGCTCCTCCGCGGAGCCTGCGGCCTCCTTGCCGCCGGGTTGGGATCAAAGCTCGGCCGTCCCCCCGGCGCTTCTCACGTTCTCTCTGGACGTGCTGGGGGCACACAGGGCAGCGGGGCCCGGCCCGGGAGGACATGGGAAGGAGGGTGAAGGTGGCGTGAGGGCAAGAGGGAGAGGAGGTGGACTGGGTGGGTGGCAGGGGTGGGAGAGCACGGGCTCCAGCCGGACGGGGAGCTGGCAAGCGGAGCCTGCAGAGCGCCGAAGTGCCTCCCGGCTGGCAGACAAAAAGCCCTCCTTCAGGACAGGAGACGATCCAGGGTCAGAGGGGGGGCTCGCCTCTGGGGGTGGGCGGGGCCAGAAAGTGCCAAGGGAGGGGATGCAGATCAAAGCCAGCCCCCCCCCCCACTCTGCTCAACCGGCAGGTGAGTGACGCTGGCTGGTTCTCCCCAGGCCCCCCCCCCCAGGCTCTGGTCACCAGGGCGAGGGGGGTGGAAATGGGGGCCACGGGTCTGCTCATCGTGGATTCTGTGCTTGGAATCTAGGGAGGAGGAAAGAAGCCGCGACATTCCTATAGGGAAAAGCCTGTGTGGGAGAGGAGGCCTCCTGGACCCCCAGGCTCCCTGCCTCCCCTGGACCCCCGGGCTCCCTGTCCCCCTGCAGCTCCTCTTTCTCTGGAAATAGTTTTTCTTCTGACTTTCAGCATCACATAAAATGGACATTCCCCCCCCCCCCCCCGCCCTCATGAAACGCTGAGTGCCCTTTGGTCCCTCTTTTGGTGTCTACTCTACCCAGCCTGCCAGGGGTCCCGTGCCCTCCCTCCTCTGCCCATGTGGCACTGGAAGGGGCCTGCAGGGGGCCAGTCTGAGCCCTTCTCTGGGGAGAGCCTCCAGAATGATCAGCTGCCTCCCCCGGTGGGCAGCGGCATGGGAGGGCACGAGCCCCTCGGTGGGCAGTGGGACAGAGCAGGCAGGGCTGGCGGGAGAGCCAGAACCTCTCGTTTCTTGAAGGCCCGAAGGCTGGGGGCCAGCTGTGACCCTCGGGGCCGGGCAGCCAGCAGCCAGACCGGGTCCGAGCTCCTCTGGAACGTTTCCTCCGAGGAGGAGCATGTGACATTTTTGGCTGAGCTGGGGAATACAGAGGCTTTTGTTGCCGTGTCTTTGCAGGAAGTCGCCTTCAGTCCTTGAGCCTGGGGATGGCCGGGAAGGCGTCCAGCGAGGGCGGCGAGGATGCCGGCCCTCGGAGGGCCCCGGGGGAGGACTCGGGGAGGACAAAGGCCCGGACCCCATCCAGAGCCCGTGCCTGCCCAGCCGTGGAGCTGCTGGCCTTGCGGAGGCAGGGTGGGGGTGGGGGGAGTCATGGCCCCTGCTCTGTCCGGAGCGCCCAGGGGTCCTGAGGACTGTGAGGTAGCCCTGCGCAAGGGCCGAGCCGGGAGGCCTGGTCTCAGTACAAACGCTCGCCCTTCTCCCAGCTCCTCCGAGCCCCTTTTACTGCCCCCTCCTCCAGAGGGGTTTCCATTCCCCACTGGAAGGTGACTTCCTGCCATTTCCCACCGCCCGTTTATGAGAATGGATCTTGTGCCCATGGGGGGGGGGGGTAATTGGCCCCTTCCCTGGAGAAGCTTCTCAGAGCCTCCCAGCAGCCTCTGCCGCCTTTCCTGCCTCCCAGCCTCTCCCCAGTATCTGCACAATGCGTGCTGGGTAAACACGTCCACGGGCCAATGTACACAGCGCCTCTCAAAACAATCCCTTTCCTGCCGAGAATTCCAGGACTTTAAACCGGCCTTTTGTCAGAACTGGGGCCGTTCCCCCACACCTGGGCTGGAGGAAGGGAGGAAGGAGCGGGGGCAGGGGCCCAACCCTGTCCAGTCAGCCTCCGCGCTCTCCCTGGAGCCGGGCGCCGGCCGCTTTAGAAGAGCCATTGGGGCTGGAGGCCAGGGACTGGAGGCTGGAGCCCGGGAACCAGGGGCCAGAGACTGGAGGCCGGGAACCAGGGGCTGGAGGCTGGAAGTTGGAGGCGAGGGACCGGAGGCTGGAGGCCGTCCCCACCAGGGCACCTGTGTTAGCTGACCCCCCTCCACACAAGGCACCTCAGGCAGCAGGCTGGTGGCTCTGGTAACCGTAGTGCCCTTTCAGGATCTTGGCTGAGAAGCCCCCCCGGGGGTGGGGGCCCTGCCACGTGGGCAGATGCCTGCCTCGGGCCGTCCGGACCTCAGACCAGGCTGGGCCAGGACCCCCAGGGAGCTTCAGCAGGACCGCGTGGATGCAAAGATCCCCTCATCAAGGTTGGTTCTCCCCAGTCTCGCCCCACAGCCCAAGGACGTTTTTCTCTTGCCTTCCTTCCTGCAAGGCCAGGGAACAGGAGGAGACGGGACGAAGGTCATGGCTGTGAATGGGGGTGGGGGGGGGTTCCTCACAATCTCTCCATCTCCGGATGGCACAAATGCCCGCGTCCCAGAAGCCTCCGGGGCTCAGAACGGCAGCTGGCACCGAGCTTGTCCCAGGGCAGCCTGGCCTGTCCCTGGCCCCGCCTGCCTCCGGTCCCCGACCCCAGACTCTCTGGGTTGTAGCCATCTCAGAGGCAGCCTTCCTTGCCAGGCCGTTCAGCCCGCTCAGGACTTCTCGCACCGGAAGGACCCTCAGCTCTGTGTGCAGATCCCCCCATTTACCGCCTCCTTTTGAGAGCCTCCTCCCTTCCCCCCCTCCCCTTGCCTTCTCCCATTCAGCTGTGAGCTGTTGAGGGCTGGGACTGTCTATTCACAGAATCCAGCAAAGGACTGGGCATACAGTAAGTGCTTAATTAATGCTTACACAGTTGGTAAAAAGAGAAAGTATCTCCAACTAGGAGCATCCAACTTCACTGTCAAGCAGCAAACTGAGTCATGTCAACAGCAGGCACTTATTATATACCTACTGTATGCCAGTCCTGGGAACTGGGATATAGAGACAAAGATGGGGGAAACCACTAGAACGCATACAAATGTGCACCAACAGTGCACCAAGGAACAGAACGAGGCGGGGATCAGCGAGAGGGGAGATGGGCTGGGGTTGGGGTCTGGAGAGGAGACAAGGAGGAAGGCGTGAGCCAGGCCCAAAGGGAAGTCCCATCAGAGCCCGCCATGGATGTAGGATAAGGGGAGGGACTGGAGGCCCAGACTCCAGACACAGTGACCTTTGGGCAGGTCCCTCAGCCTCTTCCTGCCTCAGTTTATTCATTTGTAAAATGGGGCTAATGGAGCGAACATGGATGGCGAGATCCAATGAAATGATCTTTGTAGAGTTAAGGCACCGTCCATCGCTGTTTGTTACCCTGGCAAGCACAAGGCGCCTGTGTGAGAGGCATTGGGGGACAGAAAGGACCCCTTGTGGGGGGGCGCAGAGGGCCAGAGTCTTCCCCGAGATGTGCCCATCAGAAAGGTCTGGGGGCGTACAGAAGCCAGGGACCTGTAGCCCCGGGAGCCCTGAGCCAGGGGACGCTACTCTGCTCCTGCCGCCTCGGGCCTGGCTCCTTGCTTGGGAGAGGGGAATCCCCGGGGTCCCTGCTGGCTTCCAGGGCCCGGTCACAGGATGTCCCCATGGGCCATGGAGGAATGTGACCCAGCAGGAGACGCGGTCGTTTTCCCAGAGCTCCCGGCGCTGATGCACGGGGCCGGGGAACATGGGAATCCCCCGAATCGTGTTTCCCAAGAGGAGCTCTGGGCCAGTGAGAGTACTTACTTCCTGACCCGCCTCATCAACCCCAGCTGCTCCCAGGAGCGAAGGCCAGGGGCATCTCAGGGCCGTTTGGGGGCGAACCCTGTCTGTCAAACAGAAAACTGTTTAGTCCCGAGCCCAATGAGCAAGATCTCCCCTCTCCCTCATGTCTTTGCTAAAAAACAAACACGCGTGTTCACAAAAGTTCTTGTCTTTGGCATGGGGGCGGGGCCTTCTGGCGGGAGGGCCGTGGGCTGGGAGGGGCCGGGCCCCCCATGTTGGCAGAATGAGCCCCTCGCCGCTCGGAGGCAGGGGTGGTGGAGGCCCGAGTCCTCCATGGACTCTGCTCCTCCTTCGGCCTCCTCCTGGTTTGGTTGGAGGTGCCTGACGTCTTCACCTTGTGGTTAGCCAAATCCCCGACCCTTCCTGTTGGCACTGGGCACCCAATGTTTGCCCTGCCTCTCCCTGCCCGCTCTCCCCGAGACCTTCCCTGTTGGAAGGTTCTTTCCTGCCAGCTGCCAGAGCTGAAAGAAACCAGAGGCCCCTCGGGCCGGTGGGCAGGGCCGGCAGGTTGCTGGGAAGGGAGGGGGACGGAGGGCCATAGCTGGGGGCACCCACCCTTTCGGCAGAGAACATCCAGAGAAAGGGGAAAGTGTCTTGGGCGTTGCTTTTCTGTGGCCCTTGGGGAGGGGTCAGAGGTCAGAACATCGGACTCATTTCAGGCCCAGACCAGCAGCCTTCCCTGTGAGGACAGAGAGAGGAGTAGGTCCGAGTGGCCTACAGAGCGCTGGACTTGGGACTCGCTGGCCCTATGTCCCTGTCCCTGCTGCCTGAGCTTGAGCCAGTAACTTCTCTCTGCCTCAGTTTCCTTCTCCCCTGACCTGGTTCCTGGGGCTTCTGGGAGCTAAGACCCAGGAAGGGAAAAGGTCTTTTCCCTGGGACCTGGGCTACCTTCTGTGGGTGAAGACTCCGGCCCGGATCGGCCATGGGACCCTGCAGTAAGGGCGGCTCCCCGGGATTTCTTGTGGGCCTTGCCCGGAGCTGGCGCTCAGCAAGCAGTCATTGAGCAGAGCTGACTTGCGCTGGCCTGGGCTGGGGGAGACGGGACCATCCCTGCAGGACAGGATGTGCTTTCAGATGTGGACGGACGGGTGGCGCGACCGGGACCGTTCCAGATTTCTCTCCTTCCCAGGAATCTTTCCTGTAGGAAAGAAGGCGGCCAGCTACCTTGTCTTGGTTGGTTTTTAAAAACATAAACACCCTTTTTAGCTTTCTCAGGGCCTGGGAGTCCGAGACTTGCGTTGGGGGCAAACTTCTTCATAGTCCAGTGCCTCGGTTTCCCTCATTTGTTCACCAGGGCTGATGAGTTCTGCTTGTGGCTTGTTGCAAGGATAAAACATAGGTTTGGAAAGCACGGCCACTGGGAGGTCCTTCCTGGCCCTGCAGTTCATCCACGGTGAGGGGCGGGGGGTGATTTGGGGGCCCCAGACTGACGGCAGCTCCCCCCCGTGGCCCAGCCTTGGCCAGTCTGACGCTGTGGGTGCCGTGCCAGCAGCTCTGCCTGCTTTTCCTGGAGGACGGGCCCACGCCCGTGTCCCCACATCCCTCCCCTCAATCTCGGCAGCTTCACTTGGGTGACGCCGTTGGGCTGCCCTCGCTCTGGCTCCGCTGCGTCCTCTTCCCTCCATGAGGGGTTTTTGTCTCATTCTTATCAGGAGCCCAACAGCGTCAGGTGCCCCAAGGCCAGGGAGAGCCACAGAGGGGCTCTAAGAGGGATTCCGCAGGCGGCGGCGGCAGAGGCAGGAAGCCCCGGGAGCCGCTCACTTGGCCGCCAGAGGCCTCACCAGCCTCTCGGATTCAGGCTGTCTGGGACCAGACCCTCGTCTTTCCTCCCTTCTCCCTGGTCTCTGAGGGGGCTGCTGCTTAATAAACATCAGGGATTCCCTCTGGCTTCTATGGTGAAAAGCATCATGGGTACCCTGCCCACCCATGGCCTCCCAGAAACGTGAGCAAGTTGTTGTTAGTCTTTGGTCTCATCTGAGTCAAGAGCCTTCCCTGTACTTGATCATGGCCATTGAATGAGATCATGTCCCTCTCCCCCCTTCCCCTCCTGCCCCAAAGGAACCACCTGACTAGTTTCTTGGCACCAGAATTATCCATTTTATTTCCCGTGATCCTCTCTGTTTTTCTTTGATCGTGAATGCTTCCCATAGATCTGACAGGCAAAATTTCCCACGCTCCCCAATTTGCTTCTGGTGTCCCCCTTTTTGTTTAAATCGTGTCCCCATTTGGGCTCCTGTTGGTCCGGACCTACTTTCTGCCGAGCTGCTTTCCCATTTTTTGAGCTGTTCTCGTCAGACAGTGAGCTCTGCTTCTGAAAGCTTTGCCGGACGCTCGATTCCTGCAGTCCTTTACGGCCGTGGCTTTTCAGTCGGATCCCTTCCGCTCCTCCGCCACTTTCTGAGCCAGGACCAGAATGCTTTGATGATCACCACTCTGTGATGCGCTTTGAGATTCGAGGCTTTTGGGTTGTCTCCCGTCACGGTTTCCTGCTGTTTCCCATGATAATCTGGACCTTTCATTCTTGCAAGTGAACCATTGTCTCTTTTAAAACCCCCTCCCAGCAACCACCTCTTTTTTGAACTCCATTCCATCCTGAGTCAGGAAAGCCCAAGTTTGCATCCAGCCTCAGACACTTAGTAGCTTTGGCCTGTCTGCCTCAGTTTCCTCACCTGGAAGATGAGACCATCTACCCCTGAGGGCCATTGTGAGGATCACTGACATCATCTTTGTAGAAAGCACTGGTCCTGGCACTTAGTAGCGACCTTGGGATTGCCCTTGCTGGACCTCCAGGTCATTCCCTGCCCCCACGAGGCTCCTGGCTGGCCGTCTTGGTCTTCACCCTCTTCCCTTCTCGGATTCCTGGGTCAGCCGGCCTCTTAGTTAGCATCTTTAACCCGGATCTTGCCTGGACCCTGCCTCAGACGCCTTCCTTCTCCCACCCCACCCCCCCGGCACCAGAATGCCTGGGTCTGTCTGCCTAGAGCGAGCAGCCCCGGGGGGGGGGTACTCTTTGGGGGCCGTCTGGTCAGCCCGGAGACCCTGGCCCTCCCTTCTCAGCCCAGGGTCCGGCAGAGGTCATGGGTCATGCCTTTGTCCCACGATTGCTCAGAGGGCCTGGAGGGCCGAAGCAGGAGGTGGGCAGCAGTCTGCTCCAGCCCCCCAGGACCCCTCGGGTTCCCCTTTGTGGGAGCCTCGTCGGCAGTGTGCTGGCCGCTTGTGCTCCCGGGGGATCTTTGCCCTCGAGGAAGCTCGCCGTGAACGTGCCCCCTGGTCTCCGGGTGCGGGGGGCAGGTTCAGAGATGTGCTTCATGGGCTTCTGCAGCATCGGAGCGACAGGATGTGAGTAATAGGAAGTGACTGCACTTATCAGATCCCGTCCCACGCCCACTCTTAGCCACCTTCAGAAAATAGCAAACCAGGGGAGCTATATTTAGCCCAAAATCATTCTGAGTGCCTTAATCTCTTTCCCTGACTCCGTCTCTTGCTCCTGCCTTGGTCAGGGAGAAGGCCACGTGACAGTGACCTCGTTTCTTTTCTGGCGACCCCTCAGACTTACCAGAACTCCGTAGGGCACTGCCAGGCTTTCCCAGCTGGGCTCAGTTCTGAGACCTTGTGGAGCGGGCGGCGGCTTCGGGGCAGAGGTGGATGGGGGAGGGAGCCAGCAGGTAAGGGGGATTCTGGGCCCGAAGCCCCGTCGGCAGCCTGGGTACCAGCTGGCACCCAGAGGATTCTCCAGAGAGGCGCGTGGGGGGAGGGCGAGTGCTTGGGACACCGGGAGCCAGCCCGGGGCAGACTCGTTCAGGGTAAACAGCTGCGGCGTTTCAGACTTTCCAGCTGTAGCTTCAGCCAAGCGCAGCCTCGGAGCGGTCAGATCAGTTAAGATCACTGAGGTTTTCTTTGAAGAGCTTGGGCTGTCTGAGCTTTGCCACCAGAGGAGTCCATTTCCTGCTTCCTTCACATGAATGATGTGTGAGTGTCTGAGATGCTGCCCGCCGCTCAGGACGGTGGCCAGGAGGACTCCGGCTCCTCATTAGAACTTTCCCGAGGGCCCCAGGACCACGTAACGGTGGCTGCAGGACCCTGAGCAAGGTCTCCTTTGTGGTGGGCCAGTTTCTGGCCCAGGAAGGGACCCAGACAGCCTTGGTCCTGATGCTTCCGGCGTCTGAGTCCTGGGAATCCCACGGGGACAGGGAGACGGGACGAGAGAGCTTCATGCTTGGCCTTAGGTGGCCAATTCCCAAGCCTAAGAAGGCCCAGAAAGGCCACGATTCTTCAGTGGACCCATTGGGGGGGGAGCAGCTAACAAGCCCTGGAAGCAGCCCTTTGGGACAGGGTCCCTGCTTTTTTGTGGCAGCTGATCCTAAATTCTGCTTGCTCTGGGGGGAGGGTTCCTGGCAGCACGTGGCTGGGCCCAAGGTGGGCCAGCCAAACAGGCAGGGCAGTTTAGGGCTGGGAGCAAGGGAGACCTCCCTCTGGAAGCCCTTAAGTGCGAGCCAGCACCCTGCCTCCTAGCCAGTCTCCCAAGCCAGCTCATGAGGGCGCCAACGCGAGTGATCAAAGGCCAGGCAGGAATGTCTCAATAGGGGATGGGGTCCCTGGCCCCTCCTCCCCCCTCTCTCCAGGGAGTCGGGAAAGCTGGGTTTGAGGGCTTGCTCCGCCACCCAGTCTGGCTGACCTTGTACCCTGCTGGGCCTTCGCTTCCTGGGCGCCCGCTTCCTACCTGCTCTCTGCCTGGGGAACCTTACGGAGCCCCTCTCGGGATCGTGTTCTTACAACAGAGGACTCTTTTTAAGTCATTCTTCAGTCATATCCGACTTTGGGGGCCTACTGGAGAATTTGTTTAGCCAAGATCTCAGAGTGCTGCCCATTTTACAGATGAGGACGCTTGCTCAGCTAGTATCAGGGGCCAGATTTGAATTCAGACCTGCTGCTCCATCCACTGTGCCACGTGGCTGCTTTCTGTAGCTGAAGGAAATGCTAAATTTCAGTCAGTCTGGTAAAAATAGAGAGGCAGGAAGTTTTTTCCATGGACACAGATTGAGGTCTAGAGCACCTTTCAGGGCCCTTCCTGATCCTCTCTGCAGATAAATGAACCTTCTTTCACATCCTCGTTATACAGACCACCTGGTTGCCCCCTTCCAGGACCTGCCCATCTGCCCTCTGCTCTCCCGTGGTAGGAGTCACTGCTCACAGCATCTGTTGGGCACCCACTGTGTATGCTTAGCCCTATGGAGTCTGAGTAGGGAAACGGGGTGGACGTCCAAAGCACAAATGCATAGTGATACACAGCAGATTCACCAGAGGGAGGGAAAGCGATTCGCTGAGCAAACCAACAGGGGAATCTTGGTTGTTCCTTTCTGGTTCCCAGAACCTCTTAAAAAAAGATCTCCGTCCAGGCATCCAGCCAAGGACCATTTGCCAGAGCTGCCCTCATGACTCTTTCTTTGGATCATCCCTTTCCCCTTTCTTTAAAAAAAAATATATATATATATATATATATATTATTATTGGTGCTACTTTATATATCTCATAAATATTTACCCTTTTTAAAATAATATTTTTTTTAGCATTTGTTTAAGAACTTTTGAGTTCCACATTTTCTCCCTTTTCCTTCCCAAGAGTGTTAGCAATATAGGTTATACGTGTTCAGTCTTGCAAAACATATGCCAAATATTGTTTGTCCATTCTGGGAGAGCACCGTACTAGTCGTGTTGTAAGAGACACAGACTCATTGGAAAATTTAAAACATTTTCAGAAAGTGAAAAAAAGTTTGCTTCAACTTACATTCAGATTCCACGGGTTCTTTCTCTGGAGGGGAGAGCATCTTTCCTCTCAGGTCCTTTGGGATGTCCTGGATCATTATATTGCTAAAAATAGCTAAATCGTTCTCTTTCGATCATCATGTCTCCTAGTTCTTCATTTCACTTTCTATCAGTTCACGCAAGTCTTTCCGAGTTTTTCTGCTCATCATTTCTTATGGCACAGTAATATCCCACTGCAATCATATAGCACATGTTCAGCCATTCCCCAATTGATGGGCATCCCCTCAGTTTCCAATATTTTGCCGCTACAAAGAGAAGTGCTAAAATATTTTTGTACAAATAGGTCCTTTCCCACCCTCATCCCTTTTAACTTCTTTGTGTTTTGGTCCCATCAGAGGTATTACCAGATCAAAGAGTATGTGCAGTTTTATAGCCCTTAGGGCCTAGTTTCAAATTGCTCTCCAGAATGTTTGGATCAGTTCACAGTTCCACCAGCAGTACATGTGTTCCAGTGTTTTCTCATCCCCTTCAACATTTATTATTTTCCTTTTCTGTCATATAAGTTAATCTGGTAGGTGTGAGGTGGCACCTCAGAGTTCTTTTAATTTGTATTTCTCTTATCAATAGTGAGTTAGGGCATTTTTTCATGACTAGATAGCTTCAATATCTTCTGAAAACTGCCTGTTCAGATCCTTTGATTTTTATCAATTAGGAATGACTTGTGTTCTTATAAATTCAATTCAGTTCTCTGTGTATTTGAGAAAGGAGAGCTTTATCAAAGAAACTTGTTATAAAAAAGTATTTTGCATCTTTTTCTTTTCCTTTTAATCTTGGTTGCATTAGTTTTGTTTGTATAAAACCTTTTAAATTGAATAAAATGGAAATTATCCATTTTATATCTCATCACACTACCCCTTATTTTGTCATATGTTCCTCATTTCTCCATAGATCTGGCAGGTAAGCTATTCTTTGCTCATCTAATTTGCTTATGGTATTACCCTTTATGTCTAAATCTTTTTTTTTTTTTTTTTTTTTTTATTTAATAGCCTTTTATTTACAGGATATATACATGGGTAACTTTACAGCATTAACAATTGCCAAACCTCTTGTTCCAATTTTTCACCTCTTACTCCCCCTACCCCCTCCCCTAAATGACAGGATGACCAGTAGATGTTAGATATATTAAAATATAACTTAGATACACAATAAGTATACATGTATGTCTAAATCTTGTACTTCTTTTTACCTTATTTTGGTATAAGATATGAGAGATGTTGGTTTATACCTAGTTCATACCCTACTGTTTTTCAGTTTTTCCAGAAGTTTTCGTCAGACAATAAGTTTTTGTCCCAAAAGTTTAGATTCTGGGATTTATCAAACACTACATTATTATGGTCATTTACTATTATGACGTGTACTTAATCTATTCCACTGAATTACAACTCTGTTTCTTAGTACCAGATGGTTTTCAGCATTACTACTTTATAATAGAGTTTGAGATCTGATACCATGGGACCACCTTCCTTCAGATTTTTTCCCCATTAATTCCTTTGATATTCTTGACCTTTTGTTCTTCTAGATAAATTTTGTAATTATTTTTTCTAACTCTGTAAAATAATTTTTGGTTGGTTGGTTGGTATGGTACCGAATGAGTACACTGATTTAGTTAGAATTGTCATCTTTATTATTGTCGATAGTTTTCCAGTTGTTTAGCTATGATTTTATTTGTGTGAAAAGTATTTTGTAATTATTTTCAGAGTTGCTGGGTTTGTCTTGGCAGGTAGATTCTTAGGTATGTTATATTGTGGACAGTTATTTTAAGTGGAATTTCATTTTCTGTCTCGTTGCTGGACTTTATTGGTAATATTTAGAAATACTAATGATATTTATAGGTGGCTTTATTTTTTATCCTGCCATTTTGTTGATTATTTCAACTAGTTTTTAGTTTATTTTTTAAGATTCTCAAAGTACACTATCATACCATTGGCAAAGAGTGATAGTTTTGTTTCCTTGTTGCCTAATTCCTTCAATTTCTTTTTCTTTTTTTATTGTTATAACTTACATTTCTAATATAACATTAAATAATAGTGGTGATAATGGGCATCCTTGCTTTACTGTTGATCTTATTGGAAAGGTTTTTAGCTTAGCCCTATTATAAATAGTGCTTACGATGATTTTTAGGTCAGGGATGGGGAATCTTTTTTCTTCCAAGGCCCATTTGGGCATTTATAATATCATTTGTGAGCCATACAAAATTATTAACTTATAGAACTCAAGCAGTGGCAGGTTGTGGTACCTAGCTTTCCAGCTCATCATTACCTGCAATTGATTATGCAATTTCATAGGCCTTTTATGGTTAAAGGTTCCCCATCCCTGTTTTAGATTGATGCTACTTCTCATTGAAAAAAAAAAAAAGCGCCTATGTTCTCTAATTATTATTAATAATGTTCTCTCATTATTATTAAAATGAGCGTTGTATTTTGTCAAACCATTTTTATGTCATAAAAGGAATGTGGTAGGACTCCTTCGCCTGTTTTTCCAAATGGTTTATATGGTGTTGGGATGAATTGTTCTTTAAATGTTTGGTAGAATTCACCATGTGAGTTTGGCTCTGAGCATTCTTTCTTAGGAAATTCATTGATGGCTTGTTCAATTTCTTTTCCTAAGATGGAGGTTATTTAAATATTATGTTTCCTCATCTCATCTGTTAGTCTGGGAAATTTATATTTTTGTAAATATTCATCCATTTCTTTTAGATTGTCAGATTTCTTGACATACAGTTGGGCAAAGTAGCTCATTATTGCTTTGAATTTCTTCATTGGTGGTAAATTTACCCTTTTCATTTTTGATGTTAATTTGTTTTTTCTTTTAAAAAAAATAAATTAACCAATGGTTTATCTATTTTATTTTTTTCTTTCATAAATTCAATTTTTAATTTTACTTATTAGTTAAATGGTTTTCTTTTAATTTTATTAGTCTCCCCTTTGATTTTCAGGATTTCCAATTTGTTGCTTAATTGGGAGGGTTAATTTGTTCTTTTCCCAGTTTTTTTCTCATTGTATGTCCAATTCATTGAGCTGTTTTCTCTTTTTTTTATTGATGCACACCTTTAGAGATAGAAAATTTCCCATAAGTACTTCTTTGGCTGTACTCTATAGATTTTGGTACATTGTCATTTTCTTTAATAAAATTATTGATTGTTTCTAGAACTTGTGCTATAATTATTTGATTTCTAGTTCATTTTTAATCTATCTTTAAATGTAGTTTTATTGCATCATGATCTGAAAAGGATACATTTAATATTTTCGATTTGATTGTGAGGTTTTTATGCACTAATACATTGTCATTTTTTGTGTAGATACAATGTACTGCTGAGAAAAAGATAGATTCCTGTCCACCCCCATTCAGTTTTCTGCAGAGGTCTGTCATATCTAACGATACTAAAATTCTATTCGTCTCCTCAATTTCTTGCTTATTCTGAGTTAGATTTATCTCTTTCTGAGAGGAAAGTCGAAGTTCCCCACTAGTACAGTTTTATTGTCCTGTAACAACTATTTTTCTTCTTTAGAAATTTTGATGTTATGCCATTTGGTGCATATATATTTATTATTGATATTACTTCATTGTCTGTGGTACCTTATCTCTTACTTAGACTTATTTTGGGGGGCACCTAGGTGACGCAGTGGATACAGCACCAGGACCTAAGTTCAAATGTGGTCTCAGACACTTAACACTTTCCAGCTGTGTGACCCTGGGCAAGTCACTTAACCTCAACTGCCTCAGGAAAAAATATATTTTTGCTTTTGCTTTGTCTGAGATGAAGAATGCTACCTCTGATTTTTTTTTTTTACTTCAACTGAAGCATTACTATATCTATGCTTCAAATGTGATTCTTATTGCAAACAATATATTATAGAATTATGGTTTACAATCCACCATCTGCTTCTGTTTTATGGAAGAGTTCATCCCATTCATATTCACAGTTAAGATTACTGTGATTTCCCTCCCTGTTTTTGCTTCTCTTTACTGATGGTTTTTCTCTGTCTTTCTCCATGTCTGTCTGTCTGTCTGTCTGTCTGTCTCTCTCTCTCTCTCTCTCCCCTCTCCACTGTATCCCCTCCATTTTTGCTTCCTTCCCCTCCTTCTTCCACATATGACAAGATCGATTTCTCTACCCAACTGGATGTGTGTGTTATTCCCTCTTTGAGTCAAATTCAATGAGAATAAGGTTCAAGCCGTGCTAAGCCCTCTCCCTTACTTCCCTCCCCTGTAACAGATCTTCCGTCTCTCTTCATGCACAATAATTGACCCCCTTCTGACTCTCTCTTCTCCCAGGGCAACCCTCTTTCTTGCCTCTTTTTATATCATCACATTAAATTCAACCTAACCCCTTGCCCTCTCTAGATGTATACTCCTAAATCCCCTTGATAGCAATAGAGTTGTTAAGAGTTACAAGTATCATCTTTCCTTGAAGGAGTGTAAGCAGTTTCACCTTATTAAATAAATAACACATGTTTTCTCTTTCCTCTTTACCTTTTATGCTTCTCTTGAGTTTTGCATTTGAAAATTGAATTTTCTAATTAGCTCTGGTCTTTTCATCAAGAATGTTTAAAAGTCCTGTGTCTAAAAGACTATGCTCAGTTTTGCTGGGTAGGTGATTCTTGGTTGTAATCCAGGCTCCTTTGCTTTCCAGTGTTATGTTCCAAGCCATCAGATCTTTTAATGTAGAAGCTACTAAATCCTGTATAATCCCAACTTTGGTTCCTCGATATTTGAATTGTTTCTTTCTGACCATTTGCAATATTTTCTCTTTTACATAAGAGTTCTGGAATTTGGCTAAAATATTCCTGGGAATTTTCATTTTACGATGTCTTTTAGGAGGTGATGGGTAGCTTCTTTCAGTTACTATTTTGCCTTCTGTTCCTAGGTATCAGAGTTTTCCTTGATAATTCTTTGAAAAATGTTGTCTAGGCTTCCAGGTAATCTATAATTCTTCAGTTATCTTTCCTGGATTTGTTTTCCATATCGATTGTTTTTCCAATGTCAAATTTCATATTTTCTTCTTTTTTTTTATTCTTTTGATTTTGTCCGATTCCTCATTAGCTTTCACTTGCCCAGTTCTAATTTCTAAGGAATTATTTTCTCCAGTGAGCTTTTGTACCTTTTCCATTTGGCCAATTCAATCATTTTTGTGCCCTTTTTTTTTTTTTTTTTTTTTTTTTTTTTTGTGCTTCCTTTACCAAGCTATTGATTCTTTTTTATGATTCTTTTGCATAACTTTCATTTAATTTCCCGGTTTTTCTTCTCTCTTATTTGATTTTTAAAGTCCTTTTTGAGCTCTTCTAAGGATTTGTTTGGACCTGAGACCAATTCGTGTTTTTCTTTGAGTCACTGCTTTCCTCCTTTGAGCTGGTGTTTTGATCTTCCCTGTTGCCATAGCAGCTTTCTGTGATCGGGGCTCTGGGTTTGTTTTGGGTTTTGTTTGTTTTCCATCCTATTTCATAACTTTCCAAGTTGGGCTCTGCTTCTGGGACGCAGGGCCGCTGTCGCAGGCTCCTTGGGCCCCAGACCCGAGGCTCCTGGCCTGCCATGCTGGGGCCTGGGGGCCTGGTTGCTGACTTGTGCTGGGGCTGGGGCCTTCACTGGTCTTCCCAGACACTCCCCGTGCTGGGTTGTGCTTCCCTTCTTTCTGGGTGAAACAGACCCTGGAGCCCTTCCAAATTGTTTGGATCAGAATGGTCTCACCCGGTCCTTTTGGGGGTTCTGCTGTTCCCAGATTTGCCCTGAGGTGTGACTCGGAGCCTCCTCCTCGGCCCCTCCCCCTTCTTCCTTCGGCTCCTGGATCACCTCCTTTGGGGTCCCTGCCTCTGTGGGGCCAGTTCCTACCGATTCTGCTCTGGGGTACGATCAGTGTGGCCCCCAGAGCACAGCTCAGAAGGGCAGGACGCTGAAATTGGGGCTGCAGCGGCTGGGCAGGTAGCATGGTGCTCTGTGGTCTGCAGAGTGCACTTTCAGGAAAAGTCTGTGAACTGTCATTTCCAATTTTACAGTTGAAAACCTTGAGGCTCCGGGAACTACATGTAAACGTGCCCGGGCCCAGTGCCCAGGATGAGGATCTGATCCTTAGTGACCTTCTCTCTTTGGCCCCAGCCCTCTTCCCTCCCAGCGGGGCCCATCTCTCCTCAGGAGTGTCAGCTGGGCAGCAGCTTGTGAGGCTGCGGGTGGGGGTGGGGTGGGGGGAGGGCTGGAAGGGCCCCAAGGAGACAGTGAGTCCAGGAGCTCGAATGTGGCCTCGGGCTCGCCCCGGGCAAGTCCCTCTCCTGTCGGGCTCCGTGTCCTCCAGCCTGGCAGCTGCCAGGAGTGGCGAGGGCTACATTTGTGAAGGCCTTAGCCAAGGCCCGGCACAGAGGCGGCATCCCGGATTTCTTCTTCCCTTTTCTTGCACCTGTCCCACTCGGGCAGGCTGGGGCTGGGAGAGCTGACGTAGAGAAACCAGGGCCAGGCCCCTTCTGCCAGCTGGGATCCCAAAGGAAGGGGAGAGGGATGGTGTGGGCGCAGCGCCATGGCCTGGCACTGGGAGGCTGGGGCTTCCCAGGGTTCTCAGCCTGCCAGAGCTGGGCCGGACACAGGGGCCTCTGTCAGTGGTCCTCGGGAGGCGAAAGTGGAAGACCATCGAGGGGTCACGGACAGACAGTCGCCTCAGGGAGGTTGGTGTTAACTTGGTGCTAATGTGTGTGTGAGAGAGTGCGTTCTTCCCTCTTTGAAACCGGTCCCATGAGAATGGGGCTCAAGCATTGCCCGCCCCCAAAGTAGACCACCCTCCATGCTTTCGCAGACACGGGCCGTCCTGTTCCTTATGAGAGTTCTATTTTTCTTTACTTTTCTCCTCAGAATTTGGGAACAGGTGGCAGGGGAGGGGCTGGGGAGTGGGAGGGCAGCCACGATTGTTGTGCAGGAGGGAGAGGTAGAGGCGAAGGAAGAAGGCTCCTCATTTATATGGCACCAACTGTATGCCAGGCCCTTAACTCTACAAATATGATTTCACTGGATCCTCACAACAGCCCTGGGGGCTCTTATTATCCTCATTTGATTGTTGGGGAAACTGAGGCTGACCACGCAGTGGGCCTTGCGCAAGGCCCGGTGCTCTCTGTGCTGTCAGCAGGAGCCACAGAGGTTTCCTTGTGATGGCTTGCCTTGACCGTGTGCCTCCAGGGCTCCCTGAAGGGATACCCCCCTCCCCCCCACTGTGTTCAGGCTCTGGCCTCCTCTCTCTTGGCCGCCTGCTTGGGTTCTGCTTGTTTTCCTTCCTGTTGACGTCGTTTTGGCGATCGTGGTGTCCGGCTTCTGCTGACTCTGCACCTGGCTTCTCCAGGGATTTCTCTGGGGGCTTCTTCGGGGTCTTTTCTGGGGGCTCCTCCAGGAGCTCCTCTGGGGGCTTCTGTTTCCTGGGGCTCAGGAACAGCCCTCGACCCCCCAGCCACAGTTGACTTGAGCCTCCCGTGTGCACCTCATCCACAGCAGGCACTGTCCTCCTGGGGAGGCCGCCTATGGCCATGCTCCAGATTGGGCGGGAAAGGGGGCTTTGGGGGCGGCCCCCACGTTCCCTTGGAGATGGCCGGCAGTCAGCCTCCCCCGGCAGGTGGATGTTCGCTTCCTGACAGGCTGGTGTCTGCGTCCTCCGCTGTGGGCCTGATTCTGACCGGCTCTTGGCCGAAGGATGTAAACAGGATGCTGAATGTTTAAACTCGGATTTAATTGTGGGAAAACGGAACCAACGGTGGCAGACCCGGCCAGGTGGGGGGGGGGGGAGCGGATGCAGGAGGGGGCTGCTCCCACCCCGGAGGGACACGAGCTGCTGGCGGCCCAGTTCCTCTGTTAGAGGATGAGCAGCTTTGGCTCCTTAGCCAGAGAGGATGTCCAAGAATGGGCCTTGGACCAACGGGCCCAGGAATAATGGGCCCGGGAATAACCGGCCTGGGAATAACAGGCCTGGGACTAACAAGCCCAGGAATAACGAGCCCGGGATTGGTGTCCTCCACTTACAGCTTCCGCGCCTGGCCTCCTCCGCCAGCTCATGCCCACGCTCTGGGAGCATCCTCTGGGTGCCCGGCCTGGGTCCTCCCCCCCTTTTACTTGCCGACCTCCCAGCTCCCCTGAGGGCCCGGATTCGGCCTTTGGGCCAAGCGCCAGCTACCTTGTTGCTCCCAGAGGCCGCCCTGGCCGGGAGCCCCTTTCCCAGGCGTGCAGCCCTGGCTCCGTCCTTTGTAAATGGAGGAGGGTGTGAGGGAGGCCCCAGGGTCTCTTCCCTCCTCCGTGTGCGATCCGTGCCCCCAAAGTCCGGCTCTCACCTGGCACCCCCTGCCACTGATGTAGCAGACCTGGAAGTTTCCCCGTTTGGCGTTTCAAGCTTTTGGCTCCTTGGGCCTCCAGTCCACCTGTCACCTCTGCCCTGGCCAGGGGTCCCCAAGTGGGCAGAGCCCCCCCTTCCTCCTGTTTGGACTCCCTGGCTTCCTTCCTGCGTGAGTCTGCTCTGGGGCTGCCTCCCACAGGGTCCATTTTGGGGGGCACCTGGGCATGCTCTTCCCCAGTGGGGTGGAAGCTGCCCTGCACAGACCCAGGCCGTTTTCCTCTCTCTATCCCTGGCACAGTGACTGGTATACAGGAGGCGTGTAATAAAGGTTTGTGCCCGACTGGTTCAGGATCTCAGGGAAGTTCTTTCAAGGGAACCTTTGAGCCGTGAGAGGGCGTCCCGGGAGCCGTAGGAGCATCAGCAGATTGGCGCTGGGAGGGTGACCGGGCACGGGCACACGGTCACTCACAGGCCTTGGGGGCCACAGGGTAGAATTTGTGAAGGAAGATGACCAGGGCAGTCGATCCAGGAAGGAAGCTGCCAGCAAGGGGCTTTTACACCAACCACAACTGGTCTGGGAGGTCAGAGCCAGCCGGGTTGCTTTATGCCTGGCATCGGGAAGCTGGCTGCCGGCCCAGCTGAGAGGAGCTCCAGGTGGCTAGGGCATGTTCAGCGGGGGGCCCGGCTCTCTCCAGGGATCCTTAAGGCCCTGGAAACAGGCATCGAGCTTGTGGCCTCTTGGGGGAGAGGCTGGAGAGGCCCCTCGACCAGGTCCAAGCCCATGCCGGGTGCAGCTGGATGGGCAGAGAAGGCCATGGAGTATAAGTGAAAAACAGGGGACTCTGGAGCCATAACCAGAGCCTGCTGTGGGGGTTGGGAGGGAGGAACACTGATGTGCCCAGGGTCCAGTTTCAGGCTGGGGGAAGGGGAAGGACACCGTGCCCGCAGCCCCTGGAGAGGGGCGGCCCAGTGGGTGGTATGGGGCCTGCCGTGCCCAGTGTGGCTTTTCAGCAGAACTTTTTCTTTTATACTCACGAGCTGCAAGAGGCAGCCGCACACGGGCCCTTATCCACCAACCATCCCGGTGATCCAGGGGTGGGCATCCGGGGTGGGCCCCTCTCATTTTTATTGATCAGTAGTAGCTTCTTTCCTGCAGCCCGCGACTCCATAAGTTTCAGTTCTTTGGAGGCCCGAGCCAGGGAGGGCCCCCTGCTGGGAGTGGCATCCTGGTCACGGGCTCCGCTATGAAGGCCTCGGGCCTACTCTCCCACTCTCCCTCTAGTGCCCAGCTCAGATGCCCCCTTCCATGGGAAGCCCCCCCGGTTCCTGAGCCAAGGACTCGTGGGGCACAGGGATAGACTGAGTCTCACTGACCCTGACTCCCCCCACAGAGTGCTGCAGGGCCCAGAGCAGCAGCCCAGATCCAGCCTCAGACCCCCAGCAGCTGCCTCAGTTTTCTCATCTGTAAAATAGGGGACAGTGATGGCCTCTCCCTCCCGAGCTGTGAGGCTGCTTGTGAAGTGCTTGGCACAGAGCCTGGCACGTGGCTCCCTCCTCAGCTCCTCTCCCATTGTCTCTGGTGTCACAGCATGGGGGCGCCCAGGCCCCCAGAGCTCCGGCCCCGAGGCGGGGTTGGCAGCCAGAAGGCTCCGGGCGCCCCCAGGTGGGACCTGGCGGGCACCGGCAGGAGCAGGCTCCTCGCATCTGGACATGGGCACGTTTGTGTGAAAAGCAGAAAAGCTCGAAGCCGCCCCAGTGTGGAAGCCGGGCAGGGGAGCCGGGCCGAGCCTTCGGTGCCCGGAGCCCGCAGGGCCCTGGCGCGGGGACGGGCCAGGGGTGGAGAAGAGGGCGCTGAGCGGGGCAGCTTCTGTCGTGGGCCCCGGGAAAGTCTGCCTTCTTTGGGCCGGTTTGGTCTAAGTTGAGAAGTCGGTTGTGAGGGCAGAAAGCAGGAAACCTCGTGTTTCTTTGCCAGTTGGTGATAAACAGGAAAAGGAAGGAGCTCAGGGGAAGATGGCACACGGCTCGAAGGGGCCGGGGCTTACTGTGTCTGAAAAGGTCCCCCGTTGGTGGCCAGATCAGGGGCTTCAAGGGGAACGGGTGGCAGGGCTGCCTCCGCCAGAGCGCGGGGACCCCGCGGGGCCGAACAGACCAGAAGTCCCTCGGTTCACTGACTGTTTCAGGGGATCGGGCGGTTTTCCACCTTCACAGGTGGGGGGGACAGATAGCGGGGGTGGGGGGGAAGGGGGGGCAGGAGCATTGCTCTGGCCCATC
The DNA here is from genome assembly GCF_902635505.1 of Sarcophilus harrisii. NCBI lineage: Eukaryota > Metazoa > Chordata > Mammalia > Dasyuromorphia > Dasyuridae > Sarcophilus > Sarcophilus harrisii. The sequence goes on from NC_045429.1 coordinate 456,886,216, forward strand.
AATTTCTCTGCAAATGTCCTCCTCCCCCCCACTGGCGGGTCTGCACGTGGAGCCCGAGGAGCCAGGGAACCTCGGAGTGACCCTGAGGGACCATTTGTCCAGCGGGGAGATGCAGCTCTGGCCCCGCCCACTCGGCTCCTGAGCCTCTGTCTGCCTCAGAGTCTCCCCCACCCCCCAAGACTTGCCGCGAGCATCCGATGAGGTCACGGTGGCTTTGCGCACAGCAGGACTTGAGAGGAGTGGGTGTTGTTGGCCCGGGAGTCCGACCCCCCCCCCCGCCATTTTCTATAAAAGAAGGGGCTTTAGCGGGGGTCCTTGAGGCCTTGTGGCCAGAGCCAAGGGCAGGCGGGGGCCTGGGACTGCGCCCGGCACGGACTGGCTCAATGAGGGGCTCCGAGGCGCAGAGGCGGCTCTCCTGCTGGGTGGGGAGGCCCCGCCCCTTTCTGGGTGTTACTTGCATGTTGGGGCCTCTCTGTGGTGCTGGAGGGTCCGCCCCCTCCTCCAGCCCCCCCTTACAGAGCACACAGTAGGTGCTCATTAACTGCGCGGCTGCCAGAACCTGCAAGAGAACGTCCGACCTGGGGAAAAACTTCCAGGTGCGAAGCTCGCGGTCCAGGTCGCCCCGCCTCCTGCCCCAGCGGCTCCCTCGGTGCTGACCGGACCCCTCTCCCCGCAGGTGATCACTCCGTGCCGCAAGCTCATCCTGTGCGCCGACAACAGGAAGGAGATGGAGGACTGGATCGCCGCCCTGAAGACCGTGCAGAACCGAGAGCACTTTGAGGTGGGGACCTCCCGGGCCGGCTCCGAAGTGGGGGGGGGGCTTCCTCGGGAGGGCGGGGAGGAGGAGGGGCCCCCTCCTCGGCCGCCCCGCCCCAGGGGCTTCTCCTCCCCCAGACCCCCCCCCCCCCAGTGACCACCTTCCTCTCCCCTGCAGTCCACCCAGTACAGCATGGACCACTTCTCGGGCATGCACAACTGGTCGCTTCTTCCCAGGGCCCCCTACTGCCGGTGCCGGGGGCGCGGGGGCCGTCCCCAGGTTCCCGGGGGTGCGGCCGGGAGAGGGCGGGGCCGGGGAGAGGGCGGGGCCGAGGAGAGGGCGGGGCCAGGGAGGCACCTGAGGAGAGGGAGGGGCCGGGAGAGGGCGGGGCCGGGAGGGCCCCCGGAGAGGGAGGGGCCAGGGCCCCCTGGAGGGGAGGGGCGGGGGCGCCCACGGAGAGGGAGGGGCCGGGGGAGGAGAGGGAGGGGAGGGGCCGGGGGCCCAGGAGGGGAGGGGCCGGGGAGGCACCTGAGGAGAGGGAGGGGCCGGGGAGGCGCCCCATGGAGAGGGAGGGGCCGGGGTGGGGCCGAGGAGAGGGAGGGGCCAGGGGGGTCATCAGCCTAGTCCTCCCGCAGGATCTCCCCGTTCCCCCATCAGCCCCGGCAGGGAGGAGCAGCCCCTGCCCTCAGGCCCCTTGGGCTGAGAGGGGGCTGGGCTGGCCTAGGACCCCTCCCCCCACCTCAGGGCGGGCAGCTCTGCCCCACGCACACTTGGCTGCCCCCTAAGGGACGACGTGGTCGGCTGCTCAGAGAGAGAAGGGTGGGGGTCAGACAGTGCTGGGCACCCGGAGCTGGCCAAGGCCTCCCCCCGGCCCTCAGACCCCCTCCTGGGCCTGTTCCTGGGCGTAGGAGCCTCGGACCCCTCCCAGGCCTGGGGCCCTTCCTCCTTCCGCAAGCAGAGCCCCCGCCAGGGGGCCCGGCGGCCCTCCCCTCCCCTCCCCCCACCCCCAGTGGCAAAGTTGCCCCAACGCTCCCGGGCCACCAACAACTGGTGGGCCCAACGCTTCTATCGGGAAGGACATCCGGGAGGACGAGGACGGGGTAGGAGCCAGGGCCGGGGGGATGGGGGTCCGCAGCCACACGGGGGGGGAGGGGAGGAGGGGGGAGGGGGAGGCGGCTCCTCCCGCTGGGGCCCCAGGGCAGCGCCTCTGCCTCCGCTTGCGCAGATCTCCATGCCCCACCAGTGGCTGGAAGGAAACCTCCCGGTGGCGGCACGGTGGCGAGAAGCGGCGGCAGGCGGGCCAGGACTGGGCGCCTCTGGTGCAAGGCCATGGTGAGCCCCGAGGGGGTGGGGCGGGGGCGGGGCCGGGAGGAGTGTTCCCCCCCCCACCTGCTGCTGCTGAGAGCCCTTGTGGCCCCCGTCTGTGCTCCCCCGTCTGTGCTCCCCCGTTTGTGGCCCCCTGTCTGTGCTCCCCCATCTGTGCTCCCCCGTTTGTGGCCCCCCATCTGTGCTCCCCCTGTCTGTGCTCCCCTGTCTGTGCTCCCCCGTTTGTGGCCCCCTGTCTGTGCTCCCCCCGTCTGTGCTCCCCGTCCCCAAGGCCTTTCCCTCTCCCGGTGACACGATGGCCGCCCGGCTTCGGGTACCTGAGCCCGCCTCTTCACCCCTGCCTGCCTCAGTTTCCTCACCTGTATAACCCGCGGCTCAGGCGAGGTGGCCGTTGTAACAGGCCGGGGTCGCTCCCAGCGCACAGTAGGCCCTGTAGCAATGGTCTTCCCGCCCTCCCCCTTTGTTCTGACCATGCCGAGCTCTGCTCAGGTAGGGATGTCAAACGTGGCGGTCGCCGAAAGGGGTCTTGAGGCCATCGGGGTTCACCTCGTATCTTGCCGAGGAGGAAACTGAGGCAGGAGCCCTGGAGGGAAGCTGGGGCCCAGTGGCTCTGACCTTGGGGACTCCTGGGGCGCCCCATGCCCACGTCTGGCCCCCTTGTGTCTGGCCTGGCCGGGACCCGCAGCGTGGCCCGGGGCTGCCCCAGAGGGAGCCCGCCGTGGTCCCGGGAAGCTGGCAGGCCTCAAGTCAGGGCCCTCCCAGAAGGACAAAGGGAGGGGCCCTGGGGGCACTGAGGGAGGCGGGCGGGCGCAGCCAGGAAGGGCCTGGAGGAAGGGGGGGAGGGGCCGTGGGGCAGACGCTCATCGGCCATGTGACCCCGACCTGCCTCAGTGCCCCGAGATGGGGCTAATGGCAGCTCCCAGGCCGTGGGGAGGCCCAGAGGGGCTGATAAGCCTTAAGGCGCCACCTATGTGCCAGCTGCCGCGCCAGCTGTTATTGGCGACAAAGGAAGGGGCAGGGGGGGTCGGGGAGATTAGCAGTTCCTCCCCCCAGTGCAGAGGTTGGGGAGGCCTCCAGCGGCAGTGTTGGGGGAGGGGCGGCCGATCACCACCATTGTCCTTTCAGGTCCACACGTCATGCAAGGACTCGCTCCTGGCCAAGTGCCCCCTGGGCCTGTGCAAGGTGTCCGTCATCCCCCCGACCGCCCTGAACAGCATTGACTCGGGGTGCCGCAGCCCTGCCCCTGCCCCTTCCCACTGCCGGGTGGGCCCCAGAGGGGATGAGACCCAGAGACCCTCGGTGCCGCCCTGGGCCACACTCACCGGCAGCCGGCTCCACCTCTGGGGGCCCCACGGAGGCTCCCCGGCCACAGGGCCTGGGACCGGGGCCTGTTCGGTTGTGAGTTGGGGGGAGGCTGAGAGGAGGCCGTGAGCACTCAGAGCGGGGGCCCAGAGCCTCCGAGAGCGGGCGGGAGGAGAGAAGGGGACGGGGGCGCCAGCCCCAGAGAGACCCCCCGTGTTGGGAAAGCGGGAAAAGGCGCTCGGGCAGAAATGGGGCATGGGGCAGCAGCCCAGATGGAAGTGTCGGGGGTGGGGGCGTCAGAAGTGCACCTGGCAGGTCTGGGAGGAAGGGGGAGGGGAGGAGACCCCCAGAGGGAGGGACAGCCTCCCTCTTCCCAGCTTGGGCACAAACAACACAGGGCAGCTAAAATTAGGGGAAAGCAGGAAGAGGGGGCGGGGTCTTTGCCGGCTCCTGGCTGAACTCGGAGGGGTGCGAGGGGCCGTGTGGGCCCCAGAGCCCCTCCCCAAGGCCCGCCGGGCCCAGAGGTGCCCGCCCGCCCCGGGGCTCTGACCGGTTCTCCTCCTGTGCCCCAGGGTTCTGGAAAGCCACGTGCCCCCCGTCCTGCACCAGCCCCCTGCTGGTCTTTGTCAACTCCAAGAGCGGAGACAACCAGGGCGTGAAGTTCCTGCGCAGATTCAAGCAGCTGCTGAACCCGGCCCAGGTCTTCGACCTCATGAACGGAGGACCCCACCTGGGGTAGGGGCGGAACTGGGGGCGAGGGCGCGGCTCCCCCCACCCTCCTCGCTCTCCCCCTTCTCTCCCCCCTCTCTGTCCTTTCTCTCTCATTCCCTCCCTTCTTTCCTCCCCTTTGTCTTTCTTCTCCCTCCTGCTCCCCACTGGGAGGGTCTCAGTTGTCCTTGTTTGCCCACGGACGCAGATGTGGAAAGGGGAGCTCTGGGTCCTGCTCGTATGGACCCTCCCCAGGGGCTCCTCCAGGAGCACTCTGGCCCGGGTCCTCCGTCCTCCCTTTGTGGCTCCCTGTCCGGGCTGACACTCCTGGCCCCGAGGCGGGCTCTGTCTTCGTGGCCCTCGCTGCCTTATTTCCTCTCGGGCCTGAAGCCTGCTGGAAGGGGGGGGCCTTCGGAAGGTCCGAGACGATGATTCAAAGGAGCCTGGGCAGGGGATCGGGTCTGAAACGGCCGGTTCTTTCCCCGGGACTTGGCCGGCAGTAATGAAGGATTCCGTGCTGGGAGATGGGGCGTCTCCTGGAACTGGCCCCAGGTCTGATGGTGACCAAACCCGACACGCCCCCCAGGGGGCGTCGACCCCAAGGCCTGGTTTTTCTTTGCACGGGAAGTCACTGGGGCCACTGGGGCCATTGGTCTGCAGCTCTCTGCTCTGGCTCCTCCTTGCTCAGGTCTCAGCCCATATTTTGGGGCAAAACCCCTGCCCTTTTCCCCCAGATTGTGGTTTGGGGGGGGCACCATTGGAGTTGACTTCTTTTTTGAATGAACATTTCTTTATGAATCATGTTGGGGGAAAACCAGGAGAGGAAACAGACGGAGCACGGCGCGTGCTGGGTCACATTCTCTCGCCGCAGACGCCTTTGCCCACCCGAGTCCATAGGGGTTGCTTTGGGAGATGCTGGGGATTTTTGCCTCAGTTTACCCTTCCTGCAGGAAGGGCCCATTATGAGGGGTCTTCCCTGAGAACCGCCCAATGCCTAGGAGCCAGCCTGTGCTCTCAGAGGGGAGGTGGGGGGAGGGCGACAGTCACTCCCCCTGGTGTGGGCGCCAGCCCCACGTGGGCAGGAGAGCTGCATCCAGGGCCCTCAGGCCCATCCAGCTCTGCTTGTGACCTGGGCCATCGGCCCAAGTCCTCGGAGCCTCCCCCACGTCCTCCTCCGGCTGCCAAGGGAAGCCTGGGCCTGGGGAGCAAAGGGCATCGGGCCCTTAGGGAACAGCTGCCCAAGTCCTTGTGATAGGGACGCCTGCCTGGCAGCCGGGCATCGGAAAGGACCTTGAGATTGTCTCCGTGCTGGTCTCCCTAGAGAAGTGCCCCAGGGGCAGCCAGTGGGCACAGTGGGTGCCATGGGGCAGGGGGGCAGCCAGTGGGCAGAATGGGCTCTCAGCACCAGGGAGGGGAGCGGTGGGGATGACCAGCCCGTGCTTGTCCCTTGGGCCCCCCATAACGGAGGACTTCCTCCCCCCCCCCCCCAGACTGCGGTTATTCCAGAAGTTCGACACTTTCCGGATTCTGGTGTGCGGCGGGGACGGCAGCGTGGGATGGGTCCTGTCTGAGATCGACAGCCTCAACCTTCACAAGCAGGTGCGTTGGGAGGTCTCCCCCCGGGGGGCAGGCAGGGCCCCTGGATTTCTCCTGGGAGCGGGGTTACAACTCCCAGCCGAGCAGCTTTCTTGTCCCCCGTGCACCCCACTTTCTTGGGCCCTTAGAGACGCCGAGAGGGAAGCTCCCTGAAATGCCTTACGCCTGAACCCCGGGCTTGGCTGAGAAGGGGAGGGAGCCGCTGCCCCAGAAGAGCCAGAGCTTTGGGGAGGCTTCCCGGCCATGAGGGGCCAGGGGCCCGCCTGGCGAGACTCCGCAGCGCCACCTGGCGGTGGATGTTGAGAAGTGCGCTCTGCCCATCTCGGTCCCAGGGCCTTGGGCCTTGCCAGGGGCCAGTGGGTGGCAGGTGCACCCCCTGCTGGGCGTCCGTGAGCCTGAGACAGCGCAGGGCAAGCTCGGGGCCCCAGGCTCCGCCCCCCTGAGGATTAGGAGACTCGATGGCCCTCGTTCACTAAGCGCCAGCTGTGTGCTTGGTGGGGCCAGGGGGCAGATGGGAAGGATGAGGGGAGATGGGGCTGGCGCAGTCGTAGCCGGGCTCCGGGCCCAGACACAGCCCAAACACCCGGGGGTGGCTTTGGTGTGGGGGCCTCTGGGGTCAAACCCAGGGCTCTTTAGGCCGCCTCAGGTGGGCAGCAGGGTGGGTCTGGGAGGAGCCCCCAGAGGGGCCGCGCCATGGGCGGGAGTGGCTGGCGTGCAAGGGGGGACAGAGGGAGCCGCCCCCGCTCAGCTTCTCTGGGCCCTCGTGCCCCCTCCCACGTCCCGGTGGCAGCGGCTCCGCCCGGCATTTAACGCGGGTCTTGTTGGTGGCAGTGCCAGCTGGGAGTGCTGCCCCTCGGCACCGGGAACGACCTGGCCCGCGTGCTGGGCTGGGGCTCCGCCTGCGACGACGACACGCAGCTCCCCCAGATCCTGGAGAAGCTGGAGCGGGCCAGCACCAAGATGCTGGACCGGTGAGTGTGGGGGGAGGGGATTGTGTGGTTCTGGGGGGGCCTGTGCCCGCTCTGCTGAGGGCGCACTGCTGGGCAGACTGGGGGGTCTGGGGACCCCACCCCAAGGCTGCCAGCGCTGGGACTCGGTGCCAGGGAGAATGGGCAGGGGCGCCCCCTCCATCCGGAAACACCCCGGGGAGCCCTGGGGGGAGGGGCGCTGCTGGGCCTGGGGGCCCCTCTCCCAGAGTCCCTCTGGCTGGTCCACGGCTCACCGAGTCTCTGTGGGTCCCAGGTGGAGCATCATGGTGTATGAGACCAAACTCCCCCGACAGGCATCGTCCTCCACGGTGACAGAAGACTTCAGTGAGGACTCGGAGGTAGCAGCCCCACCCCCCTCCCCCAATCGCCATCTTGAGATGTCCCTCTCTCTGGGCCATCCCTCAGCTCCCTCTCTCCTCACAGAGGAGTCTCAGCCTTCAGTGGGGAGGAGTTGGGCTGGAGGACGGGGAGGCCAAGGAGGCTGCCTTGGCTGACCGAGGCCGGGGCTTCACCAGGGAGAGCGGCCCCAATGGTCCCCCGCCTGGGGGCCCGGCTCATCCTGTCCGTGCCTCCCCAGGTCCAGCAGATCCTCTTCTACGAAGACTCAGTGGCCGCACACCTGTCCAAAATCTTGACTTCGGACCAGCATTCTGTGGTCATCTCCTCCGCCAAGTACGTGCCTGAGCGCAGCCCCCGGAGGCTTCTGGGAGAGGGGCTTCTGGGCTGGGACTCGCCCACCTTCTCCCCCAGGCCCAGCCTCCCCTCCTCCTCTCCACAGGGTGCTCTGTGAGACCGTGAAGGACTTTGTGGCGCGGGTGGGGAAGGCCTACGAGAAAGCCCCCGAAAGTTCCGAGGAGTCTGAGGTCATGGCCAGGAAGGTGAGCGCAGAGAGGGGCACATGGGGGGGGGGGGCTCAGGCACGCGGCATGGGGCAGAGAGCACGGGCATGAGGAGGCTGGTGGCAGGGACACATGATGGAGGGCACATGAAGGCCAGCGTCCTCCGTGACCTCCCAGCCTCCCCATCACCTCCCCCCAGTGCTCTGTGCTCAAAGAGAAGCTGGACTCGCTCCTGAAGACGTTGAACGACGAGTCCCAGGCGTCCTCGTCGCTTCCCAACCCCCCTCCCACCATCGCGGAGGAGATGGAAGATGGCGACGGCTCTGGCGGCGTCTGTGCCTCCATCGCCTCAGCCTGCCCCACACGGCCCCAGATCTTCCGGCCTCGGGAGCAGCTCATGCTGAGAGCCAACAGCCTGAAGAAGGCGATCCGCCAGATCATAGAACATGCAGAAAAGGGTAGCCTGCCGCCCCCTGCCCGCCCTGGGGAAGCCAGGGGTAGGGAATGGGGGAGACCAGCCTGAGCGCTGGCATCACCTCAGCCATCTCCTCCCAGGGGGCTGAGGGCGCCCGAGCCCAGCCTCAGAGACGCCAGCGGCGACCATGGCAGCCACAGGGGTCATCCTGGGGGTCCCAAGGAAAGCACAAAGCGCCTTTTGGGGTCCATCCAGACATGCCCTCCGTGCGAGGGCAGCACAGCCCGGCCCCTGACCCGCCCTGGGAAGCCTCTCAAGATGCCAACCAGGGTTGGCAGAGTGAGGGCATTCCTCCTTGCCCCTTCTGTGCCCGCCACACCCAGACGGTGCTCGGCTCCCCAGGGAGCATCCCCCCGATCTGAGGATGAGGAATTGGGGGCTCAGTTGGGAAGCGGGGGTCCCCCAAGTGCAGGATCAGGCCCCGCCAGGGGACTCCCCAGCCAGGGGCGCTGTCCCAGCTCGGGCGCCAGGCTCACTCCAGCCCTGTTCCCTCCCTAGCTGTGGACGAGCAGAACGCCCAGACCCAGGAGCAGGAGGGGTTTCTGCTGGGGCTCCCCGCCGCCGAGGAAGGCAAGGGTCCCAAGGCAGAGGACAAGCCCTCCCCACAGACCCCTCCTGGCGGCAACGGCAGCATGTCCCGAGGGAGGAGCCAGCGCAAAGGTGCCTTGTCGGGGGGGGGGGGGCATGGCTGCCCTGGCACCCCAGGCTTTTGGGGCCAGGCCGCTGGCGTGGCCCCTGGGCCTTCCCAGGCCTCTGCACTGAGCCTGGATGGGGGGACCTGGAGCTTCCTTACACCTGCCACTGTGCTGGTGCTCTCCGACCTTCCCCAGCACCTCCCGGAGCCCCAGGGGCCCTCAGACACCTCCGTGTGTCCCCAGAGAGGCCAGAGGCCACACCTGCTCTCTGGAGCCCCACGGGGGTCGCTACCCTCGGCCCCAGCCTGGGCTCCCGGACCCTGTGCCCTTCCACACATGTGGGAGGCATCTCATCTGCCCACAGCTGGTCCTTGGGTCATGGGTGACTGTGGGTCTCCAAGGAGAGGAACGAAGGGCGGTCAGCAGGGGGCCTTCGCCCATCACAGGTGTGGAGGTCCTGGGCCTATCCCCGTGCCCGGAGCTCCTCAGGGAGTCCAGAGCGTCCCCGGGAGCCAAGAGCGGCTCCACTGGACCGGGGGAAAGAACGGCCTGAGCCCTGAAAGTCCTTGGGGTCCCCCCCTGGGCTCCTTCAGGGGGGAGTCCTGCAGCCTTTGAGCAGAGCCCTGGCTTTATTTCTTCCAGGGCCCAAATCCCCCTGTGAAAAGCTCATAAGCAAAGGAAGTTTGTCCCTGGGCAGCTCGGCGTCTCTTCCTCCCCAGACGGGAAACCGCGACAGCTTGCCCATGCTGAACACAAAGATCCTGTACCCAAGTGAGTGTGGTCTGGGGGCCGGGCTGGGGGGCGTGGGGAGGGGGGAGCTCACCAGCATGGTTCTGGCTGCCCACTGCTCGCCCGGGGCTCCGGGTCTGGGAAAGCCCTGCCCTTCTTGTGCCTGCCTTCTTGCCCCCGTCAAAGGGAAAGCCTTAGAATCACTTGCATGATGTGGGATACTAGACCGGGCTGCCCAGCTGGCACACGCCACCCTAGGAGCCAAGGAGGATGGCACTGGCTCAGAAGGAACACGGGATGTGCAGAGGCCCCCGATGTGCATGGGGAGCCCCGGCCCATTCGCACCAGAGCTTGGCTCTCACAGTGACGTCATCTTGTGCTCCTCGAGAACCAGCGAGGGGTTGGGGGATTACAGGCAGCGGGCTCTTCCCCTCCCCCCCAGTGCCGCTCTGGGTCTTTAAGCTTCGCAACAGCGCGATCCCAAGAGACCCGAAGTTGTGGCGGACGCAAGGGAGAGTGGCAAGGATGCCCTGAAAGTACCTGGAGACGACCTGCCTGTATCTGGGGGCTCTGGAGAATGTGGGCTGGGTATCGAGAGGGCTGCAGCAGGCAGCCCAGCAGCAGTGGTGCCCCCCGAATAGGAAGAGGAGTGAGAGGGAAAGATGGGAAGACCAGGAAGGTTGTGACTTCCATTGGCGGCACAGCAGAGCCAAGGAGCCTCCTAAAATCCCTGTTCTCACAAATTGTCTTTGAGGATTTAAATGGAAAAAATTTACCACCTCCCCCCTCAAAAGAATGGACTCTCCCCAGCACAGCACCCAGAAAACAGGACACTCAAGAAATCTTTGGGAAATTATGAGTATTTTTAAAAAGAAAGCTTTATGGGAACTATAAGGCTCACAGCTTTAGGCCTGGACATGCACTAGACATGCCGAGCATCCCTGTCTGTTTCAGTTCCGAGAGGTTGCCGGTCCCCCAGACTGAGAACGTCCTTAACATGGACCCGTCTGTCTCCGCGAACAGAGGCCACGTGGGCTGCGTCTCATGACAGTCCCTCTTCCCCCCTTGCAGATATTCGCGCCGGGATGTCCGGTTCCTTACCTGGAGGTTCGGTCATCAGTCGTTTGCTCATCAACGCGGATCCCTTTAACACCGAACCGGAAAATTTGTGAGTATGAGGGAGGGGAGGACCAGCTACTGGGCTGGGGATAATCCCAGTGCCTGGGTCTCCACTCTGGCTTAGGAGAGGGCCCCTGGGCGGGGAGGTGCTGGGGGACCTGGGCTCAGATGGAGAAACCTCCGGCCCAGGGCTCCCACTGCTCAAGCGTTGGGGGATAAGTGGGCAGGAGGGACAGACCCCAGCTGGTAACAACAGCGGCCCAGGCAGAAAAGGGGAAGGAAGTAGAGGTGGAGGTCCCAGGACCCCACCTGTCTGCAGCCCATGCACATGAGCAGGGGAGGCCCTGGGCTTAGGAGGCCACCAGCCTCAAGTCCCAGGGAGATTGAGCCTCGGGGTTTCAGCAATCAAAGGCTTCAGTCGGGAAGCTGTTTAGTTGCCTTCTCTCTGGCATTTTCAGAGAGTGCTACACAGAGAAGTGCGTCATGAACAACTACTTCGGGATCGGGCTCGATGCCAAGATCTCCCTGGATTTCAATAACAAGCGCGACGAGCACCCGGAGAAGTGCAGGTGGGTGGCGTCTCCTGCGAGGCTGCGGCCGCCCAGAGCCCGGCTCCTGCCAAGCAACTCTGAGGGACTTGGGGGCACACGAGGGCGGCTGCACAGGTGTGGGAGGGCCCACTGCAGGTGGGCGCCCCGAACCCACGAGTGCAGGAGCAATTGGAGCTCACTGGGGAACAGTCGTGACATTCCCGGCCCGCGCAAGGGTGGTGCAGCCCTTCCCTCCACAGGACAGGGCTCCAAGAGCGCCCAAGGGTCAGCCGTCCCTCTTAAAGCCACGGGGAGTGAGGACACACACACACACACACACACACACACACACACACACACACAAATGCTAAAGAAATTAGCACCTTAAAAACCAAAATTGGCCCAATGGTAAAAGAAGTACAAAAATTCACTGAAGTGCTCCTTAAAAAGCCGAACAGGCCAAGTGGGAAAAGAAGTACAAAGTCCACTGGAGAAAATAATTCCTTAAAAATTCGTATTGGGCAAGTGGAAGCTAATGATATAAAACATCAGTTAAAAAAAAAAAAACTTTCTTTCTCATTGGTAAAAAACAACTGATCTAGAAAATAAAACGAGGAGAGATAATGATTTTAAAAAGAGAGAAACAGAGAAGGCGTCTTAGACATATTTCAAGAAATTATCAAGGAAAATTACCTTGGTATCTTAGGTCCGGAACATAAAATAGAAATTGAAAGAATATCTCAAAATATGATATCCAAGTTCTAGAGTTCCCAGGTCAAGGAGAAAACATTGCCAGAAGCCAGAAAGAAATAGTTCAAATATCATAGAACCACAGTCAAAATCACGTAAGATTTAGCTGCTTTCCCATGAAAAGAAAGGGAGTGCTTGGAATTACGATATCCCAGAAGGCAATCCGGCGATGATAACCGAGAACAACCTGCACCGCAAAACTGAGTGTAATTGTTTCAGGCAGAAACACGAACATCTAATGAAATGGAGGTGAAAAGACCAGAGTTGAATAGAAATTTTGCTCAAGACTCAAAAGAAGCATAAAAAGGTAAACATAAAGAAATCACAGGGACTCGGTAAAGTTAAAGTGTTTATATTTCTGTATTCGATGATACACGTCCGAAGAACTTGATCATTTTTAGGAGTTTGCATAAGCAGGGTTGTGAGTGAGTTTATTTTTTAGGATGATTTCTCAAAAAAAGAAAGTACGGGTGAGAAGGAAGCACTGGGAGAAGGGCAAAAGGAGATGTAGAATGGGGTCCTTTCCCGTAAAGGACACAAATGAGAGCTTTTATAATCGGGGAGGGGCAGTGCTTAAACCTCAGTCTCCATGGAATTGAGTTTTTTTGTTTTAGAGGATTTTTTTTCCTGGACATTTGGGGTTAAGTGACTTGCCCAGGGTCCCACATCTAGTAAGTGTACTGATTCTGGGGCCGATACTCTATCCAGTGTGACATCTAGCTGTCTCGTACTGGAAGTGGTTCAGAGAAAGCAGTCTATGTATGTGTATACATACAAACACACACTCGTATATAGAAATCTATCTTGCCCAATGGGAAGTAAAAGAAGGGAACACTAAGGGAAGTGGGGGATTGGTGGAGGCCCCGCTCAGAAGCCAGACGAGCAAGAGACAGCCCAAGTGGTCACTGAATTCCTTATCCAAGCGTTTGCAATTCTGGGTGTGCCACAAGCCATAAAAACAGACAATGGTCCTGCATATACTTCTAAATATTTTGCACTTTTGTGCACAGTATCAGATTTTACACAACACTGGTATACCCTTTAATCCTCAAGGACAGGCAGTAGTAGAGAGGAGAAACAGAGACATTAAGACGCTCCTCCAAAAACAAAAGAAAGGGGGAGCCACAGGTAACCCTAGAGAACTTCTAAATTTAGTTCTCTATACCATTAATTTTTAAATTTTTGAGAAAGATGCACTGGCTCCAGCAGACAGGTTTTATAACCCACTGGAAGGGCCATGTCCAGTGCGAGCGGCTCCACTATCTTTAGATAATCGCCAGGTGATGTGGAGAGACCCAGAAAGTGGTGAATGGAAGGGACCAGATAGGTTAACTGCGTGGGAGAGAGGGTTTGCTTGTATCTATATGTAGAGAAGGAATCAGATGGGTGTCAACGAGCGTATTCACCTTATCCATCCCAGAGAAACAAAAACAGAAAAAAATCTGGAAACAAAGAAGACCTAAGAACAAAATCTGCAGGAATCATTGGATTCCCTAACACAAGATGAGACTATTGCAGGACTTCAACTTCAAGTAATTACTGGATTCCTGGCACATGAACTAATGGACGATAGAATTCCTTTTGGACTATTTCTAGGACTTATGGACGTGTGTAATTCTTCATGTTGATTCGTGTTATTTGTCACATCACTACTAGCCTGTGGTACTATGTGCTTATGTGTAATACCTCCCATATTGATGGATTTATGTATACCTGTTTCCTATGAGCCCCTTCAGAAACCCGCTAATCTGATTTGATTTCCCATTTCCTTTGGTGTTTTCATCTCCCTTCCTGAGACATCAGGGAGGGTGTGACCACCTTTTTTTTAATGGTGTTTTCACTTCTTTTTTGAGCAGTCAGGGAAGGCGTGATCACCTTCTTTTGGGGGGTTCTCACCTCCTTGAGGAGTCAAGGAGGTCATGACTACCTTATGTTCTAAATCAAAAAACAGGAGATGTTATGGGCCAGAACTTGAAACAAGGTGCTAAGTCATTGGAATTGATAGAGACAGTGCTTATGTACTTAGTTCACACCTTTAGAGTTCACACCTTTAGAGTTCACACCTTTAAGAGATCATATATAAGGAGGAGCCTCCCACAAGCACTAGAGACTTCGGGAGATTCATAAGTCAGCCCACAATCCCATTCTCAGAGGAAGAGTCAGATTTCATTCCGATTTCCACCTTTGTGCTGGCTGGAGGCTTTGGATTCAGAGAGAGCTGGAAGCTGAAGCAGGAAGAGACAAACGACTAGCAACAGGAGCTCTCGGAACCAAGGAGAGAGAGAGGCTTCTAAGAAAATTAACCGGGCTATGTTGGAAGAAACAATAAAGGATCTGGACTTTAACTCTTGGCTGCATTTGATTATTACTTAGAACTGAAACAAAGGCTGCCTCCAGAAGCCCCCCAAGAAACCTGTTCCCAGAGAACATTACATTTTAGAGAAGAAAACACTACAGACTCTTAAGGAGGAACAGGATTTTAAAAAGACAGGGAATGGGAATGGGAATGGGAAAGGGATGAGCACCCCTGTTAGAGTGTCAGCGGATAGCAGAATGATCGGAAACCAGAATCCAACAATATGGTGGACAGTCTGGAAGCAGAAAGACACAAGGGGAGTTAAAATAAAGGACTGGACAAATCTCATGTGCTTCAGCTGAAGTGAAAACAACAGAGTTGGAGATCATGGGTGCAGATAAACAAAAGGAAAATGGAGCTAATGAAAGGAAAGACAATTGGGGAAATTACATTTTTCTAAACGCTACCGTAGGCAATGAAGTGTTCTCAAACATCCTGCGGCAAGTTTCTCAGATGTACAGGGTGAAAGTCACGAAGGGAAGAGCCTTTCCCTGGCTGGGAAATGGGTAGGGGCCATAATCAGGCTGGCTAAGACAGGGATCTGTGGTCACGTGAAAAAGGGCTCTCGGACGGCTCGGGCCACTCATACCTCTCAGAACGACAAGTGCAGGAAGGGGAACCAGGCGCTGGCGGCCACAGGGGCAGGAGCTGGCTCAGCCCTTCCGGACAATAACCTAGAACCGTCACTGCCCGCAGCACCGCCGGTGGGTCTGGGGCCCAGAAAAAGCAAAGGACACAGAGCGTCTCTGGCTTTGGGGACAAAGAGCAGGTGCTCGGCCGCCGGGAATGGCTGAAGAGTGGGCATGGAGTGCGTTTGGGCGATTTCAGAAAAAAACACGGCAGGACCTGCAGACCCTGATACAAAGTGAAGCAGGGCGAGCAGTGTCCGTGGCAACGGCCATCGTGAGACTGGTTGCCTGGGGACAGCTCGGCTGCTCCGATAGACGCAAATGACCCGAGAAGGCTCCAAAAAACCTTATCTGAAAACTCTCCTCCCCTTGGAAATCAGGGGTCCCCAGAGGAGGGGGGGAGGACTCTGCTCAGGGTGGGCCCTTCCTCTCCTGCCTGGCCCCTCTCTTCTGTCCTCCCAGGCAGGAGGTGAGATGGCAGGGAAGCCTCCCATTCGACCAATGGGCCTCAGGCCCAGGAAGCACGGCTCACTCTTGTTCCGTCTTCTCCTCTCAGGAGCCGAACCAAGAACATGATGTGGTACGGGGTCCTGGGGACAAAGGAATTGCTGCATCGGACCTACAGGAACTTGGAGCAGAAGGTCCTGCTGGAGGTGAGAGGGAAAGTCATGTCTCAGCTCCTTCCCTCTCTGTGTCCTGTCTCTCTATGTCCTTGTCCCCAGCCCTCTGTGCCCTGGCACTCTGTGTTGTGACCTTCTGGGCCCTGGTCCCCAGCTCTCTGGGCCCTGGCCCTCCATGTCCTTGTCCCCGACCCTCTGGGCCCTGGCCCCCATGTCCTTGTCTCTGGCCCTCCATGCCCCAGCTCCTGGCCCTGTCACAAGCCCTAGCCTGGGCTGTCTGGCAGATGACTGGGCCCTGGGTCTGTCCCGGCAGCCCCTTGCCCCAAATCCCTCCTTGGTGGACCTGGGGCTAATTTGTCCTCCTTTCTGTCCCCTCGTGGCCCAGTGTGACGGGCGTCCCATCCCGCTGCCCAGCCTCCAGGGTATCGCTGTCCTCAACATCCCTAGCTACGCCGGGGGCACCAACTTCTGGGGAGGCACCAAGGAAGATGATGTGAGTGGGGGGTCCTGGCCCCTCTTGGGTCTGTGTCCCAGGTCCCCTCTGCCCTTTCAGGCCCTTCCTTGTCCCTGGCTGACCCCAGCACACACCCCCTGAGAGAAGCCCTGCTCCCACCTGCCTGGGGTTGCCCTCCTGTACCTCAGCTAGTCATTCCGCCTCCCACAGAGGCCCAGGGACCCTAGATTCGTTGCAGGAGCCCCCTCCCCAGCCTTCAGCATGAGGGGGCTTCTCAACATATCGGGGCCTTGCTCTGCAATGGTCTCTGGGGAACAGTTCCCCTCGAGGGGGTGAGGCCATAGGGTAAAGGGGCTCCACCTCGCTGCCTCAGAGACCTGGCGGGCTGCCCGGAGGGAGCTCGGACAGGACCCCGGCCCGGGGCAGGGCTGGAGGGGCCGTGGCCAAGGGGCACCTCCCGGCCCCACCCATGGTCCCTGACCTTTTGTCCCCTCCGCTCTCAGACGTTCACAGCCCCCTCCTTCGACGACAAGGTGCTGGAGGTGGTGGCCGTCTTCGGCAGCATGCAGATGGCCGTCTCCCGCGTCATCAATCTGCAGCACCACCGCATCGCCCAGGTAACCCCGCCAGAACCGGGGCTCTCCTAGTGAGAACGCTTTGGGTCAAAGTGCGACCCCCAGAAAAGTCACTTTGTAAGGGGAGCAGCGAGACCGATAGAGCGGGACGTGAGACGCGGTCAGAGACGCCTGAGGGGCCCGAGAGCAACAGATCCAGGCCTGGGACGGGATGGAGCTCCTGGGGCAGGGACACAGCCGTCTCTCCTGCGCCCCGGGCCCAGCTTGACCTTTGGGGGTCTCAGAAGCCTCCTGCCAAACTGGGGCTGATCTCGGGCCCCCAGGAAGCTAGGGGCAGAGGGGAGGAGCAGCGTGCAGCTCGGACCCCCACTGGGCTTCATACCCCTGGAGTGCCATGATGTTGGGTCTCCTGCCTCCTGCTCCCCACGAGGACTGTTCGGGCAGGCTCCTCCCGTGTCACAGGCACCCAAGGGCAGTATTAGGAGCCGCTGCCGGGGCCTCAGCCCCCCCTCGGGTCCCCGGCCCCTCTTCAGTCTGGTCTTTTTAATGAGAACTGCCCCAGTTTTGTTGAGGGTTGTCTCAGTTTTAAACGTTTCTAAAAGAAAATCACGTGAATTCCGTCTCAGTTCAGACCAGAGACACGTGTCCTCGGCACTTTGGCAAGAGCCGCGGTGGGCGACCGGCCTGGCGGCGTGGGGGCCCCGGGGTGACCACAGGCTCCAGAGAACGAGCTGGACCTCCCCACCGGGGAGGGGGAAGCGGGAGGGTCCCTGCCCAGCCGAGCTTGGCTCCTGGAGATGGCCAGAAGGATGGAGCCCGTGGGTCACACATCGGGGCCCTCCCAAGTTGTGGGCGGGCACGGGGGGCTCAGAGGTCTGCGTTCTCCCCACAGTGTCGCACGGTGAAAATCGCCATCCTGGGCGAGGAGGGCGTCCCCGTGCAGGTGGATGGAGAGGCCTGGATCCAGCCCCCCGGCTACATCCAGATTATCCACAAGAATCGGGCGCAGACCCTGACCAGGGATCGGGTAAGGCCCCTGGAAGCTGGGGGGCGTCTCCTCTGGGCCCCCGGGGCTGGGGGACACCCTTCCGTCAGCATGTCGTGGGGTGGGAGAGGCCTGGCCAGCTGGTCTCTGCCCTCTTGACCCCCTCCCCCAAGGAAGGACCTTGCTCTTCCCCATGTTCTTGGGGGGCCTGTAGGCAAGGAGGGCGCGGGACGAGAAGGCCAGAGGCACGGCTGGGGATGGGGGGCCTGTCCCCTAGCAGCGCTCACAAAACCCCCTCGCGCCACAGGCCTTTGAGAGCACCCTGAAGTCCTGGGAAGACAAGCAGAAGTGTGAGCTCTCGCGCCCGCCCTCCTTCTCCCTGCACCCGGAGATCATGTCCGAAGAGGAGTCCACCCAGATGCACCAGTTTGGCCAGGCGGCGGGGGCCCTCATCCACAGGTGGGCGCTGCCGGGCCCTGGGAGGGGGAACCGGACCCGAGCTCATGGGCCGGCAAAGGGGCCCGCCTCCTCCCTGGAAAAGCGCAAGCCCAGGGCCGTTTCCCGGGGGCCCAGGGAGGAGGGGACCTGAGAAGGGGGGAGCCCGTGACCGGGCTCCGAGCTCTTGACTCGGCCCCCGGGCCCCCCGCCCCCATCCGCCTCCCTCGGGCCTAAAAAGGCCTGCCTCCCTCTGTCTCTGTCTCTCTTGCTATCTCTCCATGTCTCCCAATTCTCTGCATCCCGGAATGCCAGTCCCCGCCAGGACATGGGGGACTGGCCCGCCCAACCCGGCTCCTCCCTCAAATCGCCGGGAAGTCCAAGGCCAGCGAGGTGAGTCCGTGGCCCGCCCACCACGCGGCAGCCCCCCCCCCCCCCCTTCCTGGGCCCTCACAGCGCTTTCCTCCTTCCCAGGGGCTGAACTGCACGTTTGTCCTGGAGATGGTGAACAACATCCGCGCCCTCCATAACGAGACGGAGCTGCTGCTCGCTGGGAAGATGGCCTTGGTATGGGGCGGGGGGGGGGGGCCAGGGGGGGGCCGGGGAGCTCCCTGGGAGCTCCCTGGGCAGGAGCAGGAGACAGACGGGCTGGAAGCTCCCCCACATCTCCGAGCATTGGTTTCCTCACCTGGGGGGGGGTGTGATCCCCAGGCACACCGGAGTCGTTTCACTGCCCCTGGGCTCTGGCGACCCTGTTACCTGAGAGGGCCCTGACGGGGGGCGCGGGCTCTCGGGGGCTCGTGTGCTTGGCCACGCCCCCCCCCAGGGCTAACAGGCGTCCTTCCTCCCCCGGCCGCGGTGCAGCAGCTCGAGCCGCCCCACAAGGAGCAGCTCGGGGCGGCCCTGGCGGACATGGACCTGCAGCTGAGGAGGCTGGCTGACATTCCCTGGCTCTGGCAGCTCATGGAGCCCAGTGATGATGAGGTACGACCCCCACCCCCCCATGGGCCGGAGAGCACCGGTCACCCGGTGACCCCAAGTTCCCCCTGCATGACAACAGCTGCTGCCCCTCCCCATGGCCTATCCCGGCCCCCGTTCTGCCCCCAAATCCCTCTTGCTGGACTTCTCCAACGCGCAGGGCAAATTCGCCGTAAATTCAAAAAGGAGAAAAGCAGCAAGAACAAAGAGCTCCGCGCCGGCTCCGGCCTCCCTGGTAGCTAACCCCCTCGGGCCGCACGCGAGCAAGCGTGTCCGAGGCCCCCCCCCAGCTTCCCTCCCTCGTCGGTCAGACTCCGCTCACTAACACTTTGTTTCCAGGCCGGAGACCCTGTAGGTTGCCTCCCGTGTGCGCGGTCCCAGGGGCCACGCCCTGCCACGCCGGGGACCCCCGAGCCAAGTGGAACGGGGCCTCCTGAGCTTCCCGCTGTGGTCTGCCCGGGGGGGTCACGGGGGCTTTGGGGCACGGGTCCGCGAGCTTCCTTCAGGCCCTCTGCCACTCACGCCGCTTCTCTCGGGATCCACGGCTTGCCTGAACGAATCACGGGGCCCCAGCAGGGCGGGCGCCCCGGGTGGTGAAGGTGGCCCTCATCACATGGCGTGGCTGCCCCCCCTGCTCCTGGGCTCTGGGCAATCGGGTGGAGGGGCTTCTCTTCTGACAATTGGGGCCCTCGCGACTCCCCCTCAGCGCTCAGCCTGAGGCCGCGATTCTGGCGGCCCGCCCTCCCTCGGGGCCGCTTCTGGAGTAGCCCCAAAGGCGGAGCGGAGCCCAGGCCGGCTCTAAACGCAGGGGCCGGGCCGGCCGAGGCGGCGCTGGGGGGGTGTGGCCGGCCGGCGCACGAGTGGCTCTGCCTCTGCTGGGGCTCTGGGTGACGGGGCCTCCTCCGGGTGCTCGGGCGCGGCCTCTCTCTGGCTCTCAGCAGCTTCCGCTTTTCCACAGCTCACCTCTGGGGCACGGAGGAGGTGGCCGCCTGGCTGGAGCACCTCAGCCTCTGTGGTTTAAGTTCTTCCCGCCCACGCTCGGGCCCTGAGCTGCTCAGCTCGGCGAGGGACCTCAAGGCATCCCCCCTGCACCGGGCCCCCCGGTCCGGGCCCGCCCTGGGCGCTCCTGGGCGGGTTCCACTCGGCAGGGGGGCGGGGGGGGAGGGCCGGGCCTGCGGTCCTGGCAGCGGGGGGTGGGCACCCCCAGGGCTTGCTGGCCAAGGTGGCACCTAAGGCAGAGCCGGGCCGGAGCCAGCTGCCCCCGCGAGCTGCCTGGCTCATGGAGCACAGCGGCCCAGAGGGACCAGGCCGCGCTCATGCCCATGGAAGGCCGGGCCGCTGGCCCGTGGTCAGGGGTCTCGGGGCCCGCCGGGGGCCTGCGGGGGGGGTGGGCCCCACCGGTTGGCCTTTCAGGGTTCCCGGCATTCTCCCTGAGCTGCGGGGGCTGGCCGAGGTCCCAGTGGGGCCGGGCCACTCGGGCCAGCCCTCCAACCGCTCGCCCCGGTTTCATGGCCGCTTTTCCTCTTGGCTTTCAGGACCTCGGGGTGACCAAGGTGGGCCACATGAAGAGGATCCTCCACGGAATCCGGGAGCTGAGCCGGAGCGCTCCCACCGCCGAGGCTTAGCCGGGGTCCTCGCCGCCTGCATCCGCCCCTCCTCCGCCCGCTGAGCGTGGCGCCCTGCCCATGGCGCTCACATCATGGTGCTACTCTTCCCCGTGGGCTGGCTCGCTAGCAGGCCCCTCCCCTCTCCCCGGGGCTCCTTATCGCAGCTACCTTCCAAACGGCCCGGGCCCTGCAGGGGGCATTCCTCGGGTTGGCCTCTGGAGGACCCCCGGCCCCTCTGGTCCCCACGACCCTCTCTGGGAGCATCCGCTGTGACCGTCCCCATTGTACAGTCTGGGATCTGAGGCCGACCCAAGGGCAGCTGGATCGTCTTCCGTGAGCATCTGGGGAAGCACCCTCGGCCCTCCTCCCCCTCCAGCGGAGCCCCCAGACCATCACACGTGCTCCGCCCCCCGAGTGTGTTTGTGGAGAAGGCTCGAGGGAGCACGTTCGCACTGGGACAGAGGGGGGCAGCCCACATCAGCCACGCCCCCCAGGAGCAAATTGGCGGCTGGCCCCCTCGAGAAGGACCCCGGCAGCCCGCCGTGAGCCAGAAGCGCTGGGGGCTCGCTCTCAACTCCATCATGATGGGGCAGAAATCCTTTCTTTCCCAACAGAAGCGAAGAGGCCGTCTTCCCCTGGGGGCTCTCCCTGCCTGGCCACATCTGACCCCAATCCGGGGTCGCTTTGCCTCCCTCTTTTGTGAGATCCTGCCCTCCGAGGGGCCCGGGCACTGGCTCCCCCAGTATTGTGGAGTAGCTTCTGCTGCCGCCGGGGGCCCTTGGGGTGGGGTGGGGGCAGAATCTGGCAAGCTCTGCCGTCACTCCCCGTTGCGGCCGGTCATCCCAGGACCAGCACAGGCGGCAGCCCCAGAATGCTCCACGGCCCCCGCGAGCCCGAGGGGAAGCGGCCCCAGGGAGAGAGGGCTGGGGTCAACGGGCCCTGGGTCCTCGCCCGCCCGCCCCAAGGATCCCCTTCCCTCCTCACCCTCCCGGGCCGGAGGCTGTGCAGCCTGTGCTCCTGAGGGCAGGGCCGAATCTGCCAGTCTTTTCTAAAACCCGCTGTGGCCAAAGGGAGGTGGAACCAGACCCAGACCTGAAGGAGGCGCCGGGGTCCCAGACTAGGCAACGTGAGGCGGGGGGCTGGGCGTCCTTGGGCCCTGTGAGCAGGGGTGGCCCCGGTCAGGGTCTCCCTTGGAGTGACCCCCCCCTTGGCCCCCCCGGGGCATGGCGGCTCCTTGGTTTCTCCCCTCGTGCAGTGACAGCCCCGGGGAAGGGGCGGCTCAGCTTGACAGGCCCCTGGGACAGACCGGGAGATTTCAACTGAACCGGAGCCAGGCTTCCCGTCTACAGAGCCTCTCCCCCATCTCTCCCCTCTCCCCCTCCCCCGCGCTCCCACTCTCACATTTCCCAGTACCCGTATTGGGAGACGGCGGCCACAGAGGACCCCCTTCCCTGTCCGGATGCGCCCCAGGATGGTGACCAAGGCGTAGCCGGCCTAAGCTGTGCTTGGCGCCTCTGGGAGGCAAAGACCTGCCTGCCTTTGCCCCTGCCTCTGAGCTCCCTCTTCTGGAACAGTCCCGCTCTCTAGGCCAGGTCCCCTCCCCGGCCCTTCCTCCCGACGGCCTCTTCTGGATGCTCCAGCTGACCCAGGACACGGGCCGCCCCCTCTGCCTCGGGCTGCGAATTCCCGGGCCCCGCCTGTGGGCCCCGTGTCCCGGCACGAACCCCTGCGGTTCCAAGCCATCCTCTGACAGGTTCCTCCATCTTGGGCCATCTTGGACTTGCCCAGCCCGTCCCGGCCCTCGTCCCTCAGGCCTTGTCGAGGTGGCCGGGCGGGGCCTCTGGAGCCGGACCTTGCCCTCGCCCTTCCATCGGGTCCGCCTCTTTGCTCTTGTCCCACGTGGGCTTCCAGTGTCTCTGGGCACTGTGCCCTCCCCACCCCCTCGCTTGTGCCCCCACCCTGGGTCAGACCCAGCCCTTTCTTAGGGAGCCGTGGGGGCTCTGAAAAAATCAGGATTTCAAGCATCCAAATTGTAATTTGGTGACGCAGCCGCCTCTGACGCCCCCTCCTCACCCGCGGCCGCCCAGCGAGCTCCCTCCTACCTCAGCCGCTTACGGGAACCCTGCGTCCGGCATTCCGTGCCCGCGGCTCCCCGCTGCCCTTCCCGGCCCTTCTCCGTGGCCAAGCTCGGCCACTAGAATACCAAAGCCATCCGGCCTCGGCCCAGCCTGGCAGCCACCAGAGCCCCCGCCTCGCGGGCCCCCTCCCCTTGAGCCAGACTTGAGCTTCCTCTCCCCGGCCCACTCCCCGCCCTCTGGATCTTCCCCGGCTTCTCCAAATCCCTCGTTCGCCACTTCTTGGAGCCCCGGCGGCACCTCATGTCCCTGCACTTTGCTCCCGGAAGGTGTGGCCTTGACTCTTTGGGGTGTCTGACCCCCTCCCTCCTGCCTCTGACCCCGAGTCGTGATGGAGGGTTTGTGCTTTTGTCCGTGTGGCCGCCCCCCCCCCCCCGCAGGTCTCCACCCGCTGCTGAGCCATCTCTGCTCCGAGGGCCGGCCCCAGCCCCGGGTTTGGCTGAGGGAGTCCGTTCCCCAGAAACGAGGGTTGGGGTTCCAGAAGTGCCCAGTGCCAGAGGCCTTCGAAGGCTGGGGCTGTGGCAGCTCCTAGGAGGGGCTGTGGGACCACCTGCCCTGGAGCGCCGTTGGTGAGGACCCCCCTCCTCCCCCACATACACCACAGGGTCCCCTGGGCCTTGCCCTCAGCTCAGGTGCCAGGACAGGCTGGATCTGGGGGGGGGGCCTCCCTGCCCCCCCCCCCCCCCAGGTTTTAGGATTCATGTGGATGGGAAGCAGGCGGGGAGGCCTTGCCCGTGCACGCACGTGTGCGCACGCACACACACACACCCCTCCCCCCCCATTTTGCTCCATCACTAGTGACCCCCCAGCCCACCTAGAAGCTGTGACGAGCCGGAGCCTCCCTCCCCCACCCCTCCCCAAGGTCCAGCCGCTTTCTGTTGTTGAGAGTGTTCTTTTCCAAGCGTCTCAGCCGCGGTCGAAACAAGACGGACGCGGGTGTTTACGTTGAGTTGCGTGGGTCCCTCTTCAGCGCTTGTGTGTCCCGTGAGCAGCGAGCGTCTCCTGCAGAGGCCGGCAGCGGCCCAGTGGCCGCCGGGGTCTGCGCGGTCTGGGCAGTTGTCGGGGTCCGGGGGCCCATGGCGGCTGCCGGGGTCCGTGTGGTCCGGGGCGCCGCGGCGACCGCTCCTCGGGGGCCCCAAGCACCTCGGAGCCGAGGTTTCGTGCCTTAGCTTGGGGCCCCCGCCCCCTCCTATTTATTACCTTAATTTATACGGCGAGCCCACGCCAAGCCGCGCCTCTGGATGTTTCTGTACATAGCCCCCCCCCCCCCCTCGCTTGTTGTACATACGTCGGTCTTGTATATAAAGGAAGCTCGTTTTCCACCCTCCGCTGCCTGAGCCTTTGTCTTTTTCCAGCCTTTTGGGCCACGGGGGGGGGGGGGGGTGCCCAGGTCTGGAGGGGACAGGAGCATGGGGAGGGGGGACGACAGGTGCCAGGACCGAAGCCCGAGAACACCCGGCTCATTTCCTGGGGCGGAAGGCCAGAGCTGGCCCACAGGCCCGGGGCTGAGCAAAGGGGAGCCAGAGGCACGGAGGTGGGACCCCAGAGGATCCAGAGGATCCGGGGGCCTAGGAAGGTTCCCCGCTGCTGGGGGGGAGCTTGTCGGCCAACCAGGGGGAAGCCGCCGCCGCTTCTAAGAGTAGGGGGATGGCCCAGTCGGAGCTGCTCTTAGCCACAGCAGTGCCGAGGGATTGGAGGCAAGGAGGCCCCGGGAGTAATGGTGGCAAGCATTGGGGTGGAGGCTATGGCAGCAGAGGGAAGGGGATGAATGAGGGTGTGGGGGCAGAAATGGTGGATTTGTCCGGCCGGCGACTAGAGCTCAGGAGAGCTTCCCCTCCCCACTCCCCCCAAACCTGCCAAATAGGGCCTAGGGTTCTAGGGTTAGAGACCCATGAGCCCCCCCAAGTCCTTCTGGGCCTCTGGGCAGCCCCTGCCCAGAACCTACCCCCTCGTCGATGGGTCTGGAGTCCCCCGAGGCACTCCCACAGCCAGTCCTCCCTCAGTGACCAGTGCTCTCCTCCAGCCCCCAGCCCTACAACAAACACCCCCGGCTCCTCCGCCCCCCCCTCCCACGAGACGTGTCCGGCCGGAGCCTCGTGCCCAGCTCTGTCCTCGGGGCAGGCACCGGGAGCCTCAGCAGGGCTTCGAGCAAATCAGTGTGAGTCCCCAGGAAAGGGGGGCGGGGGCGGGGCTCCGGAGCCAAGTTCAAATCCTGGCATGCTCCCTACTGCCTGTGGGAGTCCCTGCCTGCTCATGGTGGGACAGAGGCCATTGCCGTGGATCCCCCTGGTTTTAAATCCCAAGGCCAGGAGGACTAGTGAGGGAGAGGGAACGGGGGAGGAGGGAGAAAACATCGGATGGGGGGCTGATGGGGTGACAGGAACAGGCTCCTCCCTGCCCCCCGCTCCTCCCCTTTCCCCCTCCCGTTCTTAGGCTCGTCCTGGAAACCCCCATGGGGGGATGGCCACCCAGGACAAAGGACTCCCCAATTCTCCACTGAACGGGATCCGAGGAGGAAGCCGACGGCCTTCTCCCTAAGGGTGACCGATGCCCCCCGCCAGGAGCCACTCGAGGCCCGGAGACGGCTGACCCGGCTCTGATACTGGCTCGGGGCCTCGACCACCTTCCCCGCCCCACGGCACAGGCCCATTCTGGACCCTGCCCCGGGACCCTGGCCCTCCCTGCTCGGTAATGGGCCGGCCGACAGCGAGCCTTGGGCTGCTCTCTCTGTGACGGGGACCCAGGCCGAGGAGGCCGCGGGAAGGGCAGAGAGAACTCGCCGGAGCCTGAGTGCCCGGGACTGGGATTCTGGAATCTTTATTGCATTTGACACCGGGTCCAGAACAGGAGTTGGGCTCATTTGGAGACGTTCTCCTCGGGCGCCTTGCAGGCCAAAACGCAGACGTACTCCAGGCTCAAGGCCAGCGGGGTCTCGGGAGAAGATGCCTTCATGGTCTCCAGGAACCTGCAGAAACAGACCCGCGGGAGGAAGTGGCTGGGGGGGGTTTGGGGGGCTCCTGTCAGGAGGGAAAGTGACGCGAGGTCGGGGAGGAGGGACCCAGAATGGAGCCCACCTGAAATCCCCCCCAGGAGAGGAAGATGAGCCTGCCCCCTCCCACCCCCTCCCAGCTCTGCCTCCTAGGCCGTAACCCCGCCGGCTCACAGCAGAAAGTCCAGGTTGGCTCCTCCCTGACGATCCCCCAGAAGCCCCTCAGGTCCCTCGCCAGGGTCACTCCTACACCCTTTCTGGCCTCCTGCTCTCCTCCCCTCCAAGACCAGGGAGCGCTTGTTGGACCTTTTCCCTGCCCCCGTATGGGTCCCTCGCCTCCGTACTCTGCCCCATTCTGCCCATGGGGCCCTCAGGGAAACAGCGGCAGGTGGCTTGGCCACAGGAGGCCTGGGGGGCAGCAGAAGATGGGAGGCGGGCGGGGGCTGGGAGGGACATAGTGGGGGCTTCTCCCTGTGTCCAGTCCCTGGGGGCTTATGGGAAAATGTCGGAGAGTTTGGGATTGGAAGGGGAAGGAGGAGAGAGAGACTCTCTCTGAGTCAGATCCATCTTCCTGGATTTGGGGAAGGCCCCGTGATGGACAGGGGGTGACGTGGGAGGGAAAGGGAGAAGTGGGGATTGGTTAGAGTGGAGTGGGGGCCCCAGGGAAGCCCACAAACTGTAGGGAGCGGAAGGAGTTTGGGGACAGGGGGAAAACCCGCCTTTAGATCTGGGAGGGCTCCCGAGGCTGGAGGGCGGCCGAACGTGCGCTCACTCTGAAACTGGGGATCGAGGTGGAGAGAACGCATGAAGGGAGCTCCTTACTCTCAGTCAGACAAACACTCGGGGTGGGGGGGAGACCACCCTGGGCCTGGCAGCTTCAGGGACAAAGGAAAGGCCCGGCCCCTGCTTAGCTGCCGAGGAAATGCGGGTTTCAGGCAGATCTTCAGTGTGGAAGAACCCGAGCCCTTCCAGCTCGTTTTTATGGAGAGAAAGCAACTGGGGGCTTTTCCCACGAACCTGGGCGTGTAACAGCCCCCCCCCCCAGATAAATAAACCATAGAGAGTAAAAATCCCAAAGCTACAGCCCGGCCCGCAGATGAATCTGGGAACTGCTCCCCAGGAGGCAGCGTCTCGGCGATGGAGCCGCCAACGCTAGAAGCCCCAGAGCAGGGATTCGTAACCGGGTCCGTGGGTAGACTTCAAGGCATCCTCGGAGTTGGGGGGGGGGGGATTACATTTTGGATTTCTTTTATCTCTGAAATTTTACATTTCCCTCGATTGCTGAAGAAATACGATTCTGAGAAGGGGTGAGACGAGGCCCGGCTCTGGGGGAGAGGGAGCCTGAGGGTCCAGGGCTGGACGGGGCCGGCCTCCTCCGCCAGGGGCCTTGCTGAAGCCGGCACCTCCGCGCGTCTGCTCCCGGAGTCCAGGGAAAGCGCCCGGGCCCGGCGGCTCTCACCTGGCTTGGGTCTGGTGCAGGAGGGCCGCGGCCGCCTCTGGTTGGGCCTTCTTAAACGTCTGGAACATGGAAAAGGACTGGAGAAATCCCATCAGGCCGGCCACCGTAAAGGGAACCTCACTTCCCTGGAGAATGATTCTGCGATGGAGGAAAGGAGTCACTGAGACTGAAGTTCTGTTTTCTGTGGAATACTAAAGACGGGGCCCAACTCTTCCCATCGGAACATTTCTAGGGCTTCAGGACTTCAGCGCGCTTTCTCCTCCATCCTACCCTCTGACCTCACAACTCTCCCACAAGGTACATCCTGGAGCTATAATTAGCCCCATTTTACAGATGAGGAAACTGAGGCCCAGAAAAGGGCCATAAAAGAGCCCTCGAGTCAGAGGACCCGAGTTCAAATTTCACCTCCGCTGTTTGCTGCCTGTTTGACCCCCTCTCCCGGCATAAGCTTTTTTCCTTGTGCCCAATGAAAGGGCTGCATTATGTGGACTCTAAAGACCTGCTTAACCCTAAAGGAATGGTGACTCGAGGCCTATCATGGGGTTAAAATAAGAAGTTAATCAGGGGAATAATCATTCTCCCCAGTGCCAAGGCAGCACCTGCTGCTCACAGCACACGGGAGAGAAGGACACAGACGTCTGGCTCCTGCTGGGGAGAGAAACAACCGATTCTTCCCCAGATGCTCCAGTATCAGCTGCTCGGGTGACATCCCCTCTCTGGGCTCATCCATAAAAGGGAAGCGTGAGTCTGGGAGAGACCTTCTCCAAACCTAGAATTCTCTTTGAAGGGCTCAGCCCCAGAGAAACGCTGTTGGAAGGTGGGGACGAGAGCTCCTGGGGAAAGAGGCCTCAACTCAACATAAATGGGATTTGGATTCAAGTTTTCCCAGAGAGGCTCAGAAAAGGAGAATCAGGAATGATGTCATTGGTTCCACAAGATGTGTGTGTGTGTGTCTGTGAGTGTGTGTCTGTGTGTGTGGGGTGAATGGGGGGGAGTGGCCAGTGTGGGCAGGGGGTGGTGGGAGAAGTGGGCCCGTATGGGTTTGAAAATTTTGGGGTGAAATTGGGGGCGGTGGGGAAAATATTTTTTAAAAGTGTTAAAGGGGGTATAAAATTTTTTTTTTTTCCCCAAAAATTTTGTTTATTAGGGCTGTTTTTAAAAATATCAAATTTTTTAAAAAAATGCATTTAAAGGAAAATAAGGGAAAATTAAACGTGGTGGTGTAATTTATGTTTAAATTGTTGAAAAAATAAGTTTTTTTCATTAAATGGAGTGTTATGGAAAAATTTAATTAGATGTGGTTGCTTCCTTGTTAAATAATGCAAATCCTGGTAAATTCTTTAAGAATAGAAGGGAAAAGGAAGGTCATGTTCTTGGGTAATTTAATTGGTTTCTGTTTTCGGGTTTTTCCCTTGGGTGTATAAAAGGATCAGCCAAGGTTTACAGTTGTAATGTGGCCCAAAGTGGAGTTTGAGTTTCTGGAAAGGGTTCGGGATGGTTGGCCCAGAAGGTGGGCAGTGTGGTGGGGGGAAAGGGGTGTGGAGTGTGGTAGGGGTTTTGGGTTGGAAAAGACGGGGGTTGGTGGAATTTGTCAAACGGAACGTCAAACGGGGTAAAACAATTACAAATTACTCGCTTGGAAAAGCGGGAGGGAGGTTCCCCTTTTCCCGAAAGGGGAAGGTCCAGGTCTTGTTTGGGGGGATTTTTGGTTGGTGAGGCCAGGTGCCGGAGGTGTTGGTGGGATGGGGGTTGGGTTGCGGCTCGGGGGGGAATACAGGCCGGGAGAAGGGGTTGTGGGGGGTCGTGGAAATTACCCCGGGTCCCCCGGGGCCTCCCCGGGAGGGGGCTGGGTTTGGGGGAGGTGTGGGGAGTCGGGAGGGCCGGGGAGGTTTTGGGCCAGGGGAAAGGGGGGCCCCGGGGTTGTGGGAACGGCGGCCGTGGGGTTTGGGCCCGGTGGGGGAACCTGGGGGGGGGCCTGGCGGTGGGGCTCGGCGGGGTGGGGGTGGAGGGGGATTAATCCGGGGGTTCCTGCGGCGGTGGGACGGGGGTGGGATTGCGGGGCGTGGGGGGATGCGGGGGTGGGAATGTGGGGGGTGGGTCTGGGGGGGGGGGGGCGGTGGGATGGGCGGCGGTTGGGTTGTGGGCCCGGGGGGGTGGGAGCGTTGTGGGGGGAAATTTTTCGGGGGTTATTTAAGGGTTTGGTTGGCCGGGTGGAAATTTGGCGGGGGAAATTGAAAATGTGTTGATTGGGTTTTAAGGAAGGGGAAAGGGCTGTCCTTCTGAGGGGGTGGGTTTGGTGGGGGAGGGGGGCGCCTGCCCTGTGGCCATGGGGCTGGCAGGACGGTGGACTTGGGGAAAGTGGCCCTTCCCAGTGGGAGGAGTAAGGGTAGGGGGTTGGGGCCCCTGGGTTTCCGGGCCAGTGGGGTCTTTCCCCCTCTGGGGGTCAGGATTTTGTGTGCTTTAAAAGCCCGGGTGGGGGCCCGCCGGGTTTCCGGAAGGGGCGGATCCCCTCCCTTTGGGGGAAGGTTCGGGACCCCGGGGGGGCTGGGGGAGGGGGGGAGGGGGAGGGGGGGGGAAACCTGGGCCCGGTCGCCATCCTGGGGGTGGGCTGCGCTCGTGGGAAGGGCGGGGTGGGGGGGGTGGGGGTACGGGGGGGCCCCCGCCGGGGAAAGACCCGGGGCCGTGGGAAACCGCTCCGGAAAGATCGGGGCGGGAAGGGCGGGGGACCCGGGGGGTTGGGGGGTGGGCCCCGGCTTCGGAGGCGAGCCCTTAAGGGGGGGAAAAGGGGGGGAAGGTGAGCGGTGGACCTCGCCCGGGGGGGCCTCCGTTGGGAAGTGCGGGGGGGCCCGCCCGCCGCCGGCCTGGGGCCCCGGTCCGGGGTGGGTCTCCCGTGCGTTCGCCGATTTTATCGGTCTTGCTTGGTGGCTATGTCTGTCCTGTTTCCCTGGCTGTCTTTGTGGGGTTTTTCACGCCTCGAAGGTTCTTGTTAGTTAAGTCCCAGTCCCGCTTCCCGCTTTCGTTTCTTCCGGCGGGCGTTATTAGAGGCTTTGGTTGGCGCCCCCCCGGGGAGGGGGGGAGAGAGGCCACCCCTGGGTGGGCTCTCGTTTGGGGGTTTTGTTGTTGTTTCGTTTTTGGTTGTTTGTTTTATCTGTGGCTTTGGTTTTTCCTGTTTGGTCTCCTTTTGGTCTCTCCTTTTTGGGGTCTTCTTTCCTTTTTTGGTCATGTGGGTTTTATTCTCCCTTGTTTTTGTTTCTATGTTGATGTCTTTCATGGGTTCCTATCATCTCTGTCTTTCCCTCTTTTCTTTTTTTCTTTTCTCTCTCTTTTTTTCTTGGGTTTCTTCTCTCTTTTTTTTTTCTGTCTTCTTCTTTTTGTCTTCCTTTCTTCTTCCTTTGTCTCTCTCTCCCTTGTGCTTCATCTTGTTCCCTTCCTCCTCTTGTTCTGTTCCCAATACCCGGAGGCCCCAAATCATTCCGGACTTGTCACAGACCCCCCCCCCATCCCCTTTTCTCCCAGGCCCAGGGAAGGCTCCCCTTCGAGCCCCCAAACCCGTGGCTCGGCCTGACCTGCCTTTCCTTTTCTATCCCAGAACACACCCCTCTGCCTAATGGGTTCACCAGGAGCCTGGAGGCTGGCCCACCGCTGGTGTCACAGAAGGGGTTTGTGGCCTCCTCCAGCAGCCTGTGGGCCTGAGCCTCCCTCGCTGCCCATGGGGAACAGTAGCTGGGGAAGGGCAGAGGGCGGAGCAGCGGGTGATGAGCCTCTGGGCAGGCTTGGGGCTTAGGAGGGAGCTGCAGCTGCAGCACTAAACTGAACAAGGGGGAGGTGGAGGCCGTGGAGCCTCCCGGGCCTTTGCAGTCCCTCCGCCGAGGCCGGCTTTGTGCTCCCGGGCTGGGACCGGCCTCTCTGGGCAGCCACGGGTCCTCCATACAGTGAGGGAGGCGGATTAAATGCTCCCCCTCTCCCAGCCATTAATGGAGCACTTGGCTGTATACAGGTCTCATCCCAGAACTGGGAGTGCACATGCTCCAGTGATGTGGAAGCTGCCGCCCTGATGGGGAGTGAGAGGCACAGGGGGCTGGTGGGAGAATCCTTAGGGCATGATGGGAGCCAGGACCAGCTCCGGACCAGTTACTCCAGGAAAACTGGAAGAGAAGCATTTGGGGGAAGAGGGGGCCAAGTGGGGAGGATGGGAGTTAGGGAGCTTATAGGAAACATGGCCAAGCCCCAGACGGGCCGAGCCTGTCGAGGAAGACTGGAGGATTCTAAATGTCCAGAACTGGAGACAGGAAACCACCTGAGGCGGTCTGGGTCGGCTCAAGTCCCCTCGGGCTTTACACCCGCCTGTGGCCCCCGGTAAGGAAGTCACCTTCCTGGCCGTGGGCTCCAGCTGCCCCTCGGAGCCCTGGGAAACCGTCCCACTGAGGTGCGCCTGGCCCCCACCCCCAGGGGCAGAAAGCTTTCCCTGAAAAGAAACGGTCTGGGGCAAAGGCCGCAGAGGCGCGGGTGCTCCAGGCTTCTATCTATGAACTGAAGAGACCAGACTGGGCCCTGCCGGGTCCCTGGGGCTCAGTGGGCCATTTCAGGCAAACTTACCAGAAAGACACCTTGGAGGAGCTGTGCGCTTGCCTGGCCTGCTGCACCTGAGCCTCACTGATGTCTGTCCCCAGGACCCTGGCAAAGTGGGGGACCAGGACCTGGGTGCTCTGGCCCGAGCCGCAGCCAACGTCCACGACCAAGTCATAGGGTTTGCCTTTCTAAGGAGAGAGAGGGCGTTAGTCCAGCCTCAGCCTCCCGCTTACAGGGGCCACTGAGGGGGCCACAGGGCATCCTGGCTGAGAGAGGAGGCCCAGAGAGGGAGAAAGCGCCTTCCCACGGGCATCCCCTGTGCCATCTTGTGGGTGCGGACCCGACCCCGTGGCCGCCTGGCAGAAGGAAGGTCCCCAAGGTCCCCAACGTCAGCACAGCGCTTGGCCACAGCGAACGGCCGCCCGTTGCCTTGGTGCTCTGAGACCGCAGTGAGGAATTACGGCCTAAGCGCCGGCCCCTCCGAAGGGCCAGATGGGAGAAACAAGGACGGTCAGCCTGGCCATGCTGGAAACAGCCTGACCGGGAATCGGAGGAACCGGGGAGAAGAAGTTACCACATGCCAGGCACTGTGCAAAGTTGTGCAACAACCTTGTGAGATGACGGTTTTATCCCATTTTTACAGTTAAAGAAACTGAGGCAAGCAGAAGTTAAATGACTTTCCAGGGAAATAGGGATGTTCCCAGCCCAGGAATCTGAGGCAGAATTTGCGGATCTTCCCAGTCCCATATTCAGTAGTGTATCTGCCCACTGTGCTACCCAGCTAACCCAGGGGACAGCCGAGTTGGAATCCTGGTTCCCATCCCCCAAACGCAGATTATGATCTACGGGACATCTCCTTTCCAAGGTCGTTCTGAGAATTGTTCCGTCTGTCGTTATCACGTGTGAAAATCGAGGGCCAGGAGAGGTGGAGGCACCTTCAGCCATGACTCCCTCCTGGGGAAGGAGTGAAGGTTCCTTCCTCTTCGAGCTCTCTTCCCCCTCGCTTTGCCCCTGCCCCCCAAAGCACTTCGCCTATTCTGTGGCTGGTCAGAACAAAGCCCTCAAGCTTCTTACCTTTTCTTCTAAATAGGAGAAAATGATGTCAAGGAGCTCCTGGGAGGGAGGGAACCTGTGTTTCTGATAAATGGTTGCATGCTCTTGCCCTTGGAACAGCTGGGTAGACATGACTGCGAGAGAAAACGGGGTTGGCTCAGCCACAGATCACCCCCAACGAGGATTCCCACTGGTCTTTGCTTATTGCCAAGGCAGGGGTTTTGTGTCAGCCCGGGGAACTCCCACAGAGGGGAAATGAGCTGAACACGTGGAGTCTGGAGGCTCGCCAGGGGGAGAAAACAATCCCCATGAACAACAGCAGCAACCTCGGTCCCATCCGATTCACCGAGATTCACCGTCCTCCCAGAAGCCCTGAAGGTTAGCGACCCGGTCCTCTTGGAAGAACTCCACTGGGCAAGTTCCTCCCTCTGAAAGCGTCTCTTACACCTGACTTACGCACCAGTCATTTGGCCTTCCAGGGGCTAAAAAGACAAGACTAATTCCTTTTCCATAGGAGCTCCTTCGAGTGTTTAAGAAAACAGCCATTAGGCCCCCATTCCCAATTCACTTCCTGTTCCTTCTCCCAGTCCTCATACAGCCCTTCCTCCAGTCTTTGTACATCCCCAACATCTTCTTCCACAAATACTCAGTTTGTCTCTCCTCTTCATCAAAGTCTGATGAAGTTCAAAGGCTGAAAGTTTTTAAAATAATTTGTAGCCCTAATTATCATAATGGAAAACAAATCATAGCAGGGAGATTTTCAACCAAATTATGACTTATGTAAGTACTAAAATAATGAATGAAAAATTCAGAAAACCACGGGAATCCTTGTGTGAACTGTTGTGGAGAGGAGTAGAACCAGGAGAACGCCGGGCATGAGGATGGCAATGACACTTTGGGGGAGACTTTCAAGCAATCATTTCTATGCAGATGATTCCCAGATGTGTATAGCCAGCCCTTCTCCCGCTTCTGAGCTCAGCACATCACCACTGTGTATTGACTGACTTCTTGGCTTCAGGATGCTGCTGGACAGTTCCACTTGGAAGAACTGGAAGCGCTTCCAGTCTATTAAGAGTCTACTAAAGGAACATCCCTGATCTCAAGGAGATTTCAATTCAAAAGGAAGACAAAGCACAAAAGAAAGCTAATAAAGGGAGGAGGGAGGTAGAAAAAAAAAAAGAAAGAAGGGAGGGAGGGAGGAGGAGGAGGGGAGAGAGACAGAGAGAGAAAGAAAAAGAAAGAAAAAGGAAGGAAGTAAGGGAGGAAGGAAGAAAAAGGAAGGGAGGGAGGGAGGAAGGAAGAAAAATGGCACAGTGGATGGAGTTCTGAGGCCTAAAGTCAGGAAATCTCAAGTTCAAATCTAGTCTCAGACATGTACTAACTGGACAAGTGACTTCACCCTGTCTGCCTCCGTTTTCTCCTCTGTAAAATGAACTGGAGAAGGAAATGGCCAACTGCTCCAGTAATTTGCCAAGAAAATCTCCAATAAGGTCACCAAGAGTCCCACAAAATAGAACAACAGAGAAATATGGGTACTCCCAAGAGGTCAGGGAAAGAATGTGGTCAAGAAAGGCTTCCGGGAGGAGGCAAGGTCGGAACTGAGCTTTGAAGGGAGGAAGTTAGAGACTCTGTCTCCTGACAGGAAGGAGAACATTCCAGCCCCTAGGCTCAGCAAGGTAAGCCAAGGTGAGGACATAAGATAAGTTGTGGACAAAGAACAGATAAGGACCTGGCAACGCCCTTGGAAGGTAGGGGCTGCTTACCGCACTCTACAGATAGAAGAGGTGAAGAGGTTGCCGCATGGGGCTGGGCTTCAGCCTTGGGGACGTGCGGGGCTGGGCCCCAGTGGAGAAATGAGGGGGTTCTCATGCTGCCCAGACCCCTTCTGAGGAATGGAGCCGGCTTCTCGGTGGGGAAGAATCATTCCCGGCTTGGTTAACCTGGGCCCCAGGAGGGCAAGGATTTGGCAACAGCTGCTAAGGGCACAGTGGAAATGTCTCAGAAGGAGACCCCAAAAGGTTGGGGTCACCGAGGCGTCTCAAAAGCACCCGCAGGCTTGAGCCCATCTCCAAATCAAGGGACAAAGTTTCTTGTAATTGTGACGCCAATTAAAGTGGGCTAAGTTCCAAAAGGATTTGGCAAAGAACCGGAAGCAAGAAGAGATTTATGGGAAAAGATGCGAGATCTGGATCTTCACGCCACTGATCTGCTAATTTGATGACAAGAAGGGAGGAGGGCTGTGGCAGGCGGCTCAGCATCTGTCTCAGAAACCCAAGAGCGGCCCTGGCAGCAGCACTCTCCGGGCACTGCCAAGGCTGGGCCTCGGGACTACCTCCCCCAGGGGCTGTATCCCATCGGGAGGAGGGAAGGCGGCAGCAGGGGCTGGCGGCTAGACCCCGGTTCCCAGGGATCCTGGCCTTTCCAGGCGTGTGGAGTCAATGGCCTCCTCCACTGTAAAACCAATGAGCTGTAGTGTCCTGGAGTCAGCTCATAGTAACTCTGGAGCCTCCCTCTCCCTTTAAATTGTTAAATTTCCAGAGCAAGCACGAGCACTTTGGAAGTGAGGAGGTCCCCCCAAACCAGAACGTGGATCATTATTCGGCCGACTGTCCAGACTTCGGAAGTGATGAGCAAACGCTAAAGATGAAGATCAGATGTAAAAGTACACCCGGCATGGTCAGGGGGAAGTTGATTGTGAAATATTTACCCACACGTCCCAGGCACTTTTGCGCCATAAAGGGGTTGGCCCGAGTGCTCAGTGGCTCCCATTCTCTGGCATTCTTTGCCTCCAAATCCCCATCCTGTTTACTTTGACAATCAGTTGGGTCTGTGACCTTGGGGCCATGGGTCCTCCCTCCTGACTCAGCCAGATCTCCCACCCAGTGGCGCTCCTGTCCTAACAGGACCACAAAGCCTCCTGAGGGACCCGCTGGGCCAGGGAAGGACCTTCCTCTGGCTGACAGATACGCTACCGGAGCCCAGGGCCTTTCACGGTGACTTCCTGGGAGTGAAGGGCGCCTCAGCTGACTCACACCCACCCTGGGCCTCTTCCATGGCCTCTGGGAGACCAGCAGCAGTTTCCCTTGAGACTATTTGTAGCCACGTGTAGCCGAATGCCCTGCCCTGCCCTTCTCCCTACCTCCCACAGTGAAAGCAGGAGTGCTCTCTCTTTGGCTTTCTATTCCCCACTGCTTAGCCCAGTGCCTGACACAATAAGTGCTTAATAAATGCTTCCCCCCTCCCTCCATTCATTTGTTCCCCTCTCCTCTCAGGTCTCTGATGTAAGCTCGGACAGAGAAAGGATCAAGTCCCGTCCCTCTGCCCACCCGAGCTTCGAGTAGAGAACTTCCGAGTCACTGCTTCCCAGGCAGGCACTTGCCTGTTTTCTGTTACACAAAGCGGCTCCCCCCGGCACCCCTCAGCGCCAGCCAAGGAAGCCCCGGCTTTGCTCGTGGTGGAGCCGGAGAAATCGGAACAAGTCACGGCCGAACAAGAGCGACGGCAAGTGAACCTTAGCGACAGAGATGCAAGAGCTTGAAAGACAAGTGGGTCAGTGGTTCATGAAGGGCAACAGTCATCCTTGAGGGCTTGCCACCTTCTTTAACGGTTTGTGCCCATTATTCTCCTCATTCTCTCCTCCACAAGCACTTTATATCTATTTTCCCTCCCTTCCTTCCTCTCTGGCTCTTTTTCTTTCTCCCTCTTCTCTTTTCCTCTCTCTGTGTCTCTTTCCCTTCCTTCTTTCTCTCTCCCTCTGTCTCCCTCCCTCCCTCTATCTCTCTTTGTCTCGCTCTCTCTGAGCACCCTTAAAACTTGCCCCAGTTCTCTGTGGCTTCTCTAGTACATCGCTATACTAATGCGGTGAGTAGACAGGTATTCACGAGTACAAAGGAAATGAGGGTTTGGGTGATAGTTTTGTTTTTGAGAAAGAGAAGGGGGGGGGAACACAGGGGCAGAAATAGAGAGGAAAACAAAGAGAGAGGAAAGGAGAGAGATAGGGGTGGAAGGAAAGAGCAGAGACAGAAATAAAGAGGAAAGAGAGACAGAGAGAGGGAGGGAGACAGAGAGAGAAGGAGGGAGGGAAAGAGCAGAGACGGAGATAAAGAGGAAAGAGACAGACAGAGAAAGAAAGAGGGAGGGAAAGAGCAGAGACAGAGATAAAGAGGGAAGAGAGAAACAGAGAAAGGGAGGGAGAGAAAGAGCAGAGACAGAAATAAAGAGGAAAGAGAGACAGAGAGAGGGAGGGAGACAGAGAGAGAAGGAGGGAGGTAAAGAGCAGAGACGGAGATAAAGAGGAAAGAGAGAAAGAAGAAAGAGAGAGAGGGAGGGAAAGAGCAGAGACAGAGATAAAGAGGGAAGAGAGAAACAGAGAG
Organism: Sarcophilus harrisii; assembly: GCF_902635505.1. Taxonomy (NCBI): domain Eukaryota; kingdom Metazoa; phylum Chordata; class Mammalia; order Dasyuromorphia; family Dasyuridae; genus Sarcophilus; species Sarcophilus harrisii. The sequence continues at coordinate 456,923,188 of NC_045429.1, forward strand.
AGGGAGGGAGAGAAAGAGCAGAGACAGAGAGAAAGAGGAAAGAGAGAGGGAGGGAGGGAGGGAAAGAGCAGAGACAGATGAGGAAAGAGAGAAACAGAGAGAGGGAGGGAGAGAAAGAGCAGAGACAGAGAAAGGAAAGAGAGAAACAGAGAGAGGGAGACAGAGGGAGGGAGGGAAACAGAGAGGAAAGGAGAGAAAGAAGCATGAAGAGAGAGGGAGAGAGGGAGAAGACTGGGGGGGGGGGGGGAGGACCTGGGGAGAAGGGACAGCGGGGAAGGGCGTCCGGACCCCGGAGCTGGTCTGGCGGCTCTCGTGGGCGTCCTGGCGGGCAATTCACCCCCTCTCCCCCCTCCCGCACTTGGCTGGCGGCCGTGCCCGCTGCCCGGATCGGGGCCCGGGGAAGCCGGGAAAGCAGAGGGAGGCCGAGCCCGCCGAGCCGATACCTCTGGAGCCTCCTGGAGCCGCCGCCGTCCCGCCGGAACCGAAGCTGCCGCCGGCCGAATGTCGGGGCCCGGGCGCGGGGCCGGCCTGGCCGGGAGGGCGGCGGCTCCGGGCAGGCCCCGGCGCGCAGATTGGAGGCTGCAGAATGGGCGAGAGCCGGGAGGGACCAGGGGGGCGGGGGGAGGCTGGTCCGGGCGCCTCCTCTAATCTGCGAGGCTGCCGGGCGCTCGGGGACGCGCCCGCTTCCCTGGTGGCTCCGCGGGGCGCGCATGGCTCCTGTGCCCTCGGCCCTCGGCCCCGAGACAGAGTCCGGCGGGGGAAGCAAAGGCTCTGAGCAGAGCGCTCGTCCCGGCCTCCCCCTCCCGGGCCGCCGGAGCCTCCCCCTCCCGGGGCCCGAGCTCCGCGCTGACCCTGAAGCTGGCATGAGCCAGAGCCGTCTTGGGCCTCTTGGCTGGCGCCCGGGCCCCTCATCGGATGGAGGAGGAAGGGGAGAAGCCGCAGGGAAGGAGTCCAGAGCTGGCTCCTAGTGGCCCTGGGACCGGGGCTCAGCTTTGCAGATGCCCCCCATCCAGGGCTCTCCGGGCCAAGCTTGGGTGAGGGGTCATGGTCAAGCCTCCCCCCCCAGGGAGGTGTGGGGAGGGGGACAGTGACCTGGGATGGCTCCGGCCATCTCAGGGGAAGAGAAAAACCCCGTCCCGCTCTGTGATCTCAGACACCTTGTAGCTGGTGTCTGTGTATGTGTCCCCGAGGGTCCATCCTGAGCACCCAGCACAGAGCCCGGCAGTAGCAGGCGCTTAGCCACTGCTTGGGGAGTTAGGTCGGTCTTTAGGGGACAGAAGAGGATCTCTGAGCCTAGGACGCGCCGGGGATGGCGCAAAGGCCACTGAAAGCGGGAGGAGCAATCATGGAAAGTTCCAGTGCCCAGGGCATCCAACGCCTTGTGCACAGCTGGTGCTGGGCGCGCAAGGCAGGAGGGGGGAAACTGAGGCAGGCGGTGGCGAAGGGAGTCGGGGAAGCTGCGGGGCAGGAGTTCTAGACAGAAGCAGCCTTCGGTGAGAACGTGCGGATGGGCTGCCCTCTGCTCCAGTGGAGGGTCTTCATGAAGGATCCCCTGGGATTCCCCCGAACAGAGCGTGAACAGTAGCTGGTGTTTAAGTAGCTTTACGCATTAATCTCATTTGAGCTTCAAACAGTCCTAGGAGGAAAGTGCGATTGTTACCCTCGTTTTACGGAGGGTTAAACAGAAAGAAGCGGAAGAATATTGACTTGGTCAAGATGTTTCTGAATGTCTGAGGGTGAATTTGAACTCCTGTCCTCCTGACTCGGGGTACAATGCTCTCGCTGCTCCACCTAGCGGCCGATCCAGGAAAAACACCGTCTTTCCACAGTGCGCAGGTGCAAACGAAAACCCTTGGAGCCTTCTGGGAGATGGAGTCCCTTCGGCAGTGAGCCTGCGCAGTGTGATAGGACTGCCGGACTCCATTTCCCAGAAGGCTTTCGGAAGCCCGAGGGGAGGAATCGTCCTTCCAAGGATTGGCCCCAGCCCCAGACCAAAGGGGGGGGGGGGGGGGGGTGGCGGAGCCCCGGGTGAGTGTAGAAAGGAGGGACAGAGAGTGCGCAGGCGCCTCCTCCAGCCTGCTCCTTCCGACTTCCGCGACCCAGAGGGTGAACCGACGAAAGGGCGGGAGAGGAAGGGACTGCGCATGCGCCTTCTCCCCCTCCCTAGAGTGGGCAGAGCGAGGAGATGGGAGGGAGTGCGCACGCGCAGAATTGATTTCTTTCCCCTCTCATTTAAGTCTGGCTTTGTCATTCCCTTACTCTGGAAACTGGCTGCTCCCTAGTACCCCAGCATCAAGTCACAGCGCGCTCAGCCTCACTACCCGTGTGGCCCAGGTCGAGTCCCTTCGCCACCGCCTGCCTCAGTTTCCCCATCTGTAAGATAGGGGTAACCATGGCACCCGACCCCCTAGGATTACTGGGAGGTAACATGTGTACCCCACGTAGCCCGGAGCCCGGCGCCCCACGTGGGGACTGAAGTCCTCTGGCTTCATGGGGAAGAGACCACGATGAGGGACGCCCCCTCCCCAACCCCCCTGACGACCACCACCACTCCTTACCTGGTGAAGGGGAGGCAGGACCTGCTGCGGACCCCGACTCACCTTTCCCCCACTGATTAAAGGGGGCACAATTTACATCAGAGAGATTATGTTCTAAGGGTTTTAAGAGACAAAAGACAGGGTGAGATAAAGGGAATACAGGGAGCACGAAAGAATGAGGATAATAGGAAGGGATGCCGACAAGCAGCAGAAACGTACAGGTCCTGAAAAGGAAAAACAAGGTGGGGAAAGACAGAGAGGAAAAAACTCCAATCTAAGGAGTGACCTTTGGTCAACTGGGGCACAAACTGTGGCCCATGAAGGCAATGGGATATTCTGGAAATGTGAGAAAATACAAAAGAGAGTTTTCAGAGAATTCCTGCCTTGTACAAATGGATAGAGAGTCAAGTGAGAATTCACCTAAAGACAATATTGTAACAAACCAAAACATGCAAAGACTGAAGTACTCAGACCATGGTCAGGCCTGGAGGAAGGAGGCAGCTGGCCTTCCTCGGGTTCCAAGGTGCAGAGAGACGGTCATAGATGCAGGTCGTGGCCCCTTTCTGGGAGGGGCCTTTTGTTTGTTTGTTTGTTTGTTTTTATTTTCAAAACATATGCACGGATCATTTGTCAACATTGACCCTTGCGTAGCCTTGTGTTTCAGATTTTCTCCTGCCTCCTCTACCCCCTCCCCTAGATGGCAAGCAATCCAATATATGTTTAATATGTTCAGTCTAATGTGTGTAAACATATTTATACAATTTTCTTGTTGCACAAGAAAAATTAGATCCAAAAGGAGAGTAAGAAAACAAAATGCAAACAAACACCAACAAAGAGTGAGAATGTTATGTTGTGATCTACACTGAATTCCCACAGGCCTCTCTCTGGGTGCAGATGCTCTCTTCGTCACAAGATCATTGGAACTGGCATCAATCATCTCATTGTTGAAAAGAGCCACGTCCATCAGAGTTGATCATCATACGGTCTTATTGCCCTGTACCACGATCTCCTGGCCCTGCTCATTTCCCTCAGCATCAGTTCATGTAAGTCTCTCCAAGCCTTTTTGAAATCATTCTGCTGGTCATCTCTGGGCAATACTTACATGAGTATTCCATAGCATTCATATTCCATAACTTTTTCAGCCATTCTCTGACTGATGGGCATCCATTCAGTTTCTGGCCACTACAAGGAGACCTGCCACAAACATTTTTGCACAGGTGGGTCCCTTTCTCTCCTTTAGTATCTCTTTGGGAGGTAAGTCCAGTAGTAACACCTCTGGATCAAAGGGGATGCACAATTTGATAACTTTTTGAGCATAGTTCCGGTTGCTCTCCAGAATGGCTGAATCCATTCACAATTCCACCAACAATGTATCAGTGTCCCAGTTTTCCCACATTCTCTATTATCTTTTCCTGTCTTCTTAGCCAATCTGAGAGGTGTGTAATAGTGTCTCAGAGTTGTCTTAATTTGCATTTCTCTGATCAATAGTGATTCAGAGCACCTCTTCATATGATTAGAAATGGTTTTAATTTCATCTAAAAATTGTTCATATCCTTTGACTATTTATCAATTAGAGAATGGCTTGAGTTCTTGTAAATTTGAGTCAATTCTCTATATATTTTAGAATTAGGCCTTTATCAGAACCCTTAAATGTAAAAATGTTTTCCCAATTTGTTTCCTTTCTAATCTTTGCATTCATTTTGTTTCTACAAAACCTTTTTAACTTAATATAATCAAACTTATCTATTTGGTGTTCAATTATGAGTTTCAGTTCTTCTTCGGACACAGATCTGAGAGGTCAACCATCCTTTGTTCTTCTAATTTGCTTATAATATCACTATGTCTAAATCATGAAGCCATTTTGACCTTACCTTGGTATGTGGTATTAGGTGTGGGTCAATGCTTAGGTCTTGAGACTGTAGAAAGCAGATGTAGCTTGTGGCTCACTGGATACGGTACAGGGCCAGTTCAAATGCAGCCTCACATACTTCCTAGCTATGGGAACTTGAGCAGGACACCTGACCTCTTATTGCCTGACAAAAAGATCCAGTCCATGGGAGATGGAAATGGCAAATCACACTAGTATGAGAAAACCCTATGGACAATATGGCCCATGGGGTCACTAAGAACAACAACAAAAACTACAGGTATCTGGTCTGTCACCTCATTAACCCTTTCAAATAAGGAAAGAAGTTCTGTTAAGTTTGACCTGTCTTTTTAAAAGTTAACATTGATATTTTACTTTTACATCACTTTCCTTTCCAAATTCTTCTCTCCCTCTTTACTCCCAAGGAATTCATGCCTTGGTAAGAAAAAAGGAAAAAAAAAGTTCAATCGTCTTGTTTTATTATTAACTTTAAAAATATAAACAAACATTTTACATACAAAAAACAAGAGTGTACCCAACATTGACTTTCTATTAAATACTAAGCTGTTCTTTTTAAAAAGTATATATTAAACTCAAAGCAATCATACTAACATTGCTCTAATTCAGTCCTTTTCTGAACTTCTAGTTGTCTTCTTCAGGGCATTTAAAAACATTTGATCGCTCCATCTTCCCTCCTCTGTTCTGTTACCATCTCTATCCATTCTTTTCTCCCCTCCAACCCCTCTCCCCCAAGTAAAAATCCTCCCTTGTAACAAATTGGTATAGTCAGGCAAAACAAATTCACCAACTTATACCTCCACAATACATGCCCTCCTCAGATAAATAACCCACAGTTGTGCTGGATTACTATAATTCCAAGCATTGATCTATATTTATCTGCTAGCCCTTGTATACGTTGGGTTCCTAATTCAGCTTACTTTGCTATTATTTTGTATCGGGTATTTTTTATATCCCAGACTTCCCAGATTTGTTATTACAGCACAGAATCATTCCATTATATTCCCATGTCCCAGTTACTTTAGCCATTCCCCATTTGACAGCATCCACTTTCCAACAGATGTTGTGGACGCTGATGTTGCATTCAAAATGAGCCAATGCAGATGTTCTCTGATATAAGGGATCTTAAGACTGGTCCACATCAGCTTCAAAAGATCTCTTTCCAGCATGAGCTCTCTGGCAAATTCAAGCACCCCACGGGCATCCCCTCTCAATGAAAGTTTTCCCACATTTATTACATTTAAAAGCTTTCCGAGATGAGTGATCTGATGAACACTAAGGTGGGTCCTCTGGCTGAAGCCTTTCTTATTCACTATTTAAAGGCTTTCATTTCAAATAAAATGAGATCTTTGTAAAATCATTTAGCACAGCAAATGTCGGCTGGCATATAGTAGGTGCTTAATAATGCTCATTCCCTTCCACTTCCCTGGTACGAATTATCTGTAGGATTCTGAGTAACCTACTTTCACTGAAGAGTCTCTCACTTTATTTGCTGGCAAAGCTTTGATTTTACACAAGTAAGAGTTCTTTGACAGATAATAAAGATCCTCTCCAACTGAGGCCTTTCCTACGATCATTTTAAAAAAATAAAATCATTATTTTCTGTCTAATATAAGTTGCTGCTAGAAGGTGTCTCTTCTTGAGGTGGCAAACTATTGGAAACAAAGTAGATAGCCAACCACTCAGGGGGGAATGGCAAAACAGGTTATGGTACATGGATGTAATGGAGGTGTTAAGGTGCTATAAGAAAGGGTCAACATGAAAAGTATAGGAAGATCTACATGAAATGAAGGTAAAAGTAGGAAAACAACATATAGGGAGGGAAAGAAAACAACATCTAAACTAATTTATATGAAATTATGACCAGTTTGGCTTTGAAGAAATGAAAGGGTATCTGATTCTTTACAGTAGTAGGGAACTATGAGTGTGCAATGTTGCATTTAATGTCAGATTTTTCAGGTGTTGTTTGATTTTGCTGGATCAGTTTTTTCTTTGGTATAGGGGATGGCTTCCTGGGAGGCCAGGAGGAGGTGACACATTGGGAAATGCAGAAAAACAAAACTCGCAAAAAAATTTTTAGATGATGTCCCCTCCAGCTAAAACCTTGCTCATATTATGTTTAAATGATTATTTTATTATGAAGTTTCTGATGTGTAATAATTCCTCTGCCTAAAGATTTTTCTCAATCATTATATTAAAAAAGCTTCTTTCCAGTATGCATTCTCTGATAGGTAATAAGTTTTGCCCATTGGCAAAAGGTTCTTCCCCAGGATACGTTCTCTGGAAAGTAATAATTTTTTGATATCTTGCTGAAATATTTTTCACATTCATTACATGGAAAGAATTTCTGATGCTCAATACAGCATACAGTGTCCCCTCCAGGAAAAGCCTTTCCCACATTCATAAGACCCAAAAGGCTCATCTCCAGTATGAATTCTTATATGTCTTTTGAGCATGGAAGGTGGGGGGAACTTTCCTGTATTTGTTACATGAGAAGAGTTTTCCTCTAGTATGTATTCACTGATGTCCTCTGACAGTCTTAGGAATGCTAAGGACTATCCTAATAAATTGTTTCCTATATAATATTCAGAGTGCTTCTCTCGAGTATAAGTTATCTGATAACTTTTGAGTATTTTACCCTCATCAAAGACTTGGACACTGTAATTATATTCAAAGGTTTCTCTCTAGTATGACTTTTCTAATAAATGAGAAGGCTTGCTCTCTGGGTTCACCCAGAGTTTTCTGATGAGTGATGAGGTTTTTCACTTCACTGAAAACTTCCTCACATTCCCACATGCAAAGAGTTTCTCTTCAGTACAAGTTCTCTGAGGGCAATAAAGTTTCCCCTCTGGTTACAGTCTTTCTCACATTCATTACTTTTAAAGGATTTCTCTCCCCTATGAACTTTTTAATGATTAATGAGGTGCCCCCTCTAGTTGAAATTCTTCCCACACTGTTTAAAGCCTTTCCTTGATAATTAATAAAGTGCTCCCTCTGGCTGAAAGCTTTCCCACACTCGGTATATTCAAAGAGGTTTTTTTTTCCCTCCTTCCAGTATGAATTCTCTTATGTCTATTCAACCTTCCCCTGATTACTGATGTAATATTCATTAAATTTAAAGGGCTTCTCTGGAGTATGAGTTCTCTGGTGTATAATAAGATCTGACACCAGACTAAAGTCTTTGCTACACATTACATTCAATGGGGTTCTCTGCAATATGAGTTCTCTGATGACTAATAAGATTTCCACTCTCCCCAAAACCTTTCCTACATTCATTACATTTAAAAGGATTCTCCCTAGTATAAAATCCTGGGTGATTAATGGGATGCCCCCTCTGGCTGAAGCTCTTCCCACACATCATATTTAAAGCTCTTCTCTCCACTATGAATTCCTTGATGATTAATAAGGTGTCCCCTCTGACTGAAGGTTTTTCCACATTCATTACATTCAAAAGGTTTCTCTCCAGTATGAGTTCTCTGATGGGTAATAAGGTTTCCCCTATGACTAAAGTCTTTCCCACATTCCTTACATGAAAAGGGTTTCTCCCCAGTATGAGTTCTTTGATGAGCAATAAGGTTTCCTCTCCGTCTAAAGTCTTTCCCACATTCGTTACATTTAAAGGGTTTCTCTCCAGTATGAGTTCTCTGATGAGTAGTAAGAGTTCCCCTCTCCCTAAATCTTTTCCCACAGTCACTACATTTAAAGGGCTTATCTCCATCATAAACATGAATCGCTTCATGATAAATGAGGTGTCCCTTCTGGCTGAAGCCTTTGCCACATTCATTACATCGATAGGGTTTCTCTCCAGTGTGAATTCTCAGATGTCTGTTGAGGCTTCCCCTGCTACTGAAAGCTTTCTCACATTCATTACATTCAAAGGGTTTCTCTCCAGTGTGAGTTCTCTGATGGGTATTGAGGGTTGCCCTCTCACTGAAAGCTTTTCCACATTCATTACATGTAAAAGGTTTCTCTCCAGTGTGAGTTCTCTGATGACTAAGGAGGCTCCCCCGCTCACTGAAAGCTTTTCCACATTCCTGACACACGAAAGGTTTCTCTCCAGTATGGGTTCTTTGGTGGGTAATAAGACTTGCCCTCCAACTGAAGCCTTTTCCACATTCTCCACATTTAAAGCGTTTGTCTCCACTGTGAATTCCTTGATGACTGGTAAGGTGTCCCTTGCGGCTGAAAGCTTTCCCACACTCAGTACATTCAAAAGGTTTTTCTCCACTATGAATTATCTTATGCCTGTTAAGTCTTCCCCTTATACTGAAGTATTTTCCACATTCATTACATTTAAAAGGTTTCTCCATAGTGTGAGTTCTCTCATGTATAATAAGGTTTGACACCAAACTAAAGCCTTTGCCACATTCATTACATTCCAAGTGTTTTCCTCTGGTATGAATTCTCTTATGTTTAGTCAAGATTTCAGTGTAGCTAGTTTTCCCACATTTATCACAATTACAGTATTTCTTTCCAGTATGTATTATCCAATGTTCAGTCAGATTTGATCTTTTGCCACAGGCTGTCCCGTCCTCAATGTGTTCATGTAGTCTTCTTCCAGCATGTATTTTATGAAAGGCAATTAGATCTGAGTGGTAACTGAAGGGCTTCTTATGCTTGGTATATTTAGAAAGGCTCTTCTCTAAGGAGACTATATTGCATATAAAGTGGTTGGGAAAATCTTTCAAGCTTTTTCCAAGTTTCTTATCTTTATGGAGACTTTTCCCCATAGTGCCTTTCTTCGGTATAACAAAGCCTGACCCCAAATGAAAACTTCTCCCCAATGTATTATGATGAAGAACATGCATTTTATTAGGGTCTTTGCTGTAACTAGTTACTAGTCTGGATTGTCTCCTCTGGCTATCTTTCTGTTTCTCTAAAATGACTTTGAATCGCCTCATTTCTCTCTTTTTAGAAGGCTGAGGACTATCCTTTGGCAGGCTTTTTTTATACGATGTTCCTGGGGAAATGCCTTGTACCAGACTGGAATCCTGTCTTTCATACCAGGTCTCTTCAATAAAGGAATCTGAAAGAAACAACAAATTGTCATTCCCCACTATTTGCTAGGCTGAGAGAAAGGAATCCTCTTTAAAGGAAGTTCTAGTTTCTCTGTCTTTTGTTAAAAAAGAATGATGCTCAGCTTGGATCAGGGAGAATAGTGTCTTCAGAAACTGAATCTAGAATGGGTTCTATTCATCATATTGGATACTCTGTTTAGTTCTCAGCTGCCCCATTAAATGAAGGCCATTGATGATTAGTAGGGTATCCACAGGATCAGAGACAGCACAGTCTGCACCTCAAATCTGTGGAGAAAGGAGGAATTTATCGCCAAAAAACCCTAGAAACCAGTAGCCAGTCAGAGGAACTAAGGTTTGTCCTCAGATTATGGGCTTGCTCTGAAGGATCGTGTATCTTCAGATGGTGGGTTGCTGATCTCTCATGAGGAGAAAATAAAGGTATTCCTAAATTGCATTATGAAATGCAAAATCTATCATTTGGAATACATTAAATTAAAAAGGGTTTGCACAAACAAAATCAATGCAACCAAGATTAGAAGAAAAGAGGAAAGCTGGGGGGGGGGGGGAATGTACAACTAGTATTTCTGATGAAGGCCGCATTTTTAAAATATATAAAAATTGACTCAAATTTATAGGAATATAAGTCATTTCCCAAATGACAAATGGACAAAAGATATAAACACAAAATTTTCAAGTAAAGAAATTGTCATTTCTAGTCATATGAAAAAAATGCTTTAAATCACTATTGATTATAGAAATGCATATTAAGAACCCTCTGAGATACCATCTCATATCTCTCATATTGGCTAAGATGACAAGAAAAGATAATCAATATTGGAGGTAAACTAGGTAAGTTGCGACAATGATGTGTTGTTGGTGAAGTTGTGAAATGATCTAACCATTCTGGGTTTTTTTCTGTTTTTGCTAAGGCAATTAGGGTTAAGTGACTTGGCCAAGGTCACACAGCTAGGAAGTGTTAGGTGTCTTAAGGCTGGATTTGAACGCAGGTCCTCCTGACTTCAGGGCTGATGCTCTATGTACTGCTGAAGAGGGACAATCACTGCAAAGGCTGCCTCCCTCTCAGGAACAAGAGGACTAGGGCTTGCACCAGGGCAGGCAGCCGGCAAGCTCTCTGTCCAACTCAGCTCTGCCCTCCCCAAGGGGCCGCCGCGCTTACCCACAGAGACCAGGTTCTGGAAGTTCTCCAGCATCACGTCCCTGTGCAGGGCCCTCTGGGCCGGCTCCAGGATGCTCCATTCCTCCCAGGTGAAGTCCACGGCCACGTCCCGGAAGGTCACCGGCTCCTGAATCAGACACAAGCCTGCTGAGCCCCAGACCGAGCCTGCCTCGGTGTCCTGCTCTCCTACTTGTGGGGGCCTCGGGAGCCTGCTCACACCGGGCTCCCCATGGTCCCCCCGACAACCCTCTCCAAGAATTCCTCCTGACGCCCCAAACCTCCCAGGAGAATGAGCCGGCATCTGACCCCTGAGCACAAAACCAACACTGGCAATCATAGTCCAAATATGGACGCCCTGTAGGTGCCCTAATTGATCCGTCTCCATTACTGACCAAGAGGGAGGGCCCAGGGCCAGGGCCTCACTCGGCCTTTGTGTCCCTGCTGACCCGAGCCGGAAGAAAGAAAGGGGGGTAGGAGGAGAGAAGGGGCGGGAGGAGCCGGGACTCACCTGAAAGGGGGCCATGAGGAAGCCAGAAGTCGGGCCCTCCTTGGCCTCCATCTGCCGCTGGGGAAGAGCAGGGTCTTTACGGGGCTGAGCTGGAGGAGAAAGAAGCTGTGAGGGGCCCAGACCGGCTCTGCCGGGAGCTCCTGGACAAGTGCCCTCCCCCAGCCCCTCTGGGAGCTCGAGAGTCGGGGAGCCCTCTCACAGAAGGGCGGGTCTGCTGAAGGTCTGGGGGCCTCCCCTGTCCTGGCCCCACCCCGGGGACTTTCTGGCCTGGGAAGGACCTGGCACAGGGGAGCAGGAGGACGGGGAACAGGCCCCTGGAGCCGGCACCAGGGAGACCCTGGCGGGGGGAGGAAGCAGGAGCCCCGATGGTGCCGTCCTGCTGAGGAGGTGACTCACTAAGGGCAGGGGAGAGCCAAGGGCCTTGGGGGAAAGGGGAAGGATGTGGCAGGGGTGGGCACCGCTGGGGTCTGTGCAGGCCATGGAGACACCGAGGCAGGAAGGAAGCAATCCTGCCAGGAGGAAGGGGGGAGGAGGGGACAGGGAAAACTGCTGCACACAGAGAGACAGACACAGACACAGACACACACACTGTACACACTGGCAGCCAAAGGAGATGCAAGCTTAAGATCTTTGGTGCTTTAATTCCAGGACATTTTTACTTTTTCAAAGCTTTTCTAACAAACCAACGTCCGGAGCCACTGTTTGCACCACTTTGCCTGTGACTTCCTGGGATTCCCGGCTGTGAAACACATCACCTCATGGAATATTCTCCCAGACGGGGCCCCCTCGGGCCTGGAGACCCGGTCCCGGCCCAGGCTGGAAGCGCAGGGGCTCCGGGGCCCTCAGGCTGCCGCTGCTCTGGGCAGGTTCTCGGCCCCGACCTCCCCGATGCCCCCTGAGCCCCTCCCCCCCTCCCCGGCCCACGGCTGCCCCGGCCTCAGGGGCTCCCCCTGTCGCTCAGGCCGGATGCGCTTTGGCCCTCGGGTGACCCCCGGGCATCCACCTCCCCGGGAGCCCCTCTGGGCTCGGTCAAGTTTATCATTAAACTTTTCAGGGCAAATTGAAGAAAATCAGCACAAACACCAGCGGAGGAGAGAGAGGTCCGTCCGCCTCCGGCCGAGCCCGGCTCCTGCACGGGGAACCACCCCCTGGAACCGCCCCCCTGGGCGCAGTGTTGGGAGGACCTTCCCGGGTCATGCTTCTTGCAGGGAAGAAAGTCGGGCTGGGCCCGGCGGCCAGTAAAAGGGCTTCTGACGCTGCACCGAGGATACAGAAGTGACTCAAGAAGGATGTGGGGCCTGGGGGAGAGATGGGGGGGAGTCGAGCTAAGAAACAAAAGCTGGAGCAATAAGGTGACGCCCCACGGGGGAGGAGCCAGAGGGCAAGGAGAGGAGGCAGCTTGGGTCCAGCTGCAATGAGGGGGGTCTTGAAAGGGGCGGGGACAAGAGTCGAGGGAGCAGGGAGGCTGAGGGAGATGGGGGGCGTGCGCACGCTCAGGAGTTAGCCCCCACCCCCTGCGTGCACAAGGACAAGATCACAGACTGGCTCCCCAGCCTGGGGGCTCAGCAGCGGGCTCGCGCGTGCGCACTGTCAGGACTGAAGCCGGGGGGGGGGGGCTCCCCCCTTCCGCCTGTGGCTCACACAGCAGGGCGCAGGCAGCGCATGCGCAATGACACTAACCGCAGGGCGGGCACCAGAAACTTGGCGATGAGGGGGCGGAGTTGAGGAAGCACGTGCGCGATGACCCGCCCTCTTTGCCGGGCGTTCCTAAATGTTAAGCGATAGGAGGGCAGGGCAGGGGAGGCAGGAGCAGGGGTCGCGAGTGCTCACTTCCGCGCTCACCTTGGTGGCTCCGACGGAGCTGGCAGCGGGGAACGGGGAGCGAGGAGGAAGCGCGACGGTGGCGCGAATCAGAGGTGCACTCAGGGAGGCGGAAGAAATGTTCCCATGATGCATTTCACTCGGCGGGAATATTGACAGCCTATAGTGCCGCAGACCGACTAATCGCAAAACCTTATGGGAAATCGAGTGCGGAAGGGGAAGGCTCCGTCCTGCACGCGAGGGAGAGCCGTTGACTTGGACTACATCTCCTAGGAAGCGCTGCGGCCCTTTCTCGGACAGCGTTGAGTCTGCGCACTGAGCATTCTTTTCCTGCGTTCGATTTCACCGGGTACTTTGCCCGTTCCAGCGTCCCTTAGTTCTCGCCACAATGACCGCTTCGTCTGACCCTCGTGTAACAGACGATTGCATGATTCGCTGTCCCGCCCCTCCCGCGCAAGGCCCCTGCAGTGCCAGGTTCGGCTTTGGAGGTGACTGTAGTTGTTCCAGAACCGAGGGGAGCAGTCCCCGGCACTCTCATCCCTTTGCGGGGCGCTGGCTCTCCCCGGGCCGCCATCTAGACCCCCGATCCTTGGGCTTTGTGTAGGGCCGCCACCTCCGCCTCAGGCTATGCAGTTAGGTCTGGGACTAAGGAGAGGAATCGCTGTCCATGGGAGACCTAGGAAGAGAGGCGGGGCTGGCTCGGGGGCCCCTTGGGGACGTACTCCGGGGCCGTCAGGAGGGGAATCTCTCGGGGATTCGGGAAGAACTCCCACTTGGACCCTGTGGCACAAGAGTTCTCTGCGCCCAGGTCCGGATGGAGGGAGGTTCAGTGGGCGCTCCTCCAGGGACTCGGTGCAAGAGGGGCGTCACCCCTGGTTTCTCCCGCCCAGCTTTCCTGCCCGTCCTTGGGCTCCTGCAAACTGCGGGGCAGGTGCTTCCCTTCTTTATGTCCGGGTTCGGGCACAAGACGGGGGAGTCCCCCGAGTACTGGGGGGCCTTTCCTCCTGGTTCCACTCCTGTTTAACTCCCCAGTGGTCACTGCAAGTCTGGGCGCTGCTCGTGATCCCGAGGGGGTCAATGGCCTGGAATCGAGCTCTTACCCAGGGGGGCGTGGTCAGACGGGCAGAGACTGGCTTCTCCGCAGGGATCGGGGCTGAGGGGAAGCTGGGGTGGGAGTGGGATGGAGACTGAGGCTGTCCTCAGAGGGAGAGGAGGACGGTGCGCAGTATGGGTGTGCTTGTGTTTCGGAGCCTGCCTGGGTGTGGGTGAGCCTACGTGTGTCTATCTGGGGGTGTGTTTGTGTGCACATTTGTGTGAGCCCGCGTGCGTGCGCGTGTATGGCTGCGTGCGTGTTTTCTCTGTGTGTGTCTGAGCCCGCATGGGCGAGCACTGAATGTGCGTCTGTATCTGCGCGCACACGGGCATGGGCGTGTCCTTGGAGTTTGGTGGGTATATATGATTTATGTTATTCTCTCTATCAATGGCGGCCTCGGGGAGACTCATGCCCCCTAAAGGGTTGGGAGTTCGGGATCTGCTCTTCTTGGTCCTGATCCCACTACAAGTGGTCGGGATCCCAAACGAACGGGGAGTTTCAGGGCCGGTGCGCGGGGCTATCGGGGCATTGAGTCACTCAATTATTTGCAACCTAAGGCACCACAGAATGTGGATAGTGCCCGGTGAAACCCCCGCAAAGAATGGAATCTCCTCCACATTCTTCTAGTGCGCAAACTCAACACTTTCCAAAGGGAGCCGCAATGCCTGATGGGAGATGAAGTCCAGGTTAACCACTGTGAAGCGCGCGCAGGAAACCTTCGGCTTCCGCACTCTACTTCCCAGAAGGCTGTGGGGACGGCTGGTCTGCCGCACTATAGGCTGTCAATATTCCCGCCGAGTGAAAAGCTTCATGGGAATATTTTTTTCTGCCTCTCTGAATGCCTCTGATCCGCAGACCGGGAGAGGTTAAAGCGGTAAGCGCGCCCGCCGCCCGTTCCCTCGGAGCCCCCAGGTGAGCGCCAGAGCACAGTCGGGCCGAGTGCGTGCGGTACCTGCCCCTCCGGCCCTTCGCCCTCACTGCCCTTCGGTGTGCGCCTCCTGCCGTTGCGGGGAGCGAGAGCGGGGCACCTGCTTCCTCAACTCCCTCCCCACCATCTTTGCCGCCCGGTCTTCTGGGTCGGGCGCATGCGCGACTCGGCTCCTGCTGCGGGAGCCTGGGTCAAATCGAGGGTGAGAGGACGTCAGCCGTAACATTGCGCACGCGCGGCTCCGTTTTTTGCCGAGGTGCTGGCAAAGTGAGGGCGGGATGCCATTAGCCGTCAGGATACTGCGCACGCGCAAGCCGGCAGCTGCTTCCCTGTTCGTGGGACTCCTGCTGTGACTTCGGAGGTGGCTAAAATGAGGTCTTTACAAAGGTTGTCGTTTCAAATAAAGTTCACGTTTTTAAAGCCACCAAAAGGCTAGGGGCCGTTTTTAGTTTGATAAAAGGGCCTTTATTTTAAATGTGACCCCGATTTGGGAAAAGTCCGGCAAAAGTGTGGGGGTAAGTTTTGGGGCGCGTGGGGGGTGTTGTGGACGGGCGCGGGGGGTGGGGCAGGTGGAAAGGAGGGTTGGGGGGAGCCCGGGGGTGGTGGAAGGAAAAGGGGGTGGAAGGGGGTTTGGAGGGAGGGAAACCCGGAAGGTGGAAAAGGGAAGGAAGAAAGACCCCGGGAAAGGAGGGACAAATGGGGAGGGAATCCCAAAAAAAGGTCCGTCAGGAGGTCCAAAGATGGGCTTGCACTAAGAAAACCTTTCCCCCGGGTCCCCAGGGACTTCTGCAAAGATGGCTGGGCAGGGGCCCCTGGCCAAAGGGTTGCTTTTGATCTTTCCCCAACCGGGGCCATCACCCAGTGAATCTGGGAGACTCATTTTCAATTCAAAATTGAATGAGATTCCTTCTCTGGGATTGCCCTTATGCCCCTTCTAGAGGAGGGTTTGAGACCCCAAATCACCCTCCCACAGTTTCAGGGCCTCAATTTACATCAAATGTATGAGGGTATGTGTGTGTGTGTGAGTGTGTGTGCAGGTGCCCTCTGCCAGGCGCCCTTCCAAGGCCGGAAAGCCCCCAGGGTGGGGCTAGGACAGGGGAGGGCCCCAGACCTTCAGCAGACCCGCCCTTCTGTGAGAGGGCTCCCCCACTCTGGAGCCTCCCAGAGGGGCTGGGGGAGGGCACTGTCCAGAGCTCCCGCAGGCCTTGGGGCCCCCTCACAGCTTTTCCCCTCCAGCTCAGCCCCCAAAAAGACCCTGCTCTTCCCCCAGGCAGATGGAGGCCAAGGAGGGGCTCTGGCTTCCTCATGGCCCCCTTTGGTGAGTCCCGCCCTCCCCCCTCTCCTCCCCGGCCAGGTCAAGGGACACAAAGGCCGAGTGAGTCTGGCCCTGGCCCTGGGCTCTCCCTCTTGGTCAGTAATGGAGATAGATCAATCAGGGCACCTACGGTACATCCATATTTGCACTGTGATTGCCAGTGTTTTTTGTCTCCAATGCCGCCCTTCTCCAGGTTTGGGGCCGGGAGGAAAGGGCCCGGCCCCGGGTTCTTGGAGGGTTTCGGGGAATGGGGAGCCCGGGTGAGCGGCCCCAGGCCCCACCAAGTAGGGAGAGCAGGACACCAGGCAGGCTCGGCTGGGGCTCGCAGGCTTTGGTCGATTAGGAGCCGGTGACCTTCCGGGACGGGCCGGGAAACCTGGGAGGAATGGGATCCTGGAGCCGGCCCAAGGGCCCGACAGGGACGGATGCTGGAGAACTCCAGAACCGGTCTCTGGGGCGCCGCCCCTTGGGAGGGGGCGAGGGGATCATAGGGGTCCCAGTGCTCCCTCAGCCTGACCCGTGAGAGGAGAGCCAGGGATTGCCCCTCCCCACAGAATGGAGCGTGACCTGGTTTCCCAGCTAACCAGACCTTCCGGCCCCTCGACAGATGTGGGATTTAAGCCCCCAATGCTGGGGAAGTCTCTGAGGCCCCCTGTCCTTGTGGGCTCTTTTGCCATTGTTCCCCTGAAGTTCCGGGGCCTTGGGCACCTCCTGCCCGGCTTCCGCTGCCCCGCCAGGTCCTCTTCTCCCCTGTTCCCCTTTCTTGGGAATCCTCCTTCTTTAGATGGGGCCGCTTGGGGTAGGGACTTTAAGGTCCCCTGGGGGTCGGGACGTGAGAACAGCCCCCGGGAAAGGCCCGGAGCCTTCCTGCTTTCAGGGAGTCCTGTCACACGGGAGGGACAACATGCAAACTGCTTAGGGACAAAGGAGATGTGGCAGAGAGAACTGGGGATAATCCAGAGGGGCCCGGACAAGGGGCGGGGAGGTTTGGGCAGGAGGTGGGATTTAGCAGGGAAGAAAGCCACAAGACACTGAGGGAGCTGAGAAGTCCAGGGGTGAGGGAGAGCCCCTGAAAGGGCCGTGTCTGATGGGCAGATGGGGCATCTTGTTCTGGGAAGCACACGGAGGCTGGTGTCCAAAGCTCCCCTGATGGGCTTGTTCCTATTTTTCACCCTCTCCTCAATCCCTGAGGACCTTGTGTGCCCTGCTCTCCACCCCTGGTGCAGTTGTGACTGGATGCTGGAGTCAGGGCACAGCCAGGGGGAGCTGGTTCTTCGAGGGGCTTTGCAGCTTCCTCCAGGCAGCCTGGCCTGCCCACTCTCCACATCTGCCCCTGAGCTCCATCCCCAGTCCGTGGAGGCCAGAGTCTGAGCATAGTGAGGGCTTCTGGGTCTCCTCCTCGAGGGCAGCACTGTTGTGGTTGTCTCAGAGCCTTGACAACTTGCGAGTCTTCTGAGAAGGGTCTGGGAGTAATCTGAGCAGGAAAGTCCCAGTAGGGAAGGAAATGCTCTTGCCTAGATTGAAGATGCCCCTGGATGAAGAGCTTGTCCCCCAGTGAGCATGTCTGGGACAGACAGCACGGGGGGGAGGGGGGAATGGACTTAGGGTCGGGGTCCCTGCTACATGGGGAGACAGAGTTGAGAGCTTCAGAGCCCTCTGGCCATCCTCCCCACCTGCTTGTCCCTGAGTAATTAAGTTCCTGATGTTCTGTCCCCGTGTGCAGGGATTCCTGTTTCCAGACTGGATGTGATCTCCCTGTTGGAGAAGCAAGAAGGAGCCTGGAGTCCCCAGAGCCGAGACTCCATTGGGTCTCATCAAGGTGGGTGAACAGCAGGCAGATGCTGGGAGTCAGCCCCCTCTGCCTCGTTCTCTGTCTTGTCCAATATGGTGGTGCCATCCCTGGATCCAAGGCAGGAGAGCTTGGCTGCTTGTGTCTGCATTGTGTATCCCTCTGGTCATGGCTCTCCTGTATTTGATTTTATACTTATTTTTGTGCATTTGACATTCTATTTCAGAGAAACCGTCATTTGTATTTTTTAGAAATTTGAAGAGGTAAAAGACTTTTCCTAATGCTTCTTGCTAATTTGGGTTTCTTTTTCTTTCTTTTTGTCTTTTTCTATTAATTTGGCCATTTACGTTAATAATTTTGCTAAAATATTGAACTTGTCTTTCATTCATTGTATAAATTCCACTTAGTCATCGTGTAGACTCTTTTCAATATGTTGCTAGATTTCCTTTGCCAATATTAACACTTTTGCATCAATATTCAATAGGGACATCAGTCCATAATGTGCTCTTTTTGTCCGTTTGGTTATCACAAGCATAATTCAGTCATAGACCTGTATTCCCTCATTATAGAATGGAGCCAGTTAGTCTTTGAATATCTCATAGAGCTCCCTTGTAGAATTATCTGACCCTGAATTTTTTTCTTTGGAAATTCAGTTATGACTTCAGAGTGACTTTATCGTCTAGATACGCCGCCATATTCTTTTCTTTACTTTTGTTGAGCTTCCTAATATCGTGGCATTTTTTATATCATATATAACTCCCACTATGACACTCGAAGACCTTAAGGCTCCCAACAGATACTGGACTCTTCTCTGGCTAGTAGAATACAAGCATTTCGTTATCATCTAGTCCCTTCCTTTAGCCCAAATGTAGTTACCATTCTAAATTTCCCTTGTTTCCTGTGATTACATTTCATAATATTCATTCAATTTTGATCTTTTTATCAGCAATACTTAAAAATCCTCTATTTCATTAAAGATCCATTTTTCTATTTTATTGAATTTTGCAAGATAATAACTTATTCTTAGTTGTAAGCCAACACCAAAATTTCCTCCTCATTATACTGGTAGCTGCTACTTGTGTGGTGCTGAGCTCTCACTTTGGGCTGCTTAATGGTATTTTTAATTTTGACAAAGCTCTGGACTGTGGTCAGGATGTTCTTTGTTGTTTGCATTTGCAGTTTCTTTCAAGCAGGGATGATTGGATTTTTTTTTTCTAGTTTCACTTTGCTTTCTGGGTAGTTATCATTTGTAATTTCTTAAAATATAATATTCATCTTCTGTTTTGTTGAGGGTTTTTTGTCACTGCTTTTAGGTAACCTCTAACTATTAAAGCTTAAAACTGTACTGAGATGTTTGGTAAGCTTTATATTTGATATTTATTGTCTTTTATGCTTACTTATTTTCAGTGTCATATTTCCTCCTACTTTCTTCCCTCTAAAAAATTTTTAATAGAAAAAACATACTAATTCTCCATAGTTAGATAAATGTCTCACTTGAGATCTGTCAGAGAATCATAAATGTTAATAGTTGAGTAAACCTTAATGGACTTATCTAACCTATACCCAATGGCTGACAAATGACTTGTTCTCTTAGGGCTCCAGTGAAATGAAAATCACTGCTCCCAGAGGTAGCTCATTCTAATCATTTAGAAACTTCCCCTTCCATCAGGCCTAAGTTTCTCCCTTTGCAATTTGTACCCATTATGGGTCATTCTTCCCTTTTGACCATTTCCCCATAATTCTTTGAGAGGCAACATGATGAATAGAGAATTGTATTTCGAGCCTCTAAGTCATATTTAACCTCTCTGGGCACCAGCTGTCTCCGGGTCAGTAGAGGAAATTCCTCACCAGGAAATCCATGTGGAGATTAAGTCTAGGTCTAGTACATAAAAGATTTTTCCCAGCTAAAGGCTGTTTCTTTTTTTAATGGCATCTGAGGCTGTCTGCCATGCTGGAATGACGCATTCAGTCCATTTTATGAACTTCAGGGAAGTTCATTGAGCTTTTGTCTTCTGAATGCTAGACCTTCCTAAGGATAGTTTCTGAGTATCTTTATTGTCCAGATAAGCAGCCATATTCTTTCTTTTATTTATAATGAGCTTCCTAAAATCCTGGCATCTTTTAAAGATGACCTGTTTTCTAGCCATATAACACCCTCGCATCCCCCCAATTTTGTATCTGGTGAGTTTCTATACCAAAATGTAGGACTTCATAATTATTTCTTACATTTCTTATAAATTAAAATCTGTTGATTTAGTCTGTTGAGATCTCTTTGAATCCTAATTCTCATAAATATTGTTAGTTACTTGTCCAAATTTTGTTATTTCCATATTTCACTAAATTATCATATGTGACTTTATTCAAGTCACTTATTAAAATAGGTTGAATTTTAAAGAAAAATCTTTCCTTATTGTTTTGTACGGCTATATATATTTGCAAAAATATCTGCTTTTTCTTGTCTTCTGATAGAATAGGAAACAGGGTGAGAAAATTCAGAGCTGAAAATAAAATGAAACTTTTAAAAATGAAAATTTAAATAAAAATGTAATTCCCTATTTCATTGAGGAAATAAAGTTAATCTCTTAACCTTTAGTATGTGATATTTAGGGTTTTTACTCCTTTTTTCTTTTCATAGCAAATTAGATTGCTCTTATTTGATATGCCATGCCCTTCTTGGTTATTTAAAAAAACTATAAGTTAATTGTTGCAGATTGACATTTATGGATCTTTGTGAATTTGTCATTTTAGTTTGGGAGTGTATAAATTCTGTGTTTAAATATCTTTTTTCTTCAAGGTTCTTGGTAACTTAAAATATTTATACACATATATACAAATATGTACATTTTCCTGAAATATATTAGTTGAATTCTTTTTATTTTCCAATTTGGGGAAAGCTTAGTAATTCTTAAGATTTCTCCAATTGCTTATTGTCGTCTAAATCTCACTTTCACCTATATAGATTCTAAGTTGCATATATTTTCACTTGAGTGATTTTTCTCTGCTAATTTCCCCTCTCTTGTGTGGCTTTCTATTCTTTAAGGATACAAAAAATAATTTAGCTTTCCATTAAATGTTATTTTTCTTGACATCTATAATTATTTGAATGCACTGAAATGCACTTAGTCCTAGGCAACTAAGAGTCTTTTGTTTTCTTTTTATCTCTCTCTGGCTTCAGTTCAGACAAACAGCGCTTTTTCTGCTTGGTTCAAAGTGAGCATAATTGTCTTTATGGGTAGGGACAAAAACTAGAACTTGCTCAAAATAAGATTCCTTGCTCTCAGTACAGAATCAGTGACTAGTAATGTTTTTTAAATTTTTTTTTTCAGATTCCTTTAGCAACGAAATAAAATTTGAAAGAAGGAGCTCAAGTCTGATGCAGAACATTTCTGTAGAAGCATCGTCCAGGAAGACACAATCGAAGGGCACAGCCTGGCACCGCAAGATGGAGAAATCTGAGGAACATGATGTTGATTTAGAAAAATCAAAGAGCAACTTGGAGAGAAGATCCAGACAAATAGCAGTTACTCCCAGAACAATGTTTAATAAAGAAAATGGAGTTCAGAGTAATATATTTGGGAGAAGATTTAGCTTTGGATCTGTCCTTGTTTCACTGTGGAGAGAAATAATGAGGAATCGTCTCTATAACTATAAGATGCTTGGAAAGGATGTTAAAGATTTTCCTGCCCTAATTATTAGTAATACATTCTCCTTAGGGAAGGAGTTTTCTGTGTATACCAAGTGCAAGACACCCTTTAGGTACCACTCAGATCTAATTAAATATCACAGAATACATGCTGGAGAGAAACAACATAAATACAAGAAAGGTGGCAAAGCCGTTGGCAGTAGATCAAATTTTACTGACTGTCAAAATAGAGACAAAAATGAGTGTAAGCAAGATGAGAAAGCCTTCACCTATAAGAGAAGCTTGACTAATCCTAAACAAATTCATATTCAAGAGAAATCTTTTGAATTTAATGAATTTGGAAAAGCCTTCAGTGAAAAGGGACATATTGCTCATCAAGGAATTCAGACTAAAGAGAAACCCTTTGAATGTAATCAATGTGGGAAATCCTTCCGTGAGAAGGGAAGCTTTAATAAACATCAGAGAGTTCATACTGGAGAGAAGCCATTTCAATGTAATGAATGTGGAAAGGCCTTCAGCGAGAGGGGAAACCTCAATGTGCATCAGAGAATTCATACTGGAGAGAAACCTTTTGAATGTAATCAATGTGGGAAAGCTTTTAGACAAAAGGAAAATCTTATTCACCACCAGAGGATTCATACTGGAGAGAAACCTTTTGAATGTAAAGAATGCAGGAAAGCCTTCAGTGTGAGGGGAAGCCTCAACAGACATCAAAGAATTCATACTGGAGAGAAACCATTTACATGTAATGAATGTGGGAGAGCCTTCAGTGAGAGGGGAAACTTTGTTAAACATCATAGAACTCACACTGAAGAAAAACCCTTTCCATGTAATGAATGCAGGGAAGCTTTCAGTACAAGGGGAAGACTCAATAGACATCAAAGAATTCATACTCAAGAGAAACTCTCTGCATGTAATGAATATGGGGAAGCCTATAATGGGAAGGGATATTTCACTAAACAGAGAACTCATACTAGAGAAAAACCCTTTCCGTGTAATGCATGTGGGGAAGGTTTCAGCACAAGGGGAAGCCTTAATAGACATCAAAGAATTCATACTGGAGAGAAACCCTTTACATGTAATGAATGTGGGAAAGCCTTCAGTGGGAGGGGATACTTTATTGAACATCAAATTACTCATACGGGAGAAAAACCCTTTCCATGTAAAGAATGTGGAAAAGCTTTCAGTAAGCAGGGAAACCTCAATAGACATCAAAGAATTCATACTGGAGAAAAACCCTTTTCATGTAATGATTGTGGAAAAGCCTTTAGCCAAAAGGTCAAACTTATTACCCATCAGAGTATTCATACTGGAGAGAAACCATTTGAATGTAATGACTGCGGAAAAAGTTTTAACAGGAAGGACTCTCTCATCAGTCATCAGAGGACTCACACTGGAGACAAACCATTTGAATGTAATGAATGTGGGAAAACTTTTAGCAAAATGGGAAAGCTTAATATCCATCAGAGAACACATTCTGGGGAGAAACCTTTTGTGTGCAGTGACTGTGGAAAAGCCTTTGGCCAGAATATATACCTTATTTATCATCAGAGAACTCATACTGGAGAGAGACCCTTTGCTTGTAATGATTGTGGAAAAGCTTTCAGTTGGAGAACAAGCCTTATTATTCATCAGAGGACTCATGCTGGAGAAAAACTCTTATAATGTAGGAATGTGGGAAAAGTCTTCAGCGATTATATTCCAAAATTATCAGAGATTTCAAAGTTATACCAGAGAAGGGGCTTTTGTGGTGAATATAGAAAAATTGCTGGAAGGCAAGTCTTACTACACATGGGAAACTCATACAGGGAAGAAATCATTTGAATATAATTGGAAAAGGCTTCATCAAAAACCTCATGCTAGAGAGAATGACATACAATAAATCAAGTATTAAGTGCTTACAGGTAATGTGCTAAATTTGAGATACAAAGGTAAAAGAGAAATAGTCCCTTCCCTTAAAGAGGTTACATTCTAATGAGGTAGACAAACTCATGTACAAAATATGTCAGTTTAGAGAGGGTCCTAATGGCGGGGAGATCAAGAATCCATGTAAAAAAGTTGCATAAACTGATACTTGGTTTTTGACCAAACTGATACTTGAAGGAAACAGGAATTCTAATGGTGGAGGGAATGACTTTCAGACATAGAGAAGAACCATCTCGAAGCCAAAGACAAGAAATAGAATAGTTCAATGTGACAGCCTTGCAAAGTTTGAGAAGGCAAGTTTGCAGATTTATCTGAATACAAATGACATTTGAATCAAGGAGCACTATTGAGATCTCTTAAGTAATGTAATGTAGAGCAAGCAAAAAGAGAGTTTTATGTACACAATGGTCATGACAGGAATAGTCATCAGCAAGGGAGACAGGAGAAGCATTGTCCAGAGGAGAAGAGAACCGGTGTTATGGAAACCCAGTAATAATAGAATATTCAAGAGGAGTTTGGTAGTATGTGAAATACTTAAAAAAGATCAAAAGATAAAGAGGGCATTGACCTTGCCAATTAAGCAATCACTGGCAACTTTGGAGAGAGCACTTTCAACTGAGTAATGAAGTCAGACAGCTTTTTACAGAAGATTGAGAAGAGAGGGAGAGGAGAGCAGGTGAAGCCTCTGAGAAGAAAGAGCTTTTTCCAAGTTGCTTTGCCAAGAATGAAAAGAACTCTGTGAGAATAACAGAAGTGCTAATATCTTGGGGAAGGTAATGGTGCTTAGTAGGACTTGGTCATGTGTGTGGGCAAGAGGAAGGAACTAGTAGATAAGGAAAATGAGAGAATGTGGGAAAGTCGTCAGTGATTGGAGAAAGCTTATTAGAGAACTGATACTGGAGAAAAACTCCTTTGAATAATGAATTAAAACAGGTTATATTAAAATCAATGCCATTTGATTACAGGATGAAATTATGACGTGGATATAATGCAATATCCTATGTGGTAAGAATACAAAGAATTTAAATATGTAAAATATGAAAAAGAAGGAATAAGAAGTAACTTACATAATAGCTACAGGAACATAAATAGAAACAATGACAAAACAACCCAGTGCTATATAATTATGACCAGGTTAATCCCAAGAGAATGAAAGAATGTACCTTCCTCCCCTAGCAAGAAAGGAGGAGAATGGATGGTTAAACACATTGCATGGCTCTAGCCATCTTCCTGCCATGTTTCTTTGCTTCATCTTCACACTTTCCATTTTAGGGCCAGGAAATACAAGTCCATTAGTAGCCCTATGGTCTTCTGTATCTATCATTTTTTAAAACAATTCTTGCCTCCATAGCCACCATTCTTCATATGCATATTTGCATATTAGAATGAAAGCTCCTTAAGGAAGGTATCGTATTGCTTTTTGTATTTTTACCCCAAATGCTTAACACAATGCCTGGCAAGTAAGAAGCATTTAATAAATGGGTTTTTCCTTCATTCGTTGCATATCTTATACAACTTGCTAGATGTGGCGATGGCCTAGAAGGGCAGAACGAGACATTCTTTTTCAGTTGTGACATTGTGGTATTAGTTAATTGGTTTTACTGAGTTATGCCTATTTTAAAGAGGACTTTTCTTAGCAGCAATAGCTGTAAGAAGGATTGGGTGAGTTTTATACCCAAAAAATAAGTAATGCCAGGAAAGAGCAAAAGAACATTGAAAAGGGAATAGAGAGATACATCAATGGTGATACTATCCAGCTAAATTAAACATATGCACTTTATTGAAAAAAATATACATAATAAAGATCTT
Source organism: Sarcophilus harrisii (assembly GCF_902635505.1). NCBI lineage: Eukaryota > Metazoa > Chordata > Mammalia > Dasyuromorphia > Dasyuridae > Sarcophilus > Sarcophilus harrisii. The sequence goes on from NC_045429.1 coordinate 456,948,637, forward strand.
CTGTTTTATATTTATATATCATCCTTTTTCTGTGGGGGGGGTTGGGGTTTTTTTTTTTTTTGTTTTTTGGGGGTTTTTTGGTATGTCATGTTTGTTGTTGCTGTTAAGTTCATAATAAAAAAAAAAATTGAGGGCAGCTAGGTGCTGTGTGGGACGCAAAAGCCCCTACCCAAAATGACGACTCACAGAGTTCACTCAAAGTAGAAAGCAGAAAAGGTTGTTTATTATAGCAACTCATGAGTGTTGGGGCAGACCCACTTGGACATAAAGAGACTAACAGCAGGACGGCCCAACACTCCGGCTACATAGGGTTTTTGTTACAAGAGATTACACCACAAATTAGAAAGTATTAAGAAGCCTGGGGCCTCCTAATTGGATATCGCTACAGCAAAAAAAAAAAAGATGGGAATGGAATGTTTCAGTTTCCCTGAAATTACCTGCTTTTTAGGAAACCACAAACCAGCAGGTGACTGAGCTGACAGTGTTTAAACGAATAGGCTAAAGAATGTCAAACATTGATAAAGACTACCAGTTTAGGATAAGTAAATATGTCTGAAACTGGTCTAGGTTTAAGTAAATAGAGAGGTACACATAGGTCATAGCGAGATACAGAAATAATGAAAATAAAGAAAAAGTATTCACACATCCCTGTAAGTTCTTCATTTCATCTTCCCATTCCACACAGAACACCAGCCCTGAAGTCAAGAGGACCTGAGTTCACATCTGACCTCAGACACTTAACACTTCCTGGCTGTGTGACCCTGGGCAAGTCACTTAATCCCAATTGCCTCAGCAAATAATAATAATAATTGAGCCTCTTAAATGTTATAAAGGATAGTTTTCTGTCTTAGTATGGGAAAGGTACTATGAAATTAAATATCCATAAAACATGTGAAATCAATTCAAATACATCTTAAGTACTGATTTTTTTTTTGACCAAGTGCTATGCTAAATGTCAGAGATTCAAACACAAAGAATGAAACTATTAGAAATTATATTCTGAAGTGGGAGGCAAATATTTATAGGTGTGTTAATGTATAGATAACAGAATGAATGTAAAGTTGACTATACATGTAAATACAAGTTCTTAAATTTAACGTAGTTTGGGAGGGCATTTGTCATTCAGGGGTGATCTTGCAAAAAAATGGCCCCAAGCTCCATCCTAAAGGGAGACACTGACTAGTAGGCAGAGATAAGGAGGAAGAGCTTTCCAAGCTTGGGGTGATGATCACTTGTTAAGGACCATACCTAAGTGTGAAACCTAGGGCCTGTAACAAGGGGTCCTCAAACTACTGCTCCCAGGCCAGATGCGGCAGCTGAGGACGATTATCCCCCTCACTCAGGGCTATGAAGTTTCTTTATTTAAAGGCCCACAAAACAAAGTTTTTGTTTTTACTGTAGTCCAGCCCTCCAACAGTTGAAGAACGGCGAACTGGCCCCCTATTTAAAAAGTTTGAGGATCCCTGCTGTAAAGGATTAAAGGGTCTGCACCATTAAGGGGCAGGGCAGTCTCTATAAGCCTCCACAGCTGTGAATTATTACACACTTGAAGGAAATGGAAATCAGCTTTTTCTGACTCAGATGTTGCTTGTGGATTGGGAATGAAATAAATAAAAGGGGAGAGGAGGGATGTCAGAGAACGCAACTGCCTCTCAGTCTCCTTGTATTGTCATCCTTATATGAAGGGATCTATTCTGCTAATCAAAATTAGAGCCCCAGCAACCACTGGCAGGTGGCTCCCATAACATGACATTACTTGTAAGCATCCCAGCTTTGCCATTTCACAAGAGGTCTAGCGATAAGCTATACAGTATTGTGTGTGAAGAGCAGGACGAAGGTCAAATTGGCAAGATTTCAGAGTGGGAACGATATCCAAGAAGGCAGAAAGGTAGGCTAAGTCTGGGCTTTAAAAGCTAGAAGAAGAGATTGTAGTCTAGAGGCAGTAGGAAATCACTGGATTTGTTTCAATACAAGACTGATAGGATCAGAGCTAGGATTAAGGAAAAGCACTTGAGCCACAGTGGGTAGAATGGGCTGGCGTATGGAAGTCTTGGAGTAGACAGCCATGTAGAAGACTTGCAATAATCTAGGTGAAGGAATGAAGGCATTAACTGAGATGGTAACTGAGTCAAGAGAAGTAATGATGTAAGTGAATTTGTGAGGTACAAGATTTAGCAATTGGATGTGTGGAGTAAGGAAGAGTCAGGAGTCAAGAATGTCAAGTTGAAAAATTATTTTGGAGGATGTCTGTGTCTTTGAGAAGAGTAGGGAAGTTTGGAAGAAGGATGGCTTTAGAGTTAAAAATGGTAAGTTTAGTGTTAACCACATCGAGTCTAAGATATTTGAAACAGGCAATTGATGATACAGTACTGGAGCTTGGAGGAGAGACAGCTGAAACTGGAAGAACACCTGCGTGGATATGATAGCTAATGGACCCATGGACTCTAGAGGTTACTGAGAAAGACAGTACAGAGAAAACAGGAGAAGACCTAGGATAGAACCTTGATGAGCACCACAGTTAGAGGATGTGACATGAATGATGAGTCAGTCAAGGAGACAGAAGTAATCAGAAAGACAGGTGATGAACCAGGAGAGGTTAGTGTAAGAAATACCCAGAGTATCCAGGAAGAGAAACCATGACACTTTCAAAATTATAAATTTCACTGGCCTGAATTGATTTCTTTTCTTCTTTCCTTCCAACTGAAAGATCAGGACAATATGGCGACCAATCAAACTTGCATAAGTTCTGACAAAATAATTGACAAAGTTTCATGATAATGCTCATAGAACTGATCTAGACAATAGTACAATTAAATAGATCCCAAAATGGGTTAAAGGCAGTCCTTAAGAGTCACTAATGTTGAATAAATTATATTGAAAAGCTTACATCCAAAAAATCCAGGGAACTTCACTGTTAGAATATTTTTCTAAGTGACTTGATTGAAAACATAAATAAACCTTGCTTATTCAATTTTCAGATGACACAAATCTGGTAGAGAGTGAACATAGCTACTGATAGTGTCCAGAGCAGGCTAAATTGCGAAGGCAGAATTTAGTATGGATAACTGTTGGGTCTTGCACTTGGATTTTAAACAAATCTTCAAAAATCCAAGTTAGGGTTTAGGGGAAGAGTCAATGATTGATTCAACAGCAATTGGAGTAAGATTTGGGAGGTTTTGTTGGTTTAACTCTCTATTTGAGACTAGCATAATATAGTAACCAAAAAATATGGCACTCTTTGCATGTCTTAAGAACTGAATAAGTTTCACTTTTCTCTGCCCTAGTTTAAACATATGTGAAGTCATGTGTTCCATGCTGGGTAACAGCAGGGTATTGCTGGGTCAAATTTTTTTTTTTTTCCTGAGGAGGGTAGCTTAGAGTGGTCTAGCCTGGCCAGAGGAACTTCTAGTCATTTTCAAGTATCTGAACGGCTGACATGTGGAGGAGGAATTAATGTGATCCTGCTTGTTCCCCAAAAGTGGAACTAGGAACAATGGGTGCAAGTTCCCAACTTTAGACTGAATGCTTAAAAAAAAAAAAATCCTTCCTCGGAAAAGCGATCTCTTTAAGAATCTTTTTATATGGAGAATTTAATGGAGAAAAGGGCGGGGGGGGGGGGGGGAGTGCTTTTTTGTAAATGAAGTGATTTGTACTCAGTGTCAGAAGGTGTAGGACATTGTCCCTCTTGTGGATGAACATTGATATGTGAGTAGAAAAAGAAATACTTTAGGGGCAGCTAGGTGGTGCAGTGGTTAGAGCACCAGCCCTGAAGTCAGGAGGGATTTGAGTTCAAATTTGACCTCAGACATTTAATACTTCTTGGCTGTGTGACCCTGGGCAAGTCACTTAATCCCAATTGCCTCGGGGGAAAAAAAAGTGTTTTAATATGAACTCTGTATGAAGAAACAGCTTTCAGGTGGAATCATGGATAATGGAGAAAAAGATCATCTGTGATCTAGATTTGAGGAATTGGATCTTGGTGTCAACAAAGTTGGAGTGAGGCCTTATTTATGTGAAAACAGTTGACCACAATAAAGAACTAGAGAAAGACTTTTTATTTATAAAATTATTATTTTATTTATTAAAAATTAGAGAAATGTGAGTATAAAGAAGTATTTTCTAAGATACCAAAGAGATCAAGTGTCTTGCTGGAGATTTCAGAGCTGTTGGCTGCCAAAGGCAGAAGACCCAAGATGCCCTTTTCTGAATGAGTGAAAATCAAGCAACAACTTCTCCTTAATCTGTTCCATTTCTGTGTCAGGAGGCTCAGTGAAATGAGCCCTGCCCTGGAGTCAGGACCAGATTCTACTGCTGATTATTGTTACCTTCATGACTCTAGGTAAGTCTGTTAATCTCTCCAGGTCTCTGTCTCCTCATCTATAAAATGGGCTGAAGGAAATGATAAACCACTCCAGTGTCTTTGCCAAGAAAACCCCTTATCTTGGTATAGAGTGTGAGATGTCGGTCAGTGCCTAGTTTCTGTTATACTATTTTGTGCTTTTTTATATGTGATATAATTTACATCATTTTTACTTCCCCTTCCCTCTTCTCCCGTAAAATCTTTTTTCCACTCCTTAATTTCTTCTTTTTTTAAATCAGTTGTTATTGTCCTTTTTCCTCAAAGAGGACCAAAATGCTATCATTGTATTATGTTCAACTGTGGCTGAGCAGATCAGCATGAGTCAGAATACTCTATCACAGTGGGCCTTAAACAGTCCCCATGAACATTAGGGGTGGATTCTCTAACTTTGTGCATCTCTCACATTGCTTCTCAGCTAATCCAATTTTGCATTACTCCTAGAGCATAGCACCTTCTCTGATGAGGGCCCTCCAATGACCGGCAGTCCTGTACCAGTGTTTCTCATGTGATGCAGTCAGTTCCAACGTCCCTAAGAGAGACCTTGAGAGTGTCCTTGTCTTACTTTTTTCCTGACCATCTTGTGAGTGCCTGTCCTGTGTGAGTTTTCCATAAAATAATCTAATTTTGGCAATTACACGTTTGGCATTTGAACCATGTGGCTAGCCCAATGGAGTTGCATTCTCTGCAGTCAAATTGGAATGTCGGGCAGTTTAGTAGCTTATCCTTCCAGGTTAAGGACAATTCAATTGGAAGCGATTCAGGAGTAACCGTGTTTTCTTGGTGGCGTTAGGCCAAAATGAGCACAAGCAGCAAAGAATCAATTCACACTTTGGTGCATCTTGGCTTCAGAGGCTGCCCCCTTGCAGGGGTTTCAAGTTGCTCCTGGTCTTTGTTGACACTTTTAAGCTGAGCCCCTTTGAACTTCTGTATGGGAGGCCCTTCCTCACTTCTGACATTCTCATAGATCCAGAACAGCATCTGGTCACCCAGTTTACCACACAACATGGGGCTCTTTTTGAATACACAGACGAGCATCTCCCTAAACCTAAAGATGCTCATGCTCAGACAGCCTCCCCTGTGAATCCAGGGGACGTGGTGCGCTTGAAATCTTCGAAGCTTAAGGTACTGACACTCTGGGTATAAAGTGGAAAGAACCATATAAGGTCATTCTGACCACCCCAATGTCAGTCAAACTGGAAGAGTCCCCCAGCTGGACTCATGTTTCCAGGATTAAAAATGCTGCTGCTGTGTCCTCTCCTTTAGATACCTCAGAATATTCCCGTGAGCCCATAGAGGACCCTTACGTTTCTGTTCCACAAGACTCCTGAAAACGCTCTGGAGAAAGAAGGTAAAATTGTCTGTGCCCTTCTTTCTCTCACTAATCTCCATTTTTACTTTCTCACCATGAGAACTTTACTCCTAATATTCTCTCTCCAGCTTTCCTGGTCTTACTCTGAGAGCCCCCGCCAGTGGGGAGATAATTTTCTAGCCAGACTAGGGAACTCTGAGGGTAATGGGAACATTCAAGATTGTTGGGTGTGCCATCAACACCCCCAAGGCGGCCCACAGATGCAACCTAATGCATTTTTTTGCAAAGATCCCATTCTCAAATGTCACCATCTGCACCTTGGATGCCACCCCAACTGTACCAGCTACACTCTGACTCGGCTATCCCGTTTTCTTGCTGGAAAAGACCTTTACCTGCATATTACCACACCAATATCACAGGGACAGTAGATGTCACCATGGCCCATAGGGCCCATGTTTACACCCCTGATGTTGGGACACTGACTTGTATCAACAATACTATTGGTGCAAGTGAGTGTGACTCTTCTCAAGCCTGCTGCAATTTCACCACAACAATCTGAACCAGCTGCACAGGTGGGTCAAGGGCTAGCTGTACCTATGACTATGGACCACTCCAAGAAATAACTGTAGGGCATCCATTCCAAGATTATCCTGGCAAACTCGCTCATAATGCTTCTTCAGCACCTTCCATGAAGCTTCTTCATAACTTCCTGAAAACTGACATTCCGACTGATAGAATGTTATGTAACTACAAGCACCTTGGGGACAATTAACCAGGAAACTACGACAAAATCTGACCTAAAGTACTATCTGTGTACCTAAGGGATATCCTGTTCTCTGTACAGTAAATTCTCCATTCTACGTCAATGTTTCTGAGGGATCTGTTAGGAGGAATGCCTCTGACTGGAATCCTCCCTAGCCCGTAATTCTCTCTTCCTGATTTTTACCCTCTTTTAAACACTATGGGTCTTACACCCTAGATTACCTAAGAACTCCTTTCACTGTATATAATGTCACTGCCTTAAACACTGCCCCCACCCCTTTGAGGAAACAAAGGCAGGGATTTGGGGAAAATGTTCTTTGGTAGTTAAAATCACAGCAATGCTAGCTCCCTAGTGGGGTACTTAGCACATGAAAACATACTTTCCAACCTGACTGCCACAATCAACCAGCTGGCCAAGGAAACTGCGCACTCTCTCTGAGAGATCCAAGAATCTTTGGACTCTCTTGCTAACATGGTTTTAGATAACCGAATGGCCTTGGATTATCTTCTTGTTTCAAGCAGTGGTGTTTGTGCCCTGGTCAATACCAATTTCTGTATGTACATCAACAACTCGGGGAAGGTTGAGCTTCGTACTTAGAGAAAGCTGGCTGGGTGCGAGACCTTGATGGAAAACTACTCACACACACCCGGTCTTTCTCTGGGTGGGGTTTCTGGCTATGGTGTCTAATCCTATAATAACTCCACTTCTAATAATTATTTTTTTACTCATATTTGGCCATTGCATTTTCAATCTGCTTATGAGATTTGTTTCCTCCAGACTCCACACTATGAACTTCTAACTACTCGTTCATGGAAAAACTGACTTGGACACTCATCCTCTAGATGCTACTGCTGCCATCTTCATATCTCACACTTCCCCTTCTGGCCTGAACCCCCATTGAACATAGGGATAACTCTACACTCCTTGTCAGCTTGAAGCAGCTCCAGAAGATGAGACCTTCATCCCTTTGTGCCAAATGAATTTTAGATGACTGCTTGAGGGGGAAGTGATATAAACTGAGATTTTGGGGGAGGAAGGGCGGTTCTGGGTTAGAAATCTCAAACCCCTCTAAGAGAGACTCTACTCTCCTGTTCATAGGGGAAACTCCCAGATAAGTAATTTCATTCAGTTCAATTAGAGATCTTGGCTAGGGGCATAATCCTTAACCTCTATTGAGTTGAAAATTACGCCTTCAAATTCATCTGGAGATTGGCCCCCAGCTCTGGGCCAAAGAAACTCAACATAACCAAAGCCTGTGCACCCAAATCTTTGCAAAAAAGATCCTAATAACATTTTGCCTGCTAAAAGAGCTGTTTTTTTTAGTGTAATAAATCCACTTTTTTTGCCACAAACCTTGCCATCCGGGCTTACACACAAGGAATCTGTGGTACCAACCAAGGGATTTCTCAATCCTCATTTCTCACACCTCAACATAATGAATGTGGAAAAGCCTTCAGCCAGAGAATAAATCTTATTGCACACCAGAGAATTCACATTGGAGAAAAATACTTTGTATGTAAGGAATGAGGAAAAGGCTTTTAGTCTGAGGGCTATTTCAAAGAGTTCACACTGGAGAGAACCCCTTTGTATATAATGAGTATGGGCAGTCCTTTATCCAGAGAACAAGTCTTATTATCCATCAGAAAATTCATATTGGAAATAATGTAATGAATGTGGAAAATCTTTCAGCCACTACTTTTCTTCAAAGGACTCAAGCTGGAGAAAAACTCTTTATTTGTAATGAATGAGGGAAAGCCTTCAGGCACTGGGTATTACTTGTCCTCAAAGAACTCAACAGAAACACCATTTGAATTACAGGAGTGTGGGAAAGCTTGCAGTCAGAAAGCAAATCTTATTACCCATCAAAGAACTCATATAAGAGAAAAACTTCTTGTATGTAAGGAATGGAGCAAGGCTTCAGCAGGAGGTCTAACTTTATTACTCATCAGAAGTTATATTGAAAAGAAACAATTTGCTAAAATAGACACAGAAATGGAAGTTATTTACTAAAGACTACCAACACACACACACACACACACACACACACACACACACACACACACACACACACACACACACAGCTACCCCACAGAAAAACTGAAAGGAAGGGCCCCAGGACCCGAGGGACCCCACCTCACAGACTGCCCCATCTTGTGGGCAGAACCCGGACATAGAAAGAAAACCACGAGCCCCACAACGCCCAGGAAGGGCAGGAAAGCTGAGCAGCGGAAACCAAGGCTGGACGCCCCTTTTGCACCCCATTCCCGGCCCAGCCCACTGAGCCTGTCGGGGCGGACAATGGGGAGACCTTATGCCATAGAGTTGGGGATAGTTTTTCCCCTCCTGACTGCCCTGGAATACGGCCTCCAGGGGACCCTGAGCAAGCCCCACCTCTTTTTCCTAGCTCTACCACGGACAGCGACTGGTCCTCTCCTCTTAGGCCCCCAAACCACTAGGGGGCGCAGGCAGCAACTCTAGACAAAACTCGAGGGAAAAGGAGCAGGGGGCCCTGATGGAGGCACAAGGACGAACCAGTGCCCCCAAAGGGTTGGGGGTGTGGGGACTGCTCTTCTCGGTCCAGGTCCCACTGACCCGCCGAAATCGAACCTGAGGTTCGCGGGGACATTGTGCGGGGAGCCACATCTGTTACAGAAGGGCCAGAGAAAGCGGTCATCGTGGAGGAGAGACCTAAGGGACGCTAGAACGGGGTTAGTACCCGGTGAATTCAAAAACCAGGAAAAGAACGGAAGCTACACAAACCTTCATTCAGTGCACAAACGCAAAGCTATCAGGGCGGGGAGGGGGAGATATTAAAAAAAAAAAAGGGTCGCAATGCTTCCTGGGATCTGTAGTCTATGTCAACGATTCTCAAGCACGCGCACGACGGGGCCTTCCCCTTCCGCACTCTACTTCCCAGAAGGCTGTGCGGGCATCCGGTCTGCAGCACTCTAGGCTGTCTATCTTGCCGCCCAGTGAAATGTATCATGGGAATGCTTCTTCCGCTTCTCCGAATGCGCCTCTGATTCGCTGACCCGGAGAGGGTAAAGGAGCAAGAGCGTCAGCGTTGCATCGGATCCCCGCTCTCCGCTCCTCGCTTCCCGCTCCGTCGGAGGCACCGAGGTAAGCACGGGAGGGCAGCAAGACTGAGCCCTCGCGGTCCCCGCTCCTACTTCCCTGGCTCTCCCCTCCCCCTCCGTGAGCTACGCGGGACCAGCGCTCGCTGGGAGTGAGGGCGGGGCACCGTGCACGTGCTTCCTCCACCCCGCCCCCTAGCCACCATGTTAGTGGTGCCAGCGGTGCAGTCGGCGGTCCTACTCTGGAACGACTCCTGGCTCAGCTGTGCGAGTCCCGGGAAGAATAAGGGCGGGAGGACGTCATTCACGACAGTACGCACGCGCCTTGCTGCCTTCTGCTGACATAGAGGGAAGGTGGCTCGGCATCAGGGCTGGCAGTGCGGCAATGCGCATGCGCAGCTCCGCCTCCAGCTGCATGGGCTCTAGGTAGTGAGGCAGGCAAGCATCAGTCCTGACAGTGCGCACGCGCAGCTCCGCCTCCAGCTGCATGGGGCCTAGGTAGGGCAGGCAAGCATCAGTGCTGCCATTGCGCACGCGCGAGGCCGCTGCCGAGCCCCCACTCCTGGGGACCCAGTCTGTGGTTCTGTGTCCTTGTGCACGCGGCGGGTGGGTGTTACCTCCTGAGTGTGCCACGGTGCAAGCGCTTGTTGGGTACCTGTAAGGTGTGTGTATGTGCAGCTCCCCAAACTCCCCCTCAGCCTCCCCTTCCCCCACGCTGCCTCTTCTCCTTGCCCCCGGCCCCTCCTGCACGGGGCGTCCCCTCCTTGCTCCTTTGCCAGTTTTGTCTCCTACCTCGCCCCCCAATCCTTCTCCGGTCCTTCCTGCATCCTCTGGGCAGCCTCAGGAACCCTTTCCTGGCCGGGCCCGGCCCCGCTTTCCTCCCTCCCAGAAGCATTGATGGAGACTCTTCTAGGGTCATAGCTGGGCTTGGTGAAAAGAGGGACCACCCCGTGGTGGCAGAGAGGAAGGGCCCCAGGGCGAGAGTTTCACCTTTCTTGTGGATGGGGGGCCAGAGCCATGGTCCAGGCCCCCACTGGGTCTTTGATGAGTTTCCACCCCCCTCCCCCAACCCGCGCGCCCTGGGCACCTGTGGGGAGGTCTGAGCCCAGGCTCGGGCGGCCTGACTCCCTTCCCGGGCTTTCTGTGTGGTTCCCCCAGGGGGGGTCGGTGCCAGCCCCGGGGCAGCCCTCCCGGTTTGGCCGCCAAGGCCCTGGTTTGGAGACTTGCCCGGCCAGGCCCGGCGGTCGCTGGCCCCGGGGCTTGCCGATGTGAAGGAAGGGGTCCCTCGGGCAGCCGTGGGGGGGGGGAGGGCCAGGGCTCGGGAGGCGGCAGACCCTCCCCCCGGGGCTGATCTTCTTGGGCCCCTGGTTTTAGCCTTGGGCCCGGGCCGGGGCTCCAGGCCGTGGGGGTCTCGGGGAAACCATGGGTGGTTGTTTCAGGGGAACCCAGGGCCGGGGCAAAGTGGGCCGGGGAGGGGAAAAAGGCTCCTTCAGCATCAAGGTCGGGCCAGCCCTTTGCGGCAACGGCGGCCCTGGGGAGCGCCGGGGCCCCTGCGCTTCCAGCCTGGGCCGGGACCGGGTCTCCAGGCCCGAGGGGGCCCCGTCTGGGAGAACATTCCATGAGGTGATGTGTTTCGCAGCCGGGAATCCCAGGAAGTCACAGGCAAAGTGGTGCCAACAGTGGCTCCAGACTTTCGTTTGTTAGAAAAGAAAAAAATAAAAGTTTTGAAAAACTTACAATTTCCTGCAATGTATAAAACACCAACGATCTTAAACTTGGGTCTCCTTTGGCGGCAACTGTGTCTGTGTCTCTCTGTGTGTGCAGCAGTTTTCCCTGTCCCCCTCCCCCCCCCCCCTTCCTCCTGGCCGGGATTGCTTCCTTCCTGCCTCGGTGTCTCCGCAGCCTGCACAGACCCCAGCGGGTGCCCCCAGCCCTGCCACATCCTTCCCCTTTCCCCCCAAGGCCCTTGGCTCTCCCCTGCCCTTAGTGAGTCACCTCCTCAGCAGGACGGCACCATCGGGGCTCCTGCTTCCTCCCCCCGCCAGGGTCTCCCCGGTGCCGGCTCCAGGGGCCTGGTTCCCATCCTCCTCCTCCCCCTCCGCCAGGCTCCCTGCCCAGGCCAGAAAGCCCCGGGGCGGGGCTAGGCCAGGTGAGGCCCCCAGACCTTCAGCAGACCCTCCCTTCTGTGAGAGGGCTCCCCCACTCTCGAGCTCCCAGAGGGGTTGGGGGGGGATACTTGTCCAGGAGCTCCCGGCAGAGCCGGTCGGGGCCCTCACAGCTTCTTTCTCCTCCAGCTCAGCCCCGTAAAGACCCTGCTCTTCCCCAGCAGCAGATGGAGGCCAAGGAGGGCCCGACTTCTGGCTTCCTCATGGCCCCCTTTCAGGTGAGTCCCAGCTTCTCCCGCCCCCTTCTCTCCTCCCCCTCGGTTTAGCAAACAGCATTCAGGGCTTCCTACCTGCCGGGCAGCAGGGACAGAAAGGCCGAGTAAAGGTGGGCCTGGGCCAAGGGCCTTCCTCTCTCAGGACGTGGATACACAGGGAGGAGGTGATCAATCAGTGTAAGAAAGGGGCAGAAGGAGAGACAGGAGAGGTGAGAGGAGGAGGTGAAGCAGCTGGGTTCGGGGAGCAGCCACCACATCCTAACCACTCTCCAGACCATGTGCTACTTCTAGAGGGAAAATGTACAAATGTTTGTGGCCCTTTTTGTGTGGCAAAGAACTGGAAACTGAGTGGCTGCCCCTCGGCGGGGAATGGCTGAGTAAGTCATGGTATAGGAGGCTTGTGGAATGTTATTGTCCTGTAAGAAATGACCAGCAGGAGGATTTCGGAGAAGCCTGAAGAGACTGACAGGAACTGGTGCTGACTTGAGTTAGTAGTACCAGGAGATGATTATATATGGCAACAGCAAGACTTTCCAGTGATCATTTCTGACGGACACGGCTCTTCAACAGTGAGATGACTGAGGCCAGTTCCAATGGTCTTGTGATGGAGAGAACTTCTGCACCCAGAGAGGACTGTGGGAACTGAGGGTGAATCACAGCATAGCATTTGGACCTTTTTTTGTTGGTGTTTGTTTTTCTTTTGATCTCATTTTTCTTACACAAAATTACAAATATGGAAATAACTTTACAAGTCGTGCACCTGTGTAACCTACTTGGAACCGCTTGGTTTCTTGGGGAAGATGGAAGGAAGGAAGGCAGGAAAATTTGGAATACAAAGTTTTACAAAACACATCTTGAAAAGTATCCTTACTTATATTTTGAAAAGTAAAATACTATTAAAAGTCGAAAGAAAAAAAAAAGAGAGAGAAATCAATGGGTATAACTAAGGGGGCGTCCATATTTGGACTGTGATTGCCAGTGTTGGTTTTGTGCTCAGGGGTCAGAGGCTGGCTCCTTCTCCTGGGAGGTTTGGGGCGTCAGGAGGAAAGGGCCCAGGGCTCCGGGGATTCTTGGAGAGGATTGTCAGGGGGACCACGGGGATCCCGGTGTGTGCAGGCTCCCAAGGCCCCCACAAGTAGGAGAGCAGGACACCAAGGCAGGCTTGGTCTGTGGCTCAGCAGGACTGTGTCTGATTCAGGAGCCGGTGACCTTCCGTGACGTGGCCGTGGACTTCACCTGGGAGGAGTGGAGGGTCCTGGAGCCAGCCCAGAGGGCCCTGCACAGGGACGTGATGCTTGAGAACTTCCAGAACCTGGTCTCTGTGGGTAAGCACGGCTGTCCCCGTGGGGAGGGCAGAGCTGAGTGGGCCAGAGAGCTTGCCGGCTGCCTGTCCTGGTGCAAGCCCCGCCCCCTTGTGCCTGAGAGGGAGGGGGCCCCTGGGGAGACTGTCCCTCTGGGCCTCTCTTCAGAGCCAAAGCCCCCTTCCCTGCCCCCACGTGGGATCCCCCTGCCCTTCTGGGCTTTTCCCACACATTTGAGTCTGCCTTCCCTGGGTTCAGGGGTGACCTCCCTGGGGTTCCTTGTACATACAGCACCTTCTGACTCCTGTCTGCAACTTGTGCACCTAGAAGTGTCCCCCCTACATGGGGAGCCCAGTGGTCCCCCTACCCGGTTGCTCCCCATCCCCCAAAGGTCCTGTTTCCTATTCTTTATCCTGGTTCTCTTCTCTGTCTCTGAGGTTAGCTCAGTGAGGCCTGTTTTGTGTCCTGCCCAGTGTCTCTTCCACAGCCTGACCCGTAGTGATGGAGAGCCAGGGACCAGCCTTCCTCCCTTAGCACAGAATGGAGCTGCTGACCTGGTTGTCCTTCCAAGCCTAACTCAGACCTTGGCCGGTCCTCAGACAGATGTGGGATTTGGAAGTTCCCCCAGTGCTTCCGGGAGAAGTCTCTGAGGCCCCCCTGTCCTTTGTGGCTCTTGCCATTGTTCCCCCTGAAGTGGGGGGTCCAGGGTGCCCTTGGGCACCTCCTGCCCGGCTTCTCCGCTGCCCCTTGCCAGGTCCTCTTCTCCCCTGTTCCTGTTCTTTGGGAATCCTCCTTCTTTATGTTATGGGGCCTGCTTGGGACAGTAGGAAGACCTTAAGGTCCTCCTGGGGGTCGAGCCTTGGCTGAGAACCGGGCCCCCGAGGAAAGGCCCGGAGCCTTCCTGCTCTCAGGGAGTCCCGGTCACACAGGAGGGACAAGGTGCAAACTGCTTAGGGACAAAAAAGACATGGCAGAGAGAACTGGGGATAATCCAGAGGAAAGGCCCCGGACTTAAGGGGGAGGGTGACTGGCTTTGGCAGGAGGTGGGATTTTAGCAGGGAAGGAAGCCACGAGACACTGAGGGAGCCAAGAAGTCCGGGGGTGAGGGAGAGCCCCTGAAAGGCTGTGTCTATGGGCAAATGGGGGAGAGCCCCTGAAAGGGCCGTGTCTGATGGGCAGATGGGGCATCTTGTTCTGGGAAGCACACGGAGGTCGGTGTCCAAAGCTCCCCCAATGGGCTTGTTCCTATTTTTCACCTTCTCTTCAATCCCTGAGGACCTTGTGTGCCCTGCTCTCCACCCCACTGGTGCAGTTGTGACTGGATGCTGGAGTCAGGGCACAGCCAGGGGGAGCTGGTTCTTCGAGAGGCTTTGCAGCTTCCTCCAGGCAGCCTGGCCTGCCCACTCTCCACATCTGCCCTCAGTGGAGCTCAGCCCCGAGTCCAGGTGGAGGCCGGAGTCTGAGCATGGTGAGGGCTTCTGGGTCTCCTCCTTGAGGGCAGCACTGTTGTGGTTGTCTCAGAGCCTTGACAACTTGTGAGTCTTCTGTGAGGATCTGGGATTAATCTGAGCAGAAAGTCCCAGTGGGGAAGGAATTGCTTTTCCTAGATTGAAGATGCCCTTGGATGAAGAGCTTGCCTCCCAGTGAGCGTGTCTGGGACAGACAGCACAGGTCGGAGGGAAAGTGGACCTAGGGTCGGGGCCCCTGCTGCCTGGGGAGACAGAGCTGAGAGCTTCAGAGCCCTCTGGGCATCCTCCCCACCTGCTTGTCCCTGAGTAATTAAGTTCCGGATGTTCTGTCCCTGTGTGCAGGGATTCCTGTTTCCAGACTGGATGTGATCTCCCTGTTGGAGAAGCAAGAAGGAGCCTGGAGTCCCGAGAGCAGAGACTCCAGTGGGTCTCATCAAGGTGGGTGAACAGCAGGCAGATGCTGGGAGTCGGCCCCCTCTGTCTCGTTCTCTGCCTGTCCAATATGGCAATGCCATCCTTGGATCCAAGGCAGGGAAGCTTGGCTGCTTGTGTTTGTTTTGTGGTAGCCCGCTGGTCATAGTTCTCCTGTATTTGCTTTTATACTTTTGTTAGTTTTGTGCATTTGATATTCTATTTCAGAGAAACTGTCATTTGCCTTTTTTAGAAATTTGAAGAGGTAAAAGACTTTTCCCAATGCTTCTTCTAATTTGGGTTTCTTTTAAAATTTCTTTTTCTTTCTTTTTATCTCTTTTTTTATTAATTTGGCCATTTACATTAATAATTTTGCTAAAATATTGAACTTGTCTTTCATTCCACTTATAGTCACATAATTCCACTTAGTCATTGTGTAGACTCTTTTCAATATGTTGCTATAGTTCCTTTGCTAATATTGAACATTTTTGTGTCAGTATTCAATAGGGACATTAGTCCATAATATGCTTTTTGTCTGCTTGGATATCAAAAGCATATTTCAATCATAGACCTGTATTCCTTCCTTATAGAATGGAACCAGTTACTTTTGAATATTGAATAGAGCTCACTTGTAGAATTATCTGGCCCAGAGTTTTTCATCTGGAAGTTCAGTTATGAGTCGTTCCATTTATTTTTCTGAGAATGAGTTATTGAAATTCTTTTTTGTCTATCAAAGTCTTCATTTTTTTTGTTGACTATGATCTGTCTAATGGATGTCATCCATTTTTTTGGCATGTAATTATCAAAACAATGTTGTTCAGTCATCAGTTGTCTCTGACTCCTTTCGACTCCAGGCACTACCACGATATTCTATGCTCCCCTGTCTCACAGTCTTTCCACGTTTATCCTGTTGTTTCCATGGCATGATCTAATGATCTCATCCTCTGCCATTCCCTTCTCTTTCTGCCTTGAATCTTTGTCAACATCAGCACTTTCTCATCATGTGGCCAAAGTATTTCAGCTTCAGGATTTGATCTTCCAATGAATTGCTTATTGATTCTAATTAATTACTGCCTTTCCTTTTTTAAAAAAAAATATTGTAAATTTTCCCTTTTTGATTTCATTAATGATTTATTTTCTTCCTTGTATCTACCTACTTAGTTCCTTTTTGTCTCCCTCATCTTTCTTCTCTTATGAACATGAAAACATAGGAGCTCTCCATCTAAGCCCTCTGTATCCTATATAACTCCCTCATGACACTTGAGGACATTAAAGTTCTAAATAGCTATGGGAATCTTTTCTTTCTAGTAGAATATAAGCATTTTGATATCTAGTCCCTTACTTTAGGTCAGATGCATTTACCATTTTGGTTTCTCTCATCTCCTGTGTTTGCATTTCATAATATCAGTTCATTTCTTATCTTTTCATCAGAAATACTTAAAAAACCTCTTTCATTTTCCTCCTGTTGGATTTTATTGAATTTTGCAAGGTAACAATTTAGTTTTACTTGTAAGCCAATATCTTTTGGTTTTTGGAATCTTGTATCCCAAAATTTCCTCCTCATTATAGTGGTAGCTACTACTACTTGTGTAGTACTTGTGTGAACTCTTACTTCGGGCTACTTAGTGGTATTTTTTTCTTTGACAGAGCTCTGGGCTATGTTCCTTGGTCTTTTCATTTTGCAGTTTCTGGATTTTTTCAGCTTTCATTTTTACTTCCGGGCAGTTATCATTTTTAATTTCTTAAAATATATTATCTGTTTTCTGTTTTGTGTTTTGTTTTGTTTTTTTTATCACTGCTTTTAGAGAGCCTAATTAATGATTTCTTTATTATTTCTTCAGGAATACCTTTGGAACAGTTCAAGCTACTAAATGTTAAACTTCACTTGGATGTTCAGTACACTCTGTTTATGATTTTAATTTTTTTTCCCAATTCTAACCCTAGCCCTATTTAATTTTCATTATTATATTTCCTCCTTTAATTTCTTCCATTAGAAAAATTTTAATAGAAAAATATACCAGTTCTCCATAATTGAGATAAATGTCTCATTTTAGCTGTGTCAGAGAATTCTAGAAGTTAATAGTTGCATGAACTTTCATGAACATCTAATCCATTCCATAACTGATGGCTGTCAAATAACGGTAGCTTATTCTCCAAAGGCTCCAGTGAGAAGAAAATCATTGCTTCCAGAGGCAGCCCATTCCACTTTTCTGAAGCTCAAATGATTAAGAAGTTTCCCCTTCCATCAAGTCTAAGTTTCCCTCTTTGCAACTTGTACCCACTGCTGCTCATTCTTACCTTTTGGCCTGTCCCTCATCAGTTCTCTCTGAGCGGCAGCATGGTGGGTAGAGAATTCTTTCAGGACTCTGACTCATGCTGTTTGGGTGCCTTAGAACAAATGGATTAACCTCTCTGAGCACCAGGTGTCTCGGGGTCAGTGGAGGAAATTTTTCACCAGATTTAAATCCTAAGTCCATCCTATAAAAGATATTTCCCAGCTAAAGGTCCTTTGTTCCTTTTATGGGATCTGAGACTGTCTGCCTTAGTGGAATGTGGCACACAGCCCTGCAGGTACAGTCTTATCAGGGAAGTTCATTAACTTTTGTCTCCTACTCTCTAGGCCTTCCTAAGGATAGCTTCAGAGTGCCTTTACAGTCCAGATAGGCCTCTATATTCTTTCTTTTACTTCAGTTTCATTTCCTAAAATCCTTTTATCTTTTAAAGATGACATGTTCTTTAGGTCCCCATAAACAGTCACACTCTTTTGTAGTTGTAGAATGAATTTTTATACCAAAATAAAGGACTTGATATTTATTTGTAATGTCCAGGCTAGCTTTCTGGAGGTCCTCCCAAAGAGCCTTGGTCTCAGCAGGAAACACACCATGAGGAATGGTCAGGAATAACATCTAGATTCTATATTCAAGCCCAGTCTTGATCTTAGTGCAGGAGGCAGGAGAGCCACCACAGAGCTGGTCAAAGATAAAATGTCTTATTTCCAGTCCTTCTTAGCCTTTATATACCTTATTATAATTACATCATTACAGCATACTGAGTATGTGAACTAGAGAAGCATTACATCACCATACCAAGTACTAAATATATATGGGAACTAGAGAACCATGATCTCATCAATTCCACTGAGTTAACACCTTGTTGTAAGTATCCTTGTTTCAAGTATTCTTCTCTAAAGTTCCTGCTCTCTACAATTATCTCTTATTTTTCTTATGAATTTCATCATATTGATTTAGTCTGTTGAGATCCCTTTGAAGCTCAATTCTCACACATATTGTTAGCCACTTTTTCAAAGTTTATCATTTCTACATTTCATTGTATTACCATATGTGCCTTTATTGAATTCATCTATTAAAATAGATCATTTGATCCTTCAAAAATCATTCCTTTTTATTTTGCCAGAGCAGACATTTTTGGTAATAGGTCTGGTTTTTCTTGCCTTCTAAAGGATTAGGAAACAGAATTAGAAAATTCAGAGCTGAAAATTGAATGTTACTTTTTTTTTTTTTTTAACTGAATTTTTAAAAAAGGAAAAATTGAAAGAAAAATACGCTTGTCTATTTCATTAACAAATAAAGTCAATCTCTTAACATTTAGTTTATGATATTTATGTTTTGTCAGTTTTTCTTTTCCTAATAAGTCAAATTGCTCTTATTTAGTATGATGTGCCTTTCTTCTTGGCTGTTTTAAAAAATTGTCAATTAATTCTTGTAGACTGACAAAAATGGATCTGTGTAAATTTGTAATTGTAAGTTGGCAGTCAATTAATTCTATGTTTAACCTGTCATTTTTTCTTCAAGATTTTTGGTAAGTTAAAATGTATAAGCATATGTATATATGTTTTTCCTGAAATATAACAGTTTGATTCTTTTTATTTTCCCAATTTGGGGAAAGCTTTGTAATTCTTAAGATTTCTCCAGTTGCTTATAGTCTTGTAAATCTGTCACTTTTATCTATATAGATTCAAAGTTGAGTATATTTTCATTTGAGTGATTTTTCTCTGCTAATTTAGAAGATAATTTAGCTTTCCATTTAATGTTGTTTTTATTGACATATATAATTATTTGAATGCACTAGAATGTAACTCACTTAGTTCTAGGCAGCTAAGGGCTCTTTTGCTTTCTTTTTAATCTGTCTTTAGCTTCAATCCAAACAGTCCTTTTTCTGTCTGGTTCAAAGTGAACATCATTATCTTTATTGGCAGAGACATAAACTAGAACTCAGTACAGAATCAGTGACTAGTAATTTTTTTAAAAAATTTTTCAGATTCCCTTAGCAACGAAATCAAATTTGAAACAAGGAGCTCAAGTCTGATGCAGAACATTTCTTTAGAAGCATCATCCAGAAAGATACTTCCAATGGGCACAGCCTGGCACTGCAAGATAGAGAAATCTGGAGAATATGATATTGATTTAGAAAAACCAAAAGACATCTTGGAGAGACGATTCAGACAAATAACAGTCACTCCTAGAACAACTCTTAATAAAGGAAGTGGAGCTCAGAGTAATCTATTTGGGAGAAGATTTAGCTTTGGACCAGTCTTTTCACTGTGGAGAGGAACAATGGGGAATCATCTCTATAATTATAAGACACTCGGAAGAGGCATCAAACATTTTCCTGGTCTGATTACTTATAATCCATCCTTCTTAGGGAAGAATTTTTCTATGTATACCAAATGTAAGAAGCCCTTTAGGTACCACTCAGATCTCATTAAATTTCATAGAATACATGCTGGAGAGAAACAGTGTAAACAGAAGACAGGTGGCAAAGCCATTGGCAGAAGGTCAGATCTGATTGACTGTCAGAGCAGAGACACATATGAGTGTAAGCAATATGAGAAAGCCTTCAGTTATAGAGGAAGTTTGACTAAATCTAAAAGAATTCATATTAGAGAGAAACTTTTTGAATGTGATGAATTTGAAAAAATCTTCAGTGAAAATGACTATATTGTGCATCAAGAAATTGAGAGTAGAGAGAAACCCTTTGAATGTAACAAATGTGGGAAAATCTTCAGTAAGAAGGGAAACTTTAATAAACATCAGAGAATTCATACTGGAGAGAAGCCATTTGAATGTAATGAATGTGGAAAGGCTTTCAGTGAGAAAGGAAACCTCAATGTGCATCAAAGAATTCATACTGGAGAGAAACCTTTTGAGTGTAATGAATGTGGAAAAGCTTTTAGTCGAAAGGAAAATCTTATTCCCCATCAGAGAATTCATACTGGAGAGAAACCCTTTACGTGTAACGAATGTGGGAAAGCTTTCATTGGCAGGGCAACCTTTAGTGCACATCAGAGAAGTCATACTGGAGAGAGACCCTTTCCGTGTAATGAATGTGGGAAAGCTTTCAGTACAAGGGGAAGCTACAAAAGACATGAAAGAATTCATACTGGAGAGAAACCCTTTCCATGTAATGAATGTGGGGAAGCTTTCAATACGAGTGGCAACCTCAATAGACACCAAAGAACGCATACTGGAGAGAGACCCTTTGCATGTAATCAGTGTGGGAAAGCCTTTGGTGTGAGGGGAAACCTCATTGCACATATGATGACTCATACTGGACTGAAACCCTTTGAATGTAGTAAATGTGGAAAAGACTTTAGCAGGAGGGAAGGACTTATGAATCATCAGAGAACTCATACTGGAGAGAAGCCTTTTGAATGTAATGAATGTGGGAAAGCTTTTAGAGAAAAGGGAAATCTTATTACCCATCAGAGGATTCATACTGGAGAGAAACCCTTTAACTGTAATAAATGTGGAAAAGCCTTTACTGCTGGGGGAAACCTCAGTACACATCAAAGGGTTCATACAGGAGAGAAACCATTTTCATGTAATGAATGTGGGAAAGCCTTTAGCCAAAAGGCCAAACTTATTACTCATCAGAGTACTCATACTGGAAAGAGACCCTTTTCATGTAATGAATGTGGGAAAACATTTAACAGAAAGGAATGTCTCATTAGTCATCAGAAAATTCACTGGAGAGAAACCATTTCAATGTAATGAATGAGGGAAAGCCTTTGGCCAGAAGGAATATCTTATTGAACATCTGAGAATTCATGTTAGAGAGAAACCATCTGAATGTAACAAATGTAGAAAAGTATTTAGTTAGAGGAGAAACATTATACATCAGAAAAAAACACAATGTATTAAAGATCCTTTGCTTTTAATGGATGTGGGAAAACTTTCAGCAACATGAGAAAGCTAAAAATGCAGCAGAGAATACATACTGGGGAGAAACCATTTGAGTGCAGTGAATGTGGGAAAGCCTGTATGTAACTAGAGTGTATACTTTATCATCAGAGAACTCATACTACAGAGACCCTTTTCATATAGTGATTATGGGAAAACTTTCCTTTGGAGGCCAAGTATTATTTATCAGAGGAGTCATACTGGAGAAAAACCCATATAATGCATGAATGCGGGAAAAGTCTTTAGCATTTAGATTTAAAAACCATCAGAGAACTCTTGAGTATTCATCCTGGAGAAGAAGCTTTTGTTGTGAATCTAGGAATGCCTCTGGCTGAAAGACAAATCTTATTACACATCGAAAACTCATATAGGAAAGAAATCCTTTGATTATAATGGATGGAAAAGGGTTCATCAAAACATACTGGATAAAATGGAATACAACGAATAAATCAAGCATTTATCAAGTGCTTACAGTAATATCAGACAATGTGCTAAATACTGGGGATACAAAGGTAAAAGAGAACTAGTCCTTTCCCTCTTAAGAGTTTACATTCTAATGAGGAAGACAACCCTTGGATATATAAGTATATATGTGGCATGTGCTAAATTAATACAAGTTAGTTTAGGGAGGGCACTAATGACTAGGACATCAAGAATCCACATATAAGGTTGTACTTGAACTGACACTGAAGGAAACAGGAATTCTGGGGGATGGAAGGAAGGAGGGAACGACTTTGAGACATAGAGAAGAACCATCCTGAAAACTCAAAAACAAGAAATATAATTGCCCAATATGTTAGTCTTGCAAAGTTTGAGAAGGCAAGTGATATCTAAAGAGATTGGAAAGATAGGAAGGGATCAGATGTAAAAGGTTTAAATACCAAACTGAAGAATTTTTTTTGAAGTGTTTTATGAATCCCTCATTTTGTCTACAGCCCTGGGAGGTAGGTTTTGTAGATGAGGAAGCAAAGACAGTCTGAGGTTATGTGTCTTCTAGTGAAACTAGACTTGAAATTCAGGTTACCCTGACTTTACTTTCAGTGCTCTAACCACTGTACACTTGCTTGAGTCATTAAGGAGCTACTGTAGTGTGAGAAAGGTTTGGGTGAGAGGAAAAGTGCTTTCATGATCAAACTGGGTAACTTTTAAGGCTGTGAAGAGAAAGCATTGTCATGGAGAGAGAATACAGGGAAATACGCTATGAAGTTATTGCAGTACAGGTGCAGGATGAGGAAGAAATGCATTAGGATTTATCATTTGCATTGTCAAATGCGTACCTAATGCATTTTAGGATGGTGGCTTTGTGAGTGAAGAGAAGGGGATGTTTCTGAGGACATTGCAAAGATAAAAATGGCAGCTTGACGATAGATTTCATTTGTGGGTTGAGTATGAATGCAGAGCAAAGGAAAACACCAAGTTTTTGAACCTGGGTGAGTAGGAGAATGGCAATATCCTAATCACTTATAGAATTATTAGGGAGAAATTAGGATTTGGGGGCATGTAATAAAACATTTTGGATGTGTTTGAGATGCCTGTAGGACATTCATTTAGAAATGTCCATTACCTGGATCAGGAAATAAGGTGGAACTAAGGAGAAAGAGTGAGCAGGACCTATAGGTTGCAGATTTATCTGAATACAAATGACATTTGAATCAATGAGAGGTGTTGAGATCACTAAGTAATATAGTATTGAGAAAGAGAAAAGACCAGGATAGAGTTTTAGGTGCACATACATTTAATGATCATGACAGGGAAAATCATCAGCAAGGGAGACTGAGGAGAACTATATTCCAGGTAAGAAGAGAATCAGTGTTAGGAAAACACAGAGATGGTTAGCGTATTCAAGAGGAGATTGGTAGTAGTAGTATCAAATGCTTAAAAAAAAAAAAATCAAATAAGTTAAAAAGGGCATTGACCTTGCCAATTAAGCAATCACTGGGAGAGGAGAGCACATGAAGTCTCTGAGAAGGGAGAACTTTCTCCAAGTTGTTTTGTCAAGAATGAAAAGAACTCTGAGAATAGCAGAAGTGCCGATATCTTTGGGAAAGTGATGGTGCTTAGTGGGACTTTGCCATGTGTGTAGGCAAGAGGAAGGAGTGCATGTGGGAAAGTCATCAGTGATGAGAAAGCTTGTTAGAGAACTGATACTGGAGAAAAACTCCTTTGACTAGTACGTTAAAATAAATTATATTAAAATCAACAACATTTGATTATGGAATGATGAAACAAATTATGACATGTGGATATAATGCAATATCCTGTGCCGTAAGAATACAAAGAATTAAATATATAAAATATGAAAAAGAAGGAATAAGAAATAAGCTACAGGAACATAAATAGAAACAACAACAAAACAACCCAGTGCTGTATAATTATAATTATACAAGAGAATGAAAGAATGTACCTTCCTCCCCTAGCAGAAAAGGAGGAGACTGGATGATTAAACACATTGCATGGCTCTGGCCATCTTCCTGCCATGTTTCTTTGCCCCATCTTCACACTTTCCATTTTAGAGCCAGGAAATACAAATCCATCAGTATCCTTATAGTCTTCTGTATCTATCACTTTTTAAAACAAATCTTGCCTCCATAGCCACCATTCTTCATATGCATATTTGCATATTAGAATGACAGCTCCTTAAGGAAGGTATGGTATTGCTTTTTGTATTTTTACCCCTAATGCTTAACACAGTGCCTGGCAAGTAAGAAGCATTTAATAAATGGGTTTTTCATTTGTTCATTGCATGCATTATAAAACTTGCTAGATGTGGTGATGGCCTAAAAGTGCAGAAGGAGACATTTGTTTCCACTAATAACATGGAATTGCTTTTGCTTAGCTATGCCTATTCTGAGAAGGGCTTTTCTTGGCAGCAATAGGTATAAGAAGGACTGGATGAATTTTCATGCCAAAAAAATAAGTAATGCCAGGAAAGAGCAAAAGAACATTGAAAAAGGGATAGTGATATACATAGTAGTGATGGTATTAACCAACTAAATTTAATATATAAATTTTTTAAATCTATGTATAATAAACATCACTAGTTTCATATCTGATCTTTCTGTTTTTTGTATATTAAAATGTCAGTGTTTGTTATTAATGAGAAGTTTATAATTTAAAAAACTGAACTAATTTTCCCTCTTAAATGTTACACAGGACAGCTTTCTATGTTAGTTATAGAAAAGTTCTTATGAAATTAAATATCCAAAAAATATGTGAAATCAATTCTGTCATATTTTAAGTACCATTTTTTGTGTGTTTGTTTTACCAAGCACTGTGCTAAATGTTAGAAATACAAGTACTAAGGATGAAATTCCCTATTAGAAATTGCATTCTAATATGGGAGACATTTATGTGTGTATATATATGTAACAGAATGCATGTAAAGTTGACTATACACATACAAAGTTATTAAATTTAACATGATGTGTGGAAGGTCATTAAATCATTCAGGGATGAGGAAAATCTTCCTGCAGAAGATGGTACCCAAGCTACATCCTAAAGGGAGAGACTGACTACTAAATAGAGGTAAGGAAGAAGAGCTTTCTAAGCATGAGGTGATGATCAATGAATAGCTATAGAGATAAAATATACAGTGTTGTGGTTGAAGAATAGGAAGAAGGCCAATTTGGCAAGATTTCAGAGTGGGAACAATGTCTAACAAGATTGGAAAGGTAGGATAAACCCAGGTTTTAAAAGCTAAAGGAAGAGATTGTATTCTGGAGGCAATAGAAAATCAGTGGATTTGTTTGAGTAGAGGAATGATAGAGTCAGATTTAGGAAAATCACTTGCTTTTGTAATTGGTGTGTAAAATGGGCTGGAGTGAGAGATTTGAAGTAGACAGCCATGTAGAAGACTTGCAGCCTAAGTGAGGGGATTAAAAGAGTTAAAAAATGGTAAGTTCAGTGTTAAGCATGTTGAGTCTAAGATGTTTGAAATGTCTGAACAGGCAACTGGTGATACAGTACTGAGGCTTGGAGGAGAGACAGTTGAACCTGGAAAAACACCTGCGTGGATATGATAGCTAATGGACCCATGGAGTCTCAAGAGGTTACTGAGAAAGACAGTACAGAGAAAACAAGAGAAGGCCTAGGATAGAACTTTGGTGAGCACCACAGTTAGAGGATAGAATGAGAGAGGAGACAGAAGTAATCAGAGAGGCAGGTGATGAACCAGGAGAGATTAGTGTAAGAAAAACCCTGAGTATCCAGGAAGAGAAAGTGGATAAGAATTTCCTTTGTTACAAAGAAGTTAAGAAGGGTGACGATTAAGAAAAGATTCAACAACTAAAATCATTGGTTACTTTGGAGAAAACAGTTTCAGTTGTTACAAAATTGAAGGCATTATAAGGAAAAAAAATCCATAACAACTTCAAAAATAACAAATTTCACTGGCCTTAATTGATTTCTTTCTTTGCTTTTTCCTTTTTTCTTTCAGAGTCACTAAACTGGAAGATCAGGAAAAAATATGGTGACCCATAAAAACATAAGAGTGGCAAAACAGCTGATGTTGCTCATGAAACTAAGCTAGACACTAGTTCAATTAAATAGATCCCAAAATGGGTTTAAGATCATTCCATAAGAGTCATTAGTGATGTAATATAATGTTTAAAAATTTGCAGTAGAAAAATTCTGGAAATTTTACTATTAGAATATTTTTGTGAGTGACTTAAATGAAAACAAATGAACTTTGGTTATCCAATTTTCAGATGACACAAATCTGGTAGGGAGAGTGACCATGGTTTTGTTGATAAGTGTCCAGAACAGCAGGATAAATTTCAAAGAATCAAATAAGATTAACAGTTAGGTCTTACATTTGGATCTTAAACAAATTTTCAAAAATCCAAGATGAGGTTTAGGGGGAGCATCAAAGTTTGGTCCAACAACAATTGGAACCAGATTTATGATGTTTTGTTACTTTAAATCTCTATATGAGACAGTAGCTTAATATATCAACAACAACAATGCACAAAAATATCTTATGACCTTGTTGTGGTGCTTTAAGAGAGTTTCCAGAAATGGGCAAGTTTCATTATCCTCTGCCCTACCTTAACCATATATGAAGTCGTGTTCAGTGCAGGACAACAGGAGGGTATTCCTGGGCCTTTTTTCTTAAGGAGGGCAGTCTAGTGTTTTTAGCCTGGAGAAAAGACCCTAGAGGGACTCCTAGCCATCTTTTAAGTATCTGAATGACTGTCATTTGAAGGAGGAATTAGAATGATCCTTCTTGACTCCCAAAAGTGGAATTAAAAATAATGGGTGTAAGCTCCCTAAGGGGAACTTTATATTTAAAAAAAAAAAAAAATCAGAAAAAGTTATTTCTTTTAAGGCCTTTTTTATATGGAGAAATTAATGGGGGGAAAGTGTTATTGTATAAATGAAGTGATTTGTATTATTTGAGAGTGTGGGACATTGCCCCTCTTGTGGAGAAACACTTTTAATCTAACTTCTATGCACAAAGAAACAGCTTTCAGGTGGAATCATGGATAAATGTAGAGAGAAAAATCATCTATGGTCTAGACCTGAGGAGTTGGATCTTGGTGCCAACAAAATGGAGTGAGGCCTTATTTATGTGCAAACAGTTAACAATAATGAAGAAGTAGATAATGCCTTTTTAATTATTAATTTTTTATTTATTAAAAACTAGAGAAATGTGAAGAATTATTATCTTAAGACACCAAAGAAATCAACCGACTTGCTGGAGATTTCAGAGCTAAAGTTTGGTCGACACCTTCCCCATTGTGCATATATGTATATTATGTGTACAGAGGAAAAACGAAACATCCTAGAAACATTTGTAGGTGGAGGTATGATAGAAAAATGACTCTGGGTTTGATGGGAGAAATTGGTAGTTTCTTTTGGTAGCCTTTTCCAATAAAAGGCGAATTCCCGAGGCTCTTATTTAAGTCATTGAATAAAACCTCCAAACGGAAGAAAGCAACAGCACAGCTGTGATGCTGAACAGATGCTGGATGGGAGTTATGGCCCTTCAAAGGAAGCAGCTGAGAAAAGCCAGCTGAGTGATTGGTGATGGATTGGAGAGAATGATGTCCTTGGCCCTGAGAAAGCCACCTTCCAGGTGACAGTCATGCATTTCATTACAAATGGTTGCCCTGGAAAGAAGCAGAAGTGTTACCAGGGCTGTGGTAACCCATGCCTGGGAGCTGGCCCAAAGAGTCAGGGGTTCTGGTTGGACAACACTGGTGTCCAGGCAACTGGCTGGTCTGGTCCCTGGGCCTCAGAGAAAACCAGTGTTTTGTTTGCTGATTCTCTGACTTAAAAAAGGACTGAAAAGGGAAAGGAAACCTTTCTAAACACTCTGTCAGAGGTGGCTCATCGAAAGAGTTTTGAAGACCGGGTTCCTGCAGAGAGATGTCCCCAGCAGAAGGTCCGGGAGATCAGAGATGGCTGGGCCCACTCTCCGACTGCAGGTGGTCCTCCAAGCATGTGCCCGTTCTTCACCGGAGCTATTGCATCTTCTGGTGGAAGAGGTGATCTGGATTTGTATCTGTATGTCACTGTTTATATAATAATAATACAAGGTGTGTATTTATTCTGTTGTGTCTGACTCCTTGTATCTCCATTTGAGGTTTTCTTGGTTAAGATGCCAGAGACAATAGCTCATTGTACAGATGAGGAAACGAGGCAAACAATCACGCAGGGCGTGTCTAAGACCTCATTTGAACTCAAGATGAATCTTCTTGACTAAAGGTTTGGGCTCTATCCCCCGAACCGGCTGCCATCCTTCCTCCTTACAAAAATGGTTCGGATTAATGTCCAAGTGTCATCATCCCGAGTGGTGAGTTGTGAGCGACAGGAAACCCATTTGCAAGAGGGGCTCGGCAGCTAGAATCGGGAGCAGGGAAGCGTGTTTCCCTCCAGCAGCTAAGGGCACCCCAAGAGTAGAACCAAGCTGTAGGAGGCGGGATTCGTGGAGGGCTGGCGCCAATCCGAGGCGGGCACGGGGGTCCCAGGCCGCACTCTAGCACCTCGTTTACTTCATTGCATTTGAGGGGCCATTGGAACATGTCGTGGAGCCGCACTCCTCCCCCTCCCCCGCCGTAAATGACAGTTATGCTAACGAAGGCAGCCACAGGTGACATGGGCGGCTTCCCCCCGCAGGGAGCAGTGGGGGCCCCTTCGTCGGAGGATTTCACACCAAGCCCGAGCACTGGCTGGGCGCACTGGAGACGGGGTTCTCGGGGCAAGGGTTTGTCCCCCTCGCCCCGGGCCGCACTGAAACCTCCTCTGGCACCGACCCCCATCCGCGCCCTCCCGTTACAGCGTTCTCGGAGGCCACGAAACTCCCCGATCTGGGGGTCCTGGCCTCAGCAGGGTGCCACGGGCGGCTTCTCGGAGCGCCATCCGCTAATCCTGGCCCGTAATTCCCCGGTTTCCCCGTAGGCGGCCCTGTTCTGGCAGGGCGCCCTCGGAACCACCCTTCCGCCGGCGCTCCGAGCGCGGTACGCACCGCGGCGCTTCATGGGGATTGGCGTGCTGAGAGGCGCCTGCGCAGTACCATCCCCATGCCTCTCGCCATGATTTTGGATTTTATTTCCCAAAATGCACCGTTCCTGCTACCGCGACCTCTTTGTGTGGGTTGATGCGCAGTGCATTATGGGAACGGGATTGGCAAAAAACTAAAGGATCGGCCGCCTGGGTCCTGGCGCCTGAGGAACGACGCCCACTCGGCCTCGGGGTCTCAGCTGCGAGTGGTTGAGCGAGTGTGAATATGGGGGCGCGCCCCGGAGGAAAGGGACTCCCTAGGGCATTGGGGGGGGACTCCCTAGGGCATTGGGGGGGGGATGGGATGCACACCTCCACGCTCGGAGGTCAACGGGGCTTGACTTTTTTTTTTTCAAGTAACCAGGTTTTTATGATTCATCAGCCCCCCAGCAACCTCCCCAATTAAAGCAGATTCTAACCGCCCCCCAGCCCGTCCCCTCTCCCCTAGTGCGGCAAAGGCAGCCCCACGTTTGCGCGTGAGGACTGGCGTGAGGACGCGAGGTGGGCGCAGGGGCCAGAGCTCCGAGGCCTTTGCCGGGCATCCAGGGCCGGGGGTCAGAAAAGTCTCGTCAGTTTCTCGGAAATTGACCATTTCGTCAGGACCACGCCCCTTCTGAAAGTCCCGCCCTATAAGAGGGGTCATTTCCCACTGACTTCTTGGGGCCAAGGGAACCCTGAATGCCAGGGCCTGCTTCCACGTTGCCCCCGAGATGCCGGACCCCTCGGTACCTCCCACAACGAAGGCATTCCCGAGGTCTCCCCAACAGTCCCTCCCTCGTCCATTCTGACGCTCGGAGGGTGTGAGGCCGACTCTCCAACGTGCTTCAATTTGCGTCTCTCCTTATTAGCGATTCTGAGCTTTTTTTTCATGATTGCTAATAAGGAAATGAGTAAGTGTCTGTGCGGAAAACTGCTAGGCAAAGGACAAATGTTATCTCATTCAAGCCTCAAGCAAGCTGAGGAAGGGGATGTTAATTGCCCCGCTTCACCCAGCCTGGACTTTGGTCTTCCTGACCTCAGGCCCAGGGCACTTTGCCACCTAGCAGCCAGCTGCTAATAGCTCAGAGATTTCCTCTGAAAACTGCCCATTCATATTCTTTAACCATTTATCTGTTGGAAGTATTTAATGACTCAATCCTATTTTTTGTTAATTTTTATTTATTTTTCTCAATAAGATTTTGAACTCTAAATATTTTCTTCCTCTCTTACATCTTCCCTCCCCAAGACAACAAAAATCTGATATAGGTTATACATGTACCATTTTTTTTTTTTTTTTTTTTTTTTGCTGAGGCAATTGGGGTTAAATGACTTGCCCAGGGTCACACAGCCAGGACGGGTTAAGTGTCTGAGACCAAATTTGAACTCAAGTCCTCCGGACTTCAAGGCTTACCATCATTATTATAAAGATATTTCCAAAGAATCCACATGTGCAAAATATGTACCAGCCCTTTTTGTAGTGGCAAGGAACTGGAGACTGAGTGGATGCCCATCAGCTGGAGAATGACTAAATAAGTTGTGGTGTATGAATGAATCTTATGGAATATTATTGTTCTGTAAGAAATGATCAAGAGGATGATTTTAGAGAGACCTGAAGAGACTTACAGGAACTGATGCTAAGTGAAGTGAGTAGACTCAAGAGAACATTGTATACAGTAACAAGAAGATAATGTGATGATCAACTATGATGGATATGGCTGTTTTCAACAATGAGGTGATTCAGAGCAATTCCAACAGACTTGGGATGGAGGGAGCCAACCTCGTCCAGAGAGAGAGCTAAGGAGACTGAATGTGGATCAAAAAATCAAACACTGTTTTTGTTGGTTGATTGCTTTTTTTTTCATGTTTTTTTTCCCCCTTTTGATCTACTTTTTCTTCTTCAGCATGAGGAATGTGGAAATATGTTTAGAAGAATTGTACATGTTTAATGTATATTGGATTACTTGCTGTCATCTAGAGGAGGAAGGAAGAGAAAAGGGACAGAGAAAAATTTAGGTTTTATACAAGTGAATGTTGAAAACTATCTTTGATTTATATTATAAATTGTATTTAACCACAAACTCAATACAAGTCATCAGTGAGATGTAAATTTCATAAAATTAAACACACTCTATAACAAAAAAAAACTATCTTTGTCTTTTGAAAAATAAAAAGCTTTTGTAAAAAAAAAAAGATATTTCTATATTTGTTCTGTTATGAAAGGAAAAATTAGAACAAAAGGGAAAAACCACAAGAAAAACAAAGCAAACCAAAAAAAGGTGGAAATACTATGCTTCATGAAGTCCACAATCGGTCTCCGTAGTTCTTTCTCTCTCTGTGGATGGCATTTTCCATCCCAAGTCTATAGGAATTGTCTTGGATCACTTGGATCATTTTTAAGAAGAGCTCAGTCCATTATAGTTGATCATTATATAATCTTGTTACTATGTACAAAGTTCTCCTGGTTTTGTGCACATCTTTCAACATCAGTTTATGTAAGTTTTTCCAGGCTTTTCAGAAATCAGTCTGCTCATCATTTCTTGTAGAATAATAATATTCAATTATATTCACATGCCATCACTTACTCAGCTCTTAATTAGCATCCACTCAGGTTCCCAGTTCCTTGCCACCACAGATTTATAAAATTTTTTTTGGGGGGGGAAGTTTGGTACTGCTCTGAAGAAATAAATTAGGTAGTATTGTCATTTTTATATTCTATTGGCTCAGCTCACCCATGAGCAATTAATATTTCTTCAGTAATTTATCTGTGTCTTTATTTTTGCAAAGAAAGCAGATTATAAGATTCACATGGTAGCCTAGGTCCATATATTTTCAAGTATCTTAAGGCTTTTGTATTATTTTGCTTTCCCTTATGTAGCTCTTTTTTCCGATTTTGTTGATTGGATGTCGAAATGCTGATGATTTGTGAGAATTTACATAATATCCTGCATTTTCATTGAAAATATTATTTCAAGTTATTTTTAAATGCTTCTAGAGTTCTCTAAGTAAACCCTCTTCTCAATTCCCCAAAGTAATAATTTTATTTTTTCTTATTCCGAATTTCATTTTCTTGTTGCTTTAGCTAGCATTCTTGGTACTATATTCAATAAGTGTTGTTGAAGGGGATCCTTGCTCTCCAATTTATCTTATGGAAAGGCTTTATCTCTATTACATACAATGTTTGCTCTGGGATTTAGATAAATATTGTTTCTGTGCTGTATTAAGGAAAGGTTCCTCCATTCCTATGATTTTCCATTATCACGTGTAAGTAGTGGATTTTGTCAAAAAGCATGACCTGGAATAGTTTTTACTTTTTTTAATTGTTATTATTAACATGCTGTTATTTTGATAGTGTTTGTAGAACTAACCCTACATTCTTGATATAAACCCAGACAGGTCATATCTCTTAGAACACTATTGTGTACCCAAAATGTCCTTTTTAGTGTTCCTCATTCATGACCTTATTCCCTTGCTGCATCCTTGTGTTTGTGTCCTGACTGTGCCTCAGGCTCAGAATACTTGGGAAAAGCCCCGACAGCTGTCCCTGCTTTTTCCCTCATGTTATTTTCTCTTTATTCTGTTCACGGCTGTGTCCAGACCAATTGTTTGCCTTGGCTGGACCATAAGCTTCTGAAAGGCAGAGACTTTTCATTTTCAGCTTTGTATTCAGGCCATGGGTCAGTTATTTCAGTTGTGTCCGACTCTTTGTGACCCCATTTGGGATTCTCTTGGCAGCAATAGCAGAGGGATTTGCCATTTCCTTCTCCAGTTCATTTTACTGATGAAGCAACTGAGGCAAGTGAGGGAAGTGCTTTGTCCAGGATCACACAGCTAGAAAGTGCCTGAGGCTGAATTTGAATTCAGAGCTTCCCAACTCCAGGCCCAGTATTCTATCTCATGCCATCTCCCTGCCCATTCTTCACATAACCCCTAGCATTATGATTGCCACGGGGAAAGTCCCCTTGAAATCCTTGTTGCTGGATCCGAAGATGTGCATGTAAGTAAATAGGGGAGAGTGGATGATAGGGACCACGTACCTATGTGTGTCCTCCAAGGGTTTGTGTGAGCGTGAGCACACACTTGTCTGTATCTCAGGTGTATAACGGGCCAGCCTCCCAGCACTGCCCTGACCGCCCTTTGGAGGCTGCATAGTTTTGAAAGCACTGATGAAACCTTTCCCAAGATCTCAGCAAAGAGGATTTTCCAGCTGCTTAGGAAAGGTCAAGAAATTTTATTACTTCTAAAAATATTCTTCTGAAAGATTTCTGTAGATCTTTATTCCTGTAAAACTTTCCTATCTTTCCAAAATTCTGAAGAGAAAACTTTATATTCAGAACAGTGCCATCCTTGATGAAGCAGGCTGCCTTTTGCAAATAGTATTCCACAGCACCCTTCACCTGACACTCCAGATGGTTAAGGAAGAGGTTCAGAGAAGAGATTGATTGATTATAGACTGTATTTTTTTTTTAATCAAGCAAGCCCCAAAACAGAGACTGAGGTTACCGCCATCATGGAAGGTGCCCAGCAGAAGGTTCCCTTTGGAAGTTTTCCTGGGCTCCTGCTTAAGTATCTCCCTGCTCCGATTCCCCAAGGCCCATCACTTCCTAAATGGGATGGACGGACCCAGCAGAATTTGGCCTCCTTGTCCCTGAAGGGAAAGTCAAGCTTTGAAGAATGATCTGTGCTTGTGGAGATTCATCATGGGTTTGCCTCAGTCCTGGATCCCTTGGGCAGACTGCAAGTGGGAAATGAGCCGGATGCAGCACAGTAAGAAAGCGGGCTGTGTGGGGTCTGGGACACAGGGCGCCACCTTGATTGACCCAAGCTTCAGCCTGAAACAAGCCCACGACCTGGTTGTCTTTCTGGTGATCCTTTCTGCAGTAAATGATGGGAGCCACTGTCTCAGAACTCAGGCTGTGGCTCAAGCTGTGGATAGGGAAGAGGGAGGCAGGTGATTATGGGTCCAGAAATATTTCTAGAGTCTGACCAGACTGTGAGGTGGGCCAGTATAGAAGGGGTACAAGGGCTGAAACAGGGGCAGTCCCTTTGCTGTGTTGGTTTGTTTCCTCCTCTGAGAAGGGCCTAAGAGGAGGCCACCTATGTGTTGGCTGGAGCCCTTGGGAAAGATTTTCTAGGATGTGGTAAATGAGGGCCATGAAAACTACAAAGGGGAGAAGGAGCCACAGTCTCCACTCTTGGGCAGAGAACTCTCACGGGAAAGGTCGCAGTCCATGAAAGTACTGGAACAAAAGCTAGTGTGGAACTGAGCACAATTCTCTGCACGTAGAGGGTATACCAACATGGCAGGTAGAAATTAATTCCAGCAGAGACTTACATGAACGAAATGAGCAGAACCAGGAGATCATTATAAACTTCAACAACAATACTATATGAGGATGTATTCTGATGGAAGTGGATTTCTTCAACAAAGAGAAGATCTAATTCAGTTTCAATTGATCAGTGCTGGACAGAAGCAGCTACACCCAGAGAAAGAACACTGGGAAATGAATGTAAACTGTTTGCTTTTTTGTTTTTCTTCCCGGGTTATTTTTAACTCCTGAATCCAACTCTTCCTGTGCATCAAGAGAATTGTTCGGTTCTGCACACATATATTGTATCTAGGATATACTGTACCATATTTAATATGTATAGGACTGCTTGCCATCTGGGGGAGGGGATGGAGGGAGGGAGGGGAAAAGTCGGAACAGAAGTGAGTGCAAGGGATAATGTAAAAAATTACCCTGGCATGGGTTCTGGCAATAAAAAGTTATAATTACTTTTTTTAAAAAGTATCCAAAGGAAGATCTGAACTTAAAAAAAAATTAATTCCAGGCTTCTTTGTACAAAGGGAATAGTTGGACAGGGTGTGTGTGTGTGTGTGTGTGTGTGTGTGTGTGTGTGAGAAAGAGAGAGTGAGAGAGAGAGAGAGAGAGAGAGAGAGAGAGAGACTGAGAATCAGACAGACAGAGCAAGACAATAGGCAGT
This sequence comes from Sarcophilus harrisii, assembly GCF_902635505.1. Taxonomy (NCBI): domain Eukaryota; kingdom Metazoa; phylum Chordata; class Mammalia; order Dasyuromorphia; family Dasyuridae; genus Sarcophilus; species Sarcophilus harrisii. The sequence continues at coordinate 456,983,368 of NC_045429.1, forward strand.
GGAGGACCTGATCGCCTCCTAGTTGGGATTCTGCCTTCTGAGTCACTGGTGAGTGGCCACAGAGACTCAATTCTACATTAAAGTCGGTTACACTTTGGGGCAAGATGGTTGGTGTTAGTGCTGTGGATCAAAGCAAATGGGTGTTGGCTTTAGGAGTAGAGGGCACGACTTTCTTGGGTTCCATTTATAGGATTTGTCAGTGTGAACACCAAACTTCAAAGAAAGCAGTCCTCTGGCAGCCCAAACTGTGCAAACTAAGGCACATCATGATTGAGAGATCAACAATTAGGACAGGGAGGGTCCAGATTCCACTGCTGATCATTATTACCTTCATGACTTTCAATGGGTCCATTAACCTCTCCAGGTCTTAGTTTCCTCATCTATAAAATGGGCTGAATGAAGTGGCAAACCACTCCAATGTCTTTGCCAAGAAAACGCCATAAAAAGTTAGGGAGAGCCAGAAGCACCTGAGAAACAAGTGAACAACCACCAAAAGGTGGAGTTGCCTCAATGGTACCGGATCCTTTGTTACAGAATCTCCAGGCTCAAGAGGATGAACCGATGTACAGATTTTATGGCTTATCTCTGTTCCTTTTCAAAAGAATTACACTGTTTTTTTCATCCTGACAGTTGTAGACCACAGTGTCTGCTTCTCCACAGACCCACCAGCAGCGCTCACTGAATACATCTCAGTGGATTTCATCGGTTGGAGCTTGTGTCTGAGAGCCTCTTTTTCATTTCAGTCATTACAGTTATGGAGAGTTTAAACAGTTTTCATGTAGCCTTTGCTAATGTGTTTTGAGGGCACGATCATTGGCCAAAAAAAAAAAAAAATCAGTTGTCCATCACTTGAGGAATTGTCAGTAGTCAGTTATTGACTTTTTTTTTTCATAATTCTCCTGCATAGCTCTCATTTCTTTTCCCAATTTTTCTTTTATCTTTCTTAGTCATGTTTAAAATCTTTTTTTGAGATCTTCCAAGAGAACCTTTTGAGCTTGAGAGCAGTTTGTCTTCTGCTCATTGTGCTGTGGTGATGTGATTGTACTAAGGTGTTTAAGGCTGAGAAAACTTGAAATAAAGGGACACCATATTTGACTATGTACATGCGTCCCTGCCTTATCACTCCTCTTCTAAGACCAAGGACTCGAATTGGTACCAAGATCTTCCAGAGAGCTAGTCCAGATGGTACAGATTTCTAATATATTGATTTTTCTATCAACATTTTCTCCATTGTGCTTGTTTTCTTAGTTTTCAGTTTTTAAAAAAATCACATTCTATTCATTAATTACCTTTTTTTACTTTTTATTAGTATATGGTTTTTGAGAAATAATTTATCCTCTTTATGCTGGCTTTAGTTGTATCCCAGAAATTTTGGAACATTGTCTCATTTTTACCATTGTATTTGAAGCTGTTCCTGTTTCTACAATCTACTGTTTGCTCACATATTATTTAACATTTCAGTATTTATTTCAGTTTCCATTTAAAACTTTTTCAGTGGTCTTCAAATTGATTATTATTTAACTTATCATCTATGAAAGATGTGATTAGCATTTCTGATATATATATATATGTATATATATTTAATTTCCTTACAATATCTCTGTATTTTATGGCATAGTCTGTTTTTGCAAAGGTACTAGTTGGTGCTTAGAAATATTGCATATTCATTGTATATTTTAATATAATGTGTATACATTAGATATACATATGAAAGCTATAAATATTTTAGCTCTAAATTTTCCATCTGTTCTCTTAGTTTTGTAATTTTTTTTAATCTTCCTATCAATTTGTTCAATTCTGAGAGGAATATTAACCTCCTACCATCTATTGTGTTCCTATCTGTGTCTTGCCATTCAGTTAATTTTTCTCTTTAGTGCATTTATTTAATAAGGACATTGATTTTTTATTTATGGTTCATTTAAGCATAGTGACATTTCCTTATTTTTCTCTTGGGATTGTGAATATATATTTTTACTTAATGTAGCAGCATGATTGTTTTTGAATTCACTTAATGCAGAATAGCTTTTAGTCTAGCCTCTCGTTTTGATTCTGAGTGGAACACACTTGCTGGATTATGGGGCTTTATTTTCTTAACTGTTTTGACATTTTCATTTTGTTGGATTGAGTTTAGTCCTGTCCTACCCACATACAACAAGGGCCACTAATCTATATATAAATGTAATGTCTGGGCTAGCTTTCTGGAGGACTTCAGGATGGGCCTTGGTTTCAGTAGGATAGTCACCACGAGGATAGTCAGGAATAGAGTCTAAAGTCTTTATTCTCAGTCTGTGTCTGTTATACTCTGACTCAGTCTTGGTCTGAGTGGAGGAGTTCAGGAGGTAAGAGAGCCACCAGGAGAATGGTCAAAGATGGGATATCTCATTTCCAGTCCTCTCAGCCCTTAAATACAGCACACCGAGTATGTGTGAACTAGAGAACCATTACATCACCATGCTAAGGATTAAGTATATATGAACTAGAAAACCATTATCTCATCAATTCCACTGAGTTAACACTTTGTTTCAAATATACTTCTCCAGAGTTCCAGTCCTGTACACATAAGGATCATGTTGAGTGCATACTTAGTTTTAAACTGTAAGGTTATCTATGTTATGTTTTTTATTTATATTGCTACATTTTCCCCTCAATATGTTTTAATCGGGTTTGGGCTACATGACGGAGTGTTATGGATTGCTTGTCTAAAACCTCCAATTTAGTCCATTGACATACAAATTTATGGGTTAGGTTTTTAAACTCCTCCACTTTTAAGTCAGTACTTTATGCCAAGGACAAATTTTTATTAAACCATTTTGATGCAATTGTATTCTTTCTTTCCATTCTTCTTATTCCCATTGAGCAATCCCTTCTGTAAACTTGTGGGGTTAGTGATTTTACTGGCTGTTTTTCCTTACTTTTTTTATTCAAATACCTATTTGTTCCCCTTTTCTGTCCCCTCTCTTTCCTATCTCAACTTGACTAGTTATAAACCAGGGGAAGACTCGGCTCTTGCACCCTGTCTATGGAGGAGCCCCCTACTCCCAGGGCGCCGCTGGGGCGGACAGGGGAAATCTTGTGCCCAGGTTCAAGCAGGATTTCTTTTGGAATCCCAGAGGGGTTTCCTCCTGGCTGCCCTGAAATAAGTCCCCAGGGGGCCCTTGAGCGAGCCCCACCGCTTTTCCGGTGTCTACCATGGACAGCGACACATCTTCTCCTCTAGGTCACCCAGTACAATGGGGGCGGGGCAGCGGACCTAGAAGGAAAAGGCTCAGGGCACTTGATGGTGGCAGCCAGGGAGACCCGGTGCCACTTAAAGAGCTGGGGGCAGGAACTCTTCTCCTCGGTCCCGCTCCCGCTACAAACGATCCCCCAGAACGGAACCTGGGGAGGCAGGGACATGGTGCGGGAGGAGCGGGACACGGAATCATCCAACTATCTGTTACATAAGGACCGGACAAAGCGGTCACTGTGGAGGAAGGACCCAAGGGACCACAGAACGGGGCTAGTACCCGGTGAAATCAAACTCCAGGAAAAGAATGGAAGCTCCCCAAGACTTTGTCAGTGTGCAGACTCAAAGCTTTTGGGCATTTAAAAGAAAAGGGGGCGGAGGGTCGCAATGTCTCCTGGGAGCTGTAGTCTAAGTCAGCAACTCTTACGCGCGCGCAGGACGGGACCTTCCTTTTCCGCACTCTACTTCCCAGAAGGCTTTGGGGATGGCCGGGCTGCGGTTCCATAGGCTATCCCGCTTGCCGCCTAGTTTAATGTATCAGGGTAATGCTACTTCCGCCTTTCCGAAAGCACCTCTGACTCCCTGACCCGGAGAAGGTAAAGCCGGCGTCGAACCGGCTCCTCGCTCGCGGTTTCCTGCCTCCTGTTCCGTCGGAGGCACCAAGGTGAGCTGGGGGGACAGTTTGAGGGAGCGCGTGCGGCACCTGCTCCCGCTCTCCCCGCCCTCCTATCCCCCACCTTAGGCTCGCTTCCAGAGCTGTTTAGGTCAGTGAGGACGGGATACCGCGCAGGCGCTTCTTTAACTCCGCCCACTCGTCACCTAGTTCCTCGTGTCATTGTCTTCTTTGCGCAATTGCGCACGCGCAGCTTCGGCTGTCACTGTATGAGCCACAGACAGGAGGGGGTCCTGGCTTCAGTCGCCACTGTGCACACGCGCCTGGCCAGCTCCACCCATTGCAGCCACAGGCAGAGTGAGGGCAGGCAAGCCCCGGACCTAACTGCTTTGCCCTAGTCCTGGGACCCTGCGTGGGGCAGAGTTGCCGCGCACACAGTGGGTGTGCAAGAGCTCCTGAGTGTGTCAGGGTTTATTAGGGCGCCTGTGAGTGCGCGCGCAGCCCCCTCATCTCCCGCAGCCTCCCTGCCCCTCCCCCCGGGGGGGTCCCGGCAGAGAGAAGGGCCAGAGGCCGAGGTGACGTCAGCCTTTCTTAGTGGATGGGGCAGAGCCATGTTATCAGGCCCCCACTGGGTCTTTGATGACAACCCCTGCCACAGTCGCCGCCCTGCTGGTCACTGTGGGGTTTGGGCTGCGGGAGCCCGGGCTCCAGGGGGCGCTGCTCTTCCCGGGCTCTGTGTGTCCCAGGGGGAGGCGGGTACTTGGCCCCCGCTGGTAGCTCTGGCAGCGCTTTGAGACCCGCCCCCCCAAGGACACTGGTGGGAGGACTGGCGGCCCAGGCTTGGGGCGTGCTCTGACTCGCGGCTCCCTGGGGGCTTGTTCTTGATTATTGTGAGAAAGAAGAATCTGTTCCGAAGCCCGGGGGGTGGTTCCCCGTGCAGGAGCCAGGCTCGGCCGGAGGCGGACGGACCTCTCTCTCCTCCGCTGGTGTTTGTGCTGATTTTCTTCAATTTGCCCTGAAAAGTTTGATGAGAAACTTGCCCGAGCCCAGAGGGGCTCCCGGGGAGGCGGATGCGCGGGGGTCACCCGAGGGCTAAAGCGCATCCGGCCTGAGCGACAGGGGAGCCCCTGGGGCCGGGGCAGCCGTGGCGGGGAGGGGGGGAGGGGCTCAGGGGGCATCGGGGAGGTCGGGGCCGAGACCCTGCCCAGAGCAGCGGCAGCCTGAGGGCCCCGGGGCCCCTGCGCTTCCAGCCTGGGCCGGGACCGGGTCTCCAGGCCCGAGGGGGCCCCGTCTGGGAGAATATTCCATGAGGTGATGTGTTTCACAGCCGGGAATCCCAGGAAGTCACAGGCAAAGTGGTGCCAACAGTGGCTCCGGACGTTGGTTTGTTAGAAAAGAAAAAAATAAAAGCTTTGAAAAACTTACAATTTCCTGGAATGTATAAAGCACCAAAGATCTTAAACTTGCGTCTCCTTTGGCAGCAACTGTGTCTGTGTGTGTCTGTCTATCTGTGCCTAATGTGCAGCAGTTTTTCCTGTGTCCCCCCCGCCCCCCCCTTCCTCCGGGCCGGGATTGCTTCCTTCCTGCCTCGGTGTCTCCGCAGCCTGCACAGACCCCAGCGGGTGCCCCCGGCCCTGCCACATCCTTCCCCTTTCCCCCCAAGGCCCTTGGCTCTCCCCTGCCCTTAGTGAGTCACCTCCTCAGCAGGACGGCACCATCGGGGCTCCTGCTTCCTTCCCCTCCGCCAGGGTCTCCCCCGTGCCGGCTCCAGGGGCCTGTTCCCCGTCTTCCTGCTCCCCCTCTGCCAGGCTCCCTGCCCAGGCCGGAAAGCCCCGGGGTGGGGCCAGGACAGGGGAGGCCCCCTGACCTTCAGCAGACCCGCCCTTCTGTGAGAGGGCTCCCTCACTCTTGAGCTCCCAGAGGGGCTGGAGGGGAGGAGGGGGCCCTTGTCCAGGAGCTCCCGGCAGAGCCAGTCTGGGCCCCTCACAACTTCTTTCTCCTCCAGCTCAGCCCCGTAAAGACCCTGCTCTTCCCCAGCAGCAGATGGAGGCCAAGGAGGGCCCGACTTCTGGCTTCCTCATGGCTCCCTTTCAGGTGAGTCCCAGCTCCTCCCACCCCTTCTCCCCTCCTGCCTCCCTTTCTCTCCTCCTGCTTGGGAGACCTCATACCTCAGGATCCCAGCAGAAAGAACCAGAAGCCAAGGTGACGTCAGCCTTTCTTAGTGAACGGTGCTGAGCCATGTTGTGAGGCACCCTCCTCCGTCTTCAGTGACCCCCTCCCCACAGGCTGCAGAGTCACAAAGAGTCAGCAGGGACACAAAGGCTGAGTGAGCCTGGCCCCGGCCCTGGGCCCTCCCTCTTGGTCAGTAATGGAGATGGATCAGTCAGGGCACTACTGGGCGTCCATACTTGGACTGTGATTGCTAGTGTTAGTGTTGGGTTCAGGGGTCAAATGCCGGCTCATTCTCCTGGGAGGTTTGGGGCGTCAGGAGGAAAGGGCCCAGGGCCCCGGGGGTTCTTGGAGAGGGTTGTTGGGGGACCACAGGTAATCCTGTGTGTGCCGGCTCCCGAGGCCCCCACAAGTAGGAGATCAGGACACCGAGGCAGGCTCGGTCTGGGGCTCAGCAGGCTTGTGTCTGATTCAGGAGCCGGTGACCTTCTGGGAAGTGGCCGTGGACTTCACCTGGGAAGAGTGGAGGGTCCTGGAGCCGGCCCAGAGGGCCCTGCACAGGGACGTGATGCTGGAGACCTTCCAAAACCTGGTCTCTGTGGGTAAGCACGGCGGCCCCTTGGGGAGGGCAGAGCTGAGTGGGACAGAGAGCTTGCTGGCTGCTTGCCCTGGGACAAGCTCCAGTCCCTTTGTGCCTGAGAGGGAGGGGGGGGCCCTGGGATGACTGTCCCTCTGGGCCTCTCTTCAGCAGCCAAAGCCCCCCCCCCCCATGTGAGGTCCCCCTGCCCTTCTGGCCTTTTCCCACATATTTCAGTCTGTCTTCCATGGGTCCAGGGGTGACCTCCCTGGGGTTCCTTGTACATGCAGCACCTTCTGACTCCTGTCTGCAGCTTGTGCACCTAGAAGTGTTCCCCCTACATGGGAGCCCAATGGTCCCCCAAACCGATTGCGCCTCATCCCCCAAAGGTCCTGTTTCCTATTCTTTATCCTGGTTCTCTCCATTCTGTGTCTCTGAGGTTCGCTCAGTGAGGCCTATTTTGTGGCCTGCCCATTCTCCACATCTGCCCTCAGTGGAGCTCAGCCCTGAGTCCAGGTGGAGGCCAGAGTCTGAGCATGGTGAGGGCTTCTGGGTCTCCTTCTCGAAGGCAACACTGTTGTGGTTGTCTCAGAGCCTTGACAACTTGCGAGTCTTCTGGGAAGGATCTGGGAGTAATCTGAGCAGGAAAGTCACAATGGGGAAGGAAATGCTCTTGGCTAGATTGAAGATGCCCTTGGATGAAGAGCTTGCCTCCCATTGAGCGTGTCTGGGACAGACAGCACAGATGGGAGGGAAAGTGGACCTAGGGTCGGGGACCCTGCCACATGGGGAGACAGAGCTGAGAGCTTCAGAGCCTTCTGGGCATCCTCCCCATCTGCTTATCCCTGAGTAATTAAGTTCTGGATGTTCTGTCCCTGTGTGCAGGGATTCCTGTTTCCAGACTGGATGTGATCTCCCTGTTGGAAAAGCAAGAAAGAGCCTGGAGTACCAAGAACAGAGACTCCAGTGGGTCTCATCAAGGTGGGTGAAGAGCAAGCAGATGCTAGGAGGCAGCCCCCTCTGCCTCGTTCTCTGTCCTGTCCAATATGGTGGTGCCGTCCTTGGAGCCAAGCTTGGCTGCTTGTGTCTGCATTGTGGTAGCCCTCTGGTCATGGCTCTCCTGTATTTGGTTTTATACTTTTGTTACTTTTGTGCATTTGACATTCTATTTCAGAGAAACCATCATTTGCCTTTTTTAGGAATTTGGAGAGTTTATTTTTTTTTTAATTTTATTTTTTTATTTAATAGCCTTTTATTTGCAGGATATATACATGGGTAACTTTACAGCATTAACAATTGCCAAACCTCTTGTTCCAATTTTTCACCTCTTACCCCCCCCCCTCCCCCAGATGGTAGGATGACCAGTAGATGTTAAACATATTAAAATATAACTTAGATACACAATAAGTATACATGACCAAAACATTATTTTGCTGTACAAAAAGAATCAGACTCTGAATTATTGTACAATTATCTTGTGAAGGAAATCAAAAATGCATGTGTGCATCAATATAGGGATTGGGAATTTAATGTAATGGTTTTAGTCATCTCCCAGAGTTCTTTTCTGAGGCATAGCTAGTTCAGTTCATTACTGCTCCATTAGAAATGATTTGGTTGATCTCGTTGCTGAGATGGCCTGATCCATCAGAACTGAGTCATCATCTAGTATTGATTGTTAAGTATATAATGATCTCCTGGTCCTGCTCATTTCCTCAGCATCAGTTCATGTAAGTCTCTCAGGCCTTTCGAAATCATCCTGATGGTCATTTCTTACAGAACAGTAATATTCCATAATTTTCATATACCACAATTTATTCAGCCATTCTCAACTGATGGACATCCATTCAGTTTCAGTTTCTACCACTACAAAAGGGCTGCCACAAACATTCGTGCACATACAGGTCCCTTTCCTTCTTTATAATCTCTTTGGGATATAATCCCAGTAGTAACACTGCTGGATCAAAGGGTATGCACAGTTTGATAACTTTTTGAGCATAGTTCCAAACTACTCTGAATTTGGAGAGTTTAAACAGTTTTCTTAATTCCTCTTGCTCATTTGTGTTTATTTATTTATTTAATTTTTATGTCTTTTGATGTTAATTTGGCCAGTCATATGAATACTTTTCCTAAAACATTAATCTTGTCTGTCGTTTATAGCATAAATTTCACTTAGTCGTCATGTATGCTCTCTTTAATGTGTTGCTCTGGCTCATTTGCTAATATTTAACATCTTTGTGGCAGTATTCATTAGGGACTCCAGTATTTCATGAACTCTTCTGCTTGGTTATTAAAAGTAGATTTAGGTCACAGAAGTGTTTTCCCATCTTATATAATGGAAGCAGTTATTCTTTGAATGTTTGGTAGAAATTAGTATGTGATGTCATCATGTAAGTACCTTTACTACTTAGGAATGTCACGTATTTTGTTCAGGGCCCCTTAGTTCCCTGTAATATTTCTTACAAGTCTTTCCTTGGACTTGTTCCTGAAAGCGGTCCTGCTATCCGTGATGCAGAGTGAGCATTATGCTTGTCTGGAGAGATGGAAATGAACATTTCTTATAGGGAAGACTGTTTTGTCTCAACACAGCAAAGGATGGCTGCTGACGCTTTTATTGGTTTCTTTCAGATTCCTTTGGTAGAAGACACTAGGTTTCAAGCCAAGAACGTAAACATGGTGCAGAGCATTTGCCTGGGGACATCCTGTGAGAAGAGGCTCCCAAAGGGCATGGCCTGGCATTGCAACATGAATGAAGCCAGGGAATGTGATATGAATTTAGAGAAAGAGAAGAGCCCATCCAGAGAAGGGACCATTCCCAGAACGACTTTGAGTAATGGGAATGTGCCTCAGTGTATGGCAATTGGGAAGAGCTTCAGGCTTGGGCCAGTCTTTGTTGGAACTATGGAGAAAAGTCCGGATAAATATAAGACAATTGGAAAGAGCTTGAGAGGTTTTTCGAGCCTAATTACTTATAATACATTTTCTTTAGAGAAGAACTTTTCCAAGTATGTCAAAGGCAAGAAACCTTTCAGGTATCGCTCAGGATTATTTAAGTTTCATAGAAAAGATGCTAAAGGAAATCTACATGAACAGAGTGAATGTGGAACAGTATTTAGAAGATCTAATCTTACTGAAAATCAGAGACGTCCCATAGGAGATGGTCATTATAAATATAATAAGTATAGAAAAGACAATGTCAAAAAAGGAAGCTTGATTGAACTTAAGATAAATCATGCTGAAGTGAAACCCTTTAAATGTGATGAATGTGGTAAACCTTTTGGTAGGAGGGAAAACCTGATTGCACATAAGAGAACTCATACTGGAGAGAAACCTTTTGTTTGTAATGAATGTGGAAAAAGCTTCTGCCATAGGGGAAACCTGATTGCTCATCATAAAATTCATACAGGGGAAAAACCTTTTGCATGTAATGAATGTGGAAAAAGCTTCCGCCACAGGGGAAGCCTGATTGCTCATCATAATACTCACACAGGGGAGAAATCTTTTCCATGTGATGAATGTGGAAAAAGCTTCATTCATAGGGCAAATCTTATTTCTCATCAGAGAACTCATACAGGAGAGAAACCATTTACATGCCATGAATGTATGAAAAGCTTTCGTCACAGGGGAAACCTCATTGCCCATCGCCGGACTCATACCACAGAGAAACCATTTGAATGTAATGAGTGTGGGAAAGCATTCCGCTTTAGCAGAAGCCTTATTCGACACCAGAGAACTCACACTGGCGAGAAACCTTTTGCATGTAACATATGTGGGAAAGTCTTCACCACTAAGACATATCTCTTCGATCATCAGAGAATTCATACTGGAGAGAAACCTTTTAAATGTAATGAATGTGGGAAAGGCTTTGGCCAGAGAGGATACCTCATTTGTCATCAAGGAGTTCACACTGGAGAAAAACCCTTTGAATGTCATGAATGTGGAAAAGCCTTCACCCGGAGAGCTCGCCTTATTGTACATCAGAGAACTCACACTGGAGAGAAACCATTTGTATGTAAGGAATGTGGGAAAGGCTTTAGCCGGAGGGACCATCTCACTTCTCATCAGAGAGTTCATACTGGAGAGAAACCCTTTGTATGTAATGAGTGTGGGAAAGCCTTTTCCCAGAGAGCAAGTCTTATTAAACATCAGCAAAATCATACAAGAGAAAAACACTTTGAATGTAATGAATGTGGAAAAGTCTTCACCCGGAGGTCGTACCTTATTATTCATCAAAGAAATCACACTGGAGAGAAACCCTTTATATGTAATGAGTGTGGGAGAGCCTTTACCCAGAAAGCAAGTCTTTTTAACCACCAGCGAACTCATACAGGAGAGAAACCCTTGGTTTGCAATGAATGTGGGAAATCTTTTAGCCATAGGGACTCCCTCACTAACCATCAAAGAACTCACACTGGAGAGAAACCCTTTATATGTAATGAATATGGGAAAGCCTTCAGCTATGGAGTAGCACTCGGGTGTCATCAAAGAACTCATCATGGAGAGAATCCCTCTGAGTGTCAGGAGTGTGGGAAAGCTTTTAGGCGCAAAGCAAACCTTGTCTTCCGCCAGAAAACCCATATAAAAGAGAAACCTTTTGCATGTAATGAATGTGGAAAAGACTTTAGTAGGAGTTCTAACCTTATTACTCATCAGAATATTCATAATGGAAAGAAACAGAATTTGTTGAAATAGACTTCACTTAGGAACTACCCCTTCACTGCCACCAGAGAATTCATATGGTTCTGGCAACTCAAGAGGAGAAACATCTGTCCTTTCTAAAGTAATTCATTGTGCTTCTTTTTGGTTAACATGTCACCTGCATTTCTCAACCTGTGCCTTTTTCATCCCCTCCAAATCCAACACATGAAAAAACTGACATTGTATTTTTGCACACTGGAGAGTCCACCATATTTGTAAAGAAGTGGTAATGGGGTACCATGGTCTTTCCTCGGAATTTGATTTTGGTTTTTCTAACTTCTTTAGTCTTTTTCTGATTTTCAATATTTTCTCCATTGTGCGTGTTTTCTTAATTTTCAGTTTAAAAAAAACAGTATTCTATTCATTGTTATTTTACATTTTATTAGTATATGGTTTTTGAGCAATAATTTATCCTTTTGATGCCTGCTTTAGATGTATACCAGAAATTTTGGAATACTGACTTCCTTTTACAATTACCTTTAAAGCTATTCCTGTTTCTAAAGTCTGTTCTTTGACTGGCATATTTAACATTTCACTATTTCAGTTTCCCTTTAAAACTAACTTTTGTGCTGCTCTCTAAAATATTATTCAATTTATATTATCATCTGTGAAGGATGGGATTAGCATTTCTGTTATATGTATATATTTTTAATTTCCTTACAATAGCTCTGTTTTAAGGCATAGTGTTTTTTAAAAGATTATTTAGTGCTTAGAAATATGGCACATTCATTGTGTATTATAATACACATGTATATATTTGACATACATATAGAAACTATAAATCTTTTAGTTCTAAATTCTCCATCTGTTTGCTTAATTCTGTAGTTTATTTTCTTAATCTTCCTATCAATTTGTTCAATTCTGAGAGGAAGCTTAATCTCCTATCATTTATTTTGTTCTTATCATTTATTGTGTTTCTATCTGTGTCTTGCCATTCTGTTAATTTTTGGTGCATATGTTTACTAACTACTTTGATTTTTTTGTTTATAGTTCTTTTAAGCATATTGACATTTCCTTATTTATCTCTTGGGATTGTGAATTTGTGTTTTTACTTAATGTAGCAGCATGATTGCTTTTTAAGTTCACTTAATACAGAATAGCTTTTAGTCTAACCTCTCATTTTATTTCTGTGTGAAACACACCTGCTGGATTATGGAGCTTTGTTTTCTTAGCTGTTCTGACTTTTTCATTTTGTTAGATTTAGTTTAGTCCTATTCTATCCACATACAAATAGGGGCCACTAATCTATGCATAAGGGTCCATGTGGAATGCCTACTGACCTAGTTTTAAAATGTAATGTTATCCATATTTAACATGTATTGGTCTACCTGCCCTCTGGGAGAGGGGGTGGGGGAAAGGAGGCGAAAAATTGGAACAAAAGGTTTTGCTATTATCAGTGTTGAAAAATTGCCTAAGCATATATCTTGTAAATAAAAAACTGTAATAAAAAATTAATGTTATCTATGTTATGTTTTTTATTTGTATTGCTATATTTTCCCAATTATGTTTTAATCTGGTTTGAGCTGCATGATAGAATGTTATGAATCGGTTGTTTGATACCTCCAATATAGTCCATTGATATACAAATTTATGTTGTTAGGCTTTTAAAATCCCCCTCTTTTAAGACAGTACTTTATCCCGAGGATTAATTTTTATTAAACTATTTAGATGCAATTGTATTCTATCTTTTCATTCTCATTATTCCCATTGATCAGTCCTGTAGATTTGTGGGTTATTATTTTAATGCGGTTTCTTCTTTACTTTTGTTATTTTGATATCTGTTTCTTCCAATTTTTTGAACCCTCTCTTTCCAATCTGAAGTTGACAAGTTAAGAACCTGCCCTCTTTCCCATGTCCCCAACTTAAGTTTGCTTTTTGCACATTTTTAAAAATAAATTTTTCTTTGCTTTTATCAGTTTATTAATTTTCTTCCCTTCCAGTATGTTTTGAAAACTTAACCTGTGATACACAGATTATGGTATACATACTTTTGTATATTTGCTTATAAGTATATATATGTATGTGTACATACATGGACTTTTTAAAACCTGTGTTCTCTTAAAATTATTTTCTGAAAATTAGATCTTTAAAGTGATTTTGATATTATTTGTTGCTTGTGCTTGGGAATGAAATAAATTAGAGGGAAGCAGAGAGAGGTCAGAGAATACAACTGCCTCTCAGTGCCATTATATTGTTATCATTCTGTCACATGAAAGGATCTATTCTGCTGGTCACAATCAAATCCCCAGCATCCACTAGCAGGTTGCTCCCGTAACAAAGCTATAGAGGGCCACAGACAGTGGGGTAACTCTTGGTGATATGAGAGACCTTTCATCCCAGAGGGAATCTGACAATGTTTGGTTCTGCTCTCATCTTCCCTTTGGGGGCATCTCAGCCTTCCTTAGAAGTCAGGAGGCATGACAACCCCTGTTTTACTTGAAACAGAGATACTTGCAGTAAGGATGTATTTACATAATAATAGCAAGGTGCTTATATTTAGCACATGCTCAGTGATACTAAAGTATTGAAGGTTGAGAGAATTTGAAATAAACAGACTCCATATTTGACCATGTGGGTTCCTGCCTCATCATTCTGGAAAGTACATTTGTCACCTAAACATGGGGCCCTAGAAAGTAGGGTACACAGCAGCTTGATGCACACTGATCAGTGGAGGAGTCCCGGTGATCCACCAACAGGAAAAGTGTAAAAATAGGCAAGTGGGAAGATTCAGTGAGGGCTAAAGTAGTCACTTTTTTTCTGCCAAAATGGGGCAAATAGTAACAAAAGAGCCTCCTTCCTGAGGAAAGTAGGAAGACTTACCTCAATAGAGAAGCAAGGTTTGTTGGTAACTGACAGTTATCATGTTGATCAGTTACTAATCGTGTGCACCTCTCCTTGGCTTTCTAAGAAGAAAATTAGAGCCAGAGATGTGGAAAATAGTGGGAGAACAACTAATTGGATATTAACAAAAACAACCTTGGATGTTGTACGAGTGTTACAGAATGTTATCTTTCATAAGAAATAATCAGCAGGAGGATTTCAGAGAGGCCTGAGGAGACTTACATGAACTGATGCTGAGTGAAATGAATAGAACCATGAGATCATTGTACATGGCAACAGCAAGATTATATGATGATCAATTCTGATGGACTTGGCTCTTCTCAACATTGAGATAATTCAAGTCAATTCCAATGATTTGATGACAATGAGAGCCATCTACACCTAAAGAGAGAACTGTGGGAACTGAATGTGGATCACAGCATAGTATTTTCAATTATTTTGTTATTGTTTCCTTCAATTTTATTTTCTTTCTCATTTTTCCGCTTTTGATCTGATTCCTCTTGTGCAGCAAGATAATTGTATAAATATATATGCCTATATTGGATTTACATTTATTTTTACCTCATTTAACATATATTGGAGGAGCCAACATGGTGGAGAGGACACACTCTTCTTTCTGATTTTCTCCCACATCCCTCACACTAATTAGCAAATTCAGTCTCTGAATTAGCTCTGGGCTGGAAGAATCCACAAATATTGGGAGTGTAACAAATTATCAGCAGAAGATAATCTCAAAGATGGTCAGAAAGATCTGTTTCAATTGGGCATGTGTAAGGCAGGCCAAGCACAGATGCCAGTGCGGGCAGCCCAGACCTGGGGGAGAATCTATGCGGAAGAATCTACAGCAGTGTTGGCTACTCTGTCCTGGCAGATTTCTTATCTTTTCATCAGGAATACTTAAAAAACTTCTTTCATTTTCCCCCTGTTGGATTTTATTGAATTTTGCAAGGTAACACTTTAATCTTACTTGTAAGCCAATATCTTTTGGTTTTTGGAATCTTGTATCCCAAAATTTCCTCCTCATTATAGTGGTAGCTACTATTTCTTGTGTGGTATTTGTATGATCTCTTACTTTGGGATACTTAGTGGTATTTTTTTCTTTAACAGAACTGGACTGTGGCCAGGATGTTCCTTCTTTTCATTTTGCAGTTTCTGGATTTTTTTCTGCTTTCATTTTTACTTCTGGGCAGTTATCATTTTTAATTTTTTAAAATATAATATCTGTCTTGTGTTTTGGGTTCTTTTTTTTTTTAATCACTGCTTTTAGATAGTCTAATTAATGATTTCTTTATTATCTCTTCAGGAATACATTTGGAACAGTTCAAGCTACTAAGTGTTAAACTGCATTTGGATGTTCAGTACACTCTGTTTATGATTTTAATTTTTTTTCCCAATTCTAACTCTAGCCCTATTTAATTTTCATTATTATATTTCCTCCTTTAATTTCTTCCCTTGGAAAAATTTTATTAGAAAAATATACCAGTTCTCCATATGCCTTGTAGCATATCCAAGAGAGACATTACCCACCATGCAACTGCTCACTTGGACACGAGGCACAAGCCAGTTTGTTCTCCAGCGTGGTCGGGCTCCGTGTTCTCCCCGGGTCTTCCCTACCCCCTATTTCTGAACTTAAAAGGTACGGCGCCCCCTCCTGTTTCTGGGAGGGAGGAAAGCCGGGCTGCTAGAATGAGACCTAATTAATTTAATTTTAATTAAATAAATTTTAATACCTAAAAGGTATTGAAAATACTCAAACCAGTCTACAAATCATTTTTGGATTAGTCTGTGACCTTTTCACAACAATGAGAGAAGGAATCTGGAAACCCCTCCCCCCACTCCCGCCCACCGGCAATGCCCAGGAGCCCCCAGAAAGGGCAGGAAAGCTGGGCGTTAGAAACCAGGGGAAGACTCGGCTCTTGCACCCTGTCTATGGGGGAGCCCCCTACTCCCAGGGCGCCGCTGGGGCGGACAGGGGAAATCTTGTGCCCAGGTTCAAGCAGGATTTCTTTTGGAATCCCAGAGGGGTTTCCTCCTGGCTGCCCTGAAATAAGTCCCCAGGGGGCCCTTGAGCGAGCCCCACCGCTTTTCCGGTGTCTACCATGGACAGCGACACATCTTCTCCTCTAGGTCACCCAGTACAATGGGGGCGGGGCAGCGGACCTAGAAGGAAAAGGCTCAGGGCACTTGATGGTGGCAGCCAGGGAGACCCGGTGCCACTAAAGAGCTGAGGGCAGGAACTCTTCTCCTCGGTCCCGCTCCCGCTACAAACGATCCCCGAGAACGGAACCTGGGGAGGCAGGGACATGGTGCGGGAGGAGCGGGACACGGAATCATCCAACTATCTGTTACATAAGGACCAGGCAAAGCGGTCACTGTGGAGGAAGGACCCAAGGGACCACAGAACGGGGCTAGTACCCGGTGAAATCAAACTCCAGGAAAAGAATGGAAGCTCCACAAGCTTTTGTCCAGAGCACAGACGCAAAACCTTCCAGCCTTTAAAAAAAAGGGGGGGGGGGTGAGGGTCGCAATGTCTCCTGGGAGCTGTAGTCTAAGTCAGCAACTCTTACGCGCGCGCAGGACGGGACCTTCCTTTTCCGCACTCTACTTCCCAGAAGGCTTTGGGGATGGCCGGGCTGCGGTTCCATAGGCTATCCCACTTGCCGCCTAGTTTAATGTATCAGGGTAATGCTACTTCCGCCTTTCCGAAAGCACCTCTGACTCCCTGACCCGGAGAAGGTAAAGCCGGCGTCGAACGGGCTCCTCGCTCGCGGTTTCCTGCTTCCTGTTCCGTCGGAGGCACCAAGGTGAGCTGGGGGGACAGTTTGAGGGAGCGCGTGCGGCACCTGCTCCTCTCTCCCCGCCCTCCTATTCCCCCACCTTAGGCTCGCTTCCAGAGCTGTTTAGGTCAGTGAGGACGGGATACCGCGCAGGCGCTTCTTTAACTCCGCCCACTCGTCACCTAGTTCCTGGTACCCCCATATCATAGGCGCAATTGCGCACGCGCAGCTTCGGCTGTCACTGTATGAGCCACAGACAGGAGGGGGTCCTGGCTTCAGTCGCGACAGTGCGCACGCGCCTGGCCAGCTCCACCCATTGCAGCCACAGGCAAAGTGAGGGCAGGCAAGCCCCGGACCTAACTGCTGGGCCCTAGTCCTGGGATCCTGTGTGGGGCACGCAGGGGTGTGCATGAGCTCCTGAGTGTGTCAGGGTTTGTTAGGGCGCCTATGAGTGCGTGCGTGCGCAGCCCCCTCATCTCCCGCAGCCTCCCTCCGCCCTTGGCTCTTGCCCTCACCCCTCTCATGACCCCCCCCCTTCCTTACTCCCGTCCCCTCCCCCACGGGGCTTTTGTCTCCTAGCTCGGCTCCCCCCGCCCCCTCCTTCCCCAGTCCTTCTCTGGTCCCTCCTGCATCCTCTGGGCAGCCTCAGGAACCCTTTCCTGGCCGGGCCCGGCCCCGCTTTCCTCCCTCCCAGAAACAGGAGGGGGCGCCAGTCTGAGAGAATATGGCATGAGGGGATGCATTTCACAGCCGGGAATCCCAGAAAGTCACAGTCAAAGTGGTGCAAACAGTGACTCCGGACGTTGGTTTCTTAGAAAAGAAAAAAAGAAAAGCTTTTAAAAAGTTAAAATGTCCTGGAATGTATAAAGCACCAAAGATCTTAAATGTGCAGCAACTGTCTGTGTGTGTGTCTGTGTCTGTCTCTCTGTGTGCAGCAGTTTCCCCTGTCTCTCCCCCCCCCCCCCCCCCCACTTCCTCCTGGCCGGGATTGCTTCCTTCCTGCCTCGGTGTCTCTGCAGCCTGCACAGACCCCAGCGGGTGCCCCCGGCCCTGCCACATCCTTCCCCTTTCCCCCCAAGGCCCTTGGCTCTCCCCTGCCCTTAGTGAGTCACCTCCTCAGCAGGACGGCACCATCGGGGCTCCTGCTTCCTCCCCCCGCCAGGGTCTCCCCGGTGCCGGCTCCAGGGGCCTGGTTCCCGTCCTCCTCCTCCCCCTCTGCCAGGCTCCCTGCCCAGGCCGGAAAGTCCCCGGGGCGGGGCCAGGACAGGGGAGGCCCCCAGACCTTCAGCAGACCCGCCCTTCTGTGAGAGGGCTCCCCCACTCTCGAGCTCCCAGAGGGGCTGGGGGGATACTTGTCCAGGAGCTCCCAGCAGAGCCGGTCTGGGCCCCTCACAGCTTCTTTCTCCTCCAGCTCAGCCCCGTAAAGACCCTGCTCTTCCCCAGCAGCAGATGGAGGCCAAGGAGGGCCTGACTTCCGGCTTCCTCATGGCCCGCTTTGAGGTGAGTCCCAGCTCCTCCCGCCCCCTTCTCTCCTCCGGCTCGGGTCAGCAGGGACACAAAGGCCGAGTGAGGCCCTGGCCCTGGGCCCTCCTTCTTGGTCAGTAATGGAGACGGATCAATCAGGGCACTACTGGGCGACCATATTTGGACTGTGATTGCCAGTGTTGGTTTTGTGCTCAGGGGTCAGATGCCGGCTCATTCTTCTGGGAGGTTTGAGGCTCATTCTCATGGCAGGTTTGGGGCTCCAGGAGGAAAGGGCACAGGGCCCCTGGGGTTCTTGGAGAGGGTTTTCGGGGGGACCACAGGTAACCCGGTGTATGTAGGCTCCCGAGGCCCCCACAAGGAGGAGAGCAGGACACCGGGGCAGGCTCGGTCTGGGGCTCAGCAGGCTTGTGTCTGATTCAGGAGCCGGTGACCTTCCGGGACGTGGCCGTGGACTTCACCTGGGAGGAATGGAGCATCCTGGAGCCGGCCCAGAGGGCCCTGCACAGGGACGTGATGCTGGAGAACTTCCAGAACCTGGTTTCTGTGGGTAAGCACGGCTGTCCCCATGGGGAGGGCAGAGCTGAGTTGGACAAAGACCTTGCCGGCTGCCTGTCCTGGTGCAAGCCCTGCCCCCTTGTGTCTGAGAGGGAGGGGCCTCTGGGGTGACTGTCTCTCTGGGCCTCTCTTCAGAGCCAAAGCCTCCTTCCCTCCCCTCACATGGGATCCCCCTGCCCTTCTGGGCTTTTCTCACACATTTCAGCCTGTCTTCCATGGGTCCGGGAGTGACCTCCCTGAGGTTCCTCGTACATACAGCACCTTCTGACTTCTGTCTGCACTTTGTGCCTAGAAGTGTCCCCCCTACATGGGGAGCCCAGTGGTCCCTCCAGCCAGTTGTACCCCATTCCCCAAAGGTCATGTGTCCTAGTCTTTATCCTGGTTCTCTCCTCTGTCCCTGAGGTTCACTCAGTGGAAGCGTATTTTGTGGCCTGCCCAGTGTCTCCTCCACAGCCTGACCCACAGTGATGGAGAGCCAGGGATCGGCCTTCCTCCCCTAGCACAGAATGCAGCTGCTGGCCTGTCACATGGGAGGGGACAACATGCAAACTGCTTAGGGACAAAGAAGACGTGGCAGAGACAACTGGGGATAATCCAGAGGAAAGGCCCTAGAGTTAAAGGGATGGGGGACTGGCTTTGGCAGGAGGTGGGATTTTAGCAGGGAAGGAAGCCACGAGACACTGAGGGAACTGACAAGTCCAGGGGTGAGAGAGAGCCCCTGAAAGGGCCGTATCTGATGGGCAGATGGGGTGTCTTGTTCTGGGAAGCACACGGAGGCTGGTGTCCAAAGCTCCCCCAATGAGCTTGTTCCTATTTTTCACCTTCTCTTCAATCCCTGAGGACCTAGTGTGCCCTGCTCTCCACCCCTGGTGCAGTTGTGACTGGATGCTAGAGTCAGGGCACAGCCAGGGGGAGCTGGGCCTTTGAGAGGCTTTGCAGCTTCCTCCAGGCAGCCCAACCTGCCCACTCTCCACATCTGCCCTCAATGGAGCTCAGCCCCGAGTCCAGGTGGAGGCTGGAGTCTGAGCATGGTGAGGGCTTCTGGGTCTCCCCCTTGAGGGCAGCACTGTTGTGGTTGTCTCAAAGCCTTGACAACTTGCAAGTCTTCTGGGAAGGATCTGGGAGTAATCTGAGCAGGAAAGTCCCAGTGGGGAAGGAAATGCTCTTGGGTAGATTGAAGATGCCCTTGGTTGAAGAGCTTGTCCCCCACTGAGCATGTCTGGGACAGACAGCATAGAAGGGAGGGAAAGTGGACCTAGGGTCGGGGCCCCTGCTTCCTGGGGAGACAGAGCTGAGAGCTTCAGAGCCCTCTGGGCATCCTCCCCACCTGCTTGTCCCTGAGTAATTAAGTTCTGGATGTTTTGTCCCTGTGTGCAGGGATTCCTGTTTCCAGACTGGATGTGATCTCCCTGTTGGAGAAGCAAGAAGGAGCCTGGAGTCCCGAGAACAGAGATTCCAGCGGGTCTCATCAAGGTGGGTGAAGAGCAGGCAGATGCTGGGAGGCGGCCCCTCTGCTTCATTCTCTGTCTTGTCCAATATGGTGATGCCATCCCTGGATCCAAGGCAGGAGAGCTTGGCTGCTTGTGTCTGTATTGTGGTAGCCCGCTGGTCATAGTTCTCCTGTATTTGGTTTATATTTTTTGTTACTTTTGTGCATTTGACATTCTATTTCAGAGAAACCGTCATTTGTCTTTAGAAATTTGGAGAATTTAAACAGTTTTCTTAATGCCTCTTGTTCATTTGTGTTTTATTTATTTATTTAATTTTTGTCTTTTGATGTTAATTTGGCCAGTCATATGAATATTTTCCCTAAAACATTAATCTTGTCTGTCGTTCATTGCATAAATTTCACTTAGTCGTGTATCCTCTCCTTGATGTGCTGCTGTAGCTCACTTGCTAATTTAAATCTTTGTGCCAGTATTCATTAGGGACTCCAGTGTATCATGAGCTCTTTTTGTCTGTTTGGTTTTTAAAAGTAGATTTAGGTCACAGAAGTGTTTTCCTACCTTATGTAATGGAAGCAGTTATTCTTTGAATGTTTGGTAGAAATCTCTCATAGGTTTATCTTCCCTAGAGCTTTTTCATTGGAAGTTCAGTCAAACTTACTTTATAACCTTATTTACATTATAAATATAAATATATATATAAATATAAATTTATTTACGTTACTTTATAACTTTATTTTTCTGAGAATGAGTTATTTCAATTCTCTATTACTCTTTATTAAATTCTTTATTCCTTGGTTGAATAAACCAGGAATAAACAGTCCTTGGTTGACTGTTATCTGTTTCAGTGAAATCATCATCCATTTTGTTGACATATAATTGATCAAAACCTACTTTTTGTTCATTCATTCTTATATATGATTCCTTGTGACCCCATGGACCATAGAAAACTAGGCCCTTCTATCCTCCACTATCCTCTACAAGTCTTTCTAAGTTTTTCTTTCCATGACACGATCTAGTGATTTCATCTTCTCTTCATGTGGCCAGAGTATTTCAGCTTCAGCTTCAAGATTTGCTCTTCCATGGCTAACTTATTATTTCTAATTAATCATTACCTTTATTTCTTTCCTTTGTTTTTTTTTTTTTTTTTTATTTCCTTGGTGATATATTTTCTTCCTTATATCTACCTACTGAATTCCCTTTTCCCTCCCTTTTCTTTCTTCCCTTATGAACACAAAAACACTCTTCCTCTAACTTCTCTATATCACATATATAACCTTCCCTATTATATTTGAAGACATTAAGACTCTAAAGAGGCCTTAAAATCTTTTTTCTCTAGTAGAATATAATCATGTCATTATCATCTAGTCCCTTACTTTAGGCTCCAATGCATTTACTGTTCTCAATTTCTTTTGTCTCTTGTGATTGCATTTCATAATGTTAATTCGATTCTGATTTTAATCAGGAGTACTTAAAAATCCTTTATTTCATTAGAGGTCCTTTTTCCCCTGTTGGATTTTATTTAACTTTGCAAAGTAATGTTATTCTTAATTGTAAGCTAATGCCTTTTGGATTTGGGAATCTGGTTCCAAAGTGGAGGAATTTTAAATTTCCCCCTCATCCTAGTGATAGTTGCTGAGTCTTGTGTGGTACTAAGTCGCCTAGACTCTAGGCCTTCCTAAGGATAGCTTCAAAGTGCTTTTTATTGTCCAGATGTACTGCTGTATTCTTTCCTTTACTTACACTGAAGGTCCTAAAATCCCTGCATCTTTTAAAGATGAGTTGTTCTCTAGCCATAGAACCTTTCCTCTCCCATTTTATAATCATGGAATAAGTTTCTTTACCTAAATGGAGAACTTGACAATTGTCTCTTACATTTCTTATGTATTTCAACCTATGGATTTAATATGTTGAGACTTCTTTCTTTTTTTTTTTCAATACTCACTTTTTATTTTCAAAATAAATGCAAATATAGTTTTCAACATTGACTCTTGCAAAATCTAGTGTTCCAAATTATTTTCCCTCCCTTCAATCCACTCCCTTGCCACACACAGCAAGTAATTCAATGTCTTAAACGTGTAATTCTTCTAAACATATTTCAGCATTTATCATGCTGCACAAAAATAATCAGATCAAAAGGGGAAAAAAAGTGATAGAAAAACAAACAAGCAAACAACAACCAAAAAGGTGAAAATACTACATCATGATCCATATTCAGTCCTCCATAGGACAGGGAGAGTCCAGATTCCACTGCTGATCACTGTTACCTTCATGACTTTTGGTGAGTCCATTAACCTCTCCAGGTCTTAGTTTCTTCATCTATGAAATGGGTTGAAGGAATTGGCAAACCACTCCAGTGTCTTTGCCAAGAAAACTTCAGATGGGGTCAGGGAGGGCCAGAAGCACCTGAGAAACAAGTGAATCACCATCAGAATGTGGGGTTGCCTCAGTGGTCCCGGATCCTTTCTCACAGTATCTCTACCCTCATGAAGAAGAACTGATGTACAGATTTTATGGTTTATCTCTGCTTTTTTACAGAAGAATTACACTTTTGCTTCATTCTGGCAATTGTAGATCACAGTGTCTGGTTTTCCACAGAACCACCAGCAGCACTCACTGAATACATCTCAGTGGATTTCATCGGTGGGAGCTTGTGTCTGAGAGCTTCTTTTTCATTTCAGTCATTACAATTATGAAAAATTTGAACAGTTTTCATGTAGCTTTTGCTAATGTGTTTTGAGGGCATGATCATCTGCCTCCCCCACAAAAAGAATCAGTCACTTGCGGAATTGTCAGTAGTCAGCTCTTGAATTTTTTTTTTTTTTTCACAATTCTCCTGCATAGCTCTCATTTCTTTTCCCAATTTTTCTTCTATTTTTCTTAGTGAAGTTTAAAATCTTTTTTGAGATATTCCAAGAGAACCTTTTGAGTTTGAGAGCAGCTCATCTTCCCCCTGGAAGCTTCCCATGTAGGCCCTTTGTCATTGCGATCATCTTCTGGATTTGTGTTCTGGTCTTCTCTGTCACCAGAGTACCTTTCTGTGGTCAGGGTGTTTTTGTGCTTTTTTGATCATTTTTTTTAAAAGTTGAGTATTTTCCTCAGGCCTAAAGGAGATGGTCCCAAGCTTCCTTTGCAAGGGGACAAGGGCCTCTCGCTGATTTCCATTCTGGGGCCTGCGGTGCTGCAGGTTTTCCTTCCGTGCTTGGTTGACATAGCCAAGCTGTCTCTTTGGCCAGGATTCTCAGGCTCACAACTTACCTTCTATGGTTGGGTTAGGTCTCACATATGGCATGATGAACCCCTGGCCCCCTGAGACACGAGGGAGGGACCAATGCTGTGCTTTGGCTAAAGCCTCCCACCAGATTCTCCACACAGTGCCTGTGCAGGGGTGCATCCCCTCCCTACCCTGCACCCGTTCCCGAAATGAGACAGTTCTTTCCTGTAGTCATTCCAAAATATCTTAAGCTGGAAAATTGTTTCCCTCTGAATGTTTGTGGGTTTTGTCACTCCAAAATCTATTCCAAGGCTTGATGTACCATTGATTCTGAGGGAAATGGGAGAGCTCAGACAATGTCCTAGCTTCTGTTTGCTCCACTGTCCTGCTGGGCTCTCTTTCAACTTTGACTTTTATTTATATAATCACAATTTTTATTAGACTGCCATATATATTTTAATTTGATTTATTGATAAAGTCTTTATGAAAAAGAAATATTATTCACTATATAGTGATGTCCTTAAGGAGTTTCTTAATTTTCACTATATCATATTTCTATTTTTTCATTTAAAAATGTTTTTTTCCCCCAGAAAAATCTTAAGGAAACCAAATTCATTTCCTGCTATGTTATGTGTTTTTGAGTGCTTTAAAAATAATCCTGTCAAAATCTTATTTTAGAGTTAAGAAGGTGGCACAGAGAATAGAGGGCCAGGCTTGAAATCAGGAAGAGTCATGTTCTTGAGTTCAAATCTCACCTCACACTAGCTGTGTGATCCTGGGCAAGTCACTTGGTCCTGCTTGCCTCAATTTCTTTATCTGTAAAATGAGCTGGAGAAGGAAATGGAAAACCCTCATAAGGGGTCATGAACAGTTGGACCTAAGTGAAAAGCCTAAACAACAACAAAACCTCATTGTAGATTGACGGTACAAAGTTTGAATGAATTGAATTTTATATTGACCACCTCCCTCCCCAACTTGGTAATCAGTAAACTTCGTTAAAAATAGAGTTTCCTAAAAATCTAGTGGTCACATGTTTTTTCATAAGTTTTTAGAAAACCAAGTGCTCAGTCTTCAGGTGTATACCTTTTGTCTGCCTGAATTCCAAATGCATTGACTTTGTCATTGGATAATTCTCTT
Source organism: Sarcophilus harrisii (assembly GCF_902635505.1). Lineage (NCBI taxonomy): Eukaryota > Metazoa > Chordata > Mammalia > Dasyuromorphia > Dasyuridae > Sarcophilus > Sarcophilus harrisii. The sequence continues at coordinate 457,008,102 of NC_045429.1, forward strand.
AACTGACCTTGGGCATTCCTTTTGGCTTTTCATTCTTTTGTCATAAAAGATATCTGTTTTTAATTTAGTATGTGATGTCATCATGTTAGTATATTCACTGCCTTGGAATGTCACGTATTTTATTCAGGGCCCCTTAGTTCCCTGTAATATTTCTTACAAGTCTTTCCTTGGACTCGTTCCTGAAAGCGGTCCTGCTATCCATGATGCAGAGTGAGCATTATTCTTGTCTGGAGAGATGGAAATGAACATTTCTTATAGGGAAGACTGTTTTGTCTCAACACAGCAAAGGATGGCTGCTGACGCTTTTATTGGTTTCTTTCAGATTCCTTTAGTGAAGACACTAGGTTTCAAGCCAAGAACGTAAACATGGTGCAGAGCATTTGCCTGGGGACATCCTGTGAGAAGAGGCTCCCAAAGGGCATGGCCTGGCATTGCAACATGAACGAAGCCAGGGAACATGATATGAATTTAGAGAAAATGAAGAGCCCATCCAGAGAAGGGACCATTCCCAGAACGACTTTGAGTAATGGGAATGTGCCTCAGTGTATGTCAATTGGGAAGAGCTTCAGTCTTGAGCCAGTCTTTGTTGAAACTATGGAGAAAAATCCAGATAAATATAAGACAATTGGAAAGAGCTTGAGAGATTTTTCGAGCCTAATTACTTATAACACAATTTCTTTAGAGAAGAACTTTTCTAAGTATGTCAAAGACAAGAAACCTTTCAGGTATCGCTCCGGATTATTTAAGTTTCATAGAATAGATGCTAGAGAAAATCTACATGAATTTAGACAATCAGATCTTACTGAAAATCAGAGAAGTCCCATAGGAGACAGTCATTATAAATATAACAAATGTGGAAAAGACTATTTCAAAAAAGGAAGCTTGACTGAACTTAAGATAAATCATGCTGAATTGAAACCCTTTAAATGTGATGAATGTGGTAAACCTTTTGGAAGGAGGGAAAACTTGATTGCACATCAGAGAACTCATACTGGAGAGAAACCTTTTGTTTGTAATGAATGTGGAAAAAACTTCAGCCATAGAGGAAACCTGATTGCTCATCATAAAATTCATACAGGGGAGAAATCTTTTCCATGTAATGAATGTGGAAAAAGCTTCATTAATAGGGCAAATCTTATTTCTCATCAGAGAACTCATACAGGAGAGAAACCTTTTGCTTGCCATGAATGTATGAAAAGCTTTAGTCACAGGGGAACCCTTATTATCCATCTCCGAACTCATACCAAAGAGAAACCCTTTGAATGTAATGAGTGTGGGAAAGCATTCCGCTTTAGGGGAACCCTTATTGGACACCAGAGAACTCATACTGGAGAGAAACCATTTGTATGTAAGGAATGTGGGAAAGGCTTTAGCCGGAGTGACCATCTCACTTGTCATCAGAGAGTTCATACGGGAGAAAAACCCTTTATATGTAATGAGTGTGGGAAAGACTTTTCCAAGAGAGCAAGTCTTATTAAACATCAGCAAAGTCATACAGGAGAAAAACTCTTTGAATGTAATGAATGTGGAAAAGTCTTCACCCAGATGGTAAACCTCATTACTCATCAGAGCACTCACACGGGAGAGAAACCTTTTGAATGTAACATATGTGGGCAAGCCTTCATCACCATGAAATACCTCATTGATCATCAGAGAATTCATATTGGAGAGAAACGCTTTGTTTGTAATGAATGTGGGAAAGGCTTCAGCCAGAGAGGATACCTCATTTGTCATCAAGGAGTTCATACTGGAGAGAAACCCTTTGAATGTAATGAATGTGGAAAAGCCTTCAGTCGGAGGGTATACCTCATTGTACATCACAGAACTCACACTGGAGAGAAACCATTTGTATGTAAGGAATGTGGAAAAGGCTTTAGCCGGAGGGACCATCTCACTTGTCATCAGAGAGTTCATACGGGAGAAAAACCTTTTGTATGTAATGAGTGTGGGAAAGGCTTTTCCCAGAGAGCAAGTCTTATTAAACATCAGCAAAGTCATACAGCAGAAAAACTTTGAATGTAATGAATATAATGAATGTAGAAATGTCTTCACCCGAAGTCATCAGGCAACTCACACTGGAGAGAAACCCTTTATATTTAATAAGTGTAGGGAAGCCTTCAGCTACCAAGTAATACTCACTTGTCATCAAAGAATTCATAATGGAGAGAAACTCTTTGAATGTCAGGAGTATAAGAAAGCTTGTAGCCAGAAAGCAAACCTCATTATCCACTAGAGAACCCATATAAAAGAGAAACCCTTTGCATGTAATGAATGTGGGAAAGGCTTTAGTAGGAGTTCTAACCTTATTACTCATCAGAAAATTCATACTGGGAAGAAACAGAATTTGTTGAAATAGACTTCAAACAGGTGCTACCCTTCACTGCCAGCAGAGAATTCATATGATTCTGGCAACTCAATAGGAGAAACATCTGTCCTTTCTAAAGTAATTCATTGTGCTCCTTTTTGATTAATATGTCACCTGCATTTCTCAGCCTGTACCTTTTTCATCCCCTCCAAATCCAACACATGAAAAATCTGACATTGTATGCAATGTTGCACACTGGAGGGTCCACCATATTTGTAAAGAAGTGGTGATGGAGTACCATGGTCTTTCCATCGGAAATTTGATTTTGGTTTTTACAACGTTTTTAGTCTGATTTCTAATGTATTGATTTGTCTGATTTTCAATATTTTCTCCATTGTGCTTGCTTTCTTAGTTTTCAGTTCTAAAAAAATATTCTATTCATTTTTTTTTTTTAACATTTTATTAGTATACAGTTTTTGAGAAATTATCCTTTGGCTGCCTGCTTTAGTGTGTACGCCAGAAATCTTGGAATATCAACTCACTTTTACTCTTGTCTTTGAAGCTGTTCCTGTTCCAAATCTGCCCCTTGACTGACATATTTATCATTTCGCTATTTCAGTTTCTGTTTTGATTATTATTTACCTTACATTATCACCTGTGAAGGAAGGGATTAGCATTTCTGATATAATTTTTCCTTATAATATCTGTTTTAAGGCATATTCTGTTTTTGTAAAGATCTGCTTGTCAGAATCACATCCCTAGCAGTCACTAGCAGGTTGCTCCCATAACAAAGGTGTAGAGGGCCACAGACAGTGGGGAAACTCTCAGTGAGGTGGGAGATCCTTCAGCCCAGAGGGAATCTGCTGATACTGTCTGGTTCTGCTCTCATCTCCCTTTGGGAGTGTGTCAGCCTTCCTTAGAAGTCAGGGGTTGTAACAAACTGTTCTACTTGAAGCAAAGATACTTGTAGTAAAGATACATTTATATAATAATAGCAAGGTGCTTATAGTTAAGTGCTTATAATGATGGCATAGGAGGAAGGCAAAACTGCTGTATGGGTGGTGCCAATGGTGTAACTGCCCCTCCCACTTTTCCTTCTTCCTCCACCCACAAAGGGTAAATTGAGGGAGAAGGTCAGGAGATGGGGAATGCCCTAAAAGCCCTTGCTCTGGTGTGAGGAACTGAGCTGTGCAGAACTTACAGTCATTAGAGGTGCCAGCTGGCCCAGTCACTAGCCAAAGATTAAGGCAGACACCTAAGTCTGGCATAGGAGGATCAATAGCAGCTGAAGTCACTGCTACCCCTTTGAGATGAGCATTTGAAGGTGAAACAGGAGTTCTTACTCCTTTTGTCATTTAAAAAAAAAAATCCCCATCAACATATGGGGAAGAGACATCTTACAAAAATTAGGATTACAAATGCATACTTCAGCTTTTTAGGCAGGGCTGCTGTTGAAGGCATCTTAGCACTCTCATCTGTTCCCATTCAATGGAAAATTGATACATGAATGTGGATAGAACAGTGGCCCTTAGCAAGTAATAAAATTCAGGTCTTATTAGATAAAGTACAGGAGCAACTTGACCAAGGACACTTACAACCTTCTCTAAATCCTTGGAATTCTCCAGTATTTGCAATCAGAGACACCCCAGAGAGAGGGGAGACAGTGCTTTAAACTCACCACACCAGCTTACAAAAGAAGCTCAAGAAGCTTGGAGAGGTTGAATTGGCTTTATCCATGTGGTTGAGTTACTCAGAAACCCTTGGAAATATCAGTTTTTGCTATAAAAGGGGCACCCACAGCAGTCCTTCATCAAGGAGACAGTATAATAGAGTAGGTGACCCTCCCTCCATAACCAGACCAAAGCCTTACTCCTTACTCAGTGCTTGTGGCTAAAATCTTATTAAAGGCCATTAAGCTAGTGGTACAATTATCTGTGATAAGACCTGATAAGATATACACCTTTTATACCAATGCCCAAATTAATGTATGCTATGAAACCATCCCAGAGTGGCAAATTTTATTGGCCACGGCTCCAAATTTTACACACGGGTCTCCATTAAAAATATCCCGTGTATTACATAATTGGTGATAGATTTTAGAAGAAAAGGTTTCCAAGATTCCTCTTAAAGGACGAACTATCTTTACAAATGCATCCAAACAAATCATTTGTGTTGTATACTCTCGTGAGTTAATTATAAAGAGAGTAGTCAGAACTCCTTTTCAGTTCACTCAGCAGAATGAATTGTATGCAATCATGCTAGCTCTTACTTATTATCCAGGAGATGTAAATATAATATCTGAATCGGCCTATTCAGTAGGTGTGGTACAAAGAATTGCCACAGTCCAAATAAAATTTGTAGCTTCTAATATATATCAGCTCTTTAAGGAACTTGAAGATTGAGCAAGTGAGAAAGCATCCAGGTAAGATTTATATCTTACATGTCCACTCTCATAGTGGACTTCCAGGTCCTAGTTTTAATGGCAATTCAAAGGCAGATAACCTTCTAATCATGTTAGACAATACTTTGTTGTTAGACACTGCTTTATTTCAAGAAGCCCAAGAATCTGATTCTAAATATCATCAGACTGCTCAAGATTTGTTTACAATTTGGAATAACAAGAGAGGAAGCTAGGAGCATAGTAAAAGCCTGTACGGCTTGCCTTCCTTTCCACGCTCCTACACTGCCTCCAGGGAAGAACCCTCCTGGTTTGAGACCCAATGAAATCTGGCAAATGGATGTGACCCATTATAAATCTTTTGGTCGCCTGTCTTTTATCCATATTGTGATAGACACCTTTTCAGAATTCACTTTTGCAATAACAGCAGCAGAAGAGACAGCCCAAGTGGTCACTGAAGGCAATACTAGCGAGGAAAAATAGAGGCATTAAGACGCTCCTCCAAAAACAAAAGAAAGGGGAGCCACAGGTAACCCTAGAGAACTTCTAAATTTAGCATTTTATACTATTAATTTTTTGTTTTTTGATGGGCATGCAATGGCTCCAGCAGGCAGGTTTCACAACCCGCAGGAAGGGCAGTGTCCAATGAGAGAAGCTCCAATATTTGGGTGGAGGAAACCTGAAGCCCCGGGTGTCACAAGAGACTGCAAGAACTGAGAAAAGTCAGAGATGTGTGACAAGAGGGAGCATGTCTCTGTGTTCAAACACGGAAAGGGTTTACATTGGTGCTCTTTGTCCTCAGGACCCGGGGTACAACACCTTGCAGACTCCCCGGTTGTGCGGACTGAACCCGGAAATAGAGAAGGGAACGAGCCCTGCAGTACCCAGGCGGCCCCAGGAAGGGCAGGAAACCTGGGCATTAGAAACCAGGGAAGACTCGGCTCTTGCATCCTATTCAAAGAGAAGCGCCCCACTGAACCTCCTTCCTGGGGACTAGGGGGCGGAGAAGGGGAACCATTGGGCCACAGGGTTCAAGTGGGAGTTCTTCCTGAATCCCTGAGGGTTTTCTTCCTGAGTGTCCTGGAATAGGTCCCCAAGGGGCCCTTGAGCGAGCCCCACCGCTTTTCCTGTGTCTACCATGGACAGCGATTCATGCTCTCCTCTAGGTCACCAAATAAAAGAGGGGCGGGGGCAGAGGACCTAGAAAAAGCTCAGGGGAAAAGCTCAGGGCACTTGATGGTGGCAGCCAGGGAGACCCGGTGCCACTTAAAGAGCTGGGGGCAGGAACTCTTCTCCTCGGTCCCGCTCCCGCTACAAACGATCCCCCAGAACGGAACTTGGGGAGGCAGGGACATGGTGCGGGAGGAGCGGGACACGGAATCATCCAACTATCTGTTACATAAGGACCGGACAAAGCGGTCACTGTGGAGGAAGGACCCAAGGGACCACAGAACGGGGCTAGTACCCGGTGAAATCAAACTCCAGGAAAAGAATGGAAGCTCCCCAAGACTTTGTCAGTGTGCAGACTCAAAGCTTTTGGGCATTTAAAAGAAAAGGGGGTGGAGGGTCGCAATGTCTCCTGGGAGCTGTAGTCTAAGTCAGCAACTCTTAAGCGCGCGCAGGACGGGACCTTCCTTTTCCGCACTCTACTTCCCAGAAGGCTTTGGGGATGGCCGGGCTGCGGTTCCATAGGCTATCCCGCTTGCCGCCTAGTTTAATGTATCAGGGTAATGCTACTTCCGCCTTTCCGAAAGCACCTCTGACTCCCTGACCCGGAGAAGGTAAAGCCAGCGTCGAACCGGCTCCTCGCTCGCGGTTTCCTGCTTCCTGTTTCGTCGGAGGCACCAAGGTGAGCTGGGGGGACAGTTTGAGGGAGCGCGTGCGGCACCTGCTCCCGCTCTCCCCGCCCTCCTATCCCCCACCTTAGGCTCGCTTCCAGAGCTGTTTAGGTCAGCGAGGACGGGATACCGCGCAGGCGCTTCTTTAACTCCGCCCACTCGTCACCTAGTTCCTGGTACCCCCATAGCATAGGCGCAATTGCGCACGCGCAGCTTCGGCTGTCACTGTATGAGCCACAGACAGGAGGGGGTCCTGGCTTCAGTCGCGACAGTGCGCACGCGCCTGGCCAGCTCCACCCATTGCAGCCACAGGCAAAGTGAGGGCAGGCAAGCCCCAGACCTAACTGCTTTGCCCTAGTCCTGGGACCCTGCGTGGGGCAGAGTTGCCGCGCACGTGTGTGCACGCAGGGGTGTGCATGAGCTCCTGAGTGTGTCAGGGTTTGTTAGGGCGCCTGTGAGTGCGTGCGCGCGCAGCCCCCTCATCTCCCGCAGCCTCCCTGCCCCCAGGGGTCCGGCAGAGAGAAGGGCCAGAGGCCGAGGTGACGTCAGCCTTTCTTAGTGGATCCTGCTGAGCCATGTTGTGGGGCCACCCATTCTCCTTGGGCTTCACTGGCTACTGCTGACCCCTCCCCCCCCGCCCCTCCCGGTCCCGCCCTGCTGGTCACTGTGGGGTTTGGGCTGCGGGAGCCCGGGCTCCAGGGGGCGCTGCTCTTCCCGGGCTCTGTGTGTCCCAGGGGGAGGCGGGTACTTGGCCCCCGCTGGTAGCCCTGGCAGCGCTTTGAGACCCGCCCCCAAGGACACTGGTGGGAGGACTGGCGGCCCAGGCTCGGGGCGTGCTCTGACTCGCGCCTCCCTGGGGGCTTGTTCTTGATTATTGTGGAAGGAAGGAGGTTCCCTCGCAGCCCGTGGGGTCTCCCAACATGGCCCCCAGGGGGTGGTTCCCCGTGCAGGAGCCGGGCTCGGCCGGAGGCGGACGGACCTCTCTCTCCTCCGCTGGTGTTTGTGCTGATTTTCTTCAATTTGCCCTGAAAAGTTTGATGAGAAACTTGCCCGAGCCCGGAGGGGCTCCCGGGGAGGCGGATGCGCGGGGGTCACCCGAGGGCTAAAGCGCATCCGGCCTGAGCGACAGGGGGAGCCCCTGGGGCCGGGGCAGCCATGGGCCGGGGGGGGGGGAGGGCCCCAGGGGGCATCGGGAGGTCGGGCCGAGACCCCTGCCCAGAGCAGCGGCAGCCTGAGGGCCCCGGGGCCCCTGCGCTCCAGCCTGGGCCGGGAACCGGGTCTCCAGGCCCGAGGGGGCCCCGTCTGGGAGAATATTCCATGAGGTGATGTGTTTCACAGCCGGGAATCCCAGGAAGTCACAGGCAAAGTGGTGCAAACAGTGGCTCCGGACGTTGGTTTGTTAGAAAAGCTTTGAAAAAGTAAAAATGTCCTGGAATTAAAGCACCAAAGATCTTAAGCTTGCATCTCCTTTGGCTGCCAGTGTGTACAGTGTGTGTGTCTGTGTCTGTGTCTGTCTCTCTGTGTGCAGCAGTTTTCCCTGTCTCCCCCTCCTCCCCACTTCCTCGGGCCGGGTTGCTTCCTTCCTGCCTCAGTGTCTCCGAGCCTGCACAGACCCCAGCAGGTGCCCCGCCCTGCACATCCTTCCCTTTCCCCCAAGAGCCCTTGGCTCTCCCTGCCCTATATGAGTCACCTCCTCAGCAGGGGCGGCACCATCGGGGCTCCTGCTTCCTCCCCCTGCCAGGGTCTCCCGGTGCCGGCTCCAGGGGCCTGTTCCCCGCCCTCCTGCTCCCCCTCTGCCAGGCTCCCTGCCCAGGCCAGAAAGCCCCGGGGCGGGGCCAGGACAGAGGAGGCCCCCGGACCTTCTTCAGCAGACCCGCCCTTCTGTGAGAGGTTTCCTGCAAGCTCAAGCTCCCAGAGGGGCTGGAGGGGAGGAGGGGGCCCTTGTCCAGGAGCTCCCGGCAATGCTGGTCTGAGCCCCTCATAGCTTCTTTCTCCTCCAGCTCAGCCCCATAAAGACCCTGCTCTTCCCCAGCGGCAGATGGAGGCCAAGGAGGGCCCGACTTCTGGCTTCCTCATGGCTCCCTTTCAGGTGAGTCCCGGCTCCTCCCGCCCCCTTCTCCCCTCCTGCCTCCCTTTCTTTCCTCCAGCTCGGGTCAGCAGGGACAAAGGCCGAGTGAGGCCCGGCCCTGGGCCCTCCCTCTTGGTCAGTAATGGAGACGGATCAATCAGGGCACCTACGGTACATCCATATTTGCACTGTGATTGCCAGTGTTGGTTTTGTGCTCAGGGGTCAGATGCCGGCTCATTCTCCTGGGAGGTTTGTGGCTCCAGGAGGAAAGGGCCCAGGGCCCCGGGGGTTCTTGGAGAGGGTTTTCAGGGGACCACGGGTGACCCAGTGTGAGCAGGCTCCCAAGGCCCCCACAAGGAGGAGAGCAGGACACCGAGGCAGGCTGGGGCCGTGGCTCAGCAGGCTTGTGTCTGATTCAGGAGCCGGTGACCTTCCGGGACGTGGCCGTGGACTTCACCTGGGAGGAGTGGAGGGTCCTGGAACCGGCCCAGAGGGCCCTGCACAGGGACGTGATGCTGGAGAACTTCCAGAACCTGGTTTCTGTGGGTAAGCACGGCGGCCCCTTGGGGAGGGCAGAGCTGAGTTGGATCATGGGGGTCCCAGTGTCTCCTCTACAGCCTGACCCACAGTGATGGAGAACCAGGGACCGGCCTTCCTCCCCTAGCACAGAATTCAGCTGCTGACCTGGTTGTCCTTCCAAGCCTAACTCAGACTTGGCCGGTCCTCAGACAGATGTGGGATTTGGAAATTCCCCCCAGTGCTGCCAGGGAATTCTCTGAGGCCCCCCTGTCCTTTGTGGCTCTTGCCATTGTTCCCCCTGAAGTGGGGGGTCCAGGGTGCCCTTGGGCACCTCCTGCCCGGCTTCTCTGCTGCCCCTTGCCAGGTCCTCTTCTCCCCTGTTCCTGTTCTTTGGGAATCCTCCTTATTTATGTTATGGGGTCTGTTCTGGGCAGTAGGGAAACCTTAAAGTACTCCTGGGGGTCGGGCACTTGGCTGAGAACCGGGCCCCTGAGGAAAGGCCCAGAGCCCTCCTGCTCTCAGGGAGTCCCGGTCACATGGGAGGGATAACATGCAAACTGCTTAGGGACAAAGGAGGCGTGGCAGAGAGAACTGGGGATAATCCAGAGGAAAGGCCCCGTAGTTAAGGGGGAGTGGGACTGGCTTTGGCAGGAGATGGGATTTTAGTCGGTGTGAAGGTTTTCTGGAGGCAACCATAGTCTCAGTTGAAATAAATAATTACTCCAAAATACAGCCAGCTGGTAAAAAATGCAAACGTTTATTTCTCCTTCCAAATTAGCCTGGTTAGTTCAGAGACCTGTCTCTCTGCTTGGTTCTAAGAGCTCTTGCAGCTTTGTCTTTAGCTTCTGCCTCTGCTTTCTTCAGCCTCCAGTCAGCACCAAGGTAGAAGATGCAATGAATTTCTTGCCTCGAAGATAGGGCTTGTGGGTTCCAAGAGCTCTCTCTGACTCCAAGTAAAACTCTCAAGCTCCCAGTTTCTAGTAACTCCTCAAGTAACTAACTCAAGTCCGTCCCACAAGAAGAACTTAATTCAAGCTTCAAGACCTCCCTATATATGTGATCTCCCAAAGGTTAACTCCGCCATCTGGAGGGAGAAGGATTCTGGGTTATCTCCCAGAGTGTAAAACCCTAACCCTGAACTCTCCCAAACGTGTGAACTCCACTGAGTACTTAGATACTTATGAGCTCTCTAAAGGTGTGAACACAAGCATTATTCTATCAGTTCCACTTAGTACCTTGTTTCAAGTTCTGGCCCAAAATAACTCTTTCTAAGATCAAATCAACTCCAATGGCTTAACAGTTTGTAAAGATTCCAACAAGTAGGGAAGGAAGCCACGAGACACTGAGGAAGCCAAGAAGTCCAGGGGTGAGGGAGAGCCACTGAAAGGGCCGTCTCTGATGGGCAGATGGGGAAGAGCCCTTGAAAGGATCATCTCTGATGGGCAGATGGGGCATCTTGTTCTGGGAAGCACATGGAGGCCGGTGTCCAAAGCTCCCCCAATGAGCTTGTTCCTATTTTTCACCTTCTCTTCAATCCCTGAGGACCTTGTGTGCCCTGCTCTCCACCCCCCAGTGCAGTTGTGGTTGGTTGCTGGAGTCAGGGCACAGCCAGGGGGAGCTGGGCCTTTGAGAGGCTTTGCAGCTTCCTCCAGGCAGCCCGGCCTGCCCACTCTCCACATCTGCCCTCAGTGGAGCTCAGTCCCGAGTCCAGATAGAGGCCAGAGTCTGAGCATGGTGAGGGCTTCGGGGTCTCCTCCTTGAGGGCAGCACTGTTGTGCTTGTCTCATAGTCTTGACAACTTGTGAGTCTTCTGGGAAGGATCTGGGAGTAATCTGAGCAGGAAAGTTCCAGTGGGGAAGGACTTGCTCTTGCCTGGATTGAAGATGCCCTTGCATGAAGAGCTTGTCCCCCCGTGAGCATGTCTGGGACAGACAGCACAGATGGGAGGGAAAGTGGACCCAGGATCGGGGTCCCTGCCACATGGGGAGAAAGAGCTGAGAGCTTCAGAGTCCTCTGGGCATCCTCCCTACCTGCTTATCCCTGAGTAATTAAGTTCCGGATGTTCTGTCCCTGTGTGCAGGGATTCCTGTTTCCAGACTGGATGTGATCTCCCTGTTGGAGAAGCAAGAAGAAGCCTGGAGTCCCGAGAGCAGAGCCTTCAGTGGGTCTCATCAAGGTGGGTAAAGGGCAGGCAGATGCTGGGAGGCGGCCCCTCTGCCTCATTCTCTGTCTTGTCCAATATGGCGGTACCGTCCTTGGAGTCAAGGCAGGAGAGCTTGGCTGCTTGTGTCTGCATTGTGGTAGCCCACTGGTCATGGCTCTCCTGTATTTGGTTTTATACTTTTGTTGCTTTTGTGCATTTGATATTCTATTTCAGAGACCGTCATTTGTCTTCTTTAGAAATTTACAGAGTTTAAACAGTTTCCTTAATGAATCTTTCTAAATTATGTCTTTTTAAAATGTTTCTTATAAAATTTCATAGATTGCTATTAATTTGGCCAATAGATTAACAATTTTCCTAAAGTATTGAATTTGTCTGTCGTTCCTAATATAAATTTCACTTACTCATCTTGCATTTTCTAATGTTTTCCTATAACTCATTTGCTAACATTTAAAATCTTTGGGCCAATATTCATTAGGGATTTCATTCTACCATGAGTTCCTTTTGTCTCCTTAGTTATTAAAAGCACGTTTAGGTCACAGAACTTTTTTCCCACCTTATATAATGGAGGCAGTTATTCTTTGAGTGTTTGGTAGCGCTCACTTGTAGATTTATCTTACTTTGAGCTTTTTCATTGGAGGTTCTGTCACTTAATATCTCAGTGGATTTCATCGGTTGCAGCTTGTGTCTGAGAGCTTCTATTTCATTTCAGTCATTACAGTTATGTGGAGTTTGAACAGTTTTCACATAGCTTTTGCTAATGTGTTTTGAGGGCACGGTCATTGGCCAAAAAAAAAAAGAATCAGTTGTCCATCACTTGAGGAATTGTCAGTAGTCGGCTCTTTCCTTTTTTTTTTCCACAGTTCTCCTGCATAGCTCTCATTTCTTTTCCCATTTTTCTTCTATCTTTCTTAGTGAAGTTTAAAATCTCTTTTGAGATATTCCAAGAGAATCTTTTGAGCTTGAGAGCATCTCGTCTTCCCCTTGGAAGCTCCCCATGTAGGCCCTTTGTCATTGTGTTCCTTTTCTGGATTTGTGTTCTGGTCTTCTCTGTCACCAGAGTACCTTTCTGTGGTCAGGGTGTTTTTGTGCTTTTTTGATCATTTTTTTAAAAGTTGACTTTTTCACCTTGGGCCCAGGGGAAATGGTCCCAGGTTTCCTATGCAAGGGGATAAGGGCCTCTCGCTGATTTCCATTCTGGGGCCTGTGGTGCTGCAGGTTCTCCTTCCGTGCTTGGTTGACGTGGCCAAGTCCTGCCTCTTTTGCCAGGATTCCCAGGCTCACAGCTTACCTTCTATGGTTGCGTTAGGTCTTCTTGGCATGGTGAACCCCTGGCCCTCTGAGCCATGAGGGAGGGACCAATGCTGTGCTTTGGCTAAAGCCTCCCACTAGATTCTCCACACAGTGCCTATGCAGGGGTGCATCCCCTCCCCACCCCTCACCTGCTCCCTAAATGAGACAGTTCTTTCCTGTAATCGTTCCAAAATATCTTAAGCTGGAAAATTGTTTCCCTCTGAATGTTTGTGGGTTTTGTCACTCCAAAATCTGTTCCAAGGCTTGATGTACCATTGATTCTGAGGGAAACGGGAGAGCTGAGGCAATGTCCTGGCTTCTATTTTCCATCTTTGCTCCACTGTCCTGCTGGGATCTCTTTCAACTTTGACTTTTATTATATAATTAGTCATCTCTTCCTGCTTTGTACCGTATACAATTTTTATTAGACTGCCATATATATCTTAATTTGATTTATTCACAAAGCTTTTATAAAAAAGAAATATTATTCACTATATAGTGATATCCTTAAGGAGTTTCTTAATTTTCACTATATCATATTTCTATATTTTCATTTAAAAAATTTTTGGGCTTTTTCCCAGAAAAATCTTATGGAAAGCAAATTCATTTCCTGCTATGTTATGTGTTCTTGACTGCTTTAAAAATAATTCTGTCAAAATCTTATTTTAGAGTTAACTCGGTGGCACAGAGGATACAGTGCCAGGCTTGAAATCAGGAAGACTCATGTTCCCAAGTTCAAATCTGGCCTCAAACAAGCTGTGTGGTTCTGGGCAAGTCACTTAGTCCTGTTTGCCTCAGTTTCTTTATCTGTAAAATGAGCTGGAGAAGGAAATGGAAAATCCTCAAAAGGGATCTTGGACATAAGTGAAAAGCCTGAACGACAACAAAATCTCATTGTAGATTCCTGGTATAAAGTTTGAATAAATTGAATTTTATTTTGACCACCTCCCTCCCCAACTTGGTAATCAGTAAACTCCATTAAGAATACAGTTTCCTAAAAATCTAGTGGTCATATATTTTTTCTTTTTACATTTTTTAAAATTTTTATTTCTTTTTCATTTTAAAAAAAATTTTTTCTTTTGAAAAAAATTTCTTTACAACATTATCCCTTGTACTCACTTCTGTTCTGACTTTTTCCCTTCCTCCTTCCCCCCCTCCCCAGATGGCACGCAGTCCTATACATGTTAAACATGGCACAGTATATCCTAGATACAATATATGTGTGCAGAAGCAAACAGTTCTCTTGTTGCACAGGGAGAATTGGAATCAGAAGGTTGAAATAACCCAGGAAGAAAAACAAACATGCCAGCAGTTTACATTCATTTCCCAGTGTTCTTTCTTTGGGTGTAGCTGCTTCTGTCTGTCATTGATCAATTGAAACTGAGCAAGATTTTCTCTTTGTTGAAGAAATCCACATCCGTCAGAATCCATCCTCATACAGTATTGTTGTTGAGGTATATAATGATCTCCTGGTTCTGCTCATTTCACTTAGCATCAGTTCATCCAAGTCTCTCTGTATTCGTCCTGCTGGTCATTTCTTACAGAACAATAATATTCCATAACATTCATATACCACAATTTACCTAACCATTCTCCAATTGATGGGCATCCATTCATTTTCCAGCTTCTAGCCACTAGAAACAGAGGTGCCACAAACTTTTTAGCACATACAGTTCCCTTTCCCTTCTTTAGTATCTTTTTGGGGTATAAGCCCAGTAGCAGCACTGCGGTTATGTTTTTTCATAAATTTTTAGAAAACCAGGTGCTCAGTCTTCAGGTGTATACCTTTTGTTTGCCTGAATTCCAAGTCGATTGACTTTGTGGTTGGGTAATTCTCTGAGCTGGACTTTGGGCTTTCCTTTTGGCTTTCTACTCTTCTGTCATAGAAGATAATTGTTTTTAATTTAGTATGTGATGTCATCACGTAAGTACATTCACTGCCTTGGAATGTCACGTATTTTGTTCAGGCCGCTTAGTTCCCTGTAATATTTCTTACAAGTCTTTCCTTGGACTCGTTCCTGAAAGCGGTCCTGCTATCCGTGATGCAGAGTGAGCATTATGCTTGTCTGGAGAGATGGAAATGAACATTTCTTATAGGGAAGACTGTTTTGTCTCAACACAGCAAAGGATGGCTGCTGACGCTTTTATTGATTTCTTTCAGATTCCTTTAGTGAAGACACTAGGTTTCAAGCCAAGAACGTAAACATGGTGCAGAGCATTTGCCTGGGGACGTCCTCTGAGAAGATGCTCCCAAAGGGCATGGCCTGGCATTGCAACATGAACGAAGCCAGGGAACATGATATGAATTTAGAGAAAGTGAAGAGCCCATCCAGAGAAGGGACCATTCCCAGAACGACTTTGAGTAATGGGAATGTGCCTCAGTGTATGGCAATTGGGAAGAGCTTCAGTTTTGAGCCAGTCTTTGTTGGAACTGTGGAGAAAAGTCCAGATAAATATAAGACAGTTGGAAAGAGCTTGAGAGGTTTTTCGAGCCTAATTACTTATAACACAATTTCTTTAGAGAAGAACTTTTCTAAGTATGTCAAAGGCAAGAAACCTTTCAGGTATCGCTCAGGATTATTTAAGTTACATAGAATAGATGCTAGAGAAAATCTACATGAACAGAGTGAATGTGGAACAGTATTTAGAAGATCTAATCTTACTGAAAATCAGAGAAGTACTATAGGAGACAAACATTATAAATATAATAAATATGGAAAGGGCTTTTTTCACAAAGGAAGCTTGACTGAACTTAAGAGAAATTATGCTGAACTGAAATCCTTTAAATGTGATGAATGTGAGAAAGGCTTTAGCCTGAGAGCAAACCTCCTTATCCATCAAAAAACACACACTGGAAAAAAACTCTTTGAGTGCAGTGAATGTGGGAAACCCTTTAGTAGGAGGGAAAACCTGGTTGCACATCAGAGAACTCATACTGGAGAGAAACCTTTTATTTGTAATGAATGTGGAAAAAGCTTCCGCCATAGGGGAAACCTGATTGCTCATCATAAAATTCATACAGGGGAGAAATCTTTTACATGTAATGAATGTGGAAAAAGCTTCATTCATAGGGCAAATCTCATTACTCATCAGAGAACTCATACAGGAGAGAAACCATTTACATGCCATGAATGTATGAAAAGCTTTAGTCACAGGGGAAATCTTATTACCCATCTCCGAACTCATACCAGAGAGAAACCCTTTGAATGTAATGAGTGTGGGAAAGCCTTTAGTTTTAGCAGAAGCCTTATTGGACACCAGAGAACTCACACTGGCGAGAAACCTTTTGCTTGTAACATATGTGGCAAAGCCTTCACCAGCATGAGATATCTCTTTGATCATCAGAGAATTCATACTGGAGAGAAACCTTTTAAATGTAATGAATGTGGGAAAGGCTTCAGCCAGAGAGGATACCTCATTTGTCATCAAGGAATTCATACTGGAGCGAAACCCTTTGAATGTAACGAATGTGGAAAAGCCTTCAGTCGGAGAGGACACCTTATTGCCCATCAGAGAACTCACACTGGAGAGAAACCATTTGTATGTAAGGAATGTGGGAAAGGTTTTAGCCGGAGGGACCATCTCACTTGTCATCAGAGAGTTCATACTGGAGAGAAACCCTTTATATGTAATGAGTGTGGGAAAGCTTTTACTCAGAGAGCAAGTCTTTTTAAACATCAGCGAATTCATACAGGAGAGAAACCCTTTGTTTGCAATGAATGTGGGAAATCTTTTAGCCACAGGGACTCTCTCACTTACCATCAAAGAACTCACACTGGAGAAAAACTCTTTGAATGTAATGAATGTGGAAAAGCCTTCACCCGGAGGACAAACCTTATTACTCATCAAAGAACTCACACTGGAGAGAAACCCTTTATATGTAATGAGTGTGGGAAAGCTTTCAGCTACCAAGTAGCACTCAGTTATCATCAAAGAATTCATAATGGAGAGAAACCCTTTGAATGTCAGGATTGCGGGAAAGCTTTTAGGCGCAAAGCAAACCTCGTCTTCCACCAGAAAACCCATATAAAAGAGAAACCCTTTGCATGTAATGAATGTGGGAAAGACTTTAGTAGGAATTCTAACCTTATTACTCATCAGAAAATTCATACTGGAAAGAAACAGAATGTGTTGAAATAAACTTCACATAGGAACTACCCCTTCACTGCCACCAGAGAATTCATATAATTCTGACAACTCAGTAGGAGAAACATCTGTCCTTTCTATAGTAATTCATTGTGCTTCTTTTTGGTTACTATGCCACCTGCATTTCTCAACCTGTGCCTTTTTCATCCCCTCTAGTCCAACACATGAAAAAACTGACATTGTATGCACTATTGCACACTGGAGAGTCCACCATATTTGTAAAGAAATGGCAATGGAGTAACATGGTTTTTCCTCAGAATTTGATATTGATTTTTATAACTTTAGTCCGATTTCTAATGTATTGATTTCTTTGATTTTCACTATTTTCTCCATTGTGCTTGTTTTCTTAATTTTCAGTTTAAAAAAACCGATATTCTATTCATTCTTTTTTCACATTTTATTAGTACTTGGTTTTTGAGCAATAATTTATCCTTTTGATACCTGCTTTAGCTGTATGCCAGAAATTTTGGAACATTGATTCATTTTTACCATTGTCTTTGAAGTTGTGCCTGTTTCTGCAATCAATTCTTTGATTGATATATTTGGCATTTCACTTTTTGTTTCTTTAAAACTAACTTTTGTGGTTCTCTCCGAGTTGATTATTACTTAACTTATATTAGCATCTGTGAAGGATGAGATTAGTATTTCTGATACATGTATATAGTTTTAATTCCCTGACAATATCTCTGTCTTTTAAAGCTTAGTCTTTTTTTTGTAAATGTACTATTTGGTGCTTAGAAATAGTGCATATTCATTGTATATTTTAATAGACATGTATACATTTGATATACATACAGAAGCTATAAATCTTTTAGTTCTAAATTCTTAGTTAGCTCTAAATTTATTTTGTTCTATAGTTTATATTTTTAATCTTTCTGTCAATTTGTTCAATTCTGAGAGGAAGATTAATCTATCATTTATCGTGTTCCTATCTGTGTCTTGCCCTTCAGTTATTTTTTTTCCTTTAGTGCATAAGGGTATTGATTTTTTTGTTTATACTTCCTGTAAGCATATTGAAATTTCTTTATCTGTTGCAACTGTAATTTATATTTTTACTTAATATAGCAGCATGATTACTTTTTGAATTTACTTAATGCAGAATAGCTTTTGGTCTAAAGTCTTATTTTCTTTCTGTTTGGAACACACCTGATGGATTATGTGGTTTTGTTTTCTTTCCTATTCTGATATTTTCATTTTGTTGTATTTGGTTCAGTCCTGTCCTACCCACATGCAAACAAGGGCCACTGGTCTATACATAAGGATCCATGTGGATACATACTGACTTAGTTTTATAATGTAATGTTATCTCTGTTATGATTTTTATTTATATTACTACAATTTTCCCAATTATATTTTAAACTGGTTTGGGCTGCAGAATGGAGTGTTATAGTTTGGTTTTCTGATACCTTTGGTTTAGTCCACTGACAAAAATTTGTGTTAAGTTTTAAAAATCATCCTGTTTTAAGTCAATACTTCATGCTGAAGATTAATTTTTATGAAACCATTGATGCAATTGTGTTCTTTCTTTCCATTTTCCTTATTCCCATTGATCAATCCTTCTGTTCACTTGTGGATTTAGTTATTTTACTACAGTTTTTTCCTTCTTTTTGTTATTCAGATACCTATTTCTTCCCCTTTTTTTCCCCTCTCTTTCCTGTCTCAACTTGATTAGTTAAAAACCTCCTCTCTTTCCCATGTCCCCAACTTAAATTTGCTTTTTAACATAAATTTTTCTTTCCTTTGATCTCTTAATTAATTTTCTTCCCTTTGGGGCTGTTTTGAAAACTTATTGTCTGATACACAGGTGATATGTTATACATACTTACTTTTGTATTTGCTTATAAGTACATATATGTACATATGTATGCATACACATGTATACATACACACATACTTTTTAAAACTAGTGGTCTCTTAAAGTTAATTTCTGAAACTTAGATTTTAAAAGTGATTCTGCTGTTATTGCCCTTGCAGATATATCTTCATTATCCCTTTCCTCTGTTGTGCCTCATTCCCAAATTAAACCTCTCATGGCATTTATTTTTTGTCTTTTTCTGCAAAATATTTATATACCATAACTTATTGATCCATTCTCTAACTGATGGCCATTCAATCAGTTTCCAGCTTCTTGCCACTACAAAAATGGCCACCAATACACTTTTTGCACATATGGGTCCCTTTCCCTCAATAAAAAGGGTATTTTAGAAGAAATAGGAAAACATGGAGCATATTATTTATCAGACTTATGGGTAGCTAAACAATTAATGAAGAAACAAGAGAGTGAGCAAAATTAGATGTAAAATGGATAATTTAATTTACCTTAAATTAAAAAGATTTTATAGAAATAAAATATGTAGCCAAGATCAGAAGGAAAACAGATAATTGAAGATAGTTTTATTGACAGTTTATCTGATATAGGTCTTAAATCTAAAATATCTTTTAAAAACTTTGTAAAATCTATAAGAAATCCATAAGAATATGAGTCATTTTCCAGTTAATAAATGGTAAAAGGATATGAATAGGTAATTTTCAAATAAAAAATCCTTGAGCCTATCGTGTGCTGACCCACTCTGATGACTTTAAATATATCTGTTAATAAGAGTAGAAATAGAATGTTGAGCAGTGGGACACTTAAGTAAAAGAGGGTCTTGGAAACTTTTCTTTCCCCAGAATGAATAAAGTAAATGGTGGATTTGTGAATTACAGTTGATAAAAACAAATGGTCTAATTACTGGGAAGCATGCAGCTAAGAATTGTTTCAGGGGATCTTGGCAAGAGGCTGGCACTATAAATAAACTGAACTTGTTGATGGTGCTTTTTTTTTTTTTGCAAGAGAAGCCACTGGAGATGACTGTAAATTCTACACACATATTATCAGGAATATAGTACACAATTATAAATAATGATACTTTGAATACAGTTGAAGAAAAATCTGCATAGAATCCCATATTCTATATCCTTGTGTTAATTGTTTTCCACAGTGTTCTGAATATTTAGTAACGTAAATATTTCTCATCATGTGTAGGATCCAGCACAAAAAAAAAGATGTAGAAAAGGTACTCTGAGGCACGAGTTTTGAGTTCTGACAATATAGAACATGTAATAGGACTGATGGTAATAATCTGAAAAATACTCAAATGTCAGGTGATGCTAATGGAAAGACTATGGACCACTTGATTAAGGAAAATTAGAAGTCTACACACAATACAATCCAGAAATTTTTTCAACGCCAAGAACCACTGAGGAATTCCCTTGCAAATAAGTCCCATTGAGTTGACCACCATGAAGTGGAATAAAATGGATTCTATTAGCCTCAGCCAGCTGCCAGCAAGGAAACTGTAAGCACAATGGCAAAGGAGGAAGTATCCCAGTATACCAGCTCTTGTCTGGATAAAGAAGATAATGACTAAACAAAAAGAAATCTCTCACTGATAGAAATATAACTGTTCCCAATGAGAGATTGAAGAAAAAAAACAACACAAAGAAAGTTTTGAAATTTTTCTGGAGAACATTTATTATTGAGAATAATTCTGACTTGAAATGATTTGCATTTCCTGAGTTTTTCTTTAGTAGTGGACAGAGGACAGATACCCAAGCACTAGAAACTAATATAAGTAAAGAAACAATTTCTGCAGACAATCAGCAGATTTCCCTCCTCCCCCATCACTGAGAGTGAATAATGAAGTTGTGAGAATGAATGCTCAATTTTAATCCAAAAATTAAAAATGGAAAGGCAGTTAATGCAATCCACTAGTGAAATGGGCTAAAATTCAGGAAAAAAAATGCTAGAAGTGAATAAATTATCGATGAAACTAATCTAATAACTAGATGAAGAAAATTTAATTGAAAAAATATATTATTAAAGTAGTCTAGGAAGAAAAATATGTATTATTCAGGTGATGGGATAAAGGTATGTAGATTTATCTAGAAATGATGGAATCAAATGCTTTACATAAGATTATATTGCAATAAATAAGTAATGGTTTTAAGGATGACAAAATTTAATCCATATTGAAACTTCAAAAATGTGCTCTACAAATGCCTCAGTAAATGATGAAATTTTAAAGACTGTCATGTTGTGTCAGTCCTTAGCAACAAAAAATATCATATCTAAAGATCTTGAGGATGTTAACATGAAAAATTAATGAAAATTTTACCCATTGAAAATCCATGATTATAATAAGAAATTTAAGGATAAAGATATGGTTAAATATTAAATGCAATGATGCAAGAAAATGAACATGAAATGAAATGTCATTACCAAAATATTTTTCTTTATAAAAAAGAAACAAGTGAAAAATTTTGAAAGGAGAAATGGGATATTAGAAAAAGTTAAAATGAAAATTATCCAATAAACTATAAAATTTGAAATTTAAATAAAATCTTTAAAACAATGACATTTACTTAAATTTCAAATTACAAAACATTTCATTGTTTCAAATACAAAATTAACATGAGAAAAAATAGATGGAAATAAGCAGCTGATAATACAGCTCATCTCATCTGGATTAATGCTATTCCTAGATTAACATATATATTTAAAGCAAAAACATTCAAAAAATAAAAGCTAGATAAAATAAGAGTCATGTCAAGATTGCTATGAAAATAGTGGACAAGAATATTAAGAAAATATAATGGAAATGGAACAATGAAAGACCATTTGCTTTGCCACAGCTGGAAAAGTATAATATGCCAATCTAGTAAGTAGTGTGGTAGCATGAAGAGAGTACAAGAAGAGGGGAACAGATGCTTTCAAGTACAACCGACATTTAGAGGATTGTGACAATGGTTAAGTCACTCATCCTCTCATCACCTTAGAAAGTTCTCTTAGGCTCACAGGTACAGAAAAACTATTGATCAAATTCCTCACAGGGCATTTCTTATATCAAAGAAATTTCCTATTCTGACAAAACTCATCATGTTATTTTAGTTACTTTTTAAAGTGGTATTGTTTTAGTCATTGCTATTTTTGCTGTTTTTATGTTAATAGATGTGAAGGTTTTCCTGGGGGCAGCCTTAGTCTCAGTTGAAATAAATAATTACTCCAAAATCGCAGCCAGCTGGTAAAAATGCAAGCGTTTATTTCTCCTTACAAAATAGTCCGGTTAGTTGAGGCCTATCTCTCTGCCTGGCTCCAAGAGATCTTGCAGCTTTGTCTTTGGCTTCTGCCTCTGCTTTCTTCAGCCTCCAGCCAGCTCCGACTAGTGGCTTCTCAATCTCCAACTGAGGCGAGTAGTTGTCTGTATCTCCCAGAGTGCTCTGTCTCCAACCCCAGTTGAAGCTTCCCAGAACTCAAGTCGCTCACTGGAACTGAATTTATGCTACTTCTCTGAGAGTGGGATTGTGGGATATCTCCCAGCATGCTCTCTGAAATCTCCCAAACATGTGAACTCCATTGAGTTCTTAGATACTTATGAGCTCTCTAAAGGTGTGAACACAAGCATTGTTTCCATCAGTTGTACTTAGTACCGAGTACAAGTTCTGGCCCAAAATAACTCTAAGATTAAGTCAACTCCAATGGCTTAACACTTTGTAAAGATTCCAACAAATAGAAAAAAGCAACAAAAATAATTCAAGAATAGAAATGAAAAAAATTGAGAATAGTTGATTCATTAAAGCAAGAAAGAACACAAGAGGAAAAAATATGCATTGAATTACTGTGGTATGTGGGAAAATCAGAGGAATTTTTTTGAAAAGCACATGAAGAAAAAGGGCTATATTGGGGGTCAAATAAATTGGGTTTGTTACGCCCCTATGGACTACTCTAACCTGATAGCTCCTCTTTGAGCTACTCTTAATGCCCATTCATCAACGGCCTGGCTAGGCCATGCTTACCCGTCTATGGGACCCGGATCCCATAGAGACAGACCACCAGGAGGTAGGGGTAAAACGAAAGAGAACTTTATTCTTAGATAGCACATATTTATACCCCCATGACATTCTGGGGGAAGGGCAGGTCCTCTAGGAACCTGGCATATGGGATTGGCCCGAGAAGAAGGAAGGAGGCGTACTAGGCTTTGAGAGCACTAAGGAGGGAGACGTGGCACCTGGGGTCAGACACCGCCTCCTGGGGCTATGCCCCACCTCCCCGTAGGACTCCCTGCGCCTAGGAACCTCTCATCCCTCAGGTCCTCCCACATGCCTTGAACTGCATTCCTTGCTTCTAGAGGCTTTTTAACCCTTAGAGGGTTCATGTCCTTATTGTGACATGGAATAAATCATTCTAGTCTTAATTGCCTCATATAATCCACATAGCAGGTGCTTTATAAATTTTTTTTTACTTTTTTTCTCCATCACTAAAATGAAGTAGGATGAAATAAATTATATCAAAACTACCATCTAGATCCAAATCTAATGACTTTATGAAACCTACAAAAAAGAAAAGGAATACTATTTTCTAATAAAGTTTTTAACTAATTAAGTATTACAGGGCAAATTTCTTGAAAGCAAGCATTGTTCTGGTGTTTTTTAATCACTCCCAAATAGGCAAATACTCTTCCCTTTCCCATTGACACTGATAGACTGGGTCACTTGAAGATGTCTCTCCAAAGTTATCTACGGATAATTCTGAGGGGTTGGAGTTTTCTAGGATAGTCATGAGTCTCCATCTGCTGTCTATATAGCAAAGCGATTAAGAGAACTCAATGATTTAGCAAGGGTTTTTCCCGAGAAAGTTTAACAAGAAGTAATAGCAAAAGGAATAAATATTTTATTGGTATCTTCCTGGAGATAGCCCTGCTGCCAGTGATTCTGTCAATAACCCCAGTTGTGGGTGGAAACTGAAATTTCCGATGGATCTGGTTACAAAGCTATTGCCTTCCTGGATCTAAGTTAACCTAAGTTCCATAAAGAACAAAGACGAGAAATAGAAGTAATACATGTTCAATACTATCAAATAGGTAGTATACAGATTTTTGCACCTGTGCCCTTTTCCTTCTGCTCTGATCTTTCGGAGTATGGGCCAAGTAGTGAGAGGTATTGCTAGATCAAGGATCAGTGTTGTTTAGTGACTTTTAGGATATGGTTACAAATTGCTTTACGAAATAGCTGGATCAATTGAAAG
The DNA here is from genome assembly GCF_902635505.1 of Sarcophilus harrisii. NCBI lineage: Eukaryota > Metazoa > Chordata > Mammalia > Dasyuromorphia > Dasyuridae > Sarcophilus > Sarcophilus harrisii. The sequence goes on from NC_045429.1 coordinate 457,031,893, forward strand.
CTTTATCAACAGTAAATTAATGTCCCCCGCGTGGAGCAGACTTGCAAACTGCAGAGGGGCCAGAGGATTTCGGGGGGTGGGGAAACCTCGGGCCCGGGTGTCACGAAAGACTGCAAGAACTGGAAAGAGCCAGAGACGTTTGGGGAGGGGGAGCACGTCTCCGTGTTCGAACCCGGGAAGGCAGGGTTTACGCTTGTGCTCTTTGTCCCCAGGACCCGGGGGACCCCGCCTCGCAGACTCCCGGGTCTCGTGGACCGAAACCGGACATAAAGAAGGAATCACGAGCCCCACAGTGTCCAGGAGCCTCAGGAAGGGCAGGAAAGCTGCGCAGCAGAAACCAGGGCTAGGCGCGGCTCTTGCATCCAGTCCACGGAGGAGCGCCCCTTTCCCCGCACCAGGGGACGGAGAGGCGGAACCCTTGTGCCACAAGGTTCAAGTGGGAGTTATTCTTGCATCGCCTCCTGACACCCTAGAATACGTCCCCAAGGGTCTCCTGAGCAACCTTTTCCATAAGGCTACCATGGACAGCGACTCCTCTCGGCTTAGTCGGAAAACCCAGGCGGGGCGGAGCCAGCGGCCCTAGACAAAGCTCGGAGGAAAAGGATCTGGGGACCCTGACGGCGGCACCGAGGGAGGCTCGGGGGTGCGGGGACTCTTCTCGGTCCCGCTCCCGGTACAAACGATCCCCCAAAACTGAACCTGAGGTCGCAGGGGCATTGGGCGGGAGGGGCGGGGCACTCACTCATCCAATGATCTGTTACAAAGGACCAGACAAAGCGGTCGCTGTGGAGGAGAGACCTAAGGGACCACAGGACGGGGTTAGTGCCCGGAAATGAAACACCAGGAAAAGAATAGAATCTCCACAAGCCTTTGTCCAGTGTGCAGACTCACAGCCTTCGGGAGTTAAAAAATAAAAAAGGTCGCAATGCTTCCTGGGATCTGTAGTCTAGCTCAGTGACCATTATGTGCGGGCAGGACGGGACCTTCCTTTTCCGCACTCTGTTTCCCAGAAGCATTTGGGGATGGCTAGTCTGTGGCTCCATAGGCTAGCAAGCTTGCCGCCCAGTACAATGCATCATGGGAATGCTGCTTCCGTCTTTTTGAGTGCACCTCTGATTCGCTGACCAGGAGAGAGTAAAGGAGCAAGAGCGCCAGCGTCGAACCGGCTCCTGGCTCGCGGCTTCCTGCTTCCTGTCCTGTCGGGAGGACCAAAGTGAGCGCGGGAGGATCCCTGCCCTCCTTTTCCCCACCTTGGGTATGCTTGCCTAGCCGGCTCGGGTAGTGAGCACGGGATGCCGCGCACGCGCTTCTTCAGCTACGCCCCCTTATCCCAGAGTTCCTGGTGCCGGCCCTGCGGTTTTTGTCATTACGCACGCGCGGCTTCGGCTCCCGTTGCGTTAACTGCGGGCAGAAAGTGTCACCCAGCTTCAGTCGGGACAGTGCGCAGGCGCAACTCCGGCTCCAGCTAAGAGCCATAGACAGTGAGGGCAGGCAAGCAGTAGTCCTGACAGTGCGCATGCGCCTGTGCGCCCCTGAGCCCTAGTCCTGGGACGGTCTGGCTCTGAGTTGCTGTCCACATGTGCACGCGGTGGATGTGTAAAAGCTCCTGAATGTGTCAGTGCAAGCGTTTGTTAGGGTGCTGTGAGTGTGTGTGTGCAGCCCCTTCATCTCCCGCAGCCTTCTCTCCCCTTTCGAGCCCTGTCACCCCCTTTTTTAGACCCTCTTTGCGGCTGGACCCAAGCTACCTCCTCTCCTTGTCCCCGGGACACTCCCCCAAGGGGCGCGCCCTTATTGCTCCAGCTTTAGTTTCTTCCCTCCTCCCTCCAATGCTCGGGTCCCTCCTGCATCCTCTGGGCAGCCTCAGGAACCCTTTCCTGGCCGGGCCCGGCCCCACTTTCCTCCCTCCCAGAAGCATTGATGGAGACTCTTCTAGGGTCATAGCTGGGCTTGGTGAAAAGAGGGGGACCTCCCCCCTCCTCCCCCCATGGGTCCCGGCAGAGAGAAGGGCCAGAGGCCGAGATGACGTCAGCCTTTCTTAGTGGATCCTGCTGAGCCATGTTGTCAGGCCCCCACAGAGTCTTCCATGACCCCTCCCCCCCCACGAGTCCCCGCCCTGCGGGTCACTGTGGGGTTTGGGCTGCGGGAGCCCGGGCTCCAGGGGGCGCTGCTCTTCCCGGGCTCTGTGTGTCCCAGGGGGAGGCGGGTACTTGGCCCCCGCTGGTAGCCCTGGCAGCGCTTTGAGACCCGCCCCCAAGGACACTGGTGGGAGGACTGGCGGCCCAGGCTCGGGGCGTGCTCTGACTCGCGCCTCCCTGGGGGCTTGTTCTTGATTATTGTGGAAGGAAGGAGGTTCCCTCGCAGCCCGTGGGGTCTCCCAACATGCCCTGAAATTTGCCCTGAAAAGTTTGATGAGAAACTTGCCCGAGCCCGGAGGGGCTCCCGGGGAGGCGGATGCGCGGGGGTCACCCAAGGGCTAAAGCGCATCCGGCCTGAGCGACAGGGGGAGCCCCTGGGGCCGGGGCAGCCGTGGGCAGGGGAGGGGGGGAGGGGCTCAGGGGGCATCGGGGAGGTCGGGGCCGAGACCCTGCCCAGAGCAGCGGCAGCCTGAGGGCCCCGGGGCCCCTGCGCATCCAGCCTGGGCCGGGACCGGGTCTCCAGGCCCGAGGGGGCCCCGTCTGGGAGAATATTCCATGAGGTGATGTGTTTCACAGCCGGGAATCCCAGGAAGTCACAGGCAAAGTGGTGCAAACAGTGGCTCCGGACTTTGGTTTGTTAGAAAAGAAAAAAATAAAAGCTTTGAAAAAATTAAAATGTCCTGGAATGTATAAAGCACCAAAGATCTTAAAGGTGCCTCTCCTTTGGCAGCAACTGTGTCTGTGTCTCTCTGTGTGCAGCAGTTTTCCCTGTCCCCCTTCCTCCCCCCCCACTTCCTCCGGGCCGGGATTGCTTCCTTCCTGCCTCGGTGTCTCCACAACCTGCACAGACCCCAGCGGGTGCCCCCGGCCCTGCCACATCCTTCCCCTTTCCCCCCAAGGCCCTTGCCCTTAGTGAGTCACCTCCTCAGCAGGACGGCACCATCGGGGCTCCTGCTTCCTCCCCCTCCGCCAGGGTCTCCCCTGTGCCAGCTCCAGGGGCCTGTTCCCCGTCCTCCTGCTCCCCTGTGCCAGGTCCTTCCCAGGCCGGAAAGCCCCCAGAGCTGGGCTAGGCCAGGGGAGGCCCCCAGACCTTCAGCAGACCCGCCCTTCTGTGAGAGGGCTCCCACACTCTCGAGCTCCCAGAGGGGCTGGGGGGATACTTGTCCAGGAGCCCCCAGTAGAGCCGGTCTGGGCCCCTCACAGCTTCTTTCTCCTCCAGCTCAGCCCCGTAAAGACCCTGCTCTTCCCCAGCGGCAGATGGAGGCCAAGGAGGGCCCGACTTCTGGCTTCCTCATGGCCCCCTTTCAGGTGAGTCCCAGTTCCTCCTGCACCCTTCTCCCCTCCTGCCTCCCTTTCTTTCCTCCAGCTCGGGTCAGCAGGGACACAAAGGCTGAGTGAGTCTGGCCCCGGCCCTGGGCCCTCCCTCTTGTTCAGTAATGGAGACGGATCAATCAGGGCACCTACAGGGCGTCCATATTTGGACTGTGATTGCCAGTGTTGGTTTTGTGCTCAGGGGTCAGATGCCGGCTCCTCCTGGGAGGTTTGGGCTCTAAGAGAAAAGGGCCCCGGGCCCCGGGGGTTCTTGGAGAGGGTTGTTGGGGGATCACGGGTAACCCAGTGTGAGCAGGCTCCCAAGGCCCCCACAAGGAGGAGAGCAGGACACCGAGGCAGGCTCGGTCTGGGGCTCAGCAGGCTTGTGTCTGATTCAGGAGCCAGTGACCTTCCGGGATGTGGCCGTGGACTTCACCTGGGAGGAGTGGAGGGTCCTGGAGCCGGCCCAGAGGGCCCTGCACAGGGACGTGATGCTGGAGACCTTCCAGAACCTGGTCTCTGTGGGTAAGTGCAGCGGCCCCTTGAAGAGGGCAGAGCTGAGTTGGATCATGGGGTCCCAGTGTCTCCTCTACAGCCTGACCCGTAGTGATGGAGAGCCAAGGACTGGCCTTCCTCCCTTAGCACAGAATGGAGCTGCTGACCTGGTTGTCCTTCCAAGCCTAACTCAGACCTTGGCCGGTCCTCAGGCAGATGTGGGATTTGGAAGTTCCCCCCAATGCTTCCAGGGGAAGTCTCTGAGGCCCCCCTGTCCTTTATAGCTCTTGTCATTGTTCCCCCTGAAGTGGGGGGTCCAGGGTGCCCTTGGGCACCTCCTGCCCGGCTTCTCTGCTGCCCCTTGCCAGGTCCTCTTCTCCCCTGTTCCTGTTCTTTGGGAATCCTCCTTCTTTATGTTATGGGGCCTGCTTGGGGCAGTAGGGAGACCTTAAGGTCCTCCTGGGGATCGGGCACTCGGCTGAGAACCGGGCCCCCGAGGAAAGGCCCGGAGCCTTCCTGCTCTCAGGGAGTCCTGTCACACGGGAGGGACAACATGCAAACTGCTTAGGGACAAAGGAGATGTGGCAGAGACAACTGGGGATTATCCAGAGGAAAGGCCCCGGACTTAAGGGGGAGGGGGACTGACTTTGGCAGGAGGTGGGATTTTAGCAGGGAAGGAAGCCACGAGACACTGAGGGAGCCAAGAAGTCAAGGGATGAGGGAGAGCCCCTGAAAGGGCCGTGTCTGATGGGCAGATGGGGCATCTTGTTCTGGGAAGCACACAGAGGCCAGTGTCCAAATCTCCCCTGATGGGCTTGTTCCTATTTTTCACCCTCTCTTCAATCCCTGAGGACCTTGTGTGCCCTGCTTTCTCCACCCCTGGTGCAGTTGTGACTGGATGCTGGAGTCAGGGCACAGCCAGGGGGAACTGGGCCTTTGGGAGGCTTTGCAGCTTCCTCCAGGAAGCCTGACCTGCCCATTCTCCACATCTGCCCTCAGTGGAGCTCAGCCATGAGTCCAGGTGGAGGCCAGAGTCTGAGCATGGTGAGGGCTTCTGGGTCTCCTTCTCGAAGGCAACACTGTTGTGGTTGTCTCAGAGCCTTGACAACTTGCGAGTCTTCTGGGAAGGATCTGGGAGTAATCTGAGCAGGAAAGTCCCAGTGGAGAAGGAAATGCTCTTGGTTAGATTGAAGATGCCCTTGGATGAAGAGCTTGTCTGAGCATGTCTGGGACAGACAGCACAGATGGGAGGGAAAGTGGACCCAGGGTCGGGGCCCCTGCTGCATGGGGAGACAGAGCTGAGAGCTTCAGAGCCCTCTGGGCATCCTCCCCACCTGCTTGTCCCTGAGTAATTAAGTTCCGGATGTTCTGTCCCTGTGTGCAGGCATTCCTGTTTCCAGACTGGATGTGATCTCCCTGTTGGAGAAGCAAGAAGGAGCCTGGACTCTTGAGAGCAGAGAGTCCAGTGGGTCTCCTCAAGGTGGGTGAAGAGCAGGCAGATGCTGGGAGGCAGCCCCCTCTGCCTTGTTCTCTGTTCTGGCCAATATGGCAGTGCCATCCCTGGATCCAAGGCAGGAGAGCTTGGCTGCTTGTGTCTGCATTGTGGTAGCCCGCTGGTCATAGTTCTCCTGTATTTGGTTTTATACTTTTGTTAGTTTTGTGCATTTGACATTCTGTTTCAGAGAAACCGTCATTTGTCCTTTTTAGAAATTTGCAGTTTAAACAGTTTTCTTAATGCCTCTTGCTCATTTGTGTTTATTTATTTATTTAATTTTTATGTCTAATGTTAATTTGGCCAGTCACATCAATGCTTTCCCTAAAACATTAATCTTGTCTGTCGTTCATATTATAAATTTCACTTAGTCGTGTATGCTCTCCTTGATGTGCTGCTGTAGCTCACTTGCTAATTTAAATCTTTGTGCCAGTATTCATTAGGGACTCCAGTGTTTCATGAGCTCTTTTTGTGTGTTTGGTTTTTAAAAGTAGATTTAAGTCATAGAAGTGTTTTCCTACCTTATGTAATGGAAGCAGTTATTCTTTGAATGTTTGGTAGAAATCCCTCATAGGTTTATCTTCCCTAGAGTTTTTCCATTGGAAGTTCAGTCATAACTTACTTGATTTATTTTTCTGAGAATGAGTTATTTCAATTCTCTATTGCTCTATATTAAATTCTTTATTCCTTGGTTGACTGTTATCTGTTTCAGTGACATCATCATCCATTTTGTTGGCATATAATTGATCAAAACCTTCTTTTTGTTCATTCATTGTTTAGTTTGATTCCTTGTGACCCCATGGACCACAGAAAACTAGGCCCTTCTATCCTCCACTATCTACAAGTCTTTCTAAGTTTTTCTTTCCATGACACGATCTAGTGATTTCATCTTCTCTTCATGTGGCCAGAGTATTTCAGCTTCAGCTTCAGGATTTGCTCTTCCAGAGTCTAACTTATTATTTCTAACTAATCATTACCTCTTTTTTCTTTCATTTGTAGTTTTTAAAAAGTTACTTGGTGATATATTTTCTTCCTTATATCTACCTACTGAATTCCCTTTTTCCTCCCTTTTCTTTCCTCTCTTTTGAACACAGAAACACTCTCCCTCTGACTCATCTGTATCATATATAACCTTCCCCATTATACTTGAACACAATAAGGCTCTAAAGAGGCCTTGGAATCTTTTCTCTCTAGTAGAATATAATCATGTCATTATTATCTTAGTCCCTTATTTTAGCTTAAATGTATTTATTCTTCTAGATTTCTCTTGTCTCCTTTGCTTTTCATCATGTTAATTCAGTTCTGATCTTTTCATCAGGAGTACTTAAAAACCCTCTATTTCATTAAACGTCCTTTTTTCCCCTGTGGGATTTTATTCAACTGTGCGTGGTAATAAATTATTCTTAGTTGTAAGCTAATGCTTTTTGGATTTTGGAATCCAATTCCAAATTGGAGGAATTTAAATTTTCCTCTTCATCTTAATGATAGCTGCTAAGTCTTGTGTGTTACTAATTATTGTTCATTGTTCCTTGAACTCTTTTCATTATATAATGGTATTTTTCCTTTGACAAAGCTCTGAACTGTGGCCTGAATGTTTCTTAATCGTTTTATTTTGCAGTTCCTTTCAGGTAGTGATGAGTCAATTTTTTTCTACTTTTACTTTGCCTTCATTTGTAATTTCTTAAAATATAGTATACAGTTTTGTTTTGGTTTTTTGTCCTGATTTTTAGTAATCTGATGGTTCTTTTATTATCTCTTCAGTAATACAATTTGGAATAATACAAGCTACTAACACTTAAAAATGCACTAAGGTGTTTGGTACACTTTGTATATGATGTTAATTATTTTTTTCTTTTATGTTTACTTATTTTTTAGTGTTATATTGCCTCCTCTAATTTCATCCATAATTAAGATAAATGTCTTGCTTTAGATGTATCGGAGAATCATAAAACAGTTTGATGTCCATTCGAGTGGACACTGAATACAAATACAAACCATACCCGATAGCTGAAAAATAAGCATATACTCCAAGGGAGCCAAAGAGGAGAAAACTCTCAGATCACTTTAATCACTGCTCCTTGAGGCAGCCCATTCTACTTTTGTGAAACTCTAATAATTAAGAAATTTCCTCTTCCATCAGGCCTAAGTTTCTCTCTTTGCAACTTGTACCCACTGATGTTCATTCTTCCCTTTGGGTCTGTCTCCAGTCAGTCTTTTTTGAGAGGTAGCATGATGGGTAGAAAATTGTCTTTGTAGCCTCTGACTCATGTTTAATCTTTCTTGGCAACAGTTGTCTCCATGTCAGTGGAAGAAATTCCTCACCAGGAACTCCTCTGTAGATTAAGTCCCAAGGCCAGTGGGTAAAAGATTTTTCCCAGCTAAAGCCTTTTTTTCTTTTTATGGGATCTGAGACTGTCTGCCTTGCTAGACTATGGCACACAGTTCTTCAGGTACAGTCTTATCAGGGAAGTTCATTGACTTTTGTCTCCAAGACTCTAGGGCTTCTTAAGGATAGCTTCAGAGTGCTTTTATTGTCCAGATATATTTCCACATTCTTTCCTTTACTTAAGTTGAGCATCCTAAAATTCCTACATCTTTTAAAGAACCTTTCCTCTCCTATTTTATAATTGTGGAATAAGTTTCTTTACCTTGATAATTACCTCATATTTTTTTATATATTTCGACCTATTGATTTAATCTTTTTAGATCTCTTTATTTTTTTATAACTACCTTTTTTTCAAAATAACATGCAAAGATAGTTTTCAGCATTCACCCTTGCAAAACTTTGTGTTCCAAATTATTCTCCCTCCCTTCACTCCATCCCCCTCCCATACACAGCAAATAATCCAGTGTGTTAACCATGTATAATTCTTCTAACCATGTTTTCATGTTTATCACACTGCACAAGAAAAATCAGATCAAAAAGGGAAAAAAAATGAGAGGAAAAAAAGGAAGGAAACCACCACAAAAATAGTGAAAATACTATGTTGTAATCCACATTCAGTTTCCACCGTCTTCTCTCTGGGTGCGGATGATTCTCTCCATAACAAGTTTATTTGAAATGGCCTGAATCACCTCGTTGAAAAGAGCCATGTCCATCAGAGTTGGATCATCACATATTCTTGTTGTTGCCGTGTACAATGTTCCCCTGGTTTTACTCACTTCATTCAGCAACAGTTAATGTGAATCTCTCCAGGCCTCTCTCAACTCATCCTGCTAATTGTTTCTTATAGAACAATAATATTCCATAACATTCACACACCATAATTTATTCAGCTATTCCCAACTGATGGGCATCCCCTCTGTTTCTAGTTCCTCTCTACCACAAAGAGGGCTGCCACAAATGTTTTTGCGGATGTGGATCCTTTTCCCTTTTTTACGATGTTGCAATCTCTTTCTTGCCTAGTTGTCATGTATATTGTTAGCTACTTCTCTAAAGTTTGTGTCATTTCTATATTTTGTATCATATATGCCTTTAAATCATTTATTAAAATAGGTTGTTGGATTTAAAAAAAAAATTTGGCATGACCTTACCTATAATAGAAATTATCTTCTCAAGGGATAGGAAGCAGGGTGAGAAAATTCAGTGCTGAAAATAGAACTGAATTTAAAAAATGAAAACAGAAAACAATATACTTGCCTATTTTACTAGGGAATAAGGTGAATCTCTTAAGATTTAGTATATGATATTTTGGGTTTTCTCCATTTTTCTTTTTGTAATGGGTCAAATTGCTCTTTCTTCTTGGTTCTTTTTTAAAAATCCATCAATTGTTATAGATTAACAACAGTGGATCTTAGTGAATTTGTAATTATAAATTGGCATTCAATAAATTTTGTGTTTAACTGTCCTTTTCAAGATTTTTGGCAACTTAATATATATATATACATAGATATATATAGATATATTCACTTTCCTGAAACATATTGGTTTAATTCTTTTTGTTAATTTGAGGAAATCTTATTACTTCTCTGATTGCTTATTGTCTACTAAATCTGTTATTTTTATCTATATAGATTCTAAGTTGAATGTTTTCATTTGAGTGATTTTTCTTTGCTAATATTCTCCCTTCTTGTGTGACGTTCTACTTTCAGGATACAAAAGATAATTGGGCTTCCCATTAAATGTTTTTATTGACATCTGTAATTGTTTGAATGCATTGTAAGGAAACTTACCTAGTCCTAAGCAGCTAAGGGCTCTTTACTTTCTTTTTCTCTCTCTTTGGTTTCATTCAGATAAACTGTTCTGTTTGGTTCAAAGTGAGCATCATTGTCCTTATTGGCAGACACAAAAACTAGAACTTGCTCTAAAGAAGGTTCCTTGCTCTCAGTACAGAATCAGTGAGTAGTAGTTTATTTTTTATTTTTTTCAGATTCCCTTAGCAATGAGATCAAATTTGAAACAAGGAGCTCAAGTCTGATGCAGAACATTTCTGTAGGAGCATCGTCCAAGAAGATACTACCAAAAGACACAGCCTGGAACTGCAAGATGGAGAAATCTAAGGAACATGATGTTGATTTAGAAAACCCAAAGGACATCCTGGAGAGAAGATTCAGACAAATAGCAGTCACTCCTAGAACAACTTTTAATAAAGGAAGTGGATCTCAGAGTAATATATTTGGGAGAAGATTTAGCTTTGGACCTGTCCTTGTTTCACTGTGGAGAGGAATAATGGGGAGTAGTCTGTATAAATATAAGACACTTGGAAAACATGTCAAAGATTTTCCTGCCCTAATTACTCGTAATACATTTTCCTTAGGGAAGAACTTTTTAAAGTATATCAAATGCAAGAAGCCCTTTAGGTACCACTCAGACCTAATTAAATTTCATAGAACACATGCTGGAGAAAAGCAGCGTAAACAGAGAAAATGTGCCAAAGTTGCTGGCACAAGGGCAAATCTCAGTGATTGTCAGAACAGAGGCAAACATGAGTGTAAGCAATATGAGAAAGCCTTCCGCTACAAAGGATGCTTGACTAAACCTAAAAGTATCCATATTAGAGAGGAACCTTTTGAATGTAATGAATTGGGAAAAGTCTTCAGGGAGAAGGAACATTTTGTTCATTTGGGAATTCAGACCAGAGTGAAACCCTTTGAATGTAACAAATGTGGGAAAGTCTTCCGTGAGAGAGGAAGCTTTAATAAACATCAGAGAATTCATACTGGAGAGAAGCCATTTGAATGTAATGAATGTGGGAAGACTTTCAGTGAGAGGGGAAACTTCAATGTACACCAGAGAATTCATACTGGGGAGAAGCCTTTTGAATGTAATCAATGTGGAAAAGCTTTTAGACGAAAGGGAAACCTTATTCTCCATCAGAGGATTCATACTGGGGAGAAACCTTTTAAATGTAATGAATGTGGGAAAGCTTTTAGCCGGAAGGGAAGTGTTATTCTCCATCAGAGGATTCATACAGGAGAGAAACCCTTTCCATGTAATGCATGTGGGAAAGCTTTCAGTAGGCAGGAAGGCCTCCATAGACATCAAAGAATTCATACTGGAGAGAAACCCTTTCTGTGTAATGAATGTGGGAAAACCTTTCGAGGTAGAGGACATTTTGTTGAGCATCAGAGAACTCATACTGGAGAGAAACCTTTTCTATGCAATGAATGTGGAGAGGCTTTCAGTACAAAAGGAAGCCTCAATAGACATCAAAGTACTCATACTGGAGAGAAACCCTTTACCTGTAACGAATGTGGTAAAGCTTTTAGTACAAGGGGAAGCCTCAGTAGCCATCAAAGCGTTCATACTGGACAGAAACCTTTTTCATGTAATGAATGTCAGGAAGCTTTTAGTACCAGGGGAAATCTCAATAGACACCAAAGAATTCATACTGGAGAGAAAACCTTTCCATGTAATGAATGTGGAGAAGCTTTCACTGAGCTGGGAAGCCTCAATAGTCATCAAAGAATTCACACGGGGGAGAAATTCTTTTCATGCAATGAATGTGGGAAAGCTTTTAGCCAAAAGGGAAACCTTATTCCCCATCAGAGGATTCATACTGGGGAGAAACCCTTTCAATGTGATGAATGTGGGAAAGCTTTTAGCTGGAAGGGAAGTGTTATTCTCCATCAAAAGATTCACACTGGTGAGAAACCATTTCATTGTAATGAATGTGGGAAAGCTTTTAGCCGTAAGGGAAGTGTTATTCTCCATCAGAGGATTCACACTGGGGAGAAACCATTTCGTTGTAACGAATGTGGGAAAGCTTTTAGCCAAAAGGGAAGCCTTATTCTCCATCAGAGGATTCATAGTGGTGAGAAACCCTTTCCATGTAATGAATGTGGGAAAGCTTTCAATTCAAGAAAAAAATATAAAAGACACCAAAGAATTCATACTGGTGAGAAAACATTTTCATGTAATAAATGTGAGGAAGCTTTCACTGAGCTGGGAAGCCTCAATAGACATCAAAGAATTCATACTGGAAAGAAATCCTTTTCATGTACTGAATGTGGGAAAGCCTTTATTTACAGGGCAAACTTCATTGCACATCAGAGAAGTCATACTGAAGCGAAACCATTTACATGTAGTGAATGTGGGAAAGCCTTCATTTGGAGAGGACAATTTATTGCACACCAGAGAAGTCATATTGTAGAAAAGCCCTTTGTATGTAATGAATGTGGAAAAGCCTTCAGTTACAGGGCAAACTTTATTGCCCATCAGATACTTCATACTGGAGAAAAACGTTTTCCATGTAAGAAATGTGGAAAAGCCTTTAGTGTGAGAGAAAACCTTATTGCACATCAGAGAACTCACATTGGAGAAAAACCCTTTACATGTAATGAATGTGGGAAAGCCTTCAGTGTAAGGGGATACTTTATTGAACATCAGATGACTCATACTGGAGAGAAACCCTTTCCATGTAATGAATGTGGGAAAGCTTTCAGTAAACGGGGAAACCTCAAAAGACATCAAAGAGTTCATACTGGAGAGAAACCCTTTTCATGTAATGAATGTGGGAAAGCCTTTAGTCAAAAGGTCAAACTTATGACCCATCAGAGTATTCATACTGGAGAGAAACCCTTTTCATGTAATGAATGTGGGAAAGCATTTAACAGGAAGGACTCTCTCATCAGTCATCAGAGGATTCACTCGAGAGAAACCATTTAAATGTAATGAAGGAAAGCATTTAGGAAGAGGACAAATCTTAACCATCAGAAAACACAGTGGACTAATCCTTTGCTTATAATAAATGTGGGAAAGTTTTCAGCAAGATAGGAACATTTAATATGCATCAGAGAATACATAGTGGAGGGAGACACTTTTCATATAATTGTGGGAAAGCCTTCAATTGGAGAACAACCTTTATTCATCAGAGGACTCGTACTGGAGAGAAACTTGTGTCATGCATGAATGTGGGGAAAGTCTTCAACAGTTACATTTTAAAACCATCAGAGAACTCGAAGAATTTATACCTTAGAAGAAACTTTTGTAGTGAATCTAGGTACTGCTTCAGATGTAAGGCAAGTCTTGCTAGACATAGAAAACTCAGACAGGAGAGAAATCCTTCGATTATAATGAATGGAAAAGAGTTCATCAAAACCTCATGTCGGAGAGAATGGGATATAGTGAATTAATCAAGCATTAAGTTTACATCAATATCAGACAATGTGCTAAGTACTGGGGATTCAAAGGTAAAAGACAAATAGTACTTTCCCTGAAAGAGTTTACATTCTAACGAGGGAGACAAACTGTAGGTGTATATAGGTAGCATGTGCTAAATTAATAAAGTTAGTTTAGGGAGGGTCCTCTTGACTGAGTGATCCAAGAATCCATGTGTAAGATTGTATTTGAGCTTACGCTTGAGGAAACAGGAATTTCATATTTGGAGAAGAGCTGTCCTGAAGAAATAGAACAGTCCAATGTGGCAAAGTTTGAGAAGGCAAGTGATATATACATATATATATATATATATATATATATATATATATATATATAAGATTGGAAAGGTAGGAAGCTATCAGAATGTAAAAGGTTTTGATGTTAAGGAATTTATACCATAGCCAGTGTTTACCTTAGCACTTGAGTGTATAATAAAGTTTTGGACATAATGAGTTTGAGATGCTTGTAGGATAGTCATTTGGAAATGTCCAGTATCTGAATCAAGATATAGTACTGAAACTGAAGAGAAAAAGTGAGCAGGTCCTATAGATTGCAGATTTATCTGAATATAAATAACATTTGAATCAATGAGAACTATTGAGATCACTAAGTAATACAATATTGAGAAAAAGAGAAAGCCAGGATAAAGTCTTGGGTGTACATACAGTTAATGGTCATGACAGGGAAAATCATTAGTAAGGGAAATGGCGAAGAAATATCATCCAGGGGAGAACAGTGTTATGAAAACCCTGGGTTGATAGAAGAGGAAAGTGATAGTATCAAATCCTTTAAAAAAAAAAAAATCAAAGAAAATGAACAAGTCATTGACCTCACCAATTAAGCAATCAGTGGGAACTTTGGAGAAGGCACTTTCAACCTGTAATGAAGTCAGAAACCTTTTTACAGGGAGTTGAGGAGAGGAGAGGACATGAAGACGCTGAAAACAAACAACTTTCCAAGTTGTTTTGCCAAGCAAAAAATGGGGTTGTATGACAGTAACAGAAATGCCAGTATCTTGGAAAAACTCATGGTGCTTAGTGGGACTTGGCTGTGAGTGTAGACAAGGAAAGAATCAGTAGATAAGGAGAATGAATGAAATAGGAAAGTGCTTTCAGTGATTGGAGAAAGCTTATGAGAGAACTGATACTAGAGAAAAACTATTGAGTGATATATTAAAGTAGGTTATATTAAAAGCCATGCCATTTGATTAGTGAATGGCTAATCATATTATATCATGTGGATAGGATGGCTATTCCATGCTGTAAGATGTGATACAAAGTAATAAATATGGGAAAATGTGAAAAAGAACTAAAAAAAATGCACATAATTACTACAGCAATCTAAATAGAAACAATAAAAACAATCCAGAGCTATACAATTATAATGAATAGTTTAATCCTGAGACAATGAAAGAATGTATCTCCCTCCCCTAGCAGAGAAGGAGTATGCATGGTTAGTGTAGCATGACTTTTTGTCCATCTTCCTGCCATGTTTTTTATTTGCTTTTTTTTTTTTTTTTTTTTTTTTTTTTTTTTTTTTTTTTGGCTGAGGCAATTGGGGTTAAGTGACTTGCCCAACAGAAGTGTTAAGTGTCTGAGATCAGATTTGAATTCACGTCCTCCTGACTTCAGGGCTGGTACTCTCCCCACTGCGGCCCCAGCTGCCCCTGCCATAGTTCTTTGCTCCATCTTAACACTTTCCATCTTAGGACCAGGAAATACAAGTCAGTAGCCTTTTGGGTCTGCTATATGTATCACCCATCAGAACAAATCTTGCCTCCCTAGCCACCATTCTTCATAATTTTTTGCAAATTAGAATAAAAGCTCCTTAAGGAAGTCATGGTCTCTTTGTATCTTTATCTCTAATGCTTAATACAGTGCCTGGCAAGTAAGAAGCATTTAATAAATGGGTTTTGCATTGCCTTGCACATATCAGAAAACTTGTTAGATATGGCAATGGCCTAGAAGTGCAATAATAACATTGTGGAATTTGTTTTGTTTAGCCATACCTATGCTAAGGGGGCTTTTTCTTGGAAGTGATAGGTATAAGTGAGATTGGATAAGTTTTGATGCCAAAAAACCCCAACAAAACAAATAAGCAACGCCAGGACAGAGCAAAAAGACGTTGAAAAGGGGACAGTGATACACATGGCAGTGGTAGTACTCTCTAGCTAAATTTAACATATACATTTTTAAAAAGCTGTGTATAATAAAGATCCCTGATTTCATATGTGATCCTCTTTCTGGTTATTTTTTGGTTTTGTTTTGTATTTTAAATGTTAGTGTTTGTTGTTGATATTAAGTTCATAGTAAAAAATAATTAAGTTGTAGATTTTTCCAAGGTACTGTGAAACTAAATATCCAGAAAAATATGAAATCTATTCAGTTATATTTTAAATACTGATTTTTTTTTAACCAAACACTATGCTAAATGTCAAAGATACAAGTAGTAAGGATGAAACTACCTATTAGAAATTACATTCTTATGTGTGAGATAAGTATATATACATGTATGTGTGTGTGTGTGTGTGTGTGTGTGTATATATATATATATATACATATATATGTAACAGTTCACTATATACACATATATAAAAATACAGAAATTTAACATAGTTTACAAAGGCATTAGTTATTCAAGGATGAAAATTCTTACAGAAGATGGTACCCAAGCTACATCCTAAAGGGAGAGCCTGACTACTAGGCAGAGATAAGGAGGGAAAACATTCCAACCATGAAGTGATAATCAGTAAAGTGGTACAAAGATAAGACATTCAGTGTTGTGCATAAAGAACTGGGAGAAGGCCAGTTTGGTTAGATTTCAGAATGGGAACAATGTCTAAGGAGGCTAACTAAGTCTGGGTTTTAAAAACTAAAGGATGAGATTGTATTCTAGAGACAGTAGGAAATCACTGGATTTGTTTCAGTACAGGAATGATAGGATCAGAGCTGGGATTAAGGAAACTCACTTGAGCCACAGTGGGTAGAATGGGCTGGTGTATGGAAGACTTGGAGTAGACAGCCATGTAGAAGACTTGCAATAATCTAGGTGAAGGAATGAAGGCATTAACTAAGATGGTAACTGAGTCAAGAGAAGTAATGATGTAAGTGAATTTGTGTAGATATAACAAGATTTAGCAACTGGATGTGTGGAGTAAGGAAGAGTCAGGAGTCAAGAATCATGTCAAGTTGAAAAATCTATTTTGGAGGATGTCGGTATCTTTGAGAAGAGTAGGGAAGTTTGGAAGAAGGAAGGCTTTAGAGTTAAAAATGGTAAGTTCATTGTTAAGCATATCGAGTCTAAGATGTTTGAAATGTCTGAACAGCAATTGATGATACAGTATTGGAGTTTGGAGAGATAGCTGAACCTGGAAAAACATCTGCATGGATATAATAGCTAATGGACCCATGGAGGCTCCAGAGGTAACTGAGAAAGACAGTACAGAGAAAACAGGAGAAGGCCTAGAATAGAACCTTGGTGATCACCACAGTTAGCAGATGTGACATGAATGATGAGTCAGTCAAGGAGACGGAAGTGATCAGAAAAGCAGGTGATGAACCAGGAGAGGTTGGTATAAGAAATACCCAGAGTATCCAGGAAGAGAAAGTGGATAAGAGTTTCCTTTGGTATAAAGAGATTAAGAAGGATAAAGATTAAGACAAGATTCAACAACAAAGATCATGGTTTACTTTGGAGAAAGCAATTTCAATTGCATTATAAAATTGAAGGCATGGGGTGGGGTGTGGGGGAAATCCCATGACACCTTCAAATTTCATTGGCCCAAATTGACTTTTTTTCTTCTTTCTTTCAGAGTCACTAAGATCAGGAGAATATGGTGACCAATCAAACTTACATAGGTTCTGGCAAAACAGTTGATAAAGTCTCATGATGACGCTCATAGAATTGAGCTAGACAATAGTACAATCACATAGATCTCAAAATGGATTTAAGGTCAGTTCTTAAGAGTAGTCACTAATGATTTAATTTCATATTATACAAAAAATCCTGCAATGATGGGTGATTATGATTTCTTGACCTACCCTGCTGCCGCCATCTTTCCTTTGGTATAAGTAGCTCTTGGACTTGGTGTTGAATGGTTCAGGGTGCCAGTGAGGACCCTTTAGAGGCTGAACCTTTAGTACCAGTTGGATAGTTGCATTGATCTGGGCCTGGGAGTGAAAGGTCCCACTTAAAGTGATCTTGTTTTTGAGGTCCCAGGTCCCAGCTTTCTTAGAAGGTGAAGGTCTTGAAGAATATCCCCAGGAAGAAGGATCCAACTAGGAGGAGACTCCTGAGACCTTCCACTACAGCTTGAAGGCGATACTTGATGGGCAGGAGCAAACCCTACAAGAAACTGGTGGCAGAGTGATTCCTGCCAGGCCTTTGCCATGGAGCACGTGGCCCTGCTGCCTGGGGAGAGAGGTGAGAATTCCAGAAGGGTTGGGGGCTTGGAATCCTACCCAGCATGTAAAGGATTCCTCGGGAAGGATTCCCGGGGCAGCCCAGGGACAAGCAGATGCAGCAGCGGGGTATTTCTGGCCCTTCCCTTCAGTGTTCAGAAGGGGTTCTTGTTGTCAGTCAGTCAGCAGTGGATAAGCTCTTTTGCTGTTGACTTGTGGAAGTTGTACTGACTCTTCAGGACACTATCATCTAGCTGCCTTCTTTACACAGTTCAAGTCCCCATGAAAGGTAGAATGAGTGTTCAGTATCCTGGCCAAAACAGAGTTTCATGACTTTCCCAGCAGCCACTGGCACCTCGGGGAAACAGTAAATGTAGATGGAGGATGGGGTTAGTGTAGGGTAGACCTTGCAGAAATAGGTGAGGAGGCCTGGCAACTCCAGGGAAGACTGCAGCTGATCCTGACCTTTTCCTCCTTATTCAACTCAGCTTCCTGCAGACTCTGCTTCTCTAAGATCAAAGTGATGAGTAAAAGCAGGAAACAGGCAGTCTTTTGCAAATAGTATTCCATAGCATCTCCACCTGACAATCCAGACAGTTAAGGGAGAGGTTCAGAGAAGAGATTGATTGGTTATGGACTGTATTTTTTATTTTTTATTTTTATCAAGCAAGCCCTAGAACAGAGATTGAGGTCACCACCATCATGGAAGGTGCCCATCAGAAGGTTCCCTTTGGAAGTTTTCCTGGGCTCCCGTTTAAGTATCTCCCTGCTCCGATTCCCCAAGGCCCATCACACTGTCAAGTTTCCTAAATGGGACATAAGGACCCAGCAGAATTTGGCCTCCTTGTCCCTGAAGGAAAAGTGAAGATTTTGAAGAATGATCTGTGCTTGTGGGGATTCATCATGGATTTGCCTCAGTCCTGGATCCCTTGTGCAGACTGTGCAAGTGGGACATGAGCCGGATGCAGCACGGTAAGAAAGCGGGCCGCATGGGGCCTGGGACGCTGGGCGCCATCTTGACCGACCCGAACTTCAGCCTGAAACAATCCCACGACCTGGTTGTCTTTCTGACAGTGCTTTCTGGCAGTGAATGATGGGAGCCACCATCTCAGAACGCAGGCTGTGGCTCAAGCTGTGGACAGGGAAGAGGGAGGCAGGCGATTATGGATCCAGAAACATTTCTAGAGTCTGACCAGACTGTGAGGTGGGCTGGTCCGGGAAGGGGAACGAGGGCTGAAACAGGGGCAGTCCCTTCGCTGTGTTGGTTTGTTCCCTCGTCTGAGAAGGGCCCAAGAGGAGGCCACCTGTATTTTGGCTGGAGCCCCTGGGGAGAATATTCTGGGATGTGGTGAATAAGGGCCATGAAAACTGCAAAGGGGAGAAGGAGCCACAGTCTCCACTCTTGGGCAGAGAACTCTCATGGGTGGTCTCTAAGGTCTCTTCTAGCTACAATTCCTCTATCCTCTAATGGGGTTCACAGAACCAAGCACAGTAGGAACGATCTGTCCTGGACGTTGCCCTTTGATGCAGCCTGATATCATCTATTGGCTGCAGTGGCCGCCATGTCAAATGGTTCACTTAGATTGAGCTTCCAAGGAATTAAAACCGGTCTGCCTTTTTCTGGGGAACTGATGTTTGGCCATGTCTTCCCAATTCAGTAATTGTGAATTTGAGTTTCAGAACCCAAATGTAAGAGGACCCTCCTCACCCTTGCATTTTTTCTTATTTAGTTTTATTGGTTTGGTTTAAATTTGGACTCTTATTTATATTGTTAGTCATTCTTCCCAGCTTTCTATCATATCGTGTATGGTTTTCATTAGACTGCTTGCTATGTTTGCCTTAATTTAATATAATGATAAAGGAACATTTCACTGTATAAGGATTTCCTCAGTTTCTTCATTTCCAGTATAACATATTTAATATTTTGCCATTTAAAAAACTTTTTTTTTCCAGAAAACCTTTTCCAAACCAACTGGATTTTCTCCTATGTCTCTCTCTGTGAATACTTTTTAAATAGTCTTGTCACTATCTTATTATAGAGGTAACTATGTGGTGCATTTAGGGTAAGATGCCAGGCCTAAAGTGAGGAAGAATCACCCTCCTCCTGAGTTCACAATAGCTCTGTGACCTTGGACAGGCCATTTAACTCTCCTCAGTTTCCTTATAAATGAGCTGGAGAAGGAAATAATAAACCATTTTACTATCGCACAGAAACCCAACAAAAAGAATGATGAAAAATAGGACATAACTGAAAACACTGAAAAACTACAAAATCTCATTATAGACTGTTAGTATTAGATCTGAATGAGTTGAATTTCATGTTGATCACCTCCTCTCCCCCTGATAATCAGTAAACTCTGTTGCAAATACAAATTCCTAAAAATCTAATGATCATTTTTTTCCTTTTTAAAATTTTTATTTAAAAATATTTATTTATAAAACATATGCATGGGTAATTTTTCAACACTGACCCTTGCAAAGTCTTCTGTTCCAAATTATCCTCTCCTTCCCCCACCCCCTCCCCTAGATGGCAGGTAATCCAATACATGTTAAATATGTTAAAATATATGTTAAATCAACATGTATTGGTCATCCTGCCATCTTGGGGAGGGGGTGGGGGGAAGGAGGGGAAAAATTGGAAGAAAAGGTTTGGCAATTGTCAATGCTATAAAATTACCCACACATATAACTTGTAAATAAAGTATAAATATATATATATATATATATATATATATATATATATATATATATATATATATACACATATTTATACAATTCTCTTGCTGCACAAGGAAAATTGGCTTTAGAAAGAAGTAAATTAAATTAAATTAAAAATAACCTGGGAAGGCAAACAAAATGCAAACAAACATCCACAGAAAGCCTGAAAATGCCATGTTATGATCCCCAATCAGTTCCCATGGTCTTCTCTCTGGGTGTGGATGACTGTCTTCATCACTGAACAATTGGAATTGGTTTGAATCACTTCATTGTTGAAGAGAGCCACGCCCATCAGAATTGATCATCATATAGTCTTGTTGCCATGAATAATATGATCATTTTTTTTCTTCATAATTGTGTACAAATTCAGCAATCAATTTTCCCAGCTTTCAGTCTTCAGGTATATAACTTTTACTTGCATAGATTCCAAATTTTGAAAGTTGATTTTGCAATTGAGTAATTCTCTAAGCTGGACTTTGTCCTTTCCCCTTGGCTTTCCAATATTCTGTCCTACAGAAGATATTTGTTTTTAATTTAATATTACTTTTCATGACATCTGTAGGTACATTGAGTGCTCTGGAACGTCACATATTTGTTCAGGGCAGTTCAGGGCTCTCCATTAATATTTCTTACAAGTCTTTGTTCTCAGTTCCTGAAAACAGTCCTATTATACTTGGTCTAAATTGAGCATTATTCTTGTTGGGAAAGATGGAAATGAGAACCTCTTCTATGGAAGATTATTTTGTCTCAATATAGGAAGGAATGAATACTAACTTTTTGTTTGTTTCAGATTCCTTTAGCGAAGACACTGGATTTGAAGTCAAGAACTTGAACATGGTGCAGAGCATTTGCCTGAGAAGAGGCTCCCAAATGACCATTGCGACTTGAACGAAGCCAGGGAATATGATAGGAATTTGGAGAAAGAGAAGAGAGCCCATGCAGAGAAGGGACCATTCCCAGAACGACTTTGAGTAATGGGAATGTGCCTCAGTGTATGGCAATTGGGAAGAGCTTCAGCCTTGGGCCAGTCTTTGTTGGAACTATGGAGAAAAGTCTGGATAAATATGACAAGTAGAAAGAGCTTGAGAGGTTTTCAAACCTAATTATATATAATATATTCTCTTTAGAGAAGAACTTTTCTAAGTATAGCAAAGGCAAGAAACCTTTCGAAGATCACTTAGATTTATTTAAGTTTCATAGAATAGGTGCTAGAAAAAAATCTACATAAACAGAGTGAATGTGGAAAAGTATTTAGAAGATCAGATCTTATTGAAAATCAGAGAATTCCCATAGGAGACAGTCATTATAAATATAATAAATATGGGAAAGGCTGTTTCCACAAAGGAAACTTGAATGAACTTATCATGCTAAACTGAAACTCTTTAAATATGATGAATATGGGAAAGGCAGAGAAACCTTTTCTCTGCAATTATTATGGAAAAGACTTCAGCCAGAGGGGACACTTCATTGCTAATCTGTTTAATTGCTAATCTCAGAAAGAATCCATTAGCAGTTAGTATTCAGTGAATCATTCAATAATGGACTCAAGTGGCAGGAATTTTGTGCCCCAAGCTATCAGAGCTCTGGAGTTTTCTGGAGGTTTCCCCATCTGTTACCTTAAACAAATTTTCTTTTTTAGTTCTGGGAGAGAACAAGACAATTCTCAAAATTCAGGTAGAACAGAATTTATCACAGCCAATTAACTTTCCATTTTAACATATATAGCAATTTAAAAGTTATTTTAAAATTAACCAGTACTTTATTTTGTGGGATTCCCTAAAATCTACTGAAATGTTTCATTCAAGCCAAATTGCCTTTTGATTGTTTTTCCAATGCCAAATCTCTTCTCTTTTGTAAATCAAGGAAGTGTTAAATGCCAGGTTTTTTTTTCTGTTTCCATGTTTTTTGCTTCAAATGCGTTTTTATTTTGAGGTTCCTCCTGGTATGGTTGTATAAGCCTGTGTTCTGATAACAAAGTTATAGGTTCCTTGCTTACAGGAGTTTTTAAAGTGGTAGTGAACTGCTTTTCCATTTTCCCTAAAGTTTCCATTCTCTAATCCCTTTTAGTCTATGCTCTTGTTATTTCTATGTGCTTAAACTTTCTCACTTTTCTATATGTATATCCCTTTAGTGGATTTTATTTTATATTGTTTTATTTCTTTGGTTATACATATATATTAACTTTTTGTTATTTAATTGGTTTCTTTTTTTTGATTATACATGTATATTAACTTTTTAAAATACACATTTCTTTATGAATCATGTGAGAGAAAAAATCAGAATAAAGGGGAAAAAACACAAGAGAGACAAAAAAACAAAACAGAAAAAAGAAGTAACATAGCATGTGTCGATTTACACTCCGTCTCCATAATTCTCTTCCTGGATGCCAGTGGCATTTTCTGTCCAAATTCTATTGGGATTGCTTCGGATCACTGAACCACTGAGAAGAACCAAGTCTTTCATGGTTGATCATTGCATGTTCTTGTTGTTATTGTATACAGTGTATTCCTGGTTCTGCTTGTTTTACTCAGCCTCAGTTCATGTAAATCTCTCCAGACCTTCCTAAAATCAGCTTGTTCATTAATTTTCATAGAACCATAATATTCCATTACCTTCACATACCACAGCTTATTCAATTGCTGGGCATCTCCTCATATTCCAATTCTTTGTTACTACAAAAAGAGCCACTACAAACATTTGTGGGTCCTTTTTCCTCTTTTATGATCTCTTTGGGACACAGATCCAGTAATGGTAATGGCACTGCTGGGTCAAAGGGTATTCCCAGGTTTTTAGCCCTTTGGGCATAGTTCTAAATTCGTCTCCTGAATGGTTGGATCATTTCACACTCCCAACACCAATGCATTCATATAATGGACTTAGATTAAAGCTCCTTTAAATGGAATGTCTCATTTCTTTCTCAGTCTGATCTGAGGCTTCTCCTACCCTCTTCTACTTGTGTTTACCATCTTCACTGTGAACGAGATGAGGTGAGATCTTTCAAGACAGTTATGAAAATCGAGTAAGGCTTCATCTATTTCAAAGTTTGAGTAGGCTTGAAGGACTTTAAGCATTAAGACAAGGGCATACTTAAGCCTCCTCCCTGCTATCCTCCTGGGGGCATACTTAAGCCTCCTCCCTGCTATCCTCCTGGGGGCATACTTAAGTCCCCTTATCCTTCTTATTTCAGTCAAATATGGGCAACTATGTACTCCTTGGTCAAGTTTAATTTCTTGGGTAGTTCCCCCTTTTAGAATGTAAGGATGAGGGTCAGTAGTGGGAGGGGACATTTGCTTTAGGGATTAAAAGTGTAGACCCTGCCCCCTAAGGTGCCTCCTCCTTTGAACTTATAATAAAATCTGCTTTGCTTCTAGATATCTCTCCAGCTTTTTTTTTTATTTATTTTTTATTAAATGCTGTTTGAACCATAACTGTACTGAATATATCTCCCTCTTCTCTCATCCTCTCTTGCAAAGCTGCTGCAGTCAGCCAGAGGGAGAGAAAGATGAAAAGATTGTCTTTCCTTCCACTATCCTAATCCCGAGGTGCTCCTCTTCCCAAAGTTATTTGACACTCCAACCTATTCTCTTATGTTCCCTTGCTCCCCTATTTTTCTAGGCTGTTTCCTATTGACATAGATGTTCAGATTTTGGCGAGGATCCATACTTTGGCCAGAACTCGTTTCCTTCTAGGTAGATGCCAGGCTAAATTAAACAGTCTTTTATCATTTTCTTTTTATCTTTTCCCTTACACTGTGCCACATCATCCCCGTTCTCTAACCTATTCCCTGATGGACTATCAGGGGGATCTGGAGGACAGGATTTCCGTTCTCTGACTGAAACTTTCCCATCTCGACTCTACTCATGGGTGAAGAGGATTTTACCCACTTGGTCTCTTGCCGAGATGAACTTTGAGCCCGCCAGCCCAACCCTGTCTTGGCTACAGAGCTTATGCCACTTGCCCCGTGTCGGGTCCTGGATATGAAAGTCCCTCCGCCCGACTGAGGATCACTGATAAGTGATCAGTGAGATGTGTCGGTTGGTCCGGGCGTGGAGATGCACCCTCTCCAGTGGAGTTTTATCCTGGGTGACCGCACATCTGTGTGGGACGGTGGCAAGCCACTGACAATCACCCGTCCGAGTGTGAGCGCAGGAAGATCTTTCTTTCTCATGAGAAAACGCGTGCAGTTCCTGGCACAAAAAGTGCGGTATGACAGAGACCCCAACACAAGCAAGGGGCATTTATTCCCTAACGTGAGCCCCTTCCCCAACCCCCCGCTCCTTTCCCCATTGGCTGGGGTTCAGAACTCGCTTTCTAAAGCGAGGTTTCTAAGACTATGTGGCAGTTTTCTGCCTGGAGATAAAGAATAAGGAAGAAGTTTTGAGAAATATGAAGCAAGAAATCCTGGGGCTAGCAAACGCTAACAGGGCCAGTGGTCCTACGAGGGAAGCAAATAAGCGAGGAAGTGGCCTCTCTGCCTACAGCGGGGAGGAAAACCAGGCAATCGGAAGGAAGGGGGTCCCCGGGCCCCGGGGGGCCCCGCTCGCAGACTCCCCGCTCCTGTGGGCGTAGACAGGGGAACCACCAGCCCCGCGCTGCCCGGGGGTCCCAGACGGCAGGAAAGCTGGGAGGCAGAAAGCTAGGGAGGCCGCCACTTGCGGCCCGTCCCGAGGGGCGCCCGCTGAACCTTGTTCGGCCCGGACCCGGGGGGGCGGGGGATACCTTGGGCCACGGGGTTCTGGAGCTTTTCCTGATCCCAGAGGGATTTTCTCCAGACTCCCTGCAGCAAGTCCCCCGAGAGCCCGGAGCGAGCCCCCGGCCCTTTGCTAAGTCTGCCATGGACTCCTTCTCAGTCCTCCAACCTGCTGCGCACCCAACGTTCTGGGCGGGGGCAGCAACCTTAGAGAGAGCTTTAGGGAAAGGATTCGGGCTCCGGAGGAGGCCCAGGGGAGACCCAGCGCCCCGGAAGGTCGGGGGCGCGGCACCTGGTCCCGCTACACCTGGTCCCGCTACACCTGGTCCCGCTACACCTGGTCCCGCTACACCTGGTCCCGCTACACCTGGTCCCTCCCAACTGCCCCGGAGGCTACCGGGGCTTGTGCGGGAGGGGCGGGGCACCGAGTCAGCCAATCATGTGCGACATAAGGGCCAGAGAAAGTGCTCACTGCGGAGGAGAGACCCAAGGGACCAGAGAAGCGGGTTAGGAACAGGTGAAACGCCTGCAAAAGCCTGGAATCGCCACAAGCCTTTGTCCAGTGCGCAGACTCAAAGCTTTCGGGGAAGAGGCCGCAATGCCTGCTGGGAGATGTAGTCTAGGACAACGAGTCTAACGCGAGTACAGGACGGGGCCTTCCTTTTCCGCACTCTGTTCCCCAAAATGCATTGCGGAGGATTCCTGTGCGCGTGGGACTCCCGGGGCACTTGTCCAGCAGCTCCAGGCAGAGCCGGTCTGGGATCCTCCCGGCTTCTTTCTCTTCCAGCTCAGCCCAGTGAAGACCCTGCTCTTCCCCAGCGGCGGATGGAGGCCGAGGAGGGCCCGACTTCTGCCTTCCTGATGACCCGCTTTCAGGTGAGTCCCGGCTCCTCCCGCCCCCTTCCCTCCCCGCGCCCCCTTCCCTCCCCGCGCCCCCTTCCCTCCCGCCCCTTCTCTCCCCGCCCCTTCCCCCCCCCCCCTCCCCCCCTTCTCCCCCAGCCCCTTCCCTCCCCCCACCCCTTCCCTCCCCACCCTTCTCTCCCCCGCCCCCTTCTCTCCCCCGCCCCTTCCCTCCCCGCCCCCCCTTCTCTCCCCACCGCTCCCATCCCTCCTCGCGCCCTTCCCTCCCCGCCCCTTCTCTACCCCCTCCCCCGCCCCTTCTCTCCCCCAGCCCCTTCCTCCCCACACCCCTTCCCTCCCCGCCCCTTCTCTCTCCCCCCGCCCTTCCTCCCGCCCCTTCTCTCCCCCACTCCCGCGCCCCTTCCCTTCCCCCGCCCTTCCCTCCCGCCCTTCTCTACCCCCTCCCCGCTCCCTTCTCTCCCCCTCGGGTCAGCAAACAGCGCTCGGGGCACAAAGGCCCAGTACAGGCGCATTTTCCTTCAGGTCTGACTTTTCTTATGCAAAATTACAAATGTGGAAACAACCCTGGGAGGAGGGAAGGAGGGAGGCAGGAACATGCGGGACACAAACTTGTACAAAACGCGCGTTGGGAACTGTCCTTGCTTCTGGTTTGAAAAATAAAATGCTATTAAAGGTGGAAAAAACAGCGGAGACGGATCAGTCAGAGTGAGTGAGGGGGCGGCCGTATTCGGACGGTGATTGCCAGTGTTGTGCTCAGGGGTCAGATGCCGGCTCCTTCTCCTGGGAGGTTTGAGGCGTCAGCAGGAAAGGGCCCGGGCCCCGGGGGTTCTTGGAGAGGGTTGTCGGGGGGACCACGGGGAGCCCAGTGTGAGCAGGCTCCTGAGGCCCCCACAAGGAGGAGAGCAGGACACCGAGGCAGGCTCGGGCCGTGGCTCAGCAGGCTTGTGTCTGATTCAGGAGCCAGTGACCTTCCGGGATGTGGCCGTGGACTTCACCTGGGAGGAGTGGAGGGTCCTGGAGCCGGCCCAGAGGGCCCTGCACAGGGACGTGATGCTGGAGACCTTCCAGAACCTGGTCTCTGTGGGTAAGTGCAGCGGCCCCTTGAAGAGGGCAGAGCTGAGTTGGATCATGGGGTCCCAGTGTCTCCTCTACAGCCTGACCCGTAGTGATGGAGAGCCAAGGACTGGCCTTCCTCCCTTAGCACAGAATGGAGCTGGTTGTCCTTCCAAGCCTAACTCAGACCTTGGCTGGTCCTCAGACAGATGTGGGATTTGGAAGTTCCCCCAGTGCTTCCGGGGGAAGTCTCTGAGGCCCCCCTGTCCTTTGTGGCTCTTGCCATTGTTCCCTCTGAAGTGGGGGGTCCAGGGTGCCCTTGGGCACCTCCTGCCCGGCTTCTCTGCTGCCCCTTGCCAGGTCCTCTTCTCCCCTGTTCCTGTTCTTTGGGAATCCTCCTTCTTTATGTTATGGGGCCTGCTTGGGACAGTAGGAAGACCTTAAGGTCCTCCTGGGGGTCGGGCACTTGGCTGAGAACCGGGCCCCCGAGGAAAGGCCCGGAGCCTTCCTGCTCTCAGGGAGTCCTGGTCACACAGGAGGGACAAGGTGCAAACTGCTTAGGGACAAAGGAGATGTGACAGAGAGAACTGGGGATAATCCAGAGGAAAGGCCCCGCCCGGACTTAAGGGGGAGGGGGACTGGCTTTGGCAGGAGGTGGGATTTTAGCAGGGAAGAAAGCCACAAGACACTGAGGGAGCCAAGAAGTCAAGGGATGAGGGAGAGCCCCTGAAAGGGCCGTGTCTGATGGGCAGATGGGGCATCTTGTTCTGGGAAGCACACAGAGGCCGGTGTCCAAAGCTCCCCTGATGGGCTTGTTCCTATTTTTCACCCTCTCTTCAATCCCTGAGGACCTTGTGTGCCCTGCTCTCCACCCCTGGTGCAGTTGTGACTGGATGCTGGAGTCAGGGCACAGCCAGGGGGAGCTGGTTCTTCGAGGGGCTTTGCAGCTTCCTCCAGGCAGCCTGGCCTGCCCACTCTCCACATCTGCCCTCAGTGGAGCTCAGCCACGAGTCCAGGTGGAGGCCGGAGTCTGAGCATGATGAGGGCTTCAGGGTCTCCTTCTTGAGGGCAGCACTGTTGTGGTTGTCTCAGAGCCTTGACAACTTTCTAGTCTTCTGGGAAGGATCTGGGAGTAATCTGAGCAGGAAAGTCCCAGTAGAGAAGGAAATGCTCTTGCCTGGATTGAAGATGCCCTTGCATGAAGAGAGCTTGGCTCCCAGTGAGCATGTCTGGGACAGACAGCACAGGTGGGAGGGAAAGTGGACCCAGGGTTGGGGCCCCTGCCTTATGGGGACACAGAGCTGAGAGCTTCAGAGCCCTCTGGGCATCCTCCCCACCTGCTTGTCCCTGAGTAATTAAGTTCCAGATGTTCTGTCCCCGTGTGCAGGGATTCCTGTTTCCAGACTGGATGTGATCTCCCTGTTGGGAGGAGGATCCTGGAGTCCCCAGAGCCGAGACTCCATTGGGACTCATCAAGGTGGGTGAAGGGTAGGCAGATGCTGGGAGGCAGCCCCCTCTGCCTCGTTCTCTGTCCTGTCCAATATGGTGGTGCCATTCTTGGAGTCAAGGCAGAAGAGCTTGGCTGCTTGTGTTTGCTTTGTGGTAGCCCACTGGTCATGGCTCTCCTGTATTTGGTTTTATACTTTTGTTACTTTTGTGCATTTGATAGTCTATTTCAGAGAAACTGTCATTTGCCTTTTTCAGAAATTTGAAAAGGTAAAAGAATTTTCCTAGTACTTTTACTACTGAAATGTAAGACTTGATAATTATTTCTTACATTTTTTATGAATTTCAACTTATTTAGGCTGTTAAGATTTCTTTTAAGTCAAATTCTCAGGTATATTTTTAGCTACTTTCCCAATGTTTACATAATTTCTGTATTTCATTAAATTATGTGTGCCTTTATTCAAGTCATTTAATAAAACAAGTTATTGGATTTGTAAGAAGTCATGCCTTGTTTGCCATGACAGGACATTTTTGTAATGGAACTGTTTTTTGGTTTTTTTGCCTTCTCAAGAAAATGAAGGCAGTGATAAAATTCAGAGCTGAAAATAAAACTAAATTTTAAAAAATGAAAGCTGAAGTAAAAAT
The DNA here is from genome assembly GCF_902635505.1 of Sarcophilus harrisii. Lineage (NCBI taxonomy): Eukaryota > Metazoa > Chordata > Mammalia > Dasyuromorphia > Dasyuridae > Sarcophilus > Sarcophilus harrisii. The sequence goes on from NC_045429.1 coordinate 457,060,739, forward strand.
TTCATTAAGAAATAAAGTCAATCTCTTAACATCTAGTATAAGACATTTAGGGCTTTATAACTTTTTTTCTTTTCATAACAAGTCAAATTGAACTTATTTGATATGTCATACTTTCCTCTTGAATGTTTTTTTTAAAAAACTGTCAGTTAATTGTTGTAGATTGACAACCATGGATCTTTGTGAATTTGTATTTTTAGTTTGGCAATCAATAAATTCTGTGTTTAACCTCTTTTTTCTTCAACATTTTTGATAACTTATATATACACATATATATTTGTACAATTACATGCTTTGATAAAATATATTGGTTCAATTCTTTTTTTATTTTCCCAATTTGGGGAAAACCACAGTTGTGGTTAAATGACTTGCCTAGGGTCACACAGCTTATAAGTCTTAAGTGTTTTGGTCACATTTGACCTTTTCTCCTCAGGGCCTCCTGACCTCGGGGCCAGTACTTTATGTACTGTGACATCTAGCTGCCCCATAGTAATTCATAAGATTTCCTCAATTGCTTGGAGTCTTCTAAATCTGTCACTTTTATCTATATAGATTCTAAGTTGAATATAGACATCTGTAATTGTTTGAATGAATTGGAGTGTGACTCACTTAGTCCTAGGCAGTTAACGGCTCTTTTGCTTTTTTTAAATCTGTCTTTGGCTTCACTTCAAACAGTCCTTGTTCTGCCTGGTTCAAAGTGAGCATCATTGTCCTTTTTGGAAGAGACAAAAGATAGAACTTGCTATAAAGAAGGTTCCTTGTTCTCAGTACGGAATTTGTGATTAGTGATTTTTAAAAAATTTTTTTCAGATTCCCTTAGCAACAAAATCAGATTTAAAATAAAGAGCTCAAGTCTGAATCAGAACATTTCTGAAGCATCATCCAAGAAGATACTTCCAAAGGGCACAGCCAGGCACTGCAAGATGGAGAAATCCGGAGAATATGATAGTGATTTAAAAAAACCCAAGGGCATCCTGGAGAGGCGACCCAGACAAATAACAGTTACTCCCAGAACAACTTTTAATCAAGGAAATGGATCTCAGAGCAATCTATCTGGGAAAAGATTTAGTTTTGAACCAGTGTTTTCACTATGGAGAGAAACAATGGGAAAAAGTGTCTATAAATATAAGACACTTAGAAAGGGCATCAAAGATTTTCCTAGTCTACTTTCTTACAATTCATTTTCCTTAGAGAAGAATTTTTCTAAGGATATGAAATGTAAGAAGCCCTCTAGATACCACTCAGACCTAATTAAATTTCAAAGAAAACATGCTGGTGAGAAGCCATATAAACACAAGAAATGTGGCAATGCTGTTGGCACAAGGGTGAATTTTGATGACTGTCAAAACAGAGGCAAACATGAGTGTAAGCAATATGAGAAAGCCTTCAATTATAAGGACAGCTTGACTAAACCTAAGAGAATTCGTAGTAGAGAGAAACTTTTTGAATGTAGTGAATGTGGAAAAGACTTTAGCCGGAAGGAAGGACTTATGAATCATCAGAGAACTCATACTGGAGAGAAACCTTTTGAATGTAATGAATGTGGGAAAGCTTTTACACAAAAGGGAAGCCTGATTACCCATCAGAGGATTCATACTGGAAAGAAACCATTTGCCTGTAATGAATGTGGGAAGGCCTTTAGTGCGAAGGGAAACCTTATTTCACATCACAGAATTCATACTGGAGAAAAACCCTTTACATGTAATGTTTGTGGGAAAGCCTTCAGTGAGCGGGGAAGCCTCAATAGACATCAAAGAACTCATACTGGAGAAAAACCCTTTACATGTAATGATTGTGGGAAATCCTTCACTGAGCGGGGAAGCCTCAATAAACATCAAAGAATTCATACTGGAGAAAAAACCTTTGTGTGTGATCAATGTGGCAAAGCATTTAGCCTAAAAGCCAGCCTTATGATCCATCAGAGTACTCATACTGGAGAGAAACGTTTTCCATGTGGTAATTGTGGGAAGGCTTTCAGGCAGAAGAGTAACCTTAATACACATCAGAGAAATCATACTAGGGATAAACTCTTTGTTTGTAAAGAATGTGGGAAAACCTTCGGTGAGAGAGGGCACTTTATTACACATCAAAGAACTCATACTGGAGAAAAACCCTTTCCCTGTAATGACTGTGGGAAAGCTTTCAGTGAGAAAGGAACCCTTACTAGACATCAGAGAACTCATACTGGAGAGAAACCCTTTGCCTGTAATGATTGTGGAAAGGCTTTTAGTGCGAGGGGAAACCTTATTACACATCAGAGAAGTCATACTGGAGAGAAACCCTTTTCATGTAGTGAATGTGGAAAAGCTTTTACCCAAAGAACCAGTCTTAGAACCCATCAGAAATCTCATACTGAAGACAAACCTTTTCCATGTAATGATTATGGGAAAGCTTTCCAGCGGAGGGGAAACCTTACTATACATCAGAGAAGTCATACTAGAGATAAACCCTTTGTAATGAATGTGGGAAAGCCTTCTGTGTGAGAGGATACTTTATCACCCATCAGAGAACTCATAGTGTAGAAAAACCCTTTGAATCTAATGACTGGGAAAGCTTTCAGTGAGAAGGGAAGTCTAAATAGACATCAGAGAACTCACACTGGATAGAAACCCTTTGCATTTAATGAATATGGAAAGGCCTTCAATGGGAGGGCAAACCTTGTTAGGCATCAGAGAAGTCATACTGGAGGGAAACCATTTGCATCTAATGAATGTGACAGCTTTCAGTAGGAGAGCAAACCTTATTGCCCATCAGAGAATTCATACTGTTGAACAACCCATTGAGCATAGAGAACATGGGAAAGCTTTCATTAAGAGGGAAATGTCCCCAAATTGCCAGAGAATTAAAACTGTACAGAAGTCTTTTGCTTGCAATGAATGTAAGAAAGCTTTCAGAGAAAGGACGCATTTTATTAACCATCAAAAAATTCATATGGAGCATGAAGAATTTTAATTATAATAAATGCAAAGAATAGTTTTTAGTGGGTTCTTTGTTAAGTATCCATTTCACTCAGATTATCAGATTTATTGACACACAATTGGGCAAAATAGCTCCTAATTATTGCTTCAATTTCCTCTTCATTGGTGGCAAGTTCACCCTTTTCATTTTTGATACTGATAATTTGAATTTCTTTCCTTTTGGTAATCAAATTAATCAAAGATTTATCTTTTTGAGATTTTTTTCTTTTCAAAAAAACAATTCTTAGTTTTGTTCGATAGTTTTCTTACTCTCAATTTCATTAACTCTCCTTTGATATTTAGAATTTGATATTTAATTGGGAGTTTTTATTCTTTTTCCTAGCTTTTTTAGTTACATGCCCAATTCATTGATCTTCTTTTTCTCTATTTTACTCATATAAGCATCTAGTGATATAAAATGTTCCCTAAGAACTTTTTTGGCTGCACCCCTAAATTTTGGTATGTTGTCTTATTCTCTTTGATGAAATTATTGTTTCTATGATTTGTTGTTTGATCCACTCATTCTTTAGGATTAGATTATTTAGTTTCCAATACTTTGCGGTCTATTTTTCTATGGCCCTTTATTACATGTAATTTTTATGGCATCATGATCTAAGAGGATGCTTTTCTGCATTTGATTGTGAGGTTTTTATGCCCTAATATATGATTAAGATTTGTGTAAGTGCTGTGTCCCTCTGAGAAAAAGATATATTCCTTTCTATCCTCATTCAATTTTCTCCAAAGCTCTATCATGCCTAACTTTTCTAAAATTCTACTCATTATATTATTTCTTTTGTGGTTAAATTTATCTAGCTTTGAAAGAGGTTGGTTGAGATCTTCAGTAGTATAGTTTTGCTGTCTATTTCTTTTTACAACTCTTTAATTTCTCCGCTAAGAATTTGGATGCTGTACCACTTGGCACATATATATTTGGTATTCATATTTCTTCATTATCTATAGTACCCTTTAGCAAGATGTAATTTCTTTCCTTGTTTCTTTTAATTAGATCTATTTTAGTTTTAGCTTGGTCTGAGATCAGGAATCACTACCCCTGCTTTTTTAACTCTTGCTGAAGCATATTAGATTCTGCTCCAGCCTTTTATCTTTACTCTGTATGTATCACTCTGCTTCAGATGTGTTTTTTATAAACAAAATATTGTAGAATTCTGGCTTTTAATCCAGTCTGCTATCTGCTTCTATTTTATGGGAGAGTTCATCCCATTCACAGTTAAAATTACTAATTCTGTATTTCCTGCCATCCTAGTTTCCCCAAGTTATACTTTCCTCTCTCCTTTCAAACTTTCCTTCCTCAGCAATTTATTGCTTATGACCACCCCCCCCCCCCAATCTGTCCTCCCTTATTTCAGTCCCTCCTTTCTTATCCCTTTACTCTTACTTCGCCGTACCTTCTAATAGCCTGATCTTTTCTTTTCCGCTTCCTCCTCCTCCTCCTACTCTTATCTTTTCCCCATATAAGGATGTAAACATTTTAATCTTTAAAGCAAACAAACAAAAACATTTTTTCCCTTGCATTTACCTTTTTATGCTTTTCTTGATTCTTGTATTTAAAGATCATATTTTTTGTTCAGCCCTGGTCTTTTCATCAGAAATGATTGAAAAATGTCCATCTTTTCCCCTGAAAAATAATGTTTAATTTTGCTGGGTAATCTTATGTTGTAGTCCAAGCTCCTTTGCCTTCCAGAATATTATATTCCAGGTCCTCCAATCCTTTAATGTGGGTGATCCTGATTGTGGTTCCTGGATATTTGAATCGATTTTTTCCTGAATGCTTGCAATATTTTCTTCTTGATCTGATAATTCTAGCTGTAATATTTCTTGGGAGTTTTTATTTTGGGTTCTCTTTCTGGAAGTGATCAATGTTTTCTTTCAGTGGCTTTTTTTATCCTTTGGTTTTAGGATATCAGGGCAATTTTCCTTGGTGATTTCTTGAAGGATATTGTCTAGGCTTTTTTTTTTTTTTTTCATTGTGATTTTTAAGTAGTCCAATAATTTTTAGATTGTCTTTCCTGGATCTATTTTCCAGGTCAGTTTTTTTTTTTTTCCAATAAAGCATTTCACATTTTCTTTTATTTTTTCATTTTTTAAGTTTTGTTTCATTCTTGATTTCTCGTTGAGTCATTCACTTCCATATGTCCAATTCTAATTTTTAGTAAATTATTTTCTTCAGTTAGCTTTTTTACCTCCTTTTGCTTTTAGCCATTAATACTTTTAACAGTTATTTTGTCCAGTGGATTTTTTTTCCATTTCACCAATTTTATTATTTAAGGAGTTGTTTTCTTTAGCATATTTTTTCCCCAGAACTCCAGAGAAAGAAAGGGCTAGCCTCTCCAGTTTCTTTGCCAAGAAACTAGAATTGCATTAGAAAAATAACATATTTGCAGATACTTATAGAATAACAATTTAGATTCTAAGCCACTTCTTCCTTGGCATTCAATTTATTTGGAAGTAATTCAGTCCTTCCCTTGATTCCCTATTGGCTGAATATTAGCGTCTCCGGAGAGCTTAATTCTCCTTTGATCATATCATTACATCTTCTTCCCCTGCTTCCCAAAGTAGCTATCTACCTCTAATTACATTTTATAATAGTGTTTCTTATTCTACAACCCTACCCCATGACATTTTTCTTTTCTTTTTATTTTTTTGTTCTTCATCCTAGCCTCCATTTCTTAGATTTCTAATTTTAATTTAAGTTTCATTTCTCTGTATTTCTCTAATTTAATTTTCATAACTGTGGAAACTAAACCTCCATCCAATTCTCACAAGGAATGGTTAAACAAATTGTTGTTTCTGAATATAACAATAGTATTTGTCCTTCATTATTGAAGATCAAAATAGCATCACTATATTAGACTCGAGTTACAATATGACTCAATAATAGGATTGCACCATAAGAAATAATTTAAAGGACAGTCTCAGAGGAACTCAAGAACATCTATATGAATTAAGAGTGAAGTAAACAGTAAGAGGAGAATCATTTATGCAATAACAACATTGTAAAGGACAACTTTGAAACAAGAACTGATCAGGGACCAACCATGAGTCCAGAAGATTGATGATCCAGCACTTGAAAGAGAGATACAGAATGAGATGTATTTTGGGATATGGACAATATAAGAATTACTCAAATGAATCCATATTTGCTACAATAATTTTCTTTTTCCTCGTTTTATTTGGAAGGGGGAGATGAATCAGAAAGAGAAGTCACATATTGAATTTATAATATGTTTAAAAGGAAAAAACAAATCATGTATAATACAATCTTTTTCTGTTCTACTTTCTAATGAAAATTCTCTTTATTTGGTGTTTAAATTCAGAATTTAAAAAATAAAGAATAAGGATGGATGTGTCACACAGTGAGAATGGGGGAGGACTGAAGGAGAGTCTGAGAGATTCAGGGGTTTCCCTGCAATGTCAGGAGGTCTGGGTCAGGGATTCTTCATCTGGAATCTGTAAACTAGTGTTTTTGTATATTTTTACATTTACATATTTTCATCTGAGCCTGTGATCTAATCAGTTTAGGGCCTGCCCAGTATGGAAAGTCTCAACAATGCAAAGAGGCAAGTCCCTTCTGTAGTTTTTGACTGTGATTAAGGTCAAATGATTTCCCCATCTTCTGACACACAGGATGTATTAGAGGCAGGACTTGAATTCAGCTATTCTAGGACACATGGCGTCCCCAAATGTCTGTGCCCTGTTCACATTTGTAAATGTACATTTTATGGAATCAGTAGGTATCATTGGGTTGCAAACCTTACTGGATGTTCTGTTCTTCATTCTTTTCATCCACTGGGTCCTCTTATTTTCCAGTGGTTTTTCTTGCAGCTTGTGGTCAGATCTTAGTGGGGGAGGTTTTTAGGGGTTTGCAAAGAATTACATTAAATAACTTAATTTTCAATAGGGAAACATTCTTTTGTTTGGATATGAGAAGTGATATGATATAAAAGAAATGATATTGGATTTAGGCTCACTTATGACCTGTGCAGTCCTTTTTAAAGTGCCTGCTATGTGCTAGGCACTGTGGTAAGGGCTGGGGAAATGACACAGCCAGCCCCCAGCAGCCAGGAAGGCATTCGGCAGACCCGTGGAGCAAGTGGACGCAGGATTGGCCTAAAAGTGAAGGCAACCAATGGTGCCCAATATGTCACTGAGTAACTCTAGAAAGGAGGGCATGGGATGCTGTGCAAGGGAGAGGATAGGACCTGGAATCTGGAACCTGACCATGTCTAAGAGAACGTGAGGGCACCGGGAGGTGGGGAGAAGTGGGACGTTAAAGAGGGGATGGTCTGACAAGAAAGGGCCATGGTGAACAAGTGCAGAAGGACCCACAAATTCAGTCTCAAACACTTTCTGGCTCCCCGATCCTGGGCAAGTCACAATTTTGCCTTAGTTTCCCGATCTGTCAGATAATCTGGAAAAGGAAATGGCAAACACTTCAGTACCTTTGCCAGGAAACTCCAAATTGGAGCACAAAGAGATATAACTGAAGTGACTGAACAACAGTCCCCACCGTCACCTAGAAGCCTCACCAGCTCCCAGTAATTTAGGTGTCATATCTATTAGGATGATTTTTCAACTCTACCTTTCCTGCCCCAATTTCTTTACTCACCTCCAATCTCAGACGCCTCAAACAGGATATCCAGTAGACATCGTATCGATGTATTCAAATCTGAACTCATCTTTCCCCCCAAACCCTCCCCTGTTCCTGCCTTCCCTGCCCTAGGGACCTCTCGGGCAACATCTTCCCAGTCCCTCAAGTGTGTGAAACCTAGGAGTCCCCCTGAATTCTTCACCATCTCCTCCCCCCATATTCAATACGGCACTAGGACTCGTCGATTTCACTTCAAGATTTGCCCCCTTCTCTGACACTCCCCCATGTCGATGCAGGACCCCATCACCTAATACCTGAACTATGTAATGCCCTGCTGGAAGGTCTCCCTGCCTCCAGGTTGTCCCTATGCCAATCCATCCTGCCACTAAAGAGATTTTCCCCTTTGAGGCTTAGGAAATTCATTGTGTATGTTTTAAAATAACTCCTTTTGAAAATTAAAATTGCTCAAATGGGAACCAATAACTCTCCGAAACATTGTGAACTGCTAAAGTAATGCAAAAGACTGCAATCCAGTTAGCAGACATCTTGTTCAAGTTTATTGTAAAAGCGGCAGATTGGGAGAGTCGCTGTTTTTCGGAATAATGGATTCCAATGTATCAGTGAATATAGTTGCATCTGTACACTTGCAGACCCATAGAAGCCACTCGGGAGTGAAAGTGAGTAAGTTTTAGTGAGAACAGGTACAAAGAGCAGGCTTTGAGGTCACATTTGGCAAGCATCCCAGAAGCCACATTTTGGGGAATGGTTAATGGCGTAGAAGAGTTTGAGACAAAAATTATCCAATTCAGCTGCTCAGATTTGATAAGAACACCAGTGAATGAATAGGAGTGAATGGGGAGCCAGGGTAGAAAAAAACAGATCTGAAAGAGGGGGACCTGGCTCTTGAAAGCACAAAGGAGAGAGGGGCCTTGAGTAGATGAGAAAAGCTGTTCTTCCAGTTTTGTAAGTTTTCTTCTCCACAATAGATCAAAAAGGCATCTTCTCATTTCTAATAAAGGAAAAGCAACTTTCTGCCTTCAGTTAAATTATGGTTAGCATGTAGAAGATAAAGCAGGAAATACAATGGGAAAGGATCAAACCTAGGTTTGAACTTTTCCATGACAGAATCTAACCTGATAAAGAACTCTGTTGGCGCCTCTCTCCCCTGTAGGATATCTTGTCCTAAATTCTTTTCTAGATATTTGTAAAAATGTTCTCTCACTTGTTGTTTATAAGGTCATTTCTCTGAGGGAACTATTTTTTCCTCATCTTTATGTCCAAGTGCTGTATATAGTAAATCATAAGTCAAAATTATCTTAACAGAGCACTTGAAGATAAATCAGAATGTTAGAGTTAAATTCTTTCTTATAGGTATATGTGCAAAATGTAATATATCAGAAGCAAAAAGTCATTTGAGAATGAAAGAATTGAGTAACAGCTAGATGACACAGTAGATAGAGCACTGTGTTCGAATCCAGCCTCAGACACTTAATACTAGCTGTGTGACCCTAGGCAAGTCACCTAACCCTAATTGCCTCAGCAAAAAAAGGAAGGAAAGATCTCTGAAAGCAGGAATGAGAAACAGAGACATAGAAGCTGAGAGAGGCATAAGCAAATGGACCCTTGGAAAAGGACCCCCATGTGCAAAAATGTTTGTGGCAGCCCTTTTTGTAGTGGCAAAGAACTGGAAACTGAGGGGATGCCCATCAGTGGGGATTGGCTGAAAAAGTTATGGAATATTATTTTATAAGAAATGATCAGCAGGATGGTTTCAGAAAGGCCTGGAGAGACTTACAGGAACTGATACTGAGTGAAGTGAGAACTACAAGAACATTGTACATGGCAACAAGATTATGCGATGATCAACTGTGATGAATTTGTTTCTTGTCAACAATGAGGTAATTCAAGGCAGTTCTAATAGATTGAGATGGAAAAAGTCATTTGCATCCAGTGGGAGGACCATGGGAACTGAATGTGGATCACAACATAGTAGTTGCAGCTTTTTTGTTGTTTTCTTGATTTTTTTCTTTGTTTCCCATTTTGTTCCTTTTTAATCTGATTTTTCTTATGCAGCATGACAAATGTAGAAACATGTATGGAAGAATTGCACATGTTTAACATATATATGAAATTACTTGCTTTCTAGGGGAGAGGATGGGGAGAAGGGAGAAGAAAAACTAGGAACACAGGGTATTTATTGTAAGGATGAATGCTGAAAACTATCTTTATGTGTATTTTGAAAATAAAAAGCTATTGTTTAAAAAAAAAAAGTGGACCCTCTGACAGCAGAAAGCATCAGCAGACAAGATGGTCATTAAAGAGCATGGAGATGGGGGGAAGCAGAGAGTGACAAAACCAAATACAAGTTAGAAATGACCAGCCCTCAAGTAGAACTGGATGCAACAGAATGGGAAGGCCTTTTTCCAGGAAAATAAGGACCTGTTATTATGGATCTTTGAAGTACCACAAGAAATGATTTGTCTTTTCTAAAGGAAAGAAGACGTACACACACACACATATGAAGTGTAATAGCAGGGAATAGAAAGAATGCAAATTTGGCCACTGATGGTGGCTTACATAGTAATTAATTAATTAATTACTATTTTATTCCAATCAGTAGTAATCCGTTTGATATGATTCCACTAGGGTGATGATTTTAAATTCTGCATATGAGGCCTTGGAACTGTGAGCTACAGATTGTAAGTTCACTTGCTTAATTACAAAAAGTTAACCAGAGGCCCTCCACTCTTGTCTTTCCTTATTATGGTGACCAAGCCCAGCATGGCAGAGGTGACTTAATGGCATGGAAAGCCCCTCAGCTATTTTTGGTGCCCCTCAGTCCCTTGCCATCCTGCAGTAGCCCAACACAAGGAGATGACCACAAGTACTTGGCCAATGAGTGACCCTCCTTGCCTGTCTGGCCTGGCTTGCCAGGCCATGTAGATAGTTGGACATCTGCTCGTTAGCCCTTCCCCATGAGCCTGCTCACCTGCTTTGGCAGGATTTCCTGGAAGGTCTGCTCACTAGCCTGCCTGGCAACCAATGGGATTCTGTTTTTTGTGTGGATTCTCCTGGAAGGCCAAGGCCAAGGCCAAGAACTATCCACCAATCAGACTCTGTATTTTTGGTCCGTTCCACCTATAAATGTAAGACTGGAGGAAGGGGCATCTTAGACCTGAGGAAGATCTGAGATCCATTTCTTTAGAAGAAGCCATGGACTCTTTAATTTAATAAAGTGCCATTGGCTCTGAGCTCTGTCTGTGGGTTGTTTTTTTGTTTTGCTTTGTTTTTTTTATGTAGCTTGGACAATTTTAAAAATCTTCATAGAAGAGATGGCCCCAGAGGTATCAAAGTAAGAAGCAGAGTCTTTTGTTAGCATCTTGGGAAAGAAAAAGAGCTCTCTTGTTATTTTTAAGTATTATAAATAAAGGTTACACTTCATATGGGCTTATTTAACATTCCCACTTCTACAATATCTTCTATTTACACGGTGTGGATAGATGGATGGGGATAAATTATCTCATCTACTGAAATATTAGCTCCGTGAGGACAGGGGCCCTTCTTTTGTCTTTCTCTGTACCTATTTCCACGACTTAGAACCCTGTTTGTTTGCACTTGAGAAGTGCTAAGTAACAGGGTTTTTCCTTTTTTGTTGTTGAAAAGTTACTCAATATCCCTCCAAAAGTACTCCCTTAGCCCTGACTTAAATTAGAGAAACTCCCTCCACCTCCCGAAGCACCCCCTTCTACATTTGGATAGCTTTGTTGGGAAGTTTATGTGACAACCAGTCAGAAAGTGACTCTTTGAAACTCCCACCCTTTGTTCATCTGGATCTAATAAATACCTCTTTTCTGGAGGACCACCTTCACTTACTAAAAGATATTCATCATGCTCTCTCCAAGACTTTTTCTCTCCAGGCCAAAGGATCTTCAACCCTTGAATGGATCCCTTTATGGCATCACTCTGAGTCTCTCTGTAATCTTGGAATAATTTCAGCTTGCCAATGTCCTTAAAATGTGCTGGCCCGAATTGAACACTCTTCCAGGTATGATCAAAGGAAAATTACAATGGTATTATAACTTTCTCATTCCCGAAAACTTTATCTTTCTTAACGAACTCCAAAAATAGTTTGGCTGCAACACAGTACTCATGCATACTGAATTCATAATCCAATAATGATTAAAAAAAACTAAACTAAAAATTTTCATATTGCCATCAAATCGTCTCTCTCATCTTGAATTTTTGTTTTTAATCCACATGTAAAATCTAACATGTTTAATTTTCAACCTTTAAAACAATTCAGCCCCATGTTCTAGATTACCAAGATACTCCTAGATCTTGATATTTGGTATGACCCAGATTGATGTCAGCTTAGGTTTTGTAAAAGTGTTTATTATGAACTTAACAAAAATAAACAGAGGATTATAAACCTATAGACCCCAGTCTTTGTTGAAGACTCTTACTGTCCAACCTCCTTACAGAGAGTCCCATGTCTGGCTAAGTAGTGGCTTTGAATACCAATTTTACATCATTTCTATATACAAAAACTCTTGAAAAATAATACAAGTAACCAGATTTTAATTACAGCTTGTTTTTTTAATTACACAACAAACTTACATGTAGTAATTCCAAAACTGTCATTTGACTATATCCCTTTCTATACCATCTGAGATGAATGACAGTTGCCAAAGACAGAGGATAACATGTCTTCCACATCTTGAGTAGAGAGGCAGATGAAATGTCCATTTTCAGACATGACCAAAGTGCTGAACTGCCTTGCTCAACTACAAATATATGTTAAAATAGAAGGCTTTGGGGGGATGAGGGAAGAGACTTAGAAAGAAGCAGAGAAAGATTAGTGACAATGAGACTGAGCAAAAAAAAAAAAAAAAGATCATCAACAGATTTTTTTTTTTTAACATACAGAAGGAAGTGGGAAATTTGGGAAATGCAACATCACATAAGTCACTGACAAAAATATTCAAGTAGCTTGGGAGCCTGAAGCACTTCCTTGGCAGGCCTTTCAATCTGACATCAAATTATTAATGATCACATTTTGGAGTTGATAATTCAATCAGTTTTGAACCCATTTAATTTTATGACAATGTAGCCTACATTGCTCTATTTTTTCCACAAAAATCTTAATTAGCTACCTTTGTTTTAGGTTAAATTATGTCTACAACATTTCTTTAACCTCAATCAATAAGCATTTCTTAAGTGACTGCTATGTTCCAGGCATGTGCTAAGCACTGGGGAGACAAAGAAAGATTTAAAAAGTGAACAGTCCTATCCCCTCACAGTCTAATGAGGGGAATCAGCATGTCAACAACCCTGCATCAACAAGGTATATGCTAGTTTACAACCAGTAAAGGAAATGAACTAGCATATGTTCTTCTAAAATAATTTTTAAAAAATAATTTTGATATGTTTTAGTATGACCTTCACCCCTTTCTACCCAAAAAGCCATCTCGTGTAACAAAGAATGAAGGTGGGGAGGTTAAGAAACAATTTAACAAGACTAAACGACACAATCCAGCAAAGTCTGGTAACAAACACAAGGTTATCTATCCCTGGTCCCATCTTTTTGAAAAGGAGGCAAGTGTATTTCACATTTCCTGAGGTCAAGCTGGGTCATTAAATTAGTCTGCACTGAAGTTTTTTGTTTTGCTTACATTGTTATACTCTTGATGCATACTACATTTCTGGCCCTCTGTACTTCATCCTGCATCAGTTCATATTGTCTCATGTTTCTTTGAATTCTTTACCATTTCTTATAGCACAGTCATATTTCATTATTTATATCACGTAATATATGTAGCCATTCCCCAATTGATGGAAAGCTACTTTGGAATAACTTGTTCTTGATGAAGGAATTTATTGCATTCAAAATGTTTTGATCCAGTATGGATTTTCTGATGTTTAATGAGGTGTCCACTCTGGCTAAAGCCTTTCCCACATTCACTACATTTAAAGGGTTTCGCTCCCGTATGGGTTCGCTGGTGTCTAATGAGATGTCCTCTCTGGCTGAAGCCTTTCCCACATTCATTACATTCAAAGGGTTTTACTCCTGTGTGAGTTCTTTGATGGGTGATAAGAACTGCTCTCTGTCTGAAGCCTTTCCCACACTCACTACATTCAAAAGGCTTCTCTCCAGTGTGAATTCTCTGATGATAAATTAGGTTTCCTCTCTGACTGAAAGCTTTTTGGCATTCATTACATTCAAAAGGTTTCACTCCAGTATGAGTTCTCTGATGTCTAATGAGGTGTCCTCTCTGACTGAAGCCTTTACCGCATTCATTGCATTCAAAAGGTTTCTCTCCAGTGTGGATTCTCTGATGGCTTTTTAATACTTGACTCTCAATGAAGGCTTTTCCACATTCGTTACATTCAAAGGGTTTCACTCCAGTATGGATTCTCTGGTGATAAATAAGTAGCCCCCTCTGGCTGAATGCTTTCCCACACTCATTACATTCAAAAGGTTTCTCTCCAGTATGAATTCTCTGGTGGCTTTTGAGTACTTTTCTCTCACTGAAGGCTTTTCCACATTCATTACATGTGAAGGGCTTCTCTCCTGTGTGAGTTCTCTGATGGGTAATAAGGATTGCCCTTCGACTGAAGCATTTCCCACATTCACTGCACTCAAATGGTTTTTCGCCAGTATGAATTCTTTGATGATATATGAGCTGCCCTCTCTGGCTAAAAGCTTTCCCACACTGATTGCATCCAAAGGGTTTCACTCCAGTATGAGTTCTGTGATGTCTAACAAGATTGGCCCTCTGGCTAAACCCTTTCCCACACTCATTACATTCAAAAGGTTTCTCTCCAGTGTGAATTCTCTGATGGCTTTTGAGTACTTTACTTTCTCTGAAGGACTTACCACATTCATTACATTCGAAGGGTTTCACTGCTGTATGAAATTTCTTATGTTTAGTCAAGATTTCCTTGTGCCTAAAGCCTTTCCCATATTGATTACATTCATGTTTTTCTCCATTATCAATTCTCTGATGTCCAGTGACATTTTGTCTTCTGCCAAAGGCTTTCCCACATTCATTGTGTTCATATAGCCTTTCTCTTGTATGAATTCTATGAAATTTAATTAGATCTGAGCGGTAACTGAAGGGCTTCCTGCACAAGCTACACTTAACCAAGTTTTTCTCTAAGGAGGGTCTATTACACATATTCAGGTCTGAAAAATCCCTGAAGCTCTTTCCAAGTTTCTTGTACTTATGGAAATGTTTCTCCACACCTCCCTTCCACAATGCACCTAAGACTGACCCTGGACTAAAATTTCTCCCCAGTGTATCACCCTGAGGCACACTCCCTTTATTAAAAGTTGTTCTAGGAGTGATTGCTACTTGTTTGAACTGTCTCTCCTGGCTACTCTTCGATTTCTCTAAATTAATTTCATTTTCTCTAGCTTCTTGAATCTTTGAACAATGGACAGGATCCTTTGACAATCTTTTCTTGGATGATTCTTGCATGCAAATAGCCTGTATCAGAAGGGAGTTGTTGCTTGTAATTCTGCTGTCCTCAGTAAAGGAATCTGAAACAAAGGGGAAAGGGAGAAGTCACTAAGCTTTTTGTTACAGGTAAGGAACTTTGATAGAAAGCTTTAGTTTCTGTCCCTTTCATCAAGGAGAAAAATGTTCAATCTGCAAAACAAACATCGTTTAGAGGAAATGAAATCAAAGACAGATAAAGACGTAATAATGAAGTATTTAGGTGCCCAAGACTCAATGAATTAAGAACCTATAGACATCATTAAAAATACACCAATGGAAAAAAAAAAAAAAGTTTTCCTCTACAGAATAGAGGAAAGTCCCTGAGGAAGGAATCAACTAACTTTATTAATCAAAAGAAAAGTTGTAAAGATTGCAAAGAATAGACAAAACTATCCCTATTTGCTGATATTTATTAAATAGTCAAAATTGTTAACTGCTTCAGTTTGTTTCTTTGTTGATCATTGTGTCACGCAATGATTTATTTATAGTAAACTCTAGGGAATCAACAAAGAAACAAACTGAAGCATTTCTGTGATAAGAACATAATCCAAGAAGCAACAATCGATAGGGAACTCACACTCAAAATAATTACAAAGTGCATAAAATATTTGGAAGTCAGGGCACAAAATCCAAAAGGGAATAACAGAAAAGAAGTACCAATCAAAATAAGCACAAATGGGTTAAATTTTCTGAAAGTCAATCTACCAATTCTACTCAAGTGAATATTTTAAAACATTTTAAAAAATGTTTTTAAATATTTAAAAAAAAATTAAGCAAAATAACAAATGTCTCTTAGCTGATTGGAGGGATAATCATCCATTGTTGGGTTGAGCCAATATAATAAAAATGATGATACTATTTAAACAAATGTACAGATTTGGAACTATTTCAATCAAATTACCGAGGACATATGGTTATTTTTGTCTTTTTGAGGAAAAGGTTTAGAAGTGAGTTTTCTAGGTTCAAGACAATATAGACAATTGGAAATGTTTCTTGGCTGCCTGTAGAAAAAGGTAATACCCTGTGGGTGGAGCTATGAATTGGCCCAGGTATTCTGGAAAGCAGTTTAGAATTATGTCCACAAAATGACTAAAATGTCCATACCGTTTTAAGCATAAACCTCAAAGAGGCCTAAGACAGGAAGAAATATCACATATAGGCCAAAATATTTATAACAGTACTTTTGTAGACATAAAGAACTGGGGAAAATATGTTTTAGTTGATGGTTATTCAGTTTTAAATGTCTGTTAAAAACAACAAAAACTAAGGAACATACATCTCTTTTCTATAACAGCCAAGTCTTGTGCTCAAGTGAAAAATATATCTCATGCTAGTCAGCCCAGAGTTTTTGTCCCGATTCTGAAGTCCTTGAGAGGACCAAAAAGGAAGATATCTAGAAGATTCTCATCTACCTGCTTTTTACTCACTCACCTGGACAGGAGCACCTTGGGTCTCCTCCCTTGGGCCTCCATGGGGCTTCTCCTCTCTCCAATAGAGAGATCACATCAAATTTGGAAACAGGAAGCCCTATGTATAAGGAGAGAAGTGAAAAATTGCTAGGGACAGGAAGCAAATTCGCTCTAGTTCCAGAAAAGAGGGCAGCTGGATGGCACAGAAGGGAGGCAAGGGGAGCGCCAAAGTGTGCACCATTCTGTGATACAAGGGAAGGTAGCTCGCAGATCTGGTGAGGGCTCAGAAAAAAAACCAGTTCATTAACTGCTCTCAGTGTGAAGGTCAGACTTTCTCATCTACCTCACAGGGACTGGGATCTCTCAAGCGACTGATTAATCATCAGACCTTCATTAAGCATCTATTACATGCAGCCAGAGACTATGCTAGATTGTTCACATATGGGCAAAAATCATGAAGATGTCGCCAGAGAAGGACCAAGATTGGGAGCCTCTCGAAGACTGGGCCAGGAAAAGTTCCTGGAAGGAGGAGGCAGTCTCCCAATGACTGAAGGCCTCATGGAGACAGGGGGTACCAAGTCAAGGCCCATGTTCCTGGAGAGGACGAAGGAGAATGACATGACCCCAGAGCTCTAGAAGTGGGTCATGGGGATTGGGCCAGGATGGTTTCTGGGACTTCCTGCTGAAATCTTTCAGCCAGGAAGTACTTATGTGGGAAGTAGGTAGACAAAGTGCAAAGAACTAGACCAGGGAGAGGTCAGGTTTAGCTAAGACATCATCCCTCCTGGCTTGACTAGTGCGATTTCCAGGCTCAGAATAAAATCCATGCTGAAACTTCTGAAGAAAAGGGGGAGGAAAGGCTTTCCAGAGAGAGAAGTATCCTAATTCCCCAGAATCTCTGACCTGAGGAACAGGGAGCAGAGAAGCTGCAGCCTCGGGCTGGCATAGGGAAGCTGTCGGACTGCAATTCACAGCTCGGAAAGGCCTTTTGCCTGGGAGCACAGAGCAGGAGGACTCTGCACACTGTCCATAAAGGACTTAGGACCCTCCTGAAGGGATGAGCCCCAATCCAGAAGTTCTGCTCAGCATTTCAGGCAGCAAGGGAGACTGCCAAGACAGTTGCTAAGAGTCAGACCAAGCAGCCCACTTACCCAAGGAGACCAGGTTCTGGTAATTCTCCAGCATCACGTCTCTGTACAGGGCCCTCTGGGCCGGCTCCAGGTACCTCCATTCTTCCCGGGTGAAGTCCACAGCCACGTCTCTGAACATCACCGACTCCTGAGTCAAACACATGTGAGCTAAACCAGAGGCCGTTTCTCCAAATGCGGACGTGAGCCACATTTTGTCCTAGACTCATGGACAGCATTTCTTTATTGCTCGTATCCACCCTAAAAAATCCTTCCCACAAGGAAATCTCAAGAAAATCATGTCTTTGAATCCTAAAGCCCCAAACCAGGATCCACTTCTCACTAACACACACTCTTCCCATGGCAGTCACTGCCCTAGTAGAATCTCCTAGCAGCTAGGTCACGGCCTCCCTGCTAACCACCACCCTCTGGGCAGACGGTCTCAGGGGACCCTGTCCCCACTCGGTTGGTCAAGCTCAGAGCCTCTCCATTTCCAACTGTTAATGGCCCTTTACTCTCTCTTCTAGAGTGATCTAGCTGCTTCTTCACTGGAATAAGGTCATGTTCAGACCATAAAATGCAACTATGAACAATGGCGGGGACGGCTCTGTCCTCAGGGAGCTCATGGAGAGGTGACAGGAAGATGGTGGTACTTTTTCCACTGTCAAATAAAGACTTATCCGTGCCTCCTCAGGCTGGGTGATCCTTGTCTATATACCAGAAAACACCCAGCAGGCTCGGGCAGGGGGAATGTATCTGTGCAACCTGAGGCTCGCCGTCTCTTATCTTCTATTCTCCCAACAGAACTGGGCCACCTAAATTTTCAGTTATGTTTTTTGAAAAAAAAAAATAGATTTTCAGGGCAGTTAGGTGGTGCAGTGGATAGAGCACCAACTCTGAAGTCAGGAGGACCTGAGTTCAAATCTGGTCTCAGACACTTAACACTTCCTGGCTGTGTGACCCTGGGTAAGTCACTTAACCTCAATTGCCTCAGCAAAAAAAATATAAAAAAAAGAAAAGAAAAAAATGGATTTTCTTTGATATCTTTTGTTTTGACTTTGCCTCTATTTCCTGTTCTATCCTTCCAACCTTATCTAGAGAATTATCTCTTAAAATAAGATTGCTATTGTGTTTTTTTAAAATAGAAGAGGGAAAAAAGAAATTCAGCAAACCTGATGAATGTATTGGAAAAACCAGACCTGATTACTCTGCTGGGCCCCCGTCTTTGCAAAGGAATGGGAAGAGGATTCCCTTCCTTCATCTTTGCTCTAAAACCTCACGGTTTCACAACACTCAGTCCTGACTAGTTTGTACTGAGTCTTTCCATTCACACTCTTGTCTTTGCTTCCCCAGCCCAGCTCACTTCATGTTGCATTAGTTCATATTAGCTTTTCCATTTTTCTCTGTGTTCTGTATCTGCATTGTTTGTGATAAAGAGAAAGCAAATTTGAACTTACCTGAAACCTGGTTGTGAGGAACCCCAAAGTCATTCCCTCCTCAACCTCCATGCTGCTGAATTGGTGAAGAACAGGGCATTGAACTGGATAAGCAGAAAGAAATTATGGGACATCAATCCTAAACCTAGGCTCCTAAACAAAGCCCTAGCCTTCTTTACCCAAGCCCTTCTTCATGGGCAATCCTACAGTCTAGATTAGTCCTTGATGGAACTTTTCTACTCATATGCCTGAGCTGCCATTCACTGCTGAAAAGAAGTTATAACATTTGTTGAACTAAATGTCTTCTAAATTCATTCTACCTTCAACTGAGCCTTCATTCTGTCAATCCTTTCCTTCAGGCATGTCATACAGTAGGCACTTAATAAATGTTTATTAAATTAATAGACTAGCTTGAAGAACCCTGACAGTTGTTAAAAGTGTGGATCATAGCATCTGAAGGAGTTGCGGGGCAGCCTTTGCTGACACAGGTGTTGCGGACTAGGAATGAGATAAATTGGAGGCAGGGGAAGAGGAGAGAGGTCAGACAACACAACGACCTCTCAGTCAGAGAGGTCAAGGATTAGCAACTGCCTCTTAATCTCCTTGTATCATCCTCTTACATGAGGCGATCCATTCTAGGTTGGATCTCCAGCAGCCACTGTCAGGTGGCTCCCGTGTATTCCTACAGCTCTCCCGTGTATTCCAACAAAAATGAATAATTTTGGTTGCTTGTTTCAATTTAAAACAAACCCCAAACCTGAAAAAAATTTAGAAAGAACTTTATTAAGTCTCTTGACAGAAGACCATGGGCCGGAAAACGAGATGGCTCCCTCTCATCAAGTCTCTGTGAGGTTTACTCTAGCAGGTAAGAACACCAGCACATAAACTAACATGTACATCTTACGTATTGGGTCAATTAAGATGTATATCAGCAAATATAAAGATTCAATAAAAGTTGATAGAAACCAAAACACAAGGGAATCACAAATTTGGGTGCATCTAAAGCAAGACCTGGGTGAGTAATGTTTCTTTAAGTTATCACTGGCATTCCTGGAGAATCACTGAAATCAGTGTGACTTTCTTTTCTCATAAAATTAATTTAAACAATATGATAATTAATGTTATGACATGTAACATTACATATGATAATTTAAAGGTTTTCCAAACAATATAACAAAGCATTTGTTCACATATAAAATTTAGTTTTTACAAAAAAAAAAAAATGTAATTAATCTAAGTTTATAAGGAAAACAATTAACTAGAAAAAAATCTTTCTAGCAAGTTCTTTGAAAAAGGTTTCGTTTCTATGATATAAAATTGGGGAATGGCTGAGCCAATTGGGGTACATGAGTGTAATGGAATATTATTGTACTTTAATAAATGAGGAATTAGATGATTTCAAAGAGACATGGAAAGACTTGTCTGGAAGTGATGTGAGCACATGAATTGGGCAATAAGGTAAACCAAGAGAGCAATTTTTTTTAACCATAACATCAATATTATAAAAACAATTTTGAAGATTGTTACAAGATGAAGAATGAATTGAGCAATAGTAAAAGGATAATTCACGTAACAGCAATAACACTGTAAAGACAGCTTTGAGAGCTGTAAAAATGTGGAAACTGAGTGGCTGCCCATCAGTTGGGGAATGGCAAATAAGTTATGGTATATGAATGTTATGGAATATTATTTTCTGTAAGAAACGACCAACAGGATGATTTCAGAGAGGCCTGGAGAAGCTTCCAGGAACTGATGCTGAGTGAAATGAGCAGGACCAGGAGATCATTGTACATAGCAACAACAATACTATATGATGATCAATTCTAATGGACGTGGCTCTCGTTTAATAGTGAAAACAACACTTGTTCAGTGATGAAGAGAGCCATCTACACCCAGAAAGAGGGCTGTGGGTGCTGAGTGTGGAGCACAAAATAGCATTCTCACTCTCTGTTATTTGCTTACATTTTGTTTTCTTTCCCAGTTTTTTTCTCTTACTTTTTGATCTGAGTTTTCTTGTGCAGCAAGATAACTGTATAACTATATATACATATATTAGACTTAACATGTATTTCAACATATTTAACATGTATTGAACTACCTGCCAAGTAGGGGAGGGGGTGGGGGAAAGGAGAGGAAAATTTGGAACAAAAGGTTTTGCAAGGGTAAACGTTGGAAAATTACCCATGCATATATTTTGCTAATTAATTAATTTTTTAAAAAGAGAGAGCTGTAAGAATGTAAGAATGCAATGACTAACATGAATGCGAAGGTCTGAGAACAGACATATTGTCCATCTTACCAGAGAAGTGAGAGAGGAAGGAGGCAGAAAGAAAAATTCATTTTTAGAACATGGGCAATGAGGGAATTTGGTTTGGTTTGTTTTCCAATGGAGTAGGAGGTAAGAGGAAAGGAAAATAGATTTCTATTCATTAAAAAAATTTTTTAAATTAAAAAAATGAAAACATAACCCAATCACATAGCTCTCAATAAGATTGTAATATATTGAATGCAAATAGGTTTCTGTACCACTAACATTTTTTTATTATAGCTTTTTATTTACAAGATATATGCATGGGTAATTTTTCAGCATTGACAATTGCCAAACCTTTTGTTCCAACTATTCCCCTCCTTCCCCCCACCCTCTCCCCCAGATGGCAAGTTGATCAATACATGTTAAATATGGTAAAGTATAAGTTAAATACAATATATGTTTACATGTCCATATAGTTATCTTGCTGTACAAAAAGAATCAGATTTTGAAATAGGGTACAATTAGCCTGTGAAGGAAATAAAAAATGCAGGTGGACAAAAATAGCGGGATGGAAAATTCTATGTAGTGGTTCTTAGTCATCTCCCAGAGTTCTTTCACTGAGTGTAGTTGGTTCAGTTCATTACTGCTTTATTGGAGCTTATTTGGTTCATTGCTGAAGAGGGCCACGTCCATCAGAATTGATCATTATATAGCACCGTTGTTGAAGTATATAATGATCTAGTCCTTCTTATTTCACTCAGCATCAGTTCGTGTAAGTCTCTCCAGGTCTCTCTGAAATCATCCTGTTGGTCATTTCTTACAGAACAATAATATTCCATAATATTCGTATACTACAATTTATTCAGCCATTCCCCACTGTTGGGCATCTACTCAGTTTCCAGTTTCTGACCATTACAAAGATGGCTGCCACAAACATTCTTGCACACGTGGGTCCTTTTCCCTTCTTTAAAATCTCTTTGGGATATAAGCCCAGGAATAACACTGCTGGGTCAAAGGGTATGCACAGTTTGATAATTTTTTGAGCATAGTTCTAAATCATTCTCCAGAATGGCTGGATGTATTCACAATTCCACCAACAATGTATCAGTGTCCCAATTTTCCCACATCCCCTCCAACATTCCGCATTACCTTTCCCTGTCATTCTAGCCAATCTGACAGGTGTGTAGGGGTATCTCAGAGTTGTTTAATTTGCCTTTTTCTAATTAATAATGACTTGGAGCATCTTTTCATGTGGCTAGAAATAGTTTCAATTTCTTCGTCTGAGAATTGTCTGTTCATATCCTTTGACCATTTATCAATTGGAGAATGGTTTGATTTCTTATAAATTATTGTCAATTCTCTACATATTTTGGAGGCCTTTATCAGAACCTTTGACTGTAAAAATGTTTTCCCAGTTTATTGTTTTCCTTCTAATCTTGTCTGCATTAGTTTTGTTTGTACAAAAACTTTGCAATTTGATATATCAAAATTTTCTATTTTGTAGTCAATAATGATCTCTAGTTCCTCTTTGGTCATAAATTCCTTCCTCTTCCACAGGTCTGAGAGGTAATCTATCCAATGTTCTTCTAATTTATTTATAATCTCATTCTTTACACCATTATCAGTTTTATCCTTTTTCAAGTTTTAACTTTGGGCACGTTTTATAATTTTAGTACATGACATGTTAGCACAATACTACAAGTGCATGACCTATAAATAAATATACGCACATTGACTGGGGGTAGGAAAGGCACTCACTCTATAGTGAGAAAAACGATAGCGGTAACTGTAGGGGACAAAAAAAAAATCATAGCACCAGGTCAATAATGAGATTCATTCATGAAAAACCTATTGTGAGTCACCTACCGGGGGGAACAAGGCCTTATTGGCCCAGTGGATCAGCCGTGGAGGTGGGGATCAGCTACCAAAGATCTGGCCATTTGGGGTGATTTTTAAATTTTTATTTTTGGTCACAACAATGCACAAAGCTCTATCCACTGCAGTGTGGAAGGGACACACTCACCCCAACTTCTCCCAGTCCTCACTAAAAAAAAGTCACAGGCCTTTACTGCATTTTTCATTAGAGTGTGAACCCAGGGGCTTAAAAAAAAGATGAATATGCATGGATTTATTATTTAATCATAAAGGACATTAACTAAGAAAAATGAAACTTAGCTAGCTTTTATTATTTTAAAAATCAACCACTAAATCGGACTTTAAAAATATGTTTTGTCAAGAACTAAGTCCTTTTTCCCAAACCTTTCTTAGCTCAGATTTTAGGACAAGCTCCCTGGCCTCCTCCTCCTCCTCACCATTCCCCCTCCTTCCAGCCCAGCTGCTTCCAGCCCCGCCTCCCCCCCACCCAGGTGGAAACAGCTTTCAACCTGGAACTCCAGAGCTCCGGGAAGAGCCCCCATCTGGCCCCCCAGCCTAGCCCTACTTCCAGACCCGCTCCCTGAAGTGAAGGGAGCTATCACTCAGGAGAAGGGACCCGCTTTCTTCCACACCTCCACCCAACTGCCAGTGTCAGTAGAAACCAAAAGTCACAGGGATGGAGAACTCCCTCCATCCCCATCTTGCCTCCAGCCCCTGGGGAGCTGTCCAAGTGCTGACCCGAGCAGGAGGCTCTGTGCCCCATAGCTCCCACTATCACCCACGGTCCCCCTGGGCTCCACGGCTCCCACTATCACCCAC
Organism: Sarcophilus harrisii; assembly: GCF_902635505.1. NCBI lineage: Eukaryota > Metazoa > Chordata > Mammalia > Dasyuromorphia > Dasyuridae > Sarcophilus > Sarcophilus harrisii. The sequence continues at coordinate 457,084,721 of NC_045429.1, forward strand.
GGTCCCCCTGGGCTCCACATTTTGGCCCCCCTTGTCCCACCCCCCAGGTCCCCCCGGCTCCCGCTCCCACTATCACCCCGGTCCCCCACCCCGCTCCCTTCCCCCGGTCCCCCTCGCTCCCGGCTCCCACTTCACCCCACAGTCCCCCCGCTCCACCTCCCCCCTTCACCCAAGTCCCCCCCTCATCCCGGCTCCCCTTCCCCAATCCCCCCTGGCTCCCCTCCCCCCTTCACCCACGGTCCCCCTGGGCTCCACCTCCCACACACCCCAATCCCCTACTCCACACTCCACTTCCCCCACATCCCCCCCTCCCACAGCTCCCTATCCCCACGTCCCCTAAATCCCAACCCCTATCACCCCACTCCCCCTCTCCCGCTCCCCACTTCACCCCACTCCCCCCCTCCTCCCACGGCTCCCACTACCCCGTCCCCCCTGCTCCCATCCCATCCCACTCCCCCTCACTCCCACCCCCACCTCACCCACCTCCCCTCTCCCCTCCCCTATCCCCCGGTCCCCTCGCTCCCCTCCCCTTCACCCCGGTCCCCCCCTCCACCTCCCCTGTCCCCACTCCCCCCTCCCCTCCCCCCTTCACCCGGTCCCCCTCGCTCCCCGTCCCCTTTCCCCACATCCCCTGGCTCCCCCACTCCCACATCACCCACGGTCCCCCTACTCCCACCTCCCAACCCACTCCCCCCTCCTCCCAGCTCCCCACTAACCAAGTCCCCCCTCACTCCACCTCCCAACCCACAGTCCCCCTCCTCCCGGCTCCCCCACCCCGGTCCCCTCTCCCAACTCCCTGTCACCCCAATCCCCTGGCTCCCACAACTCCCCCTATCACCCAGTCCCCCCTAGGCTCCAGCTCCCCTATCCCCAACAGTCCCCCTCACTCCCGCCCACTGTCACCCCAATCCCCTCACTCCCCTCCCACTATACCCCGTCCCCCTCTCCACCTCCCTGTCCCCCATCCCCTGGGCTCCAGCTCCCACAACCCCATCCCCCTCCTCCCCTCCCCCTTACCCACATCCCCCCCCCTCCCAAGCCCCCTACCCACCACAGTCCCCCCTCACTCCACACTCCCTTACCCACATCCCCCCTAAACTCCCACCTCCCCCTATCCCCATCCCCTCTCCCACCTCCCACTATCACCCAGTCCCCCCCTCCACCCCCCTATCACCCCTCCCCCTACTCCACCCCCTTCACCCATCCCCATCGGACCCCTATCTGCCCTGAGGCTGCACCCCAATGTCTGGGGGTTCTCTCACAGTCCCCACCGGCCGGTGTTCCCCATTAGGACAGGACGCCTCTTGTGTGGAAGCAGTGACTGAGCCCGGGTTTGCGGGAGGAAGTGCTGAGAATTCATTCCCTCCCCTGGCCGGCCTCAGCTGGCCAAACCCGCGGGAGGGCAGAGGGCGGGCCCACGAGTGAACAAGGACGCCTCCGCGGAAAGGCTCAAATGCTGTTTTGGCTCCTCCCTCATCCCCACGGAGGAATCCCGGCGGGGAAGGAAGGTCCGGCAGGACGGGAGGCAGCCGGGGCTGGCAGGGCCAGGCAGAAGCGCCTGTACCGCAATCCTGGGGTCTCTTCCACTTGCCGACCTCGGGGAGCCCCTCATTCCTGCAAGCAGAGCTCTGGGCTCCGGCACCCGGACCAGTACTCGAACAACAGCCCCCAGCTCCCCGCACTCGGGACACTCGGGTCAAGCTCACACGGACCCAACCATCAAGAAGCCAAACACTGCTGGCCAGGGGGCCACAGGACGAGCATGGGAACGGTCCCGCCCTCGGGGGGCTTCCTGGGTGGGGATGGAGTCACGGCCGCGAGAGGAGGGGGGCGCTGGGGCCTCGGGTCCGAGAGTCACTAGGGAAGAGAGAGAGCATCCGAGGCAGCATCAGGGCCCTCCCAGAGGTCCCGTGGGGCACTGAACGCCACCCAGAACTCCTTCCCGCCAGACCCGGCGGGACAGAGCCCGGAGCAAGGAGGGGATCCGGCTTTGGGGGAGGGGGCTCCTCCCTGAGCCCCGGGGACGGGAAGACCCTAAGGTGGGGGGTTGAACTCCCTCCTCGGACGGCTGCTGGAGGGCGCAGCAGGAGTGAGGCGGCCGGACCTGGTGGCCCGGGACACCGCCCATCCCTCACGCACCCCCGGGGCCCGCCGGGGGCCTGCCTGCGGCCTGGAGGTCTCGAGGAGGGGATGCCGGGGCCGCAGCCCGGGAGAAGAGAGGGCCCGGTCCAGTGCAGACGGGGGTCAGAGAGCGGTACAAGAAGCCGCCGGTGTAGACAAGCGGCTGCTCCCAGGGAAAGACGGACCCGTGGGCGGGTCCCTGGGAGACGCGGCCGATTGACCGAGGGAGCGGGATCGGGGGCACGACTGATGGGAACCGGGTGTCTAGACCGGAGAAAGAGGGAGAGCTTCAAGGGCTTAGGGAGAGACCACGAGGCCGCGGGAGGTCGGGCCCGCACATCAGCAACGCCAGCCCAGGCTCACACCCGCTCCCACACCGGGGGGCGCTCCTCAGCCACGCCCACGTGGGCACACACTCTCCCTCGCGTGTGTGCGGGTGAGGCGTCGCGCCTGCGCACTCGCTCCGTCCCCTACCTTTCCCCTCCCCCCAGTCTCGGCTCTCGGACCCGCGCCGCCCGCAGCCCAGCCCTCACCTGACAGATTGCCGGGCCCAGGCTCTGCGAGCCCCAGAAGGACCACTCCCACAATGCATCCGGCTAGGGAAAGAGGGTCGAGTCATGCTTGGGGATGGGAGGGGGGGAAAGAGAGAAAGAGGTGTCTCCAGATGCATCCTGGGAAATGGAGTCCGGGAGCTGGGAGGCGGCCTGGGAGCGCCGTGCGCGTGTGCATCTCTAGACCCCCCTCTCCTCCCCGTCCCCCCCTTCCTCTCCCTCCCCCCCTTGCTTCAAGCAGGAGTCTCTGCGCCTGCGCTCTGGGCGGGGCGCCCTCGGCTTCCTCGCCTGTCCCCTCCACTCCCCCTCCCCTGCCCCGGCCAGTTTCTGTTATTTCTGTCCCGAAAAAGGCTTACTTTTCCTAACCTTGTATTAACAGACGTGCGGGTCTCAGGAACCCCCGGGGGTCTGCGTGTGCGGGGGTCTGTGCCCGAGGCGCTGGGGGGGAGGGGGAGGGAGCGTCTTCCTAGAGAGACGTGTATGTCTTGTCTCCCTGGACACGCGTGTGTGAATGTGCGGACACGCGTGCGGAGGTCCGCCTTACTGTGGCCGGGCTCAGGGTCTGCTAGAGCCTCCAGATCTTCTTCCACAGAACTGGCTGCCCCTCCCCCACCTTGTACTGCTGCCATTGGCTTTTTCCAAACAGAAGCGCTGCTCTTGGTCAGAGAAATGCAAATTAAGACAACTCTGAGGTGTCCCTCACCCCTCGGAGATCGGCTGGGATGGCAAAAAGATAATGACGAATGTTGGAGGGGATGCGGGAAAACTGGGGCACTGATGCCTTGTGGGGGAGTTGTGAAGGGATCCCACCCTTCTGGAGAACAATCTGGAACCATGTGTCTCTACTGGGCCTGTGTCCCAAAGGGATCTTAAAGGAGGGAAAGGGACCCACGTGGGCAAAAACGTTTGTGGCAGCCCGGCTTGCAGTGGCAAAAAACTGGGAACCGGCTGCCCGGCAGCTGGAGAATGGCTGAGTATGTTGTGGTATTTGAATGTTATGGAATATTATTGTTCTGTAAGAGACGTTCATAAGGATGATTATAGAAAGGCCTGGAAAGACTCACATGAACTGATGCTGAGCAGAACCAGGAGATCCTTGCATACGGCAACAACAAGATTATAGGATGATCAGTTCCGGTGGGCGGGGCTCTCTTCAGCAATGAGATGATTCAAACCAATTCCAATTGTTCAGTGAGGGAGAGAGCCAGCTGCACCCAGAGAATCATGGGAACCGAGTGTGGATCACAACATAGCATCCTCACTCTTTTTTTTGTTGTTCACTTGCATTTTGTTTTCTTACTCATTTATTTTCCTTTTTGATCTGATTTTTCTTGTTCAGTAAAATACTTGTATAAATATGTGTAGATATGTAACACATATTTTAACACGTATAATGTATATTGGATGGCTTGCCACCTGGCGGGAAGGAGGGGAAAAATCTGAAATACAAGGCTATACATGCGTGTGTGTGTGTGCTAGGATTACAGTGTAATTAGGAAGTATTTAAGAAAATAACGTTACATTTTCAAACTATCAATATGTTCCAGACCACTGGTGTCAACCTCAAAAAGAAACAGGGGCATTAACCCCTCATTTCCCTCGGAGGGAGCCATAGATCACCATCGCTTATGTCCTCTTGTATTTGTATCTATTTTAAATAATTTCCCAATTACGTTTTCATCTGGTTTGGCAGCATCCCAGAGTCAATTGTACGGAGCACCTCTTCCATAAGCACCATCGTGGTGGCAGGGCCCAGGGTTCCCCTGACAGGAGATTCCCAAGGGCAGAATCCATTCCTGGAGGGCCAGATGGATCTCGAATCACCAGATCTTCTGAATCTCCAATTCCATTTCATTCCAATATGGAACCGAAACTGCCCAGGGTGAGGTGGAGGAGGGGGCAAGTCATCCCTTTCCTTCCTTTTCTTATCCAGACCTTTGGAATTATCTCAAGATGGGCATGGACAGCTCAGAGGAAGGAAGTGTCCCTGAGTCTTGAATAATAAAGGAAATAAAGAAAATTCCCATTACATTCCACTTCCCTTGATGCAAAATGAGAATCAGTGACAGGACATGAAGTTGCTTTTTGTAGTAGCCCTGATCCTCCTGTTGCTGCCATTCACAGTCATCCCTTTATATGGGGGAGTGGGGATGGATAAATTGTGGGACTAGCAAAGATCTGACGGTCTCCCCCAATGGAGCAGACCATTCACATCTGTGACTTGGTTGAGGCAAAGGCTGGGATTTCTTGGTCCTTCCATAGTCTACCTTCCACTTGGGAAGAAAGGAGAGGAGTTAGATTCATGGTCATGGTATCATTTTTCATCTTTTAATTCCACTTATTAATTTTTATTATTGGAGCTCAGAATCACTTATCCTATAGTGAATCTTCTAAATATACTTTAATCTGTTACTTGATTGAGTTTCCCTATAGAGTTTGATGAAATGAAATTAGGAGATTATGGAACCGGCTGAATACCTGGCCTATGGAATATGAAAACTGACTTAAGATTTCAAATATTCCCCAGGTAAGAAGCTGGAAGAAGGATCCCAATTGCCCTCAGTTGCTTGGTAACGAACGTGCAAATCTCCCCTCTCAATCAGCCCCATCAGGAATACTCTAAATGCAATTTAATCTATAATTTGACTTAGTTTAACTCTTCGGTCAGTTTGGGTTTGTCTCCATAAGATGAGATTCTGATTCTGCTTAATTGAATTTATAACTTTGAAAGAAGCATAGGATGGTGATCGTCTCTTTTTTAAACTTATAGCCTACAAGGATATATGAGATTGCAATATTTAAAGGAATCATTTCTTTGTTACATCGAGAGAATCCTTCTTCAAATCCTAATCTTGGTTCAGGGGTTATTTTTTTACCCCTCCCCTGCCCCAAAGTGTGCTGGGAGGTAGCTTGATTTCAGCAGCACCAACCTCCCACATGAACTCAAAGAGGAGATATCTCTCCCTTAACATCATCAAAACTGCCAGGCAGCTCTCCAGAAAGGCAATGGGCAACCTCTTCAAGCCACTTGTTAAATATGTTAGAGATTCTCTCCCTGGATGGGTGGGATCAGCTGACTGCTAAGGTCCTGTCTCCCTCTTGAAGGCTGGGATTCTGTTACTTTCACTTCATTTGAACTCATTTGATGTATGTTAGATCCAAGAAAAGGGAATAATTAGAACTTAGCTTTATATTTTAGTTCAGTGCCTCCTACTTTAATATTCAGGGTCCTAATTCTCACCTGCCCAGATACCCTAGCTAGGAAGTTGTAAGGAATATTGTGGGAGTGTAGTCATGCTTTTTTTTTTTTTTCTAAAGTCCCTTTCAATTATCAAATGATAGGATTCACGTTAATTAATAAATTAATTAAATTAGATTTTTATCTTGCCCGCATTGAGTTCAACCTTACAAACTTCAAGCAAGGATTCTTAACCTGGGACCTTAACTTGTAAAAAATGATGTTTTGATAGCTGTGTTTCAATATAATTGGTTTCCTTTGTCATTGCCTTAAAAACTCTTCTGAGAAAGGTTCTACGGGAGTTCACAACACACACAAACACACACAAAGAGAAGAAACCCAAGGGAATTTTGAGGATCTCCTTTATTTCATTCTTTGCATTCACAACTATGATTTTTCAGAGCTGATTTCTGCATTAAAAAAAAAAAAACCCAACCACACAGACACACAAAAACACAAGTAGTACTTTGATGAGCTCCAGTCCAATTCTTCGGAGAAGGGAAACTTGCAATTGGTTCTTTCAGAAGTGACGTCTCCTTCCCTTATCCCCCAGCCTTGGAACCAGAGCCACCTCTTTATACCATCAACAGAAGCCCATTCAGTCTAGACTGCTGAATCAGCCTCGAGGTAACTTCTGAGATAAAACTTGGAGGAAAAACAAAGGTACGATTTCTTGGATTTCTCGACTCAAGCTCTCGGGCTTCAGAACTCAGGCTTCATTCGCCTCTTAAAGAGAAATATATAAATGGAAAGGCATGGAGAGGGGAGAAAGCATTTTTTTCATCATTATATTCAACCCACTCTTCTATAAAAATAATGAGAGATGGTTTTCATAGAGAGATCTAAGCTTTTAGCCATCACTACCTCCTTGGTAAAGCTGCCAGAAATGTATTTTTATGGTCTATCGGTTTCTTTCTAATAGAGGATTCTATGATATCAGTGTTGGAGGAGATCCAGTGTGACTAAGGGATGTTAAAAAGCATCAATAAAAAAATTAATTTAGTTTAAAGAAATGTGTGGAGAGGAATGACAGGTTTCTTCTTCACTTATTGGACAGCTGACATTTCCAGGGAAAAGGAGATGTCAGTGTTGGAGGAGATCCAGTGTGATTAGGGAAGGGATGGGAATGTAAAAAAGCATCAATAAAAAATTTTTAAATTTAGTTTAAAGAAATGTGTGGAGAATAATGACAGGTCTCTTCCCCACCTGTTGGACAGCTGACACTTGGGCCTTCCAGGGAAAATGAAGTTGAGCATCGTCAGCCAGTTCTTGCTCTGGCTGCTCCTGG